>NC_086289.1:50192878-51423880 GCF_963924245.1 Chroicocephalus ridibundus
CAGAATCTGAAAAGACTGGCAAAGAAACGACTTCTGAGTTCTTACTCCATTTATGCACACCATTTCTCTTTCCTAGCTAGAGCTGCCAGGATACAGGCTTAATTCAACTCCCCCTAATTGCACTGGCACCTCAGTTAGATTCACTGACTTCAGCTGGAACAGAATTAAGAGGATACTGGATAATTCAAAGCTTAGAATTCTTTTTTTCCTAAAATCTGCACAATGAATCTGCTTAACCTAACTCATAGACATACCTTGGAATTTATTGTTTTCTCTATTATGTGTGCAAGAAAGGTATTAGTGTTGATGTTAAACACCTTTTAAGGTTTTTCCTTCTAAAATATTTATCAGTACACCTCCAAGGAGATTTAAAGACATGCATATTATTGTGTAGGTTTAGGATCAATTTCTGTGAAATTAGTTTGGGAAAATTACAGCTAATTAATATGAATAGTGAATTTACTCTCATGTTCAGCCAGCTGCAAAATTCTAATCTTCATTTAACATGAACACACTCTGATGATTTCTCCACCAGGGAGCAAATTCAGGGCATTTCCCAAAGAGCTTTAACTGATGAGATGCAGGATGAATGTCTGCAATAGGTAAAGAAAAAGAAGAAAGAAGAATAAAAAGGGGGAAAGGAAGGAAAACAAAAGCTTTCTTTTTTTCCAAATGCTGATGCTTGCAGCAAGATATTAAATTTTTCCACGACACAAATGATGAGTAACGAGGGCAATTCTTGTGTCCTTCTCATGGCTACGTAGCGCTTACAAAAAAAGAAATAGCTCTTTGACAGAACACAGAGTCCCTCTAGTTCATCAGAAGGAACAGGAAGGGAGAAAACAAAATCCCTCCAGTGCCCTTTGGGGACTGCATCTCTCTTGAGTGAACTCCAGTTACCTACTCTGTTCATTTTAAGGCAAATGACTGCAGGTAACAACCATACATGTGGAAAACAATTCCAGGAAATGGGCAACAGAAGTTCAAAACTAGTAAGTGGACATTCACTTAAATACTGTGTTAATAAAAGCTTGTTAAGATTAATAAAATTATGAGTAATAAGATTATTGTTAATAACATTGCTTTGTTCAAAGCCTACATTTCCTATTCACTTCTTTTCCAGATAAATCTACCGTTGACTTTCTTAGAAGTTTACTACATGGAGAAACCCTATCGACTTCCTTACTTCAGCTATTACATACAGCTTTCAAATTAACACATATGCCTTTTTCACTCATTTTATCACTTGTATAAAAGTAACTAAGTATTTTGAGAGAACAAGATCTACTGATTCTCCCAAGGAACAAACGCATGTCTTGGCTATAACTTCAGACCCATATTTGAAGTATAACGCACCAGCACACAATTATTTTGAATAACAAATAAAGCACACGTATACAGAAAAGAGAGGTACAGCTGTAAAAGAATATGCTTAGTCTAACTCAGGTAACCCAGCACAGCAGCGTTGCAGCCCAAATTGCAGAACAAGCAGTCACACCGGCGTGTTCTGAAGAGCCCTGCCTGCCTCATATAGTGCCACCGAACCACACACGTGCTGCCCACCCTCACTTGTTGGCAGGGGCATCTGAAACAGCTAGCTTCAGCCTAGCTCAGATCAGCGTCTTGCACATTTTCTTTTTGCACTTCCAGTTGCAGAACGGCACTTTCCCCCATGCTGGAGAGCTGCAGGAGCACAATCTGAATGGATCCACACGTGAGCTGGCTGCAGCTTGTGGCTCCAGAGGGCTGAGACGTGTTGTTTTGCTTAAACTTCACTGCACAGATGTATTCCAGCACTGACAGTGCTGTTGCAGATATTAAGTGTTTTGATAGAATGACTTCAGAAAATGCTTATTGTCAGCTGTGGTGCCAAAGTGCTGGGGGGAGTGAAGCAGAGGGAGAGTAATTTAATTTCAAATGCTAACTCTAACTACAGTCCTGCTTTGCCCCTCTTCTTTTCTTCTTTGTTTACATTAGCAAATAAAAGTAAGATTTTTGTGTGTGTTTAAGTCTTTGCTCAACCACACTTTTCAGAAGAAAAGAAATAAATCTGTTCTTCATCTGCAAATCCCACTGACTGATGAGAAGTATGCTAATGCTATGCTACGGCTGCTGTGAAGATGAACAGCAGGATTCACTTCACCCACACACGCATTTGGTAAAGAATGGATCCTTCTCCCAATTCTTCCTTTACTTATTAGCAATGAGAGACAAGTCCACATTTCTGTCTCTAGACCAATTGGGAAGGCTTTGGGCCTTTGACTCAACTAAAAGTAGTTGAGAATGCCATTTGGCTTTCCTCAAGCTTTCAGTAAATATATTAAAGAGACTTTCCGCTTTTCCTCCTCCATAAACTGGTAGAGTCAGTGCTACATCATTTTTCCACACTCTCATCAAACGAACAGGACTGCATCTGGCTTTCTTCTGGAAAGCTCTTTCCTTGAAACATGTTGTGGTTTTGAGCCCTTGAAGAAAATATTATTTAAGATATAGTATTCTAAAATTATCGAAGTTTTCCCATCTCATGCCTGTACTAGCAACATATGAGGTATTCTTAAATAACACATATACAAAACCTACAATTTGGACATTTCCATGTCTCAACACGCTGGCAATAGGAAATGATGAAGTTTGTTCACCTTGCACCAGACAAGAATCTGCTTCTCTTGTAGTAAGTAAATATTTTTCCTTAGCTCTGGAAACATGCCTGTATGTTCTTGTGTTGAATCAAAAGCAATACATGAACAGAAATAATAGGGTTTGCATATTTCAGCTGTTTGTAGTGGTACAAACAAAAACTAATAAAGGCCTTGATTTGCAAAAAGCAGCTTAGCCCTAGTTTTAGGAAGAGTATAGGATCCTGGGCTAGTGCTATTCTTCTTTTTGATTATAACCAAATAGAAATGTGAATGCATACATTAAAACCCATTAATGTTTGTCTCTTTCACACCTATGTGCATGTGCACATACACACACCCTGAAACTAGAAACTAAAAACTTCTCTGTTGGTCCCAGCCTTATCATATACCAGGAAATCTTACTTCAGTTGTCATTTCCGTAAACTATCACTGCACCTACATAGCAGTCTTTTCTATAAACATCACTTGTGATTTCTGTGGGAAACATCACAGATACTTCTGTGTGTGATTCTGATAAGAACTTTTTTCAAGCAAATTTATCTTTCATAAAGGGAATCTGATAAAAGAATTTTTCCCCCTTTTCCTTCATATCACGTTTCATTTTGAAACCCTATTTATTTTTCATGATGGTAACATCACTGAAGTTGAGTTGTTGCCTTGTCCAAATGAGACTCAACTCATAAATTACAGGGGAAAAAAAAACAAAACCAATCCCAAAAACTAAACTAGTAGAGCTTCCAGGCAGCTAAGAAGTTTGCTTTCCACCTTTACGTAATGCTCTACTTCAAAAAGGGACAAAGTCTGTTCATATCTGTATGAGAGCATGGAAGAAGAGACACAAGTCCTGAGATGACTTTCACTGTAACACAGCATAGTGTCTATAACCTGGCTCTAAAACAAGGTACATCTAGTTTCCAGATCTCAGTACATTATCTTTCATACCACTGACTGCAGATGTAAAAAATTTAACTTAATAGAACTAATAATTTTTCTTATGTAAAAAACCTGCCAAAATTGACTTTCCACAAAAGAATTCAGAAATCACAGCCTCTTAATTTAGAGTCATTAGCAGCATGATAAGTGCTAAGTTGTGGAACTTTTTTTTTTGTTTCTCCTACTAATGGAATAGGTGCCCAGTAATCAAAGACCTTTTCCAAAAGATTTCCTAATGACCTCCCAGTAGAACCTGAAGAGCCTCCATGTGCAAAATGTGATGACCGGAAGAGAGCCAAGGTGGAAGCCTCAACACAGAATGGTTTAGCTGTGGTCATATGGAGATACAGTGAAAGCTCTGGACATATATGCTGTAAAAGACAAAAAAAAATGCAGAACTAGGTGGGGTTTTTTCAGTGACTTTTTCCTCAGATGCAGATTTCGATTTCTTTCAATAAATACTTTATGGAATCTTGTCTCAATTTTTTTTTCTAAATACTTTATTTAATAGCCAAATCCATACATTTAGAGTTTTCCAATATTTCATATAAAATAAACCCTGAAAATGTTTTTGCTTCTTTCTGATTCACTTTGACATAATGTTTTTGAAGTGAAGTGCATTTCTGAGGACTGTAGGAGAACTTCCTCTTAAGATCTATGTCTGGCTGGTCACCCAGGGACAGCACTTTGCACTTCACCTGTCTAGCTCTATCCACTAAAGTCTTTCCAGTGAGAGGGATTTTCTGAGATAAACTAGTCTTTCCAATAGAAAAGACATATATGAAATAGTTCCTCCATTCTCAAAAGCACATTAAGAAGATTAGAACTGCACATGCTTGCATGAATTTGCCCAACAACTTGAAAACCCACTCTGTACGAAACCCACTTAGCAATGGAACTGTTACAGGGTAGACATCACCTGTACCACATAAGTGAAAAATACGAAATCAAGTTTTACTGTTGAAGTAAAAAAATATTCATTAGATGTTCCTGACAGAGACATAAATTAGATAATGTGTGCATTTTTCCCTTCCTTTTTAGTAAATATAGATCACTTACACACTCACTCACAGAATGGTAGGGGGTTGGAAGGGGCCTTCAGGGATCATCTTGTCCAACCCCCTGCCAAAGCAGGTTCACCTAGAGCAGGTTGGACAGGAACACATTGGGGTGGGTTCTCAATCAGTTCTATTTTATTTGATCCAGGGAACTGGAGAGTCTGCTTTGAAAATATTTTAAATGATAAAGACTGCCAAAAAATCAGCAGCCTTACTGGAGTTATTTAAAAAAAATAAATAAATCTCAAGGAACCTAAGTAAATATATAAAGTCTTTGTCCTCCCTTTCACCTAAGTAATACACACTGTCACTTTGCAATGAATAGTTAGAAAGGATTAAAAATGCATCTATTTTCTCCACAGACTAAGATAGCTGAGAGGCAATGTAGAAGTTGACCTCTCTACATGTCAGCTTTCCACACAACATATGCAAAACATCCCTGTAGCAACAGGACGACTGTGATGAAAGCCGAATGCCAACCTTTTAGCTAAAAACAAATCTTGCTGGGAAATTAGCTGTAAGGGACACCACAGTTACTATGGCTGGCTGTCTTTATCACTCTATTAATTTGTTACAGAATAGCTACGTTACTGAGGAGTATTAAAAAGTATGTTTATTTACCTGCAAAGACAAGAAATACATGTATTAAAATCTTTTGGTTTAATGGACAGACAAATTGATAGCTTAGAAGATGTCACCATACAGCACTTTTTATTTAGAGGAGAGGCTTTCAAACCATAATGACATAATATCTTGCATGTATCAAATAACACATACCTTAGTATAAGACAGGGCAAGGACAGCACAACCAGCAATACTTCAGGTTTCCAAATACCAGCCTATGTTCAGGTATAAGTAAATTGCCTTCAAGTATTTCTCAGAAACATACATCATCTTAACCCCCCTAGCAGAAAAAGACAGGATGTCTTCTGAGTTGCAGTCCTTCAGTTATACAGCGTAAAATGTCCAATCTAGGCATATTTACGCCCTATATGGCACCAAGGCTGGGAGCCTTGCGGAGAAGTTGTGGGTCTCTACCATCTCAGTATCCACTCATGAACTCCTTGAGTGTTATGATGAGTGCTTAGTGACAATGCAAATAGAGTAAAATAATAACCCACCATTCTTTTCTTTGGAAAGATAATGTAAATTTTTTGCTTTTGCATTCCTGTTTAGAATTGCAAAGAAAAAAATAGCAAGCTATTCAGACATGGTATGCCAAGTTCTAGCTTTGCACATAAGGAACAAACCAGCCTTCTCCTGTATCCCTTATTTCTTTAAATTTATAAACTGGCCCATTCTAAGCTGTGAGATTCACAGTAAATACACATGTAATTCCATAAGAATTATTTTTTCCTTTTATGGCAACTAAAAATCTATCAGGATTATCTGATGTATTACAAACGTGGCAAGATGCTTGTGCTGCAAACAGTTTTCCTGATTCTTAACAGAATCTTAGTAAACTTCTCCAGCTAACACAGAAATACTTCTAGGTCTGTGAGCCAGCCGAGGGTGACTGAACCATGCTGCTAAGAGAATGATAATGTCATTCAACAACAGGCATTCTTGTCTAGTCTAATACTATTCCATTTCATGCTTTTTGAGCTTGGTACACAATGTTTGTTTTTTCTAAAATTTATTGCACTATTCTTCTGAAAACATTAAAAATATGGTGAAAGCTGCAGCACAACTTATTGGGAAAATACAGTAAAGTAAAATGCTCTAGTATTTTTATATATAAATGATGTGCAACTTTGTATTTAACCATGCGCTTGTTAAACAAACAAGAAAAGTTGCTGTTATGATGTAGGTTTGGGCCTTTAACTTTGCTCTAAATTTTCTATTGTTAGGTATAAGAATATGCAGAAAATCCGGATTTTTCCATTGTGAAGTCAGATAACAGAAGAAATTGGTTTTGTTTTTTTAATGAAATTGAAGGGATATTTTCACAGTCTTGTATAATAGGAAAATCTTCTGGATTCAAAGCCTACAAACTTAAATAATAGCTGAGATTTAACCATGCATGGAACAAAATTAAAATATTACATATTCCTAAGACACAGCATCAAAGCTAAGAAAACAAATATATGGTCATTTATTACACCTACGTTTACTATGGTAGCTAAAGATCAATGACTGTTTCTGTTGCTGTGATGTTATTACGTTCAGTCGCATGCCGACATCTTACAAATCATGTATTCCTCTTGCAAAGATTGTTTTTCATTTACTGAGAAATTCAGCCAGTTAGTCTTGAGAGGTTGCTTTCTAGTCTGTTCTCAAAATAAGGATAACCAGTAAAACAATGGGGAGTTCCTCAAAAAATAAATAGTAAGTTGAGTTTAGCTGTAGAGTTAGTGATTTTGAAGAAAATCAAATTTTCTAAAATTGAATCTAATGTCCTTGGTAAAAGGCATAACAAATGTTAAGAGGCAGAGTGGGAAATAAAAGTTTGCCCATCAGCCAATGAATAGTAGAATTAAATGTAATTACAATTATGCTGTTAGACAGAAAAAGGATTTTCTCTGTGTTATTTCCTGCATTTTGTAAAAGTACTTCAGAAGTAAATATTTTAAGCATTCTACAGCATTCACATTTCTTGTGTAGCCCACTCTCTTTTCATCCTGGGCTCTGTATTGGAGAAAAATGATACAGACAGAGAATTGCAATTAACTGCAGGGTTTGTGCAGCCACCTTTTCATCAAACACCAGCAACAAAAAAAAGCAAAAAAAAAACCAACCCACGAAAAAAAAAATCAAAGACTTATCAGAACTATACAAAATATTTTTCTCCTTCCTAATGACATCATAAATTTTAAAAGTTACTGTTCACCACAAAGTATTTTTCAAAAAAAAAAAAAATTATGTGCAAAGCATTCTGTAACTAACAACAGCTCAGCAGAGATTTCCACACTCTGTTTGTGGGGGCTGGGACGGGGTTTGGTTTGGGTTGGTTTTGTTCAGTGGGTTTTTTTGCAGAAGCCAAAGTAGCAGGCTGAGGAAGGCGGGTGGAAGCTGTGGAATAGTCTTTCCGTGGAACACCTCTATACGACAGCGAAAAAACACAGGGCTCTTTCTGCTTTCCACAATGGTTTCCACTCCTGCCTTTTACTTGTACAACTGTCAGAACAAATGGAACCACTCCATGCTGGACTTTTCATAACTGTCTGGGATACTAAAGAACCTTTTCTTTCACTGTACTGTACCACACTGCTTGGGACCATAATCACAGCTGCTGGAGAAAGATCAAGGCTCTCTCCAGAGCTTCATCTGGCAAGGTGCTCTTTGGGAAACCAAGAGCTTGCAAAGCCACATAAGCCCTCTCCCACTATAACCCACCACACGCTTATAAGTTTAAGACAAAGACTAAACAGCCCTACCTCTTTCAGCAAATACATCGGTTTGGAGGAAGCAGGTTCCATGCATATTGTTAGGAAGCATCAAAAAGAATAAAGGCACCAGAGTAGATCAAACATCCAGCTATGTCTTGCTGAGAGTTATATATACTTCAGAGAGGACTATGACTTAATGGGACTGGTCATAAGAGCAACAGAAGGCAACACAGGGTAGGTCAGGACACAAGTTAGGCTTTTCAGCATGTGGCCTAAAGACTTCTCTGAGCATCTGAGCCTGAGTACATCTCTGGCAACCTCTAGAAAGGATCGGTTCCTACTAATCCTGTCAAAATAGGAAAAATAATAGAACTGAGTAAACGAACTAAAACTGTTAATAGCGTTTTAATTTACTATCTTGACCTTGTATGAGGTACGTCAGAAGCTACAGCTTCTACCTCACACGCTGCTCGCTCTTCCCTCCTCACACTACTTCTTAAAGCACAGATGCTTTCCCAGCAGTGTGTTGTCCTGCTGCCAGTTCCTTTGTCTTTCTTGCCCTGCCACCAACTGTACTCTTCTGGGGGTAGCTTTTCCTGCTTCTAACAAGATGTATTTCACAAGTCACTAATTAAAGCGCCACAACAGGTCAACTGACATGTAGAGAAAAATTGCATTTGCTAGACCACGAGCAGAAAGAAGCCTTGTGGCCATCAGACATACACAAGTACAAACAGGACAACTGCTTACAATTAATTTTAACAAACAGTTATTTGGGAGTTCTAGAAGCAATTTAATATAAATTGGCTTAATGTAGAAGTGAAGACACAACAGTGGTCTGGGCATAAATGCTACTTCATGTCTGTATGCAAATCAGAAGAATCTCTAAGCTGGGTGTGGAAGGCCCTATTATAACAATTTGGAACACACAATAGTTACATAAAAAACCCCCAAACATTCAATGTAGGGAATAGATGAAGTTCTAAATGGTTTATATTTTCAGGTAATTTTATCTTTTAGAAAATTTAATGTCTGCTCCTACTCGGAGAGATGGTCACATTTTGAAGTATTTTGCCACTTTCCAGAAATACACAGTAAAACATCTAAAACACCCCAGATTCCTGTTAAATGGGAACTACTCTTCCACGTTACTTCTAAATATAGGACGTTTGACATATCCCCACCTAAAATGTTAACAGTAAATTAATATCTAGCTAGAATATTTCAAAACTACTCAGTTTGTTGAATGGAAATCTAAATCAGCCACTGTGTTCACACTGATTCGAGGAAAAGAATAATTTTGGGATCTATCTTAATTCTCCAAAGCATATTGTAAAAACTATCCCAGACTCCTTATCAGCAAATTTAAATGTTTTACATTTACAGCATTACTTTTTCCGTCTGCACATTCTATAACACTATTTTTCCATATGATATAGTATGTTTGCCATTCATAAATATTCATACATCTAGAATAACATTCCAAGGCCAAAGCCAAAAGAAAACAAAACTGAAAACATTCAATTCATTAAAATTCCTCTTAGTTCATAATACAATTAAAAATAAGAGAACAAAAAAGAGGATAAACACAGCTAGTTCTACAATAATGTTATTAGGTTAAGCATGTGATAATTAAGAATACATTGTGATTTTATGCTCTACAGTCATTTATTGTTGTTAGAGAAGTAATTGAAGGAGCAGAGCTTTGTTAATATAATTGCACACAGACACGCAGTGCTATAGATGAGCATTTGTTTACTGCCTGAGATGAGTCAACCTAAGCGAGTGCACTCAGGGTTGCTGAGAGCTGTTTGGGGCTCAGCCATGAACCAAGAACCAGCGCATATGCACGCACTAATTTCTTTAGGCCCCCTACTATTGCCAGATTCAATAATTGGCTCAGTTACTTTTTATGGTACTGAGAGAATCTCCTTGAATATAATTTCATACATCTTATATCCGTTCCTTTTAGATTCAATAATACAGACTTATTTTTCTCGCAATACTAAGAACTTGAGGTTAGAGACACATTCCATGCACTTCCTAATGCTATGCCCTGAATATCATCGGTAATGCTAAAGCATGCAGAAATATTTGTAGAGCTGTTATTTCGTGGGATGCAGCCATTCTTAAAGCTGGAATTCTTAAACCTCTTTCACATCACCCTAATCTTTGGAAGCACTGTTTTTCTGAGCAAATTCTAACAGCCCCAGATCCTGGCAGTCCCTGTTTCAGTTTTGGCAGAAGTAGAGATCTTGCTTCTGGTTTTGACTATGGGTTAGATGGTTCTATTCCATCGCTGTCACTCCCTAGACAGCTGAGACAAGATATGATGTTTACCCTCATTTTTTGATGTTCAGCATGTTGCACGCAACACACTGGCACTATAATTTTAGTACAGACAGCGTGGCCTTTATAGATGAGGTTTCATAAGTTAAAATATTCAGGTAACTTAATCTTTATAATAAACACTGATTAAGTTATCTAGTCTTTAGATACCAAATGACAATGTCTCTCTCTTCCAATTTGCTTTTCTACTTCATTTCTATATGTGCATGTAACACTGTATATTTTAATTATTTTACAATTTAAATATCCAGAAGGAAGAGGTCTGTTGCATATCTGAGTCAAATGAGATCTACTTCTTGCTAGACTCTTTATTCTTTTAGTACTATTTCAGACAACTCCAGTGACAGCACATTTAATCAAACACAGAGCTACCTCATACAGCTTGGATATCTGTATTTTTCCTTTGGGAAAATTTCAACACCATTCTCCATACCTGATGTGTACATTTTGTCCAACTGCATTTTGAATTTCCTTGATCACAGTGCAACAGACTCCAAGCGGTACTACATGGATTTATGTAAAGCTTAACTGAATGATAGAAGTGAAGAGTATTCCCTAAAATTAGACTGACGGTTTCCATAGAAACAAGAGAGCACAAAGAATTGTAATAACTTGACTTTATGAAGTCAAAAGAAAGGGCATTTTTATATGTTTTGTTGACAAAAGGACAGGAGCTAGCAGTTTAGTATTTACGAGATTTCTAAACCTTTATTCTGTTCTGATGAAATGAGTCGCTGGTTTTGGGGTCAGGGAGGCTCACATTGATATAAAAGGTAATGCACCGGTAATGCATAGTTTGCTGTTCCAAATAACACAGGTTAGAGTTTGAATATAGAAGCATAGTTTGAAGAAGACAGTTATGCTAATGTTCAAATAAAATTCAATGTTCATCTTCCAAAAAAAAAAAAAAAAAAAAAAAGAGAGAGAAAAGAGAGAGAACCTCAACACACACATTCACACACATTGTTACAGTGATATATTATCTTCTCTATTAAGTGACCAAAAAAAAAAAAAAAAAAGATAAAAGAGAGCGTTAGGAGAAAGTTTAGGAGTGATTTGCTGAACTGAAATGCTTGATTTTGTGAAACCACTCTTGTCCTCTGCCCCCATTAGGTGAACATTCCCTATTGAGATTCTCCTGGAATTATGGCACCAGGGTTTGATGTGGTGCTCATGACAAGGAAACCACTGCTAATCATGAAGGATAACTTCTATTCCTACTGGAAAGGCCCTCTGTTTCTACAGCGAATGACCATATTAGTTGTTGTCATCACTGCAGCCCACAAAGGACTGCAATCCCAGACATATGACTTCACATTGCTCTGTCATATTGTCCGATTGCTCACTTTTGCGACACATGCAAACTTTAACAGTTATATTCTATTAACTACTTCGAAAATAACAACAATGCCAAAGGTCACAGCCTGCAAAAACCAACAAGGCAGCTCCCTGGTAGTGATTATTACTTGACAATTACGCAGGTTTTAATCCCAGATGAATTTTATATCATTCTAATTCCATAGTCAAAATGCTGACTATTATCAGATTGAATTTTCTATAAAAACAATTATATCAACAGTATTGCCTGCATCAGCTAAGCTTGTAACCCAGTCAGAAGAGACAGATTCTTTCATATTAACTGTATTTTCTGGTTGTTTAGCAATACACTATTTCTTCTTTTACTATAACCTTCTTTTAATACTTTATTATTGAGTCCTATATCAACTATTCAAAAACTACACAAGGGATCAATGACTAATTGTTCCTCTCTACCTTCAGCTTTAGCTTTCCTCACTTTTAGACAATGCTTCCAGCGTCCTGGAAGTGAGCTAAACAGATCAATAGTCAGTAGGCTGCACAGCTCCTCAGGCAGCCCTCTTAAAATTTTTTGATGCAAGATCGTTAGTGAATTGTAGCATATTCTATGATGCGAATTCTGGTACTTTTAGTAGCTATGTTGATAAAATATCATCTTTTTTTTAGCCCCAGATAAGGGAAAAAAAAAAAAAAAAAAGTCGACACACTTTCCTTTAGTACAGGCTGAAAGCATAGCTGGAATTCTTTTTGTTCCCCAGATATTTAGATTCCGTATCATCCTTTGCATCTTTTGGCCATATATTTCTTCTCATGACATTTGGTGTGTCTAATCAATTGTCTACATTTCTGAGACTCTGATTTTAGTCTTCATTGCCTGTTTTCTCCTTCTTTCCGCTTACCATATATTCTTTTATATTTTTATAACTGCCTTTGCTCTTTCTCTACATGAAATTGCTCAGTTGCAAGCTAGTGGCTTATGGAACATCTAATAAAATATTCTAATTTCACAATTATCTTTCACATCTGGTTAATTTCATTTCCAGCAAATTCACTTCTATCCCTATTAGAATGCTATCTTTGCGTGTCCTTCTGCGATGTGTATACATGTACTATAACTCATGCAAGTTGCTGATTTGGATTCCTGTGCACAGAAAAAATAAACTCATAGTTATTTGTGTAAAAGCTACTTCTCCTTTACAGCTCTTCATTCTCTGTCAAAAATGAGGTAAAATATCATTTTTTTGCTATGTTTGAGGTAATCCGTAGCACATATTTCAGGGATACTACAATTTCAGCAGCATAAGAATACTATCGCCCATCTCTCAATTGATTTCCCCAGGTGATTGCTTTTTATTTTTCAGCACATATTAGAAAAGCACTTGATAAGCTCATTACTCTGACTTCACTTGTGATTTGATAACCCCATAACACTATCAAAGTATACTTTATCAATTTTGATATGAAGTCATAGGTAGTCAGGATTCAATGACTTAGATAAAGTTGATGAAACATTTATGCAAGTGCCACTCCTTCCACATCTACGCCCCTAGAATCTCTTCTAACTTTATAACCACTTTAATATTTCAGTCATACCACCTTCACCAGGTATCAGTAATCCCAAAAGTAAAACTTATGCTTATAAATAACGCACATTAATAGTTCTCAGCATCAACATATAGGCAAAAGAAAACTTTTTTCTCTGGTGGCATTTCTCAACTTCTATTTTGGAAAAACGCATCTTTCACACACATAGAGCTGAGGTAATATTCAGGTCTTGGAAGAACAAAAAATCTGAGCTATTGACAGAATGCAGTCTGAAACTCGCACCCCAGAAAGAATAACCGCTGTTACCTAGACTGTTGAAGAAAGGAGATGTGGTCTGGTACAACAGGGATTTTCTTACTTCAAGTAATGGGCTGTACCTAGTCAAAGGGCCTGTGAATAATGCCTGTTAGGGTACATTTCCTTTATCTTTAGGACCAGCATGGAAACCAAGTGATGGGAAACTCCAACATGGTGAACTCCTGATGGATTTGCTTTCAACCCCACTGTATTTGGATTTGTCAATGAAGTTAAAACATTCCTGATTGGGCAGCTATTGAATATTTTATTTCAAAATTCTAGAGGAGCCAAAAATGAAAGATGCTATCTTTATTCTAACAAAGCAAAATGGCATGAACTTGATTATAGTATTGGAAAGGTAGTTACAAAAGACAAACCATTAAAAAGACCCTATAATCCCCAAAAATTCCTTTGATTCCTCCTTTCCCAGACAGTAACATTGTAAAATTTGTTCATGATTTATTAACAACTTATAAACTACTCAATGGAAAAATATTTTCTGCACAACATTTTTATTGTATCACAATTCACATTAGATAGCCAGTTCTCCGTAGCAGATGCACACAACACTACACAAGACTGGCTGGCCTTTGGGGAGTCCGTCTGTCTTTTGTCAATTTTATAAGTGTAACCTATCATACCAGAGTATATCTGGGGAAGAAGATAGAAAACTGAGCAACATATTGATTCTTATTGAATCTCAAAAAATACTTCAGTTCAGATTACTTAAGAATACTCTTAACTGTACTCTGAAAGTTGTCTACAAAGAGAAGTACTTAACTAATGAAGAACAAGGATTTAGGTTAAAAAAAAGCAAAAAGAGAGAGGGCCCAACCAAATAACTAGGGTAACATATCATGTAGTCATCATACTCAATAATTTATTGCACTTCACATCTTCAGAGTACTTTACCAGCACAAATTTTAGTAATGCATTCATTAAGGTCATTTACAGAACCCAGAAGCAGAGGAATCAAAGGATTTTTTGAAGATCATACAAAAAGTAGAGCAGCAGAGCCGGTATTAGGACAAACACATTCTCGAAGACATGCCAAAACAATTTAATAGCAGCGGCTTTCAGTTCTCATACTTGGAAGGGGATGGGTGAAAGCCAGCTGTTCGCTAGTATTTGCTAGCTAAGTACAAGGCACAGTGAGGGTGCTGGAAACCATCATGTTGAAAACTTGAGTAGCTAGGTTCATTAGAAATAATTTATTCTACAATTCACATGTGTCTTCTTTCCTTTATCAGGACCTATCCTTATTTCACATTCAGCAAAGTACAACTGCCCCAGTGGCCACATTTTTTTCCTCTGTTTTCAGCAGTTTTGATATTGCTGATTACTCAAATTCTAGTCTATCACAGTTATATCTGCTTCTGTGCTGGATCCAGATCCGTGCTCTGGATCTGGGCTCTTCTCCGGTTCACATCAAAGAGATTTTAGTAGCATCTAATGATCTGCTATACACATATAGTCTGGAACCAGTGATACAAAAAATAGATCCTGTGCTTAAGAGACAATATATATGGAAGAACAGATGAAGTAGTCATAGGTCAATACGCAAAGAGCGATAAACTAGAGTGGAGCAACCAATACAAGACAAGCAGACAAGATCACTTCCAGGGAACCTTGGCTAATTCCAGCTTTCTTTTTTCAGAACAACTCTGAAAGTCACTATATGAACTTTGAGGGAGGATGTCTGAATACAGAAAGACAGAAATACTCAGGAGCAGAATGTGTTACTGAAAAAATTATTCTGGATGAGTTACTAAAAAGATATCAATTTATATTTTTTTGGATGTACACACATGTGTGCATACACACACACAAGTGCTACTCCCACTATCTTCTCTCTCATGCAACACACAAAGTCTTCCTCTGACCAAAGAGGGAAGAACAAGCTTTGTCTTTTCCCTGTCTTCCCACTTAATTTCATCTTTCATGCCTTTTCCACCTAGACTAAAAACTCCTTCCAACAATGCATTTCCATGTTACATGGCATATGTTTCCCAGGGTGCATTTGGAACCAAATATATAACAAAAAGCACATATTGTGAGATGAAAAGGAGCAAGTTTTGTAAGAGTCACCACATTACATTAATTAGGTTTTGTATTTTTCAAGGCATAAATATTCAATGTTCCATCACAGTAAAAGTGGTGTGATTGATCCAATGAACTTTCTCACAGAAGAATTCTTCAAATATATAATGCCTTAATACTGAGTGCTGACAGTAAGCACAGCATGGGGAAAACAACATTAGAGAGACCATCGGAATATGGGGAGCTGTACTGGTGAATAGATGTAACAATTCAAAATGAAATATTTTTAGTCATGCAAAAGCAATTCTGGGGCTGAGAAAAGACTACTGGGATTTCTATATGTAATGGTCCACGATGCTTTATATGACTTCTACATTAATCAGAGTGTTCCTACAGAAGTCAGTATACTTCATGTAGAAAGGTCAATTGTATTGAATCCTAGGCAGGTAAGACTGGCGTAAATCTGTTGAAGTAATCTGAAATATTGAAGCTACTTAAGCTATAGAAGTTGTTCTAACTGGATTAAGTTAAATTTTGTAAGTTTTTGGGGGTTTGGTTTTGGTTTTGTTTTGGTTTTTTTTTTTGAAAAGCAAAAGTCTAAGGCTGCTTCATGATTTGTTTATTCTTAACTAGGGAGACAAGTAACTCTAAATTGATACAAAAACGTATTGACAGCTGGTGGTACTGATACGTATTTGTACAGTAGCTTCTCCCTGTAAGGTTCCATCTGCTGTGACATATCCACTTTAAGTTTATGTCATTAAATTTCACAGCTTTATAAACACAACCTGTACATTTAATTCCTTTCTGTACTTCCCTGTAGAATATCCAAATACACCAATAAACTAACATCTTTCGAATGAGCACTTCTAGGGCATACTTTCCGTCAGGATTGTTTTTTCACTTTCCCACTGTAACTGACTCGGTATTTTATGGTTTTTCAATGCTATTTTCATTGGCAAGGATTCTACTTTGTGACAGAGATCAGGAAAGGAACCAAAAAGAAAAAACTTGTGAAACTGAACCTGTGAAAAGGGAGAATTTAACACAGATCTACTAATATAAGAGTGAGAATACTGAAATGCAAAGCAGATGCCCATTCTTCTTCCACTGCAACTTGTAACAGTAAGGAGTATAACTTTAGGCGTGGTTAACTGAGGTGGTCTTCAGAAAAAGCCACAGTTAAGATGCAAGATTAGAGTTCATTTTACAGATCTTTCATAAAACACGGGATGTGGCCTTGGACGTAGTTTACTTATGTGTATGTTAAGAAAGAATCTAACATCATAGCAAAATTGCAATGCCGCCTATAATAGGGGTTTATATGGCTTCCTCTCAATACCTGGCATTTGTAACTTTTCTAAGCAACACACAACATTGCCATGGGAGGTAAAATACACTTCCATGACCCATCCTTCCTACACGTTCCTACAATACTATCACAAAACGTTTTCTAAGCTTACGTAACACAAAGAGTATAAGAAATATGACCTAAGAAAACATACATACCTGTGAACATCATATTAAAAAAAAAAAAAAGAAAAAAAGAAAAATATTTCTCATGAACCCATAAGGTTTTCACTCAAGTTAGTATACATAAGTTTTCATAGGTACATTTCAGACGAAAAATGAAAGGAAGACGTGAAGCGATATAAATACAACTAAAAGATGGGAATTACTATTATCTGTAACAAATGATTAATAGACTTTGGATTCAGGATTTAAGCTATGAAATCTCAGACTCCTTAGCTTTTTACACTGTGCCCTTGTAAGCTTGCTGGCACAGCCTATTATGTCAAGAACTCTGTAGCACAGAGCTCCCAACCATCCCTCCACTTCAGGGCACCAGGAGAGTGGGATCAGGCAGCACTGGAATTAGAAATTACACAGGGATGCTCTTTTAAAAATGTAGATGTGAATTTGCCAGTCCATTTTGTGGTCTGCAGGGAACCAGGGGAAATGAGTGTGATAGATCACTGCAGAAGAGTAGTTCTGGTTCACAGTATTTTAAAGGAAGAGAAGTCGATAATGCTAATGCTTTACAACTCTAGGCATGTTTTTCCATAAATAAGCTGCATACAGCAAGTAGTTAAATATACTTAGGCTTCATTTCAGGGTGGGGGGAAAAAGTAAAAGGAAACACATAGTTACAGAAATATACTCTTATATTCAACATTGACCTTGCCATTAATAGACCTAATTACAGCAGGTTTCTTCTAACAGCTCAGGTTTGCCACATCTTGCAGAACACCAGCCTTTCCACCTACACATTCTGACAGTGTAATAAAATGAAAGGATGGTTGAGAGTCTCAAATTCATAGGAAAGTTTCTTCTGCAGTTGTCCTTATTAAAATTTCCTGCAAAACCAGATCTCTACTTAGCAAAGTTTTGACATTTGTTTTCCATTTGCACCAAAACAAAAAGCTCTTCCACAGTACTCGGACTTCAGTACTCATCCATGATACAGAAAATCTCTTGAGTTCCAAGTACCAAGTGAAAACTGTGAATATTAGAACAATATAGTGAATATTCAGGGACAGGGAAGAGGGAGGAATGGGTAGGAACTCTACAGTAGAATTTAAAAGATCCTTTTGATAAAAGCTTCATCAAAACACACCCATTGTCACAGAAAGATTCGTTTCTATGAACTTGCATTTACTTGGGGGTTGGGAGGGAAATATGCTGAAAAATTCAAAGTCATTGCCTGCCTTATAACCATAATCCACAAAGTCCAGGGTTTATGGATTCTCTTAATCTAGGATTGTATACTATAGGAAAATAGAATTAAATGTCAGAGCATAAACTAGGATACCAATATATTGTATGTATTGGAATTTAGCTATTAAGTGCAACACCCTCTACCTCTTTGTGCAGGGACAGTCCCTGTTTTGGTGATAGCCCACTGCAAAAAGAAAGGCATATTTTATGCTCTCCTCTGTGGGAGCTTTCTTGTTTTGGGGTTTGTTATTTTTTTGTTGGCTTTGGGCTTTATGGTTTTGGGGGATTTTTTTTTGACGGGGGGAGTATTTGCTTGGGGTCTTTTTAATATAGAAGTAATTGCAATTGGAAGCCTAATCATCCTTGTGTACTTCAAACAGAAATTTCAAAAAACAAGTTGGTGATATTATCAGTAAAACCTGAAAAAGAAAGTTACAGTGATAAGGGTGAATAAAAAAATGAAACCAAAAAAACTTTCCTCTCTTCTCCAGATTTTATGCAGGCACAAGTAGCTGACACCTATATTGCTTTCACAGGCAAATTTATCATAGTATTATTAGTAACAAGATTTAAGTCTACTGTTTCCAGGAGGCAAATTAAGGGGTTAAACTAATTTCAGGAAGGTGGAAAGTAGGAACTGCTATATTCCATAAACTAAATACTCACAAATATCAAGGAACATGACACACAGTGTTAAAATAGTTATGCTTCAATATTCCTGACCTGTAGAAACCCTTTAACAACACCTAAGTACAGTGAAGAAGCAGCAACAACTGTCAAGCCAGGAAAATTATTATCTCCACCTTCCTCACATGCAAGAGGAACTGAGTAATTTACCAGCCGTTTGTGCTGTTGTTTACAATTCACACAATGCAACACAACAAGAAAATTAATTATGCTAGCACTACAGGCTCATTCCCAGTGTTCACTTCCCTTTATACTTCATGAGATGCATGTCAGCCCTGCCCAGAAAAAATGAAAAAAGGATTGGCAAGAAAAACCCATCCTACAGCCTTGCTGCAGGTAAGAATGCAGAGCAAACAGCCAGTAGCAATTTTTTTCCCTCCACCACTTACTTCCTTTTCTCCCACCTGTAAGCCACAGCCGTCATTCCCTGGACATGTCCAAATTCCCTCAGATCTGATTCAACTTGGTCAGGATAAAGCAGTCACGATCTCACACCTGCAAGCCATCAGGCTCTCATTCCTCTATGTTGTCTTTCACTACAAAACATTTTTGTTGCCCGGGCCTGTTTGCAGCACTGCTGTCACTTGCTAAGCATCTCACGTAAAAACGCTAGAGCTCTCTAGCATGGCTTGTGACAAAAAGGGCTTGACTGGAGTAACTGCAATTGAATTAATCCCATCCCCTGGTGAAAGCCCCAATGAGCTTGGAAGTAACACAGGAAGATTAAAGATGTCAGCACAGTATTTCTGCACATTTAGGTTTAACGCCACTCCATGGACCCCAGCAAAACTATTCACCTGTTGGACGCGAAATGGAGTTTCAAATGTTTTCTTTAGTCAGAACACAGGTCCCCAGCACTTTACAAACAGTACTGAGAAACACAGATTAGCATAGTCCAAATCCTCTAGAGCTCAAAACTGTTGAAAACATTGTGCATTTCATTGTTTTATCATTTTTAATGCAAGGACAGAAACTTTTAAGTGCCAGTTTACTCATCCCAGAGCTGGAATGGCTTAATTTCCTATTTAGCTCAATTATTGTGGAACAGTTTGCGAAACTGTTTTTCCCTCAGTCACATCAGAGAGGCTGTGTATCACTGTTAAACAACAGCACTCAAATACTTTAAACGAATTAAAACAATGCCAACAGAGGACAAAAACAGAATTTCTTCACTGGCCTCCATGAGTTTGTCAGGCACCTGGCGCAAAAGGGCCTGGAACAGTACATACAGATGGGGCAGGTCCCTCTAAGTTTCAAGGATGAGATTATATGAGATATTTACAGACAATATTCATACCAGAGCTTATTAGAGGTACAAACTAAAATTCAATTCTTAAATTAACATTATAAATTAACAGTAGCATAGCTGTATCTCTCGTTTTGCACGGTGTTCCCACACATTACGATCAATAGTCCAATTTGATTCTTTGTCCACAAGTTGAACAAATTGAGAGAGGTGCTGGGGAGAGGAGCACCAGAAGTTAGCAGATGATCCATTCCCATCTCCCTTCAAAATCTTTCCTCCCATTGTAGACTTTTTTATAATATTAGAGGACTCTTTCTGTATAAGAATTACAAAGGAAAAAAGTCAAATGACAGAAAAGACAGCCTGTATTTTACAAACCATTTTCACACTTTTTCCTCATGCACTCCATCCCTCATACATCTGCTAACATAAACCCTCTTTTAGCTCTGCCTTCACTCCTATACAGGCCAGATAGCATCTTCGTCATGGAGATATGTGTGGAATTAATTACTGATGTATAAAAATAAGAAGAGTTTAGTCAGGTGTCTTAAAATATGCATTTAGAAATACGTTCAAGTGTTATCTAAGTCCTGCTGTATAACCCTTAAATTTGCACTTTTATAAGAAATATTTTGTTTTGGGGAGTTTTTATTTCATTACAATTACTTTCTGTAAATCTGTCAAGTTACTTGTCAATATTCATTCATAAACCAAGGTTTAAACCATTAATTTTTTAACACAAACACTTTTAGGAACATAATCTGCAGACTAACAATTTCACATCTACTGCCTTAACAAAAGAATGAAGAAGAAAGCAGTTTAACGATAATCTACGCACACAAAAGTTCTATGATCTTTTATTTACTGATATTTCACCAGCAACCACAGATAAAGCATAAGCCCAGCTCATTCAATAACATAAAAAACATCCTGCAACTTCAAGTTCCATTAAAAAGCTAAGGAAGAAGACAGTCAAAATTTTCCAAATGGAAAACCATAAAATCACCAGAAGAGCAAAAAGTTATAATTTCAAGCTTTTAAAAGGATACAACAGAGAAGCAATTTTCTAGAATTCGCAGCTTGCAAAAGCTTCAATTACTTGTTGAGTCAGTGGCATTTGTTTTAATTTTACCCCTTTGAGGACTTGTTTCTAGTCTTACCGCAGTCACTAACAGCACCACTAATGACCTCAGCGAGTGAGGGTTCAGAGCTGAACTGCAGTTATAGTCAAAAAAATATGCCTAATGCAGAAGCACATTAAATTACATTTTCAAGTTTATGTTTATTGCCTCTTGATGAATTTCATATCACTTTTGCTCTGTTTACAACTCAAGTATTCTTCTCACAGCTAACTACAGGAGAAATAAAAGGCAAGCATTCCAGAATGATGCCACTCTTGAAGATATAATCATCCAAATTTATAAAAAAATGATTGCAATCAGCCCTTGCAGACAGCCATGTGTATCAAAGCAACACATCAGCACACCTGCCCTACCAGGACACCTGCTGCATGAGCAGTGTGCACTCAGTAGGTTTCCCAACCAAGAAAGCAGCATTGTCTACACATCAAACTTGGTCAGACTGTGCCCACAGAGACTCAACCTACAGGACCAAGAGTACTAAAGAGACCAAGAGCAGACAGGGCACACAAGGAAGTCGTTTCACGTAGTTCCCTTTTTGGTATAATCAAATTTTGAATGCCATTTCAGTTAGTTTCACATTCAAAGCACAGTCTCCCAACCACCACATTTCAGTTTTGTTTAAAAGCTGGACTGTCTGCAAATAGCACACTGTGCTGCACAGAGGCAAATCTTCACTAGAATGAATTCCCAGCAATATCACATAGCTCCTTCCAGTCCAGTTTGTGAGCAGAGAACGTGCTAATCGTATTTAGGTAGATTAATAGATAATTAAATTGATCTTATAAATTCTTTCCTCCTTCACTTGCAGTGTAACTACATAGATAAGAACTCTGAAAAATTCTGCGGCTTTAAGCCAACGTAGGATGTCTCTCTATCACATTTTCTTCTACATAAGGAGTGGATACCAATATGCTGTATCCCTCAAAAGTCAATATAAATCTTTTCTGCTGCATTCTATGTCATCTCTATGGATAAGCACTCAGTTCCATGGGAAGAAAAGTCCCTACCCAGAAAGCCATGGGAAAGACCTGTCTTCTGACTTTTTAGTGAGAAAACATTAAGAGTAGCATTCAATTCTCAGGGCACAAGATCCATTTAGAGATGTCCTGTATGACTTGTGGCTAAATTCAAAATATGCCAATACTGTATGACCAATATGCTCTATTTTGTGAGCCTTTGCCACCAGTCTTGAGCCCAAATTCTCCAGAATTTGGTTGTATTTTGTTTCAGTGAACACTTGAGTCTGTGTGTTTGGACTATAAATTTTTACCATATTATTCACATCACGCAACTGCTTCTTTAAAATATTTTGTTTCCCCTTGGCCAAAAGAAATAAATTATTTGTACAGAATATTGGTTTAATATAATATATTTTATCTAATATATATAACAACTACACCTGAACTTCATTTTCATGATCACTGTAGCAAAGTTTATCTTTTTAAAATTTTCTAAGGGAGGAAAGGTAACTGACACTACAAGATATGGACGACCCAAGTAGCTGGGGAATATGCGCTATTTTCAAATCCTTTTAATTGAAAGCCCTGATGACTTAAAAGTGTTTGGATTTACACGTATTACTTGGGTTTTTTAAACTCCTTTCCAGCCTTCAGTTAACACAAACATACAATATACTCAGAAGTATCATCCTTGAGCAGTTACTATCTTAGAGTCCAGGCAATAAAGTTAGGCAACAGAAAGTCACAACTCTTAATTCTATTGTCACAGAAGAGGAAAAACAACCTTGCTTACTGTAAAAACACAGTGTTTTCCCATATTTAAGAAAGACAAGGTTGCTAGAAAAATGCGCTAATTATTCTTTATTGCAAAACCACAAAACCAGGTAAAATAATCCTGTTACTTAAAAAAAACGAGCTTCAGAAAGAGACCTTAGAGACTTAAATAAAGTCGGGTTGTTTATATTCTTCAGTGCTTCGTTTCCTAACACTTCAGGCTGTAATGAGAGTGTTTCTAATGTTTCATCTCTTTTTTTACTTTGCAGTGAAACAATTCCCAGTCTAATGTTTGTGGGCGATAGCAATAAACAGAGTAAATTGTAATTTTTCATGCAAAGAAACCTTACATCATCTCTGTGCTGGCCTTCATCTCAGGGTAGGTGTTCTGGAAAGCTGAACAGTAAACTTTTCTCTAACGTTTTAAAGTAATTGAGAGGAAGATACAGTTCATTGTTCCCAGGCAGGACGTCATTCCTTCCGTCCTCCTCCTCCATGCAGGTGTCCCCATACGTGCAGTGTGAGGAAGTGAGCCCCACATCAGTCCATGTGCTGACCATGCCCTGGCCCTGAGTGTGTGACTAAGACCACAGGAGAGAGGTGACAGAGACAGCTGGCGAACAGAAACTGCATAAAGAGGGGTCAAGTTAGGACACAACTACAGGTTCAGCATGTTAGTGTTACTTGAACAGCTTCCTCTTTGACAGACCTGGGGCTAAAAATCTGTCTCCCTGCCTATTCCAGATGGGCTGTGGAGCTCTGAGGGGGAGATGGAAGGAATAAAATACTAATAGTCACAGGTATTCTGGTACAATACAGGGAGCCAAACTGAAATCAAAATTCAATAGGAAAATGGTAAAAACTGTATTTTCCTCTCCCCACACTGGGGAAGTCTGAACAGTTTCTTTGAAATCTGTATTAAACCCAAACCAACCAAACCAAGAAGTTCTGCTCTTTTAGAAAGAGTCTGAAACGACTGCCTGAAACTAACGTGCGCTGATGAGTTCTGCTTTTTGTTTTGCCACAGCAGCCCTCCTACCCCACAGGCAGAGGAGGGTAATAGAAGCTCTGCCTTGCTGGACGCACTTCCCACTTCTCTCTGGCCCACTTCTAAGACTGCAGGAGCACCAGTGTCTGGCTGCTCCCTCTTGAAGCCACGCTTAGCAAGTGAAGCCCATCTGCAGACTTACTGAAGTCAAAAACCAAATGTATACGAACCATATGTATAGGAAGTCAAAACCTGCATATGCCAGATAGAAAAAGGCATAATTCCTTATAACAATTTTTTTAGGGCGCAAACTACACACATACATTTTTATCATCATGTTTGGGACTATTTTGCAGAAGGCAGCATCTCTTTTTTCCACCAAAACTTCTGATGTGGGTTAATCTTTCTCATTAACTCCTCTTCATGAGCACAATTAACAACAACAGGAGAACTTAACAAAACACAAGAAATGGAAAAAATTGAAGGTTTGGGGTTTTTTAAAATATAGATAAACATACAAATGAGTTTGCTATGATTTCAGCTGTTTTAGGTCTAGCCCCTGGAACAAAACAAGAAAAAGCAACAAGGTATATATTCTGGTTCAACCAGGGAGACTCTAAAATGGACTTTCACTGCAGTTATTTGCACAAGTGCCCACAAGTTCTTCATCCAATTAGGAACAAAACCCAAACAACCTGACATGACATGTCTGGCAATCAGGTACTTGCAGTCAGTCCCTAGATATGTGCTCACACACACATAGGCACTTCACAAGTAATCAGTCTGGTAATCAAATACTGTTGTTATACAATAAATGTGACTAAAGGGCACAGGGGACTGGATGGTTTTGTTGCTGCTGCTAGTAGCCAAACCTTATTAGCAAAAAAATCCTAAGGCTGCTTTTCTTCCATTTCAGTAATTTGTGAGAATGGTGACGTTAGGATCCCCGTTCTGAGCATATTATTTTTAAGCTGTGTGTTCATACACTTTCATGAGCACAATCAGGCTTGTCGAGTCTACCATTCTAAGCATCTCTGTCTCCTTTCTCAGCTGAATTATTTATGCTGCCAATATTAAGTAAAGTACACTTTACATATAAATGTTTCATATCAACTTAATAAAAAAGTTCCCAATTCTCATTCACTCAGTACTAGCTTAGGTAACTTGCCTAATTTCTGGCTTCAGAGGTTTCTTTTATGAGTTATCTAACCACACTGAACCTGTTAAAAATGAACAGTTTATTGAAGTGATATGTGATCCCTGCCCCCTGCCAATTGCATTTTGGTGACTGAGTTGTGAATCCTCATTGTACGCCGTATGAAATGAGGCTTTTGTTGCAAGATAAAAGTGTTCCTTCCTTGAAAGGTGAGTTAATGAAGTGCAGAAATAAATGACCTGTGCCAAAGCCTCCCCTTCAAATGGAACCTCTTCCACACTATTAGCTGATATGAACTCTCTGTCCACATCAAGAAGCAGGATATGTTGTCAAGGAAAGGATTTTGAGTAGTTAAGGTTTGCGAATAAAGTGTGGGTGGGTGGGTGATTATTTTAATATGTTTCAAAACTTGAAAATATGGCTATTTATTTTTCCAGTGGTGAAAAAACTGAAACTGGCATGTTGAAAACCCATTGCATTTACCAGTTTAAGATAGCATTTTAGATAAATTCAGCAGCATTATGCCGTTCACTGGATACACTATCCAGTTACTACTGTTAATTCTTTTTTGGAGATAATGATTCAAGGATACAGTATAGCAGCATCCTAAACTTCTATTTAGAATAATGAAATGTCAGTGGAGTTAATTGTCAAATGCTATTAACAAAGGAGATTCCAATTTTGTGCTGGTACCCACGTCAGATGTTTGGTAGAGAGCAAAGTAGTGTTGAACCAAGGAAGTCACCTATTCATATATGCAATATTCTATTATTCAATTGAAAACTTTCATTAAAATAGAGTAGAGCTGTGTTCCACCTCTTGTCCTTTTTTTCCCCAGTAAACTCAGTTTGAAATCCATACCAGTACTTTTAAGATAAGTAATTATATATTAATAAAGTAATAGCTAAAACATTACTTTGCTTTTTCCAGAAACTTATTAACTATGCCCCTAAAACTGTTTAACTTATTTATGCATTTCTTTGAGCCAATAGCCATTGCATGTTTCTTTTCAGACTTTACTGCTGGCCTCTTTAAATATTCTGCCTGATATTTCTAAATGAAATCTGTGCTTCATCTTGAAGTTTCTATCTGACTTCTTTGGGGGAATGTTAATAATACCTTACTTTTAGCACAGATTGCAGAGGGACTTTTCTAGTGTTCTAAGTACTTTTAGAGTAGCTTTCATTTATATTGTCTATAAGGGCAGAGCTTCAAGACCTATTATTTACCTCCTACTGCGGATTGGACTTGCTTATTACTATATATGGATTTAATCCTGCCTTGCATATCTCCAGTAGTACTCTGCCTCCACATTACTACTTATATAGCAACTTGTCAACCGGCTATAGCTAAGTCTATTCTGTATTCCATTGCAAAGGGAAAGAAAAATGAAAAAGGGAATTCACTCACTCATTTTTGTCCAAATATGTATAAAAAAAAGCGTTAATTATAGCTAAGGAAGCAATTCATAAATGTATCTAATTTTAGTTCTCTTTTCTTTCTCCTCTCCAATATTTGAAAGTAGATTGTGTATTTCATAAATACACCTTATTTAAATGTCGCCAATGAGGGCAGATTTCTAAAGACAAAAAGGAGGAAAAGAGCCAGCAAAGATGTATTTAATGAAAAATACCCTGATGAGCACCCACCCTTTGCTACTAAAGCTAGCCCAAAGGATACAGAAGGAAGAAATGCAATTCCTTGTAAAATGTGCTCCTCGAGTTTTGCACAATTAATTTAGCCTTGAGAAAGGAAGTGAAGCAAAAGCAACAGACAGTTGGAAGGAAGGACAGTTAGTCTTTGTGCAGCCAGAGGCTACAAAAATCAATGGTGTTCAGTCATGGGGATGCTTCTTGCTTCAACCTGACCGTCACCCCCACACTTACCTATAACTGATTCAGTGAAAGACAATTTACAGGAAGAAATATGAAACTAATAGATATTGGAAGTGCTACCAATGCCAACTTTAATGTGGAAAAAGTAAAGAGGAGTACAGGAAACAGTGGGCTGGGAGAAGAAGGAAACATTCAAGTACTAACTTCAGGTACAAAACAGTGTGAGAAATACCAAACAAATAAAACATTTGCTGGCATACCTCTGGAAGAACAGCATGTGGTACTTTCCTGTTGAAATAACTTCACTTCTTCTTTTCCTCCCAACAGTTATTTTGAAAATAGTACCTTTACAATCTCAAATTCTAACTGGAATTTTAAAAACATTCCGATATTAATGTGAAGTTTTCTTTGAAAATTCTAACTAAAATAAATTTAAAACTACCAGGGGAAAACTTCGGTAGTTATCATAAGCAAGAGAATGTTTCTTACTATATAATAGTGCTTTAAAATTTGTATTTCCTCTATATGCAGTACAATGAAAAGGCCCAGTGTCTAAAAAAGCAAACAAATAAAAAAAAAACCCCTAACACCACACACCAAAAAAACAAAAACCAAAAGCAAAGCCCACAAGCATTCCAGAAAGACCTGACAATGCTGTATGAGTGAATAATTAAAAGGCAGATAAAATTCATAATCAATAAATGAAAAAATGTGCATGGGGGAAAACATAAGTACAAAGTGGTGTGCTCCAGATAATCTGTTCCTACTCAAAAAGTAATCTGGCATCTCTGATATTGCTCAAAAATAAGTTACTTCTACAAAAATATTATTTCAATGCCCAGTAGTCCGAATGTAAATAAGATGCTAGAAATTGTTAGGAAAAGAACAGAGAACAAAACATAAAACATCATTATGCTTTTATATAAATCCTTTGGGTGCCTGCATTTTGAATCTTGAGTGCAATTTTAGTAACCTCACCTCATAACACACGTAGTAGAAAAGGCCAACAAAGGATGATTAGAAGTACAAAATTATTTTCTAAAAATAAAGATTCGATAGAAAAGGACTTTTCAGAGTTGAAACCTTACAATATAGATGGAGTATGCTTATTTCATGCATCTTTATCAATACGGAGAAGATAAATAGGAAGTGATTATTGACTGAACACCATAATTACCTGAGCCAAGTTATTTAGTGCTACTCTTAAAAGCACAGAAGAATAAGTCAAGCTTCATTGATTATTTTGCCACAGGATACCTGGGTGACCAGTAACATACACAAGTTTAAAAAGGAATTAAACAGTTTTATGGACAATAGTTCTATTGATGGACATTAGCACAATTCATGCAGCCTTCAACTTTGGTAGTGCTTTGACTGCAGATTTCCACAGACTACGGGAGTGGATCGCTCTCCACTTGTCCTGCTTTTACATCTATTCACTACTTCCATAGTGGAAGCCAAAAGAAGACTAAACAGACATTTGGTCTGGCACAGTAAAATTGCTCCTGTATTTTCCTTTAATGTTCTTGAAGTACTATTACATTCTGGAAAAATAACTCCTTCCTAGGAAAAGTGATAGTATTGATGCTTTTCTGTAGAGGAAATGTTTCTTGCTTGAAGTGGAGCCTTACAGGCAGTGGCTTTTAATTAGGCAACACCACAGCCTTTTAGCCATATGCTATCTATTTTTAAGATTAAATTAGCCTGTTGCATGCCCCAACACACTAAGAGGAATTGGCAAATTTGCCAGTGAGATGGGACTCACAACTTAGATTATACCAGTGGAAGATGATGCCACCCCTTTATTGAAATAACTCACCAAATCTGAAGAGTAACAGAGAATTGCAGTCATATTATTATTACTACCAAGTATATGGCTGAAACATAACATTCACTTGCTAGATAGCTTTTCCTGCCAAACCCTTACTGACAACTTTTGTCCACTGCAAAAATAAATGTTAATTCCTAATCAGCATTTTCTCTCTACTTGAATGCACACTGACTTCCATAAAATTTCTCTTGTCAGATTACAAAAGCCAGTGTAAAACCTTTATAGCAGAACACTCTAGAAAACGCTGACTCCAAAGGACTCATTTATTTTGTCTAGACACGTACCAGAGCAGAGGCAGGCATGACAGGTAGCCAGGCAGCCTTCCCTGCCATCTACCTACATATGGGCTCATCATGTCCACACAGGGAACCAGGAGCAAAATTTGCATTTATTTCTTCCTCAGATAATATCTTTAAGTCGCAGCATGAATTCCCCCCGTCTCTCCTCTCCCAAGGTCCAGAGTGTCAGTTTTCCTGAAGAGTAATAGCAAACTTCCATTTGGTGTTCCTCTCCCCCCAAGTCAGGTTTAATTAAGATTCTAATTTTTCTACAGGTATACTGGATTTTATGTGGAAGAAATGTAGACAAACAGAGGTTATTTCAGAAGTCTGGTCACATATTTCAGTTGAGTCATTTCTTTTAGTTGCATTGATACGTTTTAATGAATCTAAGTAAAGGTCTGAAAATTCTGGCTCAAATTCTTCCTTTTAATATACATAACGCTTTTCACTTCGACTCCAGTGAGAGCACTCTAAAGAAAGATATAGCCCCACATCAGCCTGTTACTATGTTCACATCACCCTTTAGAGTGCAGTAGAAAAAAAAAATAGTAGTATTGTATCTAGAAACCGAGTTGCTTGATTTATTCCTTTCTATTTTCTCAGCACTTCTGGATTTATGTCCTCATCATCTTACATTTGTTCCAGCTAATGATGTGCTCTCAAGCTATTTCCCACTACATACTTACTCCCTTTATTGTTTTCAATATTGAACTATAGTGACTTAATTCCACCCACACTACACAATTTCTCCAAGGCCCAATCTTTGTTATGACCAAACCTACCAGTATATACTAGTTTTTAGCTCTAGGAAGTTAGTATTCTACAAACTTAAGAACAAATTAAAGAGTAAGGAAGATATTAAGTCATTATGCAAGTTCTTTGGAGGAAAAAAAAAAATGCCCTTTGGAGAAAAAAAAAATACCAGTTGCCACTGTGATTCATACTCTTCAGTGGGAAAGTGCAGAAGCTTTCAATTGATTCCTCACACAGGTGATGAACACCAGTCCCCTTCTCACCCCACACCAGTGCCTCAAATATACATTGTTTGTAAAGATCCTAAAAAGTTGCTGCAAGCCAGCAATAACTGCCTGCTACTTATGATGGGATACAGACAGGGAAGAGATGCACTACCCAGCCACACTGGCTCTGCACCACACCAGGGCCCTCCTATGTCCATGGAATTCACCACCACCACAATGCCAGGGCAGCATAAAAAGGCTAGCGCTCAGGAGAGCCTCCGGTAACTCTTTCAAAGTGACTTATTCCTTTTAAATATACAGATCTTACAAGAGAAGCATCCAAGGCTATTGTGTCAAAGTGGTACCTCTTATGAGAGCAGCTATCACTGGGTCAATGCCAAGAAAACATTTAAAACAGAAAACGAAGAAACAACATGCAACAAGGTAAATTCACCATATTCTACTACCGACCAAACCATTTACTCTCCAAACCACTTTTTCCCAGTCATTCATACTTAAAGGATTTGAGCACAGCAATGCCACGTGGACCTCTGACAGATGACATCTGACCAACCAACAGTCTTGGTATATAAAGAGCACAGAGGGGAAGCAGAAAAAGGCACAGAGAACAAGTGAGTTCTCCTCAGACTGCTTGGACTGCTCAGGATCCAAGAAACAAAGGGTGGATCCTCAGACCTGTGTTAACAGCCTGTCTCCTGGGCTTTCCTATTTCTGTTTCCTTCCCCAGAACTGTTAACCTGCTTCTTCACAAGTCCTTTCAATAGTGCTCTCCACTGACATATTCTGGATATATTCCAATGTAAATGAGAAGAGACTCTTCACTTCACTTCCAGTTTGGTGGTTGTTTTTTGTTTTCGTTTGGGTTTTTAATTATTGAAGATTTAGGGCACCGTGCAAGCCACCTTGAAGTGATCTCAGAGTCCTGTATAGACCAAAGAAAAGCCTGCTGAGAATAAACACAATGTAAACCCAATTACATCTGAAACGGCAACACACTGTTTTAAATGACATATGGCTGCTCTACAGAACATAGTGTAGAACTAGTGTAGGCTAGAAGATGGGGAATTGACTCTGTGCATCTAACAATACAGACTGCCTTGGTTGTTCCATTTATTTGGGTGTTTTTTTAAAAGCAAGAATGAACAAAGGTTGATGCCACAACTGTGTCATACATAGATTTAGAACCAATATAGGTGAGCCATTTACAAGGCACACAGAGAGATACTGCATTTTAACTTCAGAGGAAGGTATGTTCAAAAAACCAGAAACACCTTTGTTGGGTCGAACTGCTATAGTTTACAGCAAGTGCAGAATCACATAAAGTGAATATCAAAATTCTCAACAGCAGTTTTTCTTCTGAATTCAATCCAAACTAATAACTTTACTTTAGCTCTTATGACAAGTCTTGTCCATGTGCCATGGATAAGTATATCATAGTGTCAGGGAAATGACAGAAGCATCCTAAGTTCTGCCAGACAAATCACAGTAGATGGGACATTATTTCTCCTTTGGTTATTTGACAGTGCCATCTGTAACTCCTGCCAGTTTTCCTGTGTTACTCAGGGCAACTGCTTCCTTTTGTTGAGAAGAAAAGAAGACTGTGAAAGAGCTAGCCACCATAAAGTTGACAGTTAGGGCACCCGTTTTTGTGCAACTTTTAAAACACTCCTACCTGCAGCATGGAAGAGAGACAAAATGCCAAACAAAATACATGAGGGAGTCAACCGACCGACAAACGTAAACGCAATCTCTGAAAAAGATTTGTGCTCAATGTTTTACGGTTCAGGGAAGCACTGCAGTTATACATGACCCGCTTTGTTCTTAAGGGCTAGAATGGGCACTTGATTGGAACATCACTAGTATGATCATCAACAGGAAACATCAGGCTCATGTGGATGGATGCACATGATCTAATATAGAAACAGCCTGTTGTGTTACATATCACTGCAGCCATTTCTTCCTTCTCTGTGGAAAAATAACACTCCAACTTCCTCCATGCCACCTGCCCCACATCAAGGAACAAGGCTGCTGCAGTCCAGTAAACTGGAGAAACTTATAATAGGAAAGACGATGTGTGTACCTTCATACTGATCATTGCAGAGAAACTATCTGAGCAGTTTAAGTTCCTCAAACATTGCAGGAAAAGGGAAGAACAGAAGGAATCTTCTATAACAATAGCATTGTCAAGCTATAAAAGATAGTCTTCTCTACTAATACTACAAGTGCCAAAAGGTGGACTTGGTTTCAGAATTATTAAACACATTAATAAGGTCTATGTTGTATGTGCAAGATCATTCTCGGAGGGTCTGAAGCATTAAAGTGTTCCACACATATGGGGTCACATGCAGCATTTCTACCTGACTTTTCCTGCAATACCAATTAAATCAAAACGGCCTTTTATTTACAAGTCTTTCCCACAGTTTGGCTTCGATTCCTGCATGCCAATGCCTTTTGTAACTTTACTACCTCCCTCTGCTCAAATGAGATATTAGTCCCCAATATAACATTTTGCAAATAGATCAGAGCAGCAGTACTCGTTAGTCTCAATGGTGGTAAGACATGACACAGGGAACCCACAAGTTTCTGTCTAAGATTGGCTCTACAACTACCTTTCTGGATCAATTAGAGTGTGTTATTCAAAGCAGATGCTTAAAATCAGAAAGGTACATGTCTAGAACGACTATTAGTTGCATATGCTTAACAACTCTGAGGGAACTTCAGTACTTGAAAACTTATTAGTCCTGCCTTCCAAGGACACTGGATACTTTAAAAAAACCAAACAAACAAACAACTGAAGAACCACATTCTTAACTGACAGCATTTTTAGGTTTAAGCATGCATGTTTGAACCACTTAGTTTAATTATTTTTTTCTTCAAGCTTTTATTGGACTAGTCAAAGTAAAAAAGTATAAATGTCTGTCATGCAAGCTATGACGGATGGTATACCTTCAGATTCTCTCTTTCTCCACAGCAGAAAAAAATTTAAAGCAGTATCACTCTGCTACAGAAATTCATCACAAAAAGTCAGATGCCTCCATGGAAAAGCGGGGCTTTCTTAATGTTCTTATGAACTAAAAATTTTACTTAAATAAAAGAGAATTTTAAAAATCTCCCTCAAACTGCCAGAATAAGTTCTTAGATGATCCTACACAGAGCATGTTTTACTCCTTCTTGAGCTAGAAGTAACAGACAAAATACAGCAGGAAATGTAAACTGTCCCTTTTTTCCTAACGCCAAAGACGTAATCACTCTTGTCAGAAATGTTATTGTATCAAACGGCAGAATTTTAGAATATTAAAATACGTGAGCAGAGATTTGATATTAAAGACATTGCTCATGAAATTTCTTGCTGCACATTGACAAAATCTGGAAACCCTCTGGGCTTATTCCTTTAAAATGGTACTTCTGATTCTGATGGAAAGAAATTTAAAAGAAATTATGTACAGACTAATTTTCAAGTAATAGCAGAAACAGGAGTCATGCTCAAAAATAAAAATCCAAGTACTATAACCTTTGTGGATTATATTGAACATGCTGATAAATGAAGTGTGAATAGATCAAATTCTCCATATGAAAAAATAAATACAGGTATTACAGAAGTCACAGCAAATTCTACATAGGCAACTCTCTAGTGCATTAATATTTTCATTTAAATCAACTTGTAGCATCTTGTTTCTTTGAAGCACTAACAAGAACTGTGTAAATTCTCCTGAAGCCATTAGGCACGGAGAGATACTAAGATGCCCCTGCAAGTGCAGTTAAACCAGAAGTCAACATGTAAATTAAATCAAGTACATTTGGAAAATAATAGAACTTTTAATATGGAGAAGCAAGAGATTCTTAATGATGACTCAACAGCAGCTATGGGCTAAACATATCACTTCCTTTTTGATGCAATTCTTAAAAAAAGGATAGCATAGCAAACTGGGAGAAGCCTAGCAGGTCACCTCCCTCTGCGCTGCGTTCTTAGAGTGCAAGATCAGAATAGAAAGACTGAGAGAAGCATCATAAAACACAGGTCCTCCTCCTCAAGTCAAACAAGCCACATTCCATATCAGGAACTTACATCTGCTTCTAGAGAAGCAGCACTAAACATATTCTCTTAAGTCTCCTCTCATCACACTATCACTCCAAAGAAGAGTGGTACGTGTTTGAATTAATCTCTCCAAGCTTACTTCTCAGATTCTTTAAAACGCCTTCTCCATTCAGCGTCAGAGTGCTCCTTGTGCACTTAGCAGCCTTTCTGACAAAGGACCAAGTTGACCACATCTGGTCAAAGAAGCAAAATTATGGGATGCCCGACTGCCATGAAGAGTTCTGCACCCAGATTCCTTCCCATCCTGCCAGGAAGGCCCAAGTCCATGGCTTCAGCCTGTTGGTAAGAGATCATTTTTTTTTCCCCAGTCCTCCTTTTTTGCTCTTCTATTAGTACTTCTCCTTGAATATATGAAAACCTTTTAAGACCAATAAAGCATGAAAAGCTGGGCTAATTTTTTTGATCCACGTTTCTTTTTGGTGCAGCTAATCCTATTTCTCCAGTGCATGCCACAATCTGAATCCCATATAATAAAGCAACAAGATGTGTCTTAATCTTACCATCATGCTTGCATAAACCTAGAGCACTTTGTATTGAGGTTATTCCTTCCATTATGTTAGAAATCACACATCCCTATCACTGTCACTTTTTCCTTAATCCACAGCTGTCCAACCTCTGATAAAAAAATGTTGGTTTTGTTTGGGTTTTTTTCTTTTCTGGATGAACCTTGTGTTAATGACATATTCCCACTGTTTGATCCATCACTAAGGGCTCTGCTAAAGCACTTCCTTGCTAAAGAACATAAATAATCTTCACTGTATCTGACCTCTACTTCATTTCATTGTTGAAGATCATCTTGCATACCTAGCAAGTGCACGATCAGAATTGAATGCACAATTGTGACAAACATTGTCTGAGATGCTGTCCCAAAATCAGTAACAAACTGGAAGAAATAAATTTATGTAATTGTGGCCTATAATTAGCTTGTTTCATTAAAATTGTGGGCTACATCAAAAATAAAGCAATTGTGCTTTTAGCTAGACAGAGTTTAACAGGTAGGTATTATTAGAGCAGCTGACTGCCAACATTTCAGCTGAGATGTACACTCTGAACACAGAGACAGGTCTATCATTTACAAAAATGAAAAGTTATAAATGTCTCTTTAAGAGTTATTTCCTGCATAAAGAGGAATAAGTGATTGAGGAGTCTCATAGGTGACTGCAGAAAGAGTAGGTAAGCTCTTTTCTTCATAAAATAGTTCCAGACCGAACACCAAACAATTTCAGAAGTCAGGTCTGAAATTCCTAACTGACATTGATGCAGATGCCAGTTTGAGGCAATGCTTTGGATAAGTGTAGTATCTCTTTCTGTATGGAACACAACAGATTCAACTACCACAGCAACACCAAAAAAAATCAAATTAAAAAAAATAAAGGCTGCCTACTGAGCTCTTCTGAAGTTGTGAAATCACGAAACTTTGTGCCAAAACCTTCCACTCAAAAAATAAAAAAAAAACCCAACAAATGAAAACACCTAGAGCTATTTTGTCTTTAAGATTGTTTCCTCTGATAAGACTTCAACACATTTAAGAACAGTATCCTAAGGGAAGAAAATATTTTACAGATGTAAAAAAAAAAAAAAAATAAAAAAAAAAAATCAACATACCATAGCAGCACTTGCCACGAGCACCGAGGCTGGCGGCTGATGGGCCTGAGGGATGTTTCAGAGTATGACCTGTACCAGGTAACTTCTGCCTCTACATGTAAAACTCCCATATATTCACTAATGAGGGGGTCAATATGAAGATAGAAATCTCCCTTAAGCTTTAAGGGAATTAAGTCCACAGCATTTTTGAATCATGCTCAGGCTTTTCAGAGCTAGCTTCAAGTTACCATCTCATTCTTGCCACCTGCCAGGAGATATTTGTGGATCTCTGGTATCTTCTGGAGTAGAAAAGCAGAACTTTTACCTCATGGCAGCAATATTGGTAATCTGCCTTTCTAGCCCTTGAATTACCTGAGAGAAGTTTCACAGAAGCTGCAGTTGTCAGCAGGTGTTCTTTACTCTTGGCCGCAGTTTGCAGCTGTAAGTCATGTAGCTGTGTGCCTTGATGTTATCCCATTTGCCAGCTCTGCAGTCACACTGACGGTCGAGCAGCTCGTCACAGCTTCCTTGCCAGTACCTAACTGCCTACTATTTGCAAGTTTTATACAACAAGTAGAAAAGCAAAGAATTAATATTTCCTTAATGAAAAGCATTTTAATACCCTTTCTGTCATTATGTTCAGCCGTGTTCCTTTAATTGCACTAAAATCCCACCTATTTTAAGCCTTTTCTGATAATGTTACATGGTTTTGTTCTTGATTGTTTACAAAAGAAACACGCACGGCTTTCCCCCTTGTAATTAAGGGAGGGAATGATTTATTTATCTAAATAATGCCTTTCACCCACTCACCAAACTTGTTTGTGACTCAGGGAAAGCACGTCTCCTCTCAAGTTTCCAGGAGAACCGAGTAAGCAACTCTAGGTTGGATTTTTAAAAGAATTTTAAAAATAAAAAAAAACAAAGCAAGCAGGGGCTCACTTCTAGGTAAGAGAAAGACTTTGTTATTCTAGAAATAACTTTATAAATCAGGAGGATTTATGAGGCCTCAGGGACCCCCCTGAAGGGGCGGCCTCAGGCCCAAGGCGGCTGTGAGGACCTGCGGGCCACGGCCGGGCCGGCCTCCGGTCACTCGGGAGGTGGGAAGGGGTCAGCAGAGCGGGGAGATGGCCCCAGGGCGGCCACTGAGGGGGCTGAGGGCAGGCAGGGCCCAGTGCCATGAGGGTGGCAGCGCTGTGAAGGCCCTGGGCCACTGCGGTTGCTGCCGTTACATCTCTAGGCATCATTTGACCAATACAGTCCCTGCACAACCCATTTTCTGCTGCCACAAGTCCAAGGACATGGAATGGAAACTCTTCTGTAACGGATGTATTTTTGCCCAATGCATTTTGAATATCAGACAAGTGTTGGCCTCAAAACATTCACTAAAGATCTGATCTTATGTGCACTTGCAGCCCAAAAAGCCAACTGCATCCTGGGCTGCACTAAAAGAAGCGTGGCCAGTAGATCGAGGGAGGTGATTCTGCCCATTTTCTGTGCTCTGGTGAGATCCCACCTGGAGTACTGCATCCAGCTCTGGAGTCCTCAGCACAAGAAGGACATGAGGACAGGCTGAGAGAGCTGGGATTGTTCAGCCTGGAGAAGAGAAGGCTCCAAGGAGACCTTATAGTGGCCTTCCAACCCAAACCATTCTGTGATTCTGTAATTTGGTAACACTTTAATTTCCCATGTCTTTTCTGCAAACTTTTTTTTTATGTAGATTAATTTTCATTATGAACCTATAAACAAACTCTGTCCTGACTAAGCTACATTCTGATGAAGGTGCTCCCAGCTTGGACAATCATGTGTTATTTTTCTCCTTCAAAGAAGAGCACAGTCCTTTAGTCTCGCACACTATACGTACCCAAAGGGATCACACTCGCACCTTTTGATAGGCAGGGGTGGACACGGCCCCGGAGTGAAGGGGAAGCTGCTGGTAACTCAAAGTCCATCCCAGGGAATTGGAAATACAGGATCCCTTTACAGATCCCTGAAGCAAAGCCATGGTTTAATGCAGGGAATATGCAATTTGCAGCCCCACCACTGTGAAGGAGAGTAAAGGCTTTGCAAATTAACTTGACACCCGCTACGTACATGTACTTACAAACCTACACCGTTGCTTGTGATCATTCTCTGCTAATGAGGATAGGACCTTTTGGGAGGGAGGGTGAGGGCATGGAGGGAAAGGACGTGCAAATATTTAAGCTCTGGTTTATGGCCCTGCTCACATGAAAATAAATTATTTATAAAAAAAACAACACACACAACACCAAATTTAGACGAGAACTAGATCAGATGCATTTTAAATAGTTATTCCTACTAGAAATTGCTGAAAAAAAAAAAACTGGCATATGCATACTTTCACAAAAATTCTATAAAATTTTCTTCCACAAGATTCTACAAGATTTTCTTCCACAAAAAGACTATGAAAACTTCAGTTAGGTCAAAAATGCAGAACAGGATCACAGAAGAAATATACAAATATCTAAAAGTACCAAGTTAATTTACGACCAAGCAATGAGACCTGGTAATGATTACTAGGGTGCAAGCAACTGAGACATGAAATCTATCCATTTCAACATTTCCTCTGGAAATTTTCTATAAAGCTGAAGGAGACTGGAGCTCAGCCTGACAAGATTTGGATCTCTGTAAAATCAACCTAAATAGCAAAATAAATACTGCATATGAGGGTATTCTGAGGAGGAGGCCAGTTATCTAAAGATAAAGCTTTGAATTTGAATTGTCATTTGATAGACTAGAATTCTTCACTAATAGATGCAAGCCTCAGTTGGAGAGAACACAAGGAAAAGGGACCTTTTTTTGATAAAATATCTTTGTTTCCTTCACATCTCATCTTGCAATCCTGAATTCATACTTCAGTCATTTAATACAAGCAGGATTGTTCTATTTCTGTGAAACGTAAACAACATATACAGCTGAACTAAAACCTTGAGGTTTTAAACACTACCACTAACTCAGGAGTGTAGAGCAAGGCTAGAAGCATGATATTGATGGAGTTGTTTAATAAACACTTCTGTACAATGTCAAGACAGCATTGCTTATTCTCTATTCTGCTTCAAGTTTTGTCCTATTTGGTTTGTTTCTAAAAGGTTCAGCTTCTGACATGAGGCACTGAGAATCTTAGCTTTCATTAAAAACAAAATATTCATGACTGAGAGAAAAAGTAAACTTCAAAGACACAAAGATAATCTAGAGTTGAATATAAGAAGAAAAACACTTCTTTTTTTTCATTATCTCCTACTTGTTTACACAATCTTGTATACTTAGATGGGTTTTTTTTTAATCCCTGAAGTAGCTAATGCTGAAATTTTTACTTGGCACTTTTATTGCAGATCCTTTCCAGCAGAACTAGTATGAATACAATTCAATTCACTTGTCAGCGTGGATGACCATATCTCAAAAATTGGAGAGATCCCTTTGTCTTCAAGAGTTTTGTTATTTTGCACTGCTCTTCATGTAACAAACACAACAGACTCCAGCAGTTACTCAAAGGAACGTTCATAGAGTAGTTTAACTCGCCAAAAACAACAGCTTGCCACTAAAAACAAACAAAACAAGACTCTACACGCAGTCACATATTGGTTATTTTTATCTTGCTGGTCATGAGAATGTTAGCAAACAAACCTTGCTTTCTTTCAACAAATTGTTTGATATACAATCATATGTACAGAGAAAACTGTGTCCTTAAACCTCCCCAAAAAGATGAAACATAACTATATTCACTTTCTAATGCCAAAATTCTTGATTATAAGCAAACCAGTAAATAGCATTAAGCAAATAATGCCTAATAAGCATCAATGTAATTTATTCTAACTTCTTATTTGCAGTACTGTACCATACAATGTTCTCATGCAATGCTCAGACCTATGCAGCAGACTGCAAATTTGTAGAGATTCCCATCAGTAGAGACAATTGCAACAGGAAAAAAACAAGGCAGCCTGGGAACAGGTGAAACAGAGTCTATTCACGTGGCTGAAAAACTTTGGGAAAGCCCACGAGATAAGTTGTAACAGAGGGATGTAAATGAAAATAATCAGAGCAAGCAATGTTGCCTACAGGTAACACTATGGTGTCTAGCATTATAATGTATAACTGTTATAATGGAAGGTTCTGGCAATTTTAGAACTTTGTCATACTTGAAGAAATGGAGCTGAAGATTTCCCACATTGTCTGTCCCACACTGGTAATTTTTACTGGGGCTTTTTTGGGGACATTGTATCAGAAGTACTTCAGTCTTTTGTAAAAATTAGCATTAGTAGAAGCTTCTCTTTTGCCCCTATTAAGAAAATTCACTACACAACTATTTTCTTAAGCAGCTTGCTATGTGTGAGTGTTCCTTGTCATCAGGAACTTATTTTTCACCATTTCTGTGAAAAATACTACTTTGCTGTTCCCATGCAATGCCTGAATGTTTACTCTCCTGGCACTGAGCAGCTCCAGCCTAGGCTGTTCAGGCAAGAGGGACAGAAACACAAGCAGAAACAGTCTCTCACTCCTGGGTTTCAATGCTTCTGCTCCTCTCACCCAGGCAATATGGGGAGGAACGCAGACTGGCAGGTGGGACAAGAGCCAGGACGAGAGGGTGTAAGGAAGTACAGACTAAAACAAGGAAGCTGCAGGTGGAAGACTAAAACCACAAAGTAACTGTAGGGTTTTTTTGTTTCTACTGTCTTTGCTAAGTTTGTAACCTTACCGTCCTCCTGCATAGCTTTTGTGTTATGAAGTCAAATGTTTTACTAGATTTCTTTTCTTGGTCTATATTTATCTGTGCATTCTCTGACTTACGGGACAAGATGACCATTTAAATAATCATGTCTTTATGTGCCACTGTGAATGTGCACAAAACTCATCATATGTAGGAATCTGCAGTGCTCTTCGTTAAAAAAAAAAACCAAACTTGTATGTGTCCATGCTTAGTAAAAGTTTTCAGTATAAAGTAACAACATATAAGCAATGATAGTTCAAGAGGAGAACTACGTATCCCTAACAGTACTCCTTTTTAGATGTAAACATCTTTCGTGTGGTAGCTGTGATGTGCAATGGCTTCCTATCATTTGGGACAACAGATCATATAGACAGGACGAATGAAGAATGAAATGGTACTTCTGCACTGAAATCCTTTTCTAGACCTTGGCATCACTAACCCACTGGAAATGCACATGCACTCCAGATAAGTATTTGACTAACATGACTGACATTCATGATGTTGAAGCAGCAGATTATTAACTTCAGCTCTAACTAGATTTAGTCTACAATATAAACCCATTTTTCCTTCAGCTCACACGTCTAGCTTTAAAGGGATCTGTGCCAATACAAGTAACTATGATGTAACTATGTAAAATTGGGTTTGGCACAGTTCCTCATTTCTCCCAAGACCAGTGAATTCTATGGAGCTACTCTTCAATACACCTCACTCACTCTAACTTCTTTTTGAGTGCCACATCATATACCTCGATCTTCTTCATCTTCATGCATTTGGAAGGAAAACTTGGTGCATCAAAAACAGTGAGTCAATGCAATTATATAAATGACTAACAGTACTATATATACCCACTTGATACATCATCCCGTCCTCTCACCCCCCCAAAAAATGAGAAACCAAAAAGCCCACACACACATACTTGTTCTTGACCAGAATTTGCGATCTTTTGCCTCATTCGTCCTTCCCTTTGGGTTTGATATTGGCCTAAATAAAAGGATAATGACCCCGGATATGAAAATCCAGTGCGTTTTTGCTGTTTTACAAGTAATAACCCAACAAATCCTTTGTATACTCAAATATTCTTTCTGACATCTCTATTTACACTAGCAGCAGTAGCTCTGAGCAACATCATCATCGAAGGCACCAGACCATCTTTAAGCACCTGGGAACTGCTGCTAAGGACTTGCCTCCTTGCTCATCATCTACTGCTTCTAGGAAGCAGCCCTTTTTTCATTAACCCTTAGCACTTCCATTTTCAAAATCAGAGGGTCATGGTTCTTTTACGAGTTTATACTTGCATTTCTGCAGCTTGTATAGCCACTGTGATCTAATAAATGACTGCTGAAATTCATAGGCAGTAGCCCAGTGGAGTAAAATTAGGAGGGAAACCTGTAGTTATTTAATCACCTGTGTCCCAGCTCTACACAAACACATGCATTCCAAACAGTGGTTGTTCTGACTTCTATGAAGTTGGCTTTGACATAGCTAATTAGCTCCAAACCATGCCCAATCAGGGCCTCTACTAAATCACCAGTTAAGGTCTGATCAACAGAGTAATTAAAATGCTTGTAGCCATCTTACACTGTCATGTGAACACAATAGCTGCTGCATGCTTTGTGCTGCAGCTATGTTACAATTAGGACAGCAGCTATGCATCTGCAAGTATTAGGCATTTTTCACATAGACCCTCTGCAGAAAGATCTCTGGATAAAATCCTTTTGGAGAGGCCTGTCCAGTCAAATCACAGGATAAAGCAAGATATGCACGTGTAACTGAGCTGTGAAGTCACTGCGCTCATCTCTTATGCCCATAACCCAGAGATGCGGACGGGCGCCCTGCCTGCCCAAGACCATGCCACACTCCTGCAAGAACAGACTCCCCAGCTTTGGTCCTTTCAGTCCTATGGACACTACAGGCAGCTGACCATTCTGGGTCATCTCTCCTGAATGAAATGTCGATACATTTAAAAAGCCGATTAGTTGAACTGACCCATCTTTTTGTCAGCTCTTCACTCTGGCTTCAGAAATCCCATAACAGGGTTTACCCTTCTGCAGCAGTTTGCATAGGAGCCTGTAAATTCAGTCCAGAGGGCTTTTACTATGGGAAAATAAACTGGCATATCATTTCACTGCAGCACATTTCAAATGCAGCAAAAGCACGAAGAGTACCCAGGTTCAGCATTGATTTGCAAGAGGTCATATGAACATGATTATTATTCCTATAAAAAGCACACGTGTTCTAGCAAATTCAAACTGCATTGCAGGAACCTGATGAAAGGGGGAGAGCATAGGAACTCTCTCACCAGCTTCCTCACCCACTGAACAAAAAAGACTGCAGCCAAGAAGTTAGACAAAGTAAGCAGGAAGCCTATATTTGGCAGCTCATCTCTACATGCAGCTCCATTTCAGAGCAGCAAATGAAGTGCCTCCTGTGGCGCATTTCAATCCACAAACCTTCACAGAAATTTGCTAGACTCTGCACATGGCTGAATTTTTCCATTTTCTATTTCAACCTTTCTTGACATTTTTCCTAAAACGAAACATGTAATAGCTACTAAAAAACAAAAGAACAACAACAAAAACACCCCACCCCCCAAGAAAATCCTGGTGACGTTTCCGTTGCCAGTCTTCAGTGCTCCGAGGCTTTAGAACAGGTACCTGAAATTTGTAAGAATAGCATGTTTGTGCATATCCTTTATGCTGTTCCAAATTTGCATAAATACTAAACTTTTGAAAAATATCATGTAAATGAAGCCTAAAAGCTGTTGGACAGGGTAAAGGGGGTAAGGGGGCAGTGGGAAATGTTGTGCGCAGTTCTGGTCTCCTCTCAAAAAGCAGGGCTAGACAAAATTCACAGAGAGGAAACAAAGTTGCTTAAAAGATAGGGAACGCCTGTCATAAATGACCAAGACTTTGAAATCTGGAAAAACAAATAACAGACATATGAGATCTTCAAAATTACGAATGATACAGAGATAGTATGGTGAGATGACATATTCACCATCTCTCTCTCAGTGCAAGAACCAAGTGCCCTCAAATGAAGCTAGCAAGTGACAAACTGAAAACAAACAAAAGGGGTTGTTTTTTTCATACAAAAGTAGTAGAGCTATGGATCTCCTTGTTATAGGACACTGAAAGTTTATATGGATTAAAGAGAAACTAGACAAAATCACAGAACAGATATCAGTCAGCAGTTACACCATACCACCTCAGGATGTTTCTGCATTAAAAGTACATGGAGCTGGGGAAAAGACTAGAGGATGTTGGTCAGATATGTTTGTCCTGTTTTCATGCTCTATCCTAGATGTTTGCTTTTAAATTCTGTTGGAGGCAGGACCTTGAGCTATAGTTTTTATTCTTTAAAAAATAAAATAAAATTTAAAACTTGGAAAAAAATCCCTTTATACAGTTATTTCCATGCTGTTATCTCTCAAGTGACTGTAAACCATAAAGAACAAGCAATGTGTCTGTTTCTGAAGTCCTAGAGATTTAAAGAAGACCCAAATTAGACAGGTCTCAGAGGACATCTAATAGAGTCCTGGTTTGTATCATCTCGTATTTTTTATTCTTACCAGAGGCTGGTCTGTCCTGACTTTGCTCCTTGTGTACATACCCTAGTCCCGTGAACAATAAGGAGGAAAGGAGAAGCGTGGCATGCAGTTTGTCAGCTTACACCCAGAGGGGTCAGGTTGTATCAAGAGGGAAAGTCATTCTACCTAACTTTTAACTGTTATGTAAAGGAGGCAATTTGCCAAACAAAACAAGGAAAAAAAGAGGCTTCAGTAGTTTCTCCCAGACAGTGATTCAGAGTTCAACACCTACTCAAAAATCCGCTGAAGGTGTTTCCATCTCTACCAGGCAGACTAGGAGACAAACTGGCAAACACAGAAATCCAAGCAAAACGGCTAAAATTAGGGAGATAAATACCCCTTCTTGTGCAGATTGGAAATAAAGGCAGAGGCTAAAGAGCAAACTATCAAATAAATTGCTAGTGATTGCTTTTATAGTGCCCAGGAATGATGGTATTTTATCATGTCATCACATCTAATAAACAGAAAATGCAATTGAGTCACTCAGTGGGCAATTTGATTTGATTTTTCATTTCTCTTTGATGCTTATAATTCCATTTTATGTTAGAAACAGAGAGGGCTGGGCTGTGACAGTGATAATAGATAATCTAGTAGTGCATATTTTTGCCTACATCGTCATGAAAGTAGCAAGTCGTGATAACCCCAAGCAGCAACAAGGATTAAAGATGAGACTTTCGCATAGAGGCTTTTGCAGCATTACTGACATCATTACACTGCCACTCTATGCAAATCAGATGGCATTTTTTTAGCATAATAGAGCAACCTTCCTTCAGCAAAATGCTGGTGTTAACTGAACTACTTACTCTGCAGCTCTGGAAGGCCTGGAGGGGCTTATTTACACAGGGCTTAATGGACTGAATTCTGCACCTGTATTCACAAAATAAAAACCTCTATGCAGATATTCTCCCAGTTTTACTATCATTCAGCAACCTTTGCCTTCTGTCCTTCTGACGAAATATAAATTGCATGGATTAGCTGTTTTCACAGCTGTATGAACCACTTCAGCTAATGGTTACCTAACTTTCACAAGCATAACAACACTCGTATCATAATCCAGGCAAATACTTCACACAATTCCACTCAATTCCTCTTCTGAAAGTCCTTGAATTAATGTAGGTTCATAATTATCCAAGTATACACTTAATTGTTTTCAGATCAGTCCTTTTATTATGACTTTTTTTTCAGTCTCTCTAAATTAGGCTCAATTTAAATGTTTCCAGCTGAAGCATCCTAAGATAAATACTCTCGTGACTGCTATGAAAAGAGACAATTCAAAGCCCATCATAAATGTTGCAGAATTTACCTGTTTGGGAACATGACATTAATACATAATACCTTGAACTTGGTAGTTAGAAAAATGAAGTTATGCCTACTTGTCTCCTGCTGTTTTAGTTTAGTGAGTACTCTGTGCTTCTGAATTGTGCTACAAGGGCATCTTAAACTGCCGTAATGCTGAAGCACATTGCCTGTCCAATGCTCTAAAGCACAGCAATAGATTACCTGCAGCAGTTATGGAAATGTCTAGTGGTGAGAATTTTTAAGAACATGTTGGACAAACTGCTTCTGACAGTTGCTTAAGTATAGTTGACATTGCTTTCAGACAAGGGGATTATCTTTCATGTTTTTTCCCAGACCTATTTTGTAGAATTTTCATGGCATAGCAACATCTAAACCACAGCACAAATTTATAAAACAGCAACAGTTCGGACACTCTGGGGTTTGGTGTGACTATATGGCCTTCTGAAGTTCCTTCCAGCCTGAATTATCCTCTGACTCTCTGTGTAGCTACATAGGTTGCTGTATAGCAAACTGTTCCCCTCTGTACACCACTGTGATTTTAGAGGTCAAAGCATAAAATATGGAGAACTACAGAGGAGACTGGTAACATATATGTTACCACATACTAAGAATTTCAGTGGATACTTCCATGTGTTTAGAATTTGTCCAAAATTTCCTGTCATTCTGAAAGATCTTCACATCTAACTGAGCTGTATTTACAGATGAACACTCAGAACAATGAAAAGAAAAAAAATATTTGTTTGAATTTTAATCTGCAGTAAAAGTAACAACTTGGCTGCTACAGCAATAAACTTTTATGTAACTAACTTTGTGAGGCAGTAAACACTTTTGCTTATGAATAATGGATTATGAGTATGTAATACATTGAGTTGGCTGTAAGATCTCAATACAGAAATAAAGAAAAAACGCAAAGAAATTATCACCTTAGAAAAAATGCAACATTCCTGAGTTCGATCTTCAGTGTAACAGCTTCATAATCTGCCTAGTATAAATGAGCTTTGGATAAATGGCGTAATTTATGTGTACTTACAGCATGTTATAAACCCACGCGATAATTTTATTTCTTTCTCTAGAATTTGCTTCTTAGCAAGAGTTTTCTGACAAGAAAAACAGCTTCATGACTCCACCAGAACGAGAACATTTGGAAATTGCTTCTGGTGACAGACAAAATTTAGCTATGCCCAAAGAACCATTAAAACTGTAAAGCTAGTCTATTTTTTGTTCTAAAACTTAAAGACTACATAGCTGATATCCCAAAGACAAATTAAAGTTAATTTTATTCTTCCCTTATTATTATTATTTCTGGTTTTTCACTCCTTAAGTTAAGAAGGATTTGGCGAGAACTGAATTGAGATGTGAAAAATGTGCAAAACACCATACTTCATACAAAACAGAACTCAGTCAAGTTTGAGAGGTTCACGTGAACTGCCCTTGTTCATACAAGCCGGGGAGTAGAAGAGGAGTTCCCTCTAAATCATATGGCATCAGTAGCCTTTGTATTTCAGTCACAAATCAGCCAAGTCTGAACAGTCAGTTCAGTCTTATGTTTATTTCCTGCTGTTTTCCTTTAAATCAATGAGAAATTAGGAATGAAAGCAGTGCTTGTCTTTAGATTTGTTAAATAAAAGGTAAAATAAATAAATAAAAAGAAAACAACAACCCCCCTCCAAAAAAAAAAAAAACCCCAAAAAACAAAACACCCAACCACTACACACCACAAACACACAAACCAAACTTACAAGCCAAAATTCCAGTATCACACACAGAGCTGAGCCCTCTCCTGATCCCACTGGCATATATGACGTGTGTCAGCACTGCTTTTTTGTTCAGTGAATGCAGGATCTAGGCACCTGCATAGTTGTGTGGTGTTACATGCATTTAAAATATTCAAAACTGAAACCAAAGTTACTGAATGGAAGTATTTTTAATGGAAAAGCTCTATTTCAATTTCCCTGTATATTATGATTTTAGAGAAATATGCCAAAACAATTATCTTGTGAGTCCACCTACAAGAATGAATAAAAGCCAATTGGTAAAGACTTTAAAGACTTTTAATGTAAGTGTCTTGACAAGCTTTAAATTACTTTATTAAGACAGAACAGCACATTTTTTGGAGTTATTTCATAAAAGGAAATGAATTCTCAGTTTAAACTCATGGCCACACTTGAAAGGAAAAAGAATGGAATTTTTAGGTGAAAGCAGTAGAAAGAATTTTTAAGAACAAACTGAATTAGAAATACAAACCATGAAACTGCTGGTTCCACTGCTTTAATAAGTGGCTTAGAGGTTTGCATCCATGGATGATTCCACATGTAGAGATATACTAATCTTTCAGAAAACCTTTCCGGACACCAGGACAACCATACTCACCAGGCTTGCAAACATCCTTCCCAAATGCTAGTCACTAGGAAAGTCAATCTAACCTCACAGGACTGAGAATTATGACCATATCATTTGAGTCTTTAAAAGCATTTGTACAACATGTTGACAGACTAAAACACAGGGTTGTTCCTAGAGAAACCATAATTAAGTATAAATGTTCAAATTCCATCATGAGGAACATGATGTAAAAACTGTATTATGATAGGACCGTTCTTGATGAAAGCAATCAATTTACACCTAGAATATAAGGGGGACTCTTTTTCCCCTGTAGTTGTCCTTTTGATGAAAAAAAAAAAAAAAAAAAAAACAAAAAAAACCAAACCAAAAAACCCCCAACCAAACAACATGCTTTGACCAATGTCTCGCCCTTTAACATCATATCAAAGGTGATGTGAAAATCAAGCCCTCGTGTGCATAAATATGTAATGAGAACCCCTCATCGCAAGGGCTTCTAAACTTTTGATACCTAACATCTGACACAGAAGAGTTTAGGCAACTCACAAAACATTTTGATGTTTCACTGAGAAACAAGATCAATAAACTACAACCAAACTGGAAATATTTGCTCCAACAAGCATGATGAAGTCATAGTGTGAATGTTGGATTTGAAGATAATTATACCGGGTATCAGATAGTATATATGCATATGTATATTTGTATTTATCCAGAAACTTATTGACGTGTGACCTTCATATTAGGCACCACATATTACTGTGCATTTTTTAATGGTGTTTGAAGGAAGTGGAATGACACCTGTTTCCCTACTCTCTTCCCCCCTCCGCCCCCACCACATGTTTAAATGCAGCCTATAAAGTATAAATAGCATGGCTGTCCCAAGAATTTCATAAAGCAGACTGATATATCCAAGTAGGCAGTATTTACTTAGAAGACTCAAATTGTATCAGGCAAATTCAAGAGAGTTCTGCCATTGGTGTTGGAGAGAGCAAGACTGGATGTTAAAGTGGGTTCAACAACAAAAAAATAATCCTAAAAAGCGCAGGGCCTGGTAACATTACCTAGTGCTCAGCTTTATATAAGGAGTAGGGGAATGGTTGCCTTGATTTCAGCTTGGAAGACTGATGATAAAGAAATCTGAGCGTATACCATGGAGCAGTGTGTAAGTGCATGCTCCTGAGGTCTATTCCAAATATTTTATGGCATGTCTATATAAAGCTCAAGCAAAAAGATACATCGTTAGCGTGGCGTAAAATAAGGAAGTAAATCATTCAGAGAAGCAAGACACGGTATAATTACCATTAGCTTAGCCTTTCCCTAAGGTTTAAGAACCTGTAATTGAGAGCCATGGGAAAAAAAACATCAAAGTAGGTCTAATTTTATCAAGCTCTAATTAAATTATGGAACTACTAAGTCAATGTAACAAAGCTGGTTTTTTATGGCTCTACTGTTATTCCATTTTGACTTTTTTTGTAATAAAAGTGAAATGCAAGGCCTACATTCAGGAAATTATTTAAACTTACCTTAGTTGTAACAATAGACTACCCTTAATGAGATCTATACATGCTTTATAGTATCATGTTGAAGGCTGATTGAATAAATGCTTAAAAAAAACATAAACCAAAACAAAACAAAACACACTGTATCTGAAAACTGAAACCCAAATACCAGTCTAGACCTATTCCCACTTGGACAATCACACAAAGAGCTCCACTGCTGCTGAGCTAGAGGTTTGAGCTGCTTGGTGGATATTCGGGTTGTTTGAATTGCATCCAGAAATATGCTGAACTATTAACATGGCAGATGTCAGAGAGCTGCATGAGTGGAGTCTCTGGTGCGTTTGGCAGGAAATTTTAAGTCTAAAATTGGCTATAAATTTTAGGAATCTGAAAGCGGGTGGTACTCAGATTTGAACAGAAACGAAAGAAACTGACTTCAGTAAGAGGAGGAGAGGACCTTCAGTATGAAAAATCAGGGATCAGAATAGGCTCAGCCTTCCACCCTGCATTCAGATTGCTAGTCATGCTGCATTTATTACAGTCCTGTCTAGGCTTCTTGCATTTCCCTCTCTAACCGATAATCAATACTGAATTGAAAACGGGGTCCCTGGAAAGGTGCATTGAAATAGCCCACTTATTTCTGAAGTATAAGTGTTGCGACAAGCCAAAAAGCTGCAGAAGTCAAATAGAAGCTCTGTCCTATTGTACGCTCCAGCTCTCTGGCAGGAGTTATGAATGACATTAAAAATGAGAAGAAAGGAACATCAGCACGCTGTCCCTACTCAGCCACCCTCAGCAACAGATACGTTTGGAAAGACTCTATGGATGTCAACAAGAGCTGGAAGTTGAGATGTTAGTGCAAAATTTTCAGACAACACCACCACAAGTTAAAACTCAAAAGTTACACATGATAATTAATGTCAGGAGCTATACAGTGAACTTTGGCCAAAATTTCCCCAACAGGTGGCATGGTCATGAAGGACAAAAAGTTCAAAGTCAGTGTTAGCACATCTACGTACGCACACCCAAACCCAGAACATAGCTGCTATGTGGATGGGTTTAAAGTGTAAGGAGAAGTCAATGCAAATGGAGTCTGTTTGCTGTCCGTTCTCTTTTCGGAGGACTTCTCAAGAGCACTCAGGGAGAAAGATGTAGACTGGATTAATTACACTGGTAACATCTGTCTCCTCAAAAAAAAAAAAAAAATCATCTCTTTCCTGGGGCAAATGCAGAGTGCAAAAGGATTTGCTGGCATGCAAGCGTAGCAGAACTTATAAGGAATAAATTCAAAATTTGGAAAGAGTTACATTTCTCATGCATGCACTGTACTCCTGTACAGATACAGAGCATGTCCACATACACAGAGCAGTTCTATGGTGCGGGAGATGCAATCAGAAGAGAGAAGAGGTGCAATTTATGAAGAAGAAAAACTTCAATCCTGCAGAAGACCGAAATTCGTCTGCTGTGCCTATCAAATGGCTTGCATAGAATAAAACATTTTCCAGATTCCAAACCAATTGGCAATTTGAATTCTGAAGGTTATAATTGAAGTCCAGCTTCACTCTGCAAAAAGTAGGGAGCTGGCACAGTATTTTTCATGCTTTTAAATGATCAGGAGAGTAAGTATGACAGAATGGCAAAGAAAAATCTATGGAGAAAGAGAAAGATGAGAGAGTTTTTAAGATTCCTGGATTATCAATTACTGACTGACAGCTGAACTCCTAAAAATCCCACTGGGGCAATGTGACAGACACTATGGAGAACGTGGATAATGCTAACTGCTTTTGAAAAATCTTACCCATTGAAAATTTAATACAGGAAATGTAGGAAAAGTCATCAAGCATGTTGGTAAAAGCCATGTGATAAATACTGAATGCAAAATATGAGTGTGGCAGAATTCTGTGGTTTTGTATAGGATCTTCACACAACTCTTCTGAGCCATTCAAACTGGAATAACCTGGACTTTTGCAGTGCATCTTAAATTTTAAATTATCATCATTTTCAAATGAATTATGCAGTAACTTGTTACAAAATTCAGTAGGTAGCAACTGCAACATTTTAAGTTTAAACTAGTTCTTAAAGAATAACAAAACCTCTTCCTGATTTTAATAGGCTTAAAATGAGATATGCATGACAGATATTTTTACAGATTCATTCTCTTCTCATTTGTGGTCTTGATTTCTGTTAATTCTGCAAAATGCTTTTCCTTAGATACAATATTTTAGTTTCAAAAACAAATACCTACTAATTAGTTTATTTTTTTAAGCAATCTAAACTCTAATCCTTCCTATTTCAAAATAAATAAAAAATAACTAGCCATTGCTTATCTACTTGAAAATAAATACAGCTCAGCTTTGGGAAATTAAGAGGTTAGTGAGAGGCACCATGAAATCTAATCCTTATAAAAGTCTTTATCAGTATAATAATAATTTTCTGCCAGATAATTTTCCTTTTCTGCCAGACCCTTTGCCATATTGTTATGTACTTTCACCATCAGAATTCCAACATGCAAGAATAAACTTCTTAATAACAATCATCATGTTATCTGTAGCTCCTTAAACAGACTCAGTCTCCACTTTTTCAGACTGAAAGCTTATTACACATCTTTATTGTCACTGAATTACTGTGGCCTGATTAATGTTTAATGACATGGCTACTCTGGTGATGAGTCTCTAGAGACTATCACTTACTGACAGACCCATCTAAGTTTCAAAGACAGCAGAACTGCTAAAAGTGTATAAAAGCAGAAGCTGTACAGTGGCAAATTAGAAGCTCTGCCTTCTCTAAAGACATGCAGTGCAGCCTGAGTCTGTGATGTTATTCACACACTGCTCAGGAGGCTGCTGGTCCCAGAAAGCTAAAAGAACAAAACAAAACAAAAAAAAACCCACCAACTAAACAAAAAAATCCCAAACCACCACACAACAACAAAAATCCACCACCAAAATCCACTACAAATATTACACAGATCTTGATTATCAATAGTTAGAATTTCTTCAGAGGACTTCTAAGACCTCTGCCTTTCAGAGCTTCATTTCATCAATTTGAATAGCTTCTTTCTCACATAACCAGTTTCAGTTGTACTACAGTAACTGCCAAAGTGCAATAAAAAATCCCAACATTTGCAATGGCTTTCTCCAGTTTTTGGCTTTATCTTGTTTGTTCGTACTAGAGCAAAGTAGTGACAAACCAGCCTCTCCAAATCTGCGACAGATCCCCTTCTACAGCAACTGAAAACACGAACCAGGATCTACTAATGCACACTCACCAATTTTTATATTTGCATCAGAGAGGATAACAATGGCATTGGCATTGCTGTATTCCTAAAACACTAGAAAAGAAAATGGATTCTTGAACATACATGTAAATTATAGTCCTTTAAATTAATAGCTTATAGATATGAGTTAAACCTCAGAAATGCATTTGTTATTGGAGGTCTTTGACATTAAACATTATGTTCCTTTTCAAAGAATTATTCACTCTATACTAAAGACAAAAATTCATTCTGGACAACAATCAAAAAGCATTAGCTCTTGCAAAACAAAATTTCATACAAAGCGTATTTTCTCACCGCTAAGCAACAGTCATTTTGCCAATTCTGCAATATGGCCCTCCATGATGAGGGCCAAAGATGCTATTACCTGGTCATAGCACTTCAGAAATGCATTGGTGCAACGGTGAGCAGAATCTAATCCATTGTATTAAGACAGTTTTAGAGATGCTTCCAAGATACAATAATTATTTCACATGGATAACCAATAAGCAGCTACTAGGAGTCGGTGAAAAATTGGTAACAATATCTTCAGCAATTAGAAAGACTTTACCCATAAGCCAAAGGATGAAGTCTACTATTTTTAACATTACCATTTCACTACAAAAAGAAAAATTAGGCTAAATATTAGCCGTAAATCCTGCAATTGTCATTCCTGAAGCAGAAGGGCCTGCATTAATATGTTCTCTCTCGGTAACCTGTTGGAACTGAGGGCTAGATGAGGCTCATCATGCTTTCAACTAGAATTTCTTGGTGCGGGCAGTAGAAATGCAACCCTTACAGCGAGAACCAGACATACCACACCTGTGCCATGCACGTAGTCTGGGCATAGAGTGTTCATATGATGTTGTCACACATTACACATACTCCAAGCGTAGTGATCAACTGTGTAGTACGTTTTCAATAAACTACATGTTTCTCAACACGTGCACTGCAGGAAAACCTGGAGTTTCCAGCAAGCAGCAGCCCAGAAGCAGCTCAGTGCAGCAGTTCTTGCTGGACTGCTTGACATGCAGAGATATTAGACAAATGGTGAATCCACCCAGACAAAAAGCAGCAGCCCTGGGGAGATTCCAAAGCAAAATCAATGCACACACATCTGGAAGCGAGGTTGAAAGCCCTGACAGTTCTCTGAGAGAACCAACCGCCTATTAGACTAGCTTCATGTCCACCTCCTGCCCTGATCTATTTATGCACTTTTCACCCTTCTCTGACAAAGGACTCAGAAGAAGCTGTTCACTCAGCTACATACCTAGTGGATGAAGCTCGTCGAATGAGTGTAATCCTTTAATATATTATAGCCTGCTAATTAGAACGGTAATCCAAAAAATGAAAAACCTGGGTCTAATATCCTTCAGAAGGTTCATAGCCATAAATGCAATCTGCCAGGTGGATGCACTAGCCTGAGACTGCAAAAAACATCTTCCCTGATGAAGCTATGCCATTTCTTGGAAAAGATTTTGAGAATCAATGGGGTACAAAAATACCAGAAAGGGAGAAAAACTCACCTGGGAAAGTACAGCCTTGACTCCATTCCATACTCCCAAGTTAATTATGCATTTTATTCAAAGAATGTCTTTATTTATATGCTGCCTCTGAGCTTACAATCATGAGTCTGTGAGGCCAAGTAATGAATTTTCAATTAAATTTCATTTCATTTCAATTTTTGAGATATAAATAGTTGAGTGCTACAAAAATATACACACAAATACACCCCAAAGCCAAAACAACTTGTAAATGCTTAGAGCTTTGCAGAGTAGTTTTCCATATCAAATCATATACCTTGCAGACGACATTTTACTACACCACAAAAAGGTGAACTCTAGTTTACAGCAGAAAATGTTACATTAATCCCATCTTGTGATTTTCACATCAGAATATCATAATCTTACATTTCAAAACAGTATCAGCATTATATTTGTATAATTTAATAGTCCAGTAGCACAGACGTTACTATCTGGACCAATTTTTAATATAACAGCTACACGGTAAGGGCCTGATCCTTCCTTCATATTTGTTTACCATATATTAATTCAATGTCAGAGCTCATTTATAGCAGTGAGAGGATAATCTCATAAGAGAGTTCATTAAAGCATGATTCCTTCTCTTATTACGCTAATATAGTTGGGGTTTGGGGATTTTTTTCCAAACAAACAGAATCCATTACCAATTTTTTTGCTTTTCATATAGAAAATGGGACTGGAAAGACACTAAAGAAGTCATCCAGTCCATACTGTAGCATCAGTGTAATACCAACCCCATTGCTTACTGATGGCCTCCCAGCCACTCCCAAGAACATCCTGTGATAGAAAAGTCACAGATCTCACAATAATTTATTCCAGTGATTAACTGTCGTTAGACTTACAGTCCTTCAATTAAACCAAATTTCTTAAGACTCTGAGAATTCCTAAATACTGTTACCTGCCAGGACAGCAGATCTTGATAATGCCTTAACGTAACCATGAATAAAAAAAATTTGGTGGAAAATAAAAGAAAACAAACAAATGAAAAAAAGATAGACCTGAAAAAAAAACCAGGCAAACCATCACAAAATAGGACTTACTAAATATTTACTGCAAACTTACCCATTCCTGGAAATACTTAGCTATGCCAGAAATCTTCTGATTTTGTCCTGTTGTGTTTCTCATTCCTTTGTCCCCCACAAATTCACAACATACAATGTGATCAAGACTTCTGACAAACAATTACAACTAGCATTCTAAAAGCACTCTGAATTTATTGCAGTCCAAAACTCTCTGCAGACAAAAAAAAAAATCGTGATTTAACATTTCCCTTTGTATCCCCCTCTTCCTCTTTACCAACAAGTGGGGGCGGGGAGAAAATAAGGTTTTTCAAAATTGTTCATGAAAAGATGAACTTTATTATTTCACCCATTCGTCTTACAATCATAACCAGTTCATCCTATTCAAGTGAAGTTGCATTGAGCATTCACATGAATCACTCATTTCTCAAATGTATCATTCCCTCGATGAGTCTTCAATTATATTTTTAAATGAAGCATCTCTCTGGCTCCAGCTAATTCTGTGTTTAAAAATTATAAGTCATATACATGGAAGAAGTACATGTTCCTTGCTTCATTTTTATTAGTTTCCTATATCAAAACATAAGTAACTCAAACACTGAACTGTAAATTCACTGACAGAAGTCAAAAAGCATATATTCAAAAGCAGAGATTTGTGCAATGAAATGCCTGCCTTCTCATGCAGTCATTTTTCCTTATAAAACAGAAAAATTATTTCAGGACCTCATCAAGCTCTAAACACTCCTTCATTCTCCACAAATCTAGATAAACTCTTTCTGTGCTCCTTCAGAGCTATAAAGGAAATTGGCTTTGCCTTCTTGAAACCTTCCCAAAGTATGCCTTATTGTTGAAGTTATGCATCTGTCTCATTCCTAGGTTGCCCTACAAGCAAATTTTCACAAGTGAATGAAGTCTTGCAAGTTTAGTCTCTGATGCAATCCCAGTTCTCATGGATATCTAAAAAGTTATCCTACAATTGGTAACATTACAAGCTTCCTGAGAACTACTGGTGCAAGGACTGTCTTATTTAAATTTCCTCAGAAAATAGAGTAGGTCTGACCTACGTTAAAGGGGCTGTGCAGAAAGGCTTTCATGTCTGTGGATCAACTGTACCTGTTACAATGAAAACACGCATTTCAGTTTAACAACTGGTATTTATGATTCTGGAAATACCATTAGCTACTATGGGGATGCAAATTGATTTCATGGTGATTTTGAGACAAACTTTTAACTCCATAGGATTTTGTACATGACTGTAGGCATCTATTTACAATCTCCCCTCCTGTGGCTGTTTAAACTGTACATGGTAATTTAGCAGCAGAAAGTATCAAAAAAGAAGAAAGGTCAGTGTTTTCACATTTACTTAAGTCCTTCTGGCTTGCATGATGGTTGCTAGCTTTTTGTTATTTGCTTGAGAGTTCAGCCAGAGATGTCAAAATGAGATTGAAGGACAGTGCACAGTCAAGAAGAATTTTTATACTTTTTTTTTTTTACTGGTAGTAGATGCCCTGCATTTCGTTGCCAGTATATCCTGTCATTTATTCAAATAGATTGCATGAGCAATTTCTCTTTGATAGGAGAACCCTATCAAATCAGACTTTCTGCCTTAATGTTTGCATTGGTCTTTGAATTTCTTTTTTCAGCCTTTTTTTCTGACCTCTTCCAATTTTGCTTGTTTTCTGCTTGCCTGTCCACGTGAGGAAAAAGGGATAGTTCTTATAGCTGCGATAAGGCCTTTATAGTATGTCTTTTGACTTGACCTCTTCTTCTAGGGACATACAAAATATAATTCCTATTTAAAAACTAACTGCTCACAGCACTTGAAAATTTCACCCAAGAGAACAATCAAAAATAGGGAGACCGAGGGAAACACTGCACTGGAGGATCGCAGCTAGAATTAAGATAAAACTTCTAAAAATAATTTGGTAATGAAAAATTCCAGTGATTTTCAGGAAGACTCAGAATTCCAGATCCCATTTGCAATAATTATTCAGAAGAATTTTAATATTCTATATGTATTCTCAAAACAAAGGTGACCCATATAGTGACAATATTTTATGTAAGTAGCAGCACTTTGAACAACCTCTGGAGTTGTAGGAAGGGACAGGGGTGTCCATGCAGCAGTTGTACAATATATTTTCTCGCAGCTCATACGACATTAAGTTTAGAGGCTCAGAGAGTAGGCGGAAGCCAAAAGCATTTTTTCATCTTTATCCAAAAACCCAGGACAACATAGATGAACTCAAAGTGTGTATTTGTGAATGCGTCTCCTTCTGTCTACTCTATATGCACCATCACTTTTCGATGCCTAAAAGATTTCAGTTAATGCTACAGACCATGTCTCGTTGCCTACCAGCTGGTTATTATTATCAGCTTCTAGCCCAATTCTAAATAAAAGTGAGTGCATTATTTTTGACCTAAGAGGAACAAAATGGCTCAGTTTGAGTTTATTGCAAACACCAGCTTCTTTCCCTGTGAAATAACACAGTTGAGATCAGCTGAAACACTCAATTGGAGGAGCTCTCTAGTTTACTGGAATGAGACTAACAACAAACTATTCAGAATTTAAAAAATCTGGGAAGAACTTAATATTCTTGACTTATCTTCCAGAATTTAAATGTGATCTCCTGTCTCCTCCTTTTCTCCCATCTTTTCTGGGAATGCAGGTAGGCTGAAAATAGAGTGTAGGTTTGGGAGGTAGAGAGAGACAGACAGACTGAATGAGTAGGTTCAGTATTTAAACTTGTATATTAACTCAAAATTTTTGAAGTTATGCTAGAAAAAATGATCTTTGTAGTTATAGATATATGTATAGATGAAAAATAAATACAGTTACCACCCATGTTCTATGGTAATGGTCTGCATTTATTAAATAGGGAGCCATCTCGTGCAGTCTGGAGCTAAATGGCGAACAACACTGATCATTTTCTTTTGACTACATCCAACAGCTATCTTTATCAGACCATCTTCTTCTCAAGCTTCTGGCCATTGCCAGTGAGAACCTCGTGAGCTACATCTGTTCTAATATAAATTAAAATAAGTCACACTATTTATTAGTTGCAACACTTTATGACACCTCTTCAACAACGGTTTGTTAACGGACGGTGCTTTAGTCACAGCCCAAATACCCATCTCAAAGGGAAAAGGACTTTGACTGACAGAACAAGATTTTGTAATTAGATCACCAAAACTGTAAAAAAAAAAAAAAAAAAAACAAAAAAAAACCAAAAAAAAACAAAAAACCACACAGACATCCAAAACATATTAAAGCTAACTACCTAATCTTCAATGAGAACAGTTTAACCAACGTAACTCTACGAGCCAAATGCAGCTGATATTTTGGGTAAAAGTTATGCATCCATCTATGGTGTCAGAACTCAACCAATGTATGGAACAACTACATACAGAGAATTATGCAACCTCAATAACCTAATGGCACATGAGGTAATAAATTTTGCATGATAATCAACTGCACAGTAATACAGCAAACTGTAATATCCATTTCAGTAAACAAACATCTAGTAGACAAACATAAATTATGTTAGATGATCTCTATTTAAAAAAAGCTTTTCAAAATAACTACGCAAAAACCGTGTGGCACCCCTTTCACATTCATTAGGAAAGGGAGTTACTTTAGTTGTAAACGAACAGTTACACATCCATCAAGACAGTAATCTCTGTGAACACACCAACTGCACAGCAAACATGGACAAGGAGGATAAATAGAGGTGCACCAAAAATATCGCTTGATTAACACTAGTGCCCAAAGACCTCTATTAGGATTAGGACCCAGTTGTCCCAACTGGATTAAATTTTTTATTATGTAAGAGAGATGGTCCCTGTATTGGGCATCTGTATTGGGGATATCGTATTTATTCTGGAAATATTATGCCTCTGTCCAGAAAATGCTAAGAAGTTGAGAGCTTTTTGGTCCTACTTTTGTAAACACGCACCACATGCTAAGCTTTCCACCTCCGTATTTCTAATTAGGAGAGTTTTGTAAGCAGCAGCTCATAGGACAAGCAAAGGGAAGTCAAAAAGCAAATCACCATTTTCCACAGTCCCTTACAACATTGATCTATTCCTGAAAATACCATTCAGTTACAGAATCAGTATGGCCTGCATAGATTTCTTGGTACAAACCAAATCAGGCGTAAGCACACTTTTTGAGGACAGTTTTTTACTGCAAGTAAACAGAACTTCAAAGCCATAGAAGCACAAAATCCCACAAAGCACAGAATTGCTTGGATTGGAAGGGACCTCTTGAGATCACTTAATCCAACCCCCGCGCTCAGCAGGGCCAGCTAGAGCAGGTTGTCCAGGACTATGTCCAGAGGGGTTTTGAATGGCTGGATCCAAATCAAAGTCTCGGTGTAAGTTTGGCTCCCTCTGCCTTTTCAGGAATGATTGACATATTTTCTCATGTGACAGTCAGCTCTGTTTGGTGCTATTGTTTCCATTTCTGTCAGCTCCAACTTACAACTCGGCAGCAGTGTGCTCTATTCCGCCTATCTTCCCATCAGAAGAGCTGATTATTTATTTTTAAGTAGCCCCTTGGAATTTTTACAACAGTCTAAACCCTCAAAATCTTAAGGCAAACCACTAGAATAGTCTGTATCCTTAAAACGTAAGAGTATTATATTCTCTGGTCGTGACTTTCTGCTTTCCAGTACAGGAACAGTGTCCTCAGCTGACACGTAAAAGACAGACTGAGCTAACTAAAATGCCACAGCATTCTCTGCCTGTTGCCAATTCATGTCTAAAAGCTGAGGGAAAAATACACTCCCAGTGACAGCTCTGAAATAAGTCAATGTATGACAGTAATCAGTTCTCTTCTGTCAAGTCGGGTTCCAGGAAAAAGAATAGGTTTTTTTAGGCTGTGTGCCAACATTGTCAAGGAATAAGAACAATGGCACAAAGTAGTACTTGGCTATTTCGGCTATTTGCCTTTGGAAATAAAGACTATGGAGTTTCAGAGAAGAGGAGAGCTGACTACCTGAAATGAGGAAGTTTCTGGTAGATTGTGACGAAATCAAGAGATAATGGCTGGCTCAAAGAGGGGCTTCAAAATGGTGAGAAGAAACAATGGAAGATCCCATGTCCATACAAAGCAGGTTTGTGGAGTTTTTGCAGGATGATGGAGCCAGACAATAAGGAACAACTAATGCAAAAAAGAGAGAAGGAACCAAATTACAAGATGAAAATCAGAGGGCTTCAGAAGAACTGTAAGAACGTGATAAAAATCAAAGCAAGAACCAGTACACGCATATTCTCAGTGCTATCTGCTGGAGTCAGGGACAGATGAGTGGCAGTGTCTATGGTGGAAAAACAATGGTTCAGAGCCATACCAGGTCTGGGAACAAAGACCAAATGTAAAGGTGAGGCTGAGCAACAAATATCCCCACCTCTCCTTCTTTCTTTTTTTGTCACAGAGCTTTACCCCTGACAACTCACAAAAGCAGACAATCTGAAATTAGAGTATAGAAAACCTGTTATGAACTTCTGGAGTGCAAACATCACTGACAGGAAATGGTCATTTCCTTTCCCTGAATTGTCCCTAACTGAAGGTCTCTCTGTCCTTTTCCTTCACAACAGAAGCAATGCACCTCAACGATACTGAAGAGGCTGTTCCGAATCCCAGGAAGAGGAATGTGAAAACCGTAACTGTTTATCTTAGAGCAGAATAGTTGAGAGGGCAAAATGAAAGTGAGGGCAAAAAAAAGAAGGGGGGAGAGGGGGAGTAAAAATAAAAGTAGTAGTAGTAAGGGAGAAAACAGAAAAGATACCGAGAGAAAAGAATTGCACACTGCTAGGGAAAAGGAGGGTGACAGAAGAGTTAAGGATGAGAAATGGTGTGAGGCAGTCAAACGGAACATCTGTAGGCAAGTAACGTCTGAGCCTCTTCTCCAAAATCTATGAAGAAGATAAATAAAATATAATATCACAGGGATATGTTAATATTAACTGCCTTACCCTTGGTGGTGACAAGGTTTAAGTACCATAAAACCATGGAACTAAAGCATGGCATACAGAGAATGCAGAGAGGCTGTAATGCTCAGGATGTGTCCAAGAGAAGGCAGCAGAAAGGTTAGATAAAAAATTTGAGCATGTTAATGACTGATATAGACAGACACATTGCGTGACTGGTAGTGTCTGTGTGTGCTATGTCTATGTGTGTCAGAGCCAGGCACAGCCCCACAATCAGCTGTACTCTTTAATTGTTAGTGTTTTCTGTTCATAAAAACAAAACCAAACAGCAGCCTGGATGAGGTCACACTGCTTGAAAAATGACAGGAGTTTAGACATGAGCCATGCCCTACCCTATGCTTATGGGACCAGCTAGCAGGCCTTGATCAGCTTTAATTAGTAGCCTAAATCAACCTAAGAGACACCCAGGCAAAGTCGCCTGTGGACTTAAACTGAGGTAACAGTAAATATCTGGGGCAGAAGAAATGCTTGAACATTGGCAGTGACAGAAAAAAGGTAAGATAATGACAGCAAAGGAGGAGCAGAAAAGCTACTGAACGAGAAAGAACGTGTGAAAGACTAGAAGCTTGGTGGCAACAGGATTGAATTTATCAGAAAGGGAATGCCATGACAAGGAAAACAGGACACTTAAAATACAAAACTGGCGATCTGATGCAAAGTCACGTAAAAATTACTTAAAGACGACAGATGAAATTGAAGTAACTGATCAAGCGGAAGTTGGTAGAAAACACTAAGCACTACGTGGGCACGGCAACGGTGTGTATTAGAGAAGAGCTGATGAGAAACAGTCTCAGCAGGGCTGAGGGACACAACAGACCCAGAAGGCTGAGTAACCCCAAAACACTGATCATGCATGGTGAGAACTGGGAAGGAGGAAAGGGCATTACAGCCTGTTTCCAGGAATGAAGGGATGCTAGAACATTGGAAGAGCATGAGAAAGGTATAGCACAGTGCTGAGGGAGTCATATCAGAGGAGCTGACATTGAAGTATTAAACAGAGTGGGTAACATCACATGCAGACAACCAGTTTCAGTACTAACCTGGGCTTGCATTTAAGCAGGCAAAGTCCCTGGTTTGCCTGGGTCTGGATTTCAGGACATTCTATTCATTCAGAGCCTGGAAAGTTTCCTCAGGTCTCTATGGTGTTAGGTGGGCTGGCTTTAGACCAGCGTATTTCAAGCACTCCCCTAAGAGGCTGCTGTGTCTCAGTTTTCTCAGCTTCTCCACTTTCCATTTAAAACACAACACTTCCTGTTGCTTTGATTCCCATTTACTCTTAACCACCACGATGTAGCTATCAGCCTTGCCATCTCTCGGTTTGTCACTTCACAAGTGGACAGATGACTGCTATAACAGCAGGGATAATCCATATCCTTAGCACAAAGTCTGAAGAGGTATTTAAAATTTAACATGAAACTTTCTCCTCTTTGGTTATGCAAAAGTCACCAAAAGCAAACGCTTCAGGTAGCCTTTCTTAACAATGAAAAATGTTGGTTCAATAGTTAAATGATACCATGCCTCTGGCTGCAAAGTTGGTTTAAGAAATTTCTGCACTGTAAATTGGAACAGAGAACAAAACCTGATTTAATATATAAACTAATTCCCTCCACATGCCCCAGGCCCTTCCAAAACTCACTAAACTTCATGATTTCGTAATGCTGTGCCAACTAAAGGGAATAGCAAGGTGTAGAAAAGACACAGGAATGACGCATTTAAAGATGAGAAACACTGAATCTTTAATGCAGAAGAAAAAGGTGGTTCTCAAAGTGTGGATTTAGTTGCCTTTGCCACCTGCCCTTCCTCTTTGTCTTTGAATTTACTCAGCAGATCTCTGAACACAGCAATGACTAAAGAGCAGGGCTCACCATACATCAGTCAAGCTTCCAGCGGTATTTGTGGATATGTATAAGTTTTTGCCATGGTTTTACTGATGAATTCCTCTGTTGAGTACAGTGTTCGCTATGCAACTGACAGAAGCAAAATACTCATCACCTAACTGGAGAGAGCAGACCTTGGGCTCTGACCTAGATCACTAACGTATTGAAAACAAATCTCAGCAAAAGGGGGATCTTGCCAGCCACTACAAGGTGATGACAGTTGTCTCCAGCCCTGCAAATTTCACACCTGAGCCAAAGGACTCCTGCCGAACCCAGGAGGCTCTGCGTATGCTCTAGCTCCGGGTTCACAAATAACTTACGCTTGCACCGTGCATCACCTGTGACTCAGATGCTTTTAGTCTCACCTCTCCATGACTAGAGACCAATTCTAATAATTTGTACTGCACAGATTCTCAGACGTGGGCGTCCAAACACGACAAAGCCAAGCCACAAGACATGTAGTATTTCCTTGAAAAGAGGAGAAAAAAAAACAAAAAAACAAAAAAAAAAAAAAACCAAAAAACCTGCTGCAAGTAACCATATAAAACAGTCTAAAGGAGCTCAAAACAAGACATAAGTTGTAGTTAACTAAGCAGGCTCGTTTTCTAAATTCCCGAGTCTTGCATCTAAGGCGGAAAGAACGAGAGCCCTGTCGCTTAAATCACATGGTTCACGGGGCTGGGGCTGCAAGAACATCATGACATTGATAACGAGGACTCGGCAACGACCGCCCGTTTCTCGCCGGAGTCACACAACACCTCGCTGTCGCGTCCCAGTTCCCGCACCGCAAAGACAGCAGGACACCAGCAACTTCCTCAGCCGTCCCGAGCCCGCCGCATCCCTCCACCGCGCTTCAGCGAGGCAGCGGTAACCCCGGCCGGCTGCCCCGACCCGCCGCCCGCCATGTCCCGCCCGGGCCCCAGCTCCCCGACAACGCTTTGCAGGTGCGAAGGGTCCAGTACTCTCAGGTGCCGCTTTCGGACCCGCCGCAGCCCGCACGGCCACGGGGAGGGGAGCCAGACCGACCGCTGCCCCGGGGAGCGCAGCCCCCGGCCCGCCGCCACCGCTGGGGCCCGGCCGTGAGGGAGGGACGGGGGGCGCTGCCGGGGCGGGTAGGGGAGGAGTGAGGCAGAGGGCAGGGCCGGCGGGAGCCGCTCCGCAGCGCGCCGGGACCGGGCTCTCGGCGTCCGGACGCCGTCGGAGCGGAGGGTCCCGCCGCCGCGCCCGCCATGGCCGGCCGCCCCCCGCCCGCCCAGCCCAGGTAGGGCCCGCGCCCCCGCCCCTCCCCTCCCCGCGCGCCGCCGCCTGCGCGCGTGGGGCTGCGCCGCGTCGCGAGGGGCTGCCGCCGCCTGTGGTGAGTAACGGCTGCGGGTGCCGCGCTCCCCGCCCGCTGAGGAGCCGCGCTGGGCGCCCGCCCGTCCCCGCCGCCGGCACGGTGAGTAACGGTGCTGGCCGCTCGCCCGCCCAGCCCGCTGAGGAGCGGCGCTGGCCGCCCGCCCGCCCGCCCGTCCTCCCCGAGCAACGGCTCTGGGCGCCCGCCGGTCCCCGGCCCGGTGAGGAGCCGCGCTGGGCGCCCGCCGCCTCGGTACCGGGGACCCCCGCCTGGGCTTACCCTGCCACGGGAGGCGGGGACCCCTTCCCTGCGGGCTCCCCCCGCCTAAGGGCGGTCATGGAGGAGCGGGGACGCAGCGGCGGGGCGGTCGCGGAGGCGCCGGGCTCGGCTTCTGCGGTAGCCGAGGGGGAGCGCGGCCGGGAGGGTGGGTGGAGGCCGGCGGGAGCGTCCGGGCCGGGGCTCGGGAGCGGAAAACGGGGCACTGCGAATTCGCTTTCGGCTGCAGAGGGGCTGGGGATGTGCTGCTGCCTGCCAGAAGGTGGTCAAGCGCCATGACTTTACTCCTACACGAAAAGCAGAAATTAAAGGGCTTTTCTTAAAATAGGGAAAAAAAGTATAGACTTTGTCAGCTAATTTTGCTATAACGGCTGGTTTTCATACCGTAGCATCTTAAGACAATCTGTAAGTTAAATAGTGCTTAATAAAATACCTTTAGGATATTGTGCTTAACTCCCTTCGATGCATGTACACTACCCTAGTAAATCATATTCTCTCACAATGAAAGAAAACCTAAAATAAAAAAAAAAAATCACTGTACTTTTATTATCCTAGCTCCACCAAACATATATTTATAGCACTTATGAACAACGGATTAGAGCAAAACTTCCTTCAAGACGGAAATCGTTGCATAGATAGGAGTAGACAACCGGAGATGCAAGATGTGGTTAAGCATAGTTTTCAAGAATCACAAGTAAATTGGATTTTGATGATAGCAAGCAGACAAAAGTATTATAGAAATTGTACCGTTTAAGTATGATACAGACTATCAGAGATAAAAAGCATAGGTTACAAATTATTACAATTCGTTTTGGTTTAGCTTCTTCCAGTGCAGCGTCCCAGTGAGAGATGAGTGGTAAAAATTATGGAAATAAAGTTCGGAGAAAACACAGCCTTAAAAGGACGATAGTGAAACGATATGTAACTGTCTGAATACTCAAGAGGAACTGGTTGGGGGAGGGAGAGACAACAACACTTAAGTGGGTGATAATTACAGGAGAAGTTGCTTTTATTTAGTTGAAGGAAACAAAAAGCTTTAAAGCAACCCCTCAAAGAGCCTTGCCAGAATAGCGTTTCATATCAATAAACATTTACTGACCAAAGCTTAATAGTGTTTTTGCACTTTGATCTGAATTGCCTGATCTAGAACTATCCCTTCGCATTTTTTCCCTTGGCATTTCAGGGTGAAATGAGCAGATTTTACCTTCTTTTTTTTTATTTTTTTTTTTTTAATCATAGCTAGTAGGTACCATATGCAACTTGTACACCCTGAATACCAAGGTGATTTTACAAGCTTTAGTCTTTTATGGGAAGCCACAATCTGAAAGCAAGAGAGGGACTCAGAGTTTAAGGCCAGAGAGACTTTTAGGCTATCCAATCTGACATCCTATATTCCACACTCTACAAAAGAAATTAGGTAGAATGCAGTCTTGACCTCAGTAACTAGGGTTAAGAAAGAAAAACACAAACAGATATTCTAAAGAGTCAGTCTGAAAGATATTAAGAATTAGATAAGCTGCTGCCTTTCTTGCTTGTGGTCTTGTTTTCATTGTTAAACATCAAACTCCTCATAGGCATACAACCACCTTCCAACTCCACACAATTGTTACAAGGTTTTTCATCATTGTATAAAACATCTCTTGAGGAAACCAGTCCTACTCTGCTCCAGAGCTCTGCCATCTACCCATCTCTTCACCCCAGCTAGGCCTGTTAACCAGAAAACCTTGGCCTTGCTACAGAAATAGACAAGACTTAATCTTGCTCCCATGAGCGACATACCTCTTTCTTCTTCCTGAAGAGTGAGAGATTTTCTTCCTGTAGTTTAAGCAAGTCAGACTTCCTCACACCAAGAACTGCAGTCCACTTTTTCATCTCTTTTATCTCCTGCAGCTGGTATGTTGACAGCTGCTTATTATTTGTTAATCAAGGTAACCCTTTCTTTGCTGAACATCTATGTAAGCTTCATACTTTCTGTCTGTGAATAAGGGTCAGAAGTCTCTAGGGAAGAAGGTGACCAGAACAGTGAGTAATTTATTCAGGCCATTCCTGTATTCACCAGGAAACCTTGGGAAAATAGCACAGCTGGGAAGTCACAGAACAGATAACTTGTCCTCATACACCTTCAGCTCATCATGCCCATTATATAGTATTTGGGCAACTTTAATTGGGATCTGGTTACAGCGGCTGTCAAGAAATACAAACAATGAATGTTAGCATTTAGGAATTAGCTTTACAGACCTTACCAAAGAAAGTTTTCACTGTCAAACTGTTATAAATCAAATAGTATTTTGCATCTTCCCTACAGAATAATTTCAGGCACTGGCCGGTTTCTGTGGCTGTTCTTGCCTGGTCTTACTCATGTACACCCAACTCCCTAAACCAAGGCCACAGCTCTGCCCACCTTGCTGACTCTCCTATCACACAATATGACTGCTACCCGAGTTCAGCAGAAACTCAGGATGCATGTTAATTCCTGCTCAATACCTTGCCTTGCTTTGGCTTCCATATCTGAAGGCAAAAACATAAGCCCTGGGTCTTGACGTCTGCAGCCACTGTGGAGCACAGCAGAGCAGGCTAGTGGCCTTTGGGCATCCACTGATAAATTAATGTTTCTGGCAGTAGCTTCTTGCAGACAACATTTCCCCTGGGGATCAGATGAGCAGCTGGAGAGAACTGCACAGAACTGGTAGCTGTCAGTTTTTCTTCAACCAGCCAAAAGACATTTTTGGTGCACAACACAGTTGGGAAGCTAAAACTGTGGTCTATAATGATTTACTGCTTTATTTATGGTAGAGAAACAAAACCACATTAACACCTTAAACATACCATCTTACACTTTGCCTCTCCAGGTGAAAGGTAGGAGGAAAAATACTTGAATTTTTTACATACAAGTCAGGAACTTCTGTGCTTCTGTCCCCTGTGTAAGCGAGTGACTATCTGGGATGCTTTTGCACAGCTGCCTAAGGAGTTACAACACCCTTTTCGGTAAAACTGCAGTTTCTCTGCTCGAGCTTATGAAACTAAACCTATACACATATATAATTTTTTGGCCAACCTTGTATATCTGAAAGTAATCTGAGCTGACAAATAAGTCTTCAGACGTGTCTTGTGGACTGGCACATGCTCTCAACACACCTTTTGTGTGAATACTGGAAAGAAAAGGAGAAATAAAAAGTGTTCTTCAATTCAGAATTAGAAGCAGCACTGGGGCTTAGAAGCAACATTAGACTGAACAGTAATTCAAAAGAATTAAAATGCATATCTACCCAACAGAGATGAGAAGTAGCAGGTTTTATATTTTAAACAGTGAAAAGAGAATGCCAAAGAATTTCTGGCTATTACTAAGAAACTTGCTCTCCACGCTAGTACGAAAAGTTTTTTATCACCAACACAAAATGAAATATCTTTGCTACACCTCAGTAATACCTGGTATGGCAGAAAACTTAGGCACATAGGGCACAGTGAATGGCTTAGATAAGCCTTTCTGATTTTATAGGGTCCTGCTGTAAACCAAGCATTTATTCCATTTGATGAATATGCTAGGGCTGACCACAGATGCAAAGAGCTAAGTTAAGACCTGGGCTGCATCAAAAGAAGCGCGGCCAGCAGGTCGAGGGAGGTGATTCTGCCCCTATGCTCCACACTGGTGAGATCCCACCTGGAATTCTGTGTCCAGCTCTCTGGTCCTCAGCTCAGGAAGGACATGGACCTGTTGGAGAGAGTCCAGAGGAGGGCCACGAAGATGATCAGAGGGCTGGAGCACCTCTCCTATAAAGACAGGCTGAGAGAGTTGGGCTTGTTCAGCCTGGAGAAGAGAAGGCTCCGAGGAAGTCTAATTGAGGCCTTTCAGTACCTAAAGGGGGCTTATAAGAAAGATGGGGACAAACTTTTTAGCACGGCCTGTTGCGATAGGACAAGGGATAATAGTTTTAAACTAAAAGAAGGAAGAACTAGACTATATATCAGGAAGAAATTTTTTTACAATAAGGGCGGTGAAATATTGGCACAGGTTGCCCAGAGAGGTGGCAGATGCCCGATCCCTGGAAACATTCAAGGTCAGGTTGGACGGGCCTCTGAGCAACCTGATCTAGTTGAAGATGTCCCTGCACATTGCAGAGGGGTTGGAGATGACCTTTATTACAGATGACTTTTAAATGTCCCTTCCAACACAAATTATTCTATGATTCTAAGATATTCAAACTAAGAAGAGATCCAAAAGCTGTGGCTATATCAGACATTTCTTACAGATGGTAGGCATGTAGCATGCACTTGTTGCTGTTGGTAACTTAGAGAGTAACACTAATGTCACAGACTTGAGCTGACAGCTGCTCTTGTGGTCCAGCAAAGCAGCCCAGATCTTGTATAACAGAGAAAACAGATTTGGTGGCATTGTACTAAGATGCTTTTAGGAATGAATGAAATAAAACTTTGATCCTTTAAGGAGACAAAATTGCAGGCAAAGACCCAAATTATGAAGTTCAACAGTCATGGGACTAAGATAGATATAACAGTTTCTTTGAAGAAATCACTAAAAAATTAAAAAATAATAAAATTTTTAAAACAGAACTCCAATTAAAAAAAACCTAAAAATCAGAACCACAGTAACAATGAGTGGAATGAAATATGCAAAGACAGCTACTTAGGGGGTGAGGGGTGATATTTGGTAATACTGACCATATAACTTACAGATCTGTTCTCCGTATTTTTCCACCTCTGTGAGTAAAAGGAAAAGAAATTTATTACAAATCTTATTTAAATTAAAGAGGGCAAATAAAGATATCCCCTGAACAAGACTGTAATGCTAGAACTTTCGTTATCAAGACAACTGCATGCATTAGAACAGTAGCTGGTGTCACATATGAGGATGAAATTAGCATTCCTGCACTCATGCAGAACCAGTACTGCAGCCCGACCAGAGCAATCACTTTGATACTTGCTGGGTATGCTTTTCATTTGCAAATTAGCAGGTAAATTTACCAGATGTTTTGAGTGGAGTGGCCAGAAAATTTATCTAATGCAATGTAATCATTTTGGATATTCACTACCTTCTTACAACGTCAGTTTGATTGTCAGTGGTGGGAATTCTTGAAATGACATGCTGCATCCTGTTTTCATGGGGAATGACTTTAAACAGTTCTTTAACCTGGCTAACCTATGTTATCAAACATAGGCAACAATTCTCAAAGATGTTTTCCTTCAGTGAGGTTAGGGGAGAAAAAATTTAGCTAAAACCAGAAGGAACTTAAATTGTCAATGGTCATAAGTCTGTGGATGAGGAATCTGATCCTTTGAGGAGTGGGACTGTGGGTGACAGGAAGAGGGAGACTTGCAGAAGTAATGAAGAAAAGAACTACATAATTTCCATGCTTTGTTTCACTAACACAGTACGCACTATAGTGACAAAAAACTATTGCTTATTTCCAGACTCGCACCTCCACTTCTTCATTTTACCAATCTCATCTGTTTTGAATTCTTTAATCTGGGCTACTCTAGCCTCCCACATGAACTTCACACTTCTTTTCCTAAAAACATCAATTAATCTCCTCTTTCGGTTCCTGCTTTACTCCCGTACATCACTTCTTCCCTTCCTGACTGCAGTGGCTGTTATAATGTCAGTCACTGTGTTCACGGTTCTGCCTATATGTACCAACCCTTCTTCTTCATCATTCAGTTCTCCTTCAAACTTCCTTCCACCAGGAGTGACTTGAGAAACCCTAACAATTACTAGTAATAACAGTTTGATATGTCCATAATTTGTTCCTATGCTGTTTATTTTGTATATGATATAGGCTATGAGCTCTTTTCTGGTAATCATTGTAAGCACACTTAATAGGTTAGCAGGGTTTTGCCATCTTCTTTCTCAGCCCTATGTTAAAGACTTGACTCTTGTTACATGTAGTTTGTGAGGCTACACCCTGAGTAGGAGGCAAAGAGGCACAGTTAGGCTGGTGTGAGCCTCTATCTGCACTGTGGATAAGAAACCTTAGCTCTAAAACCTGCGTCAGGTCACTCCCTCGTGCACCTGTCATTCCCTGACTTGGGTCTATGAACATTGTGGATTAGAGCATCCTCTACAGAACAGTATTTTAAGACATGATTGGCACCTGAACAGCCAGAAATCAGAACAGTAAGTCCCATATTCAGACAGCAGAGTGTCTTGTGTGCTGGAGGTGCTGAGGAGCAGGAACAGGCTGATAGTAGAGGCTGAGAGCTCACTCTGGTGAGGATACCAACCTGGGATCACAGGGATCCCAGCAGTGGTCCCTCCAAGTACACTGCTCTGTATCACATTCATTCAAACTCAGCTGGAATGCTGCAGCTGCCTCTCAGACAGTATTTAGTTATTTAACAATGGGGAAACAGCTTCAACATGAAGGACCAGGAACCCAAGTACTAATAGCCAAGTAGTTTTGAACATTCACCCAGAAGTGGAAAACACAGCTTTAGCTTTCTCTCAGAAGAAAAATGAGTTAAACTTCTAATCAAAACAATAGCTTTAATTACCTACTCACTGAATAAAATGCTGCAGCAGCTCCCCCTCTCCCTGCGTGTTGTGCCGGCTCCTGGATGGTGCTGGCTGTGCTCTCCGGGGAGCAGCAGGAGGGGAAAGCCTGCCTAGCACTGCTAGGGACAATGCGCTTTGAAACACCTTACATACATCAGGAGCTCGGTGTCAGAAACTTATGGGGTTGTTTCCCTGATTTTTTAACCACCTCTTTGCTTATCAGTGGATTATATAGTGCTTCAGTCTGCATGTACAGTACACCTTACCTTCCTCCTTCTTCACAGAGGGGAAAAATTATACTGGATCTTTCTGTTTTTCTTTTAATAACAAGTACAAATTTAGTATGTGCAGATTAATTACTATGATTGCTAGGATTTATTTGGTGCCCAGTATAAATTTGAAACCTTCTTTTTTAATCTTGTCAACCTTGGATTATTTTCATTAATCTCTTTAGTTTCCCTCATTAATTTTCTTCACTTCAAGACTTGCCTGATTATTATTAAATATCTGGCTGCTGCCAATGCCCATGACACATAATAGGTAGTCAGTGGTTTTTTATGAAAGCTACGTTTTTTCTTGGTTGTGACATCACAATTTATTATATATCTAATTATTTTTGACTGCTATATAAGAAAGTTTCCTTTCTAAATCTTAATTTAATTCAATTTACAGCCTGGGAGGGGAGGCGGGGGGGAAGGGGGAAGAGGACTTTTTAAAAAATTCTAACGCAGAACCTGATGCTGCAGTGCACATTTCCCAGCCAGTAGAGTTCAAAACTGGTCAATAAATCCGGTACAACCCTCAGTGCTCACTTTTAAGGCTGGGACCTACACTCCATGCTGTATTCTGAGCTGAATCCGTGCACTTACAATAACCAGCTTCCAAGTATTACAGGAGCTTTTTGTTTTCTGGAAAAAAATTGATAGGAATTGCTGAAAAGCTGCAATTCATTTACCTAAGACAGCTTTGTGTTACATTTAAAACTTTTTGAACATGATGCTTGGCTTTCTCAAAGACACACCAGGCACCCATGTGGTGGGATATTGTATAGAATTAGTTACTTAGTGGCAACTATGTAACCGGTTAGATTTGTAGGCTTTTTTCTCGCATAGAGTTAATTTTCTTGCTGGAGTGGCAGCACTGTGTGTGTGGGCTAGGTAAACCCAGAAAGCTTGAGTGTAACCCTTCAGCCCACGCACAGAACTGTTGTAAAAGTAAGAGCGTTTCAGCAGGCCAATGGGGACTGCCACGCTTTCCTGTACAGTAACCTTAAGTTACTTGGGTACTGTAGTTTCACTTCAACAAAGGCTCAATTTACTTAGAATGTCCCATGGGACTGGATTTGTATTTTCTTTCAGCAATAAAAAAACTCAGGTGGTCCTCATGTACTCTTTGAGAGATTATACAGGTATCAGAATTTCATATACCAGGCACAGCGCATCTTCACCAGCAGTGGAACTGCTCATTACATGCTGTGGATCTTCAGAATATTAAAGGGAGAAATAGGTGCCTCTTAGTTTTTAGAACTGTGTTTAAATTAGGTCTGAATCCTTTCCCCCCAAGATTAATTTATAACTGTCTATGCTATTTCAATTTGAAAAGGGAAGAGATTAAATCAGTAGGGTAACAGTTCAACAACTTCCTAATAGATTTTTTCTTCTTCTATGTTGTCAAGGCAATGTCTTCATTCTCAGTGAAAAATGTATATTACCATTGTAGACATCCCAAAAAATGAACAGCTCATTTATTTTTAAAAAGAAAAGATTTGCATGTTGTGATATTGAAATGAAAAATCCATCATCCTCACACAAATTCTGGAATAGGACCCTCCCCTCAACTAGAAAAAAAAAATTGTTTCTTGAATTTGTAAAAATACAGAACTAATAGAACAGCTATTAAGGAGCTTAGTTATATGGTCACATGTACCTGCCAATAAATTTAATCCTAAGCATGATATCTGCCATAAATTCAGTGAAATCCAATGGTCACATTACTCACATTCTTAAAAGTAAGTAGCATATATGAACTGTATCAGTGGTTTGCATTATGTAATTTAAATGTTAGTGTAGTTACAAAATACAAACTTTTGACACTTTTAAAAGTACAGCGATATTTCTAAGATTATGGAAATCAATACTGTACATTATGGAACAGCGCATCCAAGTGTAAGAGAAGGATATCTTTGGGTACTACCATCAGTCGCAGATTTTTATTTCATACAGGCAAAATGAATTCATAGGTAAGCACATATTTGCTGAGTGCAACAGATCATTTTCTCCTTCAGAAGGCATGGCTTTTAAGGTATCATATATTAGGAAAATAGAGTAACCACTGAAAAAATAGAGATGCACCATAAACAAAAAAACCAAATACAAATAAAAATCCGAATCCATTAATTAAAAACAACAAAAAAAGAAGCCATAAGACCAGGTTTACTTTGGCGTGGATTGCTTTTGTATACACTGAACTAGACCTCTCTATTGTACTGCATCTTTCTCAAGCTGAAGTTGTTACAGTGATCCGCCACTCATAAAACAATACTAATTTTGAAAAACCTGGATTTAAGTGCATACCTCTTTTTCTGTTCCTTTGAATCAAAAGAACTTGGACTTTGCAGTTCTGATCAGACATGAAGCAAGAGACAACCTCTGCTCTTAATGAAGTTAATAGGAAGAGCACGGCTGCTGCTGGGCTCTGCTGAAGAAGGGTAACATCCCTGCCCCAGAGACAGTAAGGACCTTCAGCTGCCTTTGTACTGTGAGTTATGGTCATTTGGCACTTTTGTCTTCATTGGAAAATACATAAATTTCACGCTGCCAAATTATTTTTATTTTTTAAAAAAGAAGCCTGGACAATCTAATGGTTGGGATACAGATGGTCAATTTAGATACCCTTTCTGTTCATCATGTGTGATCCAACCACACGGTCAGCTTCACTGAAGGATTTATTGTAGGATCATTCCTAGACTGTGGTAGAAGTCAACTTGTCTGTATCTGAACTAACATCTAATAGAAACACTTCTGTCTGCAAGGAGCAAGCATGAAAAAGGGAAAGTGGCATCAAAGAGCAATTTAATCTCTCTCAGATTCTCTGCAACCAAATCTCCTCTTGATTTCTGACTGAATAACTGAAAATCCATATCTACACATAGTCTGGTCTATATTTTTGCATTAGGTGTAAATGCAAGAATACTAACTTAGCAAGTACTCACATAATCACACTGCAGGTAATGATAAGGTTATCTGAAAGTTTAAGCTGGGCTCAGTTGGTGGTGCTGATATTCCTGCTGGACCTTGTGCAACCCAGCAAGAAAAAGTCAAGCTTTTCAAGCCCAGTTATCACAAGTTCATTGCAAAGCAGTGGCTGAAGAAGCTCTGCATTTTGTCTACATAATGCCACCAAGGAAAAAAATTAGATTAATTAAATTAATAACTCATTGATCTGATCCACCTTTAGACTCTCAGAGATAACGTCCTGTGTTCCTTATATATAGTTAGAAAAGCAGTAGATTTTAGGGGGTAGAAAGAAGAAGGATTCATCTTGCCAAAAAATCCTCAATCATAATTTCTTGGACTGAAATCTCATGCTTTCCTTATGCTGGTATAAACTAGGAAAAAAAATGAGAATGTTGCCTTTATACCTACCACTCAATCCTGTTAATCACATTACAGTCCATGGAAAAAAAGTTTCACAAATTCAAGCAAGCTAAACAGAAGACAATGTTTGTAGTGTCTTGATAGAATTATACAAGATCATGTTTTATCATATTAGAAGCCAAGATAATTAGAGGTAGCTTCATTTTGTTCACATCTCTGACAATGTTGTTATGCTTTTTTAAAAAACCCATACTTTTAAACAAGTGTGTTTTGAGGCCTTGTTTACTATAAATTATCACAGATTGCTATTTATTGACATAATAATTTAGCATCAAAATTGATAGGATTTGTGTTTCTTTGGGATATTAGTAGCAAATCAGAATTGTTCAGTAATATTTCAGGCATGTAAATTATGTTAAAATAAGATTTGTTGTGAATAAGCAATAACAGAATGTATTCTTTGGCATTAAAATAACTTCAGAATGTACCCTGACATTTTAATGAGATACTTTGCGAATATAACCGCAGGTGGTCATAGAAACAATACTGGATTAAAGAGAATAGGAAATTTCTGTGAATATTTTAGATGAAGATACTTATTTTAGACTATTGTTTTACTTTTCTGGTATCATTAGTTAAGGTAAAACCATATTGGTTTCTGAACACTGTTATAATGCTAAGCAAAGTTTTGAAAGATTTAGCAGGCATCTAAACCAATTTGGTTTTCTTTCAAATAAAAAGGGATGGAAACCAGAATAGAGTTGAAGAAATAATACAATTACCAGACAGGTACTTTTGAAAGTACTTTAGATATTGTTAGATATTGTTTAGATATATATATATAGATATAAAGTAAAATATTTACCATAATCAAATGAAGTTTAGTAGGGACCAACATCACAACTGCATAGAGTGGTTTTGACCAATTGTTTTTTGAATATACAGATGTATTGGTGAAGCTGCCTGTCCAAGGAAATTAATTACAATAATCTATGATTTGCCTTCATCTTTACAGCTGTAGAAATGATTTTACAATTGGGTAACATTATTTCTGAGAACTGTGGAAGGAGGGTAGCCTCTCCGTGGAAGAATATCTACCAAAGCTTCCAGCTTTGCTCACAATGGCAAAGTCTTGTTTCTTTCAGGGGTGGGTAGAAGGGAGGAATTCAAGCAGACGGGTTCAAAATACCTGCTTAGATCTTCTGTTCTGCCAAACAGAAGATCAAAATGTATTTGGTGGCTTGCCAAAATGTCTGTAAACCACCATTACGTTGAATATGAGGGTAATCTGACCATTCCACTTAACACACTACCTCCTTCATGAATTAGAACAACCACGCAGGCTAGCATGGTTATTTGGTGGTAGGAAGCATCATTCTACAGTAGCACTGTCCCCGTGTTTTAAAAGGCTTGGCATAACACCAGTTTAGCTAGTTGTATGCCACACAGATTCCTGATTGGTTCTCCCTCTGCTCTGATTGACTTGTATCTCAGAAATGCCCCAAAAAAAGAAAAAAAAAAAAAAGGAAAAGAAAACAGAGGTTGTCAGGCTTTACTGATTAGTTCTGTGCTTACTAGTGGCTGGGGAGTCTTCAGGAATTTGGAATAAATATATTGTTACAATTTCCTTTAGTATTCAGAAACATTAACTTCTGTGATATGGAAAACTGCATCTTCAACTACAGTATGCTGACATTAATTCTAGGATCTCATGATTTGTAATGAAGAACACTGTTCAGCATGATATTATGGCCTCTCAGCTAGTCATACACATGCTTTTTTTCCCAAGACCCCAAGCTGTTCTATAATTGAGATTCTGCGTTTAAAATTTTGGTTTTACAGTATCACCAGTCCCTCTTCACTAACAACTTTATCCTTTACCTTTTTTAAAGTAGCTGAAAGTGACTCTATGATAGTAGAAAATTCCCAAGGTTGTCCTTTAAATATCTGGGGACGAGTTAGCCCTTTGTTAATCTCAGATTTCCAAAGCCAGATTTATTATTTCTCAGGAGAGCTGGTGGAGAGAATTTCAGAAAGTCTGCTGAACATTAGAAACACACCATTCAAAACATGAAAGAACTGTTCACCTTCCTATCACACACATAATCCTGAGTACCTACTGCATTTCAATTACACTTTTACAGTCTATTTGATTTGTGATCATTCTAAAAAGGAAAACATGGGAACAGCTGGCAAGTTTTGATTGATACATACATTTTCTATTCAAATAAAATCATGACATATGCATTTACTTTTAAGTTACAAACATCTTTGTCACATTTCTCTTCCTTTCGGAAATACTCACTATCTGTCTTGAATTTAATTAATAAAAAGCTTTTATAGAGTAGATTTGAGATCTTTAAAAGGTAATCTTTAAGAAAAGTTGTCAGAGTGAAATACTTAATTGCACATGCTGCACTTTGAGGCCTATTTTGTCAGTAGTTGACTCTTGTTGCTCTAATTCTTGGAATCAGAAACACATTGCGTGGGTTGATGACAAAAGCCAGTTAAGAAGCTTGACTGTTTAGCTATAATATAAACAAGATGTCCAAAACACTTATCAAACTATTTAAACCAAGATTAACATCCTCCACATGAAATCACCTGTTTCTTCCTATGTCGTATTCCACTGATTTTCCTGAAATGCCCACCTGACAGTTTGTGCATAGCAAAGGGAGGAGAGGAGCAGAGAACACAAGTTGTTTGTTAGATACAAGAAACATTTAAAACAGACTTTTAAAAATTACCCAGTGGTTTATGGCATGAAAGCCTAATTTAAAACATCTTTGACTTCATCTTGAAAAATGCTGAGAATTTCCATTTCTAGCTAAAATCTGTGGGAGCTGCTTGCACATTTGTTATGTATTTAATTTGGACCAAATTTCACCAGATTCCAGCTGTGTCACAATGTTTTTTTTTCCCTTGTCTTTAAAAGAAATAAGATCAGATAACACCACACGCTTGGAATATTATACCGTGCTACACTAACAGCATAATCTATATTAAGAATAAGCTTTGCCATCAGAAGTGCAGTAATAATATAAGTTGCTTAATAAATACACAGTCATGAACATTCTTGTTTGAGAGGAAAAACAAGTGTTTCCTCTTTGTCCTTCTTTCTACAGCACAAGGACAAGTGCTATTGTACAGTACACCTACATATGCTAAATGAATAAAGAATTTTTTGTGGGGCATCTTTTAAGACTATTTTTGATTTTAGGTTGCTTCTTGCTGACTTAGTAGGCTTAAATAGTAGCAAGTCTATTGCTTTGCTATATAAGAAATGAAACTGCCTTATTCTGTTGTTCCTGTTAATACCTGTGCCTGGTTATAGTGAATTCAGTCTGTATCTCTCTAAAATCATCTTCCTGATCAGTACTGCCCATTTAAGTTATGTACATACAGACTAATTACTTTGAAGAATCCTTTCTTTAACAATATTTCTTTTCTTTCCTGCAATCAAATCCTCAACGGTGCCTTAGTTTCCCACCTAGCTGGCACTCCAGAGCTGAGTCTAGACTCCTCGCTGTTAGGGGAGAAAACCAGTCTTGGCTATCTTTCAGTCCATCTCCATAAGGTGCAGTCCTTTAGCCCTCCCTGAATAGAAGGGTCAGTTCCTTAATCTTTCCCCAGTTCAATCATTCTTCCTCATCAGACCTTGTCTGGTTCCTAGTTGTTGATCCAGGGCTTATTTTCACACCTTCTAAAAATCCGCCAAATCAGGAACTCTTAAAAAAAATATTGTTGCCAATACTGCATCCTACATATCATTCTAGGCATTTTCTTTCATTGTCTTATACACCCTACCAGGAAGAAATCCCATGGTTCCTCATATGCTTTTTCTGTAGTCTCTTCTGACCAAGGTCCAAGCCTGTCCTTTCTAGGTTTCCTTAGTAAGTAGCCATTCTAAACAGCATAACAAAGGTCCACCTGGAATTGTTCTTTTTTTCCTAAACTCATGTCAAATCCAGGGATAGGTGGGAAAAAGGGAGGATGCCTATCAGCTGTCTGCAAAAGCCCAGTTTATATTGGGTTGACTCTCTGTCAGTAAACTACTGAAATATAGTTAATCACCAAAAAAACACTCCCAACCCGATCATCTGTCATTCAGTTCCCGACTGTCAACTCTTTGATTTGATTGTCGAGTCTTTCATCTGAGTATACCCTGCCATAACTACTGAATGTGGAGAAGTTTGTCAAACTTGTAGATAAAACCTTGCTATTTTTCCTTTAATAATTCAATCAGTAAATAAAGGAAGGAAGGAATATTTCTAAGTAGATGGTATAAAATTTAGTTAGTTCGGTTTACATTTATTCTTCAGTAAAACTTGCACGTTCTTTTATAATAGTTTTAAAACATGATTTGAAAGAGGGCTGATCATTGCTAATGCTTGCAGAGGCTTCTACATTTGTTCGCTTTCTTAAATTTGGAGCCAAATAAAGAGCATTCAGGGCTCTGTGAACATGGAAGGAAAAGGCTTTTTTTATTGTGTGGTGTACCATAATATGGGGTATTTTTCTCTGCTCCTATTTTTCGTTAGCATGTAGCAAAAGACCTGGTCTTCTTGCAGCTCTATCACTGATAAAAATGAAATGTAAATCAAGAGTACCCAGTAGACGTTATTAAATGAGGAATTCAATATAAAAGCACTTAAACTTTTAGTCTTTTTAGTGCGCTGATCCGTAAAACTAGCAACCAAATCCTGTACCTATTAGACGGCACAGACACTCAGGTCTGATAATGATGGGAAGTATTCAGTATTTTCAGTTCCCAGTGAAGTCAGTAGCAGACAAGGGAGAATGAAATGAGTCTACAAATACCTGACAAGATCAAACCCCGGTATTGCCAGTGATTTTATTCTGCACATGGGTTCCAAATCCATAACAAAATCAGAAAGACATTTGTTTGAGGTATTTATAGAACGTCTGTTTGACTAACCATCTGTGCTCTGATTGAAGTATACACATGGTCCAGACTGAATAAAAACCAATTCTATGGATTAAAATAGTAACTTTGACAGTGTTACGTCTGAAGATTTTTCTGCTAGTGACTTTGTTGACCTGTTTACATGTAAAGGTAAATTTTAAAACTGTAAAATCTAAACAGCAACATGAAGAGTGTGACTCTTCAAAGTGTGTCCACTTCAAAAAGGCTTTGAAGTTAAGGGATGCTGTTTGAACGCTGCATGCTTTTCAGAACTGCTACATGCTTAGAGTTTGGATTAAGCTTCCTAAATTTCTGAGTAGCTTTTGGGTTTATTTGCTAGTGTAAAGGTAAGAATATGCTAAAGTATTTTGCCATGCTTTCACTTGTCTCATATTTCTATTTCAAAATGAGATTCATTCCTTTTTTTGTTGTTCATGGTGTTCAGTACAAATATCAGCAAAACATTAGAAATGTAGCCAACTATAGCTTGGAGTTAATTGCACTGAGAAACCTCACTGTGTTCATTCAGTTCACTTTCCTCATCAAGATTATCTTTTTCATGGATCAGTATGTTTTGTATGTTCAAAATGCTGAGATTAGGAATCATAACAAAAAGATGAAAAGCACTAGGCTATAATACGATTGGTTCAAAATATATATATAAAGGTCACTTTTTATTTATTGAAATTGCTCCTTAGGAATGATTATTGAACAACAAGTTTTTGGAAGCTGGTTATACTTGGTTCAAGGTGGTAGGAATTGAAGTTTCTGATATTGTTTCATAAGATTAATTTTCTTTAGTGATAACCAGGGGAATTCTTTAAATTACCTCTTCTTAGTTGATGTAGCACCATCTGCCACATCTGCAAAGAAGACAGTTATTTTTAAGAGCAGCTGTGTCTTTTTGATTAAGTCTTGAGTCCTCAAGGTCAGCATTTTTGAATTATTCAATATAGAAAAATAGAAGCAACTGTTTTGCATTCTGGTCAATAATAAATGAGACATTGTTATTACAGTTAGTGACATAAAATTCATAGCTATTTACTGCAGTCCTCTAATTTCCAAGAAATTTGTTCTCATTCTTCATGAGAGCATTTAGCTTTGTAGGAAAAAAGTATCAGTCATGATTCATGAATCAGTAAAACAGCACCTGGTGGCAAATAAGTGACTGTGGAAACTCTTCTGTTAATGGAAACATTAAAGTGAAAATGGTGTACTTCTTAACACTGGGTCATAGATCCAGGTTCCCAGCTTCAGTTTCAAAAGGTGAATTGTAAAGTAGGATTTCTTACACCAAAGGAAAAAATCCCCAAATGAGCCATCATTTAACAGAGATTCCTTGTTATGCCTGTGTCCTTCCGTGGTAGCTCTAAATCAGATGAGCACATCTAAGTCAGATGTGCATTCTCCACCACATAACAAACAAGGGGAGCCAAGCAAAGGTGAGAATTAGGACCTGAAACCTTCAACAGCTTGCTTTATCTTGTAGTGAAAAGGCTCCGATCTGTGCCAGGTGCCTTGAAAGACTAGTGCTTTCTGTAAACTCTTAATGTGAAGTAACAAGTATAGTATAGTAAGTGAATGCATGGCTATCATATGAAGATGAGATGGCTACATCTCTGCAGCAGTTTCTTTCAGCTTCTTGCTATTGCGAAACTAATGAGAGCAGACAGCTTCCCAAAGACAGAACTTTTTTTTTTTCCTGGGGAGTTAATGAAAAGTAGGTTTATCTTACTGGCTTTGCTACAGAGCGAAGGTGGCAGAGCTGTACGGCCTGAGGAGGGTCTCTTAAGAAATCACATCCATGTTGAAAATTAAAGCTTAGAAAAGGTGCCCACAGGATAAAGAAAGATAAGAGGAAACTTTGATCTAACTGAGAGATGAGATAATTGAAAAAGAGGTGTTGAAACACCAAACCCCTTTTCCACCTGAAAGAAAGACCTATGAATCTGAAGGCATATAGACAGAATCTCATACACTGCACCTTCTTGAGTTGTGGAAGACTCAGGTTTGTGACCTGAAGAAGTTTGTGACCTGACCTGAAGATGTTCAGCTAGGTGCTCATTTTTCCATCAGTTAGTGTGTACCTCTACATATCTACTTTGCATGGAACCTAGAGGTGTTCATGTAGCTGACCATCAATGGTGGCCGTGGTGTGGGGGTACGTATTTCTCCGTACTTTTAGAAATTGCACACCCATAAACTCACTGATGAAAAGACTGTGGAGTCTAAAACTGTTGCGAAACATAGCTCTCATAATTTAGCATTTGTTTGTTAGAATTATTCCACTTTTCAGTGATTGTGAACTCTGACTCTGTGAACCTGTTTGCAAACAGTTTGCAAAAGGTGGGAGCCTGGAGTTCATACCACTAGCCCAACTCTAGAGTTGAACTGCAATGCAGCATGAGATTAAGGGTTCTGGCTCTACAGTTATAGCACAGGAAAAGTGGACCCTAAGACAAAAAAGAAGCTCTGAAAGCGTTACAAATACTCCTAGATGTGTTGTCCCTTGTCCTATGAAACACAGCTGCTGAATTTATCTGAGTACCATCTGGGTAACTAGATGGATGTGAAGTACAGCGCTCAGGACTGGGGTAGCTGACAAGACAATTTAGTTTACGAGATTACAGTAACACCAAAGGCAGTTGTTGTTGCCTGTCTGAACTTCAGTCTGAGATGGAGCCTTTTCTCATTCAAAACATTTAATGGTATTCTACATTTATTTCACTTATCATGTAGTTTTAACAAGCTTGTGTATATTTACAAATGAAAAGCGGGCTTCTTTTGGAAAGAACATAGATTTTAAAAGATTAAGAAGATTTTACAGATTTTTTGCTTTCCACATGACTTTTCCACATGACATGCTTTCTGTATGGAACACGTAATGTGCTGCCTCTTACTGGAGACAGCACAAATTTGTTAATGCTCCAGAATATGACTCTTTAACTATATTTTCCAGCTATGTACTGTTCTATTTGTACTGTTTAATTAAGATCCAAAAAGGCCTTCAGTTAGTGGCCACAGTATCATCTTTGTTGCTTTTAGACTCAGCAACACTTCATGCACTAGAAGTTCAGTTCCCTGCACGCAGTGTAACTGAGAGCAAATAATCATCAGCATATCAGCTCCCTGTAGGGCAAAGCAGTGGCAAAGCCACTCAGTCTGCCTTCCAGTGAAGAGCAGGAGAAAACAATGGACCTTGTACTTCAACCTGCAGGTCAGACTTGATTTGAAATTTACTACTAGATTGAAGAAGTGATGCATCTTACAAAAAGAGGCAGTGCACAGCTTCTGCTGGGAGTGCCGAGTTGTACCTATGCTGCATCTAAATGTGGATTTATCGAGGAGGGTATTTAACTTCTACAATATTTGACCCCCTGAATATGAGGTTCTTATGTTTAATGAAGATACAAAACCAGAATGACTTCGTATGTTTAACGTCCCTCGTTCTTTTAAAGAACTTGGTATAAGGCCTATAAAAATGCTATTTTGCTTTGTCAAATGCCAGAGAAATTACTGCCCAGAAATAATATAATCTGAGCAATGGAACAGAATTTTGCAAACAGACAGAAGTTTCCCTTCTAGATACAAATTATGCTGGTATCTTAGAAGGTATTAAGCGGTATCACACTTTTCAAGCAAAGTCAGTTAACCTGCTGGTCTCACTTGTGCATCTGTATTCAGTCCTCTCCTGCAATTCATGTAGCATCCCTCCAGTTAGCAGTTAATAAGTGCTAAGTTAGTTTTATACTTTTAATTCATTCCTCTAATTCCAGTGCATATAGATACTTTTTTTTTTTAATAATTATAGAATAGCACCACACACATCAGCAAAATTCTTACTGACAAAGTTACTTATCAATGTGAGGGATATATTCATAACTGGTCCTTAGCAGTATCAAGTGAAATATACATGTGTGAATCTTTGAGAAAAAGGTAGCCTTATTGATATTTGACTGTGGATTTGGGCAAAAAGTGAAAGTAGCCTCCTCTTAACATATTGTCTTAAGCTCCAGTGAAGGTGACTTATGAAAATGCATTTTAGTTTTTAATTGAGCGTACCAGGAAATTGCACATGGTCTGTTATCCTGATGGATCTGATGAAAGATTGTTGCTTGTTATGGTCTATCACAACGCATTCCACCTCTTCTCATAGATGGCTTGCAATAAATTAAAAGCACTCTAGAGACCAAATTTGGGAAGCAGAACTTCATCATGTAGGATACGCTTTCCTTAGTATATTTCTGGAGAAAAAGCCCTTTAGCACTGTGTGATCTTTAATAGCAATCACATAACATCCAGACAAAGAAGCTTCACACAGCTTGTGACAACTTGACTATTATATGGAGGGAAATCTTTCAAGACTGGCCTGAACTATTCCAAAAGAAAAGCATGAGAGGTAGTACCAGTTGTGCATGCAAATGACTTGGCTGGGGGAGCTTGTTTTTATGGTTTTGTATTTCACATCTGCACAGTCCCAAAGTAAATATAGTTCTGTTTTGTACAACTGACTCACAAAACATAGTATATGCATGACTTACCTTTGCTGTAAACCTACAATGTATCAAACTATTCCATCTGGATTATGGAATTCAACCACTCCTATTGTGTTTTTTTACATTTTAATCACTGCCAGGCAGGTAAAAATGAAACAAACTTTTCTTTTGTCTACCAAGCTGAATTAACGCAGCAAGTATTTCATTTGCTGCTCCAAGCTGCCTGCTTATGAAAACAAGCTAGTGTCACTTTTTATAGTGCATTCAAGACAGGTGGATATGATCATAGGCAGCTATATGCTATACTCTAGTCTTCAAATTACATTGGTCTGCTATTTTATATCCAAAGTATGTAGCTCAGGAGAGCCTTCCAAAAAGGGAAAATTAAGATAGTAAATAGACTAGTAAATCAGCAAGGAGAGTATAGACCGCTTCTTGCGATCTAAGTTACATCTCTTTACTGAACTGTATTTTGGTTTCATTTGAGTTATCTATGTAGCTGAGTCACTAAAAAGGTTTTTTGGGCGGTTGTGGGTTTTTTTTGTTTTTCAGCAACTTTGAAGCTCCACTGATGCATGAAGTCCCAGAGCACCAAGGCAGCAGCACAGACAGTTCAGCAAGCAGTTTGGGAAGCTCTGTCACAGCATGTAAGAAGGTAACTTCCAAGTTTATGTTATATTTAAAGGCAGATATTTCCCAGGTTATAGCTTTGCTTTTTAGCTTTTGTCTTTATTGGGGAATACAAAATTTAACTGATACCTAAAATAGAAAAGGACTGATACAGAGAAATAAATTCTGGGTGCTGTTATAGTATCTTGCAGTTTTGTCTGCCTGGTGTATACTTGTCTGGTTCCAAAATATATTATGCATATATGGGAAATAAACTCCCCCAGAGCGTTTTTATTTCTCCTCGTTATCTGACAATACGAAATTAAAGCAGTGCATAGTGTGAATACCTTCAGGACTGTTCTCCAATAGATGGCAAGTTTCTGGGACCCAGCCTGAGGTTCCAGAGCTTTGCTACTCTCGGGTCAATACAATGGAGGGTCCTTCATGAAACAGCTCTTCTGCCTTCCCTAGTATTTGGCTGGAAGGGTTTCAGCAACCCAGGAGGTAGTATAGATTTGACCACTGCTGGTTTTGTTGCCTCAAAATGGGTTTATATGTAGTTATTTATTTTAGAGGTTGTGGGTGAGGGGAAAAAAACAGTGCCTCTGTGTGTATGTATGTAATTAGGAGTCAGATATGACTGACATTATTTTATGTATGTAGATAATTTCAGTACAACTGAGAATATACAGGTGAAGACCATGGATGCTTCCTTTTATTCTTCCTCCCTGGGGCCAGATTATGGCAGTACAGTCCAAGGGAAGGGGGTATTACCAAAGACTTCTTGAGGAGGGCAGGCTATCTTTCATCTCTCACTTTGCAATAACCCTCAGAGCTCTACTGTCTCCCACAGGCATAATTCTAGACCCGATAAAAAAGCATTTGTTCTGACACAGAAATGTTATAAAACTTCACAGCTCATTCAGTTTTCCCATAATTATTACTTTTTTTTTTCTTTTCCTTCCACTACTAATAATAAAACTTTCCTTTTGGAATTTTCTTTTTCAAAATAACAATATATATTTATATACGTAAGCATAGAGAGAGAAAGATAAAACATATAGAAGACAAAGATTTATTTTCCACATCCTGAAAATCACACTGTGAGTGTGGGGAGAGGTGAGTATTGTCCGTCTACAGAAATTTTGTTAAATATAAAATCATTGTTATAAAAAAAGAACTCAATAGTCTGATGTGTATGCTAGGACTGGGCTTCTCCATCTCACACCAACACGGCTAAGACAAAGTATCAGTATTTCATTTGATCAAAGGGTTTGTTTATTTGCAAAAAAATACCTGATTTTTAAAAAATGCTGCTGATTGTAATTGGAATCTTCATATAGAAAGAAATAGGCAGAAAATCTATTGTGTGAGCAAACATCTTAAAATTTCATTTAATCTCAGAGTTGTCTTTTGTTGGTTTTTTTTGGTTGTATTTTATGTATTTATGTAAGACTGAAGGACAGTGGCATAGCACAGTGTTTACAAATGCTCCCAGCTTGGTCACCTTCAGAAGCACTACTCGCTTTTAAAGGCTAGCCTTTACCACATGATTTAAAGCTGCTTCACTGGCCTGATCCCTTGCATTTGAACTTTTCATTGTAACACGACTTGATTTTATGATTGTCAGCACACTAGAAGTGATTCACTTCTGCCAACACTTCTGACAAACAGCAGGGTATTTTGGGCTTCTTTACAGCATTGTCACAGAATGCGTTACCATTATTTTTTTGTGTGGAAAAGGATAAAGGAGTACCAAAAATAGGCCATTACCTTCTCTTTTAGACTCTTTAAGTTACAGTGATTTTTAAGTTAGATGTGTAATTGGTATTTGAGTTGAATGGCTCCTGTCAGGAACCATATGAGATGTGGCCTGTTACTACACAGACAAATCTGCACAAAGGCAGAAGATGTGCCCCTTGATATCTCATCTTATTCTGTATGTCCCACTTTCATATCTTTTTTGATGAGTAGTAATTAAGCAAAGCAATTAAGATGATCAGCCATGAAGTCGCAGATGTTTCATTTGTGGAGCAGAGCCTTTTTAATGTTGTCTTGGTTATAGATATTTACTGTATTTAAATGTCTTATGATCTAAATCAAGGAGCAGGAAGCTGTTACACTAAACTCATACACAATATTTTCCTCTGGGAAAGAGTGACTTTTCTAATCCACACTCTGCTAGAGGCTGATTTAGTTCATTGATTCACAACACACTGAGTAATGCTGACGGCTGAGTCTCTAGATGAGTGGAAAACTTTTTTTTTAGAACCATGAATTACTGCTGATTTCACATTTCGTGCATGATGCAAATTCATCCTGAATTATTTTCTGAGTGTGATGATCCTGCTCTGAACCAGATATACAGCAGTATAGTGTGTGCAGCTGTTACACATAAGTATGGTCAATGAATCAAGTTCTGCTCTCAATTGTACCATTGCAAATCAGAAGCAACCTTGCTGAATTCAGCAAAATTGCTAACAATGCACATCAGTGCATTGAACTGGCCCAGAACTTGTCTCAATTAGGTAAGAATGAAGAGAAGATAGGAGGAGGAAATTTTGACGAGTGATACTGTTTGCCTTAAAAGTGCAGGCTATATAAAAGAAGGATACTGACTGACAGCTGAAGTAGTACAGGTTTAAGTTTCTTATCCTTTGGTACAGACCAGCTCAGTATATTTTGAAAATATGCTTAAATGCAAAAATGTCAATCAGAATATACTGGTAGAGTTACATCTCTGAGGAATACCAGTTCTCACAATGCATTTGATTAATTAATTAGCCCTGTTAATTTAGGCCAGCTCCTTCAAGCTTATACACTTTTGATCATCACAACCGTACATTATTATACTACAAGGACTCAAGGACTTCAGTATATTTCTTTAAAAACATGAATATCCCAGCAATTTTTAATACATATGCAAACTCCCACTTTATATAAACACATGCACCTAGTTAACGGGGAGAATTGTCTTGCAACTCCAAGGTGCTGTAAGAAATATTATATTAGCTCTTATCGTACGTTTATGTCTTTGACTGTGATAATATTGCTCTCTGTTACCAAAGAAATATGCCCAAAAGTTCACATGGCTTCTATATATGCATTTTTGCATAGCAGGTGTGTGTAACCCTGCTGTGATCAGCATTATGGGGTGGTCCAGACTTTCCTTCCTCCAAAGAAGTACTAATGGGAAGGTTATGAGCAACAGCATGTCTGCAAAGGTTCTAATGCAGAAACTTACATTTCATAAGGTAGAGTTTAAACTCATCTAAAGTTTAGCCTTCATTCCTGCTACCGCTTACTCAAATGTCACCTTCCGTCTCCTGAACACTGTTCAGACATATGTAAAACTAGACCATATGCAAGGAGGCCTCCCCTACATGTTCCTGCATGCCTCCCTTTCCCACAGTGCTGTGTTTTCTGAGTAATTTCCAAAGGCTTTCCAGATGACTTTGGGTCAGCCTGTATTCCTTACATTGCTGACCTCTGACAGCTTCTGCTGTGTGGACTCAAGCATATCTGGTTTTGTCTTTTTCACCTGTCATCTTCAAATCCAAATTGCTGCAAAGTATTTTCTCCAACCTCCAGGAGTAAAAATGTTATGCCTATTGCACCCTTCTTCACATTTCTGGCTGCATTCTCCTATGCACGTGCAGAACTACTTATGCACACATGAGAGCAGAATTTTGCCCAGGGAAAACATCATCCTACTAATATTGTTCATCTTGAGGTTACCTAAAAATCACATGCCGTCCAAAACTTCCATGTAATAATTTCTACCCTTGACTTCAAAGTCTATTATGAAAAGCTGCATACAAAAATTAAATGTACTATAAAGCCTTGCAACTCATAAACACCCTGGAGTGACTCAAGCTTGGCAGCTACAACCTAACCTAACTGAAACGTTTGTTCAGAAGAGTTATTCTGTTGGTGCTTTACCAGTATTTGCTTCCTGACAAAAACATCCTCTGAAAGAAAGACAGAGATACCAAGGGTCCCACAGGAGGAAAACTAGGTGAAATTTAGACTGCCCAGCTCATTTCATGGGTTTTTCATCTACAATATACATCTGCTCTGATTTAGTTGTTCTGAAATGTTGGGTGTGCACACCAAGTCCTTATGAGAAAAAAACGAGTAGTACCAAGGATTTCTGAAGCTTGTTTCTACATGATAATTTTCTGCCTATTCCAGTTTCTCAGAAACTGTCTGAGATTTGGGAAAGAAAGATATAAAGTGATTAAGGCTGAAGACAAATTCACCGTGATTTTTAAGGAAATGAAAGAAGACTGCTTGTTACAGTAAAAGCTGTTTGAGCTAAAGGGAACTGTTTCCTGTCTATGCAAAATTATGTCTTAACAGGTAATTAGGACTTCAACCCTTGTGGATGAGAAGATCTAGAATGAGATGAAATCTGTAATCATATATAAATATGTAGATATATATGTGTGTGTGCATATATGTATATGTTCAATTCTTTATGTCTTCATAAAAGCCTCAGAGGATGATAATTTTTGGAAAAGAGGAAAATTTGCTTGATTTAGATTTTACCAACCAGTTTATAATAGTTAAGTACTTCCACATTTGAAAATATTTCTTTAAAAAAAAAAAAAAGAAAAAGAAAAAAGAACAGTTTTTAAGACTAACAGGAAATTGTTTCTTTGGGATATGAAATATATTATTTTCCCCATCTAGTCCCAGAGTTAGTTATGGTGGCAGGAATCTTTTTGCACTGTGACAGGAGGTTATAAAATTTATTGAGTGAAGAGTCATTCAACTGGTAAACAAATTAGCTAGCAACCCCCAAGAGGAGACTGGTGTTGATGTGAAGCATTCATGAGCCTTTGTCATTCTCAGAACAAAGTCTTTGGGCACAGTGCTTTTTCTGAGTATTTTGTGAACCCTAAATTTGTATTCAGAAGCTCTTTGGAAGAAATTCCATAGCAGGGCTGGAGTACTGAGAAACAACTACTACAAAGGTGCAAAGCCTTTGTGGAGGGCACCAAAGAAGGGCACTGAAGCAGGCCAAACTTATGGATTGTGGTGTACCTCATCCATCTTCCTCTGACTTTTATTCAGAAATCAATATAGAATAATACAGGGAATGCAGTATTAGCTATCTAACTGGCTTTCTACCAGAAAGATAAAAATTAGAGTGGGTGTTAGTCTGTGGGTGATAATAAGTTACTTCTGGATTGCCCCTGAGTACTAGAAAATTGTGTCAGCTGGCCAGATCAGCTTTCTACAGTCATTCATCTTCCCTGAGAAATGTCACAAGTTCTTCTCACTTCTCTTCCTAAGGGAGAGATCTAGGCTTACAGTTCAAGTGTTCCTGAAGTAGGACAAAGGTGTGTCAATGAAAAACATGCAGTAAGATAAAGGAAAATATTGTGGATACATTATTTTTTTCCAGGTAGGGCAACAAATTTATGCTTTAAAATACTGTTATTAAAATAAAAGGCTAAAGAGCCAGACTGCAGCTTATTTCCATGTAAAACCAGAATTGCCAGAAGTACAAAGAAAATGTACATCCATTTCGCAAACATGTTTCTTAACATTGCTGCCTCGGGAAGACAATAAGCCATATAAGATGTTCAAAAGAAATATCATTGTTGCAGCTATTCCTTTTTCTGCTGTTACCTAGTTGCCTTAAAAATACTAAGGGTCCCTCTTTTTCATGGAAGACTATTAGTACAGAGGCAGCAAGTAAGGAATTCAGTTCAGTCTAAGCATCAGACTTGCAAAACTGGCTTTGCCTCTTTATAGTCTACAGATATCTGTAGCCTCATTTTGGTTTTGTTTGAGCAAAGCTGGTGGCATAAGCTGTAGGACTGAGTCAACACAGAGAGATTACATGCAAAGTTTTGGTCTCAGGGTACTGACTGAGCTCAGTACTCATTATAGCAGGTCTTAGGTACGTCAGCTTCTCAGCAAGCAGAAAAATGTGTTCAAGAAGAAAGAGTTTGTAGCCTAGGCAGTCCCAGAAATGAGGCTGCTGGAAGAATGAATTGTACTGATCTATCGTGGAGAGAGACAGTAAATCAAAAAGGCTGCAAGTTTGTGCACTCTCATATAATTAAGTAATTACTTTTCCCAACATCTATGTTTATCACTTTAACACAGAACAAAACTCCTAATAATATTTTCCAATAAAAGTGTTGGGTTTAGGCATCTCCTTCAAGTATCTCCAAGGACTTTCAATTCTGAAAGATAACAGGCTAATACTTTAGGGGATATATAAATCACTTGATTTAAGGTGCCTTAACTGGACAGGTCCCAAAGCAACAGGGGTCCTAGTCTTGCCCCCCAAAAATTTTGTAGGCAAGATTTCCTTTGAGTTACAACAATAGAGTTCAGGACCCCAAAACACAGTAGGACTGAGTAAATTTTTTAATTATTTTAACTACTTTTAACTATTTTAACAGATTCTCTGCAGTAACAGTCTGCTAGAATCAACAGACTACTGGCTGCAGAATCAGAGGACACCATGCCAAATTGGCTTTCTGGAAGACAAGTCAGAAAGCAACTGTGCCTCAGTAAGTACTTGCTGTAATCTCCTCTGGGGAAAAGTCTATTGAGAATTATCTGGGTAGGGTGTGGGGCTGACCATAGTACATGTTAAATTAAAAAAAGTCAATGACTAACCGACACTGAAATTATAGCAATCTGTCTATAGTTTCTGTAATTTCCAGCTTTCTGTTAAAAGCAAACATACAAAGCAAAAATGCATACAGATTTCTATACAGAGCACATTTATAAAGATTACTGCAGAGGTTTCCCCACATTTGGCCTTCAGACTTTGTGGCCCTCCATTTTTTTATGTTCATAGTCTGTGACTTACAAGACAGAAAAATAAACCAAAGAGAAAATTATTCCAAACCATAACTTGTTAAGTGGCAGGTTGGAAACAGCAGATATTTAAAAGGCTGCTCAATATTCTTGAAGGCACAGAGATACAATTAAAGAGAAAACTCTTTCCATACTAGATGAGGAGGAGCTGCTAAAGAACTCAAACAGAATTATTTTACATTTGAAATGAAATTTAAGTCTCACTATTGTGGGTTATATTGCAATTAAGAACAGCTTTTGGTTAAGAGTGTCTATGAAGAAATAGGAGTTGTTATGTTGCTTTACATACTATCTGCATGAAACTGGAGAGAAGTAGATTGCTACAATTGTAATAGTTTTTTATTTGATAAAGGACTCAGGAGAGCAGATCCTTTCTTGGAATCCCATTTGATTGCTACTCCCTGGCCCCAGTGAGCCAACAAGGGCTTTATAAAAGAGCAGTTTTGTCGCAGGCAAAAGATTTCCAGCATTGCTTGTGCTGCACACAACCTAAAGACCAGCTGAGGGCACTCATGGAGTCTGCTGGTATTCCCTCAAGGACATGGACATTTCAGCTTTAGCTGATGAACCCAGACACCTGCTGTCAAGAAACAAAATCTCCATCCCATGGTGGCGATGACTTTGTGTCTTGGCAAGGCTTTGTGTCTTGCCTGGGGGTGATGCAGCACACTGAGAGCAACTGGAGTGATACAACAGTGTAATTGCAGCAGTTAAAAGTTTGGAATATGGTCAAAGATTATAGGGCTCAATTCACTGTTATGCTGTCCACTGGACTATCAGTTTCCACAAGACAGAGTGAGCAAAATACACAACCTAATCCGAGTGTGCTAGGAACAAACCATATAAGGTGTAAGGTGAGAAAATAAACAGACTCCTGTGTGTATTTTGGATGATGCTGGGTGAAACAAGGAAGGGAATATTAAGGAGTAATGTTTAGTGGTGCTAATTTCCTAGACTCCCAAAACTAGACAGACAGCAGTTTGCTGTTCTTTGAGCATTCTGCATGTATTCTCCCAAGCAAAAGGGTCACAGTATTAGGAAATACAAACGTTGTTCAATTGCAGCTGAAATGCTTTCTGAACTGGATCATGAAAACATTTTTAACCAGAACGGGGTCATCAGGTGGGTAATCGGGGGTATCCTTGTTGTTTGATATAGGAAAGGATTGCTTTTAATGCAAAAACCACTGACCACAGTCACTTGGGTTTTACTAATTTAGTAGTTCATATCTAAAATAAGGCTTATTTTCTCAGAGGAAATGTTTACTCCAAAGAATAATATTAAAATGAATTATGACTTGCTTTTTGATATGTTGAGCTCTGGCTTTATTCTTCATGTTTCTTTGAATCTTATAGGAAATTATATCTACCTCCAATAGAATGGAGCTACCAAGAAAAGATAGCTTGTTAAAGCAAGACTATACTAGGCTTTGACTTAAAATAACCAGTATAGCTGCTTGATACATGCTTTTCCTCTTGAAAGCACAGATTAGGTTTTATCTAGCCCTGGTCAGTCACCTTGTAGGGAAGATAAGCATTACTCTTACCATTCTGCAGATATGAGGGAAGAGGCAAAAGTACTGAAATGACTTTTCATTAAAATCCCAAAAGGAGATTCTGAGATAAGGGGTTTCAGCAAGTCACAGACCCAAATCTGCTGAATGCCCACAATATTCCCCAGCAAAGTTACACAAGTAGGTAATTTTCTTTTAATCCCCTCTTTGTCAAAGAGAAGACAAACACGACAAAGCTCTTCCATAAGGAAACAGCTTGTGCTACTATAGTGTGATCACGTAGTTCTGCTTGTGGGAAGAGGGTGGGCAAAGGCGCTCTATGAGGCTGCAGGGATACAGAACTGCCCCATGGTTCTAATGCTATCCTAAACTACAAGACCCTGACAGACCCCTTTCTTACATGGGAGGAATATTAGGATACGCTTTGAAGCAAGATCTGCCAAGTCATCTTTTCCCATTGCCTACTCCTTGTGTAGTGTGCATGTAGGACTGTCAGCTTTCCCTGTATGGCTTTCTGAACACAGTGTCAACTCAACACGCACTAAAAGTTTCTCGATTTTCAAAAGAAAATTTTAGTACCTAGTTGATTCTGCAGTTTACAGTTATCACCATAGAAGAAAAGAGATTATATTGAAAGAATTTTGTATTAACAAGATTGAAGTGGAATGTACAATAATGTATTGAGTGAAATTAAAATATCACATATAGAGACCATTAATTTAGAAGATAAGAAGTTAGATATTATTTTGTAACATTGCTACAAGACAAAAGGTATGTGGGTGGCCTGGCCTGGAAGCTTTGCTCTTGATCTGTCCCTGGAAGTTATGTTTTTGAGTTACTGTTAACTAGTTACTCATAAACTGTTATGAGCAGAACTGAAGTTTTGTTCAAATTCCTGGTTAATTCATTCTGAGTGGTATTTTTTTTCAGACTTGCACTCCCCACCTTTAGATACATGGGTGGTACATTTGGCTGTGCACAGCACACGAGCAAAACAGAGAACAGGGAATACTCAACCACTGTGCAGAGATTAAGTATTAGTTCAGTCTCATACTCGGAACCTGCAAAGCATTTCATTCCAAGTCCTTTCCAGTGACAGACACTAAACAAACAAAAGCTACAGGAATGAGGAAGGCAGAAGGATATGAACTTGGAATAGTTTTCCCAGCTTCTCAATTAGCACGGAAACCAGTCTGCCCTTAGCAGAAAATATGTTCTATCTTCTCTTTCATATGGAAGATTTCATAAATTGCTGTTGCCAATGGTGCCAGTGATGTGTTAACCCAACTGCCTCTGGAAGTTATCATTGGATTTGCAGAAGAAAAAAAGAAATATCAAAAGTACTATATCATTAATGGTTTCTTTTCCCAAAGATAGCTGGTAATACATTTAGCTATAGTGTTCAGTTTTCATTTGGAAGAGTCACGTTTAGTTATAGGGGGTCTAATCTTACTGTAACTATAAATGCAACAAGACCATATGAATGTAGCTTTCATAAATGTTATATTCATTATATCCCATTACAGATTAGCACAGTTAGTACAAGTAAAAATAGACTCATGGCTGTCCTACGTATGCTCACCAAGTATACTAACATTGATTTATTAAAACACTAAACATTTACCTCAGTTATAGCAGACTACTTTTACAACGAGAATTCCTTTTAAGCAGAACAGGCATTTTGCTACATTTAATAATCCATTCATTTCCAAACTGGTTAATGAAAATGTAGCCATTATGATATGAAAATAATAAATTGTGTTAGAGGAACAGTATTTCATATTTTCTTAAGTTGGGAATCTTCTCCTGAGCTCTGAAAATTATTATTTCAAATTCTGGTACCCCACCATAATAGAAGAAATGCTAGTGTGTCCATATTTAATCCAATGTTTCTGGTCATCTGCAAGGATGAACAACAGAAATCATAGGGAGAAATAATAGCAAGATGCGGTGTTTGATCTCCATTTTTATGCCAATTTAGCAGTACGTTGGCAAGTTGTCTATGAAAAGAAGTGTTATATGTATAATGAGTGAACATGATGTGAAGAGCGTTTGAAAGATTATCTTGTCCTTACTTTCCTTTTCTACTTTCTGTACATACTATTTTTGTCCAATTCTCTGTGTTTACATTTAGGAAATCAGATTAGATACACTGGAATTGAGTCCAGGGGGACAGCACTAACTGTCTTAGGTTATTAGGGCTTTCTAGAGAGACTTCCCGCAGAGGCCAGTCAGGAAAGGGCAGCTGAAAGAGATTTCTGTGTGCTTGAAATGAAGACACAGTGGGAGAGAGTGAAGGTAAATCCTAGGTAGCAGCACTGTTTATTTTCATTTCTGTATTGGACTAAAACATCCTACCACCTCTCTTTAAAACATCCCTGGGTTGAAGTGTGCTACTCTCCTTATTTCAGATGACCCTATCTGATTTTTCCATGCTGTCTGCTTAAAAAGTTAAATTCCCTCAAAGAACAACTTCTATGCTGATAAGTGGTTTTTTCCTCTTCAGAGAATATTTAAGTATTTGCTAAACATTAAATTAAAACTAGTTAAATTAATAATGATACTGTTTAGCAGCAGTTTGCTGCAAATCACGATACCTAGTTTCACTCTAATATCATAATTAGATGGTCTAAATATTACAGGTAGTTTAATTATGAAAGTCTTCATAGACAAATGCCAGTGCTCACTGAAATGGTGGAACAAAAACTTCCAGGAAACAGCTCCCACAAATTAATTCAAACTGAATGATAGCATATGCAGAAAGGGAAAATCCTTGGCAAAGTGTATTTTGAAGAAAAAGAACAGCTTTCAGTTGAAGTAGAATATGAGTGGTTTTCATTCATTTCTACACCCAAGTCTTTTTAAAGATTTGACACTACATATCTTTAGAAACCTAGGTACAAATATACAGATTTATATGTTACATCAGTCTTTGATAGTAGACTTACTTCCAGGTAACTTGCTAACAATAGTGCGGACACTGGGTCAGGGTGTTGAAATCTAAGCAGCAGGACATTTTGTATCTCTTAATCTGGTCCCCTATCTCCAGTACTTTTTCCAGAGTCTCCAAAGAATGAAAGCATGCCCTTACTGAAGGGTGGAGATCTAGTCTTACAGAAGTTCAGAAAGGAGGATGATTCTTCCCAGGATTAGTAGCAGTCAACAAGGTTCTTTATACAGATAAGTAGGGAAGTGCAATCTTGAATCCCAAAGTAGATTTTTGTTTGTTGGGGTTTTTTAAATCAAAATCATGTGTGTGTTCCTGAATAGTGACCACACATAGCTGAAACAACTGTTTTGTTTTATTGTGTTTGAATGAAGATTTACATTTCCTAGTAAACGTAGCAAAGCCCTATTTGCCTGCATAAATAGACATACTAAGCTGTTTGTCCTCCCTCGTGAGGGTGCATACAAACCCTCCTCAGCAGTATGTCATGGAGACAGGAGGTTACAAGAGTGTTTATTTCACCTTTCACTCAGTAATTACTCAACCGTCTTCAAGAACAGCATTGTCTCTTTCAGAAATCAAAATCCATCCATTGCTTTCCAGATCTAAGCCATAATTATTAGAGGTATTTTTAGTTTTAAGTCCCATCTTGCTATTCAGCCTGACGATACCTTAATTACATCCTGACAGGGAGCAGGAATCAACAGCTGCAGGCTAAATTGTGGCATTGAGGCTTAGTCCTTTCTGTGGCATGTGTGGGTGTTCATGCTGCTGTGGTAAGGAACTGTACCTTCCAGAGAGCCCTTCTCTCGCTTGCTCAAAGAAATAAGAAACCCTCCTCTTCATCAATTATTCTCTGCCTTATGGAGCCCAGCGCAGGCAGACTGAGCACTAGTTTAAAAGAACACTGAAAGGATTACTTGTATAATCTGTAAAATATGTTTCTTTTTACTCTTGTACATATTTGGCTCTGAAAAATATGTCTTCACATATGAGCTAATGTTAAGACAGAAATTAAATATGCCCTTACAGGGTTGTATTTCCACATTTTCAGTACCACACATGTATTTTATACAGCAGCCAAAAGCTGCCTCATGAATTTCAGGGCGGGGAAGACTGACAATAGATTTTCTTCTCTTTCCTTGTAACTTCAGACTTAGACACTCTTTAATCTTCTGTCTAGATCTACCATCATCTTTCCTGTGCCTCTGTGATACTCTCACACAGCAGTGTTTTCCTGTCTGTATTTAAGAGAACTGGATGCTTAGCCTTGCTCTGACGAAACTATAAATAAACACCAGGAGGATCAAGCATGATATTGCAGCTGTATCCCCTTCAGCATTTCACACTCGCATATTCTCAGTGCCTCCATAGTATGCTTTATCAAGAAGTGGGATTCTTGTGCTACCTCCAAAGTGGACACCTGTACCTGCTTGCTGCTGTTATAACCACAGGCTCCCTCTAACATGAATTGCTGTGTGAGGCTTATAGAAATTTGTTAAACATTAAGTATACAGGGTACTGGAGGAAGCAGATGGTGCACGTGGCATAAATATTTATTGGCATATTTTCTTTAAGTCATAAGTGACAATTAATTACATCAAACCCAAAGGAATAAGCCTTAATAGGAAGAACATATTCACAGCTGGTTTTGAAGCAATGGGTTATGAAGAGATGACTCGGGATGATTCATTAATGCAGTCCAGCGATTAAAATAGGGAGAGTCTCTAAAATACCAAGACCCCCCCAAGTCATTTGAGATATGCACCTTCTGAAGAGTAATTGGGACTAAATTTCAGGCACATTACTGCTAAAAGTGCTGGAGGGAGAGCAGTATAACACATCCATCTGACAACATACAACGCGTACCTAAAAAAGAATTGTGGCTGGGCTGGGGAGACACAGAAGTCACGTCTGAACCTTATTTAGGTGAACTTGAGTGACTCATGAAAGAAAACATATACCGGATTGTCTGCTTTTGGAAACGCTCCATTACGGCTTGCAGGGACAGCGGTTGGGAACGTCATCTGCATGTTAGACAGCAGTTGTGCAGCTCATGGGAGAGATTTTTACATAGAATCTGACAGGAGTAACATGATTTTTGTGGCCATCTGAATGAAAATACAGGGGAAGAAAGGGAAAAATACTTTCTCCGCTCTCAGCTAGAGACAGAAATTGTCACTCTCTAATCATGTGAAGGACTGTACAACAGAAGGCAGGCCCAGACTTGGCTTCAAGTTGATGTTTCCCGAACCTGTCCTGCACTCTGTTGCAGTCCTGGGCAGAGAAACTGTCAGTAGAGTGCCATGGTCCTACTTTGACAAGGATGGGTTTTTTGATGGTTCACAGTAGCCTGATGAAGTAAGGAAGGTATCACGGTATAGCTGAGATATGCCTGTCATAAAGCCTTTTGAGTTATTTAGATTACAGCGCAGAAGGTGTGCCTGAGCTTCCCCATACTCTGAGGTTATCACTTATAAATTCTCCCACGGGTGTAATACTGTTGCCTCACACTTCCATTCGTATGCATCCTTTTGCAAGCAGCTACGTGGTATATATAGTACTTCCAAACTAATATTTTTATTTATACATTTCACAGCTGGTCCCCTTGCCAGAATCATTTTGGCAAGCATGGAAATTAATGTGAGACAAGCATTGCATCCAAGTGTTAATGGATAATTAGCTCTGTCTTCCAGAAGATGCTATTTTATTTTGAGTCACTGTCAGGCTATTCCAAACACCTCATATAAGATATACTCCAACTCAAGATCCTCTTTAAGCATTTAAATATAAAGGATCAAATTTGACCATGTGTGGAAGAGAGACCTACACCTCTTATACCATTCTCAGTCTCCTATCTACCAAAAATTTGAGCTATGATGTTAGTTATAACTGTTAATGACTCCAAAAAGAAGTTATGAGAACCAATGGCAGTGAAAATAAGTCACTAAAATTTAGTCAGTGGGAGAAAGGAAATTGTAATATAACAGCAAATAACAGCAACATAAAAGCAGTAACTGGTAATTTTCAGTTTCCTTATTTCTTATGAAATATCTCAGATCTCTACAAAAAGGAGATGCTAATTCTTATAATACATCCTTCTTCAGTAGGCACTTATGTCTATGCTCAGGGAAGAGAAACACTTGGGAATTATCCGATTATGGTCTTCCATTCCATGACAGCACACCAATTCAATAGCAAGGTCAGAAACAAAATCCCACCTGCTTCCCAAAGCTACTCAGAGGTGGAGCCATAGGAGAATAAATAATAGTAATGACAAAAAAAAAAAAAGAAAGGTGGGAGAACACTCCATAGACTATTACCTGAAACTCAACAAATTTTAACCTAGCAGTTTATGAAAAGTTGGGATCTCTCCCTCCCAGAAATCACAAGAAAGCGTCTTTTCCTTTACATCCTTTATTATGTAGGTGTCGCAAGCCTCCCTGCTCTGTGTGAAGGCATTTTAAAGAAGCACAATATAAAACCAAAAGGAAGCTGAATGAAGATCACACATTAGGCATTACGAAACTGTAAGCACAAGAAAGCCACATGCGCACACTCGTACTTTAGATAATCCACATTTCCTCTTCATTAGGTGTGCGTGACTGCACAGTTACACCTTTAAATAGCTGAGAAATGTTTGAGAAGGCTTGAGTGAGTGCAAAGACCATCTGACCCCAAGCAGCTCATCTAATTGCCTCTGTTCCAGTTCAGTCTGCTGCTGGCTGCAGCAGAAGAGCTTCTATTAAGTCAAATGAGCAGTTGTTTATTACACAGATAAACACACATGCCCAATGACAGTGTGAGAACTTGAAGAACGTACCTGGGGTACATTCCACACAGCTTCGTGCTCTTAGCATTCAAAGCATGAAATCTAACTTCCACTGTAAGTTGAAACCTATTGCAGTCGAGTGTTTTGCCATAGGTGTTTTCTTCACCAGAACTCAGGACCTCGTATAAACAAAGTGTATGTTCACGTGCACTTTGAACTGGAAGATTCACTATAGCTGTCCACACATCATCCATTTTTCCATCATAGTGTTAACATACAGCTTCTATTTTTTTCCCTAGCTACACTAAGAACAAGTTACATGGAGTAAGCAAAAGCAGGGATAGGGGTTTCTGTTTTCTAGAGGTATTTACCTTCTCAAAGCAACAGCATTATAACACCACTCCTAATAGTATTCCAGGAAACTGGCTCAGGCTGAGCTTTCTATCTCCTTTTCCAAAAAGATCCAATCCAATCCTTGACCAGATGCCAGGATTTCTCACATCTCTTTGCCCTTCTGCAAAGAAACTGGGAGCTACAAAAGCCCTGACTTTACTCACCACTGTAAGAGCTTCCAGACCACTTTCTGTAATATGAGCCCAATTTAGGGATGATGCCACAGAAAGCATGCCAGGAAGCTTCACAGTCCCGTTTGCACCACCGCTCTGGACCTGCAGGTTTAAGGCTGTGAAGAAAGCAGATGTTGTCCTGGTAGAAGCTTGTGTAGGGGAAGAAGAAAATTCAGACCAGAAAATCTTTTTAATTTCCTGTTTCATCATTTCAGATATGAGAAATTGAAATGTAGGAGATTCTTGCTTTATTTAAGGGGTTTGTTCTAAACCCCTCAAAAGCGTTATTCAGATATTTTTTCTCCAGCCACATATACAAGTAAGTACGTGGAATGAACAATTTATTTTTTTTTTTAAGCTGCAGAGTTTAAAAATGGTAATGATAAAGCTGATAATCCAACTGACTTATGGACAGAAATATCTTTATTTCTGTCTACTGCTATTTAACTTAGTAGAAAAACATCCATGATTTCAGCAGCTGTGTGGTCTGCCTCTGGGAATGCAGAGCCTGTGAGAAGGGCTGAGTGCTCAGAAGTACAGGTACTTCTGCCTGACACACAGAGATTAGGGATGGTTTCAATAATTCTGATGCAGTGGCTACCTCCTCCAGATTCCAGCAGAAGGTGTTTAACTGAGACATTCCATGCTCTTCTTAACTGATGGTAGGCAAATCTGGCTAGAGTAATATTTTTCTAAGTAATTTTTCTAAGCATTTGGGAAGAATCAGTATCAAATCCACCAAAATGAGGTTTCCCAGTTAAAATCACTTTATGTATTCTGAGCAGTTTAAAGAACTTCCCAGCTTTATTCTTAAACAGTGTATTTGAGTAAGATAAGTCCTTTCAGATGCACATGTCCCATTCTCCCCCTGCTTTTTTTTTTTTCTCTGAAAGGTGCTTAAACCTGTGAGAGGAAATTATTTATATTCGCTATTTCATACTGGATTCTGGAAATCAATAGATCAGACTTCAACTGGGGCAAGACCCAAATCTGTCAAAAACTACATGTAATTAGGCAAAACATTGTCCCAAAGCAGCTGTGGATTTGTGTGCATAAAAACAGTTTGACAAACTAGTTGAATTAGATTTAAATTACTTTGATTAAATATTTTTTTTAAGAATCAAGAGAATACCTAGGATTACAGCCTCAGTAAAAAAGCATAATTATGGTTTCCGGTTGCTTGTTTACCAACAGAAATAATTTCAGGCTCAACTGAGAGCAATGAAAGAGCAAATTCGAGTTGAGGGGAGAGAAAATAAAGGAGAAGTGGGGGGAAAAGGAAATTTCAAAGTTCAGTTAAGGCTTTCTTTCTAATTATGCAGTGGCATTTAGGGGTTTGAGAGCGTATATTTAAGATGTCAAATTAACTGACTTGAATCTTTTTAATGTGACTGAACAACACATTCTGCAAGCATGGTAGGCATGGTGATTCATGATTTCATTTTCAAAAAATTTGGGGGATCTGAGATGGTTGTATCATAGAAGACACTGTTTTTTTTCTTTTTTATGGATGCCAACACAAAGCAGTTCTCTAAAAATAGGCAGAGAGAAAGAGAGGGCAGCACCAAAGCAAACCCCTACTTATGCAAAAGCAGACAGACCTACAGGCCCACTCCTTCCAGGGACACATTTGGCAACAGAGCCTCCCCCAGTGGCTCGGAGGCACTTAAATAGAAAGACAGAGAAGTCCAGTGTCTTGACAGAGCCATGTCAAACAACCTCCCACAACAACAGACTCCATCAGCAGAAGTTGAGCACTGGGCTTCAGCTTTCTTCAAGCCAAATTTTAAGTCCTGATGGTCTGTGGGAGGCAGGTGAGAAGAACAAAAAAGGCTAGAGGGTGGGTAGTTTTGATAAGGAGACAGACCGTGTTGCCACCAGTGCTGACAGTGGGAGAAGGAGGAACTGGTGCTTCTGCCCCAGCAGTGTTCTTGTGACTTCTCTGCAGTTTGCAGGATCTGGTATCTGACATGCCTGATGTACCACACAAAGCTACCATTCCACATACTAGAGATAAGATCTTAATTTCCAATTAAAACATATCTTACGAGCACACGTGGTCAAGATCTCCATGTGACAATCTGTAGTCACTTTCAAACTTGCTGGATCATATCTACCTAATTTGACAACAGGCCAGAGGTCCCAGAGGTAAAAGTTCCTACAGGTTTCATGAATATAGACAAAACTGGGAGATTTTAAGTGCAACAGCCGAGTGCGAACTCAAACCTTGCTTATGCAACAGAGAAACAAGACAAAGCCACGTCTTCATAAACACTCTACTGAAGGGAAAGTGTCAGTCAGAGGGTACACCTCAAGATCCTGAAAAGTTAACCTTGAAATGTTAATACGTAGGTAAGCAGGCTTTTCTCACTCACATAGCAAATCAGAAAAACAGCTGTTTTCCAGACCACATCATAAGCACAAGAACATGTAATATTTCTTCTTTTTCAAGTAATCTTGCTGCTTCAGAGCTTTACCTATTTATAACCTGTCTAACAGCTGGGGCAGAGCTGCCCTGGGACATGTGAGCAGACAGATGCTATGCAAGTCTCCTTCAACAGAAATAGAGGTCAGTCCCTAAATGTTTAGTTTAAAATGACTGAAGCCATTGGCAACCATGTTATCTTTATTATAGGACTTTAGTCAGAAATGATGAAAAGAGAGATTGGTGAGCCACAGCAGGAGCAAAGCCCACAGTGGAAGACTGAGCCAGTGAAGTTGGGCAATTAGCTTTTTGTTTGAAGCCTACTGTTAAGAGGGGACACACAAAGCAGAGGGCATCACTGCTGTTCTGGGCTAATCCTCCACTTTAACAAGTCTGGCACTGACATTTCTGTTTTTCTGCTTTCTTGTTGCTGTTTTCCTAGTAGTTTGTGTCTTATCTTCATTGTCCTTTGTGTAACTGAACTAATGTAGGTTAGTATATTTAAGACTGCGTTTAGAGGCTATGAATTGCTGAATTTAGAGGCTATGCCATGTGTTGTGAACTCTATGTTTAGAACACGGTACATTATCTTCCGAATTGCTAGTGGAAACCACTAGCTAGTTGCTAAGAACTTGTTTTATGTCTCTAAAAAAGTCTCTAAAGAACGAGCTGGTTCAGTCACAGAATAAGTGGATTTTTTTATTTAACTTAACTTTTTTTTATTTTACTTTAACTTAACCTAGAGATGTCTACAGGGTGACTGTTAGATATTGACAATAAAGCATATGGAGCTAAGAACACTGTCACCGAACCATACCCATTACAAAGCTGTAATTTCTGTTGCTTGTAACATTGGTCAGCTGTAGCTGGATCTTTTGTGTGCTGAATGCAAATACTGTTAAGGGCAGGATGAAGCATTCCTCTTCAGAGGGGAGGAAAAATGATGGTCTTGGTTTAAAATTTAGTGTTATGACCCAGGAAGCAAGATGAAGCACTGGGGACAAAATTGGCTTGGCGGGGAGAAGGAAGAGTTTAGGGCATTATCCTAATCAGTCAAATTTTACAAACCTGCTTTTTTATTCTTAATGTGTATTTTGATGCATATTTGTCATACAACTGAGCTCAGTCAAAACCCATCATCAGACCTGCATGTTTCCTTCCTTAGTTCCCACCTCATTTTCTCAAAAGCAGAGAGAATTTACAGAATGGTGTGCTTTTGCTACAGAATGCTCCACTGGTTAGTGAGATCCAAGGGGCCTCTTTTTAGTCTAGAGACAATAGTTTCTGATCCATTGGATCCAGTCCTTAAATGCCTTCCACAGAAGACTTTGAGTCGAGATTTATCAGGAGACATATTTCAGGAAGTGTGACAACCACGGAGCAGCTGATTTTGTCTGCTGCCCTGCAAAGTACCACCTCCCCATTCCTTCTTCCCCCACTGTAGTCCAGAACAAGGGGGGGAACCAATACATAGCAGACATGCCACACTGCATGAAAGACAGTATGAAAATGAGAAACATGGTCTAAACTGTTATGCACGCTAATGTTATACTACAAAAAGGGGGGAAAAAACATATTGGGTATCATAATGAAGTGATAAGCATTATTGAGTAGTAGAAGCAAGTAAGAAGAACTAGCTCACTCAGTTTAAAAAAAAAAAAAAAAAATACATTTTTCCAGACATTGCTGCTTTGGCTTCTGATCTAACAGCTTATATCTGGTTGTATAATGCACAATTTCCTCCCTCTATCCAAGCTTATGCTTTGATAATACCTGCTCATTCACAAACCCCAGAGACCTGGAACAGGTGGAATTTGAGTCTAACCATTCTCTCGTAGTTACTGCTATGGAATATTTTCACTTGACATCTTTGTTTAGGAAAATCATTTGCATTTTTAAATTAGGCTTAGCAGCATTTACTTCCTCATCCCTCTCAAGTACTGGAAATGCCTATAGAGCACCATAGAACTGTTTGACAAGCACAGATAAGCAGAATGGATTTAAGTACTTATAATTTTATAATCTCCTTTTTTCTGCTTGTACATGAGATACAAATATCTTTGGGAAAAAGAATTGATTTTTATAGTAGTTTAGAGCAACACTGCCAAATGAGACTACCTAGGGGTGTTAAAAAAATAGTAGGCAAATACTCAACTGTCCCAGAAATCTGAACATTCGTTTAGTAATGCACCGTCAATGTTCTCTTCTCCATATATCTAACGTCGTACTGATTCCCTGCTTCAGTTGCTTATAAGATTAAATTATGCATCTGTTTGGCTTTGTGGACTACAAGCAGTTACATTTCTTGGCTTACCAAGACTGGCCTGGGCAGAGACTGCCAAGACAATCGGAATTTAGGTCTGCAGGGAGTCAGTCTTTCACCTTGCTTTCATTGTTAAATAGCTCATTTTTCCAAACCATTAGATATTTTATATTCTTTGGTGCAGCTACTTAGAAGAATCTGGCCTATAGTTAACCACAACGGTTAAAACTTCGTGCCATTTTGACAACTGAAAGTTTCAACAATTTTATGAAATCTTCTCCCTAGAGGTGTCTAAAATTTGGAAGTACTATTTTATAAAGTTTTATCTTTGTCTTTCTGGAGCAGCCTGGTTACTGACATATTGTTCCAGACTGTGCTGATACTTGCGTAGCAGGCACCTGCCTGCCCTGCTGAGCAGATCAAATGATGCAGGAAAAGGGGAAGGACCAGGACTGGCTTCTGTGCAACCCACAAACTGGTCTTAGGTTCATACTTATTATTTTGCCCAGGAACAAATCCTCCTTGAAAATAACATTTTAGAATGTTTATTTAGAAATCATCATTTTACAGCTATTTTGTTTGTCTTTCTAAAAAGAATAAATAAATCATACCTGAAAATCTATTGGCATTACAAGACTCAACAATCTGCAAGTTTAAAGAACAGAGGTGTCAATAATTATGGGTCCTTACAGACAGGCTATATATATACATATACACACACACACATATATATATCACAAGAAGTCCAAGAGTTTTTATTTAGCCTTCACATTAGCATAAATAATTCAAGTGAAAATAAATGCAAAGTTCTTTTTGGGAGCTTTGCAAATCAGCATTTTTATAACCATCAAAATAAATGATCTTGTCATACAGACAGAAAAAACAGATGGCTGCATTGCTAGAATCTGCTGGAAAAGGCATTTTATACCATCCTAATATAAGTCAAAAATATGTGAATGTTGCTGGTCATTTTCAAAGAGACAAAGCTCACAGAAAATTTCTGGACAAAATATGGCACGTTGCTACTCCTTTGATGTTTCCTGTGGGTTACAGTTTGCTTTGTCTCAGAGGCATGGAGTAAAACAATATTTTTTCCAAGGGCTTTCTCTGACTCTGCTCCTAAGGGAGCGCGACATGCAGCTGTACGTTCTATGAAACAGACATTTACCATTCCAGTGAGTGATGCCTTGGAGTAGCTATATTTGGTTATTGTGCTGTGGGGAAATCAACGGCAACCTAAACTATCTTTCTAAAGCCAGGAGACTCTGACTTTGGCCTAATAAAAGTTTAGAGTAACTCTATTGTTTTTCTACTTTTGCACAGATGAAATTAGGATGAGAATAGAGCTCAGAATTCCAAAACTGCCATCCCATCACAGAGTTTTTGCTGAGAGCAGAAATGAATGAGGTCAGACACTCTGTTAAATCCTTAAAAACAACTGTCATAGCAATCATAGTTGCTGTAAAATTTCACAAGCCTCTTCACAAACTATATCTTCACGCTTCTACATTTAAAAAAGGGATAAAGTGTTCAGTACCATAATAGTGTATAACAAACAACATACATCCTGAGAACAAACAATACCTGCCCAAAATACAGAGAGGAAACAACATGGAAATAAGTGCCAAGCCTTCAGTTTCTCAAAGGATAATGCTAAATGATCAGGATGTCACTACATTAATGTTAAGATGCATGTTACTAACATTGGGCACAAGGAGCAAAAGAAGATACAAACAAGCACAGCCAGATACATATTGATTTAAAAGTCACATTGTGATAGTTTCATACCTGCATCACCCAAACCAGGGCAAGAAGAGAGAGACAGCTGCCCTGACGCACAGCTACCTTCTGCTCCCACCACTGGACTCCTGTCAGCTACAGATGCTAACATCTAAAGTAAACATAATAACTACTGAGTGTCATGGGAAAGCTTAAAGTGCAAGGAACGGCACAGTTTGAACTTGCCTTTCCTGCTGTGGAGATACAGTTGCTGCCGCAGTTCTTTGCCCTTAAGGACTGCATTCTCATCAGCGCTTCGGCTGGTTTTATATACAAAGCTACTCTCAGTCTCGGGCTCAGCAGTCACTCTGCCTTCCTACGCCGCACGGTTATATCCCACACGTCCTCAGGCTTAGGCATTTAAACTATGTTTTTCCTTTGCACCCAGGAACTGCCTGCTCAGAATTATTTTCTCCTGTGACCTCTCCTGAGGCCAATTATCTTTTTCACTTCTGTTTGTAGGAAATTAAACCTGAGTTTGACAGGCAGATTGCAGTGCAGTCCCAGACCAGTTATTTCCTCTGACTCTCCCCTGAGCTGTCTGAATTGGCACCTTGCATGTCTAAGTAGACTTGGTGCTGTGACAGAAGACAGGAGAGAGGATGGAGAAAGCAGAGCGCACAGACCTGGGATGTAAAGACCCTATAAGCTCAGTTTCCAGACAGCATTTACGGGCACACCAACCAGGACAGCACAGAACACGGTGTGTTCTGCACGATTCCCCTGCAAATCCCAATACAGGCGCAGAAGTTTAGTCTATGCTGAGTTATATGGCACCAGACCCAGCCTGCTAGCGACACCTAGCCCATAGCTGGTGAGGATCAGCTGTATGGATACAGTGGGAGAGTGACAGGGATGAAGTGGTTTGTGCCACCTGAATGTTGTCCTGCCGCCATTTTGGCATTTTGACAGTGTCTTTAACTGCATGGTTGTAATCCACCAACTGACATAGATTGGAAACAAAGAAATTGCATTTAGGAGTGTCCTTTAAGTTACAAAGTCATAAACTCAAATGTTAGAAAATGGCAGACACACAGTTCTCTGCTTCTTCGTAATTCTGCACCTATTTGCATTCTTCCTGTTCACTGAATCAGGCAGAGATCCTGCATTGCATAAATGTGGGCATACGAGATAGAAATAAGGTTGCATAAGCCATCTGTATATAGATCTAATTTTCAAGTCTTGTCTCTTCAGTTTAAATTCCTTTCTTTTAAAATGTTGAAATTTACTGGGGAGGATCATATATAATGTATATGTGTTTGGATTTGGGGGGGGGGGGGGGGGATAAACATGGCCTGCAGCACTTTAAACAAGTATTGATTACAGTCATTTACAGTGCAGAACACAAGACTATGGCTCTCACTTCACTTACCAGAGTAACTATACCACTTAGGTGCAAGGGACAGCTATTATCCCAGTGAGAGGGAGGAATATGGTGGATTTTCAGTTCAACCTCTTTCCTAAGAAGCAGCTGGTAGAAGTTATGCTTCATGGGAGAAAAGGGAGCAAGCATCCCAAAGCTTTTTTCTCTTCTCAAAAGCTGCTAGCAACTCCTAGCCATTACAGCACTGTGCAAGAGCTACTACTACTGTCACAGGGTGAGCCCAGCCTTCAAACATCTCTACTGAGTTAGTATTTTGTCATAGAAAAGGACTGGAAAGCAAATAGATTTTCTTAATTAAAAAAACAATACTTTAATTAAAAAAAAAAAAAAAACCAAAAACACAAGCTAGGGCTTGTTTTAATCCTACTAAAAGCTGTAAGATATTTCATAGGACAAAGAAAAAGCTTTCCCTTACTGTCAGGCATTGATACAGACGATAGAAAGAGGTGTTAGCACTTTGGAAAACAAACAGAAAAAAGTAGTTTGGCAATCTCTTATCTAGGAAAAATAGTACAGAACTGAAATTGATTCCACCCTACAACAGACACTTAGGAAAAATACACAGTTGTTTTTTTAAATCACTGTTGTTAGTATTATACCTCTGAGACAGTGGTTTTTTCTTACCATCAGTGTGCTTTTTTTATCTAGGGAATATTAAAATGCCATTAATACCAACCTTGGTTAATACGAGCTGAAATTAAAGCAATAAGGAAAACATAGACAATAATATATTTCTTTGCTTGTCATTCAGCTGTTTGCCACCATCAGTACTCTGAAAGAAATGAAATTGCTTTACTCTTCTGAAGTGAGAACAGTGTTATGCTTTTAGCAATTCCCTGAGGCCATCTGTCAATGAGTAAAATATATTGTGTGTACAGTACATTATATCCCTAAGTGCTTTATAAACAAATTGTTTCTTAACGTATATTTCTTTTAAGAAGTAATAGTCTTAATTGCTGGATGCTGAGGTGTCTGCATAATTTCTACACTGACTCAAGAGTAGATTTTAGGACTTGAAACAGTTGACCTAGAGAATTTACTCTGTACACCTCTTACCAGTCACAGAAATTATCATGCAAAATAGGGAAGAAAAAAAGAAAAAAGAATTTTTTTCTATTAGTTTTTTATATGACCCTGGAAAGTAAAGGCCTCTTCAAGATCAAAGCTCAGTAAGTTAGTGATGATAATCTGACTGGTTCTGTCCTTGTAAAAACACTTGGAGAGTTTTATGAAGAGGAGGCTTGGGGGTCAGACACCAATTCATTTTATTCATGTACAAGAATCTACATAGTAAAAGGGTTGTTATTTACAATGTGTTTGTGTATTAAATGGTTTCTGGATATGTAGCGTTCTGCTTTCTGCCAGTATTGAGACTCTGAATTTGAGTGCAGTCATACATGTTCACCTAAAGAAAAGTACTGTTCTCACTTGAGCAAATACACTGGAAACACTAGTGAACCAAAAGAAGATATTAGCATCTTACAGGGAAGTTGCGGGTGACTACCTCACTATGTAAACCCAGAATATGGGTGGTATTTTTTTTCCTTTTTGCATTATGTTACACCATTCAATTTTTGTTGTTTTCTCTCCCCAAAATAAATGTTTTCTAAACCAGAAAAAAAAGTCAATATCTCAACATTTCTGCATGGTTCCCAGTTAGCTCAGTATGAGTGGAGAGCAGACACATTTTGGAAATGAAAAGATGTTTGTGGGAAGACAAGGATGTGAGGTGTAAAGGAGAAGTGTATGGGAAAGGACTGATATTTAAAGATACTTTGATTAGGACACAGTTAGCTAAACTAAGCTAAAATACATTAACCTTATTTGATCGAAAGGAAAAAGATCAGAATTAAATTGAGGTTAGCAAATGCTGACCTGACCTTGGATCTTTCTTCATAATTTATGCAATATTTCCCTCCTACAGATTAAGAATTATTCTGTAGTGTTGTTTTGCCTTGTTTTGATGGAGGTGACAATTAATAGAAGTTCATCAAGCAATGCAAGCTAGTGAGAGATTAAATTTTGCATTACGTAAGCAGAAAACCGTGAGAGATTTTTCAGATGGCTCTTCTTCTCTTGGAGCGCCTCAATTGAGGTATCTGCAAGAAAATTATCTTCACAGTGAACTTCCTAGAAGGTAGCAGTAGTGCAGAGCCTGCCTGGATGGAGCTGTAGAGTTAATTTATGAGTACAGTAGCCATCTAGCCCCACCTCCTGCTCAAAGCAAGGCTAATCTGAAAGGAAACAGCAAAACGGAAAAAGTAAATGAGTTCCTCGGTGCCTTTCACCAGTGCAAAACTATTTTTGAGTAAAAATTGCCTATAATTAAAACTGCAAAATCCACGGAACACTAAGAGACTGCACTGACAATGTAATTAATCAGTGTCAATGGAATTTGACAAGTGTATTTGGAAAGTGGATTCAGAATCATTTGGTTCTGAAAATAAATTTAAAAAATAGATGAAAGAAGAGAGTACAACTTTAAATAATAGATATTCCTGCTTGTACTGTTATTTCTTCTACTGAGGCATTGGTGAGTTATATGCCATCCATACCACGTGAAATAGAGATGATGATTTTTTGGCTGCTTGGAAAGGGCAAACCTTTAGGATGGTAGTTGGTGTCACTGGCAGGAGTGCCAGTGTAACACAGCAAAGATATGTACCGTTGTACCAACATGTAGATAGCAAACAACAAAACAAGGTTTACCAGGGGGTGCTGTGTTTGGCTGGAACGTCCATGTGGACACGACTGCTCCTACACAGCGTTTTCACAAAGCTTTCACCCTGAATCCAGTACAAAACTAGACCATACCCCTCTGGCATGGAGGCTTGGAAACAAAGGTCCTAAGTAACAGCCCTACCTTCGGTACGGTGGTGAACATGCTTGAGAGGACTAGAAACTGGACCCATACCTTCCGGCGCTCCTACCCTGGTTGCCAAATTAATAGTCGCCTAAGCAACACACCTCCATGCACCTGCGGCCTCATAACCGCATATCACTACGGGCACTGGGCAAGGACACATGAGAATCAAGAGCACAATTTTCTAATGCTTTTTAATAACCACCTATTGCTGATAGGTAAAATGCCTACAAGTAAGATCCCAGTGGAAAGTAAGCCAAATTTTTGTCTGTATAATTAACTGTAATATGTTTAGGACATTACATAACTACCACATTATATTGCTAGAGGGTATTTTTAATACTTTATAGCTTAGAAATTTTTATAACTATTTCTTAAAAGCTAGACAGACATAAAAAACAGATGACAACGGCATATCCTGGTTGTTGACATTGTCAGGCAGAGAAATATTTTTCGTAAAATCATAAAAATGTTGGATAATATCTTTGTAAGTTCATATAAAGATGCCATTAAACTATTTAAAAGGGCAGAAAGCTTTCTTTTTAAGTGTTTTTTTTTTGGTTTACAATGGGAGGTCTGGCTGGATCTTTCCATCTGCTGTGCTGGCTGTTACTGCAGATGGTCATAATCTGTACATATGGTACGTGCATATATAAACTGAAATCAGTGTTGTCTTGGGGTAAAAGCAGGCACACAACAGGAGCTCAGATGCCTAAAACAAGAATATTGGTGAAGGGGATAATTTAGAGCATTTTGTTTTTCTAGGAGAAATTTCCACACAATTAGGGAAAGAAATAGTTACTGTTTTCTGGAAAAGGGGGGAGGGGGGGGTGCGGAAATCACTCAGCTTTTAGAAGGTAAATTCTGGATCTGCAATTTATTTGGATTTAGATGCTGGCTTCAGCTCAGCTCTGAATCTGTGCCAGGTTTTGGTTTAAATCAAGACAACACCAAAATCTCACAAACATCTCTCTAAAGAGATAGCTGCAGCGCTCAGAAGTAAGACAGCCAGCCTAGCATTGGAGTGCCTGCTTCTGACTTGGAAATAAAGCTGGAGGAGGGATTTTCCTATTTCTGAAAATTAGAAAATGGTCTTCCAGACATGGAAAAAAAATAAAAGTCTTCAGACATGAAATGGTCTTTAGATCTGAAGTTTCTATTTAAGTCAATTTCACTACCATTAAATAGTTGCTGAGACTCATAATGATCAAAGAAGGGGCAAAAGACCTTGCCATTAAAAGTAGTACTTTCCAGTGAATCACATATAAACTTACTAGATAGTAAGTTCTGTCACTTATTGTAATGCCCAGTTAGCACTGCTGAAAATGTCTGCTTGTATATTGATTCATGAACCGAGGTTAAAAAAAGACAAAATTTTTCCATAAAGTCTTAAACTTCTACTTAGGAAGTTTGGCAAGTTAGGAAAAATACTACAATATTTATGTGATGTGGAGAAAACTAAAAGCAGCCCACAATTTGTGCACATATCAGTACTTGCACTTATTTAGCAACAAGCGCCCGAAAAGAAGAAATCATTGGAAAAGCAAGACGTGTTTATCTGATATACAATCAAATACATTTTTAACATTTCCTCTATGTTTTCTAATATCCTCTGTATTACAGTTTATTGGCAACATTTGCCCATTCATCAGGCAAGCTAGTTGTAAGAGCAGATAAGTCCTGACTCTTCCCTTTTTTCCTCTTTTCTTTATATCTACTCTGCTATTCTCTTTGCTAACCTTTCAACCTTTCTTGTACTAGGAAAATGTTTCACATATTCAGCTACAAGTCTAGGAAAGGAATAAATAGTGACTTTTAAGGGGTTGCTGCCATTCTAATATGACTTTGTAAGCTACTGTTTCTTTTTCTCTCTTACTACAGGTTTGTTTTGTGAATTTAGATGCAAACAGAGATGACTGCAGTGACGAGCAAGTGAAACAGGTAACAGTTTAGTTCTTAATAAGATGCACAGTGGGTCTAGTCAGGTACACCAGGACTCTCCAATACAAACCCAGATCAAAATTCTATGGAGAAATCAAAGCCAGCCCTAGATTTTTAACCCTTACAGAGAGCAACGCATCAGGGATCTGAAATTGTCTCAACACCAGGACATATTTTATAGCTTTTCTTACTCCCGTCCTAGAAATATATAACAAATTGTAGCAGCCTGTGAATTCACAGCAGTTATCATGCAGTGGACTTGTTCAGCCTTGGTTTTATCAGAGAAATGAACTTGGATATGTCATACATTCCATTTTTTAATTTAACAAAAGTAATTTCTGATGTCTCTCTCTCCTGCTTTCAAAAAGCCTTTGAGAATCTTCTATTCATTTCAGTCTTGTTCAGCTGACCAATCTTACTCAGTCAAACTCCAGATAGTTTGATTATGTGATCTTGAGGAAGGGTCTAAATAAAACAGAACTGAAGGTGTGTTCTACCTGTTTAACTGAAAGTTTGGAGGGTAGAAAAGAAGGATTAAAAAAAAAAGAAAGAAAGAAAGAAAAGCTTGGTTATTTTACAAACACTAAGACAAACTACATCATGAAATGCTATTTAAAATACATACCATTCCAAAAACCCCTCAAATATGAGGAAGTTACATTTTAAAGATATGGCCTATTGTCAGTTTTGAGTTTACATCTTCCTTTATCAGTTTATTTTCATCATCCTGGCTTGGTGCCTATCATCAACACAGCAATATAGCAGCAATATCTGGTAAGTGAACAAAGGTAGGATCTACTGACAATACCCAGGGAGTTCCCTCAGAAAAACACTACAGTTAACTTGCTGAAACCACTTTTAGCTCATGGGAGGACAATGAATGCTGGGACCTTGTTGCCTCCTGCAAGTCATTCATTAGCAGGAGCTGTTTTTCTATGCTGTTTTCTGCACCCTGGATCTGTGAAAATTCAGGTGTCAAAAATAACTACGGCTTCTTGCAGCAAAATGGTTTTTCTGTTGAATCAGCATGTTAACTGTGCAGAACAGCTTGAGAGGCTTAACTTACTGAATCCACAGAAGCACTGGTTGTTTTCTAATAAGCAATGGTTTCATTGTTGTTTACAGTATTTATTAAGGAACAAAAGCTATAGCAAGTCATAAGGAAATACCAAAAGTTTCTCCCTCAGTCTTAGAACTTTATGTCTGTAGAAGCCAACTTAAATTAGCTTCATGCAGCTCCCCTTTACAATGCCCGGAGATGAGATTACTCCCTCACAAGCACAAATCACCTTTTGAAAGCAGCTGCCTGATTTTGGCCTATCGGCCCTACGGCAGTGGTGCATTCACCACCCATGCGCTTCGCGTAGCCCCGAGCTCTCCCTCTGCAGCAGGGCCCCATCGGCTCCCCAGAGGGCTGCACCCCGACATGCCCACAGCCGGCTCTCCCCGCCTGGCACACGGAGGGACCCTATCGGAGAGACTGCCACATTTGGCAGCATTTTAGAAAGGCAGTTTCTGGTGCAAAGTCAATATATTTATTAGCCATGACTGCAAGAGGATATTTTTCTTTTACTTTTCAGCATAGGTAATAAAAATTCACTGCTAGCACAGGCACTGTGTATTCTTCGCTAAGAGGAAACTAGCTCATCACAATTTTTGTGTATAATATGCAGTTTGTGTAAATTAGCTTTGAGCTGGGTGGATTTTTACACAACACACTGGTGTGGTGAAAGCATTTCATAGAAGAATTTTAAAGATGCTAGCATAGCTGTTGTTCAGATGAAATATATAGCTATTTACTAATACGTACTGTTAGGATTTTGCATTACCCTTTGAACCTTGGAATGGGTTAAATTAGGTTTTTGGGGTGTAAAAGAACCATCTTTCCAGACTTTTCCTTTTTTATTCCGAACAAAAGGTAAGGAACTGAAGTAAAAGATATACAAAATGCCATGGTTTCCTACCTAAGAAATCAGATAAAACGTGGCAGTTTAGGCAGTAGAAAAATAGAGATATGTAGAAAAATGTGTGTGATAACAGAAAGGTTATAATTTGAAAAAAGAAAAGGATGAGAACTTTTTTGTACTATACTGAAATGTCAAATTGAATCGAAGCACTGAATTTAGTTATGTCAAATATAAATACTTAGCTTCATCTGAAGATCAGTCTACTGAAAAGTGAATTGTTCCCCAAAATTGAATTAGATTTGCTAAGCCAGAAAGTTTTATTATATCTAATTGACTCTGAGGAAAAATAACAGTACTGCAAGCTTATTATTTTGAAGACGACAAGGAAAAAGCAAAGTATCATTGAATTGCAGAGTAACTAAAGCATACAGCTGGGTGCCCAAGATCTGCATTCCTTTAATGGCTTTGCCATTTGATGGGCTGTTTCAGTGCATAAAATGGAGGTGGATTTACTCCCTCTGTAAGGGATCGTCCTTGATTCCCTGTTCATAAAGCAAGAACACTGAGATCCTTGGCAGAAAAGAACTGCAAGCACTCTTAGAGTAGGTATCATCCTTTTGGTCTGGCCTTTGTACACAAATGAGCACAGACGTCCCTGCACACCACTGGGGACTCCTAGCAGCATCGCCATACAGATCTCCTACGTTACATAGCGTCGTTGATGTTGTGACTATTACCACTTTTGGCTCTAGCAAATACATAATAGGTAGAAAATGATCATATCAGTACAAATGAAAGGTCATGAAGGTGTCCAGTGGAACAGCAACAAAATGTGTATTTAATCTGTGTATTAAATACTTTCGCTATTCCAGGATTAGCATTACATCAACTTGATCAGCAATTTCCAGCTATCTTTCCCTTTGGTTTCTTGCTTACCATATGCCTGGAGGAAAACTAGAAGATCTGCCCTATTTTCATTACCATACTTACTGAGTCTTTTCTGTTTTAGACAATAGCAGACACAGTGTTCTCCGCCTCAGGAACTCACTCGTAATATGAAGGCCAAGCTCTTAGATGCACAAATACAATCTAGCTGTTTAGCACGTGACAACGTAAGGGATTACAGATTGTCCTGCTGGACAGTTGTGCAGAAGTTTATACTGCCACCGTTGCCTTGCCTGGTGGCTCAAAAGAAAGAATGTGCATTTTAATGCTGCCAGTTCTATTTTTAAATAGACTCAAAGCAATAAGTTCAAGCAAGCTTTCTAAATGGACGCCTGTAAGTGGTATTTCATTTTGGTATTTATGAATATAACTGTGCAACACAGACTTCATTACGAGAGTAAAATCTATCTTTCAGAGATTGATCAGCGTCTCTCCAAATCTCCCCAAACTCATCAGTTCGATGAACGTACAGCCACCAAAGGAAAATGAAATAGTCCTGCTGAGTGGATTAGCATCAGGAAACCTTCAGGCCGATTATGAAGTTCCCCAGGTAGGAATCAAACTTATCTTTAAAATCACATCACACCTGTGTAGGATGGAATTTGGAAAATGGGAAAAAGGGAGCTGAAAGCAAAGATCTTGCACCAGTTTAAGAGATGAGTGGGAGTTTGCAAACAAAAAATAAGTCTGTCCAACAGAACACAGGGGGAGGAGGTGACACAAAGATAGGAGAGCAATCCTGCTATTCCCTCTAGATCCCATGGATGTCTGGGTTGCAGCTGATAATGCTTTAAGCCATATTAGCAGTTGGTCCTTCAGGGAAGGCAGGCATTGGTGGCAGAGATGATTCATAAGCCCAGATTTCAAGAGTACCAGGAGTCAGAAGGGCAGCACAGGGTGGGGGAAAGGAAAGATGTAACACTTTTTTGTGCACATGGCTAGATCGGGGCACAGCTCCTACAGATTCCCTTTCAAGTGAAGTCTTGCTACTTCCCACTTGTGTTCCAAATCCATCTTCTCCCACGCATGCACCTTGGAAAAGAGCTGACAATAGGCCTTGAAGATCCTAGAGGCTACAGTAAGCCTGCATGTGACAATGGAAAATATCAAGCAACATTAACCATATCAGAGCTAATACCTCATTTAGATTGTGTCAGCTTAAAAAAGTAATTAATACATTAATTAAAACTTAACATTTAAAGAAGCTAAAGGCAAAGTTCTCATGGTAACTCCTTCACTCCCATTATTGCCAATGGAACATTCCCTATCTGTGATCTGGAGGCCAAGAATTCCTCCTACCAGCACCACATAGAGAAAGGAAACAATTGCTAACATTTGCTTAAAGGCATTTTAACACAGAAGTTCCAGAAGCTTAACTCCTTATTGTAATAAAAATGTTTTTCTTCCTTTCCATTTTTATCATACTGTATGCCTGTTCATGTCTGCATAAAAAAAAAATACTGCAGTATTTTTCAGCCCGATTCTGATCTCATTTGGCCAAGCGTGAATTGGGAGCAACTTCATTAAAACTGTAGAGTTATCCTGGAGTACAAAACTGTCTCAGCAAGCTTAAAACATGAACAGGTATCTCCTGTTTTATCTGCTGCAGAAAAACAAAGCAGAAAACTTTCTTTCACTGAAATTAACTTGCATACAAAAGTCTTCATGAAGCAGGCATTTGAACAGCTGTATTGCAAAGATCCCTGAATTTTACGTTACACCAACAAGCTGATTTTTAAATAAAGAAATGCCTGGTTATTGAGCTTTCTTGACACTTACGACTAATGGCTGAATTTAGAAAGATTTAAAAAAAAAAAAAAAAAAAGAGCATAAGCCTGTGGTAGGAGCAGCGGAGCTCCAAACCCCCCTTCCCTAGGGGGAAGCTGCTGCAATACACACAAGGCTGTTTTGAGGCCCAAACAAGAGGACTCACGTACCCAAGTCCCCCCCATCTCCGACAGACTGCAGCCACTGAGACTGGCAGCCTTCCCAGAGAGAGCAGGCAGGAGACAAACAGGAACTAACCTCAATTTCTGTCTTGTAAGACAAGTAAAGCTTTGCATTAAGACTGGGTGAGAATTATTGGACAGATAAGCACGTGCTACGTTTATCCTTACATTTGTTTGGCTTTCCAGAGAATTTCATTTGTAAGGAGACTCACATAGTTTTCATACAAGGATTTTTATTCTGCTCCCCCTCAGCCTTTTTCACAAGTACAACCCTGCAAACTCTGGACTGGAGAAACAGCAGGGGAACGTTTGATCTAAGGCTGCATCTGTTTTTAATAACATTTTTCACCATACGGTGTATCCTCAAGTCTGATTCAGCAACAATTTCTTAGCAGCTAGTTAAAAAAATAAAAAATAATCTATCTTTTCTGTTTTAACACACTAATTTATTTGGTTTTCTGTTCAGACATGTTTTTAGGTGGAAAGGAAGTGGAGGCTAATAAAACATGCAATTCCAATATAATACTCATCCCACTCCCTTTATTACTAGATATTTGCTTTACATTCACACTCAAAGACAAAAGATCTAGGATGCAATTACATTGTGCTAGATACCGTGCAAATGCATGGGGGTCTGAGGCACCTTTTGCACAGCTTAAAATATACCATTTTTTGGGTTCCACTCAAGCTGCCTCCTTCCTGGGGACCTGGAGTTAAAGCACAAGATCACAAGCTGCAAAAGCTTAGCTTTTCTTCAGAGGACATCCACACCACAAACGTAGTCCCATGCAGAGATAGCAACTTAGCTCTGTGGTTGTATAAATATCCAACAGTTTTAATACCAATAAAATGAGGGTAACAAGAGTTCTTTTCTCTCAGTTTCTCTCCAACTTTCAACTTAATTGTACAGCTTCTCTGGGTAAGGCAGTTTTATATAAAGGCTCAGCACAGAGCACAGTGGAGCCCCATTTCCAGTTGGAGGTTATACTGGTCTGAAATAATGGGGCTTTGGGCAAATAAGGAATGAGAGAAAGAAGAGCAAAGAAACAAAACAAAATGCTGTTTTAAAACAGTCCGTAGGAACATCTAAAGGTGACTTGCTCTTAACAATCTCGCCAGCCACTATTTACAGGGCTGCCTTCAAATGAGCGTTGCAACAGATATTATCCTGACAAGGAATTCATGCCCACAAACAATTCCCTCAAGAGACAGGTAATACCGGGTGCTTTGAGGCCATTAATAACAGTATGTCAGATGGCTAACTCTGACACAGAAAAAAGCATGTAGGTCTCTGTCATTAAAACAAGAAGTTGATTGAAAACAAACAACTTGGTAATTTCAACAAAATACAGATGCCCCTGTGGCATAGTTGGGTTCTCTACTAAAATGCTTGTATAACAAAAGCCGTCAGTCCAAGCAGTCCTATTTTGGCACATATGTACCTGCACACTGTATTACAAACATCTAAATGAAAACTGTATTGCATCTTTGCAACAGAGCATACCTGAGAGATTTACAGAGAAGGAAACTTAAAGTAAGTTTTATTTTTTGATTAAATAACTATTTGAGATTCTTTTCCCCTCTAGTGTCCTTGGCTGGCAGATGTCTGCTTGGTTCAGTGTGCGAGGGGGGACAGGAAAAACAGCGCAAGCTGCATCATTTTTGAAATAAACAAGTTTCTGATTGGACTTGAGCTCGTTCAGGAGAAACAGCTGCAGCTAGAAGCTCATGTCTTAAAGCCCGAGGATGACACAAACTGCTCAGTGTCCTCAATAGAAGAAGATTTCCTCACAGCATCTGAGCACCTCGAGGATGACAACGAGGGTGATGAATATAAAACTGGTAAAAGCAACGGGACTGAGCATAATTCTGCTATTGTTCATACTGCAAAACAGCCATGGCAATGCTCACAGAAATTGCACTTGATGTTAATTCATGCATATATTTATTTGTAATTTAGAAAATGGACAGCCATTCATATTTTTAAATTGTTGTTCAAAGTCAAGGATACAAGGCTGTGCAGTAGTTTTACGGAGCGGTAAAGTGTTACACAGATATGCAGCCATTTTCTTTTTAAACTTACAGGGTACTGTGCAAAAACTAATTTCTTATTTTTCTTTTAATAGGTCATGAAAAAATAAGCGTTTCTGAGGCATCTTCAGATGTCAAAAAAAATAAAGGAAAGGGATCTGAAAATCTCCACTACAGAAAAGCCAGGTTGCCATTAATTCCTGAAGGGAACTGCGTTAGTAAAGATAATGCAGCTACTAGACTCTCTGAATCTGTGAATGTTGTGTCTGAAGATGGCATCTCACAACCTGAAGATAAGTCAGACCAGGAAATACCGTGGCAGAAGGAATTAGCTGGAAAAGCTACTTCATCTTTTAGTACCACCAATTTGACTAGTGAGGTTGGAAATTCCTGCTCAGCACATGTGTTAGAAGATGTATCTTTAACCAAAATGGCTAACGGGGAGCTGAGGCCTCTGCATGACCCAACAGCAAAGCACGACAGTCAGACAGATGGAGAGGACTGCGCAGGTATCGGGAAAATGGATCCTCCCTCTCAAGATGAGCAGGTGACTACAGGTCAATATGCCACAAATTTAGCAGAAACTGTTCTGCAAGATGCATTCATTAGACTGTCACAGTCTCAACCCACTTTTAGTGAGGAGGCTGCAGTCAGCATCTCCGTAGGAAGCTCCTGTAAGTCAGAAGATGTATCTGTTTCCCGATCGTGGAATGAACTTCCAAAGATCGTCATAGTGCAAAGTCCAGACAGTTCTGAGAATGTATCTGACTGGCCCGGGTCTGCCTTCCCCAACCTGTGCCACTGGACTGAATCAGAAAGTTCTGCTGAAGTTTCAGATTACTTTGAGGAAGAACATTCAAATGGACATGGCCAGAGCGCACTGGAAGTGGCTCTGGCTTGTGCAGCCACTGTTATTGGAACCATTTCCAGTCCCCAGGCTGCAGAAAAATTCAAAAGGGATCAAGAAGCCACAGACTCTAAAAGCGGAGGGGTTGATAATGAAGAGCTACCCACAGTATCTTCACAGCTACTTGATGACTGCGCTGGCACAGAATATTCATTTCCATCTGCGCTGTGTGGCATGACTCAAGTAGCAAGTGCTGTAGCTGTCTGCGGTCTGGGGGAAACGAAGGAAGAGAAGTACCCTGCAACTTCGAGTGGACTTCTGTCTGCTGCTCAGACTTCTGCAGCCATTACTCTTCATTGTAGCATAGCTATAGGAAGTAGCATGGAGAAGCTAAATGACAGCATTGCAGAGGCACTTCTCAAAGAGACATCAATAATTTTGACAAAACCCAACACATACAAAAATGTAGGGCATTTTATGGAATCCATAAATGGAAAAATTATTGAAACAGCAGCAAGGCCACGGATTCCACACACTGATGAAGCAATCAGGGATGAGCTTGCACAAAACTTATCCAACATTATTCTACGACATTCTATTGAAGAGGTTAGGAAGAAGAAACAGCTACACCCCCGTTCAGAAAACGGCTCAAGCACACAAGATATTTTCATGGAGACTGCAAACAAGTTGCTTTTTAACGTAATATATTTCACTTGCAAGAAGATGAACGACATAAGACAAGTTGAAGAGTGTTCTCCTCTCTTTTCCGAGGTCACAAAAGCAGAGAAAGTAACAAGAGCAGAAGGATGGTCAACACAAGCAATTACACACGGAACTTCACCCAGCTCCCTTGATCACTCTGCTGTTAAGCCATTTGGTACATCCTACAGCACAAGCACTAGCAAAGATCTTGGAAACATCACGAACACTAGTAAAAGTAATATGAAAGATGTAAATAGCAAGGAAGGTGCCACACTGAATTCAGAACCAACAAGTAGGCATAACGCGCTTGTTGCGAAAACTTCTCCCAAGAAAAGATACCTGAAAAGAACCACGCGAGACTGTTACAAATCCCCAAATCAGAGTAACAATCATCAGAAGAAGAAAGACTACAGATCATTTTCAGACAGAGAAAATACCTTTGCAAACAACGAATGCAGGCATGGTGTTCAAGAGCAGCTGTCTTCCAGTGCCACCATGAATGCAGAAAACCAGGCCAAGCATAAGTGTGATGCCGTGCTAAATAACGACGTTCAGGTTAGCTTGTCTTTATTAGGAAACCATGTCTTGCTTCCTTCTCAGCCTGTGCTACAGGTGAAACATTCAAGGGACAAATACTGTATAACGGATTTTGCAGAAGAATTGGCAGAAACAGTTGTCTCTATGGCAACAGAAATAGCTGCCATTTGTCTTGAAAATTCAAATGGAAAGCAACCATGGTTCTGTGCATGGAAGAGAGGCAATGAGTATCTGGTGACCCAGAGTTTATCATGCAGAACCATGAAAAGGAAGAAGGAAACCCACACTAATGGTTCAGTTGTTCGGAAGCACAGGGCACCTAGACTCAGTGAGATCAAAAGAAAAACAGATGAGCACCCTGAGCTAAAGGAAAGATTGATGAATCGAGTAGTAGATGAATCTATAAACCTTGAGGACACGCCAGATTCAGTCAATATCTTTGCAAATGAAGTGGCTGCCAAAATCATGAACCTCACCGAACTCTCCATGGTTGACAGCCTCTGGCAAGGTCCAAACCACCCCAGGAACAGGCTGCACTGTGACAGATGGAGCCGAGCCAAGGCCTCAAGCTGTGAGAGCATACCGGAGGAGGACTTGGATTCCAAAGCCTCTTTCAATACCCTCGGCCTAATAAACGCCTTTGGTCAGCCTGTAAGCCAGACAAGTTCTGTCTCAAAGCAGTCTAGCTGTGAAAGCATTACAGATGAATTTTCAAGATTTATGGTGAACCAGATGGAAAACGAAGGAAGAGGTTTTGATTTGTTACTTGATTACTATGCAGGAAAAAATGCAAACAACATCTTAACTTCTGCTTTACAACAGGTAGCCAAGAAAAATGGTCATCTTAACGTAAGGCCAAGTTGCCCATCCAAACAGTCCAGTACAGAAAGCATAACAGAAGAATTTTATAGGTATATGTTAAGAGAAATAGAAAAAGAAAATAAAGATAATGCATCTTCCCCTCGGAATTCAAAGGACTGGTGCGGCAGTTTGCTATCACCCACCCTACGATCACCTTTTTGCTTTAGGCAGTCGTCAGTGCCTGACAGCAGATTATCAGGCTCTAGGCTAACAGTTAACGTCCCAGTTAAGGCAAATTCATTAGATGGATTTGCCCACCATCACCAAGATTCCTTAAGTGTACAGCCAGTCAGTACTGTGGCTTCTTCAGGTCTTTGCAAGTCTGACTCATGCCTGTACCAAAGATGCAAGACCGACCAGATAACAGATATGTTGATTCACGAGACGTGGGCAAGTTCTATTGAGTCTCTAATGCGCAAGAACAAGATCATAGCAGGTGAGGCAGAGGCTGAAGAGGCAGACCAGTTTCACAGTGATTCCCCACCACATGTGGAACAATATGCAAACAGACTGGCTGCAAATATCGTTGAAAGTGGTAAAAATTCGATTGTTGTCCAGCAGGATTCCTTTGATTATACAAGCCGAGAACACATGCTGGAAAGCAAACATCCCCAAAGCACAACTCCGATTCAATCAAAACCCAAAAGCGACGGAGTAAATTTGAATGAGAAAAAAGAGCATATGAAGAGCCCTGGATGCCTCCCTGCAGGTCAGCACAGGGAAGTGCCTTTAATTCAGATAGAAACCGATCAACGAGATGAGCCAGATAAAGACACAGAGTCCTTAACTTCATGGGGTCCTTCTGGAAAGGAGCATCAAGGCAAAGAAAAGCCTCCAGAAGCTTTTGATGGGAAACATGCGGTTTCCAGTTCCCTACTAAATAGGTAAGTGACAAAACAGCAAATCAGTGTATTGCTTTGATCTTTGTTTTTACTTCCCAGTAAAAATTATTTTGATAAAGGAAGCAGGTAAGAAGAAAAGTACTTTTAGAGAAATAAACAAGCTAAGTTCTGACTACAGGTTTCTAAAGGCATAAAATCACCCAATCATACATCACAGTGATGATTTCTGGAGCAAACTTACACTGAATATGACAATACGATGGTTCTGACACTCAAATCTAATACTGCACAGACAAGTGAATTTTTCATTTACAGATATTTAAGTTTTCCACAGTCAAGACAGGAAAGATGGACAAAGTTTGATTTAACATTGACTGATACCTCAATTTAAAACAATAAATAAAAATCAGTGTTAGCATACAACAGAAGATAGCAGAATTTGACCTGTAGTTCTCTGCTACGATTGTTCATATAACTAATGCTTTGTGTACTTGGAAACAAGACTAAACTTTTGAGAGCTTGAAGTTCAGCTTTGTATATACAGTCTGGAGCTACAAGGAAAAATTTCTTTATGGAGGAAATAAAATAGTAATTAAAAGCACCTCTCACCTCCTTTGGTTCAAGATTTCTCTGTTGGAATTTAGATAGAGAAAAGAATAACATTTCATGGAGTTTATACCACAGTTTACCACCCTCTCCTTATAGCTGTACTCCTTTTGTTGAGAAATCTGCAACTTGCTTTGTTTAAGGCAAAGCGTAAGCCCTGCAGTACTGGAGTGCAGCACAAACACAGAGGATGCTATGAGGTTAAAAGCAAGGTTCTCTCTCAAGGCGTTGCCTATTTTTAACTATACTTCTTCATCGTGTCTGTTACTTTAATGGTATCTAAACTGCCAATCACTTGGAGCATTGCAGCACCCCATTATCTCAGAGTGATAGAAAGAGCGCAGGTGCTAGTGTTAGAAACCATTTTGTAGCTCATTTATTCTAGGCAGTGCTCTGTTTTGGCTTTTGACAAAGCTCTGCTTGAAGTGAAAAAGCATGTACTTTCCAGTGTATGGTAGTAATTAGGTGGATAATTATCATAGTGTCGCTATTCTTTCATACTGACTCTCCCTTCCTAACCTTCCTCTTCCTTTGAACGCAACCTGCTTTTAATAAGATACATTTAGAAATCTGCCTATTTAGAATCTTGACTGCTTGAAAATGAAGTTATTTTCGTACAGTTTATGAGCCCTTTAATAACAACTTTTCCTCTGCCTTTGACGCAGAGTTCCCAAAGTGGCTATGGGAAATTTAAAGCAATAGGATTAGTAGGGCAGAATTAGTTCCCAGATGCTACACCTACATGAGCATTTTGGTTCAGCGATGCAGCGCAGTTCTGAATCAACTTGTCTCTATTTCCATGCACCGGCTCTGCCTGCAGCATGCAGTGCAGATTTCTTGTAAAGGAATCTCAACCAGAAGCTACGTAAGTGCGCTCGTACCCCAAACTGGGAAGGCAAAGCTTCCAGTGGTTCTTCACGTGGATTTGAACCACTCGTGGCATGGCTGTCTATACCAAGTCCAGGCTGAAGTGAAAACAGAAAACACGAAAATATACATAATGTAGATATAGAAGTATCAGCACCAATTGCTTTGATCCACTGGTCCGCTCCTACCACGTGAAATTACTTGCTAGTGTAGCTACAGGCACACAGGACTCCAGGCAAAATATCAAGCAGACATATAATCAATTAGAAAAAAATAAAATAATAAAGCAAAAAGCCCTGCAGGCCTGAGGAAGAGGTCTTCAGCAAGGAAAGAGAATTTTTTCTTGTACGTAGGCAGTGCAACAGACCCAGTCCTGTCACAGATACACAGAAACCGTTCCAACTGACTGTTCAGAAGTGGGGAACTGTCAGTTCAAAGCATCACTAGTCTGAGATGTAATTGCATAATGAATGAAACAAAACCCAAAGTGCCAAGGACCATCCCACACAAAAATCGCTCATGTTTTGGGCCAAGTATTAGGTGCCACCTGCCCTGTATCAAAAATCTGAATAACACCACTACCCTGCGACCTGACTACTCAGTGCCTCCGTGTTACTATAGATGATGAGTTTTGGACCCGAGGGGTCAGGGATGACAGGCGCAGTTATTTGACAGATGTTGACTGCCTGCTGGAGCAGAAACCCCAGGCAAACAACCCCCTTTCTCCCTGTACAGGAGGCTGCCTCTCCCTCTGGCATCCAGCATTCACGCAGCAACTTCTCAGTTGTCCTGAGAGCGAGAGCACAGCAGAGAGAGATATCCAAGATGATATTGTCTCAGTATATTCTTAAGTTAATTACTTGGGAGCAGTAGAATTTTGGGGCGGATCTCTTGCTCTAACTGAAGACAGGGCGCCTCAGCCACAGCTGTAGATAAAAGTCTGAAGGCAAGAACTTCTCTAGAGGGACCCCGCAGAGGGTTGCCAGTGTGCATTACACTCTTTTAATCACAAAGTTGCAGACGCGGATCACCCAGTAAATATAACAAAACTACAGTTGGTATCTGCAGTGATATAATTAATTCTTTCTTATCATCCAAAAAGGGGGGGGGTGTGGATTATTATACACTTTTCTGCCTGCATATCAAAAGTCCCACAGAAGTCTCACAAAGTCCAGTTTGGCTCTGAAAAGTTACCATAAATATAGTGGGGGTTATATATACGTGTCGTATAAATATGTGTGTTTGTGACATATGTCAAGCGTGCAGAATTATAAAGCATTTGTCGCTTAACCTGTATTTTCTAAACTCAGTCTGGGCTCCATATTCAGTCTGGTTTCTGACTACCTGCTGCACACCCACCTAGAAAAAGAATACTTTGTCCTTCCTCAACCTAAGCAGCAAAGATCCTAAGAAACACAGAAGGCTAAGAGTCATTAGTGATTCACAACCCACAATGCTTTCCTGCTTTTACTTCTAGACCCCTTTTGGATCTACAGTGCTAACAGAGTGGAAAACCCTGGCAAGAAACTGATTCACCCATTAGTAGGACAGGGATTTAGTGCCAATGTAGATTTCCAAGAAATGCTGTCATTCTGTATTAATACATACCATATATTTTAACCACAGATTGACTGAAGTGCATGAAGCAATAGGCCTACGCAGTAAGCAGTTCTTTTTGTACATGTAAAATCTTTTTGTGCAAGTTAAACCTTTTCTATGCATATTTCAGTATAAGGCTTACTTTGTTTTGTGTTTGTTTATGGCAGTCGTAAGATCCTTTTTTAAGAGCATCTCAGACCATACATTCAACTGGACTTTGCGTATAAATTATAAGCTTGTCCAATCTCTTGCATCTGTATAATTTGCAGCTTGGTTGACTTTAATGAGCAGCGTTGCCTGAAGATCGGTGGTACCAGTTTGTTTGCCTATATTATGATATCAATGTGCCTTCCTTATCACCCTACCAGCAACAGTCCTCAGAGCAAACCAGATGCTGAAATCATAGGCGAGACAAAAACAGCTGAAGAATTTCCAAACCATCTCAGCAGCAGTGAAGAAAGCACTGGCAGCTGGTCCCAGCTAGCTAATGATGAGGACAATCCTGACGACACAAGTAGCTACTTGCAACTCAGCGAGCGATCCCTGAGGTACCCATATTTTCTGTTCTCAGTATACAATATGGTCTAATCAACCAAGCCAATGATTTGACTACCATGCATGAGATCTGAGGGTCAACAGCTCGAGATTTATTCAAAACACTGTAAAGAAAGTACTTAATGACAAGTTCATCTCTTAATTTTTTTAAAAAAAGGAAACAATAGCCACATTCTTGTTCTCAGACAGGTCTTTTTATTATTGGTGAGCAGCTAGATTCAGACAAATAAAGAAAATTCCTGGCACCACTCAAATGCCTTACTCCTACAGTGAAAGGGACAGCAGACAAGCTAATTACTATGGTCTTTCCTTTGTTTTATTTGCTACTATTTGCATAATGTTTATTTTGGCATCTCCTTAGCTGAGATTGATGAGACTGCTATTCCCACCAGGTATTTGTGCATTGAGAGCAGAAATAGAGCTCTGATCTGCTTAGACTGGCGCGGGGGAGCAGATCAACAGAGGATGACAGAGTTCCCCCTCAGTAGGCACAAATTCCAGAGCTCCCGTTGCAGTGTGCCACTTTTTGTTCTTATTTGAGTCAGGACACGTGTTTAAAGATGTTATCTAGTCCTTAGAGTTTATATAAAGTGATGTTAGTTTGACTTTAGCCCTTTCCCGAATTCAAATTGAGCAAGGTTTTTTCTTCACATGCTCTTAGACTAGGTTTTAAAATATTGTCAAGTAATTACATCTTTCTCTTGGGTATTAAGATGACAAGGAGGGAAGACAGTACAGCAATGAAGCAGGGAAGCGAAAGAGGCTCTGCCAGAAAGCACTGCTAGCTGGCTGAAAAAATACTGAACAAAACTTGCCTGTCAATGTGGGTGAACATTCATCCCATTATTATGGTATCAACCTTTAACGAAATCCTTGGTCTGAGAGAGCTAATGTGTTGTGCCTTTTGGCTCTGCGTTGAAACAGAAATTGCTACAGCGAGTCTGAACGCATGCTGTACTGACACTGGCTCAGGAAAACCTGGTGGGGAAAGGAACTGTCTAGTCAATCCTTCTAACGTAAGGAAAAATACTATTAGTTGCTTTTCTAGTAAAAATTAAGTCTCAAGTTGACTCACCACGCAGATCTTCTTTGTGCTAATTGACTTGCAGACAGCAAATTCACAACCTATTCATCAGACTATCACAGTACCTGCATAAACATTCACTTTCAAATTTATAATGATGTTATAAAGTGAACTGGTACTATTTTTTCCAAATATTTTCCGATGTAATAATTAATTCTTGTGAAGAAGCCAAAGAGAACACTTCTACATATTACTGGTCCCAATGAGCACTGCCTTTAATTAAAATCACAGTCTTTCAGAGTAGTCAGAAATATAAGGGGCCATCACTGTACCTGTGGGTTCCATCATATCCCTGATAGTATTTGGGTATGATGTAAAACACCGAAACTGCTGTCAGTAACGTGCATGGAGTCACCCAGCAGGTAAGTAGTGTGATGGGCAACCAAGTGCCTTGCTGTAACCCACCACGTTCAGAGGTATCTGAATCTCTGCAGGTTTTTTCCAAGACATCTCTATACCCGATAATCCTTCTTTTCAAGGACTCGTGCTGACTTGGTTTTTGTTTGAGGCCGAACGTTCATTACATAAGCCATTCACAAATAGATGGTCCACTTTTTTTTCCTCCAATTTACAGCATCACTTGATACATGCTCCAGCTACAACTATTTTAATAAAAGCCTCATTATTTTGAGCAGATTAGTGTGCTTCATTTTGGGAACCACTTGCTGAGCACAATTGATTTTGTGGAACTCTGCCTTACAGGGGGCAGCCTCTTCACTTTGCTTTGTACATAAATAAATTTTAAAAAGATGTATGGAGACATGTTCAGTGCAGCTTGGCACTAATATTTAAACTTTTGCTTTGTCAGCAATGGCAACAGCAGTACAACTAGCAGTCTTGGCATTATGGACCTGGAAATTTATCAGGAGAACGTGCCATCTTCTCCTATGATTAAGTAAGTAGTCACTGAAGTGAGACTTGGTGTCTAGTCTAATTTTAACTGCAAATCATTTACACCATATAAAATGTGCCAAGCCCTGCTTTGCACCTGCTGCTGAGCCTGCCGATAGTTTCAGGAAAAAGCACATGCAGGTGTCTGCGCAGACTGACAGCACTAGGCAGTGAAAGACTATAGGAAAGCCCGCCCGGGTGGATCTCTCGAGAGAATTTGGATCCACCAACCGCTCTGCCTAAAAGACAGGTTTCTGCAGTATCAGTTTCCCATTGTGTGAACTTTCTTCTCCAAATAACTTCAAATATTATCAAAACTCTATTGCAATAGCAAGTAAGGTCAAGCAAATGAGGATATATTAAAGTCAAAGGAAAAAAATATGACAGCATTCTTTCCAAGAACAATAATAATTTGGCCCAAAGTACATCTAACCTAGTGTTTCTGAGCATGTTTCTACAGAGCATGCAGTAAAATTATCAAGAGATGTACAAGTACCTGCCCAAAGATTCTGGTACCCTGACACCTGGTATAAGCTGCCAGCTGGTGAATGTCACGATGCAGCCAGGGCATGGCCACTGCGGAAGTGCACGGACTGTACATCACGCATTGAGCATGGGAACTCTGGGGAGTCGCTGACATCAGAAAATCTTCACAGCTCATTACCAGACTATACTACAGCTTTCCTGCTTTCAAGAGGCTCTCTTTTTGTAAGAAATCTGGGCATTCGTATTTCTGTAAAGGTACATGCATTCTCTCTCAGCTGCTGATTCAGAGACTAACCTTGTTGAAACATTCCCGTCTTCTCAGTAGGCAGTGATACCTCCTACACACGTTCTTAAAGATGACCCCTCTCCCTTATATTTCCGACGGATAAATTTCTGTCTCCCCTTGTTACCTTTCAGGGGTTATACTCAGGTGTTAGCCAATAGGCGTGAGAAGTTTGTACTTTCACAAATTAAAGTCGAGGCACCGAATACATCTGCTGTTCAAAGAGAAAATCTGGTGGGAAGTTACTAAGCACCTATGATTCTAAGTCATGACACACCATACGTTGCATGCTGCCATTTTATTCTTTCCTCTCACATCTTGCAGTAATGCCTACACAAGTATATATAATCTTGATTCTTTGAAGCCTTGGGGGAGATTCTGAAATCCTGTGAATGAGCGTGGTAAGAGTAGCATCTTCCCACGCTAGAAACAAAATCTTACGCTTGCAGCGTTCCCCCTGGTTGAGGGCAGGATGGGGCGGCCTGAAGGGTGTACTGTGAGTGCCACCCCTCCAGGAGCGATGAAAAGAATGTAATAGCCGTGACATCAATAGCGAATTTACAGTCTCCTGCCACACGTACACGAGCACGGATATTGTGTTCAGAAACAGAAGCTGAAGCAGTGACCACACGCCAGCAGTTTGTTCCCTGTAGTTTAACAAGAGGGTACATAAGAAATTAAGATCTTTGGAAATTTTTGCAAGGTGTAAACAGAATTTGTTTACCCAAACAGCTAACATATTTAAAACCATCAGCAGTTGAAGTCATTGATAGCTATGATTGTATTTAGCTACGAAAGATAAAACTAGAAAGCAAGACTAGAAAGGATTCAGCTAGGGAGCACAGTGCTGCAAAATGCAGACGTTGGAAGTTCAGTATTTCCCCCCAGGTTATGAGACTTGCTGGGTCTTACCATAACATCATTTGCTTGTCATCGTGTAAAGATACACAGATCCTGATGGAATGTAATACACAGTGCAACCAGTACAAGTACTTCATCTTATTACGGGAATAATGCTGCAATTCCGATAGCTTTTCCTGATTTACAGATTAAATGAATGAAATATATTCCACATTTTATTATTTCATCCTATGTAACTTTTTTCTTGCAGTTTTCTAGGTGTTACATTGAGGGAGAAGTTTATCCATCATGAAGCAATGTTGTAGACTATTGCTAAATATCACTAACAAGTTTTGTTGTTGTTTGTTTCTAAGTGAATTAGTAGAAGAAAAGGTTTTCCTTAAAGAACAGACAGAAAATACAGAGGGTAAGTTGAACCATATCAATTAAAGCGTACAGTTTGAAGTTAACAGAAGTAATTGCACAGTAACTGCTGGGATTGTTTTTTCCAGAAAGTACTACTGGGCTTTCGGTGGGAACAGCCAATTGTCAAAAGGACCTACTGGTGATAAACTTTGATCTGGAACCAGAGTGCCCCGATGCAGAGCTGCGAGCCACCCTGCAGTGGATAGCCGCTTCTGAACTTGGAATTCCGACCATCTATTTTAAGAAATCTCAGGAAAACAGAATTGAAAAGGTAGCATTTACAGAAATAGGCATACTATTAATTCACTTTAATTACAGTAGCAGTTAGGATTTATTGAAGTTACTGAACTTAAAAGCAGATGCAACAAACTGTTCATTACAGCAAGATGGCAATGCTACTGTTTGTTGCAGAAAGGGAGGAGAGGATTAAACGTATCAGAGTATCAGGTATGTGAAATATTTAGTAGACTGTCCATGGCACAAGAAACGCTATCACCATGAGACCTCCTCCAAAGCCTCTGTAACATGCTTTGATGAATCTGTTCACTTTTTCATATCAGTGGTGCGCTGTGTCAATGCCCAAAGCAGAATTAATAGAGTCCTTTATATGGCTGCATTTGAAGGGTTGCAGGTAACTTACATGGATTTTAAGCTTAAAAAAATAAAAATAAAAGTCACTTTCCCATCAACATCACACATACAAAGTCCTGCTACTCAGCAACAGTAAGAGCTGAGGATGATGCAAGACATAAATTGGACTTAAGATTTCCAGCTTTGAAATTCCTTAGTCCTTAGGCAGGTTCGGCCTTGCCTGCAATGCTGATCAGGGCAGCCTCAGGCAGCTCCGAACTTGCGCCTGGCTTTCACAAATTGCCACAGCTAAGGCTACAGCAGGGTACCACGAGGGCCTGACAGATCCTCCTACATTTATGTGAGCTCTACCATGGCCAAATGCATTGGCTTTATAGTCACTTTGTGCTGGCAGAAAGAGATTGCTCCTCCTCAAGGAATGGGCCCGCTGCTCAAATGTACAGAAGAGACGAACTGCAAAACAAAGATAACCTGGATTAGCTCAGGTTCAGCTTCTGCACCAGAGCTGATCAAAAGTTTGGAGGATAGGCAGGATGGACCTACCTGTGTAGGCATGCCCTTAGATTATTACTACCCTGAGAAACAGTTTTAGCCGCAGCAGTGACCAACCAGTGTTTCCAGCGGAGCCGCACTTGCAATCACACAAATGTTACTTGGAAAATTAGACTGATTGATTGAAATATTTTGAATCATTGTATAGAAGTTACGAAGCACCTCCCCAGGCTTAGCAATAAAAAAGTTCTGTGTGTGCCAGTACTCTTCTGCCCCTGCTCAGGTATAGCTCAGCTCCGCCAACCACCACCATGAAAGCCGGAGTCTCTTTCCAGGGAGAGACAGAGACAGACTACCAGAAGCGAGGAACATTCCGAGGTATCAGTCCAAGCCAGAGCACCAAGAGCAACACTGACGTCCAAAACAGCCGCAAGAAGTGCAGACTCTTTCTATTCCTGAATGATTAGTCAGCGCTCCATGGGAGACACCACCAAATGCCACCTACAACATTTCAGGACTAACCAAAACAGCCCCTTTTCCAAGAGCAGCAAGAACGGCTCAAACCTCAGGGCTTATAAAAAGTGCCACAATATTCAAATCAATTAATGAAAAAAGTGTTACAAATCAGTATTTTGGTCTTTTAAAATAATGTCTATGGGAAGATCATTTTGAGTAGCAGAGATATTGTTTGATTTTCTTGAGTACATGCATTTGGGAATCATAAACATAATTTAAAATGCATTCAGCAGCAACAGTCCAAATTGCATCTAATTAAAGAAACAGCTGTCAGCTTTACCCATGTGCTTTGGCAAACAGTTAATTCAATTGCAAAAATACACTAGAGAATAATGAAGCACATCCTGCCTACAACAGTGCTCTTGGAAATCGCGTGCCTATTAAATATCATTAAAATACATATTAAAAGTTTAGGCTTCAGTATGTAAATAGCAAACAGCTACACTAGCTAGAGACACACAATATTTTCTTGTGTGGTTTAAAACTGGAAATGTAGAAGGAGCAAGCTAATTAGATATTGATTGTGAAATTCAAAGGAATGAAAAGCTTTGATTTTCATTTATGTGCTTCAGAAAAAAACAGGACCAGATGTATGACACTGTGAAGCCCATTATTAAGTACAAAGTGGACAAAATTCAGGATTTTTTTACAGCTGCTTAGGAACATATATTTAACCTCTGGTTTATCTAGAAGTTAAAAAAAAAATAATAATCAAATATAGATCATCTCTGTGATTCAGCCACAAGTGTGGCAAATGTCTTCATGTGACAGAAGTTTACCCAGAATTCCCCTCTCACCAGTACTATGTGAATACTTCAAATACTGTGGGATGTATGTGTGGAAATACAGAAAGTTAAATGTAAGTCAAAATATAGCTAATGGTAATGAAGGAAGATTGTTTTTTTTCTTTAAAATGGATAGTCACGCTTCCATTATTTTGACAGCGAGCTGTCGATAACAAAGGAAATTGTGATCTTTATCAAGCTCGCTTTCACTGTTCTTACTTTCATTGCAATAAATAAGAAATAATTTATGAGAGCAGCTAATTTAGAAAGTGGGATGAGATCCGACCAGTCTTTGGGGAGCTGCGGAACTTCAGAAATGAAGTTTTATAAATAGAAAGAACCTTGATGTTGCTGTGCGGTGAATTGTGTCCACACCCTCCTACAGCAGCGCTTTTACAAAGGGTGGTCTTACAGCAGTTTGCGGGTATTTCTTTAACAAAACGTTAGCAAAATGTAAACTAAATCCTAAGCGTGCTTTGTTTTGGTTTTTTTATTTAGTTTTTAGATGTTGTGGAATTAGTTCGACGGAAATCCTGGAAAGTGGGGGATATCTTTCACGCCGTGGTGCAGTACTGCAAGCTCAGTGAGGAAGGCCGAGAGGTGACGCCCAGCCTGTTTGACTGGCTCCTCGAATTGGGTTAAGAAAGTTCACCCGCGCAGCGTTTTTGTTTTATTCCCGTTTAAATAAGCAGTGGTTTGTGTAACGCTCTGACTTCCGAACATCACTGAATAAAACGAGCAAAGATATACAAACTCTACAGAAACAGCACACGTCTGTTCCGCAACTGAACCTGGAGCAAAGTGAAACCACGGTGTATCGTATCGTTCTGTATCATGAGGGACTCATGACATATTGTGCCGTAGGATGTACTGTACTAGGAGGGAATGGATTTTTAGCCTACACAGTAAAGGCTTTTTAGACTACACAGAAAAGGCTTAAGTATCTAATACGTTCCATTTTAATCAATTTGATTAAATCAATCAGCTAAAATGGGATAGTACACTAACACTCAGTTGTAAAACACCAATGTTTGTACACTTTAGCTATTAGCACCAGAGTGTGTTCCAGGACGCCTAGAAACATCCATGTCCCTCGATAAATAATTTTTTTTTTTTTTTTAAATGCCCATAGTCTGCTAAGGGGTAAAACCTTTTGGACACTTACCAACTTTGCAGTTAGACAACACAATAAAAAGCTGCTAAAAAACACAGTTTAGTTTCCTTCCATGTGATTATTTCTCTTCCATAGCTGTTCCCCATTCCCGTCTTCTTCTCAAGGAAACAAAATCTAGACTCTCAGTTATTAACCTTAAAAAAACTCATTCCTTTTCAGTGGGAGGCAGCGCAGTTCCGCACAGCTGGGCCCGGTCTGTCCCCGCACGTCAGGGCAGCAGGTTCCCGAGCCCCGTCCCACCGCAGACCTGCCGCCAGCCACCTCACCTCTGTGCCTCAGTGTCCCCGCCTGGTAAGAGGGAGTAACGATGGTACGTTTGTTACCTAAAGTGCTTCTGTTTGAAGCGCTGTGTAACATGCTACATATCAGTTAAAAGCGGTGGGGGAAAAAAAAAAAAAAGAAACTATTTTAATTTTAATCAAATAAATTGTTAATAAGGTGAAGAAATGCACACCTGAAAAGAGCACCGTCTCATTATAAAAATCTTAACATTAATTTTTGTAACTTACAAGAAAGCAAAATGATTGTTAAAATTTCAGCAGACATGCTTGTTCATTTTGGATATAAATGTGTGGACCGTATGTGATAGTTCACATCCCTATAACATTTATATTACTGTTTGCTAAGATATACTATGGTATCGTCTTGGTGAGATGATCTGTCATATCACGCACTTAATGAGACATTCTCTTGACTCTGCCAAAGAGATTGGTTTTGAATTGAAAGGTAACTATAACTTATCACACCACAGCCCTTCTGGGATTTGTTTCTTTGAAAATTATCTTTCATCTCTCCCTACCCCAAATAACATATAGAAAACCTGCCTGCTTTTCCCAATAAAATATTTAAGAGATGTTTTATTTTCCATATAATAGTATATGCTTCTGTAATATTTCTTGGGGAAAAAAAAAAAACTATCCTTTTGCACTAAATATTTTTGAAAATTTTGAAGTAGTTTTAAATAATTTATGAAAAAGAGCCATATTCTCAATTTTATCTTTAAAACCATTCCTGAACTTGCATGATTGCATCACTCATTTGTTACAAAATACATACTGTTAGTGAATCGAAATCAAACGTGGAACATTAAACAACATGAGGAATTCTAGATCTACTCTGCAGTGTGAGCAAAACAGCAAAGGTCGCTTTGCTGTCAAGGTCAAGGTCACTTTATTGCGTCCACTGAAGGTAACTGTGTGGTGCCGCAGCCCGCTCCTAAGAATTGCTGAACACCCGTAACTCCCACCCACACGAGCGGCAACTCCGAATGCTCAGCGTTTCTGAGGCTGAAAGTTAATAAAAAGCACCAAGTGTTATAGACTCAAAGTGCTTTGTTTGAGTTAATAAACCGGAAAGTGTATTTATTTTTAAACCAAGTACAGTTAGTTGTCAGTATACAATTTTTTGCTGTGATAGAATAAATGTTTACTTATCCTACAAAGCACAAATATCATGACAGAGTTGTAACAGTGTGATGCAGTTTCTCTGTACAGTAGTTCTTAATGTTGCAATTTATTCAGAAATAAATTTATGTTATGATGTGTGTCCTCTTTGCCTTCTTAAGAAGTTCATGAATGTGCTGTGGTTTTTTCTGACCTATTAAAGAATATTTGCCTGCCATCCCTGTAGCTTCTCAAAGCTCTGCTTCCAAATGAAAAGCCTGCCCCGTGGGCCTGACCAAAACAAGTCAGAGCAAGCTCCAGGTCCTACCTCAGGACCAAAGCTCCGGCTTTACTCGGGTTCCACAATTCATTCCAGTGATGCAAGGCTAATCATAACATTCTTAGTAGCACAGTAAAATAAAGAGAAATTACACATTCATTCTGAGAATTAACCCCAGAATAACTCCAGATAAACGCCAAATCTCTATTTAGGGCTCGCTCTGGACACTTTAGGTACCTGCAGGAGGTGGGGAGACACAAGTTCAGGACTTCCTTCTGCTTGCTTAAGTTTGCACAGATATTTACTGCCCTATTCCCCAGGTGTAAAAGGTATTTCTACTGCTAAACAGAAAAGGAAACCAACACTTAGCTGAGCAAATCAGAACTGGACTTGTCCACCATTAAAAAAGGCTGAAAAAAAATAAAGTCAACTTTAATGACACATAAATGAGAACTTTGTAAAATCTCAGAGTAAAGTACACGCAGTTCAGCCTTTCTATGTACGTGAGATGCAGGTAGTTAATATCACGAGGGCCCAGAGCGGGTGGCTGCTCACTGTCTTTCCCAATACAAACTAAGACCCAACAAACAAAACTCATACAAGCCAGATTAAAAGCAAACAGAAAGAGGCGACGCGTCACCAAATGAGAGGATGCAGAACTCATACATAGGTTCAAGTGGGAGCTGGATACATACTTGAGAGAGATGCACCACAATTTACCAAACAAGAGAAGCCCTCTGAGCCTCAGGAGATGCCCTGGCCACCAGAGGCCACCCATGGCAGCAGCAGCCCCTTGCCGCAGCCCCTGCTGCGGTGCCGCTCCCGGCCAGGGCTGCCCCTCACCCTGTCACTGCAGAAAGGCTCCAGGGAAAGGTGCCTCCCGCCCTGGCGTTGACTCCACCACCCACCTAACGGAGAGCAGAATTTGGCCTGTAGATATGTTGATTCAAACACTAGAGAACTACCGACTGAAAAATAAGTATTTAAAACCTTCATTTTCAGTTTGGTTTTGTTGGGGGTTCTTTTAATGTTGGGATCATTAGAAGCTGAAAAACTATAGTCTTCCTCAATTTTGTCATAACACTGAAGATTGTCACAGTATCTTCAAGTAAATTAACCATTTTATAGTGGTTTATGATAAAAATGGTCACCTGTTTACAGTTATCCTATCAAATTCAGCAGGTAACTTTTCTGGAGAGGCCGATTTTATTGTTTCTCTTGTCCAGGTTCATGCAGAGCTGCATGACAGACGAGCATAAGAACGTCACCATGAACCCTGCACTCTGACTTTCAAAATGTCAGGGGAAAAAAAATCACCACTCCATTGAAATAAAGAGCCCACCTGAGCTACTTACTAAGTAAAACAAATTCCAGCTGAGAAGGAAAGCACACCCGCACCAGCCAATTTAAGAATTTTACTTCAAGCCAGAGCCGTTCCTAAGCCTTTGCTAAGTATGAGCAGACTCACAATGCCACTATTCAATTTTTCAAACCCACTCTAAAGCCAGTCATCACGAGGAACAGGCCCTCAGAAAGCAACTTGCAGCTGTACAGCATTTAGCAGGATAGTTAGTTAAATTAGACAGCTGGACCATCAAGCTAATTAAAACAATTTGCAATGAAGACAGGTCTGGCTGGTGGATAATGTGCCTTCCTCACAGCTTCGGCCGAAAATTAGACAGTGAAGTGCAGCAAACTGCAAAAATATAACCAAGCAGGATATAGTTCATATCCTTTCACGAACTACCCAGCAAATGCAAGTGATCGCATGGAAGGAGCCAAAAAAGAAATTCTCACAAAATGCCACTTTTAAAACATGAGTGGATATGAGTATTATTATCATCTGTTCAGAAAATAATTTGAATCTTAAGAGATACCAAAAGCATGCATCAAGAGTCCAAGTATACACCACATGCTTTCACGGAGATCCTTGTCTGTGTCTTGCAAAAACCTGTTCTGTCCTGAGGAAGCTACACGGTCCAAGCTACAGGCTGCTTTCCCAGAAAAACAAACTCGTCTATTCCCAGAGATACATACTGGAAGGATGCAGAGGTCTAAAGGCCAGAAACAACACAGCAAATACGATTTCCACTGTGACAGGCCTCACTGAAGCACACTTCAGGAGTCTCCGGAGGGAACCCTTTTCAATAAGGTGACAGCAAACCAAGTTTGCCGGCATTTCAGGATATTGAAAGCCACATCCCACTCCAACCACCCAGTGATTAAAGCAGCAGCTCAGAGAGCGTAAGGTATGCAGAAGCCAAATGTTTTTATAAGATTAAAAAGGCACCAGACAATAGAGTTAGAGCACATACATACGCTATTTCGGTTTCAGGGACTGAAGTGGAATTAAGAGAAAGGGATCAAGCTGCTACCAGAGACATATTTTAGGATGATACATCTATACAATGCACTTTTAACGTACATCTTTACAACTTATTAAATCTACCTACGGGTAAACCAAGGCGCAGAGCACCTAACATCAAAGCATTCATATGATGGTACCTAGGGTACTATTGAAGTTCTCACGAGGCGCCAAGTCAACACAATTTTCATCAGCACTGTGAATCGCACCAGATGTGAATGTATTTCACATTTGAGCAGGAAACCTGGATAACTTAGCCCGAAAAACAATTCTACTCACTCAGTGAATCTAGGGAGAGTCAGAAATAGAGCCCAGATGGCCTCCCAGTCCAACGCTTGGTCTACAAAACCTTGACTCGCTCACAATTTCACATAAAAATAGGACAATAGCTCAAAGCCAAAAGCTACTACAGATGTTCGATTCACTGAGTCACTAGCATGGTATAAGAGAAAAATCATAAAGGAAAAGGCAACAGAAAATAACTCATCCTGAAAGATTCAGAAAAAAAAAATACTTCCTAATCACAGTCCAAAGATTTTTTTTCACTTTCTGATGGTTACACAGCAAGTCAAATTTCAGTTTTTAACAACGTAACAGTATTTGTACACATTTCATTATATTAATTTTCCTCCGATTTTGTCAGCTGGAAATCCCCCATGTCACACCTATAAGCACAGGTGCGAAGCGATCTAGAGACACTGGGCAATTCTAAAGTAACACAGAACCACACTGCCCTTCCTGCCCCTTTTAATTCCGAATTACTGAGACACACTTTCAATATCCTAAGCCTTTGCACAAGACAACAGGAAACACCACAAGCATTACAGTAACATTAATATCAGCCACTTTGCCTACTGGTAAAGGTTTAATTTTAAATGATCTGCAGCACACTGCTCCCACAACACGACACTGCTTGAAACAACCAGGATATTTGCCAAGTGACGACAGGCACTTTTGTTTCTTCGTTTACACACAAGGATGCAGGCAAGCCCTCACTCAGAATGCATCCGCATTAGTAACTTCCTATTCAATTTAACAACATTTAGAAGTCAAGTCCATAACCACCTAGAGATGTATTATATAAACAAAATACCTTCAAGTTCATTCTCTGCTGCACTCTTCCTTTTTTCTTTCAGTCAACACACGCACACTGTGTTCAATCCTACCCTCTTTGCCTCTCCATCCTTCTTCCAAGGCAGCCAGAAGAGACCAGTCAGCTCTGCTCCTTCACTGCGCCCCTACAAAGAGCAACTGTGCTTCCAGGTGCTCTGCTAGGCAGTGGGGAGAGCTCTGCACAGGTGAAACCTGTTGGCAATTGCTGGTGAGAGATGAGGCTGGGCCAGAGCTCTTTGTACAGTGGTAAAGAACTTGCGGGAGCTCCTCATCCACTTCTCAGTTTCTGTCATCATCCTTACAAGTGGGACCGTGTATTACAAGTAGCAAAACTGGCGTTTTAATTCAATACTTTATTACACAACAAAAAAATACAAAAGTACTCAGAGCAAGTGCATAACACCACCCCTTTCACACCTGAGGGTATTATAATGCTGTATTTTTTTTATTAAAAGGGTTACAGGTTAAAAATTACATGCAAAGAAATAGAGTCATTCTACTGAATTCATTCACGCTAATGATGATTCCTCTCAGGTGACTGGGATAACAGAGCCAGATCTTCTTGGTGGTACCAGTAAAGAGGCAACATGCACAGATTGAAATACAAGAAAACATTCCGTTAAAACATAAGGAAAAAAAATCCCAACTCTTTTTACTGTGAGAGTGATCAGACACTAAGCAGGTTGCCCAAAGAAACTGTGGAGTCTCCGTCCTTGGAGATATTCAAAACCATGTCAGTCGTGGGCAGCCTGCTTGGTTGACAGTGCTTTAGCAGGGGCGTCGTACTAGACGATCTCCAGAGGTCCCTTCCAACTTCTACTGTTCTGTGATTCCACATCTACCAGACATCAGCAAAGTCAAAGCTATCAAAATCTAGGTAACTTTTCTACTTCAACAAAACTGAAGGCGAACAGAGGGTAAAATAAATCAGATCTGAAAGACTGAGTTTATTGACTGTGAAACTCACAAAGTAGGCATATCCCAAACTGGATCGTTCCTTCTCTTCAGTCAGTGCCATATTCTACAGGTGTTATCCTTGCTCCCTAGTAATAAACACACATTGTGAAGGAATCATTTACCTGTATCACACAATTTATCCAATTTTGTTAACACTGACATCAACAATCAACCCAGAATGCCAAGGAGCTAGAGAAGTATTTTCCTGTCCACAACGAGCAAGAGACAGCAGGACCTACAGCAATATTTTTATCTGAGAACAACTCCATCCTATATTTTGGTAGTTAGTCAAAAGATGGAAGCAATCACAAGTACTCTGTTCACACCTTTTCCCACTCCCATGACTTTTTGTCTGAAATGAAGGAAACCTGAACAGAGCTCAGTGCCAAATACACGAGAGCTGTGCTCCCATTTAAAAAACTTTGCCCTTTGCTCACCCAGACCTCCCCTGCTGCAATGCATTGTGAGAAAAGGGCTTAGTCACGGGTCAGGTGTTAGTATATGCCCATAGGAGAGATGGTAGGGTATGCCCTTGCCTTTATACAAATTTGTTCATTGCCATATGCACTTAAACCTCAGTTCAAAAGTGAGTTTTTAGCTTTTCTTGACTATATTTTAAGTCACTGCTGGTACATGTATTTGGGATATGGCCTCAGGAAACTTCTCAGACTCTTATTTTGTTTACCATAACAAGATTTCAAATGTCTCTCAAAAAAAAGGAAAAAAAAATATATTAGTTACCTGTAATGATTGTATCACCCTTGTAATTGAAAGCACAGGAGAATATCTCATCAGTATGACCCTCTAATATCTGAAGGCAGTGTCCAGTAGCAGCATCCCAGAGTCGAGCTGTTTTATCAGAACTGGCTGTTAGTATACGATTGCCTTTAGGGTTGAAACATACCTTTAAAAAAATGTAGAAAAGAGTTATATTACTTAGCAAGTCAATATACCTGGAAAATGAAGTTCCAACCTAGTGATTAAAAGATGAAAAGAGGGACCAGCAACTCTTGCATTCAGCTTTTCAGCTAAAATTAAGGACAGTAGTCCACTAGAGTCACCCCAGCAAACTTCCGTGGCTGAAAACTTTGTGTATGTACAAAGGTCTATATACAATGACCTTACTATAGGATCAAGACTTCAGAATATTATCCAGCAAAATCACAATTGCTCTACAACCGTAACAACTTTATTTAAATGTTATCATTATCCCAATGTAACATTTATAGAAATTTCAGAGTTCTACATTAAATAACATACATGTCTGTAATATCAAAACTTCCACTGAAGGCAACTTACTTTGTAGTATGTCTTCATATTTGTTAAACATTCATTGCCAAAATTGCATGCATTTCCAAATAATCTGATATATTTTTATAGCATTAACCAGACAATACCAGGTTTATTATATAATGCAAAATTGCTTAATTACTGAGGGCAAAATGCCCCTTCTCCAGAAATCTGATTTCCAAGTCATAACCTTCCCAAGTGATCACAGCTACACAGAACATCGCAGAAACAGACTGACTTTTCAACATGCTCCTGGATGAGCAGATTCTCACTTCCAGCAAAGAAATCATTCCAGCGCTAAGGACCCTGGCGGAAGCTGTCCCTAACCTACCCACATGTCAGCATGGGTTCAGGCTGCGTTCCTCCGTGCACCTACACCGAGTGGGAAATATTGCAGTGAGTATATTAGTGAGGAAAGACCAGCCCTTCTGACTTTAATATTCTCTCAGCAGAGTGATTATAATAGCCTTCTCAATACAATGAAAGCACCAGAGTTTTGTTCACTAAGAATCATCCTAGTTTCAAAATATTAATATTCCAATTACAAAATACATCAAACAAAAGCAGCACAGACTTATCATACCAGCCTGGAAGCTAGTGAAAACTATCCATTTGAAAGAATGATGAGAAGGTGCAAGCATTAAATAACAAAGTTTGAAAAATATGTACAATTTTGGAAGTAACTAAATGTATTTGGAACTGAACTTTGTCATTCAAAATTGAGCCAGACAAGACTTCCAGCAAAGTACACGAGCACACTCCTCATGACCAAGTGATGTGTGAAACAGGCTTTATACTTCCAAGTCTCTTACACACTTTTGAAATAAGACCTTCCATATATTTTGCCACAGAAATACGCTTTTTCTGTTCCATTCCATAAATTGGGTGTGCAGACAAATGAGAAAGAGTAAAGAGGAGCAGACCTGGCAGAAGCAAGGAATGAGGGTGATGGTAAAAACCTCAGAGGCAATAGCCCTAAGATGTCCTCAAGAGACTTAAAAAACTTGTGCATGCTCTGTCAGAGAATCTGGGGATTCCAAGGACTTAATAACACAAGTACAATTTAGGAGAGGTCAGACAGAAGCTGTATTAACTATAATCACAGTGAGAGAACATTTGGACAGCATCTCCTTCTCTGCTCCCTGTTCTCTGCCAAGTCATTGCAGAGACCTGACCTGTACAGTGTTTCAGAAAAAGGAAAGAGGTAAAGAAAAACAATCATTTCAATGTTAATAAAGCCAGGTATCCCTGGGAGGGATGAACTTCTTAAGTAGCTTGCTAACTGTCACAATTCTAAGGAATCAAATAGTAAAGAATATGACAATATGGAGAGATGGCTCTTGGTGGAGCACACCCAGTATTATCGTATCTCAGAAGTGGGAGTTGGAAACAACCATTGACTGATAGCTTTTAGTTGAAAGGAATGTTCTTTTAGTAAAGATAACTTCTTAGCCAGACCTCTCAATCTTAAATATCAACGATTTTACCACAACATTCTTTAACAGTATCCCTGTGCCATGGAATAACTGGTGGATTGGATGTCACGTGTAATCGAATAAGAAAAGGTGCAAACCACAAACAACTTACCTTTGAAATTTCACCTCCATGCCCTTCTAGCTTTGCAATGCACTCTTTTGTTTCTGCATTATAGACTCTTGCTGATCCTGTTGTAGTAGATTAGGAGCCATTTGTGATTGTTATGCTTAAGCATGCATTTCAATAAGAACATTTTAATAAGGTTGGAAGGGCCTCATCCTCAGGATTTCAAAAGAAATAGAAGACAATCATAACACAGTTTCCCCCAAAGATAAAGTATGTCAAAAAGGATCTGTAATCTGGTTGGAAAAGGTTGGCTTCTTAATGGTTTCTGCTGTAAAACTTCTAAAATGTGAATACAAATGTCCACATAGAACACGGACCACTGAAGTCTTTAATTTCAGAATGCATGTACGATATATTCAGAAGGCCTTCATTATATTTCAGATATTCATTCTATTTAATGAACTATTAATTATGTTTCATAAACTATTGTTTACATCTCAGGAAGCTTTTCACATTGTCTTATGTCTAAATTTGGCAACTACAGCAAATCAGATCCAAATAGTGTCTCCCATCCAGTCTGGTATCCCGCTTCCGGAAGTGCAAATCAAAACACTTAAGTATGTAAAAATAATATGGTATGTCTTTATGTCTTTATGCACTATAATATAACACTGTGCAGGTGAATACAAAAAACTACTTATTCTGCTTCCTAAAAAAATAATAAGCTTGCAAAATTGCCACATACCAATAACAAAATTGCTTCTTTCACTGCCTCTTTACTGTGTGTTCTCTTGCTGTGCATTTGGAAAGCCTAGTTGCAAATCCACCATTAAAATTCCAACTACCTTTTTCATTTAAGCCTAAATTTGAGCCACTCAAATCAAACTTCACTCAAAAACTACTTATCTAAGCATTTAAAATGCATTTCCACCCACAAGTGAAATATTTCCCTGCAAATTTGAAGTTAAAAGGGAAAGACTGGTTGAGTTGATTAAAGTGTGAAAAATAAGAAAATTTTCTCTGGGGAAAAATTCTTAAGTTTAATGCCAAACTTTCTATAATGCAACAAACATTGCTTGATCTATAGTTTGGAGTCACGATAATCCTCTTTCATCAAGCTACATTCAAAGCAAAACCAACGGAAAAGGACGAAGGTGTTTTATGCTACTATTGCAATCCTTACAGCAGTCCCAGTCACTTCACCCACCGTCAGCAGAGGCAGTTGCAATACGTTGGCCAGCATAATCAAAGCAGACATCCAGTATTTCATCACTGTGACCTGTTAACGTTGCTATATGTGTCCCAGTCATAGCATTCCACAGCTGCATAGATAAATAAGGGTGATATTTTTGCTTATTTTGACCAATTTACTTGATAAATATCTAGTTGATCCATAAAGCAACTTGTATAAACCCTTTCTGATGTCTGACAACGCATTAACACAAAACCTGGATATAAATCAATAGAGTCATTGTTTAGTCAGTTTAATGAAGTTCTGTATATTTTTTTATTTCAGTGTATTGATTAAACGAGCCTTAAAACTTATATTGTTATTTAACTAGACTTCACTGAAATGAATAAGCTTATAGCTTCTGCATTTAGTTGTAAATTCTTTAACTAATTACATGTACTAGTTTAAAATAATGCTCTTTCATTTACAAAAGATATATATTTATATATCAAGTAGCTGTATTCAGTACCTAGTCAACTTTCCTACCATGCATGTTTTGTCCATTGATCCAGTGACAATGAGAGAACAGTCCCAGTTGAACTGTGCACTGCTAATCTCTCCTCGGTGATCTATTAAGGTATGTAACATCCTACAAAAAAGAGAATTTACATTTTTAGTGTGCATTTTGATATACGCATATAAATTATAAGTAAGTTTGTAAAATGGTATAGTTAAGGTGTCAAGTCTTCACCATTTTATCCATTAAAGCAATTAAATGGAGTGGTACAGCTCATTTATGATTCTAGTACTACATCAATTCCATTTTTTATCTTTGAGACAGAAAGGCAGTAAGGAATAAAATGGAAACGCCCTCCCTTCTCTTCCAAAAACATTTTAGTGAATGTATTTCCACTGAAATGTGATAACTTCCCAGTGCCAGAGACAGATTTCTTGTATTCTTCTACATACAAAGCACAAAGCGCAAGTTTTTCCACATTTCTCTCCCATTATCCTACTTCAACGAACTGTAAACAGTGCATCTTTAAAGCTCCATATAATCTAAACCATTTATAAAATCCACTGAAGATCAGATGGAACTTAATCAGGTACTAAATGTGAGCATGTTCCCAAGTAACAGGCAGATGACGGCCTAAATGAAATATGATTTCTAATCCTCATTAATCCTAAACTTCTTGCTGCACGAGACTGGCAATACTAGTTCCACTAAATTCTTCAGCTTTAGCTGAATAGAGAGGGTACAATTAGCCATTATTGCTTCCTATGAGTTAATGGCCTATAAGGCAATGAACCCTGAAAATGATTAATCGCCATATATATATTAAAGGATTATTAAATTAGGTTATTATCACAATGCTAATATGACTGTATCATTAGTAGAAAACTGCTTGAACTAATGGATAAACTAATGACTAGAAAAACAACTAAATGAGTTTAAGTGACTGAAGTGTTTTTATTCATCGCATAAGATATGTAAGGGTAGCTAAATTAATATATATGCTAAATGAACAGCAAAGCAAATCTCCTAGGCAATTGAATTTTCTATTTGTTTATGATAACAAAAACTTGATTAAACTTGTGTCATTTTATAGAATTCTACTATTACTTGCCTTTTACTTTCTAACAATATGAGGCATGCACCATTGTAATTGTGCAGACCTTTTTACAGTAAAACCAAAAATCAACAAGCAGAAAACAACAGTAGGAAACTTAATTTTGTGAACATATTATTTGGCCATAGAAACTGCTGTTACTGTAATACCTAATACCCAAAATAACTAATAATGGAAAAAGTTTTAATTTACAATCTAAAGACTTGAATTTCCAAATTTCACAAAGACAGTCCAGGCTTCAAGCTTCAACATAAATATCTGGTCAATAAGCAGAATAAATAGCAAAGTATGGGACATCTCACAGAAACCACTATCTATCAGACAAACAATTAGAAAGAACACAGAAAACAGACTTGTGAAATGCCATGAAAAAAATCCATTTAAATTATTTAAAAAAATAATAATAGAAAAAAATCAGCTTCAGTCATAATAATACTTCTTTAGCTTTCAGTTTCCAGTGAAACTTAATATATGGATGCTCTAATATTTGCACTAGAATTACAAATAAGAAACCGTCTCTCTCTCAGCATCTTGGTGTCCACAACTCCTGACCCCAGTTACAGGCTGTTGATTTGTCACATGAAACTGAAGACACCTTCAGCTGAACTGTAGCTGACCGTACCTGCCATGGAGAAATTATTGATGAAATACAGACCTATATTCCAAAAGCATGTCCTGTGTTGTGTGTGTGTGTCCCCCTCCCGTTTTTTTGTTGTGTGGTTGTTTTGGGTTTTTTATAAATTTAACATTTTATGAAGAAAGCCTTCTTGAACATTCTTGAGATTTCTTGTCCCTGCATCAACTTCCCTCAGGACAATTCTGGATACCTACCCAGAATAAAACTGAGGAACACAGTCACCCATCGGTCAGCCAGCAAAATTAAAAGAAACTTCAAGTTGTAACTCAGATTTGGAAAGCAGTGTTTCTCATGTATTTCATATGGTGAAAGATGGGCATGCACAACCTCACCTACAAGATTTTTGCAAATCTACCTGAACCTGTATACAGCAAAGTATGATTTGCTCACAGTATTTCTGACTGCAACTTTTCATTATTACTAAATATATACATCCCCAACTGCCATCTAAAAGGCTGAATGCTGGCTCTGGCACAATTCTGTTGCCCACTAGCCAATCACTAGAGCTGCCAGTGTTTAAACAAGAATTTTCTCCTTCATATTCCACTTCCTGGTACTGACCCTGACATGAAGTCCACATTCATTTCTTAGAAAAAAAGAATGCAACATGAAAATCCCAAGACTGAATTTGCTGCAGGCTCAGACAAGAAGCTGGAAGAAGAAACTGTTTTCAAACAAAAAATATTTGCAAGAACACCAGGCTGAATGAAGTTGAATCCAAAGGTCTAGTTTGCTGAGTGAGTGCCTCCTAAGTATTTCCATGCCAAACATTAAAATTCTGGTGTTGAATAAGCTCAAAGCTTACAGGATCAAGTCGTAAATGATGTACTATGTACTATGTATACTTTTTTTTTTTTTAAATCACGATTACTCTCATTTTGAAGTGATACGCATTGTTTATTACCCCAAGATATCACTATACACACACTTCCTTTTATATAGACATTTCAGAGATATTCCCCTTGCTGTCACAAAAAGAAAAAAGACATGACCTCTGAGAATGTAACAAAATGGTTTTCTTCATAAATTACTTTGTCAGTCACCAGGGCAATCATTTTATTATTCCACTTATACTGAGTTTCCAGTTGAAAAAACAAGTGAATTTGTCAGGATAATACAACAAGTTCATATTTAGCTACTAAATTATTATTTGTTGGCATCATAATCAAGACATTCTGTTCTCTGTAGTCAGAGGGGCCAAATTTTCTCCACTATAAATTTATACTGACTTAAAGGATTGTGGAAAGGAAAACAGACCCTCTATAGTTTTTAAAGACAATGTGACCAGGCTACTTTTCTATGACATAAAATATACTTTCTTTCTACTTAAACAGCCTGTTCCATCTAGAAATTATAGACACCTTCCAAACCATGAGTTTCCATGTTGGTAAAATATTTTCCTGTTTGAAGATTTCATCAGCAACAAACACAAGATCTGTCCATTCTGTCTGCCTCCTCAGTGCTCATAAGATGGAAATTTAGGGAAAAAAAACATACAAAAGCACTTCATGAGCAGCATTCCTTTTCAGAAGAACAAAGAGAACAGGAGTAACAAATGATAAGATGAAGGAACGTATACTCTAAATGAAGCAAAAACACAAGGTCTGTAATTTGTAGCTCAACATTGTCTCTTTCATTTGTCATGAAAACATGCAATGTAAAATTATATTCATTAGTACTTTAGTACCTGCCAGTGCCAACATCCCACACTGCTACTGTATGGTCAAAGGAGCCAGTGATAATCCTGTCTCCGGTGGTGTTGAAAGACAATGCAATAATTTCTGCTGAGTGCCCCTGAGAGAATTTTAAAAAAGGAGTATGAGAACGCAAATTATAACTTTTCCATTAATGTAGTTTAATATGTAGCTTTTTTCCCAGCAGTACAATCCTTCTATAACCCTTCAATATATCATTTACTGTCTTGTCCAATATATCACAGCTTTTGCAGAAAGATATACTGGACTGTGGAATAGTCAATATCCCAATAACTGAAAGAAATCAGGCACATCACTTAAGCAATGAACAATTGTTCAGTGATGTCATCAGTGTATATTTCCCATATTTGATTTAAACAGAATCATATTTGTTCATCAATACATACTGAAACCAGATGATTCATTTTACAGTAAACTACAGTACAGCTTGTCATTGGTGTTGGTGGAGAGGGTTGGAAAAATTAATGTGCACATACTTATAAGCTAAAAGTTCACACATTCCACTGCTCTTTGCTCTGTTCGGGGCTCTAAGGAAGATAAAGTCAAGGAGGATAAAATGCCTTCCTTACTCTATAGGCCACATACACCAAAGGAAGCTTATGCACTACCTGTTATTTAGGATTTATGCACGAGAAATGCATTGAAACAGCACAGGCCAGTCTGAACCTGTATAATCCCAGTAAGCCACGTAGAGCAGAGAGACAGCACAATCTAGAGGTAAGTGGATGTATGTTGTCTGCTGATGCTTACAAGAAGAAGATCCATACAGATGTAGTGTTTGACATTAATGTTCTCAGAGTTCTTTTATGTTAATGCAGAAGTGGTCATAATTTACAGTATAGCAACCTGTTTTAATGAGCGATGGAAGGCATTCTGATCTATAGCAGTAATGTCATTGAAATGAGAAATTCTGCCTTTTGATAAATAGGACTTCTTATAAAATACCATAGCTCTATCATTCCCTTCAAGTTTTCTTAATCTGTTTTAACTGCAGTCACTGTGGGACCACCTGGTAAAAGAAACTCAGCAAGTTTTGAAATCATTGGAACGGTTATACTGTTATTTGTCTCAGAAAACTAAGAAAGCAAGGAACATTTTTAAAACCGTAAGGAAGGCAAACATACACTTAGAGTGACTACTTCTTCGCCTTTCTCTATATCCCATAATTTGGCAGTGGTATCCATGCTTCCAGTTGCCACCAATGTGCTCTGAAGATTAAATGATAAACATACCTATAGCAAGAAACATTGGATGGAAAAAGTGGGAGAGTGTTTATATACATTTTCTCAAAAACAATGGGTCAGGATTAATATTTTTTTTTAAAAAAAGACAAAATTTTATGCAGAGTTCTTCCAACAGCTCACTAGAAGAGCAACAAATCCTTATCACATAGCTCTGGATGACTACTCAAATCAATTGGACTGATTGGCTGCTTTGCAATGGTAATGCATTAAAAAGACTTACTGGAAGATTTCCTGCATTGTTTTCTGAGCCTGGATTAAAATTCGCTATTTAGGTGCTTCATTTTGTGTCACAGGGAGCAACTATTTAGTTCTGAAAGTTTTAATGAAAAGCAAGCCTGAAGCAGTCTGTTAATTTATTAACAGTGCATAGTTAACTGGCAGAGAACTATGTATTCAGTATCAGTATCTTTAATACAAAGATAAACTTACGCAATCTTAATAAACAGCTACAAATATCTAAACCACCTCCTCTAACTCCAAGAAGTTTTAATCACACACACTTGCACACTCACTCATCCTCTCTCAGGGGATGAGTGGGATACAAGCGCATCCCCATTTCCTAGCAGTATGTGTTCCCCTACTCACACACACCTGCCCTAGGAGACGTGAGCGCTTTAGCTTTAGTTGAACCCATGCCACTTCCTACAACTTGCTGATCCACACACCAGAGAGAAGGCATCCAAATTCACATATGCACGTCTCATGGGGGTGGGGCGATGGACAATTTGGCCCTTTTTGTTGAACCCCGTACTGACAATTCACTAGTCAGATGAAGACTCCTCATGGTGTCTCCAAAAGGAAGGTTACACTCTCGGGTCTAGGCAGAGATTGTGATGCCCTTGGTGACTTCTGGAAGCACCAGAGCAGGTTGTGACAACTTCCAGACTAATATGTCCCCCACCCTGTTATAAATTATCTTGATTCTTTCATCTTTTTCTACTTCTTTCCTTTTCTTTCTTCAAAATTCTACTTCTTTATTTCAAAATTCTCTTTGAGATTCTCCAGTTACTGTTCAATCTGCCTGACAGTCCTCCCTAACACAGTTTTGTGTACCCCCAAACACACTTTGTACACTCATACTCTTTACAGGTGTCATTATCTAGGCCATTTGCTGAGGGCATTGCCACAACATCATATTTATTTATGAAAAAGCAAGAACAAAAGCTCAACAACTTCCTTAATTAATTTTTCACATTAGAAAATCATGTAGTCATTTTCCCATTTTCTGTAATTATTCAATATGACTGTTCTCCTAATAAAGAATAGGAGGTGCCATGTAAAGAGGAAGACAGTAGCTAGGGTCACTGGTGCATTTTCATTATGTCCACTTCTTTCTTTTTCTCTCTTTTTTTTTTTTTTTTATACTGAATAATTATGAACATGCCCTTGCCAGCAAAGTATCATATGCAATAATGGCCTTTCAGAAACTAGTCTCATTCAGAGAAACACATCATCTTCTGCTGGCTATTATATTCTACTAATTACTTGCTAGCACAATTCATAACACTTTGGGTCTAATCTAATGCCTCCAGAAGTCAGAAGAAATTGACAGGCCTTTAAATATTTAGCCAACTGATTTGCGGCAGCAAAATCACTGCAGCCTGTCTCAATAAGCAAACGCATTCTCCAGTGTAAGAGGTAACTGTTTTGAATTATCCAGAGAATCAAAAACCCACTAAAACCAAGGTCACATTCCACCAAGGTAAACCACCATCCACCAAACACACCAGCTATAGGCCTCACAATCTACAAATTAAATTCCAAATGTTTCCAGAAATGCTTTATTGAATAATGATTGTATAGCTATTTCTGTTAAAAAATATATTCTGCATTGACATTAAGAGTTTCAGTGGATTTGCCCTGATCTTTTAAATCGGAATGCTGTGTATCAAGATATTCACTAATGCTAATAGGGATCTCAGTGCACTGGAAAGGAAACTAACCATTTTTAAGCTAAAATTATTTTCATTTCATGTATCTTTGACATTTCAGCATCCCACATATTCCCAGCTAATACGCTTAGAATTTCAGAAATTCAGTCTTCTATGGCTCCAGTTGGCCCTGTATGTGAAGTACAGATCTACATGTGAAAGACAGCAATACAAGCAATGACGTTCTTGTGTATTTAGTTCTGCAAATACGAGACACAATGCAAGATACCTAGAAAAAAAATTAGATGCATAAACAAATCAAGGAACAGATATATGCAGTAAATTGAAAATTCCGATTGTTATGGTGTTTTTCAAAAATGTTTTCACATTTAGCAAACAAGTGAAATTGGAACAAACTAAAAATAAAAATATAATTTCAAACTGTATACAATGTTTTATTCTATTTCTTAAGAACTGTCAGAGTATTTTTTCTTGTAGTGCGGAAACATTCACAATATCTGAATGTGTGAACAGACGCAATAGAATAGCTGCCCCTTCCAGTCTCAGCTCACAGGGGCTTGGAACGCACAGCCGTCAGTGATGGAATAAGAAAACAAAAAGGAATAAGAAGTGTCCATCGGTACTCACTATTTCTGCACTATGTCCTCTGAAAGTATGATAACATTTTCCTGTTTCTGTACTCCACAGTTTGCAGGTTTTATCAAAAGATCCAGTGGCAATCTTGTCACTAAATGGAAAAAATCCTGACATTTTTATTTAGAAAAAAACCTCTGACCTCAAAGACAGTAAAACTCACAGAAACAATACCCAGCTGTTGAATTTTTCATTCATTTTGGTGCATTCTGCTGCACTATAAGATACTGAAGCAGGATTTCACAAACAGAAGTTACATTAGTAGAAAAAATTAGCAGACATAATTAGTTTTTCAAAGAGCTGCTGTGCCTATCTGTTAGCACAGAACTGTTCATAACTGATGACTAATCTACATTAGGGATGAAGTTATCTGCTGGACTTCCAGATGTATTTAAAAGTTATGTCATTTTGTCAGATAGCACCTGTTTATCAACAGTTACAAACTCCTTTTATAAGCAGTTTACCCAAATTTCAGAGGTGGAACTCCACTCCCACCAAAGTCAGTGGAAGTGTTGTGATCAACTGCAGTTAGAGCAAGACTGAAGTGAGGTACCCAGAAAATGTAGCAAAGGACACTGTATCGAAATCTAAAGATGAGCAGGAAAAAAAAAGTTCTTTTATACTGAACTTTAAATAATGTAGCTCAGGGTTCTCACCAAGCTTTCGCTTGCTATATATCGCTTCTCCACTTTAATGTTACAGTCTAGTTATTGATCTTTGCACAGATATTTGTCATACATTACTTTCTTCACAGTACATAAAAATCTCATTAATTGGTTACTTTAAAATAGTTAAGAATAATAGCAGAATATAAGACATTGACGTAGCAGGTTCTAGGTTAGATAAAGTCTTTTCATCTAGAAGGAAATGATGATGCTCCAAATAATGTAAGAAAAAGTCTGTAACTATTATTTTCTGATGTTGATTGTGTATTGCTTAACTGATAAATCCAGCATCTGACAGTGAAAGAAGTAATGTGATTCAATATAAAAATAGGAATTAATTTTTCCTATTTTGCAGGGAAGCAAAACAGTTTACTTATACATGACAGCTTCCTCAAGAAGCAAATGACAACGAAACTTCGGTAGCTAACATGTAATTCCCTTCACCTATCATGTGGCAATTCTAACCTAGGGCAAACAGTTATTGCAGAAAACAAAAGATGCATAGATTCATATTTGACATTCATACAGCGGCACCCTGTGGATTTTATAAAAATTACTCAACAGCTATGACACTTCTAAATTCTGTCCTAAATAATAATGAATGTGCCACACCAAATGGAGAAACCCACTTTTATTATGACAGAAACGTTCTTTCTCCTTAACTGCAGCAACACAAGATGTAGTAAGTACTTATATTTCACATCATATACAAATTATAGCAGAAAACACGCTTGAGTGTATCTCTCATAAAAATAATATACAGTGCTGTTCCATGGTGATTAGTTATACTTGAACTTTACAAATTCAGAATTTTAACCCTTTCAATTTGAGATAATATATTTGATGTTAAAGTCTGAGTAACAGTTCTGTATTTGCAAAATACATGATTAGCAATTATGATGTATCCCAGAGAAAATATATTTACCCATAGGGATTATTGAAAGCTATTGCATAGACAACGTTTCCGTGTCCCTCCAGCGTACGTAGCTCTTCTCCTGATGCAGTATCCCATACTTTGCAGGTTCTGTCATAGCTTCCAGTGATAAAGCTAAAGGAAAGAGAAATTAATTTCTGAATACAGTAAATATCTTACTGGTCCTGGTGCATAGTCAAATGAGTTATTTCCACAGATTTCAGTTAGCACTGTCTCAGACCCTAAATATCTTCTTTCTTTCAAAAAAACAGATTAATGACCATAGAGATTCCTTTTTTTTTTTTTAAACTGTTACTCATAAAAAAAATTGTTTCTAATCTTTAATGTATTTCAACTAGAAAGCAAGCTGTTGCTTTCAAGACATGAAGAAAAAATGATTTGGCATGTGCCCACAGTTGAATCAATTTACATGAAATTCCACTACAGTGAAAGTCCCAAATGAATTTATGTCAAAGATGCTTAGAAGTAGCACAGCTGAATTCTTTGAATTCTTTTTGCAGCAAGATAAGAGCACTGAAATTCCCTTACAATTTAATTTACAAATACAAAACTTCAATTAGTGACTATGTACTTTGACTTTGAAAACAACTTACCGGGAACCCGATTTGTTAAATGCTACATTAGTCAGTGGCAATATATGTGCTCTAAGTACCTGAAACAGAAGCAAGGGAAGGAAGAAGAAAACAACATTTGATGAAAATTAAAAAAAAAAAAAAGAACCAATAACAATTGCTTAAAATATTCACTAGGTTAATATTTTCTTCTCCTCCTGTCAGAGTAGCAGTTACAGCTGCAATACATTAATCTCTAACTAAAAACATCTCCCATGCCTCAACAGGTTATCACTGTAAGGTATTATATAGTATTGATTTGAAATTTATATTTTACTTGAATGAACTGTCTTTTCCCCCATGTTTGCTTTTTCTCCACCTTCTCTGAGACCAGCAAAGTAACCCTAGACCAGAGATGAAAAACAAATGAGTGAGGAGATCACGTCTGGTGAGATCACTGATGAAAGAAATCCCAACTAATACTAAGCCTTATATAGTGAATGAAGAGATCCAGCTGAATTGAGTATTTTGAGTCTTTTAGGTTATGGGATGCTTTCAGCTAGTATATGATTTTGTTTTCAAAAACATGAAGAACAGAAACAAGATACATCTACGTCCTGTGAGGTCATAACAAAAAAGGCATGCAGAACCATAAAAAAGATAGTTATCAAGACAAAATTCAAAGAGGGAATTTCAAATTTGATGTCTGCCTGTATTGTGTAGGTTATGGAGGTGACTCTTTCTAACGTTGCTTCTAAGGCCCTTTAAAATCAGACAGTATATATGTTTAATGTAAATTATCTCACAGCCATAATAATAGTAAGGTTTATTAAACATAGGTGAAAATGGTTTCAGATACTGCCAATGAAATTAAGTGTGCTGTGATACTTTGAAAATGACAAAAGAACAAATAATAATCTGGTTTGTGTTTGAATAAGGTGGCTACTGTATATCAGGGTTTGCATTTGAAACAACTTTCACCTATTACAAGCTGGCTTCTGCTTGAGTCTAAAGCATAATAAAATCATATCCTGGAAAATCACAGCAACTGCTGACAGTGAAGTAAAGGGATGTTAAAAATACAGCAGTGGTCCACTAGGTCTTCTTCACAGTGTAAGAATGAAGAAGAAATGATTTATGAGCAACGCGATTTAATCACTGACATATTACCAGAGCTTCAACTTTTTGTTCTTAACTCTAGCTTTCTCAGCTGTCTGTCTCCAAAAGAAAAACGAAAGGAGCTCAGAGATCATCTACTCAGAAGAGCAGGGACTGATAAAATGGAAATAACAATGGTCAAGTGAAGGACTGAGAGAGAGAGAAAAAAAACATATTTAATGTTAGAGAAACAGCAATTTCTGTTCTCTCCAGAAAGTAAGACAAGTTGTACTTTCAGTTACAGCAGTGGGAATGACAAAAATATTTTGCTTTTTTTTTTTTTTTAAACAGCCACAGAATACAAATATCTACACATGAGAATGGATAATCATGGAAGTTTATGGAAATTTGACCCATGACATTTTTAGGGCTCCATGCAGGCAGCTCTGAACAACAAACATGTTTAACCATTATGAAAAAAGGGAGGAAAATGAGATGGGTTTATGTGCAATTTCAGATCATGGGACTAATTCTGTTCTTCCAATGCCCAGTGCTGCAGTTGCTTCATCCACAGAACTCTAAGCCAGCAAGAATTGCTTGTGCAAATGATACAAGAATCAAACCCTAAGGCAAAATTTAAAAAATGTACCTCAGTTCTGCAAAATCTGCTACAGCAGTCCCTTAGATAAAAATCTGCAAATCACCACAGTATACCATTTCTATGCATTAGTTTAAAACCTGAGAAATTGTTACAAAAGCTTGTTTCTCTGTAGGGTACCTAACACAGCACTGTCACCCCAATTACTGGAAATAACAAAAAGATGGGTTTATACACTCATTTAAGATTATGCTCCAGTGCAACAGGAAAAAATATTCCTTTCCAAACAATGCAAACACATTTAAAAAAAAAAAAATTCTCGCTTCCACCCACCTCTTATATTTTATTAGCATCTCAGTAGCTTTAAATGGAACTGAAACATAAAACAAGTTAATTTCAGACACTTCTGACTACTCTTCAGTGAAGGAAATAAGCCAGCACTGATTGGATTTGCCTGCCTCTAGTACTTCAAAATTCAGAAGCTCAAATGTGGCACTATAACCAACAAAGAACAAATACTTTATTTACACTGAAATTTAAACAAATATTTGATGATTTCCCAGACTCTGCGATGAACAAACAATTTTAAAAGCTTGTGAAACGCAAGGCATTTTCTCAGTTGAGAGCATACCTTAAAACGGAACATAAACTTTTTAAATTTAAAATGCCTTATTACATAGCTCTGTTTTCAAGGTTAAATACACAGATCTTTGCAGAATTCACCCAAATGTGTAATGTTGGTCAAAAGAATCGAAGTTATGTCTAGCAACGTGTAAGGGGTTTTTTTTAGCCAAACAAACCAACACAAAACTTCTTCCTTTCCTCTAAATGTAAGGTAACAGTAACATAGGACTGACCAGGAATTTTTAACAGCTACACATTGCCATCTGCTGACACAGTAAAGATACAACACTTAATTATTTCAGATTGCAACATACAATCTCTGGAAGTAATTTTATTTTTATTCCCACAATGAAATACAAGTAAACCTATTCCTTTCTGACAGACTGAATCCTGGATTTGAAGCCCTGAAAGGTCTCTCTAATCATTGTTTTTAAAAAGCTTACTCATTTAAAATAAATTTTTAAATTACTGTCTGTAAACTGAAGATGAGCCTTTTCCCAGCAGATAATTTACTTGGGATCGATTTGCAGGTTTTGTTTAAACGTAACTACGGGTGTTGCTTGTCCCCCAGGCCTTATTTAACAAACGAGAATTCTTTCTCTCCATCCAAAACACACCCTTGTCCATAAGCCTGTGTAAACAGTGTCTCGGAACAGTTACACCTCCCAGACTTTTCGGGGAATTCCTGGCCGACATAACCAGTCCAGACTCAGTCACTCTAAGCAGTGCAGAGGTGATTGAAAAGAGTCAAGAAATTGGCCATAAAGTCCAAATTTTGCTCTCATGCATAATATGCAGCAGTTAAAACATACTCGCAACACCAGAACTGAAACCCCCCAAAATGCCCCAAATTATTTTAAAGATGTCTCTGACCTTAAAAAGATAGAATTTGTGATCCTCTTTTTCCTCTAGCTTCTCTTGCAATCTTCGTACTAAATGTATGATGTGTTCCTTACATGAAGCTGTGATGAGAGGTTCTCCTTTTCCAATTTCTTCTACTAAGGCTATGGCATCTGTGCTAATTGGGGGGGGGGGGACACGTGTGTAAAAAAAACAACCAAACAAACAAAATCTATCACCCAAAAACCAAAATCCACCATATTTCATCCTCTGTCAATAATTATGAATATAAACCCAAGAATATTATTTACTTGCAGAGAAACTGAAGTAAGCAATTAAATTATATGCATTTATCTCATTCTGTAATGGCTTAAAGAAATATGGATAAAGCACTGGTGCATAAATTACATGTAGCAGTACTAAAGCTAAATAACTTCTTAAGTCAACATTCTCATTACAACAAATTTGTCCTATTCCTCACAAGGAATACATATAGGAGTTTCAGATTGGTGCATTCCAACTGTCTGAAAGCCAGCGGCAGATAATTTGAGTATCATCCTCCACATAGCAAGTCTTACTTGCTTCCTCATGAAGTGACCTCTGCCTTCTATCTTACCGAAAGATATCCTTATCAAACTTAAATCTAAACTTGACTTTGAAATACATTGTATTTTTTATTCTTCAGTTAGGCCAACCCCTGATTTTTAGATATATCAAGCTCCTGCAAATTCTCTCATCATCGGTAGGATACTAGAAAATCAGATTATGCACTCTTACTTATTCTTTCAAAGAAGCCAACTGCAATTAGGTTTGAAACAAAGGAAACCAGAAAGCTTCCATTACTTGCAACAGAAGCAAGTACTTAGTTTCTCCACACAAATACGTGAGAGGGAATCACCTACTTGCCTATCTTACACTGCCTTACCTATGGTTGTTACGAGGATTAATTCACTAACAGGAGAGATCTGAACTGATGCCTAGTTGTTACTTTCAGTGATTTCAACAGAGGTCCTTTAAACCAATGTAACAGGGGGCCGAGTTAGACCCACTGTTTGAAAATGTTCTGAAGACCAGTAACACTATTACAGGACCTAAGAATTAACTGTCATTCATCACAATATTAAGCGCTGTATATTTCTGCTGGCTTTGTACAGGCATCTTGATAATCATAACTCTATAAACAAAAAGAGGCTTCACCTCTGAACAGAAAATCATGATGGTAATATTCAGCTGGAATGCAAGATTCTGTATTTAAAATAGTAGGAAAATGATTTGACTGTGTTATTTTTTTCTTAGTGTGTGCTTTAGTGAACAAAGACATAGGTGACCTCAATTATATTTAAAACAATCAAATAGAGTTGTATATGAGCATGCTACAAAACGGCAGAGAGTGCTTTTATCTGAAATAATATCATACTTACTCAGGTCTAAGATCAAGTAGATCTATAGATCTGGTCTTTGGCTCACCACCTTGTACATATTCCAGAATAATTCCTTTAAAAAAAAAATAATAAGAAGGTCTTAATTAGGTATCTGGGATTTTATAAAGGCACTGTAGACAGCGATGCTTCCACTTTTATTGCTCCACTGACTTCAGCAGACCTACTACCAGTTCTTGGAACTGGAACGAGTTTGTCTGTTCTTGCTGAGAGTTAGCAGGGTGATGAACAACTCCGATGTGTTTATACAATAAAAGATATTAAACATTATTTTATGACCCATTTTCTGTTCTGGAAGTGAACATACTCTTTTTTCCCCAACTTTCTCCATTATTTCATCAGCCCTATTTTCAAAGAAGCTGTCCTGAAGACACTTGTTGTAGTTTGGTGTTCCAAGAAGCCTAGAAAATATGTTTTACAAAACCTGTTCTATTTATTTCAGTGTTTGCAAAGGCCTGTGTGCAGTAATGTATAGAAAATCATAACACGCTTTCCATTTCTAGGTATGCTCTGGCATCTCTGCACCTTCTACTGAGCTGAAGCATTAAAATGTTTAACCGCATTGCTTCCTGTTTTGAAACAGTTGTTAAAGAGTTCTGCTGCTCCTTGGTTTTCTGCGGGAAAGGATGCTTTAGATGAATTTCTATCTCATTTTGCATTTTTCCAAGTCCATAAGAAAAGTTATTAAGTTGAAAGGAAGATCCGATATTACAATACACTTCCTGAGCTGGCCATCTCCATCATGTTTCACTTCTTAAAATTCATTAAATCTCCTGACTGAGTTCATGATAAACGATGAAGGCAGCTCAGCAGCACAGCTTTCCAAAGCATGGTTCTGCTCAGAAAATTCACAGCACAGAGAAAGAAAAAATAAGAAATGTGGCAACTTTTTGCTAATCAGACCTCTTGACAACACAGGTATGTTGTTTTTGGTGCCAACTACCACCACTTTTGACCTTGTAAAACTCCTTACAGCAATGCAAATAAGACCGCCTTGATTTCGCAATGGTAATTCATTAATTACAGCCCTGATGAGCTGGAAGTCCCTCCACCGACCGCAGATGCCAAAATACCCGCACCTGAAGCCAACCCAGCGCCATCCACCAGCTTACTTCTGTCCTAGCCCATGACAGAGGTGAGGAAAACGCCCATTACAGGAGACCCCCACCACCATCACCACCACCCCCCCCCGCACACACCCCGCGCCTCCCTCACAGGGGCGGCCGCCCAACGGCGATCCCCACGCCTGGCCCCAGCCCCACCGAGCCGGCACGGCCCCTGAACAGGGCAGTGAACCGTCCTGGCCTCCCCACCCGGCGGGTAGTAGCGCAGCAGCAGCCGCCTCAGCTTCATCCTCCTCCTCCTCCTCCGGGCTTCGTCCCGTTCCCATAGCAACGCCCCAACAGCGCCTCCGCGCATGCGCCCTGCCCTCAGGCGGGAAGGCCCGGGCGCCGCTTCGGGCCTGGGTGGGGTATGGCGGTGCTTCTTCAAGCCCCCGGGGCCGGGCTTTTGGCATCCACACAGATGGAGGGGCATGGTGGGGAGCCGGTGTGGAGAGCTGAGCACCGGCCCTGGTGGCTGCGCGGCCGAGGCAGGAGGAGGACACGGCTGCGCAGCCGAGGCCTAGGCCTCGGCTGCGCAGCCGTGTCCTCCTCCTGCCTCGGCCGCGCAGCTGAGGCCTCCTGTGCGTAGGCATATAATTATCCCCGCTGAATTTTATCATCCTTTCACTTAGTATTGCAAGGCTTCTCTGCAGTTTCCACAGTCGGCTCGTCTCGGCTACCCTGAATGCCGACAGCTGGAACGGCTCGCCCTGTATAATTCATGCAGAGCTGGCACGGTCTTCTGATCTATGGCGCAGAAAGGGAAGCAGCAGACCTTCAAAGGGCGGAGCGCACTAAAAAATTATAAAATTCGGAGTGCTAAAGAGCCAGGGGTAACGGCATAATAAATATATGAAAGCTACCTGAAAAGCACATAGTCACTTAATGACTAAGGCAAAGATTAAAAAGAAAAGAGAGAACCTAATCAGCTTATTTTTTTTTAAAAGAAACTCAGGACAGAGACACGAGTATGAAAATACTCTTTCATCAAAGAGAAGAAAGAATCTATATGAAAAGAGACGACCAACATGGAATCATTAAAAGATTAGTATTATTAATAGAACCCAAAATTTGAGTGGAGCTTTATGCAGAAATGACTGTAGAGCATCAACAGGGGGAAGCAGTGAACACATTTTCATTTAGCAAATCTCATAGCCCACACTGTTGACAATGGGTCAACAGAAGACAGTCCCAGTCAGTGTTTAACAAAACATGACTTTTCCGAAAACACCCATATGGCTCCCTGCAGCTTCACTTTGAAGACAGTCCTTTGGTTTTTGAAAGCCAGGAAGTAAAATACAATGGCCAATTCCAGATTTACTCTGGGACATGACTGGGGGACAAAGTGGTCTCTGGGTTTTTCATTCCTATTTGTTTGGTTTAATCTTTTGTCTTATTTGTACATGGAAAGTCTTGAGGCAGATAAGAAATACTTGTATTGGAAACAAAGAATCCGAACAGCTTTCCAACTGAATTGTCTTATGTGGAAAAATAGCTTTTTGAACAACCTCTAATCTTGGTGGTCTCCAATTTCTTAACAGCCTTTTGTATTCGTTTAACATAATGTGTATCCACCCAGGTTATAATTTCTGAATATAAACATTTTTCTGTTCTTTTAACTTAGGTGATGTTACCAATGAACATGGCATAGGCACTGCTTCCTACATTAACACCTTCTTTGTTCTTCATAAACACACATTCATGCAGCCTTTCTGGTGCCTTCAGTGTTACTTAATGCCAACTAGAAGTGCTACATTTAATTTTTTTAGTCAAATTTAAAAGCTTGATACTTCTCTAAAGCATAAATGAGTACCTGCAGTTCCAATATAACTTACATAGTAAACATCTCTTCAATTCTATACTTCAGGGTTGTATTTGCATCATTGAATCAATTATTGTGATATTCTTGAGCAATCATTTTTTCAATCATTTTGCATATCATATGCCAACAAGCTTTTTTTTGTGTTTGCTTTTCATGAGACACAGAAAGGGCAAGTGCAGACCAGTCTAAGCGGAGGAGAGGGAAATGGAACGGCTGCAGAGCTCCATGACGTCAGTACCCGATGGTTCGGCACGTTCTCTCCTCACTTTCTTGCTGTAAGTCTCCATCTGCACATGCACACCTCACAGCTTGTCATCAATAGCGACACTGGAAAATGATACGTCAAATCAGGCCTCAACTCTCGCCTCCTTTCCTTGCTTCTGTAGCAGAAGATTCAGGAGCAGTGGAGTCAGAAATAAATCCCTCTTAGCTCTGGGCCTGCTATCCAGACTGTCCTAAGGAGGCACTGGCATAATGACATTGTTTGCTCTGTTCCTATATAGTAACTGGAAAAAATTGGTGACCACCTGAACAGGGGACAAAGAGCTAACACCGTGCTGAGATGAAGTTTTCCCCAGAGTGCCACCCAGAACAGGCCTGTCTGCAAAATAAATATATTGTAACTAACAGTATGTCTTTCTGACAAAACAGAACCAGAGTTGTAGCACAGGTGGGATTACCCAAGGAGACTTTAGGCAACAAAGATAAAAGCTGTAGTGAGAGAGTGAAGGGAAGGACTTAAACACAGCTAATTCCTTGAGGACTCATCGAGCAGGTACCCTGATGATGCATCAGACTGAGCTGAAATCTATACCACTAAACCTTGACTGTTAAGCAGAAATTTAACTCTTTTTAAAGTTCAGTGAAATGGGCAACTAGTATATACTTTTAGAAGGAAAAATTTTAGGCTACTGGGGCAATATCATTGCCCTGATACTTTTCAGCATCCAAAGACTGCCCACAGCCTTTAAGCTATGAAAGGCTAACTTCAAAGAATCTGCATACACACCGTAGAAAGTTCAAAAATATCTACACTGGAAATAAAAATTAAATGCTGAGACATACAGCCAGGATCTCTAGCAATTTTTATCTCTGGATGAGATAATCAGGTTTTATGTACAGTATCAATGTTATCAGCCTGGAAAGATAACTTATACATCAGTTGTACCCTCTGCATTTTTCTTATGTCAGCAGTTTGCAGGAGTGGCAGAAAGTTAAGATACTATAAACCTCACTATCATTCAATATTCAAAAGCCTTTGAAAGGCTGCAATGTCGACTTATTTAGAGTGCTGGAGACAATTGTGTTGGACACTACAAAGCAAAATTAATACAGTTACAATGAAGAGCTTCCTTTTGAGAGCTCTGGGTTCTTCCTACCAACACAGGTCTGAAATCTCTCTTTTCTTGAGCCAAAGTACTGTCCTGAGAAGAATAACAAGAAGAAAGTGTTTCTGACTCAAACACACTCTTGCTTGCAGAGAAGAGTGGGGTTTAGGCTTCCTGATTTAAAGTTGTATCATGACCCACTTGTTCTGAAGTAGGTCAGTCTGTGGTATGCTGAACTAAATCAGAAAGGCCAGCCCAAGAGTAGTCTGAGCTAAGGGAAAGATGTAGAAAGCCACTTCCTATTTTCTGCTATGTTAGTAATGGGTGCAGCAAATTTTTACTAAGGGGAGATTTTGCATGTTGTCCTTTCTCGCATGCTGTCCTTTCTCATAATTGTCAGGTCTCTCAGTTGCAGAAGGACTGTGCTCAGATATTTCCTTGTTTCTGCTTGGTGAATTAAATGGTTTTTCAAGGTTGTTTGCTTCTGGTGTAGATAACCTGCTTCCTCTTGCCCAAACAGACACCGCTATGCACACACGCTTCTCTGTGCATTGTTAGAGCATCTTCTCACTTCTGCTCTGTTATTTCCAATACTAATCATGACACCACAGCCATCAAAAATGTTAAAACTATTTTACTTGTATAAAGAACATGATCTAGTGGGAGTTTGCTGTTTGCTAGGTAAGAGCTATTCTGGGAGAAAGAGCTGACAGTGTGTTACAGAACAAAGTGCTCTCTTTCCCAAAGATTGTTTTTCATCTTTGCATGGCTGTTTTCATCCATTTAAAGCTATCTTGAATAAAGAAAAAAAATTAGTAGTTGCTATTTGCCTAGAAATTGTGTCGTCTACAGGTTTCTGTTCACATGAATAGATGCAAGTGTTGTTTACCTACAGTGAGATAATAACAAGTACTGGAAAAGAACAGTAGTTCTCTTCTTTGCTCTTTTCTTCCATTTCTGACAGACTGCTTACATATCCCATGCAGCCAGGTAAATTCCATACATTTTTACATGTTTCAGTCAAATTTTCACTTAGCTGAAAAAAGGTTTTCCTTGCTGTCTGCTTTTTAAGGGAGCGCCTTTCCTCTTAACCTTGTCAAGCTGATGGGTAGACCTGATGACAACAAAAAAAAAAACTCAAAGCAAAAAAACACCAATAAAATTTATTTATCTTACCCTCTCTGAGAAGAACTCAGAAATGCCTTTAATCTTGCTTTCCATGGTCTAGACTGGAGGGGGCTGAATACCTTTTGGTTAGGGAGAGCTCTGTATCATCCAGTCAAGACGGCAAAGCTGACGGTATCGGGTAATTACGCAAGTATTCTGTGGTCACATTGTCTGAGCTGCAAGATGAAAGCCAGCGAGTTATCCGGATGCACCTAGTGAGGAAAATAGAGGAGCACTTCTACATATACCTAACACAAAATTGAGACAAACCACTTTGAGTCAGGAGAAAGCAGAAAGCTCCTGACGAATAACAGGATTTCTAGTAAGTCTACAGTAGAATTGGAAAACATAAGTAGTGAAAGCCACTTTGTTTTAGAAAACACAGCTTCCTTAAAGCGTATGCATCTCACCATTGTTTTTAATAATAATAAAAAAAGTCAAAATAACTCATTTGTGCTTCTATATTTCATTTTTATAATGACAAAATTCATTAAGCATTTCACATAAACCATCATGTTTTCTACATATCTATATGCCTTCACTAAGTGTGGTAGTACTATTGTGTTGCCTCCGTGTTTCTTGTATTCAAAGTTTCTTTACCATCATTTTGATGTACTTCATATGGATATGCAAAACAATATATGCGTGTATCATTCATTCATTGTAATTAGCATTAATACAGCACTACCCACTTTCAAAATTCATAAAATGTTTTGGCCTACTCTTGTGGCAATCTGGAGGATGCTATAGAGTGAGCAGCTCTTTGAGATTTGCAGTATCTCAGATATCTTTGGGATTTGCATTGTCTCTGAAAGATATTTTGACCATTTGTTCCTAGTAATAACAATATGAAACATTCAGATGCCCACTGGAACACATAATCCTAATTTTCAACCAGCTCTAGTAAATGTACATTTGAAAAAAGAAGTCACTGTAGTAAGACTTATAGCTAAAATATTATTTTTCAGATATGCATGACAAACTTTTACATGAGCATTTTGTTTTGTATTCCTTAAGTACAGCTATATATCAAAGCTTATTCATACATGAGGTACTGCCACATTTGAATGAACAGTAGAAGTCACCACACTGACCACTCTACAGCTCTGATTTATCTGCCACATTAAGCCTATCATTCTCAAATTCCCATTTGCCTGCTTTGGAAGTTTATAGTGTTCTCACTAGCTTTGTACCTGACCAATGATGCTGCAAGGATATTAAACTACTAGTTTAATCTTGACACCGTAATTGACAATTTCACTGAAAATTGGACCACTTACTTGAATCCGTTTCCACTGACACAACTCTAATTAGATGGCTTGACCGGTCAGTGCATAGCCCCTTGCTATCCTTCCAACCCAGGTCTGTAGCTTCTTACAGATTTGTAATATTTCTGTGCTTGGTACCTGATGATGCTATCGACTGTCACCTCAATATTTGTTATATGAATTCATGGTACAGAGTTTATCCCCTTGCAAGCCATGTTCCTTCAAGAACAATCTATGTTTTCATTAAATTTTATCATCCAGAAGACATAGGAGGAGTCTAGTACAATTTTGTTGTACTAGACCATCCTACGCGTAAATGTGTTGCCTTGGCTTATGGGCACATGGCCAGAAGAGAAGACAGTTACAATTTGCATCACAAATATAGCTATAGTTTGACACAGAAATAAGAAATACTTTTTGGTCTTTCGTACACTTTTGTACATGCCTTCACTAATCATGGTACCCCAATTGCACTAATTCAGTGTTCCTTCTTTCCTACGTTGCTTTATGCTGTAGGTGTCTATTGAATGGATCCTGTCATTCAGGCTTTCTCAGCAGGGAACCCAACTGCTGGGCCACACCATTCCTATTTCCAGAAGCTGGTTTTTCTCTCTCTCCCTCATTCTTACTGTAAGCGTGACTTTCCAAATGAGATATTCTTCACAGGCTGAGAAACCCCCCAACTAACAAAAAAGCATATCTGATACCTTATTACAACTATCTAGGTGTGTCTTCTCATTCACTGTGGCACAGGAAACAGTTAATGTTAGCCCTTAAGCAAGCTAAATCTCTGAAGCCGGTGGGCCATTACATCCATCTCCAGTAGTAAAGAAAAGAAGGAGAAAAACTATAAAACAAACAGATAGAAAGAACATATACACCTTCAGACTCAACTAGAACTGCAATTTTTTTCACTGAGAAAGTGGCTCAAGATCATAATTTCTGGTGACTGAAAGTAACGTTCACTGCAGGAAACACGACAATAACCTTCCCTTTAAATTTCACTACTACAGCTGCTACTCAAAAACATGAGTCCATTATCAAAACATTGTAACAACTGGCTTAGATGTGAAAAGCTGTTGAGATGTTCCTCTTCATCTTTTATTTTCCAAGGCTTTCTCCGTAACTTTGAGGGCTAGAGAAGCCTAGACTTTTAGGTAAAACAAGTTACTCCAGGAGGTGGAGTATTGTGAAAAATCTACTACACTGGAACGCATGGGATCCAATGGTCATATGAACAGATTTAACCAAGAGATTAGGTTTGTAAATTAATACATGTAGGAATTATTGATATATTTAATGAACCTTAGTGATTGCATCTGACACGTTCCTTGGACACCTCTCCAATAGTAAGAGTATTAACCATTGGGAAGGAACCAAATTTAATAGAACCTGAGATATGACTTCTATCCACAGAACAGATAACCATACAAAGTCAACTCCCACTTACATCAGTCACCTCTTCCGAGAGTAGGGTAGCTCTTTCCCCTTGGATTTTCATATCCCTTTGCTGGAACCGTTAGTCTAGGAAAATCTGCGGTGTGCAATCCTTCTTTTCCTCCCGTTTACATGTGCAGCTGTGTGGCCCTGATGGTAGGTAAAATCCCTCTAGTACAGGACATGCATGGTGAGTGTGCCCAGCACAATTCTGTATATGGACACTATATAGAGAATATCTGGTTTTTCAGGGGATCTCAACCCAGGCTATCGATTGTCTCCTTGATACAGAGGGTGTAAAAAAAAATAAAATTAATAGAGGTTTCAATTTAAAGTTAGAGAGTAGCAAAATTTCAGGAACACAGGAAAGTAGATGCAGATGCATACGAGTAAAATTGTTACTTTATTTTGGAGGTATGACTGAAGTCATATAAGCAAAACTATAGAAATACCATTGTAAATTTAATAATAACAATTAACAGTAGTATTTTAGTCTCTACTTTTCCTGTGACATATTTGCTTTTTAAGCATACAGTCTTCTGAATTTCATCTGATGCTTTATATTAAATATGTATTTGTGATTGCATAATCTTTGAATAATTCTATAAATTCAAGGAAGCTAAAAGACTATTAAACAAGTGCCTGGCTTTATTTACAGTAGTAGCTACGTAAGCAATACACTACGCTTAATATATAATAGCAGCCACAGCACAATATCAATTGTATATCGTATTTAGATGTTCTAATGCCAGCAACTCTTGGTGAGCTTTGACGGGAAGCTGTCTACAACTGATAATGCAGAAGGAACGAACAGCAATTTGAAAACCTTTAACAGAGTTCGGGATGCAACACTGGATGGTTAAGGCTGACACCTCCCAGAACAGAGCAACCACAAGATCATAGGAACATAGATTATAATTTTCCATTTCTGTACAGTCATACAACTATAATCACTTTGTAAACATAACACACACAATGCACTGGTTTTAGTCTGAAGATTAAAAACTTGTGATTCATATTTTGGCAATGGATGTTGCCTGTAGCCTGGTATTTGCACTAGGACTGCCAGGGCGTGACACAGCTGAGCTCAGTGTACAGAAGGCTTAATCAAGTGACAGTGTCACAAGCCTAAAGCCCTCCTTGGTTCACAAATTCCCCATTCTCTTCTCAACAAAATTACAGCTGAACGATACATCCAGTTCTTGAGTAGAGTTCAGCTACATGCGGGCTCGGTGGTACTGGTAATCAAAAACAACTGACCAATTATCAACACCCATATGACAGATCTAAAAGTGTCATTGTCACTAAGCACACCCAGTAATGCTTGGTTTTCACATATACTTGAAAACATGTATGCTGCAGGCTAAGGAGGGCCTTCGCCCATTTGTCTCTTGGATTTGCACATGCTTTACAACCCCTCTTGGTGCGGAAGGTGGAAAAACCAACAGCTGAGGAACAAAAAACAGTCTTCAACTGATAGTTAGGAGCTACTATCAACTGAACAGTAATTCAACAAATAACTTGTTAATATTTGCCCGGCAGATGAGATGTGGCAGGTTTTATATTTTAATAGCAAAATTAAATCAGCAGAAGGTTTGCTATTCCTTACAAAAATCACTGTCCGTGCAATGCTGTTATTTTTATTATCAACATCTCTCCTACCTTTCATTAACACCTGCTGATTTTTAAACATACAGTGTGCAGTGGCAGATAAAAATGCATTCTAAGAGCCATTCCTCATTGTATACCTTTTTCTATGTAGATAATTCCATAGGACTGTACACAGATATGAGAAAGTATAGTATTTAAACATATTTTCCCACTAGCCAAGAACAGATCCAAATCCAGAACTGGAACAGAACCAGATCCATGCATCAGGCAATACTAACCAATATTGGTCATGCTACTGAATTTGTTTAAACTGGTAACTTATACAATAGCATTTTTTTCCACAGACGACTACTGACAGCTCTCACACCTGTTATCCAAATGATATTCAAGCTCTAATAAAAAGCCTCATTGGCATTTTGGAAGAAAAAACAGTTTGTTTTTTTGAAAAATAATATATAAAGGGAAGGAAAAGGTCCCCAGATGACTGTCTAGCACTGCACGTTAAATTGTTGAACAAAATTATACATGCTGAATTAGGATCTCAGGGTCAAAGATATAAAAAAAAAAAAAAGAAACTTACCTACACAAATGCAAAACAGCCCCACCAAAGTAATCAAGATTAAGCTTTTCCTAGAAATGCTCATGATTTTACGAGCTGTCAGAACTTTTAACTGGCCTCTTAAGGTTACTTACTCACAAAAATGGGCCTCAAGTCCGATTATTTTGGAGAAACAGCACTCGCTTATAATACCTGCTTGTATCCTCGGGAATGTGTGGAGGGACATGCTATTTTTATGTGGAATTTCCTATCAGTAACATAACAACCTTATCAATCTATGCTATTAAGCATAGAAAAAAAAAATTCAAATTACTTTTTTTTCTTCCAGTGAGGTTTGTTATAAAAAAAGAAAAATATTAAATTAGAATGAAAGAGGAACAACAAAAAAAAAAAATCGCACAAGTCATAGCTCTGTGGATAAAGCATCCAGGTTTTTGTGGTGATGGAGCCATGGCTGACAAGAGGAAGGATGAGTTACAGAAGCAATACGAAACTTTTAACAGGCCCAAGCTGGGAGTGCAAAGAGCCACCCACAGAATTTTTCATATTGATCTTCACTTTCTTATTTTGCTCACTTGCTTTGAATTTGCCGGCTTGGACTCCATGTTTTTCTGCACTGAGTTTCTGCACTGAGTTTCTGCACCATAGCTGTGGTTCCTACCGTCTCCACCAATGCCTACGTATTCCCAGGGTTGGCTTGGGGAACCTCACCTTCTGATGTTTTTAACATGAATCCATTCATTGTGTCTATACCGTTTTGTTGGTGCCAGATTTAGCCTGCAAGCTCTTGGACCCCAAACAGGAGCCCAGACCACTGCTGGCTAGTATGAGGCAGAGCTCTGAAGTTTGGCCCAGAAGCTATGGGAATCCCCAGGGAACATGCTGGGTAATTACTCCTCCCTGGGAGGCCAATAGCTTCTTACATGATATCATTAATATCAGGAACATGGATTCCACCTCCTGGAAATTAAAACAAATTAATCCTGCTTCTTCAGAGCCTTACCCACAGAGAATTGCCAATTCCCAGATTTGCAGAGCCACAAGGAGATTGCTTAAGTTCTAGCAAGTTTTGAAACCAGAAGATAACCGCCTTACACTCATGAACATGATTTAGAAAACCCAACACCTCTCAGCTCCTCTCTCAAGGACACCAAAACTGCTTTACATTTAAGTTAAATTAAAAATAATGCTTCTATCTCTATGTCTAAAAGGTACCAAAACCCAAGATGTAGATTTATCTGCAAGACTCTGGTGCCAACAATGAGAGGACTACACTTGCACAGCCTACTTGGTCACATCCCTGAAGTGTGTGTGGGCCATATAATAGTACCTAAAAAGCTGAGCAGCCTTCCCCATTCAACCTGCACCCATGATCCTACAACTCCACGAGGTCCCATTACTTTTATCAGGCATCATTTGTACTTTAGTAGTGTCTGCAGACCTCCATCAACCAGATCCTGCATCAGGCAAATCTCGTTATGCTAGAAGTCATCATATACTATAGGAAATGCATAAAGGGGAGGAAAGCACTGCAAATTTCCCCTCTAGCGATAGCCCTTTAAGTTGAGAGCAAACTATGTTACCATAATCATAATCCTTCTCAGTGGATGAGCTAGAAGCTTGCCCTGTAACAATATGCGTAAGGTTTCTCCTGAACAAATAGAGAAACTGGTAAGAGAAATTCTCTCAAGTCTGATAAAGATGAAATTGAGCAAAGAAAAGGTCTTCATGTTAAGTAAGCAAAAGCTTCTTATATAGCTGCTGTCTGGGGGAGACAAAGGAATTATATCCTACGGAGTTCATAGCTACCCATACAGCAAGCAAAGTGAGCAAGGTGGAAAGTGGCTTTAAGAGGTGCGAATAATTGTTCAAGCTGGAGGCTCATAAGCAAAGGAGTTCATTTCAGGGGGAAGTCACCTTTTTCAACTAAAAAAATAAATACATAACACAGAGTGCAGATTTTAACATTTATTTTTTTTTAAAACTCCAATTTCCATTTCTTCTACAAGCAGACTTTGTTTAACAATAGTTCAAGATTATAATGCTAACTACAGTTAAAAGGAAACATTTTGGCACAAGACATTCCAAAGAAGTAACAAAAAAAGCAGAATAAATAACCCGTTTTACATATGCTGAACAACAACAAAAAAAAGAAATAAACTTAATAAAATTCACACTTTGTACAACAGCTTAAGGTAGTCCTTACTAAATAATACTCACATCATATTAGTAACATACGAGTATTAGTAAAAATAGAAACTTTAACAAAGTGCTTAATTCAAGCAAAACAGTGATGCAATATGAATCAACTCCAGAAGTCCGACGGTTCCAAAGAAGCCAGAGACAGTGGTGAGTAAGCACACAACAGTGTACAAGACGACAATCTCAACCAAGAGGTTGAACCCAGTGGTTCTTCAGCCACGTCCATGTTCAGTTCCCTGCTGGAAACCGTATCACATTGACATCCTCTTGAGCTTATGGCTGTTAAAAGAATGAGAGAACACACTTAAATAATGACCTCAGCCATAAGTCAATTATAAGGTTCTCTCTCCAAGATGTAGCGCCTCCTGAGAGAATAGCTCAGGTAGAAAAAGGGACACATGACATGACTGTCCCCATCAGACTCTAAAAAGGAGCAGCCTTCTCTGACAGGAGATGGAAAGACAAATGTGTTCAGCATTGCCACATCAGAAGTGGTATTCAGGGGATGTAAGAAATGGGCTTTCATACATGCTCTGTTTTCATCAGCCTAGTAGTAGTTAGATTTTTAAATGCCTACCTCAGGAAAAGAAGATGCTTCTTCACCCAGCCTTCCTTAGGATTTACACAGGCGTTCAGTCCACTGTAGGTGTGGAAACTGGAAAATAAATAATGATAAAGAGATCAGTAAATCATTAGAAATCCCTGCCAGTAAATACTATGAAGAGGCATTTGGTCAAAAACATGCAATTTAGTTACTCTATATAATAAACAATAGCAACCGCTTTTGTAAATGCCAGTTGGATATGGGATGCTCCACAAGCCCTCCAATACTGTATGAACAAAAAGAGATACCTAATGAAATTAAAACGTAATAGCTTCTTCAGTCTCAGGGATCATTTTTTGCACCATAAAGTTGTGTTCAATTTATTGGAACTATTGAGGCAAAGAGCTTTGCTGGATGCCAGAAATAATTTGTGAGACTAAGGAGAATAGTTGCTGTTAAGTTAAGGTGACAGATCAACATTTAAGAGGGCTAAAATCTCGTGGGGAAAAAAACTTCTGATCTCTATGAGTTAAGAGAACTCATCACTTATGTATCTGTTTACAGGTTTTGGCCAGGGAAGGCCCTGTGTCGGCTAGCGTGGCCCTCAGCTGGAGACAAAGCATGTCTTTGCACAGTGATTGCTAAGCAGTCAGATTTATTGTTTACATCGTATGGCTATCCTATGAGATAGTAGTCCCTATCAACTAGAGACGATGTATTTTGTTTACAGGTATTATATACCATCTATTCAGTTAATTTAATGTTTTGAAAAAGCAAGGAAAAAAATCATGCTTATAGTGTTCAAATTATTGCTTCTGCCCAAACAGTTATCTTAAGGTTAATACATGTCAGAAAAAACTAGTATCTTCTGAAAAGTAACTTACATGATCGCATGGATATCGCAGACTTCACTGGAGAGCTGTTCAGTATAACCCTTCAGCGCCCACCGAGGCAAACGGACTTTGGTGTAAGACAGGCAGCAATCCTGGTTGCTTTGTGCTGGAATGAAGGAAAATGACCAGGTAAATAAAACCCGTTTGGACCTCACTGCCGTGCTGCCTAGGGTACTCTCTGTTCAGCCCCCTGACTATCCAGCTCCAGAAGAGGAGGATTAGGCAGCATACTGTGCTGAAATAATTCCCTTCCACCTCTCCCTCGTCCTGCTGCCAGCCACGAGCATGCACACCCCAGCGTGGCAGGCACCGAGAACCGCTTCCTGGGGCCAGACACCCGAGCTCACTCACCATCAGAGGTGCCGCACAGGAGCAGCGCCAGGAGCCCCAACAGGGAAACCAGGACCAAGCTCTTGCTGCTAAAGCCAGCCATTTCCACTCCTTCCACTTCACAGCAGCGGTGCTCCTGGGAGTGCTGGGCTGCTGCCGGTTTGTCCTGCCAGCCTTGCTGCACCTCCACCTGCTTATAAAGGGGTGGCGGGAGCCATGGGAATTCACACGAGGGCGGGTTCCACTGTAATCAGCGGGTTTCCCCATGGCAAATTCCATCATGCCCGATGCGGCCCCAAGCACACCTTCCTGGTGCTATAACCAGAGATAACAGCGTGCTGGGGAAATTTTTTTTTTTTTCTTTAAGTAGGTTAGGAGATTCAGCCCAAAAGAAGAGGAAATAAAAGGCTGTGAGGTAATGGTTCTGTGGGTGAAGCATGTGTATTTTTAGGGGTAGGAGTGTGGGTTGTGAAATGAGGAGAGTAAAGTGTAGGTAACTCTCAGTTACCTACAGAAACTGTGTATCTGCTGTGCTCTAGTCTAATAAGCCCAACTTGGGGGCAGAAGGAGATGGGCCTAACCCAGACATTCATTTCAGTATGGCACACTCAGAGGAGCTGGGTAAACGATACCAAAGCACTACATTAGTCTTTACTGGTTGGCCAACACACTAACATCAGGCTTTCCAGATTACTGCTTTCTGAGCTCCAGACTGTAGTACTGGTGGGGCCACGTGGGCAACATTGAGTATTCATGGAAATGGGTTTCTTTTACCATATATTCACTGCCATTACTTTCATAGAACAGTCAGACTTGGAAGGCACCTTGAAGACCACCTAGTTACAAACCCCTGCCATGGGCAGGGACATCTTCCACTAGACCAGGTTACTCAAAGCCCCATCCAACCTGGCCTTGAACACCTCTAGGGATGGGGCACCCACAACTTCCCTGGGCAACACTGTTCCAGTGTCTTGCCAGTTCATCACACATCTGAACCATTTCATCTGAAACACAGTTAGCCTAAAAGCAACTTGAAATAGGACTATATTTTCTACTGAATCTGTACTGTCCAGAATGCATTAATGCTGCTTCATAAGCAATAGCTGTATCCTGTTACTTTCCCATCCCAAACTTCACCCGAATATCGGAACTCCTGAACGTGCAGCTCAAACACACACAATCTTCAAACTGCCTCGCATGGCTCAGAGAAACCCCTGGAGAGAGGCTCTCTCATCTCTGCAAGTGCACTTTTAGAGCCACTACTGAAGGCTGCTACTTTCCAACACCATTTAAGTGACCTGCATGACATGAACACGATGGCTGCAGGCCAGGTCCTGGTCAACTGTTGTACACAGGAGCTGCTACCAGCTCCAGGTGGTTAGAGAGTAACCTGAGCTTTAAGTAGCTTCTCTGAAGGTAGAGCTGAGGGGACAGGTCATAGTCAGTTCATAATTACATACCTTCTGTTCTTCACAGACTGCCACTACCTCTCACAAAGGGCGTCTTCCTATTATTTTTTCCTAGAAATGCAAAAAATTTGAACTCTAGAACAGATTGTTATTCAGATAAATTCTGGCTATTATACAGATAAATTAATTTAGGGAAGCTTATATGGCTGGGATACATATGAGTGGCCTTGCAGTGCGCATGGTCACACGTGTTGGAGATGCTTCTCCTCAGAGCCACTGCCATTGGCCAAGGGACAGGGGAAGAGGCAATAAAGATCCCATGCCCTGATGTACACTGCTTTTTCTAACTGCTTTTTGGTCATTGTGAAACACCGTAAATATACACAAAGATCAATGCTGTCAGTATGCAGCGATTTCTGAACTGTTTTAAGGACCATCTGTCAGCATCAGGCAATGCTACAAAATAGATAACTAGAATGATAACACCTGAAATGCTGTAAATTCAGCTTGGTAGCTTCTTCCTTTCCACAAAGGTAGGAGTAAACATGAATAACTATTTCTAGATTGACAGGTATCAAGAAGCATCAGGTTGATAGTAAGCAATTCTCCATCTTCCCCATTGGCACCGCTTTTTTTTTTTTTTTTTTTAAACTGGCTGTCCAGTAACAACCTGGGAATTTTATTTTTTTTTTTACTTTTTTGTAAGCAGGAATTCACACTATCCAGTCTCTATCAAGCAACTGCCTTTAAGAAGACATGAAAATTAGGCATTGGGTTATCAACTCCTATTCCTCCACTTCCACCCTCCCATTTCACTCTAGTGTCGATACTATACTAGGAAAGTCTCCAGCTACTTTAGAAAGAGAATTTTCTAAGATTGTCAAGATAGTAACCCTATCTTCTTATCCATGGATTAGTATCAAGAGCACCAAAAGCGGTAGGCAAACAATTTCAAAAATTGCTAATAAAGCCTTCTCACAAAGAGAGATCAGTTTGTCTCCTGTCTTGCTAATGCACTTGTTACTCTCCAAGTTCACCCCTCCCTCATTAGCTTGGAGACTTGAGATGTAAGTGATTATAATGGTTATTGATTAGGCAGCGCATCTTTAAAAAAGAACCAACATAATACCTTAATTGGCTAATAAAAACACCACTATTATTAGAAATATTACTTCCCAATTATATCACTTCAAGTAATATTGAGTTACAGTTCTTTTGCTTACTATTAGTACCGACACAGTAGTTACATTAATATATTGGCTAAATTATAAAGAAAAATGAAAAATCACTACTAAGTGCTAGTAAACTGCAATTCTGCTGCCTTGCCTCCTGCACTGAGTATTAAGGTACAAGTCTATGCTTCCTTACAAATCTGTCCCTTCCTACTCCCCCCTCCTGCACTGTCTTTCAGACATAGACCTGGTGGAGAGTCTGGTGCGTTGTCCACAGGGGTTGCCCCCAGCATCCCGGGGATCTTGGGCCCACAGGCTGGCCTCACCAGTGCCTGGAAGCAGCCACACTCCTCCTCTAGCAAGATCCTCCCATTTCTTGCCTTCCTTCTTCATTTTATACCTTATTCCATATTTTTTTTCCTTCTCTTGAACCCACCTTTTCACCACCCTTGTATCTCCTCTCCTCTGCCCAAACTCTCCCCAAATAAACAACTCACCCCTAATTCCTTTCCTCATTGATCCCAAATCTATTACATTTGTATGCAATTTTGGTGCTTCTTATGCCATTTCCTAGACAATTACAGCTTAACATTACTGATACATAGATAGAGGTGGCCTTGCATCTCAACAGCTCCATTTCTTCTCCATCCAGTGCTCTTTAGACAGAATGTTCTCACATGAGTTTTGACACCCCGACCTGCTCCTAAATGAAGCACAAGCAGTTTGGATACCAGAGAAACTACGTCAGCCAGTTAGTGCTCACCCCATACTTCTGCCCTCGGCCAGTTTTCATCACACCTCATTCCCACAAGAGGCCATGGCTTACGTTGTGCTTTATGTCACAGTGGGACTCTTGCTCATAGTACTCCTTTTACCTCATGGCTCAGGAAATTAGGTTAAGATTTAGATCAAAAGCCACAAGGAGGGCCTCAACTTCAGGGACACTGTCCTTTTATTTGTTCTTTGTGCAAATAAACTGAAGGTACTTTGTACACACTAAGCAGTTTAAAAAAAAATAATCAAAAAAGGTTTAATGCAGAAGGCTGAAGAAAGTTGCCTTCTAGGTCCTGATATGACTCATAACCATATCTTATCAGTCTTTACATTTACAAGTCCATAACACAAACAGAAGGCAAGAGATATAAAAACAAGGAGGTGCTTATGTGCTCAAGGGAAGCAATTATTCCCTGTGGATAAGGGGATGGCAACTGTTGTCCACCCAGACCCCATGAGACTTTCATCCCGGTTTCCCTCAGCACCTGCATGACCAAACCGGGCCATATGGACTGGCCAGGGGCCTGCAACAGGCTGGTCTGCCAGGCTGCAGGGTGGCCACGAGCACCTCATGGGCCAGTTGTGGGTGGTCATTTCTGGGCCAATACATTGCGTTTAGTGTCCTAATACTGACGCAGCTGGGAGGCTGCACACAGAGTGGGGGTCAGCGAGGGGGCTGCCCGCTCAAGGGAGGCTGTTCTTTCCCTGTGCTGGGGCCTGTGGGGCTGCGTGGCGAGGGCTGTGCCCAGAGTCCCCTCAGAGCGCCACAGACAAAGCACAAGAGGCAGCAGCCACAAGTTGTGAGAAGGGAAATTCTCATCAGACATAAAGAAAAACCGTCTTCATAGCAAGGCGGGGTGAAGCAGTGGGACAGACTGCCCAGGAGGGGATGTGAAAGCCCCGTTTGAATACCCTTGGAGATACTCAAACCTCAACTGGACATAGCCCTGCCCTGAGCATGATTTTACACTTGGGTTCCACGTTATTTTTTGTGGTGTTGTCATGTCTAACTCTCCTTTTCTTCTTTTAGTTTCCTAATTTCTTTGTCTCTTCCCAACTTCCCTTTGCTGTAAGTTTCTCAGCGTCCTTCCTCAGATACCCTCACAAACCCTGCTCTCCCTCCCTGTTGCTGCACTCAGAGTGTGCACCAAAGAGAAAGCGCCAAAACACAGATTGACAAAGTTTCCAGCCTCTCCTACACCTCCCCTCCTGTTGTTCCAGGGCCCAGAGGGAACAGGCCAAACCCCTTCTCTATGCGTTATGAAAAGATGAGGCAAAGACGGCCTAGGTGCCAGTGCTATAGAGCCATTCAGTTACAGTTCCGAAAGGAGAGGAAACACTTCAGGGAAAACAGCCTTTTTCAAGTTAATACTGAGAAACCGATAGCTGGGGGATGCTAAAGAGGAGAGCTGGGGGGTCAGACTGCTCTTGGATACCAGCTGCAAAGCTACAGCTCTTCTGTCCCTGCTTTCCCTGGTCACCAGGCTGCTGTCCCCTGGTAATACGCTTCCTCTCTTTCATCCCAAAGGGCTTTTCCTCACAGAAGTACCTGCTGAAAGTCTGACGTGACTTCATAGTTCAACCTTGCTAAACACCCCTGTACCAGTGGAAAAATGGGCATTATTTCTGGGGGATGGGCTTGCCCCATCGCTCTCCCCATTGTGGAGCAGCACAGAAGCAGACTGTTTGGTTTCCAGGTACATATGGACTTATATCAATAAAACTATGCCTGTTTTCATTCCAAATCCTGCACATGAGAAGCCACATGCACATGGGGAATTCAGAGACGTACATGATTTGGAAAACAGTTTGAAATGCATTGAAACTGTAGCCCCACAGTGGTAATCTTTTGACTATGCAGCTATCCTGTGAGATACTAGAACAGTCATACAGATGCAAGACTTAAAACATTCCATTAGCTTCTGAAGAGAGACACAGAGAAGGAATTTTATAATTATTAACTATTTGATTGATAGACTACAGCTTATAGTAACTTCTTTATAGATTGAGGTCTAATAATAAACGTGAAATATTTAAAAACAAAACCAGACAAAACATCTCTTACCTACCCTGATGTTAGACGCTGTTTATATCTTTACCTGTCCCCTACAATAAGATGAGAAACATGAGAGTTTTTAATTGGCTGGCAGCAGTTCACCAAAATTTCCATTTTTATTCATCCTTGCAAAGATAAGTTGTTTTATTACATATTACTACACTTGTTTGAACTGCTGAAAACAAAGCATTATAGCAATACAGCTGATCGACCAGGAAGAACAGAACCAAACGGGAAATTCCCTTCTGTAATTTCCAATGGTTTAGGAAACCTTTGACAAAGCAAAGGGCATGAGAAGGCACTAGTTCAAAGGAACAGGGCCAAATGCGGGGATTTAATCATTGCATAATCCTTGATGATGAAATGCATAATAAATCCCAAGCACAAAAGTTCCACAGGTAACTTGCTCAACATCTCTTGAGCTTTAGAAGCTGTGATGCAACACAGTGATTTCATGCAGTTCAGTGCTTGCATGGACTGACAAAAAACCTTATCTGAAGGAAGAAACCAATTTTTACTAATTATATGTTGCATGTCATAAGGAACAGATCTAGAAATACTATTGAATGACATTGGTTTGAAGCAATTGTGGACAAATTATATGCCTGTTGGGAGAAACGAACCTTTGTTCTATTGAAACTGCTGGTTATGACGAGACTGGTGCATCTGCCATGAACACCCCAGTATCCATCCTAGCACTGCTAGTTGCTTGCTGCTATGTTCATACAGGAGCTAAATATCTGGTGTTCTGAGGGCAGATTTCTCTCTTTCAAAATTAACCCTACTCTGTCTGTAGACTCTCGTGATAGCCATCCACCTTTTCACAGAAATGGACCTCTAAAAGTTGAAGGCAAAACCTACAGCTGTAAAGAAGGATGAAAAAAAATAGTCAACAAAAGAAACAATTAAAAGCTCCCTACCAAGCCGAGGTCTAGGTTACATTAGGTTTTCTTCATTACAGCTTTATCTCCTTTCCAGTCTAAATTTGTATGTGCCTTTAGGCATAACAGACACAACAAAAGAAACATTTAGACTAATACTTTTCTGACCACTAAAGAGGTCAAGAAGTGCCAGTTTTCTGCATAACTTCTACAAAGGTGGGGAAGAAGGGAAGGAATCACTTGAGAGGATACAATATGTATGTCCTGCAAGGGACTGAGACCACCAGGTGTTATTTGTAGATAATAAGGAACCTGGTTACAAAAAGAAGCCGTGGGATTTACTGTGGTCTAACACTCTGGAATCTTCACCCAAAAAAAGCTGTCAGCAACCTTTTAGCACTAGACTCATCATATAACCCCACTGAAATTAAGCCTGAAGCTTCTGGTTTTCTATAGCCCCCACCTCACCACCTCTACGCGTGTTGGTCAGTGCTTTTCCACTGCTGTGGCATGGCTGTTTCCCAGAGATGTACAGAGAAGATCTGGAAAAGAAGAGTGGCTGGGACCAAAATCCACAGCCTGAACATCAATGCAGCTTTCAGTACTAACAAATGAGGTTTGCACTTAAAAAATATTTAATTTAGAAAGAAGAGAAAAAGATACTATTCCTTGGCAATTATGAAAGAGATACGTATGTGACATTTTCCAGATTGAAAATTAGTAGACTAGTATGGAGGTGGGAAAAAAATCTGGCACATAAAAATTTCACTAGAAGTGCAGTTTTAGGTGGGCAGATGCTATTCATGACTTCAATTGAAACATGTTGAATAGTTTTTTCTTAGAAGAAAATAATTTAGAAAACATGAAGCTGCTTTTTTTTTTTTTCTCGTGTTCTACATTTGCTTCCTCAAGTTGACCTAAAACCAATAAAACAAACCCTAAAAAGAAAAGAGAAGAAAGAAGAACTAAGTGACATGAAAAAGTAACATTTTAAGTTGACCAAGAGAACTCATTGACTGAAAGCTTTACTAAGTCTCACTTGACATAGAGCACTTGATCACTCTGGACTACTTAGCGCACGATTGACATAGCTGGTGTTTTGTCATGTATTATTGGAAGACCAATAAAAATATCCAGTAATACGTGCTTATTTTGGATTGCCAAACAAAACCCAAACAAGTTTGTTTTTAATAGATATTAGTTAAAACTTTTGAGTGGTTGTGTCACAAACATTGGCAGAGTAGCCATGGACACAGGCCTTCTCAAGGCAAATGCTGCAATTGCTGTAGCTTTTCAGCACTACACAGTTACATTATAGGGACTTTCCTCTGGGGAGATTTAAACCTTGGTTGTCCAAAACAGCCAGCTCAGACTTCCCTCTGTCCAAAAGTCCTGCTCTTTTTCCAAGGAGACCACAGCCCTGGGTCCTTCCATCCTGACTCTCACAGGTTGTTTTGCATAACAACTGAGATACTGCCTTTCTTATCCTCCTATACCCTTAAAACTCTTTTTCTAGATCTAGTCCTCACCTCTTCATTTACACAAGAGGCATTTGGGGGCCCCCCTAAGGGCAGTCTTGCCCTAGCTCCCATTAAGGAAATGTCTTCCAGGGTCATTTTTCTTCTTTCTACAAGGTTCCCCTTGGCTGATTCTAGCATATCTTGCTTGTTCTCATTTTCAAAGTCTTTCTCCACTTACTGATTGCCTGGGAAACTCCAGTCAGCCCACTGGACAACTCCAGTCAGCCACAGCAGTGTCCTGTTGGTTAGGCCCTTGGCCAGGGCTTTAAGGAAGGTGCTGTTCCCAACCACGGGACACTGCGCACAAGCTTCAGGGGCTCCCATAAACAACAAGGGCTTGTTCTGCAAGAAGCAGGGCCAGAGAAGCTGCTCAAACACAAGATGTTTTAAGCCAAGCAATCTGGGCTTGACAAATCTGCTATTCCAAAATGAACTGTGTTTTACAAGAACGTCTTTGCCTCGAGTAACTAGACTTAGCCTTCCTCAGATCAGAGGACTGTTGTCCTTTTCCTTCCTGTTTGTAGACAACCTAGTGCACCGAGAGACCTGGGAGCCAGGGCTAGAGCTTCAGGATACTTTCAGGACACAACCCATACACTGTAACTGCTGCCTTTGAAAGGACTAACAGGAAGATGAAGGCAGGTGGAGAAAATCTTGGACCAAATAATAAAAAAAAATAATAATACTCTTTATGAAAAGGACAAAACCCAGCACAATGCTGGGGCAGGGATGGGGGGGGGGGAAATCGAACCAACAAAAAAAAGGCAAAACAAAAAACGCACCAAAAAAACGCCAAAACCAGCAAAAACATGTGCAAGTGTTTGGTGACTCTATTATCCAGACTCTTCTGAGCTGGCAAGAAATCAAGGTATTAGAACAATCCAGGACATTTTGAGTACAAGTATTCTTACTTTCAAGCAAACACATGCAGCATGACACATTTATTTTAAGTCTCTCTCAAATGTCATAGATATTTAGCATTAAGTGAAGCATCCAGCTAGTTATGTGCACTTGTGAAAATGTGACAAACATTCTCCCAGCAGGGCTTTCCACTACCTGGGCTGTTGCAATGATTCAGAGTCTCCCATAGTGTCTGTAGCGAGAGGCACCTTGAGGCGGGCTGGGGGAGAGGTAGAGTGGAGGTGCTGAGCTGAAACTTCCTACACACATGAGTTGTGCAAATGTAAATTTGCATCTCTGAAACAAGATGTCCATCCATGACGACAGGGCAAAATCTGCCACTAGTGGGAAGTCTGTAGGACAAGCGTACAAGGGAACACGCCTCAGAAAGTGATCTTTCAACACGGAAAGTTACTTAGAAATCCTTTCAGGTTTTTCGTCTCACCTCTCTTTGGCGATACGTGATAAGACACCATTCGTCACTAGAAGTATTAACTAATTTAAATGAGCTTTCTTTGACCTATATATCATTTCCTTTTTGTTGCTTCACTGGAGATGAAAGAAAGTATGCAATCAAAGAAAGGCTATAGCACAAGCTAAGAGTGTATAATGAATTATATTGTATAGCATCATTACAAAAAATACAAATAGGATAGCAAAGTTACCAGGTCCAATCATCAAGTAGTAAACTTAGAGATATGGGGGGGTTTGGGGCTGGGGTTTGCATACTACACTCATCCATCCATGACTGAAGTGTCTTTCAAATTCTAAAAGTGAAGCTTAATAGATTCTTTTATTCTCTTCCTCATCACTTAAAAGCATGATTTTTACTCATTTTTTGTTACAGTGTTGAACAATGATTGCATTGAATTAAAAAAAATGAGTTTTTTCATTTCTACCAAAAAAAACCAACGAGAGTTGCCCAAGCTCTGTATCCAGAGATTACTTGGCTCATTGGTCATGTGGAGCTCATAGCTGTCATGGGAGTGATCTGTGGTTGGCACTGATGAGAAAACAGGCCACAACTTTTACAGCATTCAGTACTTTATGAAAGCGATTGTTTCATTCTCACATGTAACGTGTAGCTCATATCAAGGAAGTATTAAACAAAATGTCCTTATCAGCCACAGAAAACAGACATGTTTCAACCACATTGCTTGCAGAAGTGAAGAGCTCAAAGCCAACGTGTGAACCACACCGACAATCTTAAAGTGATGGTGAAAGATAACTTTGCAGTCACAACAAAAATACAACCACTTCTTTCTCGCCAGAATCATTTATCCTCCACCTCATCCAGAATTGCCATCAAACTGCTGTTATTCCTTTAAACACTGATGGCTTCTATGCCAGTAGAAGAGCTGACAGACATACTACGTGGGAGGCAGAAGGAAACTGGAGCCCAGTATACCCAGCATTTGCACAAAAGTCAGCTGCAGACCTACGGCAACCACCACATAAAATTTGAAATAAAAGGAAAATCCCCAGAGAATCCCACTGACAAAGTAGTAGTTCCTGTCCTCTGCTGATGATCTGGAAGGAAGATGTAAGGAAAAGAAAAAGAACTAGGTATAGCCTATTCTTCTGTAAACCTTTCTGCCCTACTGTAACATTCATTGAACACAACAGGAAGACTTTCTCCAACTTCCAGTAAACTTTGGATCACACTATTTTGGAATTTCATTTTTCTGTTTTAAAAGTTTCAAGACAGTACCTTTCTATTGGTAAAATTGCAATAAATTTGGCTATTAGAGCTAAAATATAATGCAGTACCAAGAGGGAGACTATACGTAAGATATAATTTTTCTGTTCAAACCTAAAAGTTTTACCATCTATTCAACTTACCTGCTTGATATTTTGTTGTTGTTCAAAAGTAGTTTTGAAACATGAAAATCAAGGTTGAAAACGTTAAAATTTAGTTTTCCAGCATTCTCAGGCCTATAAATCAAAGAAGAAGATACAGCAAAGCTCACAAACAGCTTCAGTTTGAACAATGAATTTTGTAGCAGAACAGTATCAGGAGATACCTTCACATGGCTGGACCATTTTCTGGCTCAGCTCTGTGGCTCCTCTGGACCACACTGCTTTGCAGCCCTCAGCTAGGAGACCAGAGCGTGTTTTGTGCCAATTAGAGCGAGAAAGTAAAAGGGGGATATTGCCCAACTAACAAACCCAGTCGTCAGACAACATGAAACACCTTTAGTTGGAAACGTACCAAAATCTCTATCTGGTTTTCTCAAGAGATAAGAAGCAAACCAGAGAGCTACAAGGCACGTCACAGTGATGCAAATAAGGATGTCATACATCCCTCTAAAGTCTTGGCAATGCTCCCAAGGGGACACTCAGTGTAAATTGGATGCCACTTCCCCTTTCACAACTATCAAGGTGTTGACCTGTCACCTACATTTAATTCAACAATGAAACTGTAACCAGAAGAGGAGAAAATCCAACCAGTGACTTATGTTGTAGAAAGCTGAAGATATTGAAGTTAACTTTCCCTGGCCAATAACAGGAGTTTAAGAGGATAAAGCACTCCTTTCAACCTAGAGCTGGCCCAAAGTTAGCAGCATACAAAAGGGGACATAAAGAATGGCACTGGAAACAAGGTAGGTTCAACCAGTCTGTATAAACTCATCACAAAACCCCTACGTGCTCTGTTGGTAGCAAGACCAAGAGCTCCAGGCCTAACTTACACAAACATCCAAGTATGCCACCACCAAAATGTTGCCTGTAAGAAAAAAAAAGAATTAACTCCCCCGAAATGTCCTAGAGTGGTGATTAATGACACAGCTGTTAGTTCCAGATCCTGCACTGCTACCAACAGCCACTACCCTGCACGGTGCGGATGGCAATGCACACTCTAGTGACATGAGTAAGAAGGGTGACTGGATAAAAAGGAAGGACAGTAGCCCTATGTAAGTATCAGCATAGTGAAAAATAAGGTTGTGTCATTATGTTTTAGTAAGGAATTAATCATAAGTCTACATTTAAACTAAATACCTGAAACATTAATTTGGTTGAATGTATTCTCTAACTTACCCCTCGGAGTAATGCACTTAGTACTTTCTAGCTAAATATTCAAAACTAGACTTTGCATAAGCATTTAAGTGTCTCAGATGAAAGCATTTGAGCCCAGCATGCGAAAGTCTCTCCACCTTGAGAACCCTGTGTGAGATTCAGCTGAGAGGCGAGTTATGGAAATCCTCACCCACACACTGCGGGGTTCAAGCTCAGACAGCAAACGTCAGCTCGTTCCCAAAATGGGCATGTAGTGCATGAGAAGAGATAAATATCTGCTCCTCCATAAATCAAAACGTGAACTTACCCTGTGAGTACTCCTGAGTCTGAGGAATCCAACAAAAAGGCAGTTTAATCTTCATAACTGCCAGTGCAACCTTTCTGTGCGTGGGCTATATTTGACCACCAATTGAGAAAAATCTTCAGCGTTAGCCACAGTAAGTTTTCTTTGCTATCGCTCTTTCTTTGAAGGAGCGTAGTACACATTTTTCAAAAAGTATAAGCCATCATCAGTTTGATTTGCAAAGTCTCTTCTCCCGAATTATGCAGGTGTCAAGAAACAGATGTGATTTGGGAGCTGAAAACCAGTGCCTAAGTCAGGCCCCAACCAGACAGTTTGAGTGAGAGAGAGAGACGTACCTCACAGCCAAGGTGAGGCGCTCAGCCTTGGTGCCATCCTGTAAAGCACCAGAGATAACAGCAGGATCGAGCCCAAGGGGCAGCAGAGGCAGGAGAAGGTACTGGGGTGACAGAGGTTTGTTCTCTTACTGTTTTTTCCACCCCTTCTCTCCTCAGAATGTTCCTGTATCCTTGAAACATTAGAGACCATATTGCATTAACTCTTTAGGATATACTACTACTAGAAAATTCACCTTTTCTGCAGGTCTTACAGAGTCCTCCCTTTCCCAACTGAACAGAATTGGGATGCCAGTTCTAAACAGATCCCCCAGACCACCCTCCATGCAGAAGAACATACTTCTGCTTCCGACCAGACTACAGTCAAACTCAGCGTAAATAGCACAGTCCCCTTCAAAGCCAGCAACCAAGCTCTGCTGCAGGCAGCTTATGACATAGGGCTCAAGTTGACCAAAATCTTGCATAAGCCCACCAGTTTTACTGTCTTCCGTATGGCATTCAGATATGAATCAGTGAAAAAGGATGAAGTTTTAAGTACAAATGAGATGGACTAAAGAGTATGGAAAGAACAGCTAATAGAGGATAAAAGAGGATCTGAAAGCAGAAAATACAAACATCAATCACTGGAAGTTACTTAAATCGTTCTTTCTCATTATTACATTACAGGAAAAACAGAATTTGGGGGTTTTTTTGAGTGCCAGGAAATTTGAGTTGGATTTTTACCTCAGTAAGTCAATGCAAACAGAGAGTAACACTATTCGCTTTAACAGAAGTTCTCTGCATTTTAGCAAAAGCCCTCAAGAACAAAATCAAATGCAGGTATACACAGTCTCCTCTCAGACGGGCTGTCACCTGCTATAGCTACAGCTTCAGTAAAACATGTAGAACCAAAATAGCTCTGGGATCAGTGCCAGATGGTGACTGATGGCTGGGAAGGCGCCAAAAGGAATTATTAGATCCTTTTTTCATGCATTAGTTTCACATACATCACAAAAGCTCACATAAGTATACAGCAGTGTCCCAGGCAGGATCAGATGAATTCGCGGATAACAGATCAACAAACAAATGACATAAAGGCAACAGGCAGGGATGGCCCTTCTAATGTCACTAATCCTGTAACTTTGACTGCTGAGGAGTAGGAGGCAAAAAGGCTGCAAAGCATGGCCAAGGCTGAAGGCAAAGGACTGGCCTAGTAGGGCAACTCATCTGACGCAGCAGGGAATTTCGTATGGTTTTCATATTCCTGTATAACTCCCTAAAGTTACTCTCCCATTTTACTGTGCATGAACTGAAGAGCTGCCTTCCTCTAAAATTATTGGATAATTCATTGTTATTTACAAATTTATCATTTTCCTACTCTGTTGGGTTACATTCCTAAGTAATTGTTATATCCCTTGTTCCAGACCTATATGCTGTAAGACCAGGGTGGGAATGGATCTAGATTTGTAGATACATACTTTTTGTGCAAATCAGATAGCATCCTTTGCTGTTGTGAGTCCCACAGGATCTTCTGAAGATGACTAGAGGGCCATCTCCGCCTTCAGTAGGACTGTGAGAACCAGCCTAAGCCAAACATCTGAGAAATTTCCTAACAAACAGCAGTCAAGGGGAAGCAGAGCAGAGTGTTTTATTTTTTAAACCTGCCAGAATAGTATGAAACCTCATGTATTTAGTGGGGAAACATTTATATCTTGGAACACTGATATTTGTCCTCCCTCATCTCTGTTGTTACCCATGCAAAGCTACTGCTCCATCTTTAATATAGACCAGTTTGAGACACAGGTGGGTCCCAGGCCTCATACCATGTAAAACAGATCCATGCACCCCGTAAAACAGATCCAAAATTCTTTGGGAACAGGATTAGCTCTATTGCTTTTGTGCCAGTCAAGCACCAAACTGCAGTTTGGGTCTTGATTTACTTCTGCCTTTGGGCAAGGCCAGGATTGTCTGGCTGTTCCTTTAAGGGTGCTGAAAGCAAGCCAGCTGGACATGGTTTCAAAGGAGGTGTCATGAGGGCAAGCTGAAATACCAGAAGAACAGGAAAAGCACAAAACCCAAAGGGAGTCCAGTAGCCGCATTACACACAGGACAGCCAGAAGAAAGACTGGAAATACAGAAAGAGGACTTTTCCTTTGGAAGTAAGAAAGGAAGAGCTCCAGCAGAAGCTCCAGCAGACAAGGTATGATTATATATGAACTTTGGAAATCAAAATTCCTGCAGTGACAAAGGAAAAAAGGAGGAAAGAAGAGAGCAGTCCAGTGGGGAACTGGGAGGCTGGGTCAGGCTGTGTGGGAGAACAGGTGACAGCTCTGGCATTAACCAAGAATGAACTGGGGGAAACAAGAAACAGAGGATTGTTTAGCCGCAGAATGACAGCAAGGCATCCCATCAACTCCCCAAAAGTTAAGAAAGACCTACATTTGTGAAAGATAAGTTGACCATAAGGGCTGACTGAATGGGAACGATTTGGATCCCTCCCCCTTAAGCACGAAGGTGGAGGTCTCGCTGTCAGAGGTTTGTGTTTATGAATACAGAAAGGAGCAGTTATACCAGCAGCCGGCAGAGCTGAGCTGGGGCTGCAGCAGAGCCCTTCACCAACAGCGACGGGCTGGGGTGTGAGGCTCCATCCCACCCACTGCAGATGGAGCAGCACCCACCTCCCGCTCCCCAAGGTCAAAGCAGGCTGAGAGCCCTCAGTCCACTGCCTTTCCCCACTCAGCACCAGCAGCAGGTATTTTCCTGCACAGCTGCTTAAATCAGGTGGGAAAATTCTCATCTGACTTCACAGGTGCCTCAAAGAGTAAATCTACAGATTAGAGGTGGATATCTAGCAGAAAACCCCAAACAGTGCATGTGCTGGGACTGGAGGCGCGCAGTGACCAGAGCACAACTTAAGTTTTTCTGTACATAGCTCAAAACAGAAATTACTGCAAACAGTGGCACAGCCCTGCCACAGGCGGGCAGCAGCAGAGGTGCAACACAGATTACGCTGCGAGCCCTGGGAATACAGCGGTTTGCCCCACTCACCTCCCAAGGTGCGGGACATTTTGAAAGGATCCATGAGACCTGCTGCCTTTGTGTCACACAGCCTACCAGGGGGAGAGCAAACATAGAATTGTTTTGGTTGGAAGAGACCTTTAAGATCATCAAGTCCAACCATTAACCCAGCACTGCCAAGTTACCACTAAACGTGGCAGGACCTGAAGCAGACGGGAGCAGAGAATCTAGGCTGGGAAGGGAAAAATACAACCTGGCTAACTTGTACAAATGTGCTTCGTTACAGTGCTAGAGATGCTTTTCATTTCCCTTCCTGATGCCTTTCTCAGAACCTCTGGGTACGACATAAACCATTCACTTGGTATTAGGGTGCTGTAACACTGTAATGATTATCATGTGAAAGGAGAGTGAGGGGATGTTATGGTGACTAAGTGACTGTAATCCTGGGCAGGGCCAAAACCAGTCCTGCCAAAGCCATGTTTGCAGCAGAAGCTATTACAACAACAGGAGGAAGAAGGGGCAGAAATGCTTCTTTCCCTGAGCACACTGAATATAACGTTTTTCCTTTGCTGGCGTCATCTTGCCCTCTAGTGGTTCACGCTACAGAGCTGACACAGAGCTAAACTAATTTCTGATGTAAAGTCAATGGTTTCAGCTGTTACGCATAAAATAAAGTAATTCAAATTCCCTTTGATCTGCACCCATATCTTAGTGTGTTAGGTCATTAGTAAAATGTGCTGTCATGGTGTGAAGTTAGAAAAGAAGATGCGTAATTCTTGCTGCCTTATACATTATGTATTACACCCTATGAGAGGATTGTCTGCCCACCCATTCTGGAGTGATGTAGTCAACAGGTACATCAACATTTTTGACTGTTTTGAAAGAGATCTTTCCTCAGCTTTCACAAAAAAGTTTGAAGAAAAACACTGCCTGCAAAATACTTCATTTTTAAGATTAAAACTTCTGCCTGAAAACACAAGTTCTCAGGAAGTAAAGAGGTAAAAGTTAAAAGCAGAGTGATGGAAATCCCAGCTGGCAATGAGCACCTTCCAGAGGACGTAAAAGATAAATTGTACATGTTTAGATTCCTGACATTGCCTATACCAACATGGAGTATAACTTACTGTCTGTTTCCTTTGCATGCCCCCCCATTATGCCCATTTTTACTTCCCTTTGGGGTCTGTCCAGCAGAGTTGCGAAGTTTAATTTATTCCATAAGTCTCAGATGGAGACAAGAACAAAAATATCTGTTTCATTTAATTTTAGTGTGAACTATTGCTTTCAGTGACCACAAATGGTTTTTTTTTTTTTTAATAGATTGAAAATAGGATGGCTGTATCCAAACTGGACTTCTGACACAGTTAATTCCAGCTGAGGATCTAGCTTGACACATTCTTTCTGTATTTACTAGTGACTCTCATCTACTAAGCTCCAGAGTTACCAGCTTTCCATAACAGGAACGTCGTGCGCATTCTAGGAGGCAAAAAAGAAAAAACAAAAAAACAGCAATCCTGAACTAGTTACTTGTCATTCGACATGGTGCTTGGCTGTGATCAGTCATGGTGTCAGGTGAATCTCAGTGCTCAGCTGTCTTCAGTGATTTTTGTCTAGAAATGCTTTTCCTGTGGTTAGCTTGATCAGTGCAGACTGAATGACAGCGTAATTTTTCTCCCAGTTATAGTCTTTATACACTATCTACAAAGACAAACAGCAAATGTAAGGAAAAGCTGTTCACTTTAAAGTTATGAAGAAAAATGTTTTCCAACTGCCAGCCTCTAAAGAGCACTCCTTAGCATTAGAAACCACAAAATAAAAATCAATTACAAGACATCTCTGCAATTGCATGGGCAGTATCATTCTTCTAACAAACTTCCTCCTCAGCTTTGCTGCAGAGACCATGGATTGCTGGAAGCAAGAAAAAAGCAGCACTTGGATTTTTCCCACCTTGATTCTCTGCCTCTACGGATTCTTCTACATGATGAAACCATCAGAACCTTTCCTAACCCCCTATCTAACAGGACCAGATAAAAACCTCACCATAGATGAGGTATGATTTCACTTTGCCTTTTCTTTTATATGGAACAGCAAAAAAAAAAAAAGACAAACTTTGAACAAAGTTTTTAAGAAAAGAAAAAAAAAGCACACTATAACCAGCTTTGGCAGGTCACAATTTGCAGCAGATGGCATAAATAAAAGATCCATTTAATGGATTTAAGATCCACTTGCCTGTTCAACAGTCATATGCTGCTTCGGTGTGGTTATATATTTTATGAATTCCTTCAGAGCAAAAACTTCCCTCTACAAAGCCATTTTAAATAAATGAACTACTTTTCCCAAGAGTAACAACACAGAGATTTCCTCTTCTCTTCTAGGTTACCAACCAGATTTTCCCAGTTTGGACATACTCCTACCTTGCACTCCTTTTCCCAGTCTTCCTGATTACAGACTACGCGCGCTACAAGCCCGTCCTCCACCTCCAGGGCATCAGCTTCATCATCACGTGGCTCTTGCTGCTCTTCGCACACGGAGTGCTGGCCATGCAGATGGTGGAATTCTTCTACGGGATGGCGACAGCCACTGAGGTCGCTTATTACGCCTACATCTACAGCGTTGTCAGCCCCGATCACTATCAGAGAGTGACGAGCTATTGCAGAAGTATCACTCTGGTTGCGGCCACCGTTGCCGCCGTGCTGGGACAGCTGCTGGTTTCCTTAGCAGACGTATCCTACTTTCACCTTAACGCCATTACTTTGGCTTCCGTGTCCCTGGCATTCGTGTGTTCCTTTTTCCTCCCAATGCCTCAAAAGAGCATGTTCTTCCACAGGAAGGATGTCTCGCCAACTCCCCCAGCACCAGATAAAGCCGCCGTGGCCTCAGTTGGCCCCGACGGGCCATCGAGCTGCCACAAGGACGAGGGCTCCGTATCTGCTGACAGGGGACCAACACCCAAAGCGCAGGCTGATAACGCCGAGCCCCAGAATCACGTGCTCAGAGTCCTGGTGCAGCTGAGCAAGGACCTGAGGGACTGCTACAGCTCTAGGAAACTTCTCTACTGGTCCCTGTGGTGGGCTCTGGCTACGGCAGGCTTCAACCAGGTTCTGAACTATATCCAAGTGCTGTGGGACTTCAGAGCCCCCTCTCACAGCTCTGCAGTGTACAATGGAGCGGTTGAAGCAATAGCAACTTTTCTGAGTAAGTTAGTGTCTAAGCATCGATCACAAAGACAGCTTCTGAAGTTTTACTTTAGAACATTTTTAAAGTGCCAGTCCATTGCAGATGCTCCAGGAAGCCAGCGTATGCATTGGGCACTCAAAATCTAGTTCTGTGGTGTACAAAACTGTTCAAATGCAAGCTATGCTATTTTTCTTTATGGCTGGGACACCCAACTTTATCCTACTGGTATGCAGAGTGTGTACAAGTCACATGGACCTTGCATCCAACTTCTAAATCCATTCAGAGGTACCCGTGTTTCTTTTGGGTTTTTTTTTTTTTTCCCCAAACAAATATCACACAGTCCCCATAACAACGGTATCAGCTTACGCAGATGAAAGAAGTTTTTCATAAATATTTTAGTGTAAAAGAACATAATCCTCTCATTAAGATCTTGCTAGTGAAATACTCTTGCGCAGCAGGAGGGAAAGAAGAATTTTAGTCATTTCAAGATATGGAAATTTGCAGAAAAGACCTTATTGAATTCATTACGCTACTGATATTAACCATTACTCTTTTCCACCGGAAGCAGATGCCCGCACCGCATAAGCAAAGTAATGTTATCAAAAGCTAACATCAGAAGATACCACCCTGGCTTGGCAGTGTTTCACATATTCATATTGTGCTGCTGTAGAGAACTTGCACAAGACATTGGGGTGTGACCCACCAGGGAAAATAAACACATCTACATCATACCTGGTCATTCAGGTTAGCCTCACAGTCATTAAGGAGAAACAGATACTTCTAAGATTAAAAATTACTCTCGTCTTGAGGTGGGGAACTAAAACGACCAGCTGAATTACGAATTAGAAGCACGCAACTCCTGTAGTGTCTACTCCTTGGTGAATTCCTCTTTCTCACGGAATTGCCCGTTTCTCAATGTAGAGGTGCAGGAGTTTTAAAATTGGATGAGAACCCTAAGATGGATTGGTTTGCCTTTGCAACAGATGCATCTTTGTAGCAGGCCCACCAAAAGCAAACAGTGCCTGTCCTTTCTCATTTCCCTGAACACATTCACTTGATACCTCACAAAACTCCCTTTTTCGAGAGTTTAGCTGCACTGAGCTAAACTGTTACACTAGAAGGTAATTATTTACTAACTTATCTATAAAGTAAGCTAGTGGAAGCTGGAAGAATTGTTCTTCTTGAATTCCAAACTGTGTTACTAATTCTCTCCCTAGAGATACACGCTGGGTACAGACAGATAAATAATGAATCTTTCTATATAAGAGTTTATCCTGTGAATAAAACATTAAGAAAGGAATGGCAGACACTTGATTTATGCGGTTGTCTAAAAATGACCAGTCATCTGCACAACTTAGAAGTGATTAGAAATGCTTTCCAGAGCTATTCTGCTTCATTCTTCAGCATTGCCTTTCAGCATGTGAGGGTAGCAAGACTTGGTGATGTAGGATATAGAACAGATACAATATTTACATGGTTTTTTTCCTCTTTTTCTAGGTTCGGTAACATCTTTTGTAGTACAATATATGAAAATTAACTGGGACCTTTTTGGAGAACTGGCTTTAGGGATCTTCTCTGCAATAGATGCTGGTTCTCTATTTCTCATGCACTTCACTACCAACATCTGGGCATGTTACGCCGGCTATCTCATTTTCAAAGCATGCTATATGCTCCTCATAACAATAGCAACGTAAGTATAAAACCTTACAGTGCTACTATTATACACAAAATACCAACAGTACTTTAAGTTTGGACATCCCTCCTTTTACTCAGAGGTCACCGATCTAATGCTAGACATAACTGTTTAGGTAAAGACAAGGACACTTAAGTGTCTAGTTATGCTGTTTTCATTCTTCTAAACAACCATAAAAAAATTATTAAAAGGACATTGAACGTATACCTAGGCAGAAATTAAACAACGTACAAGGCATCTTTATTACTAAAGGCAATAGTAACAGCAAAACATAAAAGCTATTTTCCTTCTTCCTGGCATAGAAGATGCCAAGTGAACAAGAGGGACAAGCATGCCTAGAAAACCATCCCTTAAGATCCAATTATGTCTAGACCAGCTTGCTGATATACTTGTTAGCAAGCTATGAATTGCATGAATGCAAGAAAAGATTCGGCATACAGTATTCCCCAACATAATTTTATACATATAACCCTTAATGATACCATGATGTAAACAAGAAAAGAAAACATTGGACATATAAAAACCTCAGACTCTCTTAGGAGATCAAGCTATTCTGTTGTCAGAAATAGAAAAATAAAAATAATATAAATAAAAAATATGTAATCTGTGTAATAAATATAAAACATTTTTATTACTCCAGTTATTTTATTTATTGGAATGTCTTTAGACATGCCAAACTATTTCATTAACAAAAATACCCAGTGAATTTTTTATGTCAAACCCCCAAATGATTCAGATATCATTTCAAAAAACTGCTAAAACTATAATGCATGACAAAAGGTATACCTAATGAAGCCAAGTGAATCCTCTGTTTTCATCTTGGTGGATTGTTAGTACATTGTAGTGGATCACACCTGGACTACTTCAGCATATTCTACCAAAAAAAAAAAAAAAAAAAGTAAAAGCTTGCACAAAAAAAGCCCTGATAAAAACCAAGAGGGTGCTGCCGGACTAGCACATATTTGTTCAGATAGAAACTTTGGAGGTAAATATTGCAAGAAAAGGTGTTCCAATTATTGTCAAAAAAGAAATTGCAAGGCAAATCTACAGACTCTTGACAGAAATAAATGGTATGCTACCTCAACTGTCCAGCCACAAAGCAAGAAGTGATTCACACCATCATAGAAAAGTGGGTTAGAAGATACCCATAGTGACCTTCTAGTCTAACATCCCAGCCAGGGCAGAACTCCTGCCAATGCCAGGTCAGGTCAGGGTTTGTCTGGACATGTCTTTCAAAGCCTCTATGGAGACTTTACAACCTGTCTTGCACAGTTTGTGAAGGTAGAGGAGAAACAAAGAGGATGATTAAAGAGATCTGATTCCTAACTGGATAAAGCAGATCACCAGATAACATGTTTTGGAAAAGCAACACAGGCAAGTAAAAATAACATCAAAATACACTATGGTAGTCAAGACGTTGCTTGGAGCAAACAAGGAAGCAAACAAATGAAGCATTATTTGCACTATTTACTCCATCCTTAATATATCATCTGTATGGATGGTTTTTCTTCATCAACTAAATTGAGAGGAACAACCTTTCACACAGTGTGAAGTAACTGACCTGCCAGTCTCACCTTAGGTTCCAGATTGCAGTCAATCTGAGCATGGAGCGCTACGCCTTGATGTTTGGATTCAACAACTTTGTTGCACTGGTGATTCAGACCATTCTTACAGTAGTCGTCGTGGATTCAAAAGGCCTGGGACTGAACATAGTGACTCAGGTGAGTGCTCTTAACTTACTCCAGAGGCCCCACCTGGAGTACTGCATCCAGCTCTGGAGCCCTCAGCACAGGAAAGACATGGACCTGTTGGAGAGGGTGCAGAGGGGGGCCACAAAAAGGATCGGAGGGGTGGAATACCTCTCCTATGGAGACAGGCTGAGAGAGTTGGGCTTGTTCATCCTGGAGAAGGCTCCAAGGAGACCGTGTTGCAGCCTTTCAGTACTTAAAGGGGACTTATCAGAATATGGGGACAAACTTTTTTGCAGGGCCCATTGCAATAGGACAAGGGGTTATGATTTTAAGCTAAACAAAGGGAAGATTTAGACTAGATACAAGGAAGATTTTAAGACTTTTTTTTTTCCCCCCCCACAATGGGGGTGGTGAAACATTGGCACAGGTTGCCCAGAGAGGTGGTAGGTGCCCCATCCCTGGAAACATTCAAGCTCAGGTTGGATATGGCTCTGAGCAACCTGATCTAGTTGAAGATGTCCCTGCTTATGGCAGGGGGCTTGGACTAGATGACCTTTAAAAGGTCCCTTCCAACCCAAATTATTCTATGATTCTGCTTCCCATTTAATGCTTAGCCAATTCATCTTCAAAAGTTTACCCAGAAAGAAACTGCTATGCCAAAGGACAATTTAATTCCCTCTTTCATCTACAGAAATCTGGACAACTTGCTCTTTCCTTGTGCCGCCATCATTCTTCCCTTTTGCCTTTTAGTGCAGCATTTAGGATCACAGATGCTGGTCTTTGACTTTTTAAGGGCAGATACACCAGAACATAAATAATCGGGCTATCTGACCAACTTTTGCTAATTAATAGGACAACCGAATAACATCCTCTCTGCCCAAAAATTCAGGCTGGTTTTCTGAGATGCAGAATCAACATGACCACTTATTTTTAGGGGAGTTTGAGATCATGAGACACAGCCTGGATTATTTGAGTTATTTCAGCTCAAGTGATAAGGACACCTGCCTTCTAATTCCATCTCAGGAGCAAACCTGGTCTGTATCTCAGCATGATTAGTAGTTTTCTGACCATAGTTTGGGCACTTAATTTGGGGTGGGATATCCTATCTCACAACAGTGTCCCTAACTTCGGTCAGCCCAGTTCCACTCAGGATGAGGTCAACTGAAGCGTACTGACTTCTGCATTTTCTCAGATGGGATCTCAGCTGGGGCAGCTTTCTGGATTTGAAAAAGACTAAAGCTGTTCAGATATTCTGCAGAGAAAGCAAAAGTTACCTTAAAAGATTAAAGATTGAATTAAACACTAACAATTCAAAGTTTAAAATTAATGACAGCAATATGTAGGACTTCATAAATAGGCTTGCCACTGTTGGAAATACTGATACGAAGTCATGGTATATTTACGGAAGCCAGCATGGTGACAGCACTGAAACGTGCAAGTAAGAGCAAAAAAGGACCAACTCAGACCCTTCATTTACGTTATTCATGGCTATGTAGGTAGTGAAGCTACTTCTACATCTTGCACTAATAGAAAAATATCCCTTCCCCTCTCTGATGTTTATTAAGAGGCATAAGGACTGGAAGCAAGGGGCAGTTCTTCATTCCTCAAAGATCTGCTATTTGCTGGAAAAGCTAAGATTTTGCTTAATTGCAAAACAAAAACTTGAACATAGAGAAACGATGCCAGAACACAGGTAAACAAAATAATAGTGCCTGTCATCTCCAGAAGCAACAGTGTTTTCCTGATGTGTTTTTCATTAATTCTTCTGCCTTTTTCTCTCCCTCTCCCAGTTTTTAATTTATGCCAGCTACTTCGCAGTCATAGCTGGGATTTTCTTGATCAGAAGCATTTGCATGCTTGTCTCAAGCAAATGCAAAAGGAAAACAGCAAGATCTTGCAAAGAGCATCTGAACCATGCTGAACGCGAATCAAAAGAGCAGGTTGCAACTGGCTATGCGACACGGCTGTAGCAGTCGGGCAGAGATTCGAGATAACAGGCTCACATGGCAAGGCCCTCGTGGGAGAAGAGCTCCTACTGCAGCACACAGGGAACAGCGGCACCAGATCGACACACAACACAGCCCTGAAAAGCTACGCTGAATCACTGCAGCACTTTGTTACAACATATGCCAGCTAAGACATCACCATAATGGCACCATGCCAAGAAGAGAACATAAGTTGCTTTAGATTCTTATTTACTTGCCTATAAATAGCTTAACAGCAGTAATTTATAAACAAGAACAGAGTAACCACCTTGGCATCCTACCGTGCACGCTGGCAAAGATCAGAGTGCACCCTGCCTTGCTCATTCTAAATCTTGTATAGGGTATTGGCAAGCTGCTTCCGTGCAGGTTTGCTCATGCAGGTGGGTGAAGGGTCTGTCCCCCCTGTGCACATACCTTGTTCTGAACCAAGGAAGAAGGGATTGTGCTTCCTTCATTGTATTCTTTCCTATATACCTCCAGGCAATTCGGTGACAGACTTCTCCTTTCTAATTTAAAAGCCCAGACCAGAAGCGGGCCTTTTGCACACAATGGTGCAGAAAAGCAGGGTTTGCACAGCCTGTCTGAGAAGGTTCACTAAAACACCACTAAGCCACAATTGTTGCTTGGCCCACATTTGAAAGCTGCAACCTAAAGACAATACTGAGTCTGTAGCAATCTCAACCCAGAAGGGAAAAATTTCCGAGTCAAAACAAAATGAAAGAGCCCCACTCCTTTCCTTGTGCTTCCAGTAAAATTAAATGCAGGACTAAGTGTCTTCCTGTTTCAAGGGGAAAAGAAAAAAAATATCAAAGGGATTGAGTAGCATGGACTGAAACCAGAGAAGTATGTTGTGGATAAATTTGGCCAATTCCTCACAGGAAAATTCAAGATTAACATGAATATCCAAGAAGATGTGTAACTGAAACAAAAAGCTAGCATCATGTGTGCTTTTGAGTGCCAAATGAGGGAGATCCACTGATTTTGGCCAAGGATTCGGCAGGGTCAGCATCTCAGAATTTATCAAGAAGCTTCAAGCCCTACGGCTAATTTAGTCCAGCACAAAGGACGTCCAGAAGAAAAAAGAGACCTTAAATGAGTTTACACAGTGAATGCCTGATTTAATATAAGTTATATCCATATGTTAAAGCTATTTCTGTGCTGCTGTTTGCTTCTAGCTTCCAATACCTACACTAACTAATAAAAACAGAAAATACTCAGCCTTTACAGAATCATATTTTTCCTGTAGAAACACAAGCTATCATTTGTACAGACATATGTGCGTTTCGTACAATTGTCACATACTGCACCTAGACGAACTGCCCAGAGGCGAGAGCAGACAGGCAAGAAGCAATTTGTTCCAAGTCACGAGAAGAATTGGTAGAATTTGACCAAATGAACCCAGCTAATTTTCTAGGCTTTTTGTTTAGTATTGTGCGGACATGCTCAGCTGTAAACTGGCTGTAAGCAGAGCGGCTTAGCCAATGCAGTTGTAAAAGCAGGAGGTGTACTCAGTCTCCACTAAGCACAGGTATGTGTCTTACGACTGCAGAACTGAGGGCACGGTACTCCTGCCTGAAGAAACAGGGACGAAGTCCAGTAGAGATAGGACTATTTTGTTTTGCTTTTCCTTGTGGAGTGGGAAACTTCTTTTGAGGCATTTTCATTAAAAAAACTAGGTGCCAGTCCTGGACTAGAAGCTAACCAGATGTTGTGTTTAAGCGAGAAAGAGGAACTTGGTATTTCCAGCTCCACGGTCTCAAACAGGAAGCTAGGAAGTATTTCTCTCTATGTAGCATCTGACAAAAGGAGTCAGCAACATGTGAAGCTTTTGCTATTATTAAAAAAAAAAATAAAAAAAAAAATGATGGCCATAGCAAGCTGCAGGAAAGCAGATAGAAAAACTGGTAGAATTAACCATAAAAATTCTTCTGTTTCGAACTGGTCAAAGCTCACTGCCCCCCTGTATATGGAACGCCATAAGGAGCAAAGGAACCATGCAGACACAATGCATCTGGTTTGCAGCTGTAGAGAACACTGTCTTCAGAAAACAGGCAAGACTTAAAAAAAATTTAAAAAAAATCTATTCCTATTTTCTCAAATTTACAAAAGAAAGATTCTGAGGTTGGGAGTTGGGGGGAGCGCGGGGCTTGAAAGGGGCTATAATAGGGAAGGAAGAGGGCAGCTCTTAGGAGCATTAGGAAGGACACGACACACTGGAGGTGGAAACAGCAGCAAGGGGAAGGTAGGGCCTTACATTATTACTCTGGGATTTCACCTGCAAAATCGGCATTAACTCAGCAATCACAGTTAGAGATTTCATCCAAAACAGTAAGATGCACACATCTACCTGTGTGTTCATGGACATACAGACACTCTTTGGAGAGGAGATAGCTGAGGCCTGGCAGGTTATGAGCAAGGCTGCGACCTCAGGCTCTCTAGTCCTGCAGGAAAAGGAAACGGAACAAATCCTCCTTTCCTTGCAGATTTTAGTATTAAGTGCTTATCTTTCTCCTAGCATACTAAAGGATTCCACATAAATACGAAAATCCGGAGCTGAGCACATCACCCCATAGCTATATCCCCCTCTAAATAAAACACTTAACTACCTCTGAAACATTAGTGGGTTTAAGCACAAATCTTCCATGAAGATACAGTTCAGCAAGCTGATAAGGCCAGTTCTGGCCAACAATGCAGCAAACAGATTGTGCCTTTGTACTCAAAGCAAGCAGGTATTAACCAAGCACTGCGTGGGCTACCAGGGAAATGCTAGTCAGCAGCCACCTTTCAGCAGGCCAGCAGACAGAGCCAGCAGCACCTTCCCCACGGTTCTCCCTTCTCAGCAGCAGTTGGTAAAGAGAATGAAACACAGAGGCAAGCCTGGCTTCTCCGACCACTTGCCTGCCTGGTTGCACTACCCACTCAAAGCACTGGGAGAAGTTTCTGTAGCTGTAGAAGACAACCGGGCGCTGTCAGATCACAAAGCTGCTCTGGGGACCACACGCGGCCCCTCCTGCGAGGGCCACAGCGTGTGCTCCCAGTGTCAACACACATCCCGCCAGCAAGCTTCAGCGTCAGCTCCATCCTCTGATGAACCTTGAAAGAAAGTAGGGAGTCCAGTCAAAAAAAAAAACCAAAAAAACCAACAAAAACCAACCAAACAAAAAAACCCACAACACAGCAACACAGGTAAAGGAAGGCAAAAAGCAGGAGCATTTCTCTGAAGCAGTTCTGATTTTTTAGCTTAGAAGTTAGATTTGGAAGCTTCTTGTCCATTTGCCCTTAGGTGACAGATTGGTCCTTGTATAGAAGTAATTCCCAGTGCAAAGGGGAGGGTCAGTATCAGTCTCAACTGTAAAATAGGTGCTAAGTCTTATCTATGAATTGGAGACCAGAGCTTTTAAAGGTATTTATTAACACAAAAATGCAATCAAGTGGTCGCTTTCTTGCCACGTCAGTTTTCATTTATTATTAGCTATTACGATTCTTAAAGCTTGCTCTTAAAATTAGAACTCAGTTTGCTGACAAAAATCTGTCAAGGATAAAGCTTGCCCGTCTGTGAGCAAGAAGAGCTGTGATTAATTTTTATTACGATTATTACTTTTTTCAATTCTGATAACATTTTATCAACTTCAGAAAGAACTTTTTGGAGACTTTTTAAAAGACACAGAAATTTCTTACTACCTCCAATACTAAAGGGTTGTTTATCCTAGGAGGAAACTGCACATGAATCCACAGCAAGGGCACCACAGCTGCAGCTTTGACAGGTAGTTCCTTACCTTCAGAGTCATTTGCTCACCTGCTGGCCACTCGTTTGCTCAGTGCATTTGGAATTGAAGCAAGATCTATGCTGATGTTATTGATCAGTCCAGGGCTTAGCATATTTTTATTTTGAAAAAGATAACAGATACCAAAAGATTTCAAAGCAGAACTAGAGTTAAGGATAATACGACTACATTTTATATACAACGATCTGTAAGAGAAAGATGATAATCAGAGGCAGTCATTTAAAATCAAGTTTCAAGGTTAGAGCTGTTTTTTGTAACGTTCCTCTGAGGTCAAAGAAATACTGCCTTAATAGTATACTATTTATGCTAAGTTTTAATAAATACAATATCTCACAGTGCAAGTAGAAGCACTTTTGAAAAGTGCCTGCTATTAAATGGAATTCAACGTTTTAAAAGAAATAGCTTGTAACAGCTTGGTTAAATATCAGTCAGTGCTTTGCTTTCATTCTTTTATGTTTCAGAACATTCTTGTTTCACTTGTTTTCCAGGAAGAGTGGAATTGACTTTCTAATGGAAAACAAGCAAGTTAAAAAAACCCAAATCTCTTCAGGCTTCCTTTTGGTGCTAACTACAGCAAAGAAAGAAGACTCATTCTTTTCCTTTTGATCATCACTTTCGAAGGTGAAGTCAAGATTCCTCTTTTCTAAGTCTGAACAGGTACCATGAGCAGGCAGTTTCTGCATCTTTCTTTACCTGCTCCAATGACTGGAGTGCAAGAAATATGATGAGTATTTTAAAGAAACCGAGCTCACAACGGGTTGTGAGCTGGCTGGTTGGTGGCTTTTATTGTCTGCAAAAAGGCCTTCACTTCTGTTGTTCCACTTGGCTCCCAGGCTGCCAATCAACAGCAAAAAGCCTCCCTAAGCATGCTGAGAACGAGCTCTAATCTCACAGTTTCATTACTCATTTATTCGGAAGTGAGACCGTAATGGAACTTTATTCTTCCACTATGATACCTCCGCTCAATTCTAAGTACGTCATTAAGAACAACCTTTGATAGATGATAGAGAGACTGGAGTTTACCACCACCAAAGCACCTTGATCCAAGTTGTTCATTTACAAGCTGCATCTGGGATGGCTCGGAGGTTTAGTGACAGAAACATTAGCTGAAGTAGGGTTAGTTAAAAAGTAAACTTACAGATTAATTTGTAAAAAGAATGCTCCGAAGAGCATCTTTATAAAATTCCTGGTGTGCTTATTCTTTCACAATTTGTTGCGGGTTTTTTTTGGTTGGTTTTTTTGGTTTTTTTTTTTTTTTTTTTTTTTTGGTTTTTTTGGTTTTTTTTTTTAGATAGACTATGGATTGCTGGAAGGGAGCCGTATGCCGTAGCTGGATTTATCCCACGGTGATCATCTGTGCAAATGGATTTTTCTCTGCAATGAGGCCATCAGAATCTTTTCTCACTCCATATCTAACTGGACCGGACAAAAACCTAACGATTGAAGAGGTATGTAACTATTCTCAAGTAATAATTAAGATGCTTAAGACATTAAGTCTTACAGCAATAACTGAAGGGAAGATTAAGTGTTCAATGATACAGGTATATTTTATCTAGAGACTAATTTTTAAGGTGCTTCTGGAAAAGAGTAAGGAGTCACCTCATGCAGAAGGTCAAAACCTTAAAGTCCCTACATTCTTAAGACTTTGAAACCACTTTGGTGGTTAAGAAATTGATACTTTCAGCAAAATCAGGTCAGCTAGTTCCTTTCCCCACCTAGAACCCCAGTGGAGGGGCAACACTAAGATTCTTTTATATTTATGATGTAGTGGATTACACTGATAGTGACTTAGCGAGTGCAAATCATAAGAAAACCAAGCAGACTTCCTTTTATGAGCTGTTAGATTATTACCTGCATTACAGGGCTGTTCCATGCATTCATTAGCCTCCAGAGGTCAGATTCACATTCAAAAAAAGTTTGGTTTGGGTGTTTGGTGGTTGTTGGTTTGGGGTTTTTTTGGTGGGTTTTTTTTTGTTTTGTTTTGTTTTTTTGTTTTTTGTTTTTTTTGACAAAAGCACGCACTGCAAGTTTCCTTGCTCTACTCCTCTGTTCAGCAGAGGCTGCTTCAGGAGTATGCTTCCCAACAAAAGGGGACATAGTTAACAAGCGGCTGAGTCATGGAGCTAATGATATAATTAGAAACCACAAGCTTGGTACACCCACATAGAGCTAATAGGAAGAACAATCATTCTTGATGTGCAGCAGCAGGTGTTAAGGCAGAATCTGCTAGCATAGTGTAAAACCAAAGTTTGTTCCAAAAAAAAAGTATTCATGGTTTGGGTTGTTGGGGTTTTGTTTCCCCCCTTTTTATTATCTTTAACCACAAAGGGAAATTTTTTTCTTTAGTACCTGAAATAGACAAATAGCATGATAGGATACTTTAATTCTGATTTCAGCAATAATCCTTAACTCAAAAATAAGGATAATACAGATACTGGCTCTTTCAGCTAAATTCACATCCGGTGAGATAATTCTATAAGTTTCAGTCAAACACTTAAAAATTCTAATTAAAGTTCAGAGAAACAAGACAAGTCACCCCAAAAGATATAGTGAACCTGCTGCTCACCATGCAACTCACTCCTGTACGAGTTCAGAAGTAAAAAGATAGCCAGCTACTATCGTTCTTCCAGCATTTGAAACAATTCCTTTCTAGTCTAATTGCTTAAGCAGAGAAGGAGTGATCATGAATGGATACCCTAGCAGGTCCAGCAATTATTGGATAAGACCTCCCCAAAACAGGCAACTTGCACATCCCAAAGTGAGCTTTTTCTGTGACTGTGTCTAAAAGATGGGGGTACCCAACCCCACAGCTGTAGTCAAGCTGCCTGGGCAAGCTCTGAGCTTGAGTGGCAACAGTAAACAGCATCTTCCAACCTGAATGCAGATCAGTTTTAGAAAAAGAGAAAGAATTTCTTTTCAGACCATCTATGCATTGAAGGCCAACTGCAACTTACCAAAATTACCAACTGCATCAGACTTACTTCTTACACATTATGTTTGAAGAAGATATAGAAGGTGAACATAGTAACAGCCACACACTCACTATATGCATTTCCAGTTCCCCCATCATAAGAGGCATATGCTTTTTTTTCCCCCCCAAATTGTAACAAAGGAGAGAGGTGACCAAAGGTATACAATGACTCATGTGAAAAGTAAGTAGGCATTCTTTTTCAGCTCGTCTGGGGAATAGGATCTGATGCTAGACAGACTTTCCTGTGACACAAACACTGTTATAACTGCTTTAAACAGCTGCGCATCAAAATCTGCCTTCTTCATGGGCCTTTACTAGAATTATTTTTTAAGCTAATCTACCTGTTTATGTAGTAGAGCCTAGCATCACTACCTTTGCCTCTTAAGGAGTACATTTACAGTTTTGTAATTTAAGGCAGTTTAAGTCTGCACAATTCAGTGTTTTCTGTCACCACTATTATGTTCCTTCAATATCATTGTCAAAGAGCTTCAAAATCCACATTTAAATACATTTTTATAAAAATATTTTCTTTTATTTTCTAGGTTACCAACCAGATTTTCCCAGTTTGGACATACTCCTACCTTGCACTCCTTTTCCCAGTCTTCCTGATTACAGACTACGCGCGCTACAAGCCCGTCCTCCACCTCCAGGGCATCAGCTTCATCATCACGTGGTTCTTGCTGCTCTTCGCACACGGAGTGCTGGCCATGCAGATGGTGGAATTCTTCTACGGGATGGCGACAGCCACTGAGGTCGCTTATTACGCCTACATCTACAGCGTCGTCAGCCCCGATCACTATCAGAGAGTGACGAGCTATTGCAGAAGTATCACCCTGGTTGCGGCCACCGTTGCCGCCGTGCTGGGACAGCTGCTGGTTTCCTTAGCAGACGTATCCTACTTTCACCTTAACGCCATTACTTTGGCTTCCGTGTCCCTGGCATTCGTGTGTTCCTTTTTCCTCCCAATGCCTCAAAAGAGCATGTTCTTCCACAGGAAGGATGTCTCGCCAACTCCCCCAGCACCAGATAAAGCCGCCGTGGCCTCAGTTGGCCCCGACGGGCCATCGAGCTGCCACGAGGACGAGGGCTCCGTATCTGCTGACAGGGGACCAACACCCAAAGCGCAGGCTGATAACGCCGAGCCCCAGAATCACGTGCTCAGTGTCCTGGTGCAGCTGAGCAAGGACCTGAGGGACTGCTACAGCTCTAGGAAACTTCTCTACTGGTCCCTGTGGTGGGCTCTGGCTACGGCAGGCTTCAACCAGGTTCTGAACTATATCCAAGTGCTGTGGGACTTCAGAGCCCCCTCTCACAGCTCTGCAGTGTACAATGGAGCGGTTGAAGCAATAGCAACATTTTTAGGTAAGTAAAAGGTCATTAGCAACTACTTCTAACCCATCCTGTGCTGATGGCATCCTTCAGAATGTCTTTGGTGCCTTTCTGTTTATTTCCTACAAGAACAAAGGTCAACAGCAACAGCCTACAATATACAATACAAGTTGCATGCAAAGCATGGTTTTACTGCACAACTTTATCACTTGGGTCTTCAAAAATAAACTTAAAAATATATATAAGCTTTTCCTTCTTAGAGGAGCCTTATTCCACCAAAGTGTTTCAAGAATTTAAGTTCACAGCTCTTTTTAAACCATGAATTTAGCCCCAAGTAAGCAGTTGCAAACCCTTTTCAATGACACCTTGACTATTCCTCCCTCAAATACACCTTAATTTAGGTGCTTTAGAAATTAAAAGATCATATTAACAGATACCCTGCTCTAGATGATCTGTTTAGACCGTAGATTAAAGACTATTTCAGGATAAGTGCTCCAGAACAAATACTCTGTGACTGCATCTGTATCCTGATCAATGAGTTTGCCTCTGGATGGGCCACACAAGGAGAGGCTGAGAGCACTGCAATTGTTTAGCCTTGAGAAAACAAGGGATCTTATTAATGTGCGTAAGTACTTGAACAGAAGGAGGAAAGAGGGCCAGGCTCTTCCTAGTGGTGCCCAGTGACAGGACAAGAGGCAAGGGGCACAAATTTAAACAAACTTCCACTTAAACATACAAGAACATTTTTATTGTGAGAGTGATTTAACACTGGAACAGGCTGGCCAGAGGTGTGGACTCTCCATCCCTGGAGACGTTCAAAACCTCGACACCATCCCGAGCAGCTTGCTTTAACCAACCCTGCTTTTAGGAGGGCTAGGCGACCTCCAGAGACCTCTTCCAGCCTCAGACATTCTGAGTCTCCTTATAGCTACTTGGTTCGTCCAAATGACACTCCTCTTTGGCCACAGAAGGCATACGGCTGAAGTGCAACTTCTTCATTTAAATAGCTCTGCAGTACCAATGAAGCCTCATTTTTAAGCTCACATTTACACAGCTATGTCTCCTTCATACCAGGAGCTTTATCTCACGTTTCTGCAGGGAACTCTCAGTTTTCCTCCCTGCAATCAGCATGAAAATGCATTTTGCTGAAGCCACCCCAAAACATCTCAGACTACTGGTTTGAGCAGTATTTCCAAGGGCTTTCTTGCCTCTGGCATCGATACTATTTCAGAGTACGGAAAGCACTCTCAGTACTAGAAGCCTCTGGTTAGAGCAGTGATGGACCAAAGGAGTAGGCCTGCTATGCCTTTTTGAATTCTGATGAAGAGCACATGCAACCTGCAAATGAAGTCCAGTTTTGCAGTAATGTGCTAGCCAGCCTGAAAACATCTGGGCAACTGATGCTCTCTGCTGTATAACCTGCCTGGACCAGGCTTCTTTTTGCATTTGGGCTACTAATCTCAGCATATTGTGTTTCAAAGAGCTTTCATAAACCTACAGGAGCCTCTGTGCTAGAGGAGCATTAAAAAACCAAACAAACAACAAAACAAAAAACCCAGAGCTGGATAACCTTCTTACAGCAGTAGACAGTATTTCTCCAGAACTGAGATGGGGAGAAAAAGTAAACCTCATCATTATTGCAGAGATTTAAAAATAAATAAATATCAAGGCACTGGAGTTTCTTATACCATATTACGCTCAAGTAAAGGCTTTTACTTTCCGTGATTGTCAATAAAGCACTGACAAATGCAGTTCGTAAGATTTTTCACCAGAAACTGAAAAAGACACTTTCCTAAAAAAAAAAAAAAAGCACGAAGGAAGAGGGAGTGCAACAGATTTTCATTTCATAAAGATCTTTACGTGAAGGAATTAAACTCCATTATGCATATTTCAGCAGAAAATGCTTGGTGGGATTGTTCTTCTCTTTGCTCACAGTTGTTAGAATATGGAACACCACCAATAGACCGTACACTGCTGCCTCCAGCCTTAGGCGTGAGGCACTTTCTCAGAGTACTTCAGTCTGTGAAGGCTCTGTAAGCAAGGAGGAAAAAAAAAAAAACCAAAAAAAAACCCCACACCACCAAACCCAAAAAACCCCAAGCAACCAGAGAAATACAAGACTCCCAGACCACTAACAGAAAGTAGAAGCCACACCATTATCAAATGCTATTGTGACCATAACAGTCTCAAGAGCTCCTGGTATGATCCATTTACACAATTAGGCAATGGCTCTAGAATGATGATGATGTTGCGGAGTTTTAATTATTACTTTTAACTTTTTAGGTTCAGCAACATCCATGGCAGTTGGATATGCCAAAGTAAACTGGGATCTTTCTGGAGAACTGGTTTTGGGAATTTTTTCTGCAATGGACGCTGGTTCCCTGTTTCTTATGTACTTTACCGACAACATCTGGGCCTGTTATGCTGGTTACCTTGCGTTTAAAGCGTGCTATATGCTCCTTATAACAATAGCAACGTAAGTATAATACACAACTGTTCTAATTAAACTGATTTAAATCAGCATCACATTTTTAAGTCTACCAAAATTTTACTGAAAGTTTCCCTAGAAATAAGATTTTTAAATAGGTCATGACAGCAACACACATTATTTCTAGCTTATATAAATCTACGCTTAAAATTATATGACCTAACCATTACAATAGGTTACTCCAAGTCAGCAAACTGGAACAGAAACTTATTCTGCATTTAGCTGTTCAATGACCTATGTACAAGTATTCTCTAAATGATCAAGTGAACGTAGACAGGTCTTTATTTAGCAAAAAAATCCACTGAAATAAGATAAGTAGGATACACTAAAATGCCAAAGCCAGAAAAACAAGAGATTTCTGGCAAAATGAAGCTGTTAAAGCTTAATAGCCAAGACTGAAGAGGCTTTATCCTATGAAGAACCCACTATGCCCATTAAATTGGTCCCAAACTTTCTCCCGTACGTAAATTGCAAGCGTCCATTCTCTCCACAGTTTAGTTAACCTGTACCTTCATTTTCAGGTTTCAGATTGCCGTCAATCTAAGCATGGAGCGTTATGCTTTGATGTTTGGCTTCAACAACTTTGTTGCACTGGTGATTCAGACAATTTTAACTATTGTGGTAGTAGATTCAAAAGGTCTGGGATTAGATATCAGCACCCAGGTAAACTACGTTACTCACGCTGCTCTCATTTCCCCCACTCTCCTCCAGAAGAGGGTTCTACTCCAAGATTAGCCTTTGGGAAGATATTAGGTAACGGGCTAGCTTAGGACAGTTACTCACTTGAAAAAGAGGTTGATGTAAAGTGAACTGGCAGTAGCTACTACAACCCACTTGTCCTCTAGTCCTGCCAATTTTTGCATTTCTACGATAATTTTAAGAATATTATCATAGAGCATAAGGGAAAGACAACTACCTATTACTCAGGATTTTTTTTTATTTAAAGGCTTCCTATTAACAAGTTTATTGTCAAAATACCATAAACAGAAGCAGGAAGCAAGCTGAAAGGCAATCTGTGGGTCTATTACTAGGGTAATTCTAAGTTACATATTTTCATTGGGTGCATCTTTAAGTTACTGTAACTCTGAAAATTAAATTATCTCATGATTCCCCATTTCAAGTTTAAACTTACACACTAAATGAGGTCCAAATCTCTAGCTTTCATCTTTTCGGAGAAGAGCCAAGAAGTGCAGGGCGGCTGTCCTCCTCCTTTATTGAGGTGGAGAGGACACAGGTAACAGTATTCTCTTCCCCTCCTTTTACAACCACAGACTTCCTACAGCGTGAAGTCAGGCAGCCAGACTTCTTGAATCCTTTCAAGATGGGATTATTTTGGGGCATGGGTGACAGGGAAGGGAAGGCGGCAGTGGAGGGACACCCTTAAGTTATTACCTAACAGCAAAAGCAGTTTTTGACTCTCCCTTCTCTTTCTTCCCCACCTCCATTTCCCAGTTCCTCATTTATGGCTGCTACTTCGCGTTCATAGCTGGAATTTTCCTCATCAGAAGTGTATACACCTTTATCTCCACCAAACGCAGAAATAACAGTGCTGTTGATGAAAGCACTGATCATTGACAAAGGAGACAAAAAGAATGGCTGCAAGCAACAGTGCAGAAGGCTGCATCATCTGAACAATTAATTAGGAAAAACATAATGCTCAATCAAGCAAGACTGGTCAATGGTGAAACAGGCCGTTCACAAGCCTACAGCATAAAGAGCTTTGCCAACAGGACGATGCATTTTGCCTGTTTTTCTTCACCGGTAGATCTAATACCAAACAATCTTTTGAACACAACTCAAATGTAATGTTCTGACACCAAAACTTCTATTAATGCTCAATAAGCACAAGCAACGGCATACAGATGTCTGAACCTCATAATAGAACATGTTTGAGCTTTCACTTCTACTGAGTATTTCAATTAATGGCAATGTAGCTGTAGGTGTACGACCTTCAAAGGTTGCTAAGGAATCTAAAGAAGGCCTTGCTCCAGAGCAGCAGGGTGATCTGTTGGAAAGTTTGACACAGAAAGCTTTTGAAAACTTAAAAAGTCTTCAGCTGGAAGTTGTGACATGCATTTTTAAAGCAAGTTAACAAATAACAGTAAACTTTTTTTTCCAAAAGACACTACTTCTGAATGTTCAAAGGTGGATTACTACGATGCTATACAGCATAGCAATTCTGCCACTTCAATTTACAAATGGCCAAACGCAGTCATTTCAGATTCCAGACAGACAAGGCACTCCTCAGAAATCTGAGGTTACAGGACTGTAAGGAAAACATGTCATCATAAACAGATAAACTGCTACCGATGCAGTGACAGCTTTACCACAAATTCATTCAAGGTGTACTAATACAACAGACTCGCCTTCCCTTTGAGCGTCTGGCTTGATAAGCCTATGCATTAATTATGTCTGACAACTGCCATGACCCACGCACACTTAACCTTTGGTTGCAGAAAAGCCTCCTAAACTCACTTCTTATTTCTAAGCCACGGGGAGACACTTCAATTTCTATACAAGGCATACTGACTTAAATAACACCACTTAAAGTTTAGATATAACTAAAGCTAATTAGGGAATGTTCTTTCAATTGTGTTCAATAATGTCTACTTTGGAGTAAACTGTATTAGACAGCAGCAGATTGCATTGTGTTCCCTTTACCACAACTTACATATTTGCCAAGAGTCGGAAGTAACTAATGGTTGGTTCCCTAATTCAGCTCACAAGAAAGTAAAAATTACTAATTCTTTTAAAAGCATACTTTTAAAAGCTGCTTGAGCTTGCCTTTATGCCCCAGTAAGTTTTCCCTTCAAGACAGAAGAATACTTGCATCATATTTATGGTTCTCTTTCAGGAATTCCAACTAAATTCCACCCTTTTCAAACTAATTTCTTACCTCAGCATTCGTTTCAACACAGTGCTTGGGAGTTTGCAGCCATTAAATAACTTTGAACTGCAGAAAGTGGGCATCACGTCTGCCTTGTAGAACTCAGGATGTCTCTTACACCATCTTCTTATACACATAAGAGCTGACATATTAGGAGTAAAAGGTCTAGAAGGTCTCCAAATTAATTTCTGTATAAGCAGGCTAAATTTACCAAGTGAAGTGCTTTAATGTTAAAGCAGAAGAGGCTACTGACAAGCTATTGGAAGCATAGCTTTTTGGCAGCTATGCTAGTTGCATGAGCAATTACGTGAACAACTGCAAAGATTTCCAAGACAAAACACTTGTAATCGTGGGTGAAGAATTCATTTTGTAAATATAGCTATTTTAACAAATCTAATCAACAAAACAGGCACAGCGTCAGTTTCTGCTCAATATAAAGGAGACACAAAACAATACGAGATCTTCAGCTACTTGTCTGGAGTCTGACAAACTTAAAATTAGTAAACATACACTAAACAGATGTGGCCCTATGTAGTAAAAGTTGTCAACTTTTTATCTGCATTCAAGCTAGTTATGAAAAATAAGGTATTCCATTATTTCTGCAGCATAATCTAAAACTACATGCTTTGCATACATAAATGAATTTCAGTATCTCTTAGCAGTAATCAGCTTCTTTTGGATCAGAACAACAATTTCGGTAGATGCTGATCTCATTAGCCCTTGCCCAAAGCTTAATTTACATCAATTTAGGTGAAGAGAGAACAGGATTTTTCCGCTTCCACAAGGCTCTTCATCTCCTTGATGAGACGTTTGGTTGATTTGGTCCAGTTCCCTGCAATAAGCATATGTAAGTGTTCCACAAGTCCTTCTGAACCCCTGCAGTTCCCCCACTATCTACGGCATTTGTGTTACTATCCCAAAATAGCTAAGGTCAACAATAGAGAACTACAGTTATTTATACTATGCTAAAAAACAGTGGTGAAAGCAAGGGCATCACCAACATCCTGAAAACCTTCAATTGCTCAGGATTCATTTAGTGAATTTCCCAGAGAGTCTTGGAAATTAAACTATATGCCATACTCTATCCAGCAGTCCTCATCAGAAGGAAGAGACAGACGTCAAGTCTGTTTTAACTTTAAATATGCCAACAGGACAAAACCAGACATTTAAGTGAGGAATGCTGCTATAAGCAGCTTGTTGTGTAAGCTGCCTGTTTGCTGCTTTGGGATCTCCAAATCTTAAAAAAAAATTAAAAATAAAATGCTAAGATACAGAAATTACTACCCCCCAATAGGCAGTCAAAAGCACTGGCATAAGAGTGTTTTTACAAGCAGTGGTCAAGTCTTTCAGCTCCCCTAGAAATAAGGGGATCTAACATTCAGGCTGTCAGTTACAAGTAAAATGTCTTAACCTTCAAGTATTTTCACACTTGTGGGCTTGCACATCCTTTTCTCAAAAAAAAAATCTGATCTTATTTATTCCTGTTATCTTGAAAGCTGTTAGAATTTTACTCTCTGGCCGGTCAGAAACCTTTTTTTAAGCTTGCAGTTTATGTATTCACAATATATTTACATTATTTGCTTAGTTCCAGTATTACACTTGAACTTAAGCCAAGTTATGTCTGTGTTTACAACACCATCACCAACTACTTTGACACAGAGTTGTATTTTTTCTTAAACCTTCTTACTATTACAGACTACATAAGCTGGACGTTTCCACCCCCTACAAATTCCATTCTAGTATGGCAGGAAACATTCCAGTAAATTAAAAAAAATAATCAATGAATTTAATATTCCACAGGAGGTCTTACTACTATATATCAATTTTTAATAAAAAGAGTGCCATTACATCTGTGGTACCGTAGCCTGCTATTACACACACTGTTCTTACCACAACTAAGTCTTGTTCAAAGGCTGTCGTTAGCTACCCATAATTACGAGTCTTTTGCAGGTAACCATTTCTGAAGTAACTACCCTCCTCAGTGCTTCCAGTGTCCTTCGATTCACAGCCATGCTGTCAAACTAATCCAAGCTCACTTAGCATTTTCCTGTTCGATAGGTCACTTCCCTCGGGCTAGAACAGCAAGCTTTGTCACAAAGACATAAAGAAACATATTCAAGTGAGGCATGCAAAAATTTTAAGCTTAACTCACCTTTAAGTGTATTGCTTTTGATAACTCATCTGTGTATCAGACTCAAAATATGTACATTTCAGCCCAATAAAGTGTTACTGCACAGAAATAATGCCACACAGTTGTTTTTTCTAATATTTATTTTTTTTCACCTGCAAACTGTAGCAAAACATGATCAGCTTTATTATGCAGACAGGTATCCCTCTAACATTAGAGATTTAGGCATGTATAAATAGAAGAGCTCTTAGGAAAGGAAAACGTTTTGAGAAATGAACAAACCTTCAATTTAACTTCATGACTTCCAATACCAATGGTTAAAATGATGTAGCTCATCCATTCCAAGAGATACAACAGCACCTTAAAGTGGCTGATCTATTTCCCAGTAACATTTTTCACATAACAATGTGTTAAAGTTACAAATACTGATATGCACAAATAGCTATTTTCTAAGAAAAATATGTACAGTACTGCAGCATAATGAATGTGGTATCTGCAATAACTTATTAGCCAATTTTAATATACATGATACCGCTACTTTTTACCTGCCAGTTCACAGGTTCAAGGATGTTACCACAGCCCTCTGTTTTGCACGTTATTACCTGGTGGGGGATTGGTTTTCTTGGTTTTTGTGTATTTATTTTTTTAAATTTTTTTTTTAAAGGTACACAATGCAGGCTTTTATTTTTACTTCTTAAAGACTTCTTTTGTGTTTAAAGCTAATATCAGTGAAACAAGACAACAGTGCAAGAGGCGCAGAGATGTTATGTGACCACATAAGAGTTCTTTTGGGTAAAGTGTCTATAAGGCTATAAGAAAGGATTGGTTGATGAGCTTCCTGTTGGAAATTGTCCTGTTGGTGCACCAGCCTGGGGGAAAACGAAAGAAGAAAAATAAGACAAATCTAAGATTTTTTCCATATTGTAAAAGTCATAAGTGCAGGCTATATAAAAAAGAAAACAACCTATTAGGAAATATTTCTTGTTTATGTTGCAGTCTTCTTTTTTTGGTGCTTCTCCAAAATTAGGCTACTGTAAGAGCATGGTATACAAGTACCTCTGTTTTCATTTGAACAGCCTTACAAATGCCATGCCATCGTAACAATGAACTGCATTTAGGAAAGTCACGTGCTGCCTTCCCTTATTTGAAGCAAAAAAAAATAAAAATCTTTGTGTCTCTCTAAACTGTTAGAGATCATGACGCTTCAGACACAGAGAAGTTAATACCATGCAACAACTCACTTACCATAAAAGGGTTACTAGATACTCCAACAGCTGCAACTTGTCCAAAAGGAGTTACTACAGGCTTTGCCTGTCCAAATGCAGCAAAACCTGCTCCTTGGAAAGATAAGTGAAAAATATTAATACTAGTAACCAATCTTCAAAGAGTTCTTTACTGCAGCTCCCACATAAAAATAAGTGGAAGCCTGGACTGCACAATCAGGAGGACTGATCCTACTTAAAACACTACCAGGCATGTAAGCGTAAAAAAAAAGAAAAAAAAAGGCTAGCTTTTTGTTAGTTTTATTTTCAACAGTTTGGAACAAAACAATTTCCAGTTTCCACATGTGCACTTTTTTCAATGTTGTTTTATCATTTAAATTTAGGGACAAAGTACTTTCCATTTTTTCTTGCCTGTGTTCTATGAAGTTAGAGAAAGTGTTCTAAGTGGTTGCAGGCACTCCAAAAATGAAGACAAAACCATCCTTCATGCAAAAAAACACTTTAAGACTGGGAATACTTATAATTTTAGTATCAGATTATAGTAAAATTTCAGCTGTGTCATGGCATACAACCAAGTCAGAAAAGTTCAACTACAGAGCCCAGACAGAGTGTGGGAACCACTCATCAATATTATCATCAAGTTCATATAGAAATAAATACACACCCATTATTGCAAACTTACAGACAGATCATTTTCTCCACGTTTCTGATTTAACCAACATCATCTAAAAACATATAGACCTACCATTTGGCTGCTGAGCAAAAGCAGTCTGTTGCGGGAAAGCTGCCTGGGTTGGGAACGTGGGCTGCTGGAAGTTGCCACTAAAACTAGTAGGAAGACTGTAGGAGGCAGGAGTTCCAAATCCTGCAGGCATGCTCACGGATGCAGTACCAAATGTTGCTGCTGGCAAGCAAAAAATAACATTCAATTATTTGTAAGAAATCACTTTTTTCATGAGACCAATTACTATAATGCCATGTTAAGAAAAGTCTCCTAATGCCTCAGTGACCATACAAAAGTTAGGTTCAACTTTTACAGCCACCGAACCAATTTGTTAGCTCGGATCACCACCAACTAAATGCATAATTTACTTTTGCGCTTTAAAAAATGAATGGGGTAATTTAAAATTTATTAGATCCAGCACATTCAGATATACTTTCTGAAAAGGAAAAAATTTTTTTTTTTTTTTTTTTACATTTTCTATGTTATCGTATACTTCCCCCAGAGTTTTTCTGGTAAAAGGCTGTACATATCAGAAGCAAGCACTTTCAGGCAGCATAAGCCCCTCTGTTTTTCTCCTTCTGAGAAAAGCATGGAAGGATCTTCCTACTTTAAGCTGCATTACAGGAAGTTAAACAAAAATCATAAGGGATACATGCATCCCCTCTCTCTTCATCCCATCCTTAATGTCCCTTTAAAGGAAACTTTCACCATGCACATTATTTGCACACAGGGTTCCTATTGCAAACGCTTTTGCTGTTGAGGTAGCACTTAAAACGAAAAAAAAAAACCCAAACTTCATCTGATTCTCTGCTGAACATTTCAAATAAAGAACACTGAGCTCATATGCTTCTCCACACGCCTTTAAATATACAGCACATCAAGTGCAAAAATGTAATAACAAAACCATTATTCAGTCTTTTGGGAGTTATTCTTGGAAGGACAAGCGAATAGAAGTTTTTTTGGTACAAATACAGACACCAAGCATTTAATTCTAGTTAAATATTAGACAGCACTTTTCTTTTGAAATGTTACAAGATAGATTTTATGCAAGCTCAGCTGTTTAAAAAATTTCATATATTTAATGAATATAGCTTGATTAAGAGTTGAAAAAAGTTACCCCAAAAGTATTCGAGGGCAAGACTTTATACATACATAAAATGCTGACAAAGTACGCGCAGAACTAACATACTAGCATTCTTCTCAAGTTACAAATAGCAGAGAAGCTATTCAACAGGGAAACTTGCTAAAACAGCAAACAGCAGCACAACAAAATGAGCAGTGACTTGGGATATCCCAAAAGGCATCAAGCTACCGTTGGCAGAAACTTCAGGAGTCACTTGTTAGCATTGTATTGTGACCATGGAGGATGTCAATAATGGTTTTGTTTTAGTTGCTTAATAGGTTGCCTGTGTATGCTCTTCTTTCCCTTTGCCCACACCCACTCCATTTTAAAACACAGAAAGTCTTCTGAAAGTCTACGTGCAGAGAACCAGATAGCTATCAATAAGCTTTTACAAGCAAGAACAATTAGCCACAAGAAACTTGATACCAAATGTGGCCACCTACCAAAATGAGCCTGAGGAAATATGTGAGAGTGCATTGCTCCCGAGAGGCCTTATGGAAGCCACAAAGAGACCAGACAACGTCAAATCATTTATACACTCTTGAAAGTAATTTCTTACTTACATATTTATATATATAAAAGTATACATAGGTACATCTACCAAATGATTTGTCCACAGCATGACCAGCAATAGATTAAGATAAGAAAACCATTAGAAATCAACGCTACAAAACAGATCTCCCGTGTAATCAATAACAAAGTTCATGCAGAAAGAAAGCTTAGCATAAAAGAACAAGCTACGAGTTTACACCTTACACTGAAATGGGTAGAATATTATCTTTACTTATAGTCATTATCTCTGTTACCTAGCACATAACATCAGTATAGCTGCCAAAGGGTTAGAACCTCTGCAAGCCAAGGGTAGCAGTTTAGAAGGTGGAAGGACAGAGTTGCCATATTCAAAAAAATTTATCTAAAGAGGCTACAAGTTCTTAACTATGATCCAAAATAGCACAATTAAGAATGAGATTAAAATAAGGAAAAAGGTATTTTGGACTTTAAATAGCTGAATAAGCTTAACTGCATAACATCTCAAAGGGGACTGAAAACAGAATGCATCTTAGCAGAGGACATGAATTTGATCAATACATTTTTAACTCCGCCTGATCAGTTTAATTAGATCTACCTAAAACTTAGAGCAAAGTACAACTCAATGTTAAAATGCATACATCAGGTGATTTAAGTCTGTGGAAGTCGAATTAATAGATAAGAGTGCAAAAATTTAGCAGTGCCTTTGGAGAGGAAAATTAGCATAATATAACAGTCATCTAAACCCAAGTTCAGTGTTTTAAAGAAAAGTAAAGGTTGGCTTTTTTAAGAAATGATTAAGTTCTTGTCTATGGAACTATGTTCTATAGAATCCTCCCCCCAAAAATTAATGTAAATAATGAGTGTAAAGATTATATTTAAACACATACTTTACTGTTACAGAAGAGGAAAATAAAGGACACCACCAATGTACTGAGTAAGTGGATGGGTGAGGGGCTAACAGCCCAAGAGCCTTGTCTTTCCTGGTTCTAGCCCCAGCTTTTTGTGTTTGAGGGCTTTCAGGACTTCAAAATAAAGAAAGGAAAAAAAAAACCCACAATCAAGCGTACCAGCTTAGCAGCAGGGCTTTCGAGATCCCTGATTTCAGGGCAACATGCGATGAAGCACGCTTAAAAGCCAAGGTTACAGTCTTGGAAGGTACCCAACTGGTAACACACAGACTACAAATAGCTCAGGTAGTACCAGAATATCTTAAACAGATCATTGACATTTTTCATAGCCACTATTTGAAACCCTAGGATTGGGCCAGAAACAGGAAACTAACGTCCTCAGCCCAACAAAAAGCATCACTTATCCCCCCCAAAAAACTTTAAAGTTGATTTCTGCAAACTATTCATAAATATTGTACTCTACGTTGACCGAACACACAACATGTCAAATAAGACTAGAGACAGATAATACAGAAAATCTTTAAGGAACCAATTACACATTATGAAAAAAAGAATCAATGCAAGTCTTTAAAGCAAGTTTCTCAAATGCTCAGGGTTTTTTTCCTAACCTGTTGCTCCTCGGCTATTGGTCTGGAATGGATTTGTTGAAGGTGCCACTGGGGCAACAGGGGCAGCTACAAATGGATTTGTGGAAGGTGTTGCTGAAAGATTAAAAACATCTTATTTAATAAAGTCTTTTAAAAATAGCCAGTCTGACACACAATAAGTTTATATAGCTTTTATACAGATACATAAATATCCAAAATAAGATGAAAATTTAGAAATTGATAATAAAATGCTTCATTTGAAATGCATCACAACAGTAGTACTTTTTTTGGCATACTTTAGTAGCTTCAACATCACTAGTGTCGAAGTATAGCACTATCAACTAAAAATTAGTAAGATGTTTGCTTACAGTCCACAAAAGGTGTTAGTAACAGTCATATACCTCCAAATGGAGCAGGCACACTCGAAGATGCAGGCTGTGTCTGTGCAGTAGCAGCCACGGGTACTGTCCCAAAAGCATTGCTGAAAATAATTCATACATTCAGTGAAGTCAGAATTGCTTGTTTAACAATTAAATACAACTTAAAATTATCGTTGGCATGTAAAAGACTAGAAAAGGAATGCTTGCGTGCGGTTTGCAAACTGCAATATAATTCACTGATGCCAGGAACTGAGTCCCTGACGGCAGGGTCAGAGACTATAACTAGTGCTGAGCAATGAAGAGTCCCCTCCACCAACAGCAGGAGAAAAAATATTGAACAGAGGCCATCAGCATAGAGGTTGGAAAGCAGAAGCTTTAGGGGCACTTGCAATACCAAGCAGAGCTATAACAGGCATTTGGTATTTATTACTTCAATGATCTAAAAAAAGAAGTGGTTGGCACCATTTACATTACAAATATCTGAATAATATTTTTTTTTTGCCAGGGACGATGCTATGATTTTCAGTATGCATGCAAATATTCTGTACAGGAAAGTGTTACCATCTAACAGGTTTAGCATATAATGACTAGGCAGGTGCAGAGAACATTCTGCTGACAGAAGGTATTCTTAATTTTATCTTGTAATATTTAACAGGCAGTACTGCTATTATTTAAAACAAAGGATGCAGTTTCAGTAGTACCTCTAAACTCATTCAACATTTCCCCAGTTAGATAAGAAAGAAAACCATAACTGAGAAACAACTTTGAGCTACTTTTCTGCATATTGCTGAAGTCAATGTAGAAAGTCAGCTACTTCTAACAAAGTACCTGCTAACATTACTGGTGGAAGTATATGCGTTACTAGAGGTTGCTGTGGAGCTGAACACGCTGTCTAATTCTGCTAGAGCCGCATACTTGTCTGAAGACGCACTTGACTGATTTGGGGCTGACAATGCAGGACCTGCTGATGCTGACACTACTGTACTGAAGCCACTTCCTTGCTCACTACCACCTAGAAAGAAAGAAACCAGATTAGAAGTGATTAAGATGGTTTCACTTTCTGCCCTGCTGTTGAGAACTAAACTAACGTTCGTGGACAGTTTAAGTTTCAGATTTGAAAGTTACACACGCACTAAGGCATACAGGAAAAAAATAATAAATGTCTTACAAGCTATTAGCTATTAGCAAAGTGTCATGCTTCTATAGATATTCTGCAGCTCCTGGTTTCCCTGGTCTCAATACTTCCATCATTTTCAACTAGAAAATTTAACAAAACACATACCCGCAAGTTATCCATTTCAGAATAAAGCTCTAAGTTACAAACCAATGCAAATTTTTATACAGAAAAGAAAGTTACAGAATAACTAGTTTTTTCTCCTTAACTTAAAATCAACTAAATCCAAGTATCACTGCTAGTAGTTTATAAAAAAACTAAAGCCAAATCTTTCTGTGGCCGAGAAGTAGGAAACCTACTCTGGCAGCTCTCTGCAGCAACTGTAGTTCTCCATTCAAGAGCCTTCACTATAGGTTTTAGCACAAATATAAAATATACATTTATATTTTTTCATCATTGCAGTAATAATTATTTAGATATTTCCACTTAGAGTTATTAATCTTGACAGCAAGTAGGTTCCCAAAAAGTAGTCTTCTGATGACATCCTTTTGGAGTGATGTTAGTCTTAAAACCTACGTCTTACACATTAAGGTTTCACTGACATGAAATTCTACTGGGAACTTAAAGAATAGGACATTTTGAAATACAGTTACTATTTTGACATGCACAGCCATCCTTGTGGCAAGTTACACATGAAGAATAAGCATGTCAAAGAATAAAGTTTAATACCTTGCCCTGCGCTGAAGATGTTATCTAAATTAGCAAGAGCTGCATATTTGTCAGCTGACTGGAGATTCGGTTTATTCACTGCAGCTTTACTGGCTGCAGTTGCTGTTGCATTGCTCTGAGAAGCATTGAAGGCTCCAAAATCAGCACTGGAGGATTTGGGGAAGTTATCAAAGTGGGCAAAGTTAGCATTCACTGATCCAGCGCTTCCACCTGCAACAAAGTAAATTAAACATGGTCAACACTCAAAAGCTAGAGAAAGTCTCTCCAACTGTAACTGATGGCACAATAATCCCACCTTTTTGTGGTTACATGAGGCAACATGTTCCCCCAGCACACATTTAAGACCCTTTCCTATTTCCTTCAAAGTTATATTGTGTCATCAGAAAAAATATATTTTTAAAATATTTTTCAGTCTGCAGAACAGGGACAAACCCCCCCCAAGCTTCACCAGCTTGAATCACAATCATAATTTGATTTTATAAAACTTTATGCTATTTATTAGATGTTAAAGTAATTTCAACAATATTTTGCTAGAAAAATAAGTATTTGTCTGAATCTTTAATATTCAAAATACAGAAGCCTCATTTTCCTGTCATACGTGTCTAATGAATAGCTGCTGTTTGCATTTACTTAATGGTACAATATTTAACCATTTCAGTGTCAGTCATTGTTCTAAGCAAAAAACAGTGCCTAGAATTCCAGAAGCAGTATGATTCCATGCCAAGGTTTAGAGAGATAGTTTGTTTCTCTGTTCTCAGATTTGTTAGACTACATCCAGTCAGGAAAGAGGTGAGGGGGAAGACACAACACAGCTCTTTTCATACCAAGTCTTCACTGATGTCAGAGATACATAAATCAGTTTTAAAATTCTGACTTAGATCCACACAACCGAACTTCAGTTCAAAGATGAAACCATGAACTTCCATCTCTTCAGTGTCCAGACAATTTAATCTAGGCAGGCCACGTACTTGAATTTAAATGAGTTGTTCCATTAAGTGTATCCCATTTTGTAACAGTTGGTTGAGGATTCCACTCATACTACAGAACACACAACTTTCTAATAGCATAATCAAGTGAAAACATATGCAACAGCAGGAATGAAAATGCTATACTACAATGGCATAACATGAAGCAAGCTGAGTTTTCCACTGTGTGGAACTTACTGTGTACAGCCTGGAGAGGAAAAGCTGAAGTAAATTCACCAAAACTGCAGCTAGATGAAAGCGTTCTGAACGCTGGACAGCCAGAAATTGTGTGTGGGTTAAAGTTAACATAAGAAGGGAGAAAGAAAATTTGAAAAAAAGTTTAAAACGACACGACACTCAAAAGAAAAAAAAAAAAAAGGAAAAGAAAGTCAGTCAGCCAAAGATCTAGACAAACAGCAAGTGTAAGCTCAAGCAGAAGTTCTAAAGCATGATCAAATTAAAGGAAAGCAAAATAAATCTTAGCAATAGGCTCTACACATGAAGTCAAACATATTGAAGTGTGTGTATACGTCACACATACACATAGACACACACTTCTTGGTACCATGATGTGCTTTTGGGTCTACTGACACACTTCTCTCACAAGATAAAGAGTCAATCCAGTATTTATCAAAAGCAGTATGGTTTACTCTTTTCATAGTTCTTTCAGGTGTAGAGCTAACAAACACGTAGTGCCATAAATCAGACTTCTGAGTAGCATTAGGGGGAAAAAAAAAAAATTAACACCAAACAGAAGGAATTCATTTTGAGTTTCCCCAGAGCTTCAGATGGCTTGATTGCATTAAAGCAGGCAGATGCAAGAAATAAACTCAAGTACCTTCCAACATAAAGGTAAGGATTATTTCAATTCAGTATTTATCAAAAGTGCTAGGAGTTCTACCTGTATTTTGGGGCTGAAAAGGAGACTGACTTGCTGTGGGGAAACCTCCAAAATTACTCGAGCCACTAGACTGTCCAAATGCATCAAAGTTTGCAAAACCTGCATTTGCAGAGTTCTGCGCTGTAAATTGCAAAGGAACAAAACATGTTAATGGATATGGGAAATAAATACAAGAACAGATGTATTAACTGAATTCATGGTCATGACAGCCTTCACGGGTTATATCCTACCTTGTAATTTCTTTTTACATTAAAAAATTATACATGATATTCTATAACTGAACTGACAGTTGTCTTTGAACAAGCTTTCATGAATCACCTTCACGGAGCTGTACCAGTTAATGCTACTTCTCTCCTCCTCACACATGCTACTACTCACAACTGCATGACCTGATAAAGTCCAGTTCAGTTTAACCCTAGAGTGTTTGCGGTGGTGGCTGGTCAAGGAAAAAAAGCCAAAAAATACAGAATAGCAGATGTATACATGTAGAACCCAAACCCAGGTATCATGCTAAGTGTTAGCTTCCAAAACTAGAATTTGTGGAAAAACTGAACACTTATCTGGGAATAAAAATTAGAAAAGCATTCTTGTAACATACTGACAATTTGAATTCCTCATATACAAAGTGCTTCTCCCTTGGCTGAATTTAGTTTGGCACCACTTGAATTGTTTTGGCTAGGTTTATAAATTCGTTTCACTGGAAAATTCAGGGTTTTTTAAAACTAAAACAGTACAGAAATACAGAAAATCAATACCAATCTCAAGAAGAGAGTATTCAGAGTGTATCCACAAAATAAAATCCAAGGAAATTTCAAATAGAATTTCAGTTTTCACCTCCCTTTTGTGCCATACTACAGAAGAAAATAAAAGTTAACACCATCTAATTTCAGAGCTGGACATTCAAGCATCTATAAATTCAACAGGAATCACGTGTTTAACTGATAAACTCCACAGGAAGTCTTACACACTGTTACAAGCAATAAGTAAGGGAAAAAAGTGTTTTTAATCAAATGGAAAACAAACTTGTCTATATAAGTAACTTGAGTTACTATCTAAAGAAAGCCCACAAAACACCTTCTAGAATAACAGATGCAACAGGTTATATTTTTGGGTCAGGATTTGTTTATTCTGGGGGGGATTTTGCAGGTTAAGTATATAAAAAAAATAAGTTATATGATTGTTTAAGTACTGTTACTTAATAGCCAGATAATGCTAATAAAAAGTTGCACTATTTCACTTCGTAAAATTAAGAAAGCATTGGTATGACAGATTTAGAAACTAAAAGGACATTTTTATACAAACTACTGCATTCCATAATGCCGATAATATACCTGAAAGCACAAGTATTTCCCTTCACAGGGATGCTGGGACAGAGGGTGAGACTTGGCTCTACTTGATACCACTTTTTATTGGAAGCGTGCATGCATATTGGGTTTCTGTGGCCTTGTTTTGGTAGCTGGGGGCTGCAGGGTGGCCCCTGTGAGAAGAGATCAGAAGCTGTCGCCATTTCTGACAACCAGTTTTAGCTGGGTCCAAAACAGACCTGCTGCTGCCCAAGGCTGAGCCCACCTGCAATGCTGGTGGCACCTCTGTGGTAACATATTTAAGAAAGGGTAAAAAACACTGCGCAGCAACTGTGAGAGAGAGGAGGGAGAAAAATGTGAGAAACAACCCTGTGAAGGTCAGTGAAGAGGGAGGGGGAGAAGGTGCTCCAGGCACTGGAGCAGAGATTCCCCTGCAGCCCATGGAGAAGACCATGGTGAAGAAGATGATTGTCCCCTGCAGCCCGTGGAGGACCACGGTGGAACAGATATCCACACTGCAACCTATGGAGGACCCCACACCAGAGCAGGTAGTGATGCCCTGAAGGAAGCTAGAGCCTGTAGAAAACCCATGCTGGAGCAGGCTCCTGGCAGGAGGCTTTGGCCAGCGGTGAGGAGCCCATGCTGCAGAAGGTTCTCTGGCAGGAGCTGCAACTCTGGGGGGGCCCATGCTGGAGCAGTCCATGCCTGAAGGACTGTAACCCATGGAAAGGGCCCATGCTGGAACAGTTCTTGAACTGTAGCCCACAAGAACAGCCCACATTGAAGTCTGAAGAACTGTATCCCATTGTGGGGAGGGACCCCACAATGGAGCAGGGGAACTGCATGAGGAGGAAGGAATGGCAGACATGAAGTGTTATGAACCAACTGCAACCCACATTCCCCATCCCCCTGCACTGCTCAGGGGGAGGAAGTAGAAGAGTCAGGAAGGAAATTGAGCCTGGAAAGAAGGGGTGAAGGTGGTTTTAGTTTTGTTTTTATTTTTCACTATCCTACTCTATAATTATCTGTCAGTAAATTAAGCTAATCTTCCCTGATTAAAACAGCTGAGTGTTTTACCCATGACGATAACTTGTGAGTGATCTCCCTGTCCTTATATTGACTCACAAGATTTTTCATGATCTTTTCCCCCATCCTGCCTGAGGATGGGGAGTGAGAGAGCAGCTCGGTGGACAACTGTCAGCCACCCAAGGTCAACCCACCACAGCATTAGAGTCAACAAGCAAGAAGGGAAAAAAAAAAAAAAAATCAATGAGAAAACAAGGTCTTGGGAAAGTTACATCCTAAAATTCTAAAGTTTTCACCTTTAAAGTATGCAAGAAGAAAAACAAAGACTGAGGAAAAATAGTTTCTATTACTATACCATCTGTATCAGTTCAAACAGCATTCTATAGACTTCAACTCCAAATTCCACTTTTTTTTTTTGTTCATTTGTTTTGGTTTTAAACCAGTAGCTTTTTAAGAGTAATAGATTAGGAATTCTATTGCATCTTGCTTTAAAATGATAAGTGATGCTTACATCCTGATGCATCGATTGGATAGGGGCTACTTGGAGAGTGATGTTTAGTTGACCAAATAGGAATAAGCACATAAATGTCACTCCTAGAATTGTAACAAAATTTTTCATTTTAACCACTCACACAAACAGAATACTATGTTAAGAACCTTAAATGAAGTATTTTTTAGGTCTAGATTAAAAACTGTAACATATTATATTACAGGCCACTTAATTTTATTGCATCAGCTGACACAGAAAGTATGATTTGCAAGCAGGCCCATGTTAAAACAGTAGAGCTATAAAGACTCTTCTGCAGAGTATTCAGATGTTAATCTTGCTTTATTTTATGTGGTAAAGTTTAAACCTTTGTAAAAGTGGCACAAAAGGTAAAGACTTGTACTTTCCCATACCTGAACAATACGCAGATTAGCAATTCCACAATTCATTTCTCCACGCAGAAACCCAAGAACAACAGTAAGTTAAGGAAGTGCAGTACACTGTATATTGGTACAGATTTACAACCACTGTTGCGGCTGCAGATCAATGGGGCAGTACAAAGGCTAGAGGGCTAACGCTAGCTCAAATATGACAGCACCAGCCATGGCAATGCGAGCTGCCCCTACAATCTTTGCATAGTTTCTTCTGTGAGGTTTGCACTACCTAGTGTGGAATAAAAGCACGAAACATTGCCAACCCAAAAATACAGTCCGCATACATTCAATTACAAAATCGAAAATAATTCTCTAGAAGACAATAAATATGTCATACTATTTTATTTCTTCTGGGTAAAGACTCTTCTCCCTTGTTACCCTTGACAGAGTTGTGCTGTGTCACTACGCTTTTTTAAAATCTTTTATGCAGGTCTTACATTACATTAGTTTATAGAATGTTTACATGCCAACATGTTTTGGGTTTTTTGTCCCTATTACCAGTCTGTAAACTACAGAGAACAGTTATCTACCATCACCTTCAAAATCTCATCATTTTGCAGAAGTTATGGAACTTTGTAAATGAAATACAGACAGTAAATGTAAGGTCAGCATGCTTCCCCTGCAACATGCAACCATGTCCTGAGGTAGTTTAATATATTAGAAAACTCAGAAAAAAGAAACGTATCAAAAGTGGCACTGCCTGCATAATTTTCAAGCTTTACATCTACACTTTACAGATGACAGCACAAGTATGTTAATATTTTTCCTATCAGCTGCTGCACTCAGTTATGCCTTAATTGCAGAAACAGTAACTTATACTGAAAGACCTGAAATTTGCTGGTGCTCTTCAGTGATTTCTTTCATTAACCGTAGTGTCGGTAAAGGAAAAGAGAAGTGTCCATCCCCTTTAAGGGCAGCTAAAACCAAGCCTTTAAACAAGAATACGGGGCCATAAACTTTGAGCAAGTAGTGCTGGACTCAGTGCAAGTTCTTCCATCCTCTGCTGTAGTGTGTGATTACTAACAATAGTTACATGTTTATACAGCTCCTTAAACAAGCATTTCAAACTCATTTTTGCCAAAGGTGATGGAGTGCTTCACCCTCCTTGTATTCCAAAGGGAAGAGTCTAACATTTCATTATTAGTTTCAGTTAACACTACCCTGTGGTTACTGCACACAGAACAAGCCTTACAAGTGTTTAATCTAACAAGTAAGAAAACACCTTCAGATAAACCAGCCTGCAATACACATTCAGCTATTGCATACTCAGAATTAGATTTTTGGGTTTGTTTTTTTTTTTTTAGAAACTGATTTACCAGCCCTGAAACCGTTTTGGGTTCTAAAACTTATAGAAAGGGAATTACCACAACGGTCAATTATTGAAACAGAAAGCTAGTCATTACAGCTGAGTACTCCTCTCAATTTTGATTTTCAGCACTTATTTCAAGCAGAAATGAACAGACTCTTTTGTAAGATTACATTTATTCTGGACTGTTCATATTGCTTTTTAGGCTTTTAAAAATTACCCAGCAGAGATGCAGTGGAATTTTACCGAGAGTTGGAATGTGGTATTGAAATATTGCTTTAATGGAATTTTCATCTCCTGAAACCCACAAAGAGTAATTAAGTGTATATAAATACAGAATCATTCGGCAACAAGTTTGGAAAGAATAAGTTATTAGAAAGGATTAAGTATCTGCTGCCTCTTCAGTAAGACTGCACAACATTGGCCAGTCAGCACAAGTTTTCCCAGTTAAATATACCACCAAAAAGATGATTAATGTGATATCTTATGTAAAGGATTTTACAAAATACCCTGCAATGATAATTCTTATTCTGTATTACTGAATTCATCCAATTATTTCACAACATACTTTTTTGAACTTTAACTTTGAGAAAGCCTTGATACTTTGCTCAGCTCCTCAGGTGTGTCTTAAATCCCTTCCATCACACTTCTCAGGTTTTAACAATTTCAGGACTGATTTGCAAGAAATCTCTCATTCTTGTTGGCATAGCAGCATCACAGTTTCTCTCAAAAACTAGATGAAAAGCCCATTCAGAGAAGGCAGGCAAAGGTACTTTCCCACAATTACAACACAAGTTAGCAACAACATACTTCAGTGACCACAGAATCAACTTTTTCTTTAGGATAGACTCTATGGCTCAAGATCTTTGGCTGAAAATAAACCCTGAGGGCTCAATATATTTTACTGAAGTCATTCAAGAATTCAAGGCCTACCCCCAGCCTCAGTCAATAGATATACTCAAAGCTCATTTATTTTCCTGAATCTACAGAATATTACCCACATGACTAGTATTCAGTTTTCAAATAGACACACACACAAAAGAGGAGGTCATTCTTTAAAATGAGGAAGCCTTTGTTTCTTTTAACTAATTGACAGTTGCTGTCAATCCATTTGAACCCCCTTAAAAATCTGAGTCTGCTTTCTTTCCATTAATGCTCTTCCTAATAATTTTCAGAAAGAAAATTGAAGGTCTAATATCAGCTTCTCCCTACATTCTGTTACTCATCCTCTCACTCTCTCTCCCCCCCCAAAGAGTTTAAAGTTCTAGTAGCAGGCAGAAACAGTCTAATCATACACACCATAGAAAATAGCTACAGCAACTCCCCCTTCAAAAAGCAAGATTATCAGCCGTTATGTCTTCAAGCTTTCTTTATAAAGATCTAAAGGAAATCTTGAGCAATACAATATTCTCAAGGGACAGAAGTTACATATACCTCATGAAGTTTAGTCTAAAGTCATCAAAAATTAAACTACATTTTATACATTTAAAAGGGATACGCTGCTCAGAATACTTACCTGTATGACTGTTGAAGTGTGCAAAATTAGCAAAATTTGCTGTAGCAGTTGACTGAGGAGGAGCAGCAGCAAAGATATCTGAGCCAAGGTCACTGAGGAGGTCAAATTGTTTCTTTTCTTGTTGCTGCTGTCCTTGAGATCGAACTACAACAGGAGACTACAAACAACATTTCAATTAGCCAATACAAAAAAGCTGGTATTTTACCAAACTGACTTCTGCAAAATACTAGGATAGACTAAGCATATGTTTTTAAATAAGCCATTTATTCCTGAAGTTTAAGATGCTGTATACAGCACAGCCCCTCCTCCTATAGTACGAGGAAGATGATCTGTTTATGCTACGATGGTGGCTTTTAAAGGAATTCTGCAGCAGATTTCCATGGATTAATATGGCCTCAAAGAATAATGTAGCAGCATATAAGCAGCTTCAAAATTATGTATTTAAAACTGCAAATATCATACAAGTATAAGCAATAAAACTTAATTTTACAAGTTGTAAAATAGTTATTCCCTGCATTCTGAAAAAAATCTTTAGAATTCAGTATAGGGAAGAGAAAGATTGAAGAATTTCATAGCAAGGCTGCAAATTTCTACTGTTTGAGTCTTAAGAGGTCCAGTCAAGAATTGCCTGTATCCTAAAGGTAAAACACTTTTTCAAAAACTGTCTTTCCTCCAGAATCTTATTACATAGTGTTGTTTGGCTTTACATAACAGCATACAGACATCTCCTGAAAGCCAAGCCACTTGGTAAGACACTTACAGAATGCACAGCAAGTTAAAATGAACTTGCATGCTTTTCATCCATATATTCACTGCTAATCTCATGGTTAATGGTATCAGGCATTTTATTGTTTTCAAATTAAAAAAACAGACATGAACCTATATCACATTAGCTTCATACTTCAGAGATATTTAAGCGAAAGACAGTCATAATTAAACTTATCAATCACACTGGAAAATTCTGCTTACACAAAACAACCATTAAAAAATACAATTTTGTCAATAGAAACAAGCTTAATTTAGAACCTGATCTGCAAACACCTGTATACTTCAACAAAATACACAAGACATTAGTGATCATATTACTTGGTAACAGTTGCTACTGCAAGAATTCTTGTGCCACTATGAGAGAAAAAAGTACTGCTGAAGAGTTCTGTGCACTCTTCAGTGCTGTCATTACTCACTTGGCTAGGTGTGCCCTTGTTTAAGTGCAGTGTGGGTGCAGCTTCTCCCAAGAGAGATTTGAGTGGCTTCACCTCAGGTGTGCTGCTTGTACTACTAGCTGAAGACCCCGATATGGATGCATGGACTGATGCCACCACCTTTGCTTGCTCTGGAGGAACATACCTACAAAGAGAGCAATGGTTTTTACAACTTTAACATGAGAAGTTCTGCTCAACATTCATAAGACTCAAGTGTGAGTACTGGTAGATCTCAGCTTTGCTATTTTAACCACTGACCCAGCAACAAATTCTATCAGTAGTTTGCAAAAGAGCCATTATTTAAATATACCAGATTTTTTAAAAAAATAGACTAGAATTTTAAGTCATCAATATTTTATAGCACTTATTAAATAAAAGCTATCTGCCTTCCACCTCCTAACAAAAGTCTGCAAAACCCTTACTTTACGCTGCTGTTGACAGCCCCTTAAGCCATTTCTGTTCCACCAATACGAACTATGCATTGAGAAACTTCTTTAAATAGTTTGTCTTCTCTGCTTCCTGTAGAACCTCTGAGTAAGTCCAGAAATTATTTCCTTTATCGAGCTGTGCTATTTAGTCCAAAAAGCACACAAGAAGGAAAGCACACTTAAGAATGTGAGGATAACAGTCCATCTTCACTTCTTGTCATAGAAGCAATCTTTATAATTGTAAAGCTATCTTACCATCTTTTCTTTTCATATTTTTCCTGTAGAAATTCCTTTACTTTCTGTGGATCCCTGAAGTCTGGAATTGCTGATGATCTATCATCAAATAGGCCTAGCCAAATCTGTTTGCACACCTTATAAACAAAAAAAAAACACAAACACAACCACAGATTAATCAGAGAAAATATCTTCATTCACAACCTATTTAAGTTTATAAATATTAATACATCAAACCATTAAGAAGTATGTAGCTGCACATTTTTTGTTCCAGGCCAAGCTGCTTTAACAACTGACTGGTGCACCATGTACTGGTCTAAACACTTAAAGTTGAAAGACCATCTGTCACAGCAGGGCAAGCAAAACCTAGCATCCAATTTCACCATCAAATACTGCTTTTACAAAATATTTGCAGTACGTACTCATGAAGGGGCAAAACACCCAATTTCTACTTGTGATCTTTAAGACTCTTTTCTCCGTCACCTAATTCTACACATTCCCTTACCTGTACTTCAGGGTTTAAACTGTTTCAACAGATTCCATATGCCATAAGCCCTAGGTGGTAGGTTTTGAAGGATCCAAGGTTTAGTATTTATACTCATTATTACTATGTGAGTATAGGAACTTTATTTTTTTAAAACAGCCTTTATTACCATGATGCAGTTTCTATGGTATCCTATACATTTAATTTGAGTGAGGGTATGAGAGAAGGGGAGAAAGTACGCTTGCTCTGCTTTAATTTTCTAATTGTGTGAGTGCGCAAAAGTTGAAGCAATTGCTAAATTCTCAGTATGCGCAGCTTCAATTCCTGACCAAAACAACAGGAAAGGTGGCCATTCTCAAAACTAAACAAGACACAGGAGTTGTCACACTTAAAATGTTTTCTTTAAGTATTTAAGACTACTCTGCAAGTAACTTGAATATACACCCAAACGATACACAAAACATTACCCACCCTCTAAAAACAGACTGACATTTTAGAACAGGTTTCTCACAGAGAAGTGAGGTTAAAAAAAAAGCAGCATTGTTTTTGTGATGCATACCCTTTCTTCCCACACCCTTTCTGAAATAGCCCAGACCATCCCTCTTACACGCCTCCTACAAACATTACCCTCTATCCCTGCAATAGTGTCAGGTTTTCAGCATTGTCTCCGTGACCTTCAGAGGAACCGCATGCTCTAACAGGGAAGAGCTACATGAACCAATTACCCTGAACGTTGACAAATCAAAGTAGTAGCTGTGATACTTCCACTACATCTTCCCCAGAGACGCTTGCTGCCTCTTCTTTACCTGGCCAGCTAACTTCACCAAAATTGTAGCAACTTAGCCTCTTTGGGAACACTAGTTGTCAAATGTCTGATAAGTCTTATAGGCCATTTCAAAGACTGCCCAGGATTAGAGAGATTAGACAGACAGCATAAGTATGTATTTCATACTTGATATCTTGATTTTATATAGCTTTTTTTGCATGTCCAACACTCCACAGTCCTTATGGTCATCTACCGGATAGAAACAAACAACAATGTGAAACAGATCTAATGATCAAAGGATAGCTCTAAATTAGTGATTTAAATACTCATCTAAAAATAAGATCAGCAGTTCCTACTTCAAACAAACTCAGCTATTCAGTATTCATTCATCAGCTGTACTCCACAAAAGGGTTAAGTTCAATGCATTGATTTGAGTTTGCAAATTTAAACAGTCATTATTTGCAGTATGATAATAGATGAAATGAAACTGGAAGTATTTGTTTAATACTTCTTCATACAAAGTTAAAAGATACAACCTTAGTAAAAAAAGTCACAAGTCTGTTCTAAAATAACAGCATGAAGCACTATTTTAATAGTGGCAATCTTTCACATAAGCACTATAAATTTTGTCAGAAAAAAGTAAAGTCCAAACATTTATGGGCATAGCTTTAAACATCTGCAGTGGATAGCCTGATGTGGGCTAGCAGTTGTCTTTCCATAATTTGATTTGCGAATATAACTGCACCAACTAGCAGTCACATGATTGCTAGGAAGGAGAGAAGTCCTGTTCGTGGCTAGTTACAGAATACCTGGCGGCAGGAGTTGGTGGTGTCCAAATCTACACAGTCCCGTCCCACTTTCCCCCCGCCCCCGCAACCTCAACTTCAGTATTGGGAGGAACATCAGGAAACACTGAAGAAAAAGTTGTGCCTAATTTCAGACAAGCAGAAAGACAAGTGTTAGTACAGCCCCTACTTGATCCTGCACCTGGCAGAATAACATTCAGGACTGTACCATGATGATCAGGTTGCATCCAGCCTAAGATGTACTAGTGAATGAAAGATGAGGTCCCTCTTCCCCACCCGTATCAGTCCATTAAATTACTCCCCCTTCTTCTACCACCCAAAACAAGGCAGATCAAAGAAACTCATCACAATTCCTACATCACTAGTACCATTGAAACATGTACTGAGATCAACTCACAGCAACAATCAAACCACAACCCAGGTTTTCACCTTTCTCCCTCCCTGTTTTCTGCTTCATCTTTACCCTGAAATGCCTAAGCATTCACAGTGAGGGGAAAAGGAAAAAAAAAAACACCACCCAAACACCTAAACAACTTCATGTCAAATAGTCTCAATCCTTCCTGACCACTACAATTTCTAGGAGAAAGGTCCCGCGTGACTTCAGATCATTCACCAGCTCTGCAGCCACAGCAGATACCAGTTGTATGAACATGCAAACAGGCACAAAGGAGGACTGTGCTGTCCAAACGCATTGCTGGTTTATAATGATGCAAATTTCTTAAGGCATCAATTATTGCATCGCATTGCAATTTTTGCAAACTGTCAGAAAGCTGGCTTCCAAAAGTGTTTCCTGGAGCAACTAATTTCTTCTAAATACCTAAACACAAAAGCATTAACAACTGAAATATGCCTTAAGTCACTATTATAATTTATTTAATTAAACCTGCCGGGCATTCTTTATTGGTTCTCTGTTACCAGTATCAGAGAGAACAGTATTACTAATGGGCAACACAACAACACACAACCACCGAGCAAACTTAGTCACGCAGAGTTTAGCAAGAAGTTCTCGTTTTAACAGAGTTTGACAGCAGTAGCTATAAAAGCACAGGTTAAAACATTTACTTTACTACATCAGAGATGCAAATTAGATTTCACGTAAGTTTCTTTACCCAAAGAGTTCTCAGAGAAAGTATAATTTCTTAGAAGTCTTAAATAAATCCATTAGAAAGCCAAATTTTATAATGCAAGTTTTATATATCACACAAGCAACTATTAAGGGCACAGTTTTGTCTATTTCTGTATGAAGTACCACACAATGCTTTGAACATCAACAGCCGTTCCAAGCAAGCATTCACAACACAATAAAAGGCCTGTTGTCTGTCTTTCCTTGTTTGCTGGTGACCCGTATGCTCTTTCTAGCTATACTTTTGTTACTATCATCTGACTTGACAGGGATACACAATACTGCATTGATTATGCTTCAAGCAAGCTATAATACACAATTTTCAGCTATCCACAAAAAAGCAAATGGCAGTGTGCTGTGTAATATCATATGATGAAATCAAAATTGGAAATTAAAAAAATATATATATTATTGTCCGAGACAGAACTCACATTGTTATACAACGGTCATTTTTTTGAAATAGGTATACTTCCATAGTCGTAGAATAAGTCACTAAGTACTGAATCTTGCAAAGAAAAGTTTGCTGTGAGAAATGTGAATATACTTACTGATCAGGCCATCACATTTTTTTTTATTTCAAAGCTATTTAAAAGTTACACTTACGATAAGATCAAGGAAATTTCTTGTGTTGTATGTTGCCATACAACTTGCTGTTGAGTTATGTTGGGGAATGATCACTCAGCGTTTACATCTCTGGTACCCTGACTACTCCCCACTAATCACAGCTTTGAAATCCACTACCTGAATTTGATAGCACTGGAGATACTAAAAGTTCAATTGCAACAAAAAAAAAAAATAAATAGTGGAAATGCAGAAAAATCAGATTGGCAACTTCAGTTGCCAAGACTTCAACACGAGCTTCAGTTGTATGTTCTGTCTGGCCTAAGAGGTGCCTAGGCAGGACACCTGAACAAATCAGCACAGTTATTCACAGTATGCGCTGATTCTTGCCCAGCCATTACTTGCAGTACATGGGGGGGAAAAAGTGCAAAACAGTAGTAAAGGGCATAGAAATCTGCACCAAACCAAGCTTGAAGTGACCAGCTGCCCTATTAAATGTGAAATTTTCCTCTTAGTTTTCTAATATAAACTTACTATTTGAGGAAAAAAAAAAACCAAACACAAACAAGGAAGTAATTTTCAAAAGAAGCAAAAGTTCAGAACAATATATTCTTTGAGAAATTTGAAATTGATATCCCAAAGAGCATATATTTCAAAACACCTCTCTAACTAATCCATACATAAATCAGACTTGCAGAGCTGATTCAGAAAGTGCTACAGTTTCATGATACATCTTAAGCTCCATTTTAACAGTTACTCATTCCTTTGCTTTTACCGATAATACATGAAGCAGCATTCCCACTCACCACAAAGTTACACAACATTACTGTGAAGGTACCAGGCCTAAAAATTCTATGGCTTTCTGAAATCCTTCTACATCACACCATCTTCTTGGGGATATTCTGGTTCAGCCATTTAATATTAATATTGTTCTTTTTGCAACAGCAGCACAAATAAGCCTCTGCTCAAAAGCTCTGTTCATTCACCAAAAGCCTTGCTTATACTCCTCCTTTTGATAACCAAAGCTCTATTAAACAAAATGCTCTGCTTAGAGAAGAGTCTGGCAAGCTGGAGCCAAGAGTAAACACTCAAGTTATGTGGAAGCCCCTAGAAACAGTGGAACATATCCAACAATCCATAATCATTGTCCACTGTCCCTGAAAAGTATAATTAGTCCATGTCCCACTGGTTCACCAATACAGCAAGAAGAAAAAAAAAAAACCAAAACCACAGCATTGAAGTCAGAATGATTAAGCATATGCAGCATTTGAAAGCCTACTTTTTTTGAAGCATTGACAGAAGCGAGAATTTGAAGTTTTGCCTGCCTCTACTACACTGTGGGAACTGCAAAGTACCAAGATAAAGCAAAGTTTTATCTTGTCCGGTAACAGTAAGTAGAAAACAAGATTCAGCAGTTATCTTCATGAAGTTTAGAAGTTCATGAAAATCCTTTTACAACGGGTTTGGGAAGAACAGTACCTGCTCTCTGCCAACAAGCTCCAATCCTGCAAGGGATGTCTTTAGACATTTGGCAACTAGATACTGGGAAGTTCACAATTAGATCAGTAAGTACAGCATGAAGCAAAGAGGGAAACAGAATCACAACCAGCTCCAACCTACTCACCCTGACCCAGATAAAAACCCAGGAGGTTGCAAGGCAGAAACCGTGAGTTGCCATAACTTAAATATATAATTGAAAGAAGAAATTAGGCCAAGTGTATATTGTATGTTATAACAAAGTCTTTACCTCTATTTCTCTTCATACCATTGGTTTCCCTGAGCCTGCACTCAACAGCTATTCTATCTGAGGGATAAACTGTTTTTCCTAGAATAACTGCATTTACCTATCTTGTTTTACATATGCTATTTACATTTGTAGTCCTACAGTTTGAGGAATTACCCTTGTTTTCAGCTTTGACAGAAAGGAAAAAAGAGCTCATCCCATTCATTGCACATCTGGTGCTCCACAAAATAAAGTTGACCAGAAAGGCTTCTGCCATAAAACCTAGCTTCCTAGTAACATTTCATGCTTTTGGGAATTCTAGGCAGGGCCTAAAAGCTAAGAACAACATAAACATGCTTGTTTCCCACAGATGTTTAGCTTTTGTGTTTGCTTCTAGGTTTGTTGTCACAATTGGGGTTTTTTTGTGTGTTGGGAAGGTGGGGAAGGACAGGCACACTAAAAAATTTCTCATAAAGAAAAAAATCAGTAGTATACATGAAATTTTGCAGAAAACCTGAAACAAACTGAGATTTCAGTTATTTCTATTCCAGTGCTACATATTTCAACTACCAAACAACACTTTACCATGTCATAACTATTTCACTGATAGAGATCTCCAGTGTGTGTGGGAAGGCGGATATGGGAGAGACAAAGACCTTGTGCTTACAAAACACATTGAGCCACCACACTTTAGAAACTCCTGTTAGCATAGTTCTGCTAGTTAGGAATAATAAAAATTCAGTTAGGCCAGCAAAATTAAGTTTTTGCTCATGAAGCCACCTTCTCTTGTATCCAGCGAAGGCAGCATGGCAAGGAAGAGCTATACTAGGACAAGTACTTCTGCTGATAAAAGCTGTACTTCAACTTGGAAAAAGCACACTACTAGACCTACAGAACTTCTTGTTTAGAGCCAGACATACCATTGTATAGGAAGATTACACGTCAGACTAGTTTAAAAAGCTCTAATGAGATATTACCTTTCAGGAGTCTGGTAAATGCCAAATTACATTTCTTCTTCTCCCCCTCCCCCCAATAAAATACCCTCAGTTATGCACCAAATGTAATGCTGACAGTGCAAAGAACTACAGATTACCACACAACAAAACTATGTTCCAAAACATAACAGTCGCCACAGGAAGAAAGATTTGGAAACAGTTCCCTTATGTAAGCAAGTTATAGCTTTGTTTAGTAATTCAGCACTTCTGATGTCAATATTATTCATTAATCTCTGTAGGTTAGAAGAATTTTATACTGACAGTATAGTGGTTTCAAAGTCAGTTTGGGTCCAGAAGCTATAGCTAGTTTCATAAGCACAGAGTCCAAGCCAGTAAATCCTGCTAACAAAGCCACTGTTCTGTACACAATCAGCTCATGTATCTCTATATCGTATTAGCAGAACCAGGGATGTCCTACAAGGACACCCGACTGCATGGCTCACGCTGTCAGGGTGACACCCAACTGCAGGCTCACACTGAGCATACCTGCATAGCATTCTATTCATTAGCTCAGGTAAACACGGTCTTTGCGCTCAGAGGAACATAGATTTTCCAAATACAGGACCACCCAAATCATTTTCTTCCACCATATGCATATTAGGATAGGCTATTTGGAAAGGTTATAAGATATCTACTGCACTTTTCAAAAGTGTAGTAGGAAAATTAACTATATAACTAATTTGCCTCATAATACTGTTTTTCCAGCTTCAGGGGAAAGCTTCTGAATAAATATTCACAGCTATAATGGCAACATGAGATTAGTAACACCTCCACTTCCTGCAAAAAATAAGTTCACTTTCTACTACCATTGCATTACGGAATCAGAGGCCTAATCAACGCTAGCATCATTTGATTATGAGTTTTCAAACAGAACCATCTCCATACCACCCTCTCCTCATTATTCTTAATGTGAAAATACAGTGTGAAAATACCTCACACTGCTCTTCATGAGGAGAATGAGGAGGAGAAAAATCCTACCCAGTGAGTCAGAATTGCCTTTATGCTTCAAAAGGACTTCAGAAGGCACTTGAGGAGTATCAGCTTGAAGATGTTTCCATTCTTGCTGCAAAAGTGAGCTAACCCCAACATTAGCAAAACCAGAGTCTGGACATCTGTTTATACCTGCAGGTGAGTAAGCAACACCAAAATATAGATAGATAGAATCATACGTGTTTTCTAATACAGTAAAAAGTTTTACATCTGTATTTGAAGTAGTAAAAACTCATCCAAAAAAAGTTTACCTTACCTGTGCCAGAAAGACAGTCCTTGGAAGCTGTGCTAGTTTTTACTGGGATAGAGTTAATTTTCTTCATAGTAGCGAATATGGGGCCATGTTTTGGATTTGTGCTGAAAACAGTGTTGATAACACAGGAATGTTTCCATTACTGCTGAGCAGCGCTTACACAGAGTCAAGGCCTTTTCTGCCTCACACCGCCCTGCCAGCAAGTAGACTGGTGGTGGACAAGAAGATGGAAGGAGACACAGCTGGGACAGCTGACTCCAACTGACCAAAGGGATATTCCATACCATACGATGCCATGCTCAGCATATAAAGTGGGGGAAGAAGAAAGGGGGGCGACGTTCAGAGTTATGGCATTTGTCTTCCCAAGTCACCATTACGCATGATGGAGCCCTGCTTTCCTGGAGATGGCTGAACACCTGCCTGCCCATGGGAAGCAGTGAATGAATTCCTTGTTTTGCTTTGCTTGTGTGCGCAGCTTTTGCTCTACCTATTAAACTGTCTTTATCTCAACCCACGAGTTTTCTCATTTTTACCCTGACAAGTCTCTCCCTGATCCCACCGGGGAGGAGTGAATGAGCAGCTGTGTGCTGCTTAGTTGCCAGCTGGGGTAAAACTACAACAGAGGTGCAGATACTGGCAAGAAGATGGTATCTCACACTTGAAGAGAAGCTGCTTTGAATAATCTCTTCCCAAAGCAGTCACTTTGTGGAAGTCTTTTAGTAACTGAATCCTTTACCCACATGTGCCACAAAGATGCCAGTTTGCAACAACTGTGGAAAAGTTACTATTTCAGATATTAGGATTTTTTTTTTTTTAAAGAGAACTTCAACTTTATACAATACATTGTCCTTGTAAATACTCTTTGAAGGAGAGAGGAAAACTACTTCGCCTAAGAACAACTCACCACCTTAATAACTACCTTACCTCAGGGAAGCTTTCTTGCTATTTTCCATTCTATTCAGAACAAGCTCCCTATTGTACACCATGATCTACTCACCCAGAAGCAAGAAAGCTTACCACAGAGGCCTGGGCCGTGCTGGCAAAATACTGGGAGGACAAAGTGGGAATGAAAGTATTTTACAAGCTACAGAAAAATTGGAGTTAAACATACTAGACTGCAAAAACTTGAGCTTTTTTATGAATGAAACCTAGAAAGTTTAATTTCTTAATATATACGCACAAGAGCCATCTATGCTGAAGAGCAAGCTAAGCAAAGAAGGGGTTTTGCGATGTCAGATGAACTTCGTCTGCCCAATACTTTATCTTATCTGCAGGTGAGTGTTCCAAAGTCCAATACCAACAAGTGAAAGCAAAACGCTTATTTACCTACCGCAACATACAGCATGACAAAGTGAAAACATGTTTAATTAGGTTTTAAACTTCTAACAGTGTTTCAAACAGTATTGCTTCTGTTCAGTATTTGAGCACCTGTTAAACCTACCATCTGCAATTACAAATATCCCTTCAGTGCTACTTTAGAACTAAGGCAATGCACTGCTATCCACCAATCCCAAACTAAACTCAGGAGGACATCCTCATTTATGAGGTAGCTCCTTTAAATCATTGCAATACTTTAGAGTGGTAAGTACTAAAAGCACAAAACCCCTGGCTTTTGAAACATAAAATACCATTGCAGAGATCTGTGGACTGTTTTTATGTCAGTAATAAATTATGTATCAACTAAATCATTATGATTGGCAGACTAATCAAGTCTATAACGAGAAGGACAACAACACTAACTAACTGAATAGGGATCACTTAAGGTTTCAGACCAGTGAAAAATGAAACTGGTAGCATTCTCTAGCCATTGCAGATTCAGTGAAAAACAAATTAAAATGAATGCAGGGAGGGAGATATACACACTTCCTTTACACTTGTGAAGCTTAAAGCAAAGCTGGAGTTTACAATCTAACAGAAAGAGACTCCAACATACTGCATCTGAAACCATGAAAGATTCTTTATTATTCTCCCTATGCAAAAAGTCAACAATATGCTATACATACATGCACAATGTTATACCACTTTAACATGCCAAAACAATTAACCCCCAAAAATTAGTTAAAGCCATTAAGAGTATTTTATAATGTCTGGAAGAGTTTAAATCTTGTTCCAGCTCTGTCTAGAGGAATCATCCACTAACAGTCACTTCAAAAGATAATGCATATTTACTATTACAGAAAACAAAATTGTTACTTCTATTTTCATTCCTCAACCTGACAGTTACGAACGGGCCAACTTTAAGAAAATTAAGTATCAGCATTTTAGCTAATGATGGGTTTTATCCCCACAAAACTTCACAAGAACATGTTGCTAAGACACTCTGTAGCCTGCAATCAATAGTTCTACTAAAACAGAATACAGATCCAATCAAAGTGAAATAGAACTTTTTCTAATACAGAATAGAAGCAAAAGCTGCCTCTAAAATCCCCAATGCTACAGTACAATATTAAAAAAAAACAAGCTTCATCCTCAAATTGAAGACAGCAATAGCCACATCCAGCGTTTACATCCTCCATGTGTCCTCATAGAGCCAATCCAACATTTACCTCAGATTTAGTTTTCACCTATTTAAAAGAACAAAACGGCAGCATACTAGATCTTTTGCACTTCAAAGCTGCCCCAAGCCGTTCTAAATGTATAGACACTTACAAGATAACAATCCTTGAAGGAAAAAAATTCTCACTTTCCTTCTCCTCTTTGAGAGCTTTCAACATTGATATACTTTCATTAAAGAAAGAGGCTACTGAAACTACCAAACTTTCCAACACCTACTCTGAAGAAATACAGCTACAAGCAACAAATTTATTTTTGTCACAGTATGCTCTTCCAGGAAACACTGCTGCAGTCAGTCTCAAGGTCTGGGCTTGCAGAGAAAAAAAAAAAGAAAAAAAAGAGAGAGACAGATGCATATTGCCTTACAGAAAAGCAAATCCAGTTCAGAAATACTGACTATGTTAATCTAGATTGTCTGGGTTGGGCAAGAACACGTAACATTATGATGATCAGCTACTTAAGTGGAACGAGCTCTTTCGAAGCATCACTTCAAATTATGTTGGCTTCAAAAGGCTTGTCTACTTTTTGCTATAAAAAAAAATAATAACCAAGTTTTCCTTAAGTAGTATTTTAAAGTTTAATATTAAAGTGCCAAAACCACGTGATAATCTCCAATAATACTTACTTCATTTCCATGTTTTTGCAGAAATTCTATTTCCTGTTGTGTGAAAGTAGTCATTGAAATTGACTTCACTCTGTGGGGTGGATTCAAGCCCCGTCTAAAAGAAGAAGCAAGAAGTATTTAGTCAGTATTCAGGAAATCTGTCATCATACAATCACTTTTAACATTACAACCAGAAGTCGGTTGGTTTTAAACTTGGGACCCATCTCTGTAAAATACACTCATTTTGGTACTGCCATGCAACTTAAGGCTGTGTAAGCTCATCTCAAAATAACATTCAGCATGTAAAGTCAAATAATTGAGCTTTAGGGGAGACCAACATTTGTAACTGCACACACAAGCTTACTCTGACACTTTCTAACCAAGTTTATGAAAACTTAATTTGGCTTTTTTTTTTAGAATCCTAACCTGCTTCCCCATACTCGTTCACCCTTGCCTTTACCCTTCATCTCTCAGTCTTGGGCCCCTGTGTTGTAGTTTTCTTTCCCTCCAACTCCTACTTCACTTCAACCTATTCTTACTACAGCTTCTACCCAATCACTAAATTTCAAGTTAAAGTTCCCCGGCTCAGATTCTTTTTCTCTTGCTTTAACCTATATTTCCCGTTTCCTCACAGTATCTTTTTACAGTTTATTTTTTGCCCTTCCATCCACAGGTCTGTCGTCTTCCTCCTCTTGAAGACTACACAAGTAACAGAAACAAAAGCAAAAAGACAATGTTTTCATTGTGCTCCCAAATGAGAGATACCATTACTAACACAACAGCTCCAAACTTCAGCAAGGACTGGCACTGTCCTCCCATCCACGCCACAGCCTGCTGCAGCAGAGCTAACAGAAACTCAAGTCACTTCTGCTGCCAAAGCATGACATTGTCAAAGCCAGTTCAGTCAAAACCTACAAGCATAGAGAAAAATCCCGCCGAGCGACAGCACCAGTGTAAGAAAAAGCCGCCTTTCTTTTCAAGTTCTTTCTTTAAATACATGCGAACTACTGCTTTTGCCCACAAATACAATTAAAAACAAGCCATGTTTTGCTCAATGGAAACAAGAACATTACATCCCACGTACGCCAGACAGTGGGGACACTAACTCAGGGAATACAATGGGGTTAGTTTAACGCTCAAGTTAATCAGGCTCAGATTTTTACGATACCATCTTTTAAAAAAAGTTTAATATACATGAACTATGAGATATCAAAGAACAAAAAATTCTGTGGTTATGTATGAGAGTTTCCAGAAAGGAAGTTGGGGGAAACTTTCCAGGGAAGTAATATGGGGCTAAAAAATTGCTAACAAATCAACTGATAAGAGACAGTTTTATTGCTTATATATACTACTTTGCTTTAATTATAAATTTGGTTCAGATTGCTTTTAGGAATAACACCACCCCCATACCCCCACTCCCCCCCTGCCCAAAAAAATAATCACTGACATCCAATTTAAGATGATTAGTAGTTTTCTTTAAACTTCATGATTATTCCAAGAACACTAACTATAAATTAAATTGTTATCCATCAAAACAGCATATGACAAAAATCTGAAGTTCCAAATATGAACACTTTATATTCGACTTTTAAGAAAACTTTTAGCACTTTAAGTTTGAGCAAGTATAATGGAAATAAAATTGCTGTGCACTTCGCTTGCAAATTCACCTTGACACCTAAATTCATGTTGTATCTGTAAGACAGCAATTCTGATCCCAAATTAAAAAGATCTCCATATTTTTAGTTAAAAGTTGGATATTTATTAGAACACCAAGCAGTAGCACTTTAGCCTGTTTCATTAAAAAACAGATTTAAGACAATGTTTGAAACACTTGGATAAAAACCAAACAATTGTATTTTGCCAATAAATGCAATGAACTCAAGAGTACCTTGAAAACAGAAGTCATACATAAGCCTATTGGCATATAAGAATTAATTTTACAGAATGCTATTTGCTTAAGCAAATTTTTCAACTCTGAACATCTAAAATTAGACTCCATGGTTCAGTACCTCAACAAGAAGGCAGAAGTTTTATTAGTGAGAGAGGTTTCAAGGTATCTTATTCAACTCAGCCATCAGCAAATTAATTTCTTGTCTCAAAATGTTTAACTTAGATGGTAAATGGAAATTAAGAATTTAACACATTTCATCTAGTTGTAAATCAAAGCCACATCTACGTCACAAATAAATAACACTTAATAAAATACTGTATTATCTAAGGTGGGTGTTTGGGGGTTTTTTTAAGTAAATACTCATTTTAAGACAACACAACTTCAAAAAAAATCTGACAGAGTTCCATGCAGTTAAAATTCATTATTTCAGAGCTAGTACTAGTATTAGGTTTGGTTGTTTGGGTTTTCCGTGTTTGTTGGTTGTGTTTTTTTTAAACACCTTCTTGATCTGTGTACGTAATTAACATTTCACTAAGCAACACTGTAGAATCACATAATAAGTGATAGCATAGAAACAAAGTTGTCATCCACCTGGAATCGCACATAAACATGCTCCATCAAATATAATATGACAATCCCTGTCCCTTGCTGTTACAGTTAGTATAAAAGTGGTTCTGTCTACCTTAGTCTGTTCAATTTACTCTCCTATTAAGAAAGATACACAGTTAGATACTTGTAAACTACTTAATGACTCCTTTAAGTTACGGTTATTCACTAACATCCACGTGTTTTTCAGGAGAGCTGGTATATCTAAACTTTCACACTACCTTCTACTAGAAATTAATTTTTACAGTAAGTATAGTTTAACTGCTATATTGTACCTATGTTTACAATTTAAAGACACTGCACAAGTTATTTAAGCAGTACCTACTCTACACTGATCTACTACAGCTCTCCAAAGCATTTACATCAGCAAACACTCATCTTCAGTTCCAGTAAGCAGCAGTATTAAACGTACTTAAAGCATAGACTAGATTTTGTTTAGCCTAACTAGAGACTTCTCACATGCTTCTCTCTCCAGTGAGGACTGCTCTAGAGTTAAGGTTCAGGTTATAAAGTTCCCCGATTTACACATTATATCCATGATACGGGATAAGATGAATTCTATCAAAACAGAAGGAAGACATGCCCCACTCCTAAAGGTCAGATCACAGAAGCATCAGATGCATTGCATGATGAAAGAGAGCATGTTGCCACATTGGTGGATCAAGAAGATTGGAAATCATGAACATAACTTCAATAGCCATAAATGCAAACTTAACTATCAAGCTGGAGTATTATATGTACAAGTAATTTTTATGTTTAACATGGCAAGAGGTGGAGGGAAGCCTATGAAAAGCCTTCTCTTCCACTAAAGCAGTGTAAGAAAGACTGCATCAAGGAATTCAAGACAAGAGGCTACATTATACAGCATACAAATACAACCCAAAACATAGGCATTATGTCCCTTAGATAAATTACTTTGATTCTACCACTAGAACAGCTAACCCCCCCCTTTTTTTTTTTTTATTTTTTATGACTTCTAACCAGCATGAGCCACTTTCAATAACATTGTACCCCTGAACTGATTAGAAGCTCCCTAAAAGAGAGCAGATGTGGGATTTATGAAGCAGAACTCTAGGACTAAGCCTAAGAACTAAAGCTACTCTTACTTCAAAATCCTAAATTATTTTATAGCCTTCCGTACCTACAGAGATTACTTGATGACCCAAATGATTCACAAACAACTCATCTACATATGGAGGAAGCTTACTGGTAGACAGCCAAGTACAATTATCCCTTATGAGGAATTAACAAGTCTTCTTTTTTATAGGGAAAAAATATATCTACCACTGGCTTTGTTTCTTTCTACATATTTGACAAGTGTTTTGCACAGTTCTAATGCTTTACAGTATTCCCTGTTTAACACGGGACAAAATGGATTATAGGCCCTTAGTCCAAAATAATAATGCCTAAATCCAAATTGACCCTGAACAAATATTCACAACCTGCACCCATGCATCAGTGCTGGTTACTCCCTTCTCTACTACAGAGCTCCCGAGGAGGCCAGCAACTGAACCTACCTCAGCACTTAATCCAGATTGCAGCTTTCTCCTAAGAGGCCCTTGGGAAAGATGACCGAGTAAGACTATTCTGCCATCTGTGCTTATCCGGCACACCATAGCTAGGACATCTCACACATAGATCCCACTCATCGCTGCCAACTTCTTTGTACTCAGCAATGGTTATTTCTGTGGAATAGCACTGTGACCACAACTTCCAGCTATGAGATTACCCACTGGTGCTCCACTGAATCAGTCCAAGCTTCTAGTGACACAGCCTATCATAGGGGCAGCTACAGAGAACGCAAGCAGAACATGAGATCTCTGTTCTTCAGAGAGCATTGTCAAAACTGGGGCTCTCGCAAACAAAGGAAGCTTTAAGGTCACCAACACAAGATTCTGAAGTCTGGCAACTGAAACATTAAACATTCAAAACACTGTCAACGAGCACTAAGCATTTGTTACTAACATAATTTAGTAGCAAATTATGGTTGAACTTGTGATTGTTGGCAGAGCAGCCATTCCAGCATTTATCTCAAACAAATGTCAGCAAAGTTGTCTGCAAGGAGGGGAAAAAATTTAAAAAAATAAAAAATTTAAAGTGCGCTCTACTGGGATAGAGGGTCACTTCCGTGGGAGGAACAATGGGCAGACAGCTACTCAACACCACTAGTGTCCCCCTGTATCAGATTCTAATGTGATCAAGTCTAAGCCAGCAAAATCTGATCCCTTAAGAAGCAGGAAGTTAATGAAGCAAGTCAAATACCAAGCCATCATAGAACACCCTACATCCCCAAGTGTCTGGAAAACAAGCTTTAGAAAACCCAGTGTCACAGCATTCGTTATTATTTCCATGATATTGTTATTAGCAAAAGAGAATATAAGCAGTACTGGCCATTCCTCATAATTGTAGACCTCCCTGGAGACCCTCCACCATCTCACAAGCTCATTTATTTTTAACAGCAAAAGGCTCACACACACATTTAAAGCACAGTCAAGGTTAATTTAACTTTTCTCTTGAAGAAAAAAAAACACAACAACAAAAACCAAACATCCTTTCTGAACTGCATAGTATTCACTGTGGTAGACATTTCCTTTGCTCTCCTGCCATGCCACTGAAAACAAGAAATACAGTAATACAGGAAATACCTTTAAAAAATGAAAATATATATGTATATATGCACACACACATAACACCCAGAGTCATTTCCCAAATACGCTCCAAAGGAAAAAGGACTGGAAAGTCATGCCAACACAGCCAGAATCACTTTCACTCTTAACACTTTGTTTAGACCATTTTAATTTCAGCAAAACTTATTTTGGGGAAAGGGACAATAACTCAACACCACTGCAAAGATTTTTTTCATTTGTTACTAGCATCTGCCATCAAATACTCCCATCTGACTGATACATAAGTTCCTCACCCTGGAAAATTTTAGATTTAAAATTTCAACTAGGAATGTTATAAGCAGCCAAAAGAAGGCCACATGTTCCAATAATTTTAAGAAACAACATAAGAGGGCTTTAGCATTCCCCACAGTAGCCATATGTTCTAAACATTCTTTGTTGCTCCTTCCCGACACAAGCCAGAAACACAAACATCTGAACAGGAGACTTCCTCAGTAAGTTGGAACAGAGGGAATAAAGAGGGCAGCAGCAAGGGAAAGGGTAGGAGAAGTGTCCTAATTATCACATCAGCAGATATTTTAAAAAAAGAGTCAAGATTAAATAAAAAATTTCTATAGTACAAAACTTGTGCAAGTGGACTCTTAGAGGAACAGTAGTATTTTCCATTTGAGAACCTAAAAACATGTTAGCTTTCTAAAAGTTAGAAGCAGGTTGGCCAGGAGTGGTACAAAAGTGCTTGAAAGCAAAGATACACACAGCCAGCTGAGAAGCAAGGCAAAGAGGCATTTGATAAGACAAACGAAAGGATGTCACTGTCAGCAGGACACATGGTAGCATCCAGAAACACAGCAGACATAGCTACCAACATAATCCTTTGAACCAAAGGACTTCTATCAAACTAAAAGAATCTCTCTGCCAACATTTCCCAAGGTGCAGTTTTTTTGCTACAACAGAAGGATGTCTTCTGCTTTTTTATTACCGTAACACTTGACCTGAAAAGGCTGCTCCTCTACAGCATCTCCTCCAACTCCTGGGGAAGAAGAGATTGTATGTATACTTGTCCGTATCCTATATTCTTGTCCAACACCAAAAAGTTGAATTAGCCACAGCTTCTGTAATGTCAGTGTGCTTTTTTCCACGTGAAGAGAATTTAAATACAAGGGGACAAGCAGAGGTATTTTACAAGGAAGCCACTATCCACACCACCATCCATGAACTTTCACCCGCATACACCGTTTTGCACAGCAAAACTTTTGCTCTGGTAAACCCAATCTAATGGGAAAACTTAAAGCCTATGGAAAAGGACCTCCTCTATATTATTCATACTTATAACTTGCCAAGACTCAACCTCCAACATTAAAGTCACTAGCTCTGTCATCATTTTTAGCAGTACTCAAACAAGCTAGACGTACTATTTTTGGAAACAGTTAAGAAAATGGTAGTTTTTTTAAAGCTAAATCTAGTAATAAATAGCATCACTCTCTTTCTACACATAGAATCATTCATGGAAATTAATGATGGATCCCAAATGAAGGCTTAGAGTTTGAACAGACTGTCCTTGCCAGGACAACAAGTAAACACTTCAGAAAACTTGCAAAAAAACTCAAGTTAGCCTTCAGATTTTAAAAGTTTAGAGTTAACTGTATCTAGAACAACACGCCTGTCTAAGACAATATCAATGTTAGCAACGATTTTTAATTAACTGAGCAACCTTTCTGAAGGAGACTTGTTAATGTATTAATATTTTAATCTTGCATTGGGCACTTCGTACTTGAAAAAACTGGTCCAGTCAACTCCACGAATACTTCCTGTACCAGATTAGAAAAAAATTAATTAAAACAAGAAGCAATGCAAGTCATTCACATAGCATATAAACAAGATGAAGTAATAAGATTATTAAAGCCTTACAGTAAAGCAAGTATTATGAGGCAGAATGCAAGCTGCCACTAAGCACTACACAAGCCACAGTACTTTCACATTTATTTGCCATTACTTGGTCTCTTCCCAAGTCATTTCCCTCCACTATGGAATTCTACAGTGAAAAGCATTTAGAAATGAACAAGTTGTATGAAGGACTATTCTGACAGAAGTGTTAAAAATAAGTTTCTAGTTACGAAACAGACATGACCCATCTCTACACTGTCTCGTCACTAACAAAAATATCCCACTGACTAGGTTCTAAGGTGTTAACCAATACATATGATCTTGCACACTTAACTTATGAAAGCATTTCCAAGTCAACATGAAAGAACGAACCCAAATTTACTTCAGAAGAAAACTTTAATTCCTCTTAACAGTCCTTCAACTCCAGCTTTAAGTGTAGGTGTTACTAGCTGTAAGAACTAAAGATGTTGTTTGTGGTTTCTTTTTTATAGCAACACAAAAACTCTGCATATTTAGAATGAAAGAGCTATGTGCATTTTATTAACAACTGTTCTTCAGAAAAAGTCTTCCTCTTTTAAGCATTTTAACATCCAAATGATGGCCAAGTTCACAGCAAGTGACAGCCGTCCCCTGCTCAGTGGCTGTTTCACTGCATGTACATCTTTTTGGTTACTGTAAATTGGACTATGGACTTAAGCAATCCATACCTCCCAGCCAACAGATAACACGAACAAATGCTACTGAAAACCCATGGGAAACAGCTCAGCAGCACTCATGATATCTTTGTCTATTAAGGTCAAGAAGTCTAAAATAAAGGAAAATATCCTCACGGAGCAGTTTCATCATGCTGTCAGTTTAACCAGTAAGAACATGTGCAACCATTAAATAAGCTCTGTGCAGCAGCTTAAAATAGTTTCACATGCCAGCACAAATAACAGTTTGCTAACAGAGCAAACAATAGCCAGAACAGGACGATTAAGTAGCATGTATATGTCAAAAACTAGAGTCTCTTTTCAGTTCCACAACCCGAATGTATTTTCTGTATTTGCGTCAAGTCTGTTCAAAAGTCTACACAAAGTAGAAGTAAGAAGGAAAAAAAAAAACAACCAAGACTAATTAGCTGTCTAGTAGTATAAAAGGCAGCTTGTTCCATGTAAATTCAGCACAGAACTAACATGTTTGCTTTGTTCTGAATCTCAATATAATTACCAACTTTGTTCTAAAACACCAGACCTTACTTGGAACGCCTGTGTGGGATACTTAGTCCTTCTTAGTAAGGGGACAGAAATTAGTTCAGGCTCCTGAATGGCTTTTATGAACTCAAAACCCTTACAAACACAAATCTATATCCTTTGACATACTATTTATTTATTACTTTGGCCACTCATTGATTCTGCTCCATGCCATAAGCACAACGCCACAGAAACATAAACAAGCAAACAGATTCAGCTACAGAAACAGTAACACTTGAAGACAGCGGGGTTGGGGTTTTTTTTTTCCTTCTAAATTATGAATACGTAACTGAAATTCAGAACTGACTGATCTCAACTCTTAGTTTCATACACACTATCGCGGAGGAGGAAGGGTGGAAAAGGCAGGAGGAGTAGGGGGAGGCCCATTCAGGAATGAGGAACAGGAAAAATGCAATACACTATCAAGAGCCAATCCCTTTCTAAGGTTTACATATATATATAGTCTATAGGAAGTAACAGATGTAAGAAAAAAAAAAAAAGACTTCTACTACTTTCCTGATCAAGTATATTAAACTATTAAGGCTAGAGTTTATCCTCTAAGCTAGAGTTTCGAGAGCTGTCTTACAAACTACTGGCAAGCATAATTTGATACACAAAAGACTTGGCTGGTAATTTAGATTAAGATTTTTAAACGTTAATCTCTGGATTCACGATAGGGTTAGTCTCCTCACGTCTTCAAGACTGTCATGAAAGTGAACTGTTCAGCCGTGTGCCCCTTCCCTTTCCAAAAGCATTCTCCACACACTTGTTTAACTAACAACACCCGCGATGATCGCCGGGGGGGCGGTGGTGGCGGCGCTCCCCCCCCTTCATGTCCGCTTACACTCCCTACGTGCAGGAAAACACCTCCTCCGGGGCAGCGGGGGACGAGCAGCTCCCGGGCTGCCGCTGCCGGCCGAGGCTGCCGGGCTGCCCGGCCCCGCGCACACACACCCCCGGCCGGCAACCGCCACCTCCCGCACCGGGGCATTTTTTTGGGAACACCCCCGGGAAAGCCTCCCGAGTGCCTTCTCCCCGCCCGGGGCAGCCCCCCGCCCGCTCCCCTCCGACGTGGCTGACCCAGCGCTGCCCTGCGGCGGGAGGGGGAAGGAAGGGCAAACCCAAGGGGGAGAACGGGCCGGCGCAGCCGAGCCCAAGGCGAGACGCTGCCCCCCGCCTAACGGCTGCCCTCGCCGCCGCCGCCCCAGCAGACGCGTCTCCCGGCGACGAAGCCGGCGAGGGGCGGGGGTCGCCCCGCCGGCACCGGGGCCGCCCCCCCCCCCCCCCAACCCCGCTCCCAGGGCGGCCGGAGGGATGGAGCCCCCCTCCCCGCCCGCACTCACAGGATGCCGGAGCAGGAGGTGCACACGAAGCTGCCCACCGTCATGTCGGTGTAGGTGGGGCCGCGCTGGTCGCAGTCGAAGCACTTGCGGTTGGGCGGGAGGCTACTCATCTCCCGCAGCAGCTTCAGGTGCTTCTCCTCCTGCTTCCGCTTGGCGCTGGCGGCCATGGCCCCGCCAGCCAGGGGACGGCCCGGCACGGCGCCGGGCCCCGCTCACACACACCCCGACGGCGGCGGCGCTCCGGGGCCCGGCCGGCGGGTGAGGGGGAAGGAAGGGGCGGGGAGGGCAACCGGCGCCCGCCGATGAGCCGGGGCGGGAGCGCGGTCGCCGCTCGCTCAGGCCGGCCAGCGGCACCGCGAGAGGGGGCGGGCCGAGGGCCGCGGCGGCGGAGGCCGGCGGCGGCACCAGGCCCGGGGCGGCTGAATGACGAGCCTAGGCGGGACCTGCGCGACACCTTTATGAGATCAGGGAAGGAGATGGCGGCGGCGGAGCCCAATGCCGGCGGCAGCGCCCCCTCTCGCGCGGGAGGACGCACGCCCCTCCCGCCGCCACCCCGGCCCGGGGGAGCAGCCGCCGCCGGGGCCGTGTCACCTGGTGTGACCCGGCGGGGCAGGGAGCGAGGTGGGGATTTCTGCGGGGAGCGGTGCGGGAACGGCGGGGCCCCGAGGAGAATCCTCACGGGAAAATCTCAGTACGGCCCGCCTTTTCCCGGGGAGGGGAAGGGAGGGGCCGCCCCCTCCCCGCCGTGTGCTCGGGGCGGGCTGTTCCGCCGCTCCGCCGGGGGGCGCCCTCTCCCCTCCCCTGCACGGGGTGGGCGCGAGGCGCGGCCGTTGGGGGTGGCGCAGCCGTTGGGGGCTGCGCGGCCGCGGGTCTCCACAGGCGCCTCAGGCCAGGGCGGGCTCCGGCCGGCTGAGACGGGGAGCCCGCGCCATGGCACAGCGAACGCCGGCCTCACCCCCGCCACTCCCCGGGGCCTTTTAAATGGCCCTCGTCTCCCAAAAGTCTGGAAATTCAGTAGTCACGGTGGCTCGGGACAGCAGGGGCTGAGGCAAAGGTAGTCTTGGAGCAGGCTCGGCTAAACCTCGCCGGCCACGGGGTGACTGCCGCGGGAGGGCCCCGTCGGTCTTTGTCGGTGAGATTTTCAAAAGGCAACAGGAATCGTGAGGACAATGTTGCTATAAGTCTCCGTCTTTTTTGTTGTTACAGAGATAAGCGCACAGTTTCCCCTTGGGAATTTGGCTGTCAGTGCCCGACTGGACGCTTCCCTCCTCAAAGGAAAGAAAACCGAGCCAGCAGTCACGTCTATCTGCTGATATCCTTGAGGAACCCTTGGCTCCGGCTTGAACTGAAGTCTGCCGCCGGTCAACAAAATATGTGTTTGTTCCTTACAAAGGTGCCTAAAGGGATGTTTTTCAGCAGAGGGCAAAGTACTTTTAAAGGAAAAAAAAAAAACAAACAACAAACCAATGTGCTTTGTAATTCAGTGATTTGATTTGCAAAACTGCTTAGCAACGCTACGTATGATTAAAATCTTTTAAGGTTTAATGATTCCCAGTGGTGTGTATTTAGGGTCAAGTTTTGCTCCTCTGACGTCAGTACATATGTTAGCGCTAGCTTTTGTAGGAGCAAGATCTGATCCACTGTATTTTCCTCATAGTTTTAGTTAAAAAAAGCCTAGGACTAGGTGTTCAGCATCAGTAATTTGGCATTTCTCCTCTGATTCCTCTGGACATGCTGATCTACATGGGCTGATCAACCAGTCCTAAGTTTTAAACCCAGAGTATAACACAATGGTCTCAAATTTGTCTAATACGGATGGCAGGAGCTGTTCATAGTGAAAAATAAACATCACGAAATCATTAAGTAATCACAAATGGTTAAACAGCATTCTTGAAAGTAAACATGAAATATTTCCAGTCTTGTAAGGACCAAATTCTCACTGCTCCCTCTGTATTTTCACTTCCCTCTGAAATGCTGATATTCTTGTTTTTCAAATTTCTTTCCTTTTTCTTTTCTTTCTTTTTTTTTTTTCCCTTGGTATGAAACGTACTAACACTGGAGATTTGCCAATGACCTAAACAGCCTGAAGTCAATGACCTAAATTTAGAGGGGGGAAGAAAAAAGTTTAAAGGTTAAAACCAAGGGGTTTTTTCCTGTAAAATACTTTGGAAAGCGATGATTGGCCACAACACCTACCATAGCAGAGAGTTGCTACATACAGTTGGGCTTTGTTTCAACAAGAGTCAAAGGTGCTTTGTAACTGAAGTGAGAATGTCCAACTTCAACTGCTTGTGTCGTGAAAGTACCTACATGAACATCACATAGCTGTTAATAAAAAAGATACCATTGTCATTGAAGTTGTCATTGTCGTTAAAATGTGGAACTGAGCTCCCAGGGAAAATCCTAGTACTGTTTAAGTCTGCCACAAAGTTCAACAGGAGTCTTACGGATTTGATATTACACCAGAGCAGGCTCTAATTTCTTTCATGAAGAAACGGTTCTGCCGTTATTCATGGTCAGCACCAAGATGGGCGTATCCTCATCGATGAATTACCTTTATTAACATTAATTTGGTTTACAAATAACTCTAAAAATACGAAGCCTCTCCATTCTGTATCTTATAGAGCCGCTTTACCCCAGGAAAATACATAATGAGAATTCAGAGGGTTGTGAGGATACGCCCTTTTGCAAAGATCATGAGCTCTGTGGGATTTGGATTCTTCTAGAGACTGTGAGAACATCTGCTGCAAATCTTGGGGGACTGCAGTCCAGCATCTCTGTCTTCCCATCTTGTTTCCCATGGGAGCCGGTGCTTGAGAAATACCTACGTATAAGTGTCTGTGTTACACTGTTGACATACATAAGTGTGAAAACTGGCTACATTAACTTCCAGCCTTTTTTTACCTCCCCTCAAGCAATAATGTAACTTGTGCTGCTCCTCCACTCCCTTTTCTGTTTTGTGCTGCTCACAGCTAGCATTAATTTCCTCACAGCAGATGGCTTGTTCTTTCTCTAAATTACTAAGGGAAAAAAAATGCACAAATAATACACATGAATAGACCCTCTACTCTTCAGCTTTACTCTTCGGTTTTCTTTTTCCAGATATATTTTTCTGTTTCTCTGCCCTAGGACCTGAATTTCCTCTCCTACAGCTTCTCTCTACAAATTTGTTCTTCGTTCTCTCCTCCTGACGACCAGACTTTTGTGGTTGGAAATATACTGGCCAGCTGTTTATTCCAAAAGTGCTTAATCCCTACTGCACCTGCTACAGCTTTTAGCATTAAAATTAATTTCTTAACAAGAGGTAAAACAATGATTTTGGATGCTTGCAACATTTCTCTTTACATAAGAAACAGACTTAACGGTTACCCCAGTCATGGGTAATAAAATCTGAAAGACGTTGCTTCAGTAAGCCCTTAAAGATGGGCTAATAGGGTATAAATTATAATATACAAGCACATAATCTAGGGGACTTATTGTCACAACCAAAAGAAACAAGAGTCTAAGAATGTACATTTGGGAGATGAATAAGACATTCTCCGTTTGTCACTAGGATTGAGGTCAATAATATCCATCTTAAAGCAATTAACCCAGCAGGCTAAGTGACGTGAAAATTATCATGCTGAAAGACTAATGGGCTATTAAATCCATCTGGCTTCACTACTGATGGGCATATAAAATTAATCGTGGGATTAGGTATATCGGATTTGCGGTAAACTGCTACTGCGATATTTGTATATGAAGGATTTTCTGAAAATGCTAAGAAAGAACGTAGCAAGTGTATCTGGCTGGAACGTTCACTGATAAGCACTATTAAAGATTCAGTCAACTGAGCATAAATTAGTGCGTCTGGGCCTGGCCTTATTTAAGCTGTAGCTTTTTGTTAATAAATAGATATATTTTAGTAAGAGACCTAAACAAGAGAAAGTCATAGTAATGTTTTTATAAATCATTATTGGTTGTTGACAGTTATTTAAATCTAGAAAATTTAACTGCAGAAAATGGTCAAATACGATTGAATTACAAAATTGTGTTTATTTGAAATGCCATTTCCCTTTGACATTTCCCACCCACTGCTGACATTAACATAATAGAAAAGGTAAATGATGGATAGCCCTGCCTTTCCTCACAACAGCTTTGTAGGAAACACATCTCCCAATAAAGAGAAAGGCACCGTCACATTAGCTTGTTTTTTTGTAACGCACAAGTTAGTGGTCTTTATTTTTTTTTTTAAAGATCATGTTTTATTAGTGTGACATACACCTAATTCCTTCTGAGTGATTTTCAGCCACCACAGCGATGAAGGACTGAGATTCAAAGCAGAAGTGCTGGCTCTGAAGATGTTGTAGAGGAGGCTGAAGGTATAGGGTGAGAGATACAAAAGAGCTAGCAGAAGAGCTGTAAGTATCAAAAAGATCAAAAAAACATAGACAGAAAAAGCAATTCTTCTTTAGTCTCCTCTCTCAACAATTTATGACCTATCTACTATATCATTATTGATAGAACAGCTTTTACAGTTTCCAAGTAAGACAGCTTGAAGCTGCGTTGAGCCAGGTATCAGGCATCCATAGCAAGGCACACAATCTCCTTGCTGCAAAGTAAACTAGAATTTTCCTACTAATTCAGTTGAATCTACTTCAAGGTTCTTGATGGGAAAGGCTGAGATTTCCTGGCTGGCCTCCCATGTAACACCAGTAATCTTGTACACCTACCTCTTTTGACATCTTCAAGTTAACTAAACCATTAACGTCTCTGTTGTGGAAATACTCTCCTTAGGCTTTCTTTATCTTCTACCTTTGTTTTCTTCTCATAAAATAAACAAAAAAAAAGTATATCCATCGATAAGATAAAAAAAAATCTGTTATTGAAATTTTAGCTGTTTAGAAAGTTGTTCAGAAGACTGAGCAGCTTCTGTGTTACTTAAGTTGTGCTTACAGTTGTTAGTTAAACACTGTGCACTCCTGGCTGGACTGGAACAACTAGGGGACCTTGTGAGCCTGTCTTGCCTAAGATTACAACTGTTACACTGCCTGAAGATTTACAAGTTCCTTCAGGCACCGTGCTCAGCAAAGAATGATTTGATTTTTCTCAGTGGGAGATTTTTTGAGTGCAGGATTGTCCAAGCTCATAGTGTAATCCAGTCTAGTTCAACAGATTTTCAGATCCAGGGAGGACATTGCAGTACACTGACTTGTTCCAAAGTTACAGGACTTCTTCATTTTTTCATTTTAGTGAGAAATTTTGGTAGCCGAGGCGGCATTATTCTCTTCCTGTTTTCTAGCTTGGTCAGTGATGTTGAAAAGTTATCAATATTTCAACTTTGCCCCTTTATTTGACAGAGTTCTCAAATTTCCATCATGCCTTAAGTGTACAAGATCATATTCCAGTTTGTAATCACAGACTAGGTAGTGGAAAGAACATGCCTATACAGTTGCAGTGAAGGCAAAACATGCGTCATGGGAACGTCTTGTACATAAGGTGAATGTATTTTATTTTTAAGTTCATCCTTGCAGTACCCTTTCCTTATTTTTAGGGTATGTGCCAATGTTTGTTACTGATTTTGATTTATATTGGTTTAGCATTATTCTGTAAGATCTTGTAGTGGAATGACGCTTTATAAACTGTACCACAAATCACAGAACTTTTTGTAAAATGATTGTTTCATGCATCCTTTCAGAGGAACGTGCCAGAGGAGAGTGGAACCCTTTAAACTGGGAGTATATTCATATTCGATCCTATAAACAGCAACACAAAAACAATGGTAAACCACATCGTATTTTACATTTGCTGGAACTGCCCATGGGAATGTTAGCAATACACAAGGCAGCCTCGAGCCTATAGGTAGAAGAGAGAGGTTGTGGAACCAATATGAAAAAAGCAAGAAGGAAGCAAACAAATGACCTCAGGAGACAAAGAGCTGAAAGACAGACCTTGGCGGTGGAAAGACAGCTGAACTGACTAACTTTTGGTTCTACATTAGAAGAGGGAGAGACAGAATCTAAATAGACATCTAAATCACCAAAGATTTCTGTAGTATTCAGCTACATAAAATATTAAACCAGGAAACACTCTCCCAGCTTTCTGAACTGGAACTACTGAATTTGCACATTAAAGTTTATATAACATAACTTATTTCTTGATTTATGAATGAGATTTGTATTTAAAGCCCAGTGTATTTTCAAGTTCCAATTCTTCAGTACCTTTTCCACTTCATGACGAGCATTTCCTGCCTGTTTTCTGTAAAACTCCCATGGGAATGAAGAGAGGCCTTTGTTCCTCTCCACTCATGAATCTAAATTATTGATTAGTCAGTCTAATTTGTGGAGTTAGTGCTGTCTTAGAAATGCCTTAGATTTGGCAAAAAGAATTAAACAAGCATCTTCAGTGAGGAAAACACAATATTAAAAGAATATTCTCAACTAGTAATATTCTCAACCAGTGTTCTTTTATTTGCCCATGGTTTACAAAACTCATATAAACTCCTTTAGACTTCCCTAAAATTTTAATTCTTTTAATAAACATCACTTGAAGGCTGATTTGGGGAACACTAGAGCAGAATTAACTGTTCTGAGCAGGCATGCTTTAGTCCTTGTCATTATCCTGAAGCAGTGTTTACAACTGGAATCTACACGCAGAAAACAAGTCCAAAATTTTCTAATTCTCTAAGTCAACCTGAGTATATAAAGAATGAAAAAAGTCAAAAAGGAAGGAAAAAGTGGGCTGAGTCTAAGATGCCAAGACAAGCCACAAAATATTTACCATGCACTTCATTATCTGAAAGACTGAGATGGTAAATCAGTGACTCCAAGCAACAGTGTTTGAATCTTGCCCGATAAAGAGTTTTGTACGCTGCAGTGAACAAATCAATGAAGGTAACAAGTATCAGCATAAGTAAAAATCATGGAAACATCCATTTGGATTTGAAGTGGGACAAAAAAAAGAAGAGTATCTTAGTGTAAAGTAACGGAGATGGAAATAAAAAAATAGGGAAATTTGGGAAAGAGAGCTTTCAAGTGACAGATATTCAAATAGAATAATAAAGAAATGAGCTATGTAATGTGAATATGGGAAAACGTAATATTTCAGAAATGGACTACAAAAGGAAACCTGATCCTTCAAATTTAGTGTAATGTTTCTCATTACTGTGATTTTAAAATCTAAGATACTGTCACCAACGTTTTCCCCATGAATCCCTGAGAATTTGTCTTGTCCAAACTGTAGTTTCATTATTCACGGAGGAGAAGAGAGAAGGGCTTTATGACTGGCAATATTAACAGGTTAAAAGTAAGAGCACTAACAAGATGCACAACAAACAAAAAACCCCTGGAGAACGTAGCACAGGCTAGTCCAGTCGGAGTGAACAGATATCGATAATCCCTGGTAGCTGCAAATATCCTCTTAAGGGAGGTTCTCTGCAGGAGAAGCCTAGCCTCAATCCATACATGGGAAAAATGCTGCTAAAACTAGCTACATTTCAGCACTTTCTCCATGTCATTTAGTTTGGAAGTAAGAGGACAAACCCTCAAATTGTTGTTTAGAATAATTAATTTAACAAGAAAAGTGAATACACGGACATTAAGGCCTTCAACTGACCGTTTTAACCACCGCAAGCCACAGGTGTAGATACAAACAGCTTAAAAAATTCAAGATTTCTTGCAAGAACGCATTCTCTGGTTAAATGGCAATGACGGGCATGCCTCTTTGAAACAATGGGTGTGAATTTCAATTGAGAATGCAGATTTTGAAAGTATTTGCCAATAAGAAAAACTCTTTCTTAATCAAGAGGAAAAAGAAATGCTCATCAGCATGTGACTTAACCACAATGACTTGACATGAAAAAAAAGCTTTTTTCATGACGTGACAGGAATACTTAATATTTACTGCTTACATGTTTAAATAAATTAAATTAAAAACAAAAACAAAACCATAAAGATCCAAACAAACAAACAGAAATAAATTAACAATTAAGGCATGGTGGGCATTATAATATTCCACATACTGTGTTTTGGCAACTGGAAAACAGTAAGTGTTCAGAAAATTATTGCAGCCTGACTAGAACAAAACCTTGTTTTGGTTTGGTTTTTCAGTTTGGTTTGTGGACAAGGGAGTTAATGGAAGACAATGAACAAATTCTTTGAAACAGCACAGTGACTGAAAAATTCAGGATAATGTCCACTCAAAGCAATATCCTAGTTATTAAAGAGCAGCGTCTTACTGATATAAACACAAGAATTTGAGAAATACAGCCCCAACGTACAAGAGGTATTTAAACAAATGAAAAAAAGTAAAACAAGCTTCTCCAGACTACCATGGATGAGGAAAACGGGAAGGGAAAAAGAACCTGACAATTGTTTCAGACCTCAGTACTTTATTACTTAAGGTCCAATTTTTCAGCTTCAGTGTATTCATAGCCAGCTTATAAATACTGCTCTGATGCCAGGACTGCCCTTCAGCTTATTTTCCCCTCCCTGCACGTACCTTTGTGCACACAGATAAGTGCCCAACTGAAAAGCACACACGTGCAGGCAAGAGATAGAGGAGGTGCGTGCCCAGCCGTGCCGATAGCTGCCAGCAGCCGCTCCGTGCTGCGCAGCTGGCTCTAAGCGCAGGGCCCGGACCACCACTTGGGTAATTCAGAGTTAGGATTATGAGTGTAACCATTCAAAAATAAAACAATTTAAGTGAAGTAATGCTTAACAGATAAAGGCTTCATAGTAATTAATAAAAAAGTTCCATTGTTACTGACTTAGACATTTGCCAGCGTAAACTCATTTTACGCTCCTACTCTTTCCTTCATTGATAGAGATTGCTGTATAAACCTGCCTGTCCAAGGGCTTCATTTTTTTCCTGTTTCATCCTCATTATAAACCAAGCACCTAACACTCAATGAATTTTCAGAGCATTGTCCACAATCTCAGCTTTGCTCTGAAGTACCATGTGTTTGCTTTCTTCGCTAGAGCCTCTTAGCACTGCCAGGCAATGCCCACAATTGTCCTCTCTACAACCAGTCTCATCCCCTTGTATAATGAAATAAAAATCACTGTTTGTCAACACAAACTCTTTGGAATGACAGCTTCACATAGAGAGGATGTATTCTTATCCTTCCAAAATGGAAATTATGTTGAAGTATGAAAAGCATTCATTGCAGGTTTCAAGAAGAATCTTACGGTAAGAGTCAGACAATCCAGCAGCAGATTCTGTCACTAACAGCAAATTCCTTCTGCAGTCCGGGGAATTTTTCTCTAGAGGAAAATTTTGCAGCTTATTCCAAATTTTATCGTACTTTGTTATTTTTTAATTGCCTGTTTTTATCTCTCACAAGGTAATGAGATGAAACAAGTTCAATCTGATCCATGACTGTCTCCTAAACACTTGATCTTACGGCCAAGCTCGCAGTAGGCAATTGAAATAATCAAGTAAGAACTGACAAATGCAACAAGAATCTTTCAAAGAAACAAACCATGAAATAAATTACCTACCTCTGAAACTGGGAATGATCGACAGTTTTGCTGCTGGTCTAGATTTCCAAGAACTCCAGCAGCCCACCTGCTTTTCATGTGGCACAGACTGATCAAGGAAATTACCACAAACCGCACTTCAACATCACGCGTGAAGTCACAGGACACTGAGTGTCAGTGCAGATTCCCAGCAGCTGGGAGAAAATTATGCAATGCCAAGGGCCTTGAAGTGGAATGGGTGTGAGCATCTAGGGGAGGTTCATCCTAAAGTAATAAAAGCAGCAATAGAAGCAATAATGAATTGCCAGAATTGCCACAGGGGCTCCTGCTAAATGCCAGTATGAATGTAATCTGAAATAGCATCGCATGATATTTGAAAGAGAAATGAAATATTTAACATATATTTCTACTGCAAAAGAAACATAAAAGCAAAACTGAACTGCACTCTGATATTGTAAATAGAAAATAATAAGTAAATTGCTCCATCCAAAACCATTAGGCCCCTAGTGGTGAAAGACCAATCAAATCAAAAAAGTAGTTCTTCTAAGCTCATTGCCACAGTCACTACTTGACTGAGGTCTGTGTAATGGAATAAGCAACCTTCAGAAACACAGCTTTAGATTAGGCAATGATTTTTTTTCTGATTAACTGTGAACCAAAAGTTATTTCCATAAACATTTTCAGTTCCTGTCATTTGAAATTAAAGAGAATAATTTTTATTAGCATTCGACTAGCATTCAACAAATGAAACCATCTTCTCTCCGGACTCTTTTCCTCCTTAAACATTCTCTGACGTTGGAGTTATTTCTACAAATCATTTTTTTAGGTTATCGTTTTAAGCACTGATATTTTTGCCAATAACTTAGAGGCTAAAAGCTGTGCCTCTTAAGTTGTTTGTATTGAAATTATCGTTAAAGTAACTGAATTTCTTTATTGGACCAAGCCAGAACTTTTAAACAAATTATTGCCCTCTGGTGGTGGGAATCCTTCCCCCGGTTAATCCTCCTCTTGGACACGACTAATTCTGTAACACTTCCTCGGTTTCATTAGTACTTTCTTACTTACACAGGACCGCCTGCATCAGGGAGAGGCTCCACGCGACCAGACTGCAGAATGGCATCCTTGAACTCCAATTACTCTGAATTTTCTCTTGTAGATTTAGGTCTAACGTAGGACAGTGGTGCTCCGTTACCGTGCTTCCTTCAGCCTTGAGAAACACCTAATGATTTTTCATTCAATTAGGCTTAATTATTTGTTTGATCTGGCAATATCTGTCAATTACCTCAGAGACAGTAATCACAAATCTAGACATATCCCCACTAAGCTGTCAGCTCAACATGGTACTGGGTCTATTATCACTTACTGTGTACTACGTAAACGGTGGCATCATTCTCTGGAAATTGACAAATGGGCGAGAGCAGAACATTTTAAAACTTCCAAACCTAGATACTTCAGAAACTGATCTCGCACACCAGTCAAAATTGGGTTTTTTTTCCTCACTTCTATAAGGTGGAAAAAATGCCAGTGGTACTTTCCCCCCACCCCACCTAAGTAGCAGCCACAGCCTACAGAAAGAGGCAAATACACTGGCACCAACAAACCAAAGATTTGATTCAATACTTAAAACATGTGTTAATCATGAAACTATAGAATCTGTTGCCAGAAGCGAAGGACTAGAGCTATTGTCTACCCCTACTGAAACAACTTGCATTAAAAAACGTTTAAAAGTTTCTTTGCAGCTGGATATCAAAACATTCTTTCAGAACTTCTTTTTTTTGCAAGTATGCATGTTTTTAAGAGTTAGAAATGCTACATAAAAATTGGCCAAGCATTTGAATGTGTATTGCAAATATGATTTTTTAATAGACACTTTTAATAGACCTGCCTATTGATGTGATTAATTTTGGTTGCCTGTGTAAAGTACCAAAATTAAGTACTTTAATCCAAAATTATGGCTTCAGGACAAAGAGTATTAAGCTACAAATGTCAGGTAATGATTAATCTAAAATATGTCACTCAAGTTATAAAAATAAATATTGCTCTGATTTATATAAGCCTCTCAGTCTAATTAGGAGAAAACATGGGAGTGCAGAGATATTGAGATGCCCTATAAGGGGGAACTCTCAAGCATGTCCAAAATTCGATTAAATTTTCATCTCATTAGAATTAAACGCAGAATTTTCCCAATGTCAATAAAATCAAGATTTCTTCTGATAAAAGACACCATTATAAGAACACGTGAGCACAACTGGCAATGAATACTTACAGAAGTAAGACATGATTTTTAATTTCCCTATCAGAACAGTGAGGCTCTGTAATTGCTCCAGCTGGAGCTATAGCAGCAAAAGGTGTAATGCTTCTAAAATGGAGCTCAATCTGTTTAGGAAAAGGCTCGTATGACACAGCTGTGATGGTGAGGAATTGCCTTGATCCACGAGGTCCCTGACAGTCGTACAATACCTGCACTGTAGTAATTCAGATAATATATTTGAACATAAAACTGGAAGTTCACGAGCATAGTCACAAGCGTAACTGCCACAGACTGGCAGGAAAATTATACTTATTACACAAAAATAGATAGTGATGATAGTGTTGACTTTCTCCCTAGAGCTACCTTTTTCCCAAAGACCAGCCCCAGTTTTTAGGTGCACCACGAGGAGCTGCATTGCAGTATGCCCTGTCATGCAAAGAATCACTGACAGCCTTCAATGCTCCGATTCTGTCACGCAGATCAACTGTGTCTCCACTACGCAACTTTGCACTACGACAGTGGCTATTTACTGACCAACTCCTGACCATTTTATCTTCCTAATTTATCAACAATTCCTTTGACAAGCTGAAAAGGTAAACACTCAAAACTAGTGCCACTAGATCAGTGGAATCAATTTGAAAAAATAAAAACAATATGTCTTTAGATATTTGCCTCTCTACACTTAATGCATCCCTTAATATTAAACTTCAAAGCTCAGATGTACTTTAGAAGAGAAACCAAATAGTTTAGAGCCTGTTTAAAGTTTACCGCAGCACTCAGTAAAGGACAAGAAAAAGTAGGGCTCTTCTAATGTCTCTGTACCGCATCATCCCTCTCCCCCTGCCCTGCAAAAAAGAATGACAACACATCTTTTGATGTTTTGAATTCTTCATCGCTTTTTATAGCAATATAACACCAGAGCAACTTATTTAAATTTTTGATTTATCATAAAAAACAAAAGTGTTTGGTACAAGAAATTTCAATTAAAGCTTTAACTTTTCTCTAGCAATTCCAAACTCCAAGTTAACATGGAGATAATTGTATAATGATTGTACTTTAAGCTCCTGCCTTTACGTCACAGGAACAATTAACACAGGAATTATTCCTGGACTTTTTTAGCTTTTTAAGAGAAAATTACAGCAAAACATCTGGTTATTGTAACCATATGAAGCTGCAGTTGAAAACAAGGAGATAGCAGAGTGTTCAGTTACATCACTGAACAGCTCGAGACACAGCAGCAAAAGCACATACTGAGAACAGAAGTAACTTAACAAAAGTGCATGAAAGGACATTAACAAGTTTTTCTCCTAATTACTTAGCCGGGACCAATACAGTAGAACTTCTCTTATGTTTTTTCAAAATAAACATCACCTTTAAAATACTTTCAAGAAAAAGACAAAGGATCTAGATGACAGAAGCAGAGTAATCTAAGACACTGAGTTTACTTAACTTTTGAAGTAAAACCAAGTCTAGACCAAAATCAATAGCAAAACTGACTCTGCGTTTAATGGATTAACAACTAGTGCTCCATTTATTTCATAAATCGACTGGCATACTTATGTGAATTAATATAAAGATCAAGAAAGAAGAGAAAGCTAAAAAAAAGGGTTAGCATAAAGTACTGTACATTTGTCAAAATGTATCTGTTATACACAGATGGCATCACATTTTAGTTAGTGCAGAAGTATTGTTATTTGTGTTCCGCTTTACCAATTATACTTTTCACTTAATAGAAAACATCTTGATTAGGAGATAAGGTTTGAATGAGTTAAAGGAAGGATAAATGCAAATACAGTAACAGAAACACCTGCATCAGATAAGGTTAAAAGCACACAGAAAAGCATAATCAAAGTTGACATTTTAGATGATGTTAACCTATTGCAGAATTCCATAAATGCTACAGAAGATATCCTTTTCTACTGTTTAGTAAGTTTATAAATATTCATAACAATCATCAATAAAATGAGTTGTTCAATCGATTGCAAGAACTATCTGTCGTTCCTTTGTGTCAGTCAGTTATTGACAAGCTGCTTGATCTATTGCCTTCTCTGAAAGATAAATAAAATGTGATTTGAGAAAGGAACATAAATGCGCTTGTATGTAGCACCTGGGTCAAAACTAATGCAAGTAGCTTACAAAGTACTTTTCAGACAACAAAACTACCATGGGATCTCATGAACAAAGTTTCTAGTACAAGAAAAGCTGCCATTTGCACCAGACTATGTAGATACTGATTTCTGTAAATCTAACCAATTTTTTAATGTCACCTAGATTTTGTTTACGGCTCCTGATTCGGAAAGAGAAAAGAAAAAAATAAGAAGTTACTAATCTGAAGCATGTAAATGATCCCACTATTAAAATGGTAAATCTTTAAATAACATACTTAAGTGCCAGATGTTAAAGCACAGATGCCATATAAAACGCTTTTCTGACCTTTGAAGCTTGAAACTAGGACACATTTTCTTACAAAAACTCCTTTTCCCACTCACACCTCTATAAAAACCCAGTCCTTTCTTTCCACGTCCCCAAACTGTCTTTCTGTTTGTGCTCAAGACGTTCCATATAGGTACAATAAAATTGATTTATGTTGCATTACTCAGTTTTTTTCCAGCACACTATTCAGTAATCCACTTCTCCTACAATAAGCAGATCTTAAATAAATACACTAAATAAACAGCAGATAAATAGATATAAAAAAAAGCAGATCTTAAATAAATACAGTAAGCCACAGTCAGCAGATCTTAAATATTCTTTTGAGGTAAACTGGCAGAAAATTGCTTTTTTCTCTCTCTTAAAATACATACATAGGTACATAAAAATAGTAGGTAGATCAAACTTTGGATGTAAAAAACCCACCTCCACTATTGTCCTTTTAAAATAGGTAAAGGTAAGAGAAATACCTCATCTGGAAACCAAAAATAGCATGAGTAATTTCTATCCTCTTTTCAGATTCTGATGTTATTCCCCTGGAACACAGTGACCTTATTGGCTTTGCTTATATAAGCGATAATAGATTACCTAGCTGGAATTTTTCACTCAACACAAGCCATTTTATGCATATTTTATGCAAGACCGATCTTCCTGCTCTCCTTTTTATATTCAAGTTTTGGCACATGTAACCTCCCATGCCAAAATGCAGAAGGAAGATTTCGCTGCTCTCCAGCCACATAAGCGTTTTCTACATGCTTAAGGTGCACATCACACCAAATATTGAAGACATGCAAATGGCAGACAACCAGTTCTTTTGCTTGAATACACCAATAAATCTGTTTCCGTCGGGTAGAGCAGAGTCGGATCCCACTCTCACGCCCAGGGCAGCAGGGAACATGCCACCTGCACTGCACCACAGACCCACCAAGCAGCCACGACCTGTCGATTTATGTGCTCTTCACATAAATCCATCTTGGCAGCCGAAGGCAGGGGATGCATGTTGTTAGGGACAGAAACATCAACCTGTCTGAACGGCACCTGCATTTTTTTTTTCCCCTGATTAGTGAGGGCACATTTACCTGTTGTCTTTCTTTACAACCAGTGTTCACACCAGGACAAGGCAGGAAACACTTCTTTAACCACTGTCCTACACTCAGCTTCTTCCTTTCTTCCTTCAAGGGCTCAGCCGCAGTTTGCAGGAGACTCACACCATTTCAAAGGAAACAATTCCAGAAGAGTCATGGTCCTCGTGCATCTGTTGTCTCCTGCGTTTCTACGACATTTGACAGGAACATAACGCAGGTACCCGCGTTATTCCTAAGGGTCTTTCCACTTACTTGGAGTTACATTAGAACAGCTACAGATGGTGCAAACAAACCAAATGCTGATTTCACTGAATCCAATACTTCAGGGACGCGACTGCTTAAACTAAGCAGCCAAAAGACAGGAGAAAAATGAAGTACCTGCACTAAACAGGAAAAGTACCCAAAAAAAAAAAAAAAGAAAAAAAAAGAAGAGAAAGAGAAGGCTTATCGATTAGCCTAGCATTAAACGATGTTCTCCAATTTCTTTGAGTTCAGGCCTTCATGATCCTTATTTTGCTTTTTGCAAAATTTAAAATTAAAAATACACCCTTTTTCAGAGCACGCTTCAACAATAGAAACCAATGTGTCTGGCAAATAAAATCTGTATGCAAGCAGCGAGACCTCAAAAGCGCCATTTGCATTTTTTTAAATTTGACCAACACCAGCATCAATATCATTGACATCGTATGTCATGTTTTCTTAAGGTCAAGGACAAATGAATCCAGATTATATCCAAAGACTGATGTTGCACACGTAATTCAACTCATTAATGATACCCTCAAAACAATCTCCAGGGAACCCCTTACAAAACCTTTTTCTATACAGTGAGACTTCGTCACACATTATTAAATATCACTAAAACCAGCCTCCTGTGATGTATGGAAACACTTCCCAGCCAAAAGACAAAAATTCAGAAAAAGGAGACTTTTGTTATGCTTAGGAAAATGAGCAAATATTAAACTTTGTGCAAAAGTAAAAGACTTTTTATTTTAATACCGTATTTGATTTTAAAATTTCAAGCACTTAAGATCAGAAAACCAAACGACATTTTGCTTTCCTAAATACATCTATACTCAGCATGGAAGACACTAATTCTTAAGAGAAACCAGAAACATCTTTTATTATCTAGTTACTGCTGACAGCCTTCTCAGCTGCCAACCCTTGTGTGGGTTTTGAGTAATCCCAAGGTCTCCTGTTCTCTGTATACCCATAGAGCTTCCGCAGTGCCACGCGGGCAGCTTCTTCCTCTGCAGCAAGCAGCGTTTCTCCAGGACCTTCAGCTATAATCTTCTTATCGCTTGGGGGAAAAAAAAATAATTAAAAACATTTTCATCATCAAATCCTGAGCACTACTGTGTATCAGGAATAAGGGCTGCTAGACTATTTTTCTCTCCAATGTCTGTGGAAACTGAAGGTAATTTCTATATACACACAAATGTAAACATTTCCGTTGGTCTTTCCTGCAAAGATAAGTGATTGTATATTCAACAACGGAAACTCAAATCAGAAATGCGTCCGTTTCCTGGAAGAACACTACTCTGTTCATTTAGATTCCTAACATATCACTGGTAAGAAAGCATTTTAGAACTGCTTCAAAAGGATTCATAGAGAAGTTCTCTATGTTATGAAGTGCATACTCAGCTCTGTTTAATCAACATCTATGGGAACAGTTCATGAAGGGACACCAGGGACTCCAGAAGAAAAAGAATCAAAGTTCCTTTCTTTCACATAAGATAATAAACCTTAGAAGGCACATAAACCAAAGCATGATAAATCAGAACAAGCGAAGGCAATCTTCCCATGCGTTTATCTGCAGCTCACTTAGCAAAGCAACAATGATGTGGGGTTTGGGGGAAGAAGGTCCTGTTCTGCTCCAGAGGAGCACTGTTACCCCGGGGCAAGAGACAGGACAGGCACTGACCACGCCGGAGACAAGCACACCAGGGACAACTGCACTTCCCAAGTCTTGGCTAGATACAGATACTCCTCTTGCCTAGACTACAGTGCCCATGATTTGAAAACGAAAAAGCTTCTCTGGAATATAAAACAAGTGTCTCTTCGGTCCCACTTCCCTTGATGTCTGCGTCTCCTTACCCTTCCCTAAGCCCTGGATACAGTTGTGGTCCCTCCAACGCCAGTCAGTTATGGTAATCGCAAAGTTCCTATGTCAGGCCACCCAGAACATACACCCAGGCTCTTTCATGCGCCCAATTTAGACTTTGAAGCCCTTTAGTCAGAGACTGTCCTTTTATGCATCATTACAGCAAGCTACTGCCAACGCTTAACTGGCTGATTTTATGCAGAAGTCACTGTAAGGTTTCTTTTCTGTAAAAACGTGACCGAAGAGCACAAGTAGAAAAGTAAAAGACCATCTTCCCTCCTCCCCTTTACCCCAGCTTAAATCCATTTCACTTTAAATTAATACTAACCAGTACAACCCAACAAAGTACAGTGGCAGAACTGTGCTGACTCCCAACTGCCTGGTAATTCTTGGTTCTGGAGAAGAGATATTCCTCTTGGTCAGTTCTTCCACTAGTAAGCCCATAGGATTTACAACTTCCCAGATCTCAAACAGGTCTTTTCCAATCAGCTGGGGAATGAAAAAATCCTAAACAAAAATATTTAGAAGTTACAATTAATGAGAAAGGTAACGAAGGCTCTAGCTTCTGCTATCTGCTAATAAAAATACAGTATGAAGAGGCATTAATATAGCTGACAATAAAAGGCTTTTTTTCCCCTGTAACTTCCGAGACCCTTAGAATCACAGCATCATAGGGTTGGAAGGGACCTCTGGAGATCATCTAGTCCAACCCCCCTGCCAGAGCAGGGTCACCCAGAGCAGGCTGCACAGCAATGCATCCAGGCGGGTTTGGAATGTCTCCAGAGTTGGAGATTCCACCACTTCTCTGGGCAGCCTGTTCCAGGAATCTGCCACCCTCAAAGTAAAGAAGTTCCTCCTCATGTTTAGGTGGAGCTTCCTATGCTCAAGTTTGTGCCCATTACCTCTTGTCCTGCCCCCGGGCACCACTGAAAAGAGCCTGGCCCCATCCTCCTGACACCCACCCTTTAAGTATTTATAAGTGATGATAAAGTCCCCCCTCAGCCATCTTTTTTCCAGACTGAAGAGACCCAAATCCCTCAGCCTTTCTTCATAAGAGAGGTGTTCCAATCCCCTAATCATCTTGGCAGCCCTTTGCTGCACCCTCTCCAGCAGTTCCCTGTCCCTCTTGAACCGGGGAGCCCAGAACTGGACACAGTACTCCAGGTGCAGCCTCACCAAGGCAGAGTAGAGGGGGAGGATGACCTCCCTTGACCTGCTGGCCACACTCTTCTTGATGCACCCCAGGATGCCCCTGGCCTTCTTGGCCACGAGGGCACATTGCTGGCTCATGGTCATCCCATTGTCCACCAGGACTCCCAGGTCTCTTTCCACTGAGCTGCTCTTCAGCAGGTCAGCGCCCAACCTGTACTGGTGCATGGGGTTATTCCTCCCCAGACGTTATTGTTGTCAGTACAAAAACATATGATAAGCAATGACGTACCCTGACAAAGATCCCCGTTTTCTCAGGCCCGCTGCTGTCGAGCAAGGCTCCTATCACAGCAAAGAACGTCCTCTGTAGCACATCTGGTGGGACGGGAAACTCTCTGCAAAGTGTCAGGTCCTGTACAGACAGGTTTTGAGCCACATAAGAAACAAGTTCCTGACTGGTAAGAAAATCAACAAGTGCTCCTACCCCCTTTGCAGGTAAATCTGGGTAGGCACCTTCGAAACACTGCGTCAGGTAAGAGCGCGAAAAAGACATCCCTTGCTCAGCGAGTTTGCTATTGTCTTGTAGATTAAGAGCAACCATTTCTTTCTCTATCCCAAGTTCTCGCCGTTTTGCCTCTTCGCTTTCAATATAACAAGAATTAACAAATGCAGTCTTGAGGAGATCAAAAGAAAAGTTTTCATGCAGCCGGTGGCTAAAAGCCTGTATCTCTGCATGGTAATCCCAGTTGGGCTTCTCCGACCTGCGGACAGGGGAAAGACAACGGATTCATAAACAGAAGCAGCGGTTACCCGCCCTGCAAGCATCACGCCTTTCAGATGACAGAAAGGAACGAAAAACGGAATTAGTTTTGAAGATCCGACACAGCATTTAAAGGCCCTGCGGCCAAAGGCCTGTTTCTCTCCCTCAGCACCGCCGGTTCGCCGCCGCGGGCCGTCCCTCGCCGGGCTCAGCCCCGGGGCCAGGCCGCCCTGGGGAACGAGCCCACCGCGCCCCGCCGCCTGGCGAGAAGGTGCTGACACGTTGTGATTTCACCCATTCCTCAGCCTGCTGCACTGCCTTCCCCCGAGCCCGCCGAATCCGCCTGTCCCCCCCGCTCCATCTCCTCAGGGCCGGGCCGCCGCTCACCGCCGCTGAGGGGGCGCCTCCAGCCGCTGCTGCTCAAGGTAGGCGCGCAGCCACCGCTTCTTCTCGCGGCTCGGCGCGGTGCTGAGCCTGAGCCCGGCCCTGGCCCCGGCCAGCAGCCGCCTCGACTCCCGCCAGAGCAGCCGTGCGGCCATGGCAGCGGGTACGGAAGTACCCGTCCCCGCTCCCCCGGGAAACGCGGGCCGCTCCCCGCTCGTTCCGCCCGGAAGCGCTCCCGGCCGGACGGGACCGCCGCGGCGGAAACGGCCCTCCCCACCCTGGCTGCGGCGGGAAGGCCGCTGGCTGGGCGCGGCCTTGAGGCGGGGATAGTTCGCGGACGGACAGACCGACCGACCGAGCGAGCGAGCTCCGGGCCGGCTGCAGCGGGGCCTCCGCGTCTCGCGGAGAGGGGGCGGCCGTGGGAGCGGGACCTGGTGCCGTGGGACACGGCGCCGGCCGGGCCTGGGCCCCCCCCCGCTTCTGCCGGGAACCGGCCTTCCACACGGGGAAAGGAAAGTAGCGGGTGTCTTTAAAGTCTGGTCTTTAGCTGTCGTTGGGGTTTCATTTGCACTTGCAAGAAAAAGCCTGTTCCCGTAAAAGCAGTTTTATTTTTTCTTGTTGCCCGTACAACTCTGTAAGATTTCCAGCAGCTCCAGCGCTTGTTTGCATCACCAAAGTTCATACAGTGCAGCTTTAGCTTCAAGGCCATGCTATCAAACTAATAAAAATACAGAAAGTGTGCAAAGCAGCCCCTTCCCTTTGTCTTCTTTCACTAAAAGACAAAGGCACATGCTTTCAACACGGACGGTAAGGAAACGCGCACAGCAAACGCTGCCAACAGCCAAGGGAGCCGACACCGAGGGAAGAGGGCTCCAGAGCCCCGCACCCAACAGCCTGCGGCGGGGAGGCGGGGAAGGGCGCACAGCACCTGTGCAGCGCTGGGCGCGATGCCCTGTTGAACATGGTGGCCCATGAAACGTGTGAGCGCAGCATCACCTCGCTGGGCACCCGCAGGACCGAACCATCCAGATCCGCAGGGCTCCTTGCACCAACGCTCCCCTGACAGCCCGGCCTCACCCCAGTGCTGCTCTGGGCCACCAGCAGCGCTAGCCTGCCAGCCACCGCCCTGGCTGGCGGGGCCCCTCTGCACACAGGTAGCCACGGGCCCGGTCTGCGGCCTTGGCTGCTGCAGGGTGAGCTGAGGACATCACTGACAGAGGCCCTGCATCCTTCTCTTCTGCAGCCGCTGGGTACCATCGTCTCCTCACCAGTCTGTGTACTTCCAGAGCCCAGAAATGGCCCTGCACAGCGGCCTAGGTCAGCTGTTCTGGGACAGGACCCCTTTGAAGCACTGTTTCAGTATCACTGCAGGTTTTCTGTACACTGACACTGTTCATTCCCTCCAGCAGCAAGGGCAGCAGAAGGTTTCCTGCCTGCTTTGCTGGCATCACGGCAGGGGTCGGTCACCGCAGAGCTCACGCGTGGCTGGGGACCCCTTGGCTGTTGGGGACACCACTCTCCAGCAGCCCATGAACCCCGCTGGTGCCCAGGGCCGTCCCCTCCATCAGCCGCACCCCGTCTGTGCACAGGGAGCCCCTGCCCCCGGGGCGGCCGTGAAAGCGCCCCCAGCCCCCTCCAGCCCCGCCAACCCCGAGACCCTGGAACCACAACTCTGCAAAGGCCGCAGCTCCCAATAAATGCACACAGAGCTTGGGTGTGAAAAACAGGAACACAACTCTTTATTAACAACAACACAACTACCTACAGCTACTAACAACACCACAACTGCCTACAACTACTGAGAACAACACAACCAACTACTAAACACAACTATACACAACTATATACATCTCTTCCTCTTCACACCTCCACTTTCTTTCCTCTGGTCTCTGCACATCTGCCACCCCTGGAAGAAAAACAAGTGGCACGGTCGTTTGGCTAACGCGCAGCACCTTGCTGAGCAGAGCTGGGGCTTCCCCAGCCAGCTCAGCAGCAGCAGCTGCTTCAGGTCAGGCTTCGCCCTGATGGGCATTCGATGGCCACAGCCCTGCGACATGCTGGGGACAGCAGGACTCTGCCACCAGCACTGAGCCCCGCCTGGGCTCGGGCTTACGCTTGCCTGTCCTGGCCCTAAGAAACCACTCCCATCCCAAAGCGGACGGGGGCTCAGGGCAGCGCGGTGGGGGCGGTTGTGCCGCCAGGACGAGGGGAGCGGGCACCATGTCCCTGCAGCGGGGACCACCCACCCCAGCCCCATCCCCATCCCGATGGCAGGAGACCCTCCCTCCCTGCGGGTAGTGCATGGGGAGCACGTGCCTGTCCTCCTGATGGCGGGTCTACATCCATGGCCTCCTCCTCCTCCCCATCCACCTCCATTTCCTCATCCTCAGGCACATCGATGTCCATGGCCATCTCAAGCTGCATCCACATTTCCACGCTCCTCGCAGCCTCCTCCCCAGCCTCCAGCGCGAGTTGGCACATCCTAAGCCGAAAGGCAAGCAGAACAGTGCATTGGTCCTGCCTGCGCAACCCAGCAGACCCGTGGGACAGGGGTCTCCGCACCCCTGCCCCTCTCGCCTCCCGGGGAGAGCTGTGGGCACGTCCCCAGCAGGAGATCCTTGGCCACCAGCACCCACCAGTGCTGGCGCCCCAGTGTCTGCAGCTGGAGGCTCCTGTTCTTCCGTATCTTCTTCATTTTGGGGTGAGGCATGCTCCTGCGGATCTGGCAGAGCAGAGAGGGCAGGGGTGAGTGGCCCCGCTGCCTGCCCCATGGGGCCCCAGGCACATACCCCGGGTCCCCCACGCAGACCCTGCCCCCATGCTTCCTGGGCGCCCAGAAGCTCCTTACTCTGTGCAGGCAGCCTTTGGGCTCGGCGCTGCTGCGCTGGCAGGGCTCGGCTCCCACGGCTCCAGCCTGGAAAGGGGCAGCGCAGGCACCAGTTCAGGCTCTGGGCAGCACCCAACTGCTCCCGGCGAGCATCCCTGCAGCACCAGCCCGGGGCACCCTGGGCCGTGTGTGGGGACGTGTCCCCCCGCGCAGGGATGCTGCATCCCAGCAGGGCATGAGGAGCCCCGCAGGGCTTCTCCCAGCCCCTGGCCTCGCAGGGGCGGGGGGAGAGGGGGAGCCAAGCTCCCGGCCCCCCGAGCACCAGGGGGTGCCCACCTCCGGGGAGCGGGGCCATACCTCTGCCAGCACACGCGGATTCTCCTTCATGGTCACAACGCTATGGGAGACGAATTGGGAGCAGGAAGGGAAGGGAAGGGAAGGGCTGGGTCGAGGGTCGGGACTGTCAGGAGCAGGAGAGCAGGGCTGTGTGGGGAGCAGGAGAGAAGGGCTGTCAGGCGCAGGGCAGAGGGGATGCGTTGTGCCCGTTGCCAGGGACTGGCAGTTGCAGATGGAACACGGGCCACGGCAACGGGAGCGCAGTGGGGATGGGGACGAGCCCCCTTAAAGGGGGGGCAGCTTAATACATACATACCCCCCAAAGTTAAGAATCCCGACACATTACACTTCGTTCCTGTCTTCAGTGGCTCTTCCTAACCATCCCGTCATGCCTGGCAGTCACACACACCCCACAGGAAAGTTCTCCAGCTACTTCATGCTGGAGCTGATGTTCACCTCACATTTCATGGCCATCCCTTTCTGGTCTCTGCTCTCGCTCTGCATCTGTACAGCATGTGGGGCTGACCAGTGCCCATGGACCTTTCTCCAGTGACCAGCACATCAGTTAAGGCCATGGTGTTTGGCAGGGCTACCAGGGATGCTTGTGTTCCCTCCAGCTCTAAGGCTGGAAGAGCATTGCCCGTCTCTGCCATGGCAGCAGAAGGAGTTACGACAGCCCTGGACAATCCTGGTGGACTATTGCCGGGGCAGGAATGCTCACAGAAAGTGGTGGAAGGCAGTTAGTCGGCCATTTAACAAGTGGGTTTTGCCCAGGGCATTGCAGCCTCTCTGTGGGACGCTGGGGCAAGTGCTGCCCATCCTTCCCAAAGAGGTCTGGACGGATGGAAATGCCAAGAAAAACACAGCCTGTCTCCACATACAAGTGCCAGCCCAGTCTCCAGGCAGCCCTCATCGTTCTCCATTCCTTATGGTCTCATCATACAACAGCTCTTAGGGGTTAGGAGGTGACCAGCCACAACAGAGGCCCAAAGGCAAAACCCCAGAGCAAACCCAGCTACAACTCCAAAAACCAATTGACAGGTCCCGGTGACACCAAGAGAGTCATCGCAGTCTCTGGGCAGGGCTGGAGCTTGTACTGCTGGTGGCATCTGGGCCAAGGCAGCTCCTTGAGAGCACCCAGCTCTGCTGGGACGGGCCATGCCCTCTGCGCGGGCTCTGAAGACGGCGGGACCCTTGGAGGCCGGGCAGCACAGGGGCAGGTGAGCGGCCCTTGCCCACGGCTGCAGCATCAGGAGTTCCCAGGGCCTGGGCAGGTCCCGTCCAGCGCAGCCCAAGGCCGTTTGCGCTGGCACAGCTCAAGGGAGACCCCGGCTTCTGCTTTCCGGGAGGGACAGGCGGCAGAGGGGGCTCTGCTAAAGATGCTTCCAGCTGTGTGTGGAAAGGCCTCCCACATTTCATCGAGAGCTGGCAATATTTCAGGAAAGCACCCCCTGTCGCTGCTCGGTTTGACTGCATGGCAGCTCAGGGGCTGGGTCAGACGCTCACCTGGGGCTGCCCAGGAAAGTCCCAGGAGGTGACAGCCCTTCTTTTCTACTCCCACTGCTGCTCCGCTCCATCCCTGGCAGAGGGAGCACATCCCCACATTTCAGGCCTCTTTCTGCACAAGTTGGTACCGCTTCCATCCTAAAATGGGGAGTTTTCCCTCTCTACAGCCCCACGGCACTGGGGGTGATGGGCACAAGGACCCCTGGGGGCTCCCTGCAGGGCTGCCCACATTGTCTGCGTCCCTTGCCCAGTAAAAAGGGTCCCCTTCTTGCTCTCTCGTAGCAGGGGACACTAAACCCAGGAACCAGCGCTCTGCAGGTTTTTTCGCCACAGCTGTTTCATCTGCACGTTTCCAAGGCCAGGCCTGCAGCCTGAGAACACATCCAAGGTGACACGGACGCTCTCACAGTTACACCGTTGGAGCCCCTGAAGAGAGGAAATTTGCCACTTTCCAAATGGTCCCCACGGTTTAGGGGGTGCAGCCCCGCTTGTCTTCTCCTCCTGGGCTGGTATCATTTTGTTGAGGAGTCGTCCTAGCAAGAAGATTTAAACATTCGTTAGCAAGCTTCAGTCATTCACACCTTCATTTCTGACAAAACAAAACTACAATGTAGAGCTATTGCATTAAATAAAAACGCACATGAATTATAGCTACCCTCATTTTATGTCATGTATTCAAAAAAATAGAGAAATCATATCTAAAGTTCTTTAACATTCCTTTTTCATTAGTAGCTGTATCTTCAGGTACAACATTTTAGCCACGTAGTCAGCACCCCACTGACTTCATGAAAGCATTCAATTGCTCTCATTCCTTCCTGCAATAACGTTGAGAAGAGACAAACACCAGGATAGTTCGCGGACAGACCGACCGAGCGAGCGAGCTCCGGGCCGGCTGCAGCGGGGCCTCCGCGTCTCGCGGAGAGGGGGCGGCCGTGGGAGCGGGACCTGGTGCCGTGGGACACGGCGCCGGCCGGGCCTGGGCCCCCCCCGCTTCTGCCGGGAACCGGCCTTCCACACGGGGAAAGGAAAGCAGCGGGTGTCTTTAAAGTCTGGTCTTTAGCTGTCGTTGGGGTTTCATTTGCACTTGCAAGAAAAAGCCTGTTCCCGTAAAAGCAGTTTTATTTTTTCTTGTTGCCCGTACAACTCTGTAAGATTTCCAGCAGCTCCAGCGCTTGTTTGCATCACCAAAGTTCATACAGTGCAGCTTTAGCTTAAAGGCCATGCTATCAAACTAATAAAAATACAGAAAGTGTGCAAAGCAGCCCCTTCCCTTTGTCTTCTTTCACTAAAAGACAAAGGCACATGCTTTCAACACGGACGGTAAGGAAATGCGCACAGCAAACGCTGCCAACAGCCAAGGGAGCCGACACAGAGGGAAGAGGGCTCCAGAGCCCCGCACCCAACAGCCTGCGGCGGGGAGGCGGGGAAGGGCGCACAGCACCTGTGCAGCGCTGGGCGCGATGCCCTGTTGAACATGGTGGCCCATGAAACGTGTGAGCGCAGCATCACCTCGCTGGGCACCCGCAGGACCGAACCATCCAGATCCGCAGGGCTCCTTGCACCAACGCTCCCCTGACAGCCCGGCCTCACCCCAGTGCTGCTCTGGGCCACCAGCAGCGCTAGCCTGCCAGCCACCGCCCTGGCTGGCGGGGCCCCTCTGCACACAGGTAGCCACGGGCCCGGTCTGCGGCCTTGGCTGCTGCAGGGTGAGCTGAGGACATCACTGACAGAGGCCCTGCATCCTTCTCTTCTGCAGCCGCTGGGTACCATCGTCTCCTCACCAGTCTGTGTACTTCCAGAGCCCAGAAATGGCCCTGCACAGCGGCCTAGGTCAGCTGTTCTGGGACAGGACCCCTTTGAAGCACTGTTTCAGTATCACTGCAGGTTTTCTGTACACTGACACTGTTCATTCCCTCCAGCAGCAAGGGCAGCAGAAGGTTTCCTGCCTGCTTTGCTGGCATCACGGCAGGGGTCGGTCACAGCAGAGCTCACGCACCCCTTGGCTGTTGGGGACACCACTCTCCAGCAGCCCATGAACCCCGCTGGTGCCCAGGGCCGTCCCCTCCATCAGCCGCACCCCGTCTGTGCACAGGGAGCCCCTGCCCCCGGGGCGGCCGTGAAAGCGCCCCCAGCCCCCTCCAGCCCCGCCAACCCCGAGACCCTGGAACCACAACTCTGCAAAGGCCGCAGCTCCCAAAAAATGCACACAGAGCTTGGGTGTGAAAAACATGAACACAACTCTTTATTAACAACAACACAACTACCTACAGCTACTAACAACACCACAACTGCCTACAACTACTGAGAACAACACAACCAACTACAAAACACAACTATACACAACTATATACATCTCTTCCTCTTCACACCTCCACTTTCTTTCCTCTGGTCTCTGCACATCTGCCACCCCTGGAAGAAAAACAAGTGGCACGGTCGTTTGGCTAACGCGCAGCACCTTGCTGAGCAGAGCTGGGGCTTCCCCAGCCAGCTCAGCAGCAGCAGCTGCTTCAGGTCAGGCTTCGCCCTGATGGGCATTCGATGGCCACAGCCCTGCGACATGCTGGGGACAGCAGGACTCTGCCACCAGCACTGAGCCCCGCCTGGGCTCGGGCTTACGCTTGCCTGTCCTGGCCCTAAGAAACCACTCCCATCCCAAAGCGGACGGGGGCTCAGGGCAGCGCGGTGGGGGCGGTTGTGCCGCCAGGACGAGGGGAGCGGGCACCATGTCCCTGCAGCGGGGACCACCCACCCCAGCCCCATCCCCATCCCGATGGCAGGAGACCCTCCCTCCCTGCGGGTAGTGCATGGGGAGCACGTGCCTGTCCTCCTGATGGCGGGTCTACATCCATGGCCTCCTCCTCCTCCCCATCCACCTCCATTTCCTCATCCTCAGGCACATCGATGTCCATGGCCATCTCAAGCTGCATCCACATTTCCACGCTCCTCGCAGCCTCCTCCCCAGCCTCCAGCGCGAGTTGGCACATCCTAAGCCGAAAGGCAAGCAGAACAGTGCATTGGTCCTGCCTGCGCAACCCAGCAGACCCGTGGGACAGGGGTCTCCGCACCCCTGCCCCTCTCGCCTCCCGGGGAGAGCTGTGGGCACGTCCCCAGCAGGAGATCCTTGGCCACCAGCACCCACCAGTGCTGGCGCCCCAGTGTCTGCAGCTGGAGGCTCCTGTTCTTCCGTATCTTCTTCATTTTGGGGTGAGGCATGCTCCTGCGGATCTGGCAGAGCAGAGAGGGCAGGGGTGAGTGGCCCCGCTGCCTGCCCCATGGGGCCCCAGGCACATACCCCGGGTCCCCCACGCAGACCCTGCCCCCATGCTTCCTGGGCGCCCAGAAGCTCCTTACTCTGTGCAGGCAGCCTTTGGGCTCGGCGCTGCTGCGCTGGCAGGGCTCGGCTCCCACGGCTCCAGCCTGGAAAGGGGCAGCGCAGGCACCAGTTCAGGCTCTGGGCAGCACCCAACTGCTCCCGGCGAGCATCCCTGCAGCACCAGCCCGGGGCACCCTGGGCCGTGTGTGGGGACGTGTCCCCCCGCGCAGGGATGCTGCATCCCAGCAGGGCATGAGGAGCCCCGCAGGGCTTCTCCCAGCCCCTGGCCTCGCAGGGGTGGGGGGAGAGGGGGAGCCAAGCTCCCGGCCCCCCGAGCACCAGGGGGTGCCCACCTCCGGGGAGTGGGGCCATACCTCTGCCAGCACACGCGGATTCTCCTTCATGGTCACAACGCTATGGGAGACGAATTGGGAGCAGGAAGGGAAGGGAAGGGAAGGGCTGGGTCGAGGGTCGGGACTGTCAGGAGCAGGAGAGCAGGGCTGTGTGGGGAGCAGGAGAGAAGGGCTGTCGGGCGCAGGGCAGAGGGGATGCGTTGTGCCCGTTGCCAGGGACTGGCAGTTGCAGATGGAACACGGGCCACGGCAACGGGAGTGCAGTGGGGATGGGGACGAGCCCCCTTAAAGGGGGGGCAGCTTAATACATACATACCCCCCAAAGTTAAGAATCCCGACATATTACACTTCGTTCCTGTCTTCAGTGGCTCTTCCTAACCATCCCGTCATGCCTGGCAGTCACACACACCCCACAGGAAAGTTCTCCAGCTACTTCATGCTGGAGCTGATGTTCACCTCACATTTCATGGCCATCCCTTTCTGGTCTCTGCTCTCGCTCTGCATCTGTACAGCATGTGGGGCTGACCAGTGCCCATGGACCTTTCTCCAGTGACCAGCACATCAGTTAAGGCCACGGTGTTTGGCAGGGCTACCAGGGATGCTTGTGTTCCCTCCAGCTCTAAGGCTGGAAGAGCATTGCCCGTCTCTGCCATGGCAGCAGAAGGAGTTACGACAGCCCTGGACAATCCTGGTGGACTATTGCCGGGGCAGGAATGCTCACAGAAAGTGGTGGAAGGCAGTTAGTCGGCCATTTAACAAGTGGGTTTTGCCCAGGGCATTGCAGCCTCTCTGTGGGACGCTGGGGCAAGTGCTGCCCATCCTTCCCAAAGAGGTCTGGACGGATGGAAATGCCAAGAAAAACACAGCCTGTCTCCACATACAAGTGCCAGCCCAGTCTCCAGGCAGCCCTCATCGTTCTCCATTCCTTATGGTCTCATCATACAACAGCTCTTAGGGGTTAGGAGGTGACCAGCCACAACAGAGGCCCAAAGGCAAAACCCCAGAGCAAACCCAGCTACAACTCCAAAAACCAATTGACAGGTCCCGGTGACACCAAGAGAGTCATCGCAGTCTCTGGGCAGGGCTGGAGCTTGTACTGCTGGTGGCATCTGGGCCAAGGCAGCTCCTTGAGAGCACCCAGCTCTGCTGGGACGGGCCATGCCCTCTGCGCGGGCTCTGAAGACGGCGGGACCCTTGGAGGCCGGGCAGCACAGGGGCAGGTGAGCGGCCCTTGCCCACGGCTGCAGCATCAGGAGTTCCCAGGGCCTGGGCAGGTCCCGTCCAGCGCAGCCCAAGGCCGTTTGCGCTGGCACAGCTCAAGGGAGACCCCGGCTTCTGCTTTCCGGGAGGGACAGGCGGCAGAGGGGGCTCTGCTAAAGATGCTTCCAGCTGTGTGTGGAAAGGCCTCCCACATTTCATCGAGAGCTGGCAATATTTCAGGAAAGCACCCCCTGTCGCTGCTCGGTTTGACTGCATGGCAGCTCAGGGGCTGGGTCAGACGCTCACCTGGGGCTGCCCAGGAAAGTCCCAGGAGGTGACAGCCCTTCTTTTCTACTCCCACTGCTGCTCCGCTCCATCCCTGGCAGAGGGAGCACATCCCCGCATTTCAGGCCTCTTTCTGCACAAGTTGGTACCGCTTCCATCCTAAAATGGGGAGTTTTCCCTCTCTACAGCCCCACGGCACTGGGGGTGATGGGCACAAGGACCCCTGGGGGCTCCCTGCAGGGCTGCCCACATTGTCTGCGTCCCTTGCCCAGTAAAAAGGGTCCCCTTCTTGCTCTCTCGTAGCAGGGGACACTAAACCCAGGAACCAGCGCTCTGCGGGTTTTTTCGCCACAGCTGTTTCATCTGCACGTTTCCAAGGCCAGGCCTGCAGCCTGAGAACACATCCAAGGTGACACGGACGCTCTCACAGTTACACCGTTGGAGCCCCTGAAGAGAGGAAATTTGCCACTTTCCAAATGGTCCCCACGGTTTAGGGGGTGCAGCCCCGCTTGTCTTCTCCTCCTGGGCTGGTATCATTTTGTTGAGGAGTCGTCCTAGCAAGAAGATTTAAACATTCGTTAGCAAGCTTCAGTCATTCACACCTTCATTTCTGACAAAACAAAACTACAATGTAGAGCTATTGCATTAAATAAAAACGCACATGAATTATAGCTACCCTCATTTTATGTCATGTATTCAAAAAAATAGAGAAATCATATCTAAAGTTCTTTAACATTCCTTTTTCATTAGTAGCTGTATCTTCAGGTACAACATTTTAGCCACGTAGTCAGCACCCCACTGACTTCATGAAAGCATTCAATTGCTCTCATTCCTTCCTGCAATAACGTTGAGAAGAGACAAACACCAGGATAGTTCGCGGACAGACCGACCGAGCGAGCGAGCGAGCTCCGGGCCGGCTGCAGCGGGGCCTCCGCGTCTCGCGGAGAGGGGGCGGCCGTGGGAGCGGGACCTGGTGCCGTGGGACACGGCGCCGGCCGGGCCTGGGCCCCCCCCGCTTCTGCCGGGAACCGGCCTTCCACACGGGGAAAGGAAAGCAGCGGGTGTCTTTAAAGTCTGGTCTTTAGCTGTCGTTGGGGTTTCATTTGCACTTGCAAGAAAAAGCCTGTTCCCGTAAAAGCAGTTTTATTTTTTCTTGTTGCCCGTACAACTCTGTAAGATTTCCAGCAGCTCCAGCGCTTGTTTGCATCACCAAAGTTCATACAGTACAGCTTTAGCTTAAAGGCCATGCTATCAAACTAATAAAAATACAGAAAGTGTGCAAAGCAGCCCCTTCCCTTTGTCTTCTTTCACTAAAAGACAAAGGCACATGCTTTCAACACGGACGGTAAGGAAATGCGCACAGCAAACGCTGCCAACAGCCAAGGGAGCCGACACAGAGGGAAGAGGGCTCCAGAGCCCCGCACCCAACAGCCTGCGGCGGGGAGGCGGGGAAGGGCGCACAGCACCTGTGCAGCGCTGGGCGCCATGCCCTGTTGAACATGGTGGCCCATGAAACGTGTGAGCGCAGCATCACCTCGCTGGGCACCCGCAGGACCGAACCATCCAGATCCGCAGGGCTCCTTGCACCAACGCTCCCCTGACAGCCCGGCCTCACCCCAGTGCTGCTCTGGGCCACCAGCAGCGCTAGCCTGCCAGCCACCGCCCTGGCTGGCGGGGCCCCTCTGCACACAGGTAGCCACGGGCCCGGTCTGCGGCCTTGGCTGCTGCAGGGTGAGCTGAGGACATCACTGACAGAGGCCCTGCATCCTTCTCTTCTGCAGCCGCTGGGTACCATCGTCTCCTCACCAGTCTGTGTACTTCCAGAGCCCAGAAATGGCCCTGCACAGCGGCCTAGGTCAGCTGTTCTGGGACAGGACCCCTTTGAAGCACTGTTTCAGTATCACTGCAGGTTTTCTGTACACTGACACTGTTCATTCCCTCCAGCAGCAAGGGCAGCAGAAGGTTTCCTGCCTGCTTTGCTGGCATCACGGCAGGGGTCGGTCACAGCAGAGCTCACGCACCCCTTGGCTGTTGGGGACACCACTCTCCAGCAGCCCATGAACCCCGCTGGTGCCCAGGGCCGTCCCCTCCATCAGCCGCACCCCGTCTGTGCACAGGGAGCCCCTGCCCCCGGGGCGGCCGTGAAAGCGCCCCCAGCCCCCTCCAGCCCCGCCAACCCCGAGACCCTGGAACCACAACTCTGCAAAGGCCGCAGCTCCCAAAAAATGCACACAGAGCTTGGGTGTGAAAAACATGAACACAACTCTTTATTAACAACAACACAACTACCTACAGCTACTAACAACACCACAACTGCCTACAACTACTGAGAACAACACAACCAACTACAAAACACAACTATACACAACTATATACATCTCTTCCTCTTCACACCTCCACTTTCTTTCCTCTGGTCTCTGCACATCTGCCACCCCTGGAAGAAAAACAAGTGGCACGGTCGTTTGGCTAACGCGCAGCACCTTGCTGAGCAGAGCTGGGGCTTCCCCAGCCAGCTCAGCAGCAGCAGCTGCTTCAGGTCAGGCTTCGCCCTGATGGGCATTCGATGGCCACAGCCCTGCGACATGCTGGGGACAGCAGGACTCTGCCACCAGCACTGAGCCCCGCCTGGGCTCGGGCTTACGCTTGCCTGTCCTGGCCCTAAGAAACCACTCCCATCCCAAAGCGGACGGGGGCTCAGGGCAGCGCGGTGGGGGCGGTTGTGCCGCCAGGACGAGGGGAGCGGGCACCATGTCCCTGCAGCGGGGACCACCCACCCCAGCCCCATCCCCATCCCGATGGCAGGAGACCCTCCCTCCCTGCGGGTAGTGCATGGGGAGCACGTGCCTGTCCTCCTGATGGCGGGTCTACATCCATGGCCTCCTCCTCCTCCCCATCCACCTCCATTTCCTCATCCTCAGGCACATCGATGTCCATGGCCATCTCAAGCTGCATCCACATTTCCACGCTCCTCGCAGCCTCCTCCCCAGCCTCCAGCGCGAGTTGGCACATCCTAAGCCGAAAGGCAAGCAGAACAGTGCATTGGTCCTGCCTGCGCAACCCAGCAGACCCGTGGGACAGGGGTCTCCGCACCCCTGCCCCTCTCGCCTCCCGGGGAGAGCTGTGGGCACGTCCCCAGCAGGAGATCCTTGGCCACCAGCACCCACCAGTGCTGGCGCCCCAGTGTCTGCAGCTGGAGGCTCCTGTTCTTCCGTATCTTCTTCATTTTGGGGTGAGGCATGCTCCTGCGGATCTGGCAGAGCAGAGAGGGCAGGGGTGAGTGGCCCCGCTGCCTGCCCCATGGGGCCCCAGGCACATACCCCGGGTCCCCCACGCAGACCCTGCCCCCATGCTTCCTGGGCGCCCAGAAGCTCCTTACTCTGTGCAGGCAGCCTTTGGGCTCGGCGCTGCTGCGCTGGCAGGGCTCGGCTCCCACGGCTCCAGCCTGGAAAGGGGCAGCGCAGGCACCAGTTCAGGCTCTGGGCAGCACCCAACTGCTCCCGGCGAGCATCCCTGCAGCACCAGCCCGGGGCACCCTGGGCCGTGTGTGGGGACGTGTCCCCCCGCGCAGGGATGCTGCATCCCAGCAGGGCATGAGGAGCCCCGCAGGGCTTCTCCCAGCCCCTGGCCTCGCAGGGGTGGGGGGAGAGGGGGAGCCAAGCTCCCGGCCCCCCGAGCACCAGGGGGTGCCCACCTCCGGGGAGTGGGGCCATACCTCTGCCAGCACACGCGGATTCTCCTTCATGGTCACAACGCTATGGGAGACGAATTGGGAGCAGGAAGGGAAGGGAAGGGAAGGGCTGGGTCGAGGGTCGGGACTGTCAGGAGCAGGAGAGCAGGGCTGTGTGGGGAGCAGGAGAGAAGGGCTGTCGGGCGCAGGGCAGAGGGGATGCGTTGTGCCCGTTGCCAGGGACTGGCAGTTGCAGATGGAACACGGGCCACGGCAACGGGAGCGCAGTGGGGATGGGGACGAGCCCCCTTAAAGGGGGGGCAGCTTAATACATACATACCCCCCAAAGTTAAGAATCCCGACATATTACACTTCGTTCCTGTCTTCAGTGGCTCTTCCTAACCATCCCGTCATGCCTGGCAGTCACACACACCCCACAGGAAAGTTCTCCAGCTACTTCATGCTGGAGCTGATGTTCACCTCACATTTCATGGCCATCCCTTTCTGGTCTCTGCTCTCGCTCTGCATCTGTACAGCATGTGGGGCTGACCAGTGCCCATGGACCTTTCTCCAGTGACCAGCACATCAGTTAAGGCCACGGTGTTTGGCAGGGCTACCAGGGATGCTTGTGTTCCCTCCAGCTCTAAGGCTGGAAGAGCATTGCCCGTCTCTGCCATGGCAGCAGAAGGAGTTACGACAGCCCTGGACAATCCTGGTGGACTATTGCCGGGGCAGGAATGCTCACAGAAAGTGGTGGAAGGCAGTTAGTCGGCCATTTAACAAGTGGGTTTTGCCCAGGGCATTGCAGCCTCTCTGTGGGACGCTGGGGCAAGTGCTGCCCATCCTTCCCAAAGAGGTCTGGACGGATGGAAATGCCAAGAAAAACACAGCCTGTCTCCACATACAAGTGCCAGCCCAGTCTCCAGGCAGCCCTCATCGTTCTCCATTCCTTATGGTCTCATCATACAACAGCTCTTAGGGGTTAGGAGGTGACCAGCCACAACAGAGGCCCAAAGGCAAAACCCCAGAGCAAACCCAGCTACAACTCCAAAAACCAATTGACAGGTCCCGGTGACACCAAGAGAGTCATCGCAGTCTCTGGGCAGGGCTGGAGCTTGTACTGCTGGTGGCATCTGGGCCAAGGCAGCTCCTTGAGAGCACCCAGCTCTGCTGGGACGGGCCATGCCCTCTGCGCGGGCTCTGAAGACGGCGGGACCCTTGGAGGCCGGGCAGCACAGGGGCAGGTGAGCGGCCCTTGCCCACGGCTGCAGCATCAGGAGTTCCCAGGGCCTGGGCAGGTCCCGTCCAGCGCAGCCCAAGGCCCTTTGCGCTGGCACAGCTCAAGGGAGACCCCGGCTTCTGCTTTCCGGGAGGGACAGGCGGCAGAGGGGGCTCTGCTAAAGATGCTTCCAGCTGTGTGTGGAAAGGCCTCCCACATTTCATCGAGAGCTGGCAATATTTCAGGAAAGCACCCCCTGTCGCTGCTCGGTTTGACTGCATGGCAGCTCAGGGGCTGGGTCAGACGCTCACCTGGGGCTGCCCAGGAAAGTCCCAGGAGGTGACAGCCCTTCTTTTCTACTCCCACTGCTGCTCCGCTCCATCCCTGGCAGAGGGAGCACATCCCCACATTTCAGGCCTCTTTCTGCACAAGTTGGTACCGCTTCCACCCTAAAATTGGGAGTTTTCCCTCTCTACAGCCCCACGGCACTGGGGGTGATGGGCACAAGGACCCCTGGGGGCTCCCTGCAGGGCTGCCCACATTGTCTGCGTCCCTTGCCCAGTAAAAAGGGTCCCCTTCTTGCTCTCTCGTAGCAGGGGACACTAAACCCAGGAACCAGCGCTCTGCGGGTTTTTTCGCCACAGCTGTTTCATCTGCACGTTTCCAAGGCCAGGCCTGCAGCCTGAGAACACATCCAAGGTGACACGGACGCTCTCACAGTTACACCGTTGGAGCCCCTGAAGAGAGGAAATTTGCCACTTTCCAAATGGTCCCCACGGTTTAGGGGGTGCAGCCCCGCTTGTCTTCTCCTCCTGGGCTGGTATCATTTTGTTGAGGAGTCGTCCTAGCAAGAAGATTTAAACATTCGTTAGCAAGCTTCAGTCATTCACACCTTCATTTCTGACAAAACAAAACTACAATGTAGAGCTATTGCATTAAATAAAAACGCACATGAATTATAGCTACCCTCATTTTATGTCATGTATTCAAAAAAATAGAGAAATCATATCTAAAGTTCTTTAACATTCCTTTTTCATTAGTAGCTGTATCTTCAGGTACAACATTTTAGCCACGTAGTCAGCACCCCACTGACTTCATGAAAGCATTCAATTGCTCTCATTCCTTCCTGCAATAACGTTGAGAAGAGACAAACACCAGGATAGTTCGCGGACAGACCAATCGACCGAGCGAGCGAGCTCCGGGCCGGCTGCAGCGGGGCCTCCGCGTCTCGCGGAGAGGGGGCGGCCGTGGGAGCGGGACCTGGTGCCGTGGGACACGGCGCCGGCCGGGCCTGGGCCCCCCCCGCTTCTGCCGGGAACCGGCCTTCCACACGGGGAAAGGAAAGCAGCGGGTGTCTTTAAAGTCTGGTCTTTAGCTGTCGGTGGGGTTTCATTTGCACTTGCAAGAAAAAGCCTGTTCCCGTAAAAGCAGTTTTATTTTTTCTTGTTGCCCGTACAACTCTGTCAGATTTCCAGCAGCTCCAGCGCTTGTTTGCATCACCAAAGTTCATACAGTGCAGCTTTAGCTTAAAGGCCATGCTATCAAACTAATAAAAATACAGAAAGTGTGCAAAGCAGCCCCTTCCCTTTGTCTTCTTTCACTAAAAGACAAAGGCACATGCTTTCAACACGGACGGTAAGGAAACGCGCACAGCAAACGCTGCCAACAGCCAAGGGAGCCGACACCGAGGGAAGAGGGCTCCAGAGCCCCGCACCCAACAGCCTGCGGCGGGGAGGCGGGGAAGGGCGCACAGCACCTGTGCAGCGCTGGGCGCGATGCCCTGTTGAACATGGTGGCCCATGAAACGTGTGAGCGCAGCATCACCTCGCTGGGCACCCGCAGGACCGAACCATCCAGATCCGCAGGGCTCCTTGCACCAACGCTCCCCTGACAGCCCGGCCTCACCCCAGTGCTGCTCTGGGCCACCAGCAGCGCTAGCCTGCCAGCCACCGCCCTGGCTGGCGGGGCCCCTCTGCACACAGGTAGCCACGGGCCCGGTCTGCGGCCTTGGCTGCTGCAGGGTGAGCTGAGGACATCACTGACAGAGGCCCTGCATCCTTCTCTTCTGCAGCCGCTGGGTACCATCGTCTCCTCACCAGTCTGTGTACTTCCAGAGCCCAGAAATGGCCCTGCACAGCGGCCTAGGTCAGCTGTTCTGGGACAGGACCCCTTTGAAGCACTGTTTCAGTATCACTGCAGGTTTTCTGTACACTGACACTGTTCATTCCCTCCAGCAGCAAGGGCAGCAGAAGGTTTCCTGCCTGCTTTGCTGGCATCACGGCAGGGGTCGGTCACCGCAGAGCTCACGCTTGGCTGGGGACCCCTTGGCTGTTGGGGACACCACTCTCCAGCAGCCCATGAACCCCGCTGGTGCCCAGGGCCGTCCCCTCCATCAGCCGCACCCCGTCTGTGCACAGGGAGCCCCTGCCCCCGGGGCGGCCGTGAAAGCGCCCCCAGCCCCCTCCAGCCCCGCCAACCCCGAGACCCTGGAACCACAACTCTGCAAAGGCCGCAGCTCCCAAAAAATGCACACAGAGCTTGGGTGTGAAAAACATGAACACAACTCTTTATTAACAACAACACAACTACCTACAGCTACTAACAACACCACAACTGCCTACAACTACTAAGAACAACGCAACCAACTACTAAACACAACTATACACAACTATATACATCTCTTCCTCTTCACACCTCCACTTTCTTTCCTCTGGTCTCTGCACATCTGCCACCCCTGGAAGAAAAACAAGTGGCACGGTCGTTTGGCTAACGCGCAGCACCTTGCTGAGCAGAGCTGGGGCTTCCCCAGCCAGCTCAGCAGCAGCAGCTGCTTCAGGTCAGGCTTCGCCCTGATGGGCATTCGATGGCCACAGCCCTGCGACATGCTGGGGACAGCAGGACTCTGCCACCAGCACTGAGCCCCGCCTGGGCTCGGGCTTACGCTTGCCTGTCCTGGCCCTAAGAAACCACTCCCATCCCAAAGCGGACGGGGGCTCAGGGCAGCGCGGTGGGGGCGGTTGTGCCGCCAGGACGAGGGGAGCGGGCACCATGTCCCTGCAGCGGGGACCACCCACCCCAGCCCCAGCCCCATCCCGATGGCAGGAGACCCTCCCTCCCTGCGGGTAGTGCATGGGGAGCACGTGCCTGTCCTCCTGATGGCGGGTCTACATCCATGGCCTCCTCCTCCTCCCCATCCACCTCCATTTCCTCATCCTCAGGCACATCGATGTCCATGGCCATCTCAAGCTGCATCCACATTTCCACGCTCCTCGCAGCCTCCTCCCCAGCCTCCAGCGCGAGTTGGCACATCCTAAGCCGAAAGGCAAGCAGAACAGTGCATTGGTCCTGCCTGCGCAACCCAGCAGACCCGTGGGACAGGGGTCTCCGCACCCCTGCCCCTCTCGCCTCCCGGGGAGAGCTGTGGGCACGTCCCCAGCAGGAGATCCTTGGCCACCAGCACCCACCAGTGCTGGCGCCCCAGTGTCTGCAGCTGGAGGCTCCTGTTCTTCCGTATCTTCTTCATTTTGGGGTGAGGCATGCTCCTGCGGATCTGGCAGAGCAGAGAGGGCAGGGGTGAGTGGCCCCGCTGCCTGCCCCATGGGGCCCCAGGCACATACCCCGGGTCCCCCACGCAGACCCTGCCCCCATGCTTCCTGGGCGCCCAGAAGCTCCTTACTCTGTGCAGGCAGCCTTTGGGCTCGGCGCTGCTGCGCTGGCAGGGCTCGGCTCCCACGGCTCCAGCCTGGAAAGGGGCAGCGCAGGCACCAGTTCAGGCTCTGGGCAGCACCCAACTGCTCCCGGCGAGCATCCCTGCAGCACCAGCCCGGGGCACCCTGGGCCGTGTGTGGGGACGTGTCCCCCCGCGCAGGGATGCTGCATCCCAGCAGGGCATGAGGAGCCCCGCAGGGCTTCTCCCAGCCCCTGGCCTCGCAGGGGTGGGGGGAGAGGGGGAGCCAAGCTCCCGGCCCCCCGAGCACCAGGGGGTGCCCACCTCCGGGGAGTGGGGCCATACCTCTGCCAGCACACGCGGATTCTCCTTCATGGTCACAACGCTATGGGAGACGAATTGGGAGCAGGAAGGGAAGGGAAGGGCAGGGCTGGGTCGAGGGTCGGGACTGTCAGGAGCAGGAGAGCAGGGCTGTGTGGGGAGCAGGAGAGAAGGGCTGTCGGGCACAGGGCAGAGGGGATGCGTTGTGCCCGTTGCCAGGGACTGGCAGTTGCAGATGGAACACGGGCCACGGCAACGGGAGCGCAGTGGGGATGGGGACGAGCCCCCTTAAAGGGGGGGCAGCTTAATACATACATACCCCCCAAAGTTAAGAATCCCGACACATTACACTTCGTTCCTGTCTTCAGTGGCTCTTCCTAACCATCCCGTCATGCCTGGCAGTCACACACACCCCACAGGAAAGTTCTCCAGCTACTTCATGCTGGAGCTGATGTTCACCTCACATTTCATGGCCATCCCTTTCTGGTCTCTGCTCTCGCTCTGCATCTGTACAGCACGTGGGGCTGACCAGTGCCCATGGACCTTTCTCCAGTGACCAGCACATCGGTTAAGGCCACGGTGTTTGGCAGGGCTACCAGGGATGCTTGTGTTCCCTCCAGCTCTAAGGCTGGAAGAGCATTGCCCGTCTCTGCCATGGCAGCAGAAGGAGTTACGACAGCCCTGGACAATCCTGGTGGACTATTGCCGGGGCAGGAATGCTCACAGAAAGTGGTGGAAGGCAGTTAGTCGGCCATTTAACAAGTGGGTTTTGCCCAGGGCATTGCAGCCTCTCTGTGGGACGCTGGGGCAAGTGCTGCCCATCCTTCCCAAAGAGGTCTGGACGGATGGAAATGCCAAGAAAAACACAGCCTGTCTCCACATACAAGTGCCAGCCCAGTCTCCAGGCAGCCCTCATCGTTCTCCATTCCTTATGGTCTCATCATACAACAGCTCTTACGGGTTAGGAGGTGACCAGCCACAACAGAGGCCCAAAGGCAAAACCCCAGAGCAAACCCAGCTACAACTCCAAAAACCAATTGACAGGTCCCGGTGACACCAAGAGAGTCATCGCAGTCTCTGGGCAGGGCTGGAGCTTGTACTGCTGGTGGCATCTGGGCCAAGGCAGCTCCTTGAGAGCACCCAGCTCTGCTGGGACGGGCCATGCCCTCTGCGCGGGCTCTGAAGACGGCGGGACCCTTGGAGGCCGGGCAGCACAGGGGCAGGTGAGCGGCCCTTGCCCACGGCTGCAGCATCAGGAGTTCCCAGGGCCTGGGCAGGTCCCGTCCAGCGCAGCCCAAGGCCGTTTGCGCTGGCACAGCTCAAGGGAGACCCCGGCTTCTGCTTTCCGGGAGGGACAGGCGGCAGAGGGGGCTCTGCTAAAGATGCTTCCAGCTGTGTGTGGAAAGGCCTCCCACATTTCATCGAGAGCTGGCAATATTTCAGGAAAGCACCCCCTGTCGCTGCTCGGTTTGACTGCATGGCAGCTCAGGGGCTGGGTCAGACGCTCACCTGGGGCTGCCCAGGAAAGTCCCAGGAGGTGACAGCCCTTCTTTTCTACTCCCACTGCTGCTCCGCTCCATCCCTGGCAGAGGGAGCACATCCCCACATTTCAGGCCTCTTTCTGCACAAGTTGGTACCGCTTCCATCCTAAAATTGGGAGTTTTCCCTCTCTACAGCCCCACGGCACTGGGGGTGATGGGCACAAGGACCCCTGGGGGCTCCCTGCAGGGCTGCCCACATTGTCTGCGTCCCTTGCCCAGTAAAAAGGGTCCCCTTCTTGCTCTCTCGTAGCAGGGGACACTAAACCCAGGAACCAGCGCTCTGCGGGTTTTTTCGCCACAGCTGTTTCATCTGCACGTTTCCAAGGCCAGGCCTGCAGCCTGAGAACACATCCAAGGTGACACGGACGCTCTCACAGTTACACCGTTGGAGCCCCTGAAGAGAGGAAATTTGCCACTTTCCAAATGGTCCCCACGGTTTAGGGGGTGCAGCCCCGCTTGTCTTCTCCTCCTGGGCTGGTATCATTTTGTTGAGGAGTCGTCCTAGCAAGAAGATTTAAACATTCGTTAGCAAGCTTCAGTCATTCACACCTTCATTTCTGACAAAACAAAACTACAATGTAGAGCTATTGCATTAAATAAAAACGCACATGAATTATAGCTACCCTCATTTTATGTCATGTATTCAAAAAAATAGAGAAATCATATCTAAAGTTCTTTAACATTCCTTTTTCATTAGTAGCTGTATCTTCAGGTACAACATTTTAGCCACGTAGTCAGCACCCCACTGACTTCATGAAAGCATTCAATTGCTCTCATTCCTTCCTGCAATAACGTTGAGAAGAGACAAACACCAGGATAGTTCGCGGACAGACCAATCGACCGAGCGAGCGAGCTCCGGGCCGGCTGCAGCGGGGCCTCCGCGTCTCGCGGAGAGGGGGCGGCCGTGGGAGCGGGACCTGGTGCCGTGGGACACGGCGCCGGCCGGGCCTGGGCCCCCCCCGCTTCTGCCGGGAACCGGCCTTCCACACGGGGAAAGGAAAGCAGCGGGTGTCTTTAAAGTCTGGTCTTTAGCTGTCGGTGGGGTTTCATTTGCACTTGCAAGAAAAAGCCTGTTCCCGTAAAAGCAGTTTTATTTTTTCTTGTTGCCCGTACAACTCTGTCAGATTTCCAGCAGCTCCAGCGCTTGTTTGCATCACCAAAGTTCATACAGTGCAGCTTTAGCTTAAAGGCCATGCTATCAAACTAATAAAAATACAGAAAGTGTGCAAAGCAGCCCCTTCCCTTTGTCTTCTTTCACTAAAAGACAAAGGCACATGCTTTCAACACGGACGGTAAGGAAACGCGCACAGCAAACGCTGCCAACAGCCAAGGGAGCCGACACCGAGGGAAGAGGGCTCCAGAGCCCCGCACCCAACAGCCTGCGGCGGGGAGGCGGGGAAGGGCGCACAGCACCTGTGCAGCGCTGGGCGCGATGCCCTGTTGAACATGGTGGCCCATGAAACGTGTGAGCGCAGCATCACCTCGCTGGGCACCCGCAGGACCGAACCATCCAGATCCGCAGGGCTCCTTGCACCAACGCTCCCCTGACAGCCCGGCCTCACCCCAGTGCTGCTCTGGGCCACCAGCAGCGCTAGCCTGCCAGCCACCGCCCTGGCTGGCGGGGCCCCTCTGCACACAGGTAGCCACGGGCCCGGTCTGCGGCCTTGGCTGCTGCAGGGTGAGCTGAGGACATCACTGACAGAGGCCCTGCATCCTTCTCTTCTGCAGCCGCTGGGTACCATCGTCTCCTCACCAGTCTGTGTACTTCCAGAGCCCAGAAATGGCCCTGCACAGCGGCCTAGGTCAGCTGTTCTGGGACAGGACCCCTTTGAAGCACTGTTTCAGTATCACTGCAGGTTTTCTGTACACTGACACTGTTCATTCCCTCCAGCAGCAAGGGCAGCAGAAGGTTTCCTGCCTGCTTTGCTGGCATCACGGCAGGGGTCGGTCACCGCAGAGCTCACGCTTGGCTGGGGACCCCTTGGCTGTTGGGGACACCACTCTCCAGCAGCCCATGAACCCCGCTGGTGCCCAGGGCCGTCCCCTCCATCAGCCGCACCCCGTCTGTGCACAGGGAGCCCCTGCCCCCGGGGCGGCCGTGAAAGCGCCCCCAGCCCCCTCCAGCCCCGCCAACCCCGAGACCCTGGAACCACAACTCTGCAAAGGCCGCAGCTCCCAAAAAATGCACACAGAGCTTGGGTGTGAAAAACATGAACACAACTCTTTATTAACAACAACACAACTACCTACAGCTACTAACAACACCACAACTGCCTACAACTACTAAGAACAACGCAACCAACTACAAAACACAACTATACACAACTATATACATCTCTTCCTCTTCACACCTCCACTTTCTTTCCTCTGGTCTCTGCACATCTGCCACCCCTGGAAGAAAAACAAGTGGCACGGTCGTTTGGCTAACGCGCAGCACCTTGCTGAGCAGAGCTGGGGCTTCCCCAGCCAGCTCAGCAGCAGCAGCTGCTTCAGGTCAGGCTTCGCCCTGATGGGCATTCGATGGCCACAGCCCTGCGACATGCTGGGGACAGCAGGACTCTGCCACCAGCACTGAGCCCCGCCTGGGCTCGGGCTTACGCTTGCCTGTCCTGGCCCTAAGAAACCACTCCCATCCCAAAGCGGACGGGGGCTCAGGGCAGCGCGGTGGGGGCGGTTGTGCCGCCAGGACGAGGGGAGCGGGCACCATGTCCCTGCAGCGGGGACCACCCACCCCAGCCCCAGCCCCATCCCGATGGCAGGAGACCCTCCCTCCCTGCGGGTAGTGCATGGGGAGCACGTGCCTGTCCTCCTGATGGCGGGTCTACATCCATGGCCTCCTCCTCCTCCCCATCCACCTCCATTTCCTCATCCTCAGGCACATCGATGTCCATGGCCATCTCAAGCTGCATCCACATTTCCACGCTCCTCGCAGCCTCCTCCCCAGCCTCCAGCGCGAGTTGGCACATCCTAAGCCGAAAGGCAAGCAGAACAGTGCATTGGTCCTGCCTGCGCAACCCAGCAGACCCGTGGGACAGGGGTCTCCGCACCCCTGCCCCTCTCGCCTCCCGGGGAGAGCTGTGGGCACGTCCCCAGCAGGAGATCCTTGGCCACCAGCACCCACCAGTGCTGGCGCCCCAGTGTCTGCAGCTGGAGGCTCCTGTTCTTCCGTATCTTCTTCATTTTGGGGTGAGGCATGCTCCTGCGGATCTGGCAGAGCAGAGAGGGCAGGGGTGAGTGGCCCCGCTGCCTGCCCCATGGGGCCCCAGGCACATACCCCGGGTCCCCCACGCAGACCCTGCCCCCATGCTTCCTGGGCGCCCAGAAGCTCCTTACTCTGTGCAGGCAGCCTTTGGGCTCGGCGCTGCTGCGCTGGCAGGGCTCGGCTCCCACGGCTCCAGCCTGGAAAGGGGCAGCGCAGGCACCAGTTCAGGCTCTGGGCAGCACCCAACTGCTCCCGGCGAGCGTCCCTGCAGCACCAGCCCGGGGCACCCTGGGCCGTGTGTGGGGACGTGTCCCCCCGCGCAGGGATGCTGCATCCCAGCAGGGCATGAGGAGCCCCGCAGGGCTTCTCCCAGCCCCTGGCCTCGCAGGGGTGGGGGGAGAGGGGGAGCCAAGCTCCCGGCCCCCCGAGCACCAGGGGGTGCCCACCTCCGGGGAGTGGGGCCATACCTCTGCCAGCACACGCGGATTCTCCTTCATGGTCACAACGCTATGGGAGACGAATTGGGAGCAGGAAGGGAAGGGAAGGGCAGGGCTGGGTCGAGGGTCGGGACTGTCAGGAGCAGGAGAGCAGGGCTGTGTGGGGAGCAGGAGAGAAGGGCTGTCGGGCACAGGGCAGAGGGGATGCGTTGTGCCCGTTGCCAGGGACTGGCAGTTGCAGATGGAACACGGGCCACGGCAACGGGAGCGCAGTGGGGATGGGGACGAGCCCCCTTAAAGGGGGGGCAGCTTAATACATACATACCCCCCAAAGTTAAGAATCCCGACACATTACACTTCGTTCCTGTCTTCAGTGGCTCTTCCTAACCATCCCGTCATGCCTGGCAGTCACACACACCCCACAGGAAAGTTCTCCAGCTACTTCATGCTGGAGCTGATGTTCACCTCACATTTCATGGCCATCCCTTTCTGGTCTCTGCTCTCGCTCTGCATCTGTACAGCACGTGGGGCTGACCAGTGCCCATGGACCTTTCTCCAGTGACCAGCACATCGGTTAAGGCCACGGTGTTTGGCAGGGCTACCAGGGATGCTTGTGTTCCCTCCAGCTCTAAGGCTGGAAGAGCATTGCCCGTCTCTGCCATGGCAGCAGAAGGAGTTACGACAGCCCTGGACAATCCTGGTGGACTATTGCCGGGGCAGGAATGCTCACAGAAAGTGGTGGAAGGCAGTTAGTCGGCCATTTAACAAGTGGGTTTTGCCCAGGGCATTGCAGCCTCTCTGTGGGACGCTGGGGCAAGTGCTGCCCATCCTTCCCAAAGAGGTCTGGACGGATGGAAATGCCAAGAAAAACACAGCCTGTCTCCACATACAAGTGCCAGCCCAGTCTCCAGGCAGCCCTCATCGTTCTCCATTCCTTATGGTCTCATCATACAACAGCTCTTACGGGTTAGGAGGTGACCAGCCACAACAGAGGCCCAAAGGCAAAACCCCAGAGCAAACCCAGCTACAACTCCAAAAACCAATTGACAGGTCCCGGTGACACCAAGAGAGTCATCGCAGTCTCTGGGCAGGGCTGGAGCTTGTACTGCTGGTGGCATCTGGGCCAAGGCAGCTCCTTGAGAGCACCCAGCTCTGCTGGGACGGGCCATGCCCTCTGCGCGGGCTCTGAAGACGGCGGGACCCTTGGAGGCCGGGCAGCACAGGGGCAGGTGAGCGGCCCTTGCCCACGGCTGCAGCATCAGGAGTTCCCAGGGCCTGGGCAGGTCCCGTCCAGCGCAGCCCAAGGCCGTTTGCGCTGGCACAGCTCAAGGGAGACCCCGGCTTCTGCTTTCCGGGAGGGACAGGCGGCAGAGGGGGCTCTGCTAAAGATGCTTCCAGCTGTGTGTGGAAAGGCCTCCCACATTTCATCGAGAGCTGGCAATATTTCAGGAAAGCACCCCCTGTCGCTGCTCGGTTTGACTGCATGGCAGCTCAGGGGCTGGGTCAGACGCTCACCTGGGGCTGCCCAGGAAAGTCCCAGGAGGTGACAGCCCTTCTTTTCTACTCCCACTGCTGCTCCGCTCCATCCCTGGCAGAGGGAGCACATCCCCACATTTCAGGCCTCTTTCTGCACAAGTTGGTACCGCTTCCATCCTAAAATGGGGAGTTTTCCCTCTCTACAGCCCCACGGCACTGGGGGTGATGGGCACAAGGACCCCTGGGGGCTCCCTGCAGGGCTGCCCACATTGTCTGCGTCCCTTGCCCAGTAAAAAGGGTCCCCTTCTTGCTCTCTCGTAGCAGGGGACACTAAACCCAGGAACCAGCGCTCTGCGGGTTTTTTCGCCACAGCTGTTTCATCTGCACGTTTCCAAGGCCAGGCCTGCAGCCTGAGAACACATCCAAGGTGACACGGACGCTCTCACAGTTACACCGTTGGAGCCCCTGAAGAGAGGAAATTTGCCACTTTCCAAATGGTCCCCACGGTTTAGGGGGTGCAGCCCCGCTTGTCTTCTCCTCCTGGGCTGGTATCATTTTGTTGAGGAGTCGTCCTAGCAAGAAGATTTAAACATTCGTTAGCAAGCTTCAGTCATTCACACCTTCATTTCTGACAAAACAAAACTACAATGTAGAGCTATTGCATTAAATAAAAACGCACATGAATTATAGCTACCCTCATTTTATGTCATGTATTCAAAAAAATAGAGAAATCATATCTAAAGTTCTTTAACATTCCTTTTTCATTAGTAGCTGTATCTTCAGGTACAACATTTTAGCCACGTAGTCAGCACCCCACTGACTTCATGAAAGCATTCAATTGCTCTCATTCCTTCCTGCAATAACGTTGAGAAGAGACAAACACCTGAGCAATGGGCGCACAAGAACAACTTGGAGCAAAGCGACGCTGCTGCGCAGCTGCATCCTCCCCCCTTTGCTGGTGCAGCCACTGATGGGGGCAACCGTGCAAGGGCCGGGGGATCTGCCCCTCTTCTGGCTGCCCCCCAAGGCCGGTTTGCTGCAGGGAGCTGGAAATCCTCCAGCCAGGCTCACGGCGGGGTCCTTCCTGCCTCCTCGGCTCTCGCAGGACAACTGGTGTGGAGCCACCAAGTGAACTCCAGCTTGAAACTGAGCTGGGAGAGAAGAGGGGGGGGTTAAGCCACAGAAAAGTTTCCCCAGCTCCACTTTACAATCCACTTTTGTTATGGTTTGAGAAAACCCATAGCAATTTAGTGTTGTTTAGACAATTATTCTTCAACCTGATGACCCTCCCCACCCGGGAAGGGGAGTTGGGGAAAGCGAGGAAACACGAGGGTTGAAACAGAAATAGATTTAATAGGATAAGACCAAATAATTGACAATGACACTAAAGAAACAGTATTAATGACGATATTAATCCAAGACATACAAGAATTCTAGCCAGGCAATTTTATCAGCAGGACGCTCTACACTCCCCACGGGGGACAGCAAATATGGGAGGCCGCGAGCGCTGCGCCTTTGGGAGGAAGGGAAGGGCTCGATCGGAGCAAGGTGGGGAGCAGGTGTGTGTCTGCACTCACCGGTGGGATCCAGGAGTGCCGGAGGGGAAGAGGTCAGACAGCAGCACCCACCACAGGGGCAACGCCAAACAGCCACGCCGGCCGTGCGCCACAGAGAAACCCCCAGCCCGCCCTCCTGCGGGGACTGTCCCCACGGCACGGGACAGGCAGGGCGTCCCGGCACGGGGCCGTACTCACCCGCAGGCTCGGTGCAACCCCTGCAGCTCCACACCATCCGCCTCCTCCTACGTGGCCGCTTTCCCCCAGCTGGAGGACGCGGCCCCAGCTTGGTAAGCGGTGGCGCAGGCGGTGCCCGATGCCAGCAGCCCGGCCAGGCGCCCTGCCAGCCACCCACGGGGTCGCCGTCAGCGCCCGCACCTCGGGGGACAGAGCCCACCTCCCTCCCGGGCTCACCTGGGCCACCACCGTGCCGGTGCCACCCAGGCACGGCGAGCTGCCCCTTCCACGCAGGACACGCACCAACCTCACGCCGTCCCTCGCCCCTGCCCAGCCCCGCCGCCCTTTGCAGAGAGCCCCAAAGCGCCGCCCCGCCGGGGCAGGGAGCCCACGCGGGGGCAGCCGGGGCACCCCGCATCGGCGCCGCCGGCCCGGGGCCCAGGGCACGGACAGCCGGGGGCGCACGGGCAGCTCGGCACCTACCGGCCACACAGAGAGGGGACCCCGCATCGCCCCCCGCCTCCGCACCCCAGGGAGCGGCCCCTCCCCAGCCCGGCACCCCACAGCCCGACCCCAGCCCGGGCGGCCTTACCCAGGGCCAGCAGCAGCACGGACGTGCCCCGACGCCGCCCCAGCTCGACGACGCCGCCTCCCACCGGCACCGGCATCGGGAGCGGGATCGGGCTCCAGCCCCGCCGCCGCCCGCACCCCCGTGGCCGGCAGCTCTCCCCGCCCGCCCCCGCGGGGAGGGCGCCCGGCCCCGGCCGCCGCTAATGAGCGGCTGTGGCCGCGGCTAATGAAGGAGCGGGCGGGGCCGCAGCTCCCGAGCGCCCGGGGGCAGCCCCGTGCCCGCAGCCCCGGCCCCCCGCGTCCCCCCGCATCCTGCACCCCCGGCCCGCACAGCATCGCCCCCCCTCCGCACTCTGCCAGCACCCACGGCTCCCCGCATCCCGCCACCCTGCGCCCAGGGCCCCACCGCACCCCTGCACCAGCTCCCTCTCCCCAAAGCCCCCCACAGCCTGTGCTGCCCACTCCATGTTCTCCCCTCATCCTCGTACCAGCCGTTCCCAAGGATGTCATGTCCCTCGGGGGATTAGTTGGGATTTTGCATCTCTGGGGCCTCAGCCTGGCTCATGCCCCGTCCGTCCCTACAGGGACGGGCTGTGGCTTCTACAGCGCTGCAGGCGAGTGTCCTGCAGCCACCCAGGGGCAGGAAGCCCCTAAGGCACAGGGACTCTGAGGGTCTCCCCAGGAGCACCGCGTGCAGCTCAGCACAGTCGCCACCAAAAATGTAGCAGATTTTGGGACTGAACAAGGGATGTTTAAACCGACCACGGTGCCCATCCCTGGAAACATTCAAGGTCGGGTTGGATGGGGCTCTGAGCAACCTGATCTAGTTGAAGATGTCCCTGCTAACTGTGGGGGGGCTGGACTAGATGACCTTTACAGGTCCCTTCCAACCCAACACATTCTGTGATTGTAGGTGGGGACACCAGGCCAGCTTCCCATCCCTGCACCGGGAACAACCCCACAGCATGCAGGGGCTGGTAACCTGCGGCAGGCAAGCGGCCGCCCCCCTGCTCCTTTTCAGTTGTTCAGTCTGTCACTGCTACTTATTTCAAAGACTGATAGTTTAGATGAACCCTCAAATAAATTTTCTTAAAATAATATTAAACAATGGTTTGATTATTTTTTTTTGAGTTTTATTAAATATACTACATCAGTGTCTTGTACTCCATAATATTTTGATCACTCACAGACTGACTTGCTTAAAAATGTATTTTATAGAAAAACATCTGCAAAATTAAAGCTAAAAAAAATACGTATTACACACCTCTGGACAATCCGCATGTTAGCAAAGAATACCTTTTATTATTTGACCTGAACATGTGCTTAAACAAGGAACATACTCATGAAACAGGACACACTCCTTGAATACGGCACACTTCAAACTACTCAGACTAAAGGAAAACGAGTGCAATCATCATTAATTGCATCTAACAACGGAACAATAACAACTACTTTTTATCCTTTGTTTTTACATTTTTTCCAAACTCATTCCATTTGCTCTCCTCCCACCACAACAAACCATTCAATGGTTATTTCCGTAGATCCCCGTCCTTACATTGCGTGAAGCAAACTTCATATCGGCTGGCCCATATTGACACTGAAGCATGCACAGGAGGATACTGCAAGTATTTGCAATGCAAATCTATTCAATACATGATAACTGAACAACAAGGTGTCCCTTTAACACTGCAATTCTATAGCCTTTTTCTGTGGTGGAAGTTTCCAGTGTATGAATTATAAAACAGCATACAGTTCAGAAACAGAAACAATTTTGCAAATTGTTTGTATTATCAACTATTACATCTTTCTGAGAGCTGTGTCTAGCGCCGAAACCAAAGCCAGCTATTGAGTAGCCAGAAAGCTACAGTAATTGAATACATGATCATTTCCCTTTTAGCACGCTCTTTGTTTTCTTCTTCCAGAAGTTGTAGACGGCGATTAAGTTTGATTATCTAAAAATAAATAAAGGCTTTTAATACTTCATTGAAAGTTGCCAGACTTTCTAGATGCTTCTGAATAGCCATGCAAAATCAGTATCTCAGACAGAGGGATTTTAAACACTTGATAATTTGACTTTCTATCGTCAATGGCTAGTGATCAGATGTTGCTGTCCCTAATAAGTGGGAACAGAAACGGAGTCGGACTCTCCAGATTCCCAGGTCAGTACAGGACACGTGAGGGCATTCCAGCAGGGGTACAGAGAGGACCTTTCGTATCTGTTATGCGTACCTTTGCAGCCACACAGAAAACCTGTTCCCCCATTTTACCACTACGGCTTTTGCTTAATGTTATCAACTACTGTGCTTTACATACCTGTCTTCTTAAGGAAGCAGCATCTACAACTGTCATGTCATCTGGTGTTCCCTCAAGCGTCGTATCCAAGTTGGAAATACCGTATCTACCAAACAAGGGAGATAGCTTAGCTGTCTCATCCATGCAAAGATTAGCAAGTACCACATTGTAGCAACATTCTAGTAGATGTAATTTTTTAGTGGTGGCGCTGAGAAGAAGGATAAAACTTTTTTTTCCCAGCTTTTACAGAGTTGTCTCTTTCAATCGGCTCCTAACCGAATAAAGCACAAACACATATGAAGTGGGTAAAAGTGCTTGACTGAATCTGGGTTTGTTGCTCTCCACATTTAAATATTTTAGGAGTTTCTCCACACGGACAGACTTCTTGCTGTCACTTGGTCTCTCAAGAGACTGTTTGCAGTTATTTAACTGACTGATGAAACTTGAAAATTCCCTGAGCTAAAAATGCTAAAGTTGCAAGAGATGTGGCAACTGATTAGAAATAATCAAATGAAGACCTGACAAGAACTGGGTGTCTTATGCTCAGTTCCTACTTAAACATCCCAAGTGGACACCACTGAGATTCATGCTATCAGTCGTGTTAATCTCAGTATTTTAGGCAGAGAACCTTGCAAAGAGAGTCCAGTGCAGAGTCACTGTTCACTGAACTTTGCGTGCATTACAAAGTTTGTTCCCAGAGCACCCCTCAGTTTTCTTAATGTGGTGAGATTCGGAAAAGATATTATTCTAACTGCAGGGTAAGTTAATTAAATATGGCACATTTCTTATCAGTTGGGAAGCGGCAGAAAGCCTACAAAAAGTACGTGTTTTGATCATCCAACTGCTACCTCTTAACCAGAGTCTTTTCCAAAACCCGACAGGTAGAAGTAGTTCCTGATACTGCACCTACCACTGAGTTTCTCCTCCCTATATTAAAACCCGAGTTCCAATATCAGTTCCCCTTGACCTGCTTTCTCATTAGGACATAGCAACAACTGCTGCAAGCAGCTTCGGAAGTGGAACAAAATAATGTCAAGGCTACCAAATTCACAACAAAATACACCTAAAAGAACCATTAGTGTTTAATGTGCTCTTCACATAAATCCATCTTGGCAGCCGAAGGCAGGGGATGCATGTTGTTAGGGACAGAAACACCAACCTGTCTGAACGGCACCTGCATTTTTTTTTTCCCCTGATTAGTGAGGGCACATTTACCTGTTGTCTTTCTTTACAACCAGTGTTCACACCAGGACAAGGCAGGAAACACTTCTTTAACCACTGTCCTACACTCAGCTTCTTCCTTTCTTCCTTCAAGGGCTCAGCCGCAGTTTGCAGGAGACTCACACCATTTCAAAGGAAACAATTCCAGAAGAGTCATGGTCCTCGTGCATCTGTTGTCTCCTGGTACACACACTGCGTTTCTACGACATTTGACAGGAACATAACGCAGGTACCCGCGTTATTCCTAAGGGTCTTTCCACTTACTTGGAGTTACATTAGAACAGCTACAGATGGTGCAAACAAAACAAATGCTGATTTCACTGAATCCAATACTTCAGGGACGCGACTGCTTAAACTAAGCAGCCAAAAGACAGGAGAAAAATGAAGTACCTGCACTAAACAGGAAAAGTACCCAAAAAAAAAAAAAAAGAAAAAAAAAGAAGAGAAAGAGAAGGCTTATCGATTAGCCTAGCATTAAACGATGTTCTCCAATTTCTTTGAGTTCAGGCCTTCATGATCCTTATTTTGCTTTTTGCAAAATTTAAAATTAAAAATACACCCTTTTTCAGAGCACGCTTCAACAATAGAAACCAATGTGTCTGGCAAATAAAATCTGTATGCAAGCAGCGAGACCTCAAAAGCGCCATTTGCATTTTTTTAAATTTGACCAACACCAGCATCAATATCATTGACATCGTATGTCATGTTTTCTTAAGGTCAAGGACAAATGAATCCAGATTATATCCAAAGACTGATGTTGCACACGTAATTCAACTCATTAACGATACCCTCAAAACAATCTCCAGGGAACCCCTTACAAAACCTTTTTCTATACAGTGAGACTTCGTCACACATTATTAAATATCACTAAAACCAGCCTCCTGTGATGTATGGAAACACTTCCCAGCCAAAAGACAAAAATTCAGAAAAAGGAGACTTTTGTTATGCTTAGGAAAATGAGCAAATATTAAACTTTGTGCAAAAGTAAAAGACTTTTTATTTTAATACCGTATTTGATTTTAAAATTTCAAGCACTTAAGATCAGAAAACCAAACGACATTTTGCTTTCCTAAATACATCTATACTCAGCATGGAAGACACTAATTCTTAAGAGAAACCAGAAACATCTTTTATTATCTAGTTACTGCTGACAGCCTTCTCAGCTGCCAACCCTTGTTTGGCTTTTGAGTAATCCCAAGGTCTCCTGTTCTCTGGATACCCATAGAGCTTCCGCAGTGCCACGCGGGCAGCTTCTTCCTCTGCAGCAAGCAGCGTTTCTCCAGGACCTTCAGCTATAATCTTCTTATCGCTTGGGGGAAAAAAAAATAATTAAAAACATTTTCATCATCAAATCCTGAGCACTACTGTGTATCAGGAATAAGGGCTGCTAGACTATTTTTCTCTCCTATGTCTGTGGAAACTGAAGGTAATTTCTATATACACACAAATGTAAACATTTCCGTTGGTCTTTCCTGCAAAGATAAGTGATTGTATATTCAACAACGGAAACTCAAATCAGAAACGCGTCCGTTTCCTGGAAGAACACTACTCTGTTCATTTAGATTCCTAACATATCACTGGTAAGAAAGCATTTTAGAACTGCTTCAAAAGGATTCATAGAGAAGTTCTCTATGTTATGAAGTGCATACTCAGCTCTGTTTAATCAACATCTATGGGAACAGTTCATGAAGGGACACCAGGGACTCCAGAAGAAAAAGAATCAAAGTTCCTTTCTTTCACATAAGATAATAAACCTTAGAAGGCACATAAACCAAAGCATGATAAATCAGAACAAGCGAAGGCAATCTTCCCATGCGTTTATCTGCAGCTCACTTAGCAAAGCAACAATGATGTGGGGTTTGGTGGAAGAAGGTCCTGTTCTGCTCCAGAGGAGCACTGTTACCCCGGGGCAAGAGACAGGACAGGCACTGACCACGCCGGAGACAAGCACACCAGGGACAACTGCACTTCCCAAGTCTTGGCTAGATACAGATACTCCTCTTGCCTAGACTACAGTGCCCATGATTTGAAAACGAAAAAGCTTCTCTGGAATATAAAACAAGTGTCTCTTCGGTCCCACTTCCCTTGATGTCTGCGTCTCCTTACCCTTCCCTAAGCCCTGGATACAGTTGTGGTCCCTCCAACGCCAGTCAGTTATGGTAATCGCAAAGTTCCTATGTCAGGCCACCCAGAACATACACCCAGGCTCTTTCATGCGCCCAATTTAGACTTTGAAGCCCTTTAGTCAGAGACTGTCCTTTTATGCATCATTACAGCAAGCTACTGCCAACGCTTAACTGGCTGATTTTATGCAGAAGTCACTGTAAGGTTTCTTTTCTGTAAAAACGTGACCGAAGAGCACAAGTAGAAAAGTAAAAGACCATCTTCCCTCCTCCCCTTTACCCCAGCTTAAATCCATTTCACTTTAAATTAATACTAACCAGTACAACCCAACAAAGTACAGTGGCAGAACTGTGCTGACTCCCAACTGCCTGGTAATTCTTGGTTCTGGAGAAGAGATATTCCTCTTGGTCAGTTCTTCCACTAGTAAGCCCATAGGATTTACAACTTCCCAGATCTCAAACAGGTCTTTTCCAATCAGCTGGGGAATGAAAAAATCCTAAACAAAAATATTTAGAAGTTACAATTAATGAGAAAGGTAACGAAGGCTCTAGCTTCTGCTATCTGCTAATAAAAATACAGTATGAAGAGGCATTAATATAGCTGACAATAAAAGGCTGAAATGAAAGACTGAGAAGACGGTAGCTGCTAAAAGGACGAGGTTACATTGCATTTTAACTGAACATTTTTGGATGAAATACCTTTAAGTGCTTGCACTCCTACATGCAAAGCCTATGAACTGGGCCCCTGCTTTATATAAAATGTTTTTTTAAAATTGAAGATATATGTGACCTTACATGGAATAATTTCATTATTTGATAGTATAGTGCATGGAATATAACACTTTACATTAGCAAGTGTCAGCAAATACTAAAATATCACCATTATAAACCAGAAGTATATGATCTTATGTACTTGACCAGCCTGTGCTTTTTAATGAAGGAAAAAAACCACACAAAAAACTCCACAACCCCCAAACCCCACCTGATCACCACCATCTCCCCCCGACAGATCTCACTGTTGAATTGTCTTGTGACAGGTATTGTCAAACTTCTGCCAATCTCCCTGGATCTCTGGTCATGAAAGTATAAAACAGTATTTACATTTTTTACCTTTTTTTCCCCTGTAACTTCCGAGACCCTTAGAATCACAGCATCATAGGGTTGGAAGGGACCTCTGGAGATCATCTAGTCCAACCCCCCTGCCAGAGCAGGGTCACCCAGAGCAGGCTGCACAGCAATGCATCCAGGCGGGTTTGGAATGTCTCCAGAGACGGAGATTCCACCACCTCTCTGGGCAGCCTGTTCCAGGAATCTGCCACCCTCAAAGTAAAGAAGTTCCTCCTCATGTTTAGGTGGAGCTTCCTATGCTCAAGTTTGTGCCCATTACCTCTTGTCCTGCCCCCGGGCACCACTGAAAAGAGCCTGGCCCCATCCTCCTGACACCCACCCTTTAAGTATTTATAAGTGATGATAAAGTCCCCCCTCAGCCATCTTTTTTCCAGACTGAAGAGACCCAAATCCCTCAGCCTTTCTTCATAAGAGAGGTGTTCCAATCCCCTAATCATCTTGGCAGCCCTTTGCTGCACCCTCTCCAGCAGTTCCCTGTCCCTCTTGAACCGGGGAGCCCGGAACTGGACACAGTACTCCAGGTGCGGCCTCACCAAGGCAGAGTAGAGGGGGAGGATGACCTCCCTTGACCTGCTGGCCACACTCTTCTTGATGCACCCCAGGATGCCCCTGGCCTTCTTGTCCACGAGGGCACATTGCTGGCTCATGGTCATCCCATTGTCCACCAGGACTCCCAGGTCTCTTTCCACTGAGCTGCTCTTCAGCAGGTCAGCCCCCAACCTGTACTGGTGCATGGGGTTATTCCTCCCCAGACGTTATTGTTGTCAGTACAAAAACATATGATAAGCAATGACGTACCCTGACAAAGATCCCCGTTTTCTCAGGCCCGCTGCTGTCGAGCAAGGCTCCTATCACAGCAAAGAACGTCCTCCGTAGCACATCTGGTGGGACGGGAAACTCTCTGCAAAGTGTCAGGTCCTGTACAGACAGGTTTTGAGCCACATAAGAAACAAGTTCCTGACTGGTAAGAAAATCAACAAGTGCTCCTACCCCCTTTGCAGGTAAATCTGGGTAGGCACCTTCGAAACACTGCGTCAGGTAAGAGCGCGAAAAAGACATCCCTTGCTCAGCGAGTTTGCTATTGTCTTGTAGATTAAGAGCAACCATTTCTTTCTCTATCCCAAGTTCTCGCCGTTTTGCCTCTTCGCTTTCAATATAACAAGAATTAACAAATGCAGTCTTGAGGAGATCAAAAGAAAAGTTTTCATGCAGCCGGTGGCTAAAAGCCTGTATCTCTGCATGGTAATCCCAGTTGGGCTTCTCCGACCTGCGGACAGGGGAAAGACAACGGATTCATAAACAGAAGCAGCGGTTACCCGCCCTGCAAGCATCACGCCTTTCAGATGACAGAAAGGAACGAAAAACGGAATTAGTTTTGAAGATCCGACACAGCATTTAAAGGCCCTAAGGCCAAAGGCCTGGTTCTCTCCCTCAGCACCGCCGGTTCGCCGCCGCGGGCCGTCCCTCGCCGGGCTCAGCCCCGGGGCCAGGCCGCCCTGGGGAACGAGCCCACCGCGCCCCGCCGCCTGCCGAGAAGGTGCTGACACGTTGTGATTTCACCCATTCCTCAGCCTGCTGCACTGCCTTCCCCCGAGCCCGCCGAATCCGCCTGTCCCCCCCGCTCCATCTCCTCAGGGCCGGGCCGCCGCTCACCGCCGCTGAGGGGGCGCCTCCAGCCGCTGCTGCTCAAGGTAGGCTCGCAGCCACCGCTTCTTCTCGCGGCTCGGCGCGGTGCTGAGCCTGAGCCTGAGCCTGAGCCTGAGTCCGGCCCCGGCCCCGGCCCCGGCCCCGGCCCCGGCCCCGGCCCCGGCCCCGGCCCCGGCCCCGGCCCCGGCCAGCAGCCGCCTCGACTCCCGCCAGAGCAGCCGTGCGGCCATGGCAGCGGGTACGGGAGTACCCGGCCCCGCTCCCCCGGGAAACGCGGGCCGCTCCCCGCTCGTTCCGCCCGGAAGCGCTCCCGGCCGGACGGGACCGCCGCGGCGGAAACGGCCCTCCCCACCCTGGCTGCGGCGGGAAGGCCGCTGGCTGGGCGCGTCCTTGAGGCGGGGATAGTTCGCGGACAGACCGACCGAGCGAGCGAGCGAGCGAGCTCCGGGCCGGCTGCAGCGGGGCCTCCGCGTCTCGCGGAGAGGGGGCGGCCGTGGGAGCGGGACCTGGTGCCGTGGGACACGGCGCCGGCCGGGCCTGGGCCCCCCCCGCTTCTGCCGGGAACCGGCCTTCCACACGGGGAAAGGAAAGCAGCGGGTGTCTTTAAAGTCTGGTCTTTAGCTGTCGTTGGGGTTTCATTTGCACTTGCAAGAAAAAGCCTGTTCCCGTAAAAGCAGTTTTATTTTTTCTTGTTGCCCGTACAACTCTGTCAGATTTCCAGCAGCTCCAGCGCTTGTTTGCATCACCAAAGTTCATACAGTACAGCTTTAGCTTCAAGGCCATGCTATCAAACTAATAAAAATACAGAAAGTGTGCAAAGCAGCCCCTTCCCTTTGTCTTCTTTCACTAAAAGACAAAGGCACATGCTTTCAACACGGACGGTAAGGAAATGCGCACAGCAAACGCTGCCAACAGCCAAGGGAGCCGACACAGAGGGAAGAGGGCTCCAGAGCCCCGCACCCAACAGCCTGCGGCGGGGAGGCGGGGAAGGGCGCACAGCACCTGTGCAGCGCTGGGCGCGATGCCCTGTTGAACATGGTGGCCCATGAAACGTGTGAGCGCAGCATCACCTCGCTGGGCACCCGCAGGACCGAACCATCCAGATCCGCAGGGCTCCTTGCACCAACGCTCCCCTGACAGCCCGGCCTCACCCCAGTGCTGCTCTGGGCCACCAGCAGCGCTAGCCTGCCAGCCACCGCCCTGGCTGGCGGGGCCCCTCTGCACACAGGTAGCCACGGGCCCGGTCTGCGGCCTTGGCTGCTGCAGGGTGAGCTGAGGACATCACTGACAGAGGCCCTGCATCCTTCTCTTCTGCAGCCGCTGGGTACCATCGTCTCCTCACCAGTCTGTGTACTTCCAGAGCCCAGAAATGGCCCTGCACAGCGGCCTAGGTCAGCTGTTCTGGGACAGGACCCCTTTGAAGCACTGTTTCAGTATCACTGCAGGTTTTCTGTACACTGACACTGTTCATTCCCTCCAGCAGCAAGGGCAGCAGAAGGTTTCCTGCCTGCTTTGCTGGCATCACGGCAGGGGTCGGTCACCACAGAGCTCACGCTTGGCTGGGGACCCCTTGGCTGTTGGGGACACCACTCTCCAGCAGCCCATGAACCCCGCTGGTGCCCAGGGCCGTCCCCTCCATCAGCCGCACCCCGTCTGTGCACAGGGAGCCCCTGCCCCCGGGGCGGCCGTGAAAGCGCCCCCAGCCCCCTCCAGCCCCGCCAACCCCGAGACCCTGGAACCACAACTCTGCAAAGGCCGCAGCTCCCAAAAAATGCACACAGAGCTTGGGTGTGAAAAACATGAACACAACTCTTTATTAACAACAACACAACTACCTACAGCTACTAACAACACCACAACTGCCTACAACTACTAAGAACAACACAACCAACTACAAAACACAACTATACACAACTATATACATCTCTTCCTCTTCACACCTCCACTTTCTTTCCTCTGGTCTCTGCACATCTGCCACCCCTGGAAGAAAAACAAGTGGCACGGTCGTTTGGCTAACGCGCAGCACCTTGCTGAGCAGAGCTGGGGCTTCCCCAGCCAGCTCAGCAGCAGCAGCTGCTTCAGGTCAGGCTTCGCCCTGATGGGCATTCGATGGCCACAGCCCTGCGACATGCTGGGGACAGCAGGACTCTGCCACCAGCACTGAGCCCCGCCTGGGCTCGGGCTTACGCTTGCCTGTCCTGGCCCTAAGAAACCACTCCCATCCCAAAGCGGACGGGGGCTCAGGGCAGCGCGGTGGGGGCGGTTGTGCCGCCAGGACGAGGGGAGCGGGCACCATGTCCCTGCAGCGGGGACCACCCACCCCCGCCCCATCCCCATCCCGATGGCAGGAGACCCTCCCTCCCTGCGGGTAGTGCATGGGGAGCACGTGCCTGTCCTCCTGATGGCGGGTCTACATCCATGGCCTCCTCCTCCTCCCCATCCACCTCCATTTCCTCATCCTCAGGCACATCGATGTCCATGGCCATCTCAAGCTGCATCCACATTTCCACGCTCCTCGCAGCCTCCTCCCCAGCCTCCAGCGCGAGTTGGCACATCCTAAGCCGAAAGGCAAGCAGAACAGTGCATTGGTCCTGCCTGCGCAACCCAGCAGACCCGTGGGACAGGGGTCTCCGCACCCCTGCCCCTCTCGCCTCCCGGGGAGAGCTGTGGGCACATCCCCAGCAGGAGATCCTTGGCCACCAGCACCCACCAGTGCTGGCGCCCCAGTGTCTGCAGCTGGAGGCTCCTGTTCTTCCGTATCTTCTTCATTTTGGGGTGAGGCATGCTCCTGCGGATCTGGCAGAGCAGAGAGGGCAGGGGTGAGTGGCCCCGCTGCCTGCCCCATGGGGCCCCAGGCACATACCCCGGGTCCCCCACGCAGACCCTGCCCCCATGCTTCCTGGGCGCCCAGAAGCTCCTTACTCTGTGCAGGCAGCCTTTGGGCTCGGCGCTGCTGCGCTGGCAGGGCTCGGCTCCCACGGCTCCAGCCTGGAAAGGGGCAGCGCAGGCACCAGTTCAGGCTCTGGGCAGCACCCAACTGCTCCCGGCGAGCATCCCTGCAGCACCAGCCCGGGGCACCCTGGGCCGTGTGTGGGGACGTGTCCCCCCGCGCAGGGATGCTGCATCCCAGCAGGGCATGAGGAGCCCCGCAGGGCTTCTCCCAGCCCCTGGCCTCGCAGGGGCGGGGGGAGAGGGGGAGCCAAGCTCCCGGCCCCCCGAGCACCAGGGGGTGCCCACCTCCGGGGAGCGGGGCCATACCTCTGCCAGCACACGCGGATTCTCCTTCATGGTCACAACGCTATGGGAGACGAATTGGGAGCAGGAAGGGAAGGGAAGGGAAGGGCTGGGTCGAGGGTTGGGACTGTCAGGAGCAGGAGAGCAGGGCTGTGTGGGGAGCAGGAGAGAAGGGCTGTCGGGCGCAGGGCAGAGGGGATGCGTTGTGCCCGTTGCCAGGGACTGGCAGTTGCAGATGGAACACGGGCCACGGCAACGGGAGCGCAGTGGGGATGGGGACGAGCCCCCTTAAAGGGGGGGCAGCTTAATACATACATACCCCCCAAAGTTAAGAATCCCGACACATTACACTTCGTTCCTGTCTTCAGTGGCTCTTCCTAACCATCCCGTCATGCCTGGCAGTCACACACACCCCACAGGAAAGTTCTCCAGCTACTTCATGCTGGAGCTGATGTTCACCTCACATTTCATGGCCATCCCTTTCTGGTCTCTGCTCTCGCTCTGCATCTGTACAGCACGTGGGGCTGACCAGTGCCCATGGACCTTTCTCCAGTGACCAGCACATCAGTTAAGGCCACGGGGTTTGGCAGGGCTACCAGGGATGCTTGTGTTCCCTCCAGCTCTAAGGCTGGAAGAGCATTGCCCGTCTCTGCCATGGCAGCAGAAGGAGTTACGACAGCCCTGGACAATCCTGGTGGACTATTGCCGGGGCAGGAATGCTCACAGAAAGTGGTGGAAGGCAGTTAGTCGGCCATTTAACAAGTGGGTTTTGCCCAGGGCATTGCAGCCTCTCTGTGGGACGCTGGGGCAAGTGCTGCCCATCCTTCCCAAAGAGGTCTGGACGGATGGAAATGCCAAGAAAAACACAGCCTGTCTCCACATACAAGTGCCAGCCCAGTCTCCAGGCAGCCCTCATCGTTCTCCATTCCTTATGGTCTCATCATACAACAGCTCTTAGGGGTTAGGAGGTGACCAGCCACAACAGAGGCCCAAAGGCAAAACCCCAGAGCAAACCCAGCTACAACTCCAAAAACCAATTGACAGGTCCCGGTGACACCAAGAGAGTCATCGCAGTCTCTGGGCAGGGCTGGAGCTTGTACTGCTGGTGGCATCTGGGCCAAGGCAGCTCCTTGAGAGCACCCAGCTCTGCTGGGACGGGCCATGCCCTCTGCGCGGGCTCTGAAGACGGCGGGACCCTTGGAGGCCGGGCAGCACAGGGGCAGGTGAGCGGCCCTTGCCCACGGCTGCAGCATCAGGAGTTCCCAGGGCCTGGGCAGGTCCCGTCCAGCGCAGCCCAAGGCCGTTTGCGCTGGCACAGCTCAAGGGAGACCCCGGCTTCTGCTTTCCGGGAGGGACAGGCGGCAGAGGGGGCTCTGCTAAAGATGCTTCCAGCTGTGTGTGGAAAGGCCTCCCACATTTCATCGAGAGCTGGCAATATTTCAGGAAAGCACCCCCTGTCGCTGCTCGGTTTGACTGCATGGCAGCTCAGGGGCTGGGTCAGACGCTCACCTGGGGCTGCCCAGGAAAGTCCCAGGAGGTGACAGCCCTTCTTTTCTACTCCCACTGCTGCTCCGCTCCATCCCTGGCAGAGGGAGCACATCCCCACATTTCAGGCCTCTTTCTGCACAAGTTGGTACCGCTTCCATCCTAAAATGGGGAGTTTTCCCTCTCTACAGCCCCACGGCACTGGGGGTGATGGGCACAAGGACCCCTGGGGGCTCCCTGCAGGGCTGCCCACATTGTCTGCGTCCCTTGCCCAGTAAAAAGGGTCCCCTTCTTGCTCTCTCGTAGCAGGGGACACTAAACCCAGGAACCAGCGCTCTGCGGGTTTTTTCGCCACAGCTGTTTCATCTGCACGTTTCCAAGGCCAGGCCTGCAGCCTGAGAACACATCCAAGGTGACACGGACGCTCTCACAGTTACACCGTTGGAGCCCCTGAAGAGAGGAAATTTGCCACTTTCCAAATGGTCCCCACGGTTTAGGGGGTGCAGCCCCGCTTGTCTTCTCCTCCTGGGCTGGTATCATTTTGTTGAGGAGTCGTCCTAGCAAGAAGATTTAAACATTCCTTAGCAAGCTTCAGTCATTCACACCTTCATTTCTGACAAAACAAAACTACAATGTAGAGCTATTGCATTAAATAAAAACGCACATGAATTATAGCTACCCTCATTTTATGTCATGTATTCAAAAAAATAGAGAAATCATATCTAAAGTTCTTTAATATTCCTTTTTCATTAGTAGCTGTATCTTCAGGTACAACATTTTAGCCACGTAGTCAGCACCCCACTGACTTCATGAAAGCATTCAATTGCTCTCATTCCTTCCTGCAATAACGTTGAGAAGAGACAAACACCTGAGCAATGGGCGCACAAGAACAACTTGGAGCAAAGCGACGCTGCTGCGCAGCTGCATCCTCCCCCCTTTGCTGGTGCAGCCACTGATGGGGGCAACCGCGCAAGGGCCGGGGGATCTGCCCCTCTTCTGGCTGCCCCCCAAGGCCGGTTTGCTGCAGGGAGCTGGAAATCCTCCAGCCAGGCTCACGGCGGGGTCCTTCCTGCCTCCTCGGCTCTCGCAGGACAACTGGTGTGGAGCCACCAAGTGAACTCCAGCTTGAAACCGAGCTGGGAGAGAAGAGGGGGGGGTTAAGCCACAGAAAAGTTTCCCCAGCTCCACTTTACAATCTTACTATGGTTTGAGAAAACCCATAGCAATTTAGTGTTGTTTAGACAATTATTCTTCAACCTGATGACCCTCCCCACCCGGGAAGGGGAGTTGGGGAAAGCGAGGAAACACGAGGGTTGAAACAGAAATAGATTTAATAGGATAAGACCAAATAATTGACAATGACACTAAAGAAACAGTATTAATGACGATATTAATCCAAGACATACAAGAATTCTAGCCAGGCAATTTTATCAGCAGGACGCTCTACACTCCCCACGGGGGACAGCAAATATGGGAGGCCGCGAGCGCTGCGCCTTTGGGAGGAAGGGAAGGGCTCGATCGGAGCAAGGTGGGGAGCAGGTGTGTGTCTGCACTCACCGGTGGGATCCAGGAGTGCCGGAGGGGAAGAGGTCAGACAGCAGCACCCACCACAGGGGCAACGCCAAACAGCCACGCCGGCCGTGCGCCACAGAGAAACCCCCAGCCCGCCCTCCTGCGGGGACTGTCCCCACGGCACGGGACAGGCAGGGCGTCCCGGCACGGGGCCGTACTCACCCGCAGGCTCGGTGCAACCCCTGCAGCTCCACACCATCCGCCTCCTCCTACGTGGCCGCTTTCCCCCAGCTGGAGGACGCGGCCCCAGCTTGGTAAGCGGTGGCGCAGGCGGTGCCCGATGCCAGCAGCCCGGCCAGGCGCCCTGCCAGCCACCCACGGGGTCGCCGTCAGCGCCCGCACCTCGGGGGACAGAGCCCACCTCCCTCCCGGGCTCACCTGGGCCACCACCGTGCCGGTGCCACCCAGGCACGGCGAGCTGCCCCTTCCACGCAGGACACGCACCAACCTCACGCCGTCCCTCGCCCCTGCCCAGCCCCGCCGCCCTTTGCAGAGAGCCCCAAAGCGCCGCCCCGCCGGGGCAGGGAGCCCACGCGGGGGCAGCCGGGGCACCCCGCATCGGCGCCGCCGGCCCGGGGCCCAGGGCACGGACAGCCGGGGGCGCACGGGCAGCTCGGCACCTACCGGCCACACAGAGAGGGGACCCCGCATCGCCCCCCGCCTCCGCACCCCAGGGAGCGGCCCCTCCCCAGCCCGGCACCCCACAGCCCGACCCCAGCCCGGGCGGCCTTACCCAGGGCCAGCAGCAGCACGGACGTGCCCCGACGCCGCCCCAGCTCGACGACGCCGCCTCCCACCGGCACCGGCACCGGCACCGGCACCGGCACCGGCACCGGCACCGGGATCGGGATCGGGCTCCAGCCCCGCCGCCGCCCGCACCCCCGTGGCCGGCAGCTCTCCCCGCCCGCCCCCGGCCGCCGCTAATGAGCGGCTGTGGCCGCGGCTAATGAAGGAGCGGGCGGGGCCGCAGCTCCCGAGCGCCCGGGGGCAGCCCCGTGCCCGCAGCCCCGGCCCCCCGCGTCCCCCCGCATCCTGCACCCCCGGCCCGCACAGCATCGCCCCCCCTCCGCACTCTGCCAGCACCCACGGCTCCCCGCATCCCGCCACCCTGCGCCCAGGGCCCCACCGCACCCCTGCACCAGCTCCCTCTCCCCAAAGCCCCCCACAGCCTGTGCTGCCCACTCCATGTTCTCCCCTCATCCTCGTACCAGCCGTTCCCAAGGATGTCATGTCCCTCGGGGGATTAGTTGGGATTTTGCATCTCTGGGGCCTCAGCCTGGCTCATGCCCCGTCCGTCCCTACAGGGACGGGCTGTGGCTTCTACAGCGCTGCAGGCGAGTGTCCTGCAGCCACCCAGGGGCAGGAAGCCCCTAAGGCACAGGGACTCTGAGGGTCTCCCCAGGAGCACCGCGTGCAGCTCAGCACAGTCGCCACCAAAAATGTAGCAGATTTTGGGACTGAACAAGGGATGTTTAAACCGACCACGGTGCCCATCCCTGGAAACATTCAAGGTCGGGTTGGATGGGGCTCTGAGCAACCTGATCTAGTTGAAGATGTCCCTGCTAACTGTGGGGGGGCTGGACTAGATGACCTTTACAGGTCCCTTCCAACCCAACACATTCTGTGATTGTAGGTGGGGACACCAGGCCAGCTTCCCATCCCTGCACCGGGAACAACCCCACAGCATGCAGGGGCTGGTAACCTGCGGCAGGCAAGCGGCCGCCCCCCTGCTCCTTTTCAGTTGTTCAGTCTGTCACTGCTACTTACTTCAAAGACTGATAGTTTAGATGAACCCTCAAATAAATTTTCTTAAAATAATATTAAACAATGGTTTGATTTTTTTTTTGAGTTTTATTAACAAAACATTCAATGGTTATTTCCGTAGATGAACACAACTCTTTATTAACAACAACACAACTACCTACAGCTACTAACAACACCACAACTGCCTACAACTACTAAGAACAACACAACCAACTACAAAACACAACTATACACAACTATATACATCTCTTCCTCTTCACACCTCCACTTTCTTTCCTCTGGTCTCTGCACATCTGCCACCCCTGGAAGAAAAACAAGTGGCACGGTCGTTTGGCTAACGCGCAGCACCTTGCTGAGCAGAGCTGGGGCTTCCCCAGCCAGCTCAGCAGCAGCAGCTGCTTCAGGTCAGGCTTCGCCCTGATGGGCATTCGATGGCCACAGCCCTGCGACATGCTGGGGACAGCAGGACTCTGCCACCAGCACTGAGCCCCGCCTGGGCTCGGGCTTACGCTTGCCTGTCCTGGCCCTAAGAAACCACTCCCATCCCAAAGCGGACGGGGGCTCAGGGCAGCGCGGTGGGGGCGGTTGTGCCGCCAGGACGAGGGGAGCGGGCACCATGTCCCTGCAGCGGGGACCACCCACCCCCGCCCCATCCCCATCCCGATGGCAGGAGACCCTCCCTCCCTGCGGGTAGTGCATGGGGAGCACGTGCCTGTCCTCCTGATGGCGGGTCTACATCCATGGCCTCCTCCTCCTCCCCATCCACCTCCATTTCCTCATCCTCAGGCACATCGATGTCCATGGCCATCTCAAGCTGCATCCACATTTCCACGCTCCTCGCAGCCTCCTCCCCAGCCTCCAGCGCGAGTTGGCACATCCTAAGCCGAAAGGCAAGCAGAACAGTGCATTGGTCCTGCCTGCGCAACCCAGCAGACCCGTGGGACAGGGGTCTCCGCACCCCTGCCCCTCTCGCCTCCCGGGGAGAGCTGTGGGCACATCCCCAGCAGGAGATCCTTGGCCACCAGCACCCACCAGTGCTGGCGCCCCAGTGTCTGCAGCTGGAGGCTCCTGTTCTTCCGTATCTTCTTCATTTTGGGGTGAGGCATGCTCCTGCGGATCTGGCAGAGCAGAGAGGGCAGGGGTGAGTGGCCCCGCTGCCTGCCCCATGGGGCCCCAGGCACATACCCCGGGTCCCCCACGCAGACCCTGCCCCCATGCTTCCTGGGCGCCCAGAAGCTCCTTACTCTGTGCAGGCAGCCTTTGGGCTCGGCGCTGCTGCGCTGGCAGGGCTCGGCTCCCACGGCTCCAGCCTGGAAAGGGGCAGCGCAGGCACCAGTTCAGGCTCTGGGCAGCACCCAACTGCTCCCGGCGAGCATCCCTGCAGCACCAGCCCGGGGCACCCTGGGCCGTGTGTGGGGACGTGTCCCCCCGCGCAGGGATGCTGCATCCCAGCAGGGCATGAGGAGCCCCGCAGGGCTTCTCCCAGCCCCTGGCCTCGCAGGGGCGGGGGGAGAGGGGGAGCCAAGCTCCCGGCCCCCCGAGCACCAGGGGGTGCCCACCTCCGGGGAGCGGGGCCATACCTCTGCCAGCACACGCGGATTCTCCTTCATGGTCACAACGCTATGGGAGACGAATTGGGAGCAGGAAGGGAAGGGAAGGGAAGGGCTGGGTCGAGGGTTGGGACTGTCAGGAGCAGGAGAGCAGGGCTGTGTGGGGAGCAGGAGAGAAGGGCTGTCGGGCGCAGGGCAGAGGGGATGCGTTGTGCCCGTTGCCAGGGACTGGCAGTTGCAGATGGAACACGGGCCACGGCAACGGGAGCGCAGTGGGGATGGGGACGAGCCCCCTTAAAGGGGGGGCAGCTTAATACATACATACCCCCCAAAGTTAAGAATCCCGACACATTACACTTCGTTCCTGTCTTCAGTGGCTCTTCCTAACCATCCCGTCATGCCTGGCAGTCACACACACCCCACAGGAAAGTTCTCCAGCTACTTCATGCTGGAGCTGATGTTCACCTCACATTTCATGGCCATCCCTTTCTGGTCTCTGCTCTCGCTCTGCATCTGTACAGCACGTGGGGCTGACCAGTGCCCATGGACCTTTCTCCAGTGACCAGCACATCAGTTAAGGCCACGGGGTTTGGCAGGGCTACCAGGGATGCTTGTGTTCCCTCCAGCTCTAAGGCTGGAAGAGCATTGCCCGTCTCTGCCATGGCAGCAGAAGGAGTTACGACAGCCCTGGACAATCCTGGTGGACTATTGCCGGGGCAGGAATGCTCACAGAAAGTGGTGGAAGGCAGTTAGTCGGCCATTTAACAAGTGGGTTTTGCCCAGGGCATTGCAGCCTCTCTGTGGGACGCTGGGGCAAGTGCTGCCCATCCTTCCCAAAGAGGTCTGGACGGATGGAAATGCCAAGAAAAACACAGCCTGTCTCCACATACAAGTGCCAGCCCAGTCTCCAGGCAGCCCTCATCGTTCTCCATTCCTTATGGTCTCATCATACAACAGCTCTTACGGGTTAGGAGGTGACCAGCCACAACAGAGGCCCAAAGGCAAAACCCCAGAGCAAACCCAGCTACAACTCCAAAAACCAATTGACAGGTCCCGGTGACACCAAGAGAGTCATCGCAGTCTCTGGGCAGGGCTGGAGCTTGTACTGCTGGTGGCATCTGGGCCAAGGCAGCTCCTTGAGAGCACCCAGCTCTGCTGGGACGGGCCATGCCCTCTGCGCGGGCTCTGAAGACGGCGGGACCCTTGGAGGCCGGGCAGCACAGGGGCAGGTGAGCGGCCCTTGCCCACGGCTGCAGCATCAGGAGTTCCCAGGGCCTGGGCAGGTCCCGTCCAGCGCAGCCCAAGGCCGTTTGCGCTGGCACAGCTCAAGGGAGACCCCGGCTTCTGCTTTCCGGGAGGGACAGGCGGCAGAGGGGGCTCTGCTAAAGATGCTTCCAGCTGTGTGTGGAAAGGCCTCCCACATTTCATCGAGAGCTGGCAATATTTCAGGAAAGCACCCCCTGTCGCTGCTCGGTTTGACTGCATGGCAGCTCAGGGGCTGGGTCAGACGCTCACCTGGGGCTGCCCAGGAAAGTCCCAGGAGGTGACAGCCCTTCTTTTCTACTCCCACTGCTGCTCCGCTCCATCCCTGGCAGAGGGAGCACATCCCCACATTTCAGGCCTCTTTCTGCACAAGTTGGTACCGCTTCCATCCTAAAATGGGGAGTTTTCCCTCTCTACAGCCCCACGGCACTGGGGGTGATGGGCACAAGGACCCCTGGGGGCTCCCTGCAGGGCTGCCCACATTGTCTGCGTCCCTTGCCCAGTAAAAAGGGTCCCCTTCTTGCTCTCTCGTAGCAGGGGACACTAAACCCAGGAACCAGCGCTCTGCGGGTTTTTTCGCCACAGCTGTTTCATCTGCACGTTTCCAAGGCCAGGCCTGCAGCCTGAGAACACATCCAAGGTGACACGGACGCTCTCACAGTTACACCGTTGGAGCCCCTGAAGAGAGGAAATTTGCCACTTTCCAAATGGTCCCCACGGTTTAGGGGGTGCAGCCCCGCTTGTCTTCTCCTCCTGGGCTGGTATCATTTTGTTGAGGAGTCGTCCTAGCAAGAAGATTTAAACATTCCTTAGCAAGCTTCAGTCATTCACACCTTCATTTCTGACAAAACAAAACTACAATGTAGAGCTATTGCATTAAATAAAAACGCACATGAATTATAGCTACCCTCATTTTATGTCATGTATTCAAAAAAATAGAGAAATCATATCTAAAGTTCTTTAATATTCCTTTTTCATTAGTAGCTGTATCTTCAGGTACAACATTTTAGCCACGTAGTCAGCACCCCACTGACTTCATGAAAGCATTCAATTGCTCTCATTCCTTCCTGCAATAACGTTGAGAAGAGACAAACACCTGAGCAATGGGCGCACAAGAACAACTTGGAGCAAAGCGACGCTGCTGCGCAGCTGCATCCTCCCCCCTTTGCTGGTGCAGCCACTGATGGGGGCAACCGCGCAAGGGCCGGGGGATCTGCCCCTCTTCTGGCTGCCCCCCAAGGCCGGTTTGCTGCAGGGAGCTGGAAATCCTCCAGCCAGGCTCACGGCGGGGTCCTTCCTGCCTCCTCGGCTCTCGCAGGACAACTGGTGTGGAGCCACCAAGTGAACTCCAGCTTGAAACCGAGCTGGGAGAGAAGAGGGGGGGGTTAAGCCACAGAAAAGTTTCCCCAGCTCCACTTTACAATCTTACTATGGTTTGAGAAAACCCATAGCAATTTAGTGTTGTTTAGACAATTATTCTTCAACCTGATGACCCTCCCCACCCGGGAAGGGGAGTTGGGGAAAGCGAGGAAACACGAGGGTTGAAACAGAAATAGATTTAATAGGATAAGACCAAATAATTGACAATGACACTAAAGAAACAGTATTAATGACGATATTAATCCAAGACATACAAGAATTCTAGCCAGGCAATTTTATCAGCAGGACGCTCTACACTCCCCACGGGGGACAGCAAATATGGGAGGCCGCGAGCGCTGCGCCTTTGGGAGGAAGGGAAGGGCTCGATCGGAGCAAGGTGGGGAGCAGGTGTGTGTCTGCACTCACCGGTGGGATCCAGGAGTGCCGGAGGGGAAGAGGTCAGACAGCAGCACCCACCACAGGGGCAACGCCAAACAGCCACGCCGGCCGTGCGCCACAGAGAAACCCCCAGCCCGCCCTCCTGCGGGGACTGTCCCCACGGCACGGGACAGGCAGGGCGTCCCGGCACGGGGCCGTACTCACCCGCAGGCTCGGTGCAACCCCTGCAGCTCCACACCATCCGCCTCCTCCTACGTGGCCGCTTTCCCCCAGCTGGAGGACGCGGCCCCAGCTTGGTAAGCGGTGGCGCAGGCGGTGCCCGATGCCAGCAGCCCGGCCAGGCGCCCTGCCAGCCACCCACGGGGTCGCCGTCAGCGCCCGCACCTCGGGGGACAGAGCCCACCTCCCTCCCGGGCTCACCTGGGCCACCACCGTGCCGGTGCCACCCAGGCACGGCGAGCTGCCCCTTCCACGCAGGACACGCACCAACCTCACGCCGTCCCTCGCCCCTGCCCAGCCCCGCCGCCCTTTGCAGAGAGCCCCAAAGCGCCGCCCCGCCGGGGCAGGGAGCCCACGCGGGGGCAGCCGGGGCACCCCGCATCGGCGCCGCCGGCCCGGGGCCCAGGGCACGGACAGCCGGGGGCGCACGGGCAGCTCGGCACCTACCGGCCACACAGAGAGGGGACCCCGCATCGCCCCCCGCCTCCGCACCCCAGGGAGCGGCCCCTCCCCAGCCCGGCACCCCACAGCCCGACCCCAGCCCGGGCGGCCTTACCCAGGGCCAGCAGCAGCACGGACGTGCCCCGACGCCGCCCCAGCTCGACGACGCCGCCTCCCACCGGCACCGGCACCGGCATCGGGATCGGGCTCCAGCCCCGCCGCCGCCCGCACCCCCGTGGCCGGCAGCTCTCCCCGCCCGCCCCCGCGGGGAGGGCGCCCGGCCCCGGCCGCCGCTAATGAGCGGCTGTGGCCGCGGCTAATGAAGGAGCGGGCGGGGCCGCAGCTCCCGAGCGCCCGGGGGCAGCCCCGTGCCCGCAGCCCCGGCCCCCCGCGTCCCCCCGCATCCTGCACCCCCGGCCCGCACAGCATCGCCCCCCCTCCGCACTCTGCCAGCACCCACGGCTCCCCGCATCCCGCCACCCTGCGCCCAGGGCCCCACCGCACCCCTGCACCAGCTCCCTCTCCCCAAAGCCCCCCACAGCCTGTGCTGCCCACTCCATGTTCTCCCCTCATCCTCGTACCAGCCGTTCCCAAGGATGTCATGTCCCTCGGGGGATTAGTTGGGATTTTGCATCTCTGGGGCCTCAGCCTGGCTCATGCCCCGTCCGTCCCTACAGGGACGGGCTGTGGCTTCTACAGCGCTGCAGGCGAGTGTCCTGCAGCCACCCAGGGGCAGGAAGCCCCTAAGGCACAGGGACTCTGAGGGTCTCCCCAGGAGCACCGCGTGCAGCTCAGCACAGTCGCCACCAAAAATGTAGCAGATTTTGGGACTGAACAAGGGATGTTTAAACCGACCACGGTGCCCATCCCTGGAAACATTCAAGGTCGGGTTGGATGGGGCTCTGAGCAACCTGATCTAGTTGAAGATGTCCCTGCTAACTGTGGGGGGGCTGGACTAGATGACCTTTACAGGTCCCTTCCAACCCAACACATTCTGTGATTGTAGGTGGGGACACCAGGCCAGCTTCCCATCCCTGCACCGGGAACAACCCCACAGCATGCAGGGGCTGGTAACCTGCGGCAGGCAAGCGGCCGCCCCCCTGCTCCTTTTCAGTTGTTCAGTCTGTCACTGCTACTTACTTCAAAGACTGATAGTTTAGATGAACCCTCAAATAAATTTTCTTAAAATAATATTAAACAATGGTTTGATTTTTTTTTTTGAGTTTTATTAACAAAACATTCAATGGTTATTTCCGTAGATGAACACAACTCTTTATTAACAACAACACAACTACCTACAGCTACTAACAACACCACAACTGCCTACAACTACTAAGAACAACACAACCAACTACAAAACACAACTATACACAACTATATACATCTCTTCCTCTTCACACCTCCACTTTCTTTCCTCTGGTCTCTGCACATCTGCCACCCCTGGAAGAAAAACAAGTGGCACGGTCCTTTGGCTAACGCGCAGCACCTTGCTGAGCAGAGCTGGGGCTTCCCCAGCCAGCTCAGCAGCAGCAGCTGCTTCAGGTCAGGCTTCGCCCTGATGGGCATTCGATGGCCACAGCCCTGCGACATGCTGGGGACAGCAGGACTCTGCCACCAGCACTGAGCCCCGCCTGGGCTCGGGCTTACGCTTGCCTGTCCTGGCCCTAAGAAACCACTCCCATCCCAAAGCGGACGGGGGCTCAGGGCAGCGCGGTGGGGGCGGTTGTGCCGCCAGGACGAGGGGAGCGGGCACCATGTCCCTGCAGCGGGGACCACCCACCCCCGCCCCATCCCCATCCCGATGGCAGGAGACCCTCCCTCCCTGCGGGTAGTGCATGGGGAGCACGTGCCTGTCCTCCTGATGGCGGGTCTACATCCATGGCCTCCTCCTCCTCCCCATCCACCTCCATTTCCTCATCCTCAGGCACATCGATGTCCATGGCCATCTCAAGCTGCATCCACATTTCCACGCTCCTCGCAGCCTCCTCCCCAGCCTCCAGCGCGAGTTGGCACATCCTAAGCCGAAAGGCAAGCAGAACAGTGCATTGGTCCTGCCTGCGCAACCCAGCAGACCCGTGGGACAGGGGTCTCCGCACCCCTGCCCCTCTCGCCTCCCGGGGAGAGCTGTGGGCACATCCCCAGCAGGAGATCCTTGGCCACCAGCACCCACCAGTGCTGGCGCCCCAGTGTCTGCAGCTGGAGGCTCCTGTTCTTCCGTATCTTCTTCATTTTGGGGTGAGGCATGCTCCTGCGGATCTGGCAGAGCAGAGAGGGCAGGGGTGAGTGGCCCCGCTGCCTGCCCCATGGGGCCCCAGGCACATACCCCGGGTCCCCCACGCAGACCCTGCCCCCATGCTTCCTGGGCGCCCAGAAGCTCCTTACTCTGTGCAGGCAGCCTTTGGGCTCGGCGCTGCTGCGCTGGCAGGGCTCGGCTCCCACGGCTCCAGCCTGGAAAGGGGCAGCGCAGGCACCAGTTCAGGCTCTGGGCAGCACCCAACTGCTCCCGGCGAGCATCCCTGCAGCACCAGCCCGGGGCACCCTGGGCCGTGTGTGGGGACGTGTCCCCCCGCGCAGGGATGCTGCATCCCAGCAGGGCATGAGGAGCCCCGCAGGGCTTCTCCCAGCCCCTGGCCTCGCAGGGGTGGGGGGAGAGGGGGAGCCAAGCTCCCAGCCCCCCGAGCACCAGGGGGTGCCCACCTCCGGGGAGCGGGGCCATACCTCTGCCAGCACACGCGGATTCTCCTTCATGGTCACAACGCTATGGGAGACAAATTGGGAGCAGGAAGGGAAGGGAAGGGAAGGGCTGGGTCGAGGGTCGGGACTGTCAGGAGCAGGAGAGCAGGGCTGTGTGGGGAGCAGGAGAGAAGGGCTGTCGGGCGCAGGGCAGAGGGGATGCGTTGTGCCCGTTGCCAGGGACTGGCAGTTGCAGATGGAACACGGGCCACGGCAACGGGAGCGCAGTGGGGATGGGGACGAGCCCCCTTAAAGGGGGGGCAGCTTAATACATACATACCCCCCAAAGTTAAGAATCCCGACACATTACACTTCGTTCCTGTCTTCAGTGGCTCTTCCTAACCATCCCGTCATGCCTGGCAGTCACACACACCCCACAGGAAAGTTCTCCAGCTACTTCATGCTGGAGCTGATGTTCACCTCACATTTCATGGCCATCCCTTTCTGGTCTCTGCTCTCGCTCTGCATCTGTACAGCATGTGGGGCTGACCAGTGCCCATGGACCTTTCTCCAGTGACCAGCACATCAGTTAAGGCCACGGGGTTTGGCAGGGCTACCAGGGATGCTTGTGTTCCCTCCAGCTCTAAGGCTGGAAGAGCATTGCCCGTCTCTGCCATGGCAGCAGAAGGAGTTACGACAGCCCTGGACAATCCTGGTGGACTATTGCCGGGGCAGGAATGCTCACAGAAAGTGGTGGAAGGCAGTTAGTCGGCCATTTAACAAGTGGGTTTTGCCCAGGGCATTGCAGCCTCTCTGTGGGACGCTGGGGCAAGTGCTGCCCATCCTTCCCAAAGAGGTCTGGACGGATGGAAATGCCAAGAAAAACACAGCCTGTCTCCACATACAAGTGCCAGCCCAGTCTCCAGGCAGCCCTCATCGTTCTCCATTCCTTATGGTCTCATCATACAACAGCTCTTACGGGTTAGGAGGTGACCAGCCACAACAGAGGCCCAAAGGCAAAACCCCAGAGCAAACCCAGCTACAACTCCAAAAACCAATTGACAGGTCCCGGTGACACCAAGAGAGTCATCGCAGTCTCTGGGCAGGGCTGGAGCTTGTACTGCTGGTGGCATCTGGGCCAAGGCAGCTCCTTGAGAGCACCCAGCTCTGCTGGGACGGGCCATGCCCTCTGCGCGGGCTCTGAAGACGGCGGGACCCTTGGAGGCCGGGCAGCACAGGGGCAGGTGAGCGGCCCTTGCCCACGGCTGCAGCATCAGGAGTTCCCAGGGCCTGGGCAGGTCCCGTCCAGCGCAGCCCAAGGCCGTTTGCGCTGGCACAGCTCAAGGGAGACCCCGGCTTCTGCTTTCCGGGAGGGACAGGCGGCAGAGGGGGCTCTGCTAAAGATGCTTCCAGCTGTGTGTGGAAAGGCCTCCCACATTTCATCGAGAGCTGGCAATATTTCAGGAAAGCACCCCCTGTCGCTGCTCGGTTTGACTGCATGGCAGCTCAGGGGCTGGGTCAGACGCTCACCTGGGGCTGCCCAGGAAAGTCCCAGGAGGTGACAGCCCTTCTTTTCTACTCCCACTGCTGCTCCGCTCCATCCCTGGCAGAGGGAGCACATCCCCACATTTCAGGCCTCTTTCTGCACAAGTTGGTACCGCTTCCATCCTAAAATGGGGAGTTTTCCCTCTCTACAGCCCCACGGCACTGGGGGTGATGGGCACAAGGACCCCTGGGGGCTCCCTGCAGGGCTGCCCACATTGTCTGCGTCCCTTGCCCAGTAAAAAGGGTCCCCTTCTTGCTCTCTCGTAGCAGGGGACACTAAACCCAGGAACCAGCGCTCTGCGGGTTTTTTCGCCACAGCTGTTTCATCTGCACGTTTCCAAGGCCAGGCCTGCAGCCTGAGAACACATCCAAGGTGACACGGACGCTCTCACAGTTACACCGTTGGAGCCCCTGAAGAGAGGAAATTTGCCACTTTCCAAATGGTCCCCACGGTTTACGGGGTGCAGCCCCGCTTGTCTTCTCCTCCTGGGCTGGTATCATTTTGTTGAGGAGTCGTCCTAGCAAGAAGATTTAAACATTCCTTAGCAAGCTTCAGTCATTCACACCTTCATTTCTGACAAAACAAAACTACAATGTAGAGCTATTGCATTAAATAAAAACGCACATGAATTATAGCTACCCTCATTTTATGTCATGTATTCAAAAAAATAGAGAAATCATATCTAAAGTTCTTTAACATTCCTTTTTCATTAGTAGCTGTATCTTCAGGTACAACATTTTAGCCACGTAGTCAGCACCCCACTGACTTCATGAAAGCATTCAATTGCTCTCATTCCTTCCTGCAATAACGTTGAGAAGAGACAAACACCTGAGCAATGGGCGCACAAGAACAACTTGGAGCAAAGCGACGCTGCTGCGCAGCTGCATCCTCCCCCCTTTGCTGGTGCAGCCACTGATGGGGGCAACCGCGCAAGGGCCGGGGGATCTGCCCCTCTTCTGGCTGCCCCCCAAGGCCGGTTTGCTGCAGGGAGCTGGAAATCCTCCAGCCAGGCTCACGGCGGGGTCCTTCCTGCCTCCTCGGCTCTCGCAGGACAACTGGTGTGGAGCCACCAAGTGAACTCCAGCTTGAAACCGAGCTGGGAGAGAAGAGGGGGGGGTTAAGCCACAGAAAAGTTTCCCCAGCTCCACTTTACAATCTTACTATGGTTTGAGAAAACCCATAGCAATTTAGTGTTGTTTAGACAATTTTTCTTCAACCTGATGACCCTCCCCACCCGGGAAGGGGAGTTGGGGAAAGCGAGGAAACACGAGGGTTGAAACAGAAATAGATTTAATAGGATAAGACCAAATAATTGACAATGACACTAAAGAAACAGTATTAATGACGATATTAATACAAGACATACAAGAATTCTAGCCAGGCAATTTTATCAGCAGGACGCTCTACACTCCCCACGGGGGACAGCAAATATGGGAGGCCGCGAGCGCTGCGCCTTTGGGAGGAAGGGAAGGGCTCGATCGGAGCAAGGTGGGGAGCAGGTGTGTGTCTGCACTCACCGGTGGGATCCAGGAGTGCCGGAGGGGAAGAGGTCAGACAGCAGCACCCACCACAGGGGCAACGCCAAACAGCCACGCCGGCCGTGCGCCACAGAGAAACCCCCAGCCCGCCCTCCTGCGGGGACTGTCCCCACGGCACGGGACAGGCAGGGCGTCCCGGCACGGGGCCGTACTCACCCGCAGGCTCGGTGCAACCCCTGCAGCTCCACACCATCCGCCTCCTCGTACGTGGCCGCTTTCCCCCAGCTGGAGGACGCGGCCCCAGCTTGGTAAGCGGTGGCGCAGGCGGTGCCCGATGCCAGCAGCCCGGCCAGGCGCCCTGCCAGCCACCCACGGGGTCGCCGTCAGCGCCCGCACCTCGGGGGACAGAGCCCACCTCCCTCCCGGGCTCACCTGGGCCACCACCGTGCCGGTGCCACCCAGGCACGGCGAGCTGCCCCTTCCACGCAGGACACGCACCAACCTCACGCCGTCCCTCGCCCCTGCCCAGCCCCGCCGCCCTTTGCAGAGAGCCCCAAAGCGCCGCCCCGCCGGGGCAGGGAGCCCACGCGGGGGCAGCCGGGGCACCCCGCATCGGCGCCGCCGGCCCGGGGCCCAGGGCACGGACAGCCGGGGGCGCACGGGCAGCTCGGCACCTACCGGCCACACAGAGAGGGGACCCCGCATCGCCCCCCGCCTCCGCACCCCAGGGAGCGGCCCCTCCCCAGCCCGGCACCCCACAGCCCGACCCCAGCCCGGGCGGCCTTACCCAGGGCCAGCAGCAGCACGGACGTGCCCCGACGCCGCCCCAGCTCGACGACGCCGCCTCCCACCGGCACCGGCACCGGCATCGGGATCGGGCTCCAGCCCCGCCGCCGCCCGCACCCCCGTGGCCGGCAGCTCTCCCCGCCCGCCCCCGGCCGCCGCTAATGAGCGGCTGTGGCCGCGGCTAATGAAGGAGCGGGCGGGGCCGCAGCTCCCGAGCGCCCGGGGGCAGCCCCGTGCCCGCAGCCCCGGCCCCCCGCGTCCCCCCGCGTCCCCCCGCATCCTGCACCCCCGGCCCGCACAGCATCGCCCCCCCTCCGCACTCTGCCAGCACCCACGGCTCCCCGCATCCCGCCACCCTGCGCCCAGGGCCCCACCGCACCCCTGCACCAGCTCCCTCTCCCCAAAGCCCCCCACAGCCTGTGCTGCCCACTCCATGTTCTCCCCTCATCCTCGTACCAGCCGTTCCCAAGGATGTCATGTCCCTCGGGGGATTAGTTGGGATTTTGCATCTCTGGGGCCTCAGCCTGGCTCATGCCCCGTCCGTCCCTACAGGGACGGGCTGTGGCTTCTACAGCGCTGCAGGCGAGTGTCCTGCAGCCACCCAGGGGCAGGAAGCCCCTAAGGCACAGGGACTCTGAGGGTCTCCCCAGGAGCACCGCGTGCAGCTCAGCACAGTCGCCACCAAAAATGTAGCAGATTTTGGGACTGAACAAGGGATGTTTAAACCGACCACGGTGCCCATCCCTGGAAACATTCAAGGTCGGGTTGGATGGGGCTCTGAGCAACCTGATCTAGTTGAAGATGTCCCTGCTAACTGTGGGGGGGCTGGACTAGATGACCTTTACAGGTCCCTTCCAACCCAACACATTCTGTGATTGTAGGTGGGGACACCAGGCCAGCTTCCCATCCCTGCACCGGGAACAACCCCACAGCATGCAGGGGCTGGTAACCTGCGGCAGGCAAGCGGCCGCCCCCCTGCTCCTTTTCAGTTGTTCAGTCTGTCACTGCTACTTACTTCAAAGACTGATAGTTTAGATGAACCCTCAAATAAATTTTCTTAAAATAATATTAAACAATGGTTTGATTTTTTTTTTTGAGTTTTATTAACAAAACATTCAATGGTTATTTCCGTAGATGAACACAACTCTTTATTAACAACAACACAACTACCTACAGCTACTAACAACACCACAACTGCCTACAACTACTAAGAACAACACAACCAACTACAAAACACAACTATACACAACTATATACATCTCTTCCTCTTCACACCTCCACTTTCTTTCCTCTGGTCTCTGCACATCTGCCACCCCTGGAAGAAAAACAAGTGGCACGGTCGTTTGGCTAACGCGCAGCACCTTGCTGAGCAGAGCTGGGGCTTCCCCAGCCAGCTCAGCAGCAGCAGCTGCTTCAGGTCAGGCTTCGCCCTGATGGGCATTCGATGGCCACAGCCCTGCGACATGCTGGGGACAGCAGGACTCTGCCACCAGCACTGAGCCCCGCCTGGGCTCGGGCTTACGCTTGCCTGTCCTGGCCCTAAGAAACCACTCCCATCCCAAAGCGGACGGGGGCTCAGGGCAGCGCGGTGGGGGCGGTTGTGCCGCCAGGACGAGGGGAGCGGGCACCATGTCCCTGCAGCGGGGACCACCCACCCCCGCCCCATCCCCATCCCGATGGCAGGAGACCCTCCCTCCCTGCGGGTAGTGCATGGGGAGCACGTGCCTGTCCTCCTGATGGCGGGTCTACATCCATGGCCTCCTCCTCCTCCCCATCCACCTCCATTTCCTCATCCTCAGGCACATCGATGTCCATGGCCATCTCAAGCTGCATCCACATTTCCACGCTCCTCGCAGCCTCCTCCCCAGCCTCCAGCGCGAGTTGGCACATCCTAAGCCGAAAGGCAAGCAGAACAGTGCATTGGTCCTGCCTGCGCAACCCAGCAGACCCGTGGGACAGGGGTCTCCGCACCCCTGCCCCTCTCGCCTCCCGGGGAGAGCTGTGGGCACATCCCCAGCAGGAGATCCTTGGCCACCAGCACCCACCAGTGCTGGCGCCCCAGTGTCTGCAGCTGGAGGCTCCTGTTCTTCCGTATCTTCTTCATTTTGGGGTGAGGCATGCTCCTGCGGATCTGGCAGAGCAGAGAGGGCAGGGGTGAGTGGCCCCGCTGCCTGCCCCATGGGGCCCCAGGCACATACCCCGGGTCCCCCACGCAGACCCTGCCCCCATGCTTCCTGGGCGCCCAGAAGCTCCTTACTCTGTGCAGGCAGCCTTTGGGCTCGGCGCTGCTGCGCTGGCAGGGCTCGGCTCCCACGGCTCCAGCCTGGAAAGGGGCAGCGCAGGCACCAGTTCAGGCTCTGGGCAGCACCCAACTGCTCCCGGCGAGCATCCCTGCAGCACCAGCCCGGGGCACCCTGGGCCGTGTGTGGGGACGTGTCCCCCCGCGCAGGGATGCTGCATCCCAGCAGGGCATGAGGAGCCCCGCAGGGCTTCTCCCAGCCCCTGGCCTCGCAGGGGTGGGGGGAGAGGGGGAGCCAAGCTCCCAGCCCCCCGAGCACCAGGGGGTGCCCACCTCCGGGGAGCGGGGCCATACCTCTGCCAGCACACGCGGATTCTCCTTCATGGTCACAACGCTATGGGAGACAAATTGGGAGCAGGAAGGGAAGGGAAGGGAAGGGCTGGGTCGAGGGTCGGGACTGTCAGGAGCAGGAGAGCAGGGCTGTGTGGGGAGCAGGAGAGAAGGGCTGTCGGGCGCAGGGCAGAGGGGATGCGTTGTGCCCGTTGCCAGGGACTGGCAGTTGCAGATGGAACACGGGCCACGGCAACGGGAGCGCAGTGGGGATGGGGACGAGCCCCCTTAAAGGGGGGGCAGCTTAATACAGACATACCCCCCAAAGTTAAGAATCCCGACACATTACACTTCGTTCCTGTCTTCAGTGGCTCTTCCTAACCATCCCGTCATGCCTGGCAGTCACACACACCCCACAGGAAAGTTCTCCAGCTACTTCATGCTGGAGCTGATGTTCACCTCACATTTCATGGCCATCCCTTTCTGGTCTCTGCTCTCGCTCTGCATCTGTACAGCACGTGGGGCTGACCAGTGCCCATGGACCTTTCTCCAGTGACCAGCACATCAGTTAAGGCCACGGGGTTTGGCAGGGCTACCAGGGATGCTTGTGTTCCCTCCAGCTCTAAGGCTGGAAGAGCATTGCCCGTCTCTGCCATGGCAGCAGAAGGAGTTACGACAGCCCTGGACAATCCTGGTGGACTATTGCCGGGGCAGGAATGCTCACAGAAAGTGGTGGAAGGCAGTTAGTCGGCCATTTAACAAGTGGGTTTTGCCCAGGGCATTGCAGCCTCTCTGTGGGACGCTGGGGCAAGTGCTGCCCATCCTTCCCAAAGAGGTCTGGACGGATGGAAATGCCAAGAAAAACACAGCCTGTCTCCACATACAAGTGCCAGCCCAGTCTCCAGGCAGCCCTCATCGTTCTCCATTCCTTATGGTCTCATCATACAACAGCTCTTACGGGTTAGGAGGTGACCAGCCACAACAGAGGCCCAAAGGCAAAACCCCAGAGCAAACCCAGCTACAACTCCAAAAACCAATTGACAGGTCCCGGTGACACCAAGAGAGTCATCGCAGTCTCTGGGCAGGGCTGGAGCTTGTACTGCTGGTGGCATCTGGGCCAAGGCAGCTCCTTGAGAGCACCCAGCTCTGCTGGGACGGGCCATGCCCTCTGCGCGGGCTCTGAAGACGGCGGGACCCTTGGAGGCCGGGCAGCACAGGGGCAGGTGAGCGGCCCTTGCCCACGGCTGCAGCATCAGGAGTTCCCAGGGCCTGGGCAGGTCCCGTCCAGCGCAGCCCAAGGCCGTTTGCGCTGGCACAGCTCAAGGGAGACCCCGGCTTCTGCTTTCCGGGAGGGACAGGCGGCAGAGGGGGCTCTGCTAAAGATGCTTCCAGCTGTGTGTGGAAAGGCCTCCCACATTTCATCGAGAGCTGGCAATATTTCAGGAAAGCACCCCCTGTCGCTGCTCGGTTTGACTGCATGGCAGCTCAGGGGCTGGGTCAGACGCTCACCTGGGGCTGCCCAGGAAAGTCCCAGGAGGTGACAGCCCTTCTTTTCTACTCCCACTGCTGCTCCGCTCCATCCCTGGCAGAGGGAGCACATCCCCACATTTCAGGCCTCTTTCTGCACAAGTTGGTACCGCTTCCATCCTAAAATGGGGAGTTTTCCCTCTCTACAGCCCCACGGCACTGGGGGTGATGGGCACAAGGACCCCTGGGGGCTCCCTGCAGGGCTGCCCACATTGTCTGCGTCCCTTGCCCAGTAAAAAGGGTCCCCTTCTTGCTCTCTCGTAGCAGGGGACACTAAACCCAGGAACCAGCGCTCTGCGGGTTTTTTCGCCACAGCTGTTTCATCTGCACGTTTCCAAGGCCAGGCCTGCAGCCTGAGAACACATCCAAGGTGACACGGACGCTCTCACAGTTACACCGTTGGAGCCCCTGAAGAGAGGAAATTTGCCACTTTCCAAATGGTCCCCACGGTTTAGGGGGTGCAGCCCCGCTTGTCTTCTCCTCCTGGGCTGGTATCATTTTGTTGAGGAGTCGTCCTAGCAAGAAGATTTAAACATTCCTTAGCAAGCTTCAGTCATTCACACCTTCATTTCTGACAAAACAAAACTACAATGTAGAGCTATTGCATTAAATAAAAACGCACATGAATTATAGCTACCCTCATTTTATGTCATGTATTCAAAAAAATAGAGAAATCATATCTAAAGTTCTTTAATATTCCTTTTTCATTAGTAGCTGTATCTTCAGGTACAACATTTTAGCCACGTAGTCAGCACCCCACTGACTTCATGAAAGCATTCAATTGCTCTCATTCCTTCCTGCAATAACGTTGAGAAGAGACAAACACCTGAGCAATGGGCGCACAAGAACAACTTGGAGCAAAGCGACGCTGCTGCGCAGCTGCATCCTCCCCCCTTTGCTGGTGCAGCCACTGATGGGGGCAACCGCGCAAGGGCCGGGGGATCTGCCCCTCTTCTGGCTGCCCCCCAAGGCCGGTTTGCTGCAGGGAGCTGGAAATCCTCCAGCCAGGCTCACGGCGGGGTCCTTCCTGCCTCCTCGGCTCTCGCAGGACAACTGGTGTGGAGCCACCAAGTGAACTCCAGCTTGAAACCGAGCTGGGAGAGAAGAGGGGGGGGTTAAGCCACAGAAAAGTTTCCCCAGCTCCACTTTACAATCTTACTATGGTTTGAGAAAACCCATAGCAATTTAGTGTTGTTTAGACAATTATTCTTCAACCTGATGACCCTCCCCACCCGGGAAGGGGAGTTGGGGAAAGCGAGGAAACACGAGGGTTGAAACAGAAATAGATTTAATAGGATAAGACCAAATAATTGACAATGACACTAAAGAAACAGTATTAATGACGATATTAATCCAAGACATACAAGAATTCTAGCCAGGCAATTTTATCAGCAGGACGCTCTACACTCCCCACGGGGGACAGCAAATATGGGAGGCCGCGAGCGCTGCGCCTTTGGGAGGAAGGGAAGGGCTCGATCGGAGCAAGGTGGGGAGCAGGTGTGTGTCTGCACTCACCGGTGGGATCCAGGAGTGCCGGAGGGGAAGAGGTCAGACAGCAGCACCCACCACAGGGGCAACGCCAAACAGCCACGCCGGCCGTGCGCCACAGAGAAACCCCCAGCCCGCCCTCCTGCGGGGACTGTCCCCACGGCACGGGACAGGCAGGGCGTCCCGGCACGGGGCCGTACTCACCCGCAGGCTCGGTGCAACCCCTGCAGCTCCACACCATCCGCCTCCTCCTACGTGGCCGCTTTCCCCCAGCTGGAGGACGCGGCCCCAGCTTGGTAAGCGGTGGCGCAGGCGGTGCCCGATGCCAGCAGCCCGGCCAGGCGCCCTGCCAGCCACCCACGGGGTCGCCGTCAGCGCCCGCACCTCGGGGGACAGAGCCCACCTCCCTCCCGGGCTCACCTGGGCCACCACCGTGCCGGTGCCACCCAGGCACGGCGAGCTGCCCCTTCCACGCAGGACACGCACCAACCTCACGCCGTCCCTCGCCCCTGCCCAGCCCCGCCGCCCTTTGCAGAGAGCCCCAAAGCGCCGCCCCGCCGGGGCAGGGAGCCCACGCGGGGGCAGCCGGGGCACCCCGCATCGGCGCCGCCGGCCCGGGGCCCAGGGCACGGACAGCCGGGGGCGCACGGGCAGCTCGGCACCTACCGGCCACACAGAGAGGGGACCCCGCATCGCCCCCCGCCTCCGCACCCCAGGGAGCGGCCCCTCCCCAGCCCGGCACCCCACAGCCCGACCCCAGCCCGGGCGGCCTTACCCAGGGCCAGCAGCAGCACGGACGTGCCCCGACGCCGCCCCAGCTCGACGACGCCGCCTCCCACCGGCACCGGCACCGGCACCGGCACCGGCACCGGCACCGGCACCGGGATCGGGATCGGGCTCCAGCCCCGCCGCCGCCCGCACCCCCGTGGCCGGCAGCTCTCCCCGCCCGCCCCCGGCCGCCGCTAATGAGCGGCTGTGGCCGCGGCTAATGAAGGAGCGGGCGGGGCCGCAGCTCCCGAGCGCCCGGGGGCAGCCCCGTGCCCGCAGCCCCGGCCCCCCGCGTCCCCCCGCATCCTGCACCCCCGGCCCGCACAGCATCGCCCCCCCTCCGCACTCTGCCAGCACCCACGGCTCCCCGCATCCCGCCACCCTGCGCCCAGGGCCCCACCGCACCCCTGCACCAGCTCCCTCTCCCCAAAGCCCCCCACAGCCTGTGCTGCCCACTCCATGTTCTCCCCTCATCCTCGTACCAGCCGTTCCCAAGGATGTCATGTCCCTCGGGGGATTAGTTGGGATTTTGCATCTCTGGGGCCTCAGCCTGGCTCATGCCCCGTCCGTCCCTACAGGGACGGGCTGTGGCTTCTACAGCGCTGCAGGCGAGTGTCCTGCAGCCACCCAGGGGCAGGAAGCCCCTAAGGCACAGGGACTCTGAGGGTCTCCCCAGGAGCACCGCGTGCAGCTCAGCACAGTCGCCACCAAAAATGTAGCAGATTTTGGGACTGAACAAGGGATGTTTAAACCGACCACGGTGCCCATCCCTGGAAACATTCAAGGTCGGGTTGGATGGGGCTCTGAGCAACCTGATCTAGTTGAAGATGTCCCTGCTAACTGTGGGGGGGCTGGACTAGATGACCTTTACAGGTCCCTTCCAACCCAACACATTCTGTGATTGTAGGTGGGGACACCAGGCCAGCTTCCCATCCCTGCACCGGGAACAACCCCACAGCATGCAGGGGCTGGTAACCTGCGGCAGGCAAGCGGCCGCCCCCCTGCTCCTTTTCAGTTGTTCAGTCTGTCACTGCTACTTACTTCAAAGACTGATAGTTTAGATGAACCCTCAAATAAATTTTCTTAAAATAATATTAAACAATGGTTTGATTTTTTTTTTTGAGTTTTATTAACAAAACATTCAATGGTTATTTCCGTAGATGAACACAACTCTTTATTAACAACAACACAACTACCTACAGCTACTAACAACACCACAACTGCCTACAACTACTAAGAACAACACAACCAACTACAAAACACAACTATACACAACTATATACATCTCTTCCTCTTCACACCTCCACTTTCTTTCCTCTGGTCTCTGCACATCTGCCACCCCTGGAAGAAAAACAAGTGGCACGGTCGTTTGGCTAACGCGCAGCACCTTGCTGAGCAGAGCTGGGGCTTCCCCAGCCAGCTCAGCAGCAGCAGCTGCTTCAGGTCAGGCTTCGCCCTGATGGGCATTCGATGGCCACAGCCCTGCGACATGCTGGGGACAGCAGGACTCTGCCACCAGCACTGAGCCCCGCCTGGGCTCGGGCTTACGCTTGCCTGTCCTGGCCCTAAGAAACCACTCCCATCCCAAAGCGGACGGGGGCTCAGGGCAGCGCGGTGGGGGCGGTTGTGCCGCCAGGACGAGGGGAGCGGGCACCATGTCCCTGCAGCGGGGACCACCCACCCCCGCCCCATCCCCATCCCGATGGCAGGAGACCCTCCCTCCCTGCGGGTAGTGCATGGGGAGCACGTGCCTGTCCTCCTGATGGCGGGTCTACATCCATGGCCTCCTCCTCCTCCCCATCCACCTCCATTTCCTCATCCTCAGGCACATCGATGTCCATGGCCATCTCAAGCTGCATCCACATTTCCACGCTCCTCGCAGCCTCCTCCCCAGCCTCCAGCGCGAGTTGGCACATCCTAAGCCGAAAGGCAAGCAGAACAGTGCATTGGTCCTGCCTGCGCAACCCAGCAGACCCGTGGGACAGGGGTCTCCGCACCCCTGCCCCTCTCGCCTCCCGGGGAGAGCTGTGGGCACATCCCCAGCAGGAGATCCTTGGCCACCAGCACCCACCAGTGCTGGCGCCCCAGTGTCTGCAGCTGGAGGCTCCTGTTCTTCCGTATCTTCTTCATTTTGGGGTGAGGCATGCTCCTGCGGATCTGGCAGAGCAGAGAGGGCAGGGGTGAGTGGCCCCGCTGCCTGCCCCATGGGGCCCCAGGCACATACCCCGGGTCCCCCACGCAGACCCTGCCCCCATGCTTCCTGGGCGCCCAGAAGCTCCTTACTCTGTGCAGGCAGCCTTTGGGCTCGGCGCTGCTGCGCTGGCAGGGCTCGGCTCCCACGGCTCCAGCCTGGAAAGGGGCAGCGCAGGCACCAGTTCAGGCTCTGGGCAGCACCCAACTGCTCCCGGCGAGCATCCCTGCAGCACCAGCCCGGGGCACCCTGGGCCGTGTGTGGGGACGTGTCCCCCCGCGCAGGGATGCTGCATCCCAGCAGGGCATGAGGAGCCCCGCAGGGCTTCTCCCAGCCCCTGGCCTCGCAGGGGTGGGGGGAGAGGGGGAGCCAAGCTCCCAGCCCCCCGAGCACCAGGGGGTGCCCACCTCCGGGGAGTGGGGCCATACCTCTGCCAGCACACGCGGATTCTCCTTCATGGTCACAACGCTATGGGAGACGAATTGGGAGCAGGAAGGGAAGGGAAGGGAAGGGCTGGGTCGAGGGTCGGGACTGTCAGGAGCAGGAGAGCAGGGCTGTGTGGGGAGCAGGAGAGAAGGGCTGTCGGGCACAGGGCAGAGGGGATGCGTTGTGCCCGTTGCCAGGGACTGGCAGTTGCAGATGGAACACGGGCCACGGCAACGGGAGCGCAGTGGGGATGGGGACGAGCCCCCTTAAAGGGGGGGCAGCTTAATACATACATACCCCCCAAAGTTAAGAATCCCGACACATTACACTTCGTTCCTGTCTTCAGTGGCTCTTCCTAACCATCCCGTCATGCCTGGCAGTCACACACACCCCACAGGAAAGTTCTCCAGCTACTTCATGCTGGAGCTGATGTTCACCTCACATTTCATGGCCATCCCTTTCTGGTCTCTGCTCTCGCTCTGCATCTGTACAGCACGTGGGGCTGACCAGTGCCCATGGACCTTTCTCCAGTGACCAGCACATCAGTTAAGGCCACGGGGTTTGGCAGGGCTACCAGGGATGCTTGTGTTCCCTCCAGCTCTAAGGCTGGAAGAGCATTGCCCGTCTCTGCCATGGCAGCAGAAGGAGTTACGACAGCCCTGGACAATCCTGGTGGACTATTGCCGGGGCAGGAATGCTCACAGAAAGTGGTGGAAGGCAGTTAGTCGGCCATTTAACAAGTGGGTTTTGCCCAGGGCATTGCAGCCTCTCTGTGGGACGCTGGGGCAAGTGCTGCCCATCCTTCCCAAAGAGGTCTGGACGGATGGAAATGCCAAGAAAAACACAGCCTGTCTCCACATACAAGTGCCAGCCCAGTCTCCAGGCAGCCCTCATCGTTCTCCATTCCTTATGGTCTCATCATACAACAGCTCTTACGGGTTAGGAGGTGACCAGCCACAACAGAGGCCCAAAGGCAAAACCCCAGAGCAAACCCAGCTACAACTCCAAAAACCAATTGACAGGTCCCGGTGACACCAAGAGAGTCATCGCAGTCTCTGGGCAGGGCTGGAGCTTGTACTGCTGGTGGCATCTGGGCCAAGGCAGCTCCTTGAGAGCACCCAGCTCTGCTGGGACGGGCCATGCCCTCTGCGCGGGCTCTGAAGACGGCGGGACCCTTGGAGGCCGGGCAGCACAGGGGCAGGTGAGCGGCCCTTGCCCACGGCTGCAGCATCAGGAGTTCCCAGGGCCTGGGCAGGTCCCGTCCAGCGCAGCCCAAGGCCGTTTGCGCTGGCACAGCTCAAGGGAGACCCCGGCTTCTGCTTTCCGGGAGGGACAGGCGGCAGAGGGGGCTCTGCTAAAGATGCTTCCAGCTGTGTGTGGAAAGGCCTCCCACATTTCATCGAGAGCTGGCAATATTTCAGGAAAGCACCCCCTGTCGCTGCTCGGTTTGACTGCATGGCAGCTCAGGGGCTGGGTCAGACGCTCACCTGGGGCTGCCCAGGAAAGTCCCAGGAGGTGACAGCCCTTCTTTTCTACTCCCACTGCTGCTCCGCTCCATCCCTGGCAGAGGGAGCACATCCCCACATTTCAGGCCTCTTTCTGCACAAGTTGGTACCGCTTCCATCCTAAAATGGGGAGTTTTCCCTCTCTACAGCCCCACGGCACTGGGGGTGATGGGCACAAGGACCCCTGGGGGCTCCCTGCAGGGCTGCCCACATTGTCTGCGTCCCTTGCCCAGTAAAAAGGGTCCCCTTCTTGCTCTCTCGTAGCAGGGGACACTAAACCCAGGAACCAGCGCTCTGCGGGTTTTTTCGCCACAGCTGTTTCATCTGCACGTTTCCAAGGCCAGGCCTGCAGCCTGAGAACACATCCAAGGTGACACGGACGCTCTCACAGTTACACCGTTGGAGCCCCTGAAGAGAGGAAATTTGCCACTTTCCAAATGGTCCCCACGGTTTAGGGGGTGCAGCCCCGCTTGTCTTCTCCTCCTGGGCTGGTATCATTTTGTTGAGGAGTCGTCCTAGCAAGAAGATTTAAACATTCCTTAGCAAGCTTCAGTCATTCACACCTTCATTTCTGACAAAACAAAACTACAATGTAGAGCTATTGCATTAAATAAAAACGCACATGAATTATAGCTACCCTCATTTTATGTCATGTATTCAAAAAAATAGAGAAATCATATCTAAAGTTCTTTAACATTCCTTTTTCATTAGTAGCTGTATCTTCAGGTACAACATTTTAGCCACGTAGTCAGCACCCCACTGACTTCATGAAAGCATTCAATTGCTCTCATTCCTTCCTGCAATAACGTTGAGAAGAGACAAACACCTGAGCAATGGGCGCACAAGAACAACTTGGAGCAAAGCGACGCTGCTGCGCAGCTGCATCCTCCCCCCTTTGCTGGTGCAGCCACTGATGGGGGCAACCGCGCAAGGGCCGGGGGATCTGCCCCTCTTCTGGCTGCCCCCCAAGGCCGGTTTGCTGCAGGGAGCTGGAAATCCTCCAGCCAGGCTCACGGCGGGGTCCTTCCTGCCTCCTCGGCTCTCGCAGGACAACTGGTGTGGAGCCACCAAGTGAACTCCAGCTTGAAACCGAGCTGGGAGAGAAGAGGGGGGGGTTAAGCCACAGAAAAGTTTCCCCAGCTCCACTTTACAATCTTACTATGGTTTGAGAAAACCCATAGCAATTTAGTGTTGTTTAGACAATTATTCTTCAACCTGATGACCCTCCCCACCCGGGAAGGGGAGTTGGGGAAAGCGAGGAAACACGAGGGTTGAAACAGAAATAGATTTAATAGGATAAGACCAAATAATTGACAATGACACTAAAGAAACAGTATTAATGACGATATTAATCCAAGACATACAAGAATTCTAGCCAGGCAATTTTATCAGCAGGACGCTCTACACTCCCCACGGGGGACAGCAAATATGGGAGGCCGCGAGCGCTGCGCCTTTGGGAGGAAGGGAAGGGCTCGATCGGAGCAAGGTGGGGAGCAGGTGTGTGTCTGCACTCACCGGTGGGATCCAGGAGTGCCGGAGGGGAAGAGGTCAGACAGCAGCACCCACCACAGGGGCAACGCCAAACAGCCACGCCGGCCGTGCGCCACAGAGAAACCCCCAGCCCGCCCTCCTGCGGGGACTGTCCCCACGGCACGGGACAGGCAGGGCGTCCCGGCACGGGGCCGTACTCACCCGCAGGCTCGGTGCAACCCCTGCAGCTCCACACCATCCGCCTCCTCCTACGTGGCCGCTTTCCCCCAGCTGGAGGACGCGGCCCCAGCTTGGTAAGCGGTGGCGCAGGCGGTGCCCGATGCCAGCAGCCCGGCCAGGCGCCCTGCCAGCCACCCACGGGGTCGCCGTCAGCGCCCGCACCTCGGGGGACAGAGCCCACCTCCCTCCCGGGCTCACCTGGGCCACCACCGTGCCGGTGCCACCCAGGCACGGCGAGCTGCCCCTTCCACGCAGGACACGCACCAACCTCACGCCGTCCCTCGCCCCTGCCCAGCCCCGCCGCCCTTTGCAGAGAGCCCCAAAGCGCCGCCCCGCCGGGGCAGGGAGCCCACGCGGGGGCAGCCGGGGCACCCCGCATCGGCGCCGCCGGCCCGGGGCCCAGGGCACGGACAGCCGGGGGCGCACGGGCAGCTCGGCACCTACCGGCCACACAGAGAGGGGACCCCGCATCGCCCCCCGCCTCCGCACCCCAGGGAGCGGCCCCTCCCCAGCCCGGCACCCCACAGCCCGACCCCAGCCCGGGCGGCCTTACCCAGGGCCAGCAGCAGCACGGACGTGCCCCGACGCCGCCCCAGCTCGACGACGCCGCCTCCCACCGGCACCGGCACCGGCACCGGCACCGGCATCGGGATCGGGCTCCAGCCCCGCCGCCGCCCGCACCCCCGTGGCCGGCAGCTCTCCCCGCCCGCCCCCGGCCGCCGCTAATGAGCGGCTGTGGCCGCGGCTAATGAAGGAGCGGGCGGGGCCGCAGCTCCCGAGCGCCCGGGGGCAGCCCCGTGCCCGCAGCCCCGGCCCCCCGCGTCCCCCCGCATCCTGCACCCCCGGCCCGCACAGCATCGCCCCCCCTCCGCACTCTGCCAGCACCCACGGCTCCCCGCATCCCGCCACCCTGCGCCCAGGGCCCCACCGCACCCCTGCACCAGCTCCCTCTCCCCAAAGCCCCCCACAGCCTGTGCTGCCCACTCCATGTTCTCCCCTCATCCTCGTACCAGCCGTTCCCAAGGATGTCATGTCCCTCGGGGGATTAGTTGGGATTTTGCATCTCTGGGGCCTCAGCCTGGCTCATGCCCCGTCCGTCCCTACAGGGACGGGCTGTGGCTTCTACAGCGCTGCAGGCGAGTGTCCTGCAGCCACCCAGGGGCAGGAAGCCCCTAAGGCACAGGGACTCTGAGGGTCTCCCCAGGAGCACCGCGTGCAGCTCAGCACAGTCGCCACCAAAAATGTAGCAGATTTTGGGACTGAACAAGGGATGTTTAAACCGACCACGGTGCCCATCCCTGGAAACATTCAAGGTCGGGTTGGATGGGGCTCTGAGCAACCTGATCTAGTTGAAGATGTCCCTGCTAACTGTGGGGGGGCTGGACTAGATGACCTTTACAGGTCCCTTCCAACCCAACACAGTCTGTGATTGTAGGTGGGGACACCAGGCCAGCTTCCCATCCCTGCACCGGGAACAACCCCACAGCATGCAGGGGCTGGTAACCTGCGGCAGGCAAGCGGCCGCCCCCCTGCTCCTTTTCAGTTGTTCAGTCTGTCACTGCTACTTACTTCAAAGACTGATAGTTTAGATGAACCCTCAAATAAATTTTCTTAAAATAATATTAAACAATGGTTTGATTTTTTTTTTTGAGTTTTATTAACAAAACATTCAATGGTTATTTCCGTAGATGAACACAACTCTTTATTAACAACAACACAACTACCTACAGCTACTAACAACACCACAACTGCCTACAACTACTAAGAACAACACAACCAACTACAAAACACAACTATACACAACTATATACATCTCTTCCTCTTCACACCTCCACTTTCTTTCCTCTGGTCTCTGCACATCTGCCACCCCTGGAAGAAAAACAAGTGGCACGGTCGTTTGGCTAACGCGCAGCACCTTGCTGAGCAGAGCTGGGGCTTCCCCAGCCAGCTCAGCAGCAGCAGCTGCTTCAGGTCAGGCTTCGCCCTGATGGGCATTCGATGGCCACAGCCCTGCGACATGCTGGGGACAGCAGGACTCTGCCACCAGCACTGAGCCCCGCCTGGGCTCGGGCTTACGCTTGCCTGTCCTGGCCCTAAGAAACCACTCCCATCCCAAAGCGGACGGGGGCTCAGGGCAGCGCGGTGGGGGCGGTTGTGCCGCCAGGACGAGGGGAGCGGGCACCATGTCCCTGCAGCGGGGACCACCCACCCCCGCCCCATCCCCATCCCGATGGCAGGAGACCCTCCCTCCCTGCGGGTAGTGCATGGGGAGCACGTGCCTGTCCTCCTGATGGCAGGTCTACATCCATGGCCTCCTCCTCCTCCCCATCCACCTCCATTTCCTCATCCTCAGGCACATCGATGTCCATGGCCATCTCAAGCTGCATCCACATTTCCACGCTCCTCGCAGCCTCCTCCCCAGCCTCCAGCGCGAGTTGGCACATCCTAAGCCGAAAGGCAAGCAGAACAGTGCATTGGTCCTGCCTGCGCAACCCAGCAGACCCGTGGGACAGGGGTCTCCGCACCCCTGCCCCTCTCGCCTCCCGGGGAGAGCTGTGGGCACATCCCCAGCAGGAGATCCTTGGCCACCAGCACCCACCAGTGCTGGCGCCCCAGTGTCTGCAGCTGGAGGCTCCTGTTCTTCCGTATCTTCTTCATTTTGGGGTGAGGCATGCTCCTGCGGATCTGGCAGAGCAGAGAGGGCAGGGGTGAGTGGCCCCGCTGCCTGCCCCATGGGGCCCCAGGCACATACCCCGGGTCCCCCACGCAGACCCTGCCCCCATGCTTCCTGGGCGCCCAGAAGCTCCTTACTCTGTGCAGGCAGCCTTTGGGCTCGGCGCTGCTGCGCTGGCAGGGCTCGGCTCCCACGGCTCCAGCCTGGAAAGGGGCAGCGCAGGCACCAGTTCAGGCTCTGGGCAGCACCCAACTGCTCCCGGCGAGCATCCCTGCAGCACCAGCCCGGGGCACCCTGGGCCGTGTGTGGGGACGTGTCCCCCCGCGCAGGGATGCTGCATCCCAGCAGGGCATGAGGAGCCCCGCAGGGCTTCTCCCAGCCCCTGGCCTCGCAGGGGTGGGGGGAGAGGGGGAGCCAAGCTCCCAGCCCCCCGAGCACCAGGGGGTGCCCACCTCCGGGGAGCGGGGCCATACCTCTGCCAGCACACGCGGATTCTCCTTCATGGTCACAACGCTATGGGAGACAAATTGGGAGCAGGAAGGGAAGGGAAGGGAAGGGCTGGGTCGAGGGTCGGGACTGTCAGGAGCAGGAGAGCAGGGCTGTGTGGGGAGCAGGAGAGAAGGGCTGTCAGGCGCAGGGCAGAGGGGATGCGTTGTGCCCGTTGCCAGGGACTGGCAGTTGCAGATGGAACACGGGCCACGGCAACGGGAGCGCAGTGGGGATGGGGACGAGCCCCCTTAAAGGGGGGGCAGCTTAATACAGACATACCCCCCAAAGTTAAGAATCCCGACACATTACACTTCGTTCCTGTCTTCAGTGGCTCTTCCTAACCATCCCGTCATGCCTGGCAGTCACACACACCCCACAGGAAAGTTCTCCAGCTACTTCATGCTGGAGCTGATGTTCACCTCACATTTCATGGCCATCCCTTTCTGGTCTCTGCTCTCGCTCTGCATCTGTACAGCACGTGGGGCTGACCAGTGCCCATGGACCTTTCTCCAGTGACCAGCACATCAGTTAAGGCCACGGGGTTTGGCAGGGCTACCAGGGATGCTTGTGTTCCCTCCAGCTCTAAGGCTGGAAGAGCATTGCCCGTCTCTGCCATGGCAGCAGAAGGAGTTACGACAGCCCTGGACAATCCTGGTGGACTATTGCCGGGGCAGGAATGCTCACAGAAAGTGGTGGAAGGCAGTTAGTCGGCCATTTAACAAGTGGGTTTTGCCCAGGGCATTGCAGCCTCTCTGTGGGACGCTGGGGCAAGTGCTGCCCATCCTTCCCAAAGAGGTCTGGACGGATGGAAATGCCAAGAAAAACACAGCCTGTCTCCACATACAAGTGCCAGCCCAGTCTCCAGGCAGCCCTCATCGTTCTCCATTCCTTATGGTCTCATCATACAACAGCTCTTACGGGTTAGGAGGTGACCAGCCACAACAGAGGCCCAAAGGCAAAACCCCAGAGCAAACCCAGCTACAACTCCAAAAACCAATTGACAGGTCCCGGTGACACCAAGAGAGTCATCGCAGTCTCTGGGCAGGGCTGGAGCTTGTACTGCTGGTGGCATCTGGGCCAAGGCAGCTCCTTGAGAGCACCCAGCTCTGCTGGGACGGGCCATGCCCTCTGCGCGGGCTCTGAAGACGGCGGGACCCTTGGAGGCCGGGCAGCACAGGGGCAGGTGAGCGGCCCTTGCCCACGGCTGCAGCATCAGGAGTTCCCAGGGCCTGGGCAGGTCCCGTCCAGCGCAGCCCAAGGCCGTTTGCGCTGGCACAGCTCAAGGGAGACCCCGGCTTCTGCTTTCCGGGAGGGACAGGCGGCAGAGGGGGCTCTGCTAAAGATGCTTCCAGCTGTGTGTGGAAAGGCCTCCCACATTTCATCGAGAGCTGGCAATATTTCAGGAAAGCACCCCCTGTCGCTGCTCGGTTTGACTGCATGGCAGCTCAGGGGCTGGGTCAGACGCTCACCTGGGGCTGCCCAGGAAAGTCCCAGGAGGTGACAGCCCTTCTTTTCTACTCCCACTGCTGCTCCGCTCCATCCCTGGCAGAGGGAGCACATCCCCACATTTCAGGCCTCTTTCTGCACAAGTTGGTACCGCTTCCATCCTAAAATGGGGAGTTTTCCCTCTCTACAGCCCCACGGCACTGGGGGTGATGGGCACAAGGACCCCTGGGGGCTCCCTGCAGGGCTGCCCACATTGTCTGCGTCCCTTGCCCAGTAAAAAGGGTCCCCTTCTTGCTCTCTCGTAGCAGGGGACACTAAACCCAGGAACCAGCGCTCTGCGGGTTTTTTCGCCACAGCTGTTTCATCTGCACGTTTCCAAGGCCAGGCCTGCAGCCTGAGAACACATCCAAGGTGACACGGACGCTCTCACAGTTACACCGTTGGAGCCCCTGAAGAGAGGAAATTTGCCACTTTCCAAATGGTCCCCACGGTTTACGGGGTGCAGCCCCGCTTGTCTTCTCCTCCTGGGCTGGTATCATTTTGTTGAGGAGTCGTCCTAGCAAGAAGATTTAAACATTCCTTAGCAAGCTTCAGTCATTCACACCTTCATTTCTGACAAAACAAAACTACAATGTAGAGCTATTGCATTAAATAAAAACGCACATGAATTATAGCTACCCTCATTTTATGTCATGTATTCAAAAAAATAGAGAAATCATATCTAAAGTTCTTTAATATTCCTTTTTCATTAGTAGCTGTATCTTCAGGTACAACATTTTAGCCACGTAGTCAGCACCCCACTGACTTCATGAAAGCATTCAATTGCTCTCATTCCTTCCTGCAATAACGTTGAGAAGAGACAAACACCTGAGCAATGGGCGCACAAGAACAACTTGGAGCAAAGCGACGCTGCTGCGCAGCTGCATCCTCCCCCCTTTGCTGGTGCAGCCACTGATGGGGGCAACCGCGCAAGGGCCGGGGGATCTGCCCCTCTTCTGGCTGCCCCCCAAGGCCGGTTTGCTGCAGGGAGCTGGAAATCCTCCAGCCAGGCTCACGGCGGGGTCCTTCCTGCCTCCTCGGCTCTCGCAGGACAACTGGTGTGGAGCCACCAAGTGAACTCCAGCTTGAAACCGAGCTGGGAGAGAAGAGGGGGGGGTTAAGCCACAGAAAAGTTTCCCCAGCTCCACTTTACAATCTTACTATGGTTTGAGAAAACCCATAGCAATTTAGTGTTGTTTAGACAATTATTCTTCAACCTGATGACCCTCCCCACCCGGGAAGGGGAGTTGGGGAAAGCGAGGAAACACGAGGGTTGAAACAGAAATAGATTTAATAGGATAAGACCAAATAATTGACAATGACACTAAAGAAACAGTATTAATGACGATATTAATCCAAGACATACAAGAATTCTAGCCAGGCAATTTTATCAGCAGGACGCTCTACACTCCCCACGGGGGACAGCAAATATGGGAGGCCGCGAGCGCTGCGCCTTTGGGAGGAAGGGAAGGGCTCGATCGGAGCAAGGTGGGGAGCAGGTGTGTGTCTGCACTCACCGGTGGGATCCAGGAGTGCCGGAGGGGAAGAGGTCAGACAGCAGCACCCACCACAGGGGCAACGCCAAACAGCCACGCCGGCCGTGCGCCACAGAGAAACCCCCAGCCCGCCCTCCTGCGGGGACTGTCCCCACGGCACGGGACAGGCAGGGCGTCCCGGCACGGGGCCGTACTCACCCGCAGGCTCGGTGCAACCCCTGCAGCTCCACACCATCCGCCTCCTCCTACGTGGCCGCTTTCCCCCAGCTGGAGGACGCGGCCCCAGCTTGGTAAGCGGTGGCGCAGGCGGTGCCCGATGCCAGCAGCCCGGCCAGGCGCCCTGCCAGCCACCCACGGGGTCGCCGTCAGCGCCCGCACCTCGGGGGACAGAGCCCACCTCCCTCCCGGGCTCACCTGGGCCACCACCGTGCCGGTGCCACCCAGGCACGGCGAGCTGCCCCTTCCACGCAGGACACGCACCAACCTCACGCCGTCCCTCGCCCCTGCCCAGCCCCGCCGCCCTTTGCAGAGAGCCCCAAAGCGCCGCCCCGCCGGGGCAGGGAGCCCACGCGGGGGCAGCCGGGGCACCCCGCATCGGCGCCGCCGGCCCGGGGCCCAGGGCACGGACAGCCGGGGGCGCACGGGCAGCTCGGCACCTACCGGCCACACAGAGAGGGGACCCCGCATCGCCCCCCGCCTCCGCACCCCAGGGAGCGGCCCCTCCCCAGCCCGGCACCCCACAGCCCGACCCCAGCCCGGGCGGCCTTACCCAGGGCCAGCAGCAGCACGGACGTGCCCCGACGCCGCCCCAGCTCGACGACGCCGCCTCCCGCCGGCACCGGCACCGGCATCGGGAGCGGGCTCCAGCCCCGCCGCCGCCCGCACCCCCGTGGCCGGCAGCTCTCCCCGCCCGCCCCCGGCCGCCGCTAATGAGCGGCTGTGGCCGCGGCTAATGAAGGAGCGGGCGGGGCCGCAGCTCCCGAGCGCCCGGGGGCAGCCCCGTGCCCGCAGCCCCGGCCCCCCGCGTCCCCCCGCATCCTGCACCCCCGGCCCGCACAGCATCGCCCCCCCTCCGCACTCTGCCAGCACCCACGGCTCCCCGCATCCCGCCACCCTGCGCCCAGGGCCCCACCGCACCCCTGCACCAGCTCCCTCTCCCCAAAGCCCCCCACAGCCTGTGCTGCCCACTCCATGTTCTCCCCTCATCCTCGTACCAGCCGTTCCCAAGGATGTCATGTCCCTCGGGGGATTAGTTGGGATTTTGCATCTCTGGGGCCTCAGCCTGGCTCATGCCCCGTCCGTCCCTACAGGGACGGGCTGTGGCTTCTACAGCGCTGCAGGCGAGTGTCCTGCAGCCACCCAGGGGCAGGAAGCCCCTAAGGCACAGGGACTCTGAGGGTCTCCCCAGGAGCACCGCGTGCAGCTCAGCACAGTCGCCACCAAAAATGTAGCAGATTTTGGGACTGAACAAGGGATGTTTAAACCGACCACGGTGCCCATCCCTGGAAACATTCAAGGTCGGGTTGGATGGGGCTCTGAGCAACCTGATCTAGTTGAAGATGTCCCTGCTAACTGTGGGGGGGCTGGACTAGATGACCTTTACAGGTCCCTTCCAACCCAACACATTCTGTGATTGTAGGTGGGGACACCAGGCCAGCTTCCCATCCCTGCACCGGGAACAACCCCACAGCATGCAGGGGCTGGTAACCTGCGGCAGGCAAGCGGCCGCCCCCCTGCTCCTTTTCAGTTGTTCAGTCTGTCACTGCTACTTACTTCAAAGACTGATAGTTTAGATGAACCCTCAAATAAATTTTCTTAAAATAATATTAAACAATGGTTTGATTTTTTTTTTTGAGTTTTATTAACAAAACATTCAATGGTTATTTCCGTAGATGAACACAACTCTTTATTAACAACAACACAACTACCTACAGCTACTAACAACACCACAACTGCCTACAACTACTAAGAACAACACAACCAACTACAAAACACAACTATACACAACTATATACATCTCTTCCTCTTCACACCTCCACTTTCTTTCCTCTGGTCTCTGCACATCTGCCACCCCTGGAAGAAAAACAAGTGGCACGGTCCTTTGGCTAACGCGCAGCACCTTGCTGAGCAGAGCTGGGGCTTCCCCAGCCAGCTCAGCAGCAGCAGCTGCTTCAGGTCAGGCTTCGCCCTGATGGGCATTTGATGGCCACAGCCCTGCGACATGCTGGGGACAGCAGGACTCTGCCACCAGCACTGAGCCCCGCCTGGGCTCGGGCTTACGCTTGCCTGTCCTGGCCCTAAGAAACCACTCCCATCCCAAAGCGGACGGGGGCTCAGGGCAGCGCGGTGGGGGCGGTTGTGCCGCCAGGACGAGGGGAGCGGGCACCATGTCCCTGCAGCGGGGACCACCCACCCCCGCCCCATCCCCATCCCGATGGCAGGAGACCCTCCCTCCCTGCGGGTAGTGCATGGGGAGCACGTGCCTGTCCTCCTGATGGCGGGTCTACATCCATGGCCTCCTCCTCCTCCCCATCCACCTCCATTTCCTCATCCTCAGGCACATCGATGTCCATGGCCATCTCAAGCTGCAACCACATTTCCACGCTCCTCGCAGCCTCCTCCCCAGCCTCCAGCGCGAGTTGGCACATCCTAAGCCGAAAGGCAAGCAGAACAGTGCATTGGTCCTGCCTGCGCAACCCAGCAGACCCGTGGGACAGGGGTCTCCGCACCCCTGCCCCTCTCGCCTCCCGGGGAGAGCTGTGGGCACATCCCCAGCAGGAGATCCTTGGCCACCAGCACCCACCAGTGCTGGCGCCCCAGTGTCTGCAGCTGGAGGCTCCTGTTCTTCCGTATCTTCTTCATTTTGGGGTGAGGCATGCTCCTGCGGATCTGGCAGAGCAGAGAGGGCAGGGGTGAGTGGCCCCGCTGCCTGCCCCATGGGGCCCCAGGCACATACCCCGGGTCCCCCACGCAGACCCTGCCCCCATGCTTCCTGGGCGCCCAGAAGCTCCTTACTCTGTGCAGGCAGCCTTTGGGCTCGGCGCTGCTGCGCTGGCAGGGCTCGGCTCCCACGGCTCCAGCCTGGAAAGGGGCAGCGCAGGCACCAGTTCAGGCTCTGGGCAGCACCCAACTGCTCCCGGCGAGCATCCCTGCAGCACCAGCCCGGGGCACCCTGGGCCGTGTGTGGGGACGTGTCCCCCCGCGCAGGGATGCTGCATCCCAGCAGGGCATGAGGAGCCCCGCAGGGCTTCTCCCAGCCCCTGGCCTCGCAGGGGTGGGGGGAGAGGGGGAGCCAAGCTCCCGGCCCCCCGAGCACCAGGGGGTGCCCACCTCCGGGGAGTGGGGCCATACCTCTGCCAGCACACGCGGATTCTCCTTCATGGTCACAACGCTATGGGAGACGAATTGGGAGCAGGAAGGGAAGGGAAGGGCAGGGCTGGGTCGAGGGTCGGGACTGTCAGGAGCAGGAGAGCAGGGCTGTGTGGGGAGCAGGAGAGAAGGGCTGTCGGGCACAGGGCAGAGGGGATGCGTTGTGCCCGTTGCCAGGGACTGGCAGTTGCAGATGGAACACGGGCCACGGCAACGGGAGCGCAGTGGGGATGGGGACGAGCCCCCTTAAAGGGGGGGCAGCTTAATACATACATACCCCCCAAAGTTAAGAATCCCGACACATTACACTTCGTTCCTGTCTTCAGTGGCTCTTCCTAACCATCCCGTCATGCCTGGCAGTCACACACACCCCACAGGAAAGTTCTCCAGCTACTTCATGCTGGAGCTGATGTTCACCTCACATTTCATGGCCATCCCTTTCTGGTCTCTGCTCTCGCTCTGCATCTGTACAGCACGTGGGGCTGACCAGTGCCCATGGACCTTTCTCCAGTGACCAGCACATCGGTTAAGGCCACGGTGTTTGGCAGGGCTACCAGGGATGCTTGTGTTCCCTCCAGCTCTAAGGCTGGAAGAGCATTGCCCGTCTCTGCCATGGCAGCAGAAGGAGTTACGACAGCCCTGGACAATCCTGGTGGACTATTGCCGGGGCAGGAATGCTCACAGAAAGTGGTGGAAGGCAGTTAGTCGGCCATTTAACAAGTGGGTTTTGCCCAGGGCATTGCAGCCTCTCTGTGGGACGCTGGGGCAAGTGCTGCCCATCCTTCCCAAAGAGGTCTGGACGGATGGAAATGCCAAGAAAAACACAGCCTGTCTCCACATACAAGTGCCAGCCCAGTCTCCAGGCAGCCCTCATCGTTCTCCATTCCTTATGGTCTCATCATACAACAGCTCTTACGGGTTAGGAGGTGACCAGCCACAACAGAGGCCCAAAGGCAAAACCCCAGAGCAAACCCAGCTACAACTCCAAAAACCAATTGACAGGTCCCGGTGACACCAAGAGAGTCATCGCAGTCTCTGGGCAGGGCTGGAGCTTGTACTGCTGGTGGCATCTGGGCCAAGGCAGCTCCTTGAGAGCACCCAGCTCTGCTGGGACGGGCCATGCCCTCTGCGCGGGCTCTGAAGACGGCGGGACCCTTGGAGGCCGGGCAGCACAGGGGCAGGTGAGCGGCCCTTGCCCACGGCTGCAGCATCAGGAGTTCCCAGGGCCTGGGCAGGTCCCGTCCAGCGCAGCCCAAGGCCGTTTGCGCTGGCACAGCTCAAGGGAGACCCCGGCTTCTGCTTTCCGGGAGGGACAGGCGGCAGAGGGGGCTCTGCTAAAGATGCTTCCAGCTGTGTGTGGAAAGGCCTCCCACATTTCATCGAGAGCTGGCAATATTTCAGGAAAGCACCCCCTCTCGCTGCTCGGTTTGACTGCATGGCAGCTCAGGGGCTGGGTCAGACGCTCACCTGGGGCTGCCCAGGAAAGTCCCAGGAGGTGACAGCCCTTCTTTTCTACTCCCACTGCTGCTCCGCTCCATCCCTGGCAGAGGGAGCACATCCCCACATTTCAGGCCTCTTTCTGCACAAGTTGGTACCGCTTCCATCCTAAAATTGGGAGTTTTCCCTCTCTACAGCCCCACGGCACTGGGGGTGATGGGCACAAGGACCCCTGGGGGCTCCCTGCAGGGCTGCCCACATTGTCTGCGTCCCTTGCCCAGTAAAAAGGGTCCCCTTCTTGCTCTCTCGTAGCAGGGGACACTAAACCCAGGAACCAGCGCTCTGCGGGTTTTTTCGCCACAGCTGTTTCATCTGCACGTTTCCAAGGCCAGGCCTGCAGCCTGAGAACACATCCAAGGTGACACGGACGCTCTCACAGTTACACCGTTGGAGCCCCTGAAGAGAGGAAATTTGCCACTTTCCAAACGGTCCCCACGGTTTAGGGGGTGCAGCCCCGCTTGTCTTCTCCTCCTGGGCTGGTATCATTTTGTTGAGGAGTCGTCCTAGCAAGAAGATTTAAACATTCGTTAGCAAGCTTCAGTCATTCACACCTTCATTTCTGACAAAACAAAACTACAATGTAGAGCTATTGCATTAAATAAAAACGCACATGAATTACAGCTACCCTCATTTTATGTCAGGTATTCAAAAAAATAGAGAAATCATATCTAAAGTTCTTTAACATTCCTTTTTCATTAGTAGCTGTATCTTCAGGTACAACATTTTAGCCACGTAGTCAGCACCCCACTGACTTCATGAAAGCATTCAATTGCTCTCATTCCTTCCTGCAATAACGTTGAGAAGAGACAAACACCTGAGCAATGGGCGCACAAGAACAACTTGGAGCAAAGCGACGCTGCTGCGCAGCTGCATCCTCCCCCCTTTGCTGGTGCAGCCACTGATGGGGGCAACCGCGCAAGGGCCGGGGGATCTGCCCCTCTTCTGGCTGCCCCCCAAGGCCGGTTTGCTGCAGGGAGCTGGAAATCCTCCAGCCAGGCTCACGGCGGGGTCCTTCCTGCCTCCTCGGCTCTCGCAGGACAACTGGTGTGGAGCCACCAAGTGAACTCCAGCTTGAAACCGAGCTGGGAGAGAAGAGGGGGGGGTTAAGCCACAGAAAAGTTTCCCCAGCTCCACTTTACAATCTTACTATGGTTTGAGAAAACCCATAGCAATTTAGTGTTGTTTAGACAATTATTCTTCAACCTGATGACCCTCCCCACCCGGGAAGGGGAGTTGGGGAAAGCGAGGAAACACGAGGGTTGAAACAGAAATAGATTTAATAGGATAAGACCAAATAATTGACAATGACACTAAAGAAACAGTATTAATGACGATATTAATACAAGACATACAAGAATTCTAGCCAGGCAATTTTATCAGCAGGACGCTCTACACTCCCCACGGGGGACAGCAAATATGGGAGGCCGCGAGCGCTGCGCCTTTGGGAGGAAGGGAAGGGCTCGATCGGAGCAAGGTGGGGAGCAGGTGTGTGTCTGCACTCACCGGTGGGATCCAGGAGTGCCGGAGGGGAAGAGGTCAGACAGCAGCACCCACCACAGGGGCAACGCCAAACAGCCACGCCGGCCGTGCGCCACAGAGAAACCCCCAGCCCGCCCTCCTGCGGGGACTGTCCCCACGGCACGGGACAGGCAGGGCGTCCCGGCACGGGGCCGTACTCACCCGCAGGCTCGGTGCAACCCCTGCAGCTCCACACCATCCGCCTCCTCCTACGTGGCCGCTTTCCCCCAGCTGGAGGACGCGGCCCCAGCTTGGTAAGCGGTGGCGCAGGCGGTGCCCGATGCCAGCAGCCCGGCCAGGCGCCCTGCCAGCCACCCACGGGGTCGCCGTCAGCGCCCGCACCTCGGGGGACAGAGCCCACCTCCCTCCCGGGCTCACCTGGGCCACCACCGTGCCGGTGCCACCCAGGCACGGCGAGCTGCCCCTTCCACGCAGGACACGCACCAACCTCACGCCGTCCCTCGCCCCTGCCCAGCCCCGCCGCCCTTTGCAGAGAGCCCCAAAGCGCCGCCCCGCCGGGGCAGGGAGCCCACGCGGGGGCAGCCGGGGCACCCCGCATCGGCGCCGCCGGCCCGGGGCCCAGGGCACGGACAGCCGGGGGCGCACGGGCAGCTCGGCACCTACCGGCCACACAGAGAGGGGACCCCGCATCGCCCCCCGCCTCCGCACCCCAGGGAGCGGCCCCTCCCCAGCCCGGCACCCCACAGCCCGACCCCAGCCCGGGCGGCCTTACCCAGGGCCAGCAGCAGCACGGACGTGCCCCGACGCCGCCCCAGCTCGACGACGCCGCCTCCCACCGGCACCGGCACCGGCACCGGCACCGGCACCGGGAGCGGGCTCCAGCCCCGCCGCCGCCCGCACCCCCGTGGCCGGCAGCTCTCCCCGCCCGCCCCCGCGGGGAGGGCGCCCGGCCCCGGCCGCCGCTAATGAGCGGCTGTGGCCGCGGCTAATGAAGGAGCGGGCGGGGCCGCAGCTCCCGAGCGCCCGGGGGCAGCCCCGTGCCCGCAGCCCCGGCCCCCCGCGTCCCCCCGCATCCTGCACCCCCGGCCCGCACAGCATCGCCCCCCCTCCGCACTCTGCCAGCACCCACGGCTCCCCGCATCCCGCCACCCTGCGCCCAGGGCCCCACCGCACCCCTGCACCAGCTCCCTCTCCCCAAAGCCCCCCACAGCCTGTGCTGCCCACTCCATGTTCTCCCCTCATCCTCGTACCAGCCGTTCCCAAGGATGTCATGTCCCTCGGGGGATTAGTTGGGATTTTGCATCTCTGGGGCCTCAGCCTGGCTCATGCCCCGTCCGTCCCTACAGGGACGGGCTGTGGCTTCTACAGCGCTGCAGGCGAGTGTCCTGCAGCCACCCAGGGGCAGGAAGCCCCTAAGGCACAGGGACTCTGAGGGTCTCCCCAGGAGCACCGCGTGCAGCTCAGCACAGTCGCCACCAAAAATGTAGCAGATTTTGGGACTGAACAAGGGATGTTTAAACCGACCACGGTGCCCAGCCCTGGAAACATTCAAGGTCGGGTTGGATGGGGCTCTGAGCAACCTGATCTAGTTGAAGATGTCCCTGCTAACTGGGGGGGGGCTGGACTAGATGACCTTTACAGGTCCCTTCCAACCCAACACATCCTGTGATTGTAGGTGGGGACACCAGGCCAGCTTCCCATCCCTGCACCGGGAACAACCCCACGGCATGCAGGGGCTGGTAACCTGCGGCAGGCAAGCGGCCGCCCCCCTGCTCCTTTTCAGTTGTTCAGTCTGTCACTGCCACTTATTTCAAAGACTGATAGTTTAGATGAACCCTCAAATAAATTTTCTTAAAATAATATTAAACAATGGTTTGATTATTTTTTTTGAGTTTTATTAAATATACTACATCAGTGTCTCGTACTCCATAATATTTTGATCACTCACAGACTGACTTGCTTAAAAATGTATTTTATAGAAAAACATCTGCAAAATTAAAGCTAAAAAAAATACATATTACACACCTCTGGACAATCCGCATGTTAGCAAAGAATACCTTTTATTATTTGACCTGAACATGTGCTTAAACAAGGAACATACTCATGAAACAGGACACACTCCTTGAATACGGCACACTTCAAACTACTCAGACTAAAGGAAAACGAGTGCAATCATCATTAATTGCATCTAACAACAGAACAATAACAACTACTTTTTATCCTTTGTTTTTACATTTTTTCCAAACTCATTCCATTTGCTCTCTTCCCACCACAACAAAACATTCAATGGTTATTTCCGTAGATCCCCGTCCTTACATTGCGTGAAGCAAACTTCATATCGGCTGGCCCATATTGACACTGAAGCATGCACAGGAGGATACTGCAAGTATTTGCAATGCAAATCTATTAAATACATGATAACTGAACAACAAGGTGTCCCTTTAACACTGCAATTCTATAGCCTTTTTCTGTGGTGGAAGTTTCCAGTGTATGAATTATAAAACAGCATACAGTTCAGAAACAGAAACAATTTTGCAAATTGTTTGTATTATCAACTATTAAATCTTTCTGAGAGCTGTGTCTAGCGCCGAAACCAAAGCCAGCTATTGAGTAGCCAGAAAGCTACAGTAATTGAATACATGATCATTTCCCTTTTAGCACGCTCTTTGTTTTCTTCTTCCAGAAGTTGTAGACGGCGATTAAGTTTGATTATCTAAAAATAAATAAAGGCTTTTAATACTTCATTGAAAGTTGCCAGACTTTCTAGATGCTTCTGAATAGCCATGCAAAATCAGTATCTCAGACAGAGGGATTTTAAACACTTGATAATTTGACTTTCTATCGTCAATGGCTAGTGATCAGATGTTGCTGTCCCTAATAAGTGGGAACAGAAACGGAGTCGGACTCTCCAGATTCCCAGGTCAGTAGAGGACACGTGAGGGCATTCCAGCAGGGGTACAGAGAGGACCTTTCGTATCTGTTATGCGTACCTTTGCAGCCACACAGAAAACCTGTTCCCCCATTTTACCACTACGGCTTTTGCTTAATGTTATCAACTACTGTGCTTTACATACCTGTCTTCTTAAGGAAGCAGCATCTACAACTGTCATGTCATCTGCTGTTCCCTCAAGCGTCGTATCCAAGTTGGAAATACCGTATCTACCAAACAAGGGAGATAGCTTAGCCGTCTCATCCATGCAAAGATTAGCAAGTACCATATTGTAGCAACATTCTAGTAGATGTAATTTTTTAGTGGTGGCGCTGAGAAGAAGGATAAAACTTTTTTTTCCCAGCTTTTACAGAGTTGTCTCTTTCAATAGGCTCCTAACCGAATAAAGCACAAACACATATGAAGTGGGTAAAAGTGCTTGACTGCATCTGGGTTTGTTGCTCTCCACATTTAAATATTTTAGGAGTTTCTCCACACGGACAGACTTCTTGCTGTCACTTGGTCTCTCAAGAGACTGTTTGCAGTTATTTAACTGACTGATGAAACTTGAAAATTCCCTGAGCTAAAAATGCTAAAGTTGCAAGAGATGTGGCAACTGATTAGAAATAATCAAATGAAGACCTGACAAGAACTGGGTGTCTTATGCTCAGTTCCTACTTAAACATCCCAAGTGGACACCACTGAGATTCATGCTATCAGTCGTGTTAATCTCAGTATTTCAGGCAGAGAACCTTGCAAAGAGAGTCCAGTGCAGAGTCACTGTTCACTGAACTTTGCGTGCATTACAAAGTTTGTTCCCAGAGCACCCCTCAGTTTTCTTAATGTGGTGAGATTCGGAAAAGATATTATTCTAACTCCAGGGTAAGTTAATGAAATATGGCACATTTCTTATCAGTTGGGAAGCGGCAGAAAGCCTACAAAAAGTACGTGTTTTGATCATCCAACTGCTACCTCTTAACCAGAGTCTTTCCCAAAACCCGACAGGTAGAAGTAGTTCCTGATACTGCACCTACCACTGAGTTTCTCCTCCCTATATTAAAACCCGAGTTCCAATATCAGTTCCCCTTGACCTGCTTTCTCATTAGGACATAGCAACAACTGCTGCAAGCAGCTTCGGAAGGGGAACAAAATAATGTCAAGGCTACCAAATTCACAACAAAATACACCGAAAAGAACGATTAGTGTTTAATGACCGTTAATGGTCAACTCTGACTAATGTGGATATGAGTAGAATTCCTGCAGCTTGCAGAATGCACTTTGGTGCAGACACTACTTTTGCACTGCTTGCTCTTTCACTGCTGTCAGCAAACGTCTACAGAAGGCCCTCAGCGCAGGCAGGATCCCCCAACAGAAAGCTTGTCAGAAGCTTCCCCGTACCATTGCTCACTAATACGTTGTTTCTGAACAAGGGCTGCTGTTTCTAGATGAGCGCTGCGTTACTCTGGACTTTGGTAACAGTTAGATCCTTGAGCAACACTGTGTAAGAGATAGGAAGTTAATCAAGTTTTGGTCTGTTTTTTTGGGTAGAGGGGTATGCAGAGAGAGGGAAACCTTCTCCACGTGAGATCAGGATAAGAACAGCTAGTGAGAGAATAGTCAAATAAGCAACCGTCTGCCAACAGAGTCATAGATATTTTAAAAATGTCCTTATAAAAACACATGTGGGATGAAAAAAAAATTTGGCAACTCCTTTTGTTACAGAAAGATTTTCTCATTAAGGCTACTATTAATTTTTTATTCTAAGGAGACTTCAAACATTCACTTTGCTATAATTTATGGTATTTACTACTTGTAGTTCTTTCAGTTTGGGCAATATTAAAAAGACTGAAACTGTTGGGTTTGTTTGTGGGGTTTTAGTTTATTTTAATTTCCTCAGTGCTGTGAAGCTCACGTTGTGAACTCACAATTGTGACACAATGTTCACCTTGTGACAAAAAGTTCTCCTTACTACTACAGGTCTGAAAGCCAAAGACTTCTGAGGAGGGTCTTTTTGTAGCCATTTTTAAATTTCTAGTAGATAGCAAAAAAACCGATAAAATCCCACCAGATCCACAGCATAGTTGTCCCTCACCATCTCCTGGGAAACGCAGAGAGGCTTACCATTTCAGTGAGATGGGCACACTCCCCTCCCAGGCCGCATAAACTTAATATAAAGTCACAGTACATCACTGCTGCTCTACCAACTTCCAAACCACTGCAGGTATTAAATCAAGAGGCCTTGATCAAGAAACTCCTTGAGATCATCTCTTGGACTGTTACAAAGTCTGAATTCCTGAGTTAGAGAAGAATCACCTGCTTGGATTCAGTGTCTACTTCAGTACAAATGTAATCTCCATTTCGATGAAAACATAGAAGTGTAGAGGGAAATGGGAAAAACAGGTCTAGAAGGGACTATATTTTTTTTTTCCCTCCACCCTGACCATGAGATTGTGTAAGACTTCTGTCCGGTTCCACTGAAATGATGTCAATCCACCAAGATAACGGTAGTGAAAAGACATCCAGCTGCAACTATCAGTCACAGGCATGTTACTGAGAACTCGTGGAAAAAATAAGGTGATGCAAGGCCAGATCTTCTCGCAATAAAAACATGAAACTCACTACTAAATCGAAAATACTCAAAGTATACTGCTAATGTCATTTAAGAGCCTCCCCTCACACACTAAGCCAGGGTTCTGCAGCACATTGCATCTATTAGATAAGTGAGGTCTTTGCAGGTGACTTGGATGGGTAAGCAATAACAGCCTGAAATATCTCAAGAGTCGAGAGGGAGGACAGAAAAGAACATTGCGTTTTAAAATAAGGACACTGGATATAGGGAAACGGAAGTCTGAATGTCAGAATCTCAATTAGTGGATCATGACTAACAAAAAAATACTCTTTACCTGGTGTTGTCATGATGAGGGTTAGAGGAAGTGGTAGCAGCTGACCCACCACGTAACACCGGCCTACGGCAGATTTTTGTAGACAGAAAGCACAGGACAGGAAGAGGAAATGACAAACAGAGATAAGAGGTAAACCACACAGAGCAAAGGAACATCAAAATACTTCCACTTACATTGTATAATGTTTCAATACAATATCGTATCTATTTATTTTGTTGTAAATTGCACTTTCACATTTCTCTTATTCAAATTTAATCAACATTGAATGTTTATACAGCTAAGATACATAGGCAATTTTTTGGTGATATAGCTGCATTTATGGAAGACAAGCTGTTGGAACTGAGATTTGGGCGGAGGTTATCAGCCCTACAAAAAAAAAAAAAAACAACCATGGGAAACTTCAGGTTTAAAAAAAAATCCCCCTTGCCCTCCCAAACAAAATCCCAACAACAACAGAAAAAAAAAAATATATATCCACACATACTTATAAGAGCCTTTTTAATTATCCTCTCCTCCCTCTAGGGAAAGAGGAGATTTGTCTTTTCTTTATTTATCTACACTAGATGCAATTCAGAAAACCTGGGCTACTAGCCTAAGGACCGTATATAGCCTGAAGAGAGGTAGATCTCTCCAGAAAGAAGTGACTAAAAGCTTCAAGTAGATGGTATGAACATCCTTGTAAGTGTTGCTCTTTCACTTTCTTTTCTTTCTAGGCAGAGAGGAAGAAACGGTAGAGCTGATTAAGCTGCTGCAACTATATAATACACATTAACTTTGCAATAAGAAGTTATTGTGTCCCAATTTACAGAAGACGTGAACACCAGCAGTACCTTCTGACAAAGCCACTACTACGTGTTTTCAGAACCTCTGGTAATGAGGCATTAGCGTTTCCACATCTACGATGTGTAACAAAATGTTCAAGAGCCTGAAATCTTTTTTCAATTTCTTCCATTTTCCCAATGTCAAGAGGAGGTACTTGTGCCATGCGTTTAACCCCTGCATACTCCAGACTAAAAAAGACTATAAAAGAGAATCTAGGTAGGAAGATCTTCACAGCAGGTACATGTAGGAGGCAAAGGCTTGGTGCTGAGGTGGCTGGGAGAACACTGTGACCTGGCCTGAAAATGAGCAAGAGCCATGCAAAAATAACACACTCACTAGTTTCATTTAAAAGCATCGGGATCTAGGAGCCTTAGCAAACTCTGCTACCCAATGCAATACTTGCTGGGACTAGGTCCTACTCTAAATCAGCAGCACAAGTGCATACCACAGTGTTTCTCTGTCTAGCGCATAAAATAAGCCAGCATGGCGTGTTTTACCAAACAGAAACCCCCATTCCCAAATACATACAAGTAAAAGAATATTCTTACCTAAATGCATGAGGTCTTGCAGAAATTTATCATGGAATCAGAATTGCTTAGCTTGGAAGGAACCTTTCTAGTCCAACCATCAACCTAACCCTGACAAAAACCATCACTACACCATAACGCAAAAGGTATTGCTATTTTTTAGTTAGAGAAATAATTCAGCTAAAGTCCTGTCTGACAGATGCTAGAACTAAATACTTTGCTGAATTTCTCGTGCTTTCTCAAACAGGTCGCAGAATTTCTCTGCAAACATAAGTCACCTGTAATTAACTGGCAGATAGGTGAATGTCAGCTTGTCAGTATCCAGCAGGCATTTCCCATGCCATCTGACACAGGACAACAACATTTGCATTTTGTGTAATGAGAACGATAGGTCTCAAATGCTCTCTAAATTCTTGGCCTCTGTGGTATCTTGTGGCAAACAAAGTTTTGCAGCTGTTGTAGAACTAATCAATACAAACTAATTCACACTACCCTTCCCAAGGAAAGCCACAGGCTTGGAGGTAGCTGAGGGCTACAGCAAGGAACAAAACTAGAGCCCTCCGGGATCTGTGCAAATCAGGAACCCAATCTAAACTAAAGACAAGTCTTTAATCTCGCTTCCCAACACAGTCAGGCTGTTAAGAAGCTGCGCATGATTTCTTCCTTTTCTTTGCAGTTCACATCTTATTTACTTACAGGTGGACCCAAAAGGATCACCAGAATATTCCCCTGCCTCTCCCACACTTTTTACTTGCTTGGTTTTATCTAGCAACAAAAAAAATTCATTATATAGGTCACAGTGGCCTCATAACTGAGATCACCTTACCCCAAAATCAGCACCAAGATTTTTGGCAAATACAGAATGCGCAAGCATAACACAGTCAAGCTATTAAATACACGGTCTTCTTTAAAAACTTTTTCTCATTAAAACTTTGAATTTTCTGGCTACTTCTGTCAATTGCATCCTAAACATTAACATACGATCAGCAGCAGCCATAACTCTTGAGGCCACGTATACTCAACACTGAACTATTTCACTGCAAATACAGTGGCAGCCTGAAACGCGAAGAGTAATACAATTTAATAACAGTGGGAAAACAAGCAATAAGGCAGTGACCAAATGAATCTGGTCTGTCTTCCTCTGCTTAGAGCAGAGCATGCGATGGAAACACCACAGTAATGATGCAATCATGGACACATGGGCTGAGAGGAAAACAACAGTTTAGGTACCTGGGTCCAGCTTCCATCCTTTCTGTGCATGCACACAGGGGACTGAGGCCAGCACCTTCTCTGTGCTCAGCAGAGGCAGCAGCTATGTTCACCTCTCACTGTGCTTTAAAACACCTCTGGAAATCTCAGAAAGGCTGTAAGAATGGGCACTAGGACTTTACAGACAAGTTCTGGACATGAACTGGGTAAGAAGCTCGGCTTCCAGAATCCAAAAGGGCTGGTGCATTGAAGCATCAGTGACTAGATGAAACTGCTCTCTCCTCCCTTGTCTCGGTGCTGTAAGCAGTTACTTCACTAAAGTAACAGACTACTGTTTTTCCCAGGCTCCTTCACATTTGCAGACCCATTTCATTTTCTTCTGAACTATATCACCCCAATCCAAAGTCCTGAATAGCCCTCTTCGATGGTCTTAACTCATGTCCCATTTTATTTCTACCATGAAAAATATCATTAACTTGCTCACTATACAAAGAGATCTTGTAACACCTCAGGATATGATTACGCAGGTGAAGTTTGGCGTTTAAGAAGGACAGTGTCTGTTTAGAAAGCACTATCCCAAAGAAAGGAAATAGTAACAGATTTCCATACTTCTTTCTCCTAAATAAAAAGGTATTGACCCAAGAATGAAGAATAGTTCAGATAAAGTACAGAGTTCAACACAACTCTATTCAGATATGAAATTGCCTTTTTCCCCACATTTAAGACATGACTAAAATCTCCTTACATTTAGGTTGGTTTTTTTTAGTTTTCTTGTTGCCTACAGCATAAAAGATCAGTCTTTAAAAAACATTAGGTATAGGTCCTACAGTCATTCAACAGAAATTGAAACAGAAAAATGGTTAGAACTGGAAAACAAAACTGACCTATTGTTCTTGTCCAGGCTGAAGGAAATGCAAGAGTAAACAGACAGTGCAAACAGTGATCATTAAATTGTTGCCCATTTAAATAACCTATTATGCGAGCAGTGCCGGCTAAACTAGGCATAATTCGTTATCTGCAGCAGTACAATCAGCACCTACCGTTAGCAGTTTTAGTAGATTGGAAAATATTTTTTTGGAAAAAAAAAAAAAAAGGCAAGCCATGAAATAAGTTAAAAATATTTCCAGTGAGTAACACGTAGTCAGGTCTTGTTCATTTTAAAAGATGTCTTCTAGTATTAAGCATAAAATGTTAAAATACATAAGGTTTTGAGATAGAAAGCACGTTACACAGAGCAAAAGAACAGAGTGCAGGTTTGGAGCAATTTAAAATGAACAATATATTGCAACCATGCAAGTGGATCATCCAAATTTCACATTCCTACGCCAGCTGTAGAGTAATGGTGGGTATCCAAACACCCAGACACAAAGAACACTTTTTCACCCTATTGAAAGATTTGGGGTTTGGCACCTATTTGTTCATTGGTGACTAGAAACAGGTTTCCCATTTCTTCTAGGAAGGTTAGTAAGAGCACCTCAAAAATTAACCCAAACCAGGAAGAGTAATGCAGCTTTTGAAGTCTTCAGAACCCTAGAAATTTTCTGATAATTAAAGTAAGTTGAAAGTGTACGTATGCATCTGTGTAGGTTTTCCAGAATCCAAACATTGGGAAGAACATGCCTAAAAGAAGCCAGGAATAAAACCTGTCAGCTTCATTGCAGACCAGGGAAAGGGATAGAATTTCAGTCTATATTTTAACAAGGACTCTTGGCACATTATCTGTAGAATTCCTGGCACAAACTGTACAATTCCTCCTTAGCTGGGAGCTTTAATTTTGTAAAACAAAACAAACTTGCAATTCCATCTAATTTTTAATATTGACAATGAAAAAAGGTATTGTTGTCCAACTGTTGACAGGCATCAAAATTTTATCAGCTACAGCCTGAAATTTCAGAGTCAGGCTAGGCATCCAACTTTCAGAATTTCAAGGGTAACTACGCAGCTAATTTCTTTTGGGTTTTTTAAGTCCCAGGTAAGAACATAAAGGCCAGCAAGACCGGAATTCTATATGATTCAGGAGTAATATGGGCATTTATATACTGTCAGGTCAGCAAACATGGTGAGCTACAGGAGGTGGCAGTTTGAAAAGTAACTGCAAACACAGACATTCACAATAAGATTGGCTTGATAGTCACATTTTATCACCAAAACTAAAAAGCAAATAATTTAATTCCATGCTACAAGATACTAAGAGTGCTGCTGGGACATTAGCTCCCAGAGGCAGATGGCAAATTTCAAAGAACTTGCTGGCACAGGTCACACTGAAGGGCTGCAGAAGGAACGAGCAGTTCCGCCTAACGTTCTTGCCAATTACCTCCTCTAATTCGACCTCTTGGCAAGCCCTCGAGGTCTCAGCTAGCCCTATACTAGAGACTACCTGCGTGCAATTTTTACCTGAACCTCTGTGCTAGCATACTATTGGCATGAAAAGTGCTTTTGGTAAATTAACCTCACCATTATTAGCCTTTATAAATATTTCTATAGCATTAAACATGCCACTCTTGTAATGTTTAGAAGTGCCAAATCAACAGTCCAAGGATACATCAAGTGGGCAAAACTCCACTGAAGAAAATGGAAGTCACAGAATAATTTAGGCTGGAAAAGACCCTTAAGATCATCAAGTCCAGTCCAACTGTAAACCTAACACTGCTGAGTCCACCACTAAATCATGTCCCTAAGCGCCATCTCTACACACCTAAATGCCTTCAGGGACAGTGAGTGATTGCCATGAGGCTTGTAGTGGCTCATTACCTCTCTCCAGGTGTCAGCTTATCCATACAAACAGAGACAGCATTCATGAGAGGAGCAACCAGCTTCTCAGTATCCATTGCCTTTCTTGCTCTCAGCATCCAGCAAAGTGGTTACCATCAGTCATGAATCAACCAGAGATAACTCTTCCCAATATAAACGGAAACAGACTAGAGTCTTGACACGTTATCAACAGCAGCGTCTGCAATGCCTTGCCTAATATTCTACCCTGTTTCTGTACATCTGTTTTGATCAACATCAACCCAATCTTATTGATTTGCACCATTGCTCACCAACAGAAAAGCAGCAGACAAGGCTTCTAAGTTTGCAGTCTCAGGGTCAAGTATTAATTGCAGAAAACACTGACAATCTGGGAACAGCAAAGTCCCTCGCGGTCACAGACTAACACTTCCTATTGTGATTTTTATTTGGAAGGAAACCAAAACAATGCTACATTTGACTCAAACAGAAGCATTTTGAAATGTGAATTTTGGACAATTAAATTGCTTGTGAATAGTGAAAGCAAAGGAAAGCAAAAGCAAATAATTTCATCTCATTATTTTGTAAACAGAAACCAAACTCCACTAAAAAGGAGAAAAGAAAAAAAAAAAAAAGCAGCAAAAGCTGGCAGAATCAGTGACAACCAATCACCTGCGGTTTTCATCCAGCACATCCAAGACCTGCTGGTAAGCCCTACGAGTGGAAGACTGGATAAACGACAAAATGCCACGAGCAGAGTAAAGATTAGTTCCATCTTCAGGTAACATATTGGGAGGACAGACACGAGCCTGTTGCAGTGATGGTGTCACACTGTTCGTACAAGCATAGTAAATGAAGAGAGAAATACTATAGTCAGATTTTAAATTAAAAAAAGCTTTTCAGATAGACCCCATTCCAAAATGCTTATTGCTTGCTTTTGGTTTACCCTTCTCCCACCACTATAAGCTAACACTCCCAAATTCTAGTAGCGCAGGGATCATCAGCTACGTTTGTATAAGTTCTTCAGAAACAAACACAAGTAATAATCCAAGGACACAGTTGTGATCGTTATACAAATTAGTTTTAGAAGGTTCTTGTCCAGCTACATCTCTACCTGTTGAGAAGTCAGTATTCAAATCCTCCCCGACATCAAGGAAAGTATTTTTACAAGCACTGGCATCTTAAAGAAATCCTACCCATAGTCTCTTTCAAAACACAAGCCTTTTTCAATAAGGAAAATCTCACACAGACCTTCTCCAACAAACATTTTTCTTCAAGTTGTGACTAAAGATTAAGATAGTACTTTGATCTGCACGTGAAAAAAGCTTAAAGGCAACTGCAAAAAATTAAAAAAAAGGCACAGAATTCATATCCCAGTGACAATAAATTACATGATCTGAGTTTTTCACTACAATGAAAAATAATATTTAACATACACAGGACTGAAATTCAAACGTGACCATTTGAATTATACAAACCTCATCTCTATGAGTCAGAAATTAGTTCTGATAAACTGCCTTTGCTTTGCTCATGCTTCTTTATATTCAACCTGACTTTATCCACATTATCCTTCACACATCAATCTATTTTAAAATTTTTATTTTTTTTTAAATCAGAAAACTTTAATTAAAGTAGACATTCTTTTTTAACAGGAAGTAATTTGTGTTAACTTAACTGTAAATATTAACACAAATGCAAAACAAAGCGCGAGTCACTGTGCCCTTGAAATCTTGGGATAGTTTTTATTCCAAGATTAGCGTCCATAATTCAACACATTTCCTTTGAATTGCTGCTTGTGCTTTGCTCCAACGGTTTCTGGGAGTTAGAATGCCAATCTTCCAGCTTTTAGCATTTTTAAGAAATTAAGCAAAGCATTAGTGTCTGAGCGCTTGGAAGCTGGTTCGATATCTGGATAATTTTTAGATGGGTCACAATTCTATGGATACTCTCATTTTGCAAAGAGTTGCTCTGCAACTGGCTGTCACCGACATCAGAAAACTCAGTAAGAAAGAAAATTCAATTGAAGAGACAGATTCAAAGCACGTTACACAGCTGTCAACTTCACCCACAGAAAAGTTCAGCCGTCCTGTGCTTCAAGAGTCATGCAAAGACAGCAGTGGGTGGTCCTTGAATGATACTGGTCATTATTTATTACCTAAACTGCAAATATCTGTAGCTGTAGAGTATATTTCGACAAGAGAAAGTAAAAAAGGAGAAATCAATAAACATCTACTTCACTTCTTAACAGCTTTTATCATTCTCCAAGACTTGTAGGATCCATCTTTTTTTTTTTTTACATTTATGACTTCTACTTTGCAGTCAATGGCAGTGGTCACATCCCCACATTTTACTCTTGAATTGCATTGGAAATGCCAGTGTTCACTAGAAAAATATCAAGAAGCAGGGCCAAGTATGGAAATACTGACACTAAAGTGAATTTATGAGAATTTCTACTCCTTTGTGGATTTGCTGGCCTGAGGGAAATGAGGGAAGAGCTGAAGGCATGAACTCATAGTATGTTTTGTATTAAAAGTAATTTTTCCTGTTCATCACTTCAGAGATTTACAGAATAGGCTGAAAGACAGCTTAAAAAAAAAAGTAACAAACCGTATTTATAAATATTGCAAACCAGAAGATATTGTGGAATTCTTGTTGTCCAGAATGGTATTACTGTAAATACCACAGTAATGTCATTTGCATAGAAAGTCTTCTGTATGTACTGAAAAAAACACCCCAAAACTATTTAACTAAAACTGCACAAAATTCTCTAGAAGAAAGTTACATGTGCTGAAAATTGGAAGTGTGTATAATAAGAAAAAAAATCAAGGTGGACTTCAGAACTAGGTAATTCCTAACCCCATGGTCTAGCCCCTGGACTACTTCATGCTTGTTGTTTTATAGGTGGCCTGTAAGAAAAGACAGTTTCAAGAGATTACTTCACTCATTTTAAGATATTATTTAATTCTTACTTAGGAAAATATTTTGTTTCTTAAATTATTTAATTATTTAAGAGATTATTTAAATCTATTTGCTCCTGAATATGAGCTAAACTGTACAGCTACATGAAATTAATCAATTTTCCTCCATAAAGGCTATAGCTAACTTTAATACCCTTCTACAGTGCACAGTCTGAGAGAGGAATAATTCTATGAATGTCAGAATTAATGAACTTGGGGGGGGACATCCCCCCCCCCAAACCAAATAGGAAGCCAAATTTTTCTTCTATCCTCCTTTTTCAGGATTCAAAATTATTGTCCTGTAAACATGTGGCAGTCCTTTGGACTATGTCAAAGACCGTGGAGAAGAAATATTATGAAGCAAATATCTGATACAGATATCAGCTGAAATGACATAAGAAAAAGAAAATCTCTGACATCAGGATAATTCTCTGAGTACGACTACTTATCACTAGACATTCTGGCCATCCTCCTTATCTCCTCCATTTGTAGTTAAATAGTCTTAGTCCTAGGCATAATTTTGTTTCAAATTTCTGAAAAGAGTTCTTATTAACAGCTCCAGCCAGTTGTTATAGCACTCCCTGGTTACAAACACCAGGCAATTCCAGAGTCTGGAACCAAAACAAACAGGATTACAGAAGTTACTATGGAAGAGCACAGTAACATTCTACTATACGCAGAGCTTTTAGTTTAGTGGTAATCTCCCCTAAACCTTCTCAAAACATTTCTGATGTACACAGGGTTTATTTCAGATATGTCTCTGACTTACTGTTCTGAAAGTATCAAAAGAGAGGTAAACAGATTTAGCTGGTCAAGGTTACTTTAAATTCAACCACATCGACAGATTGTATTCTCATTAAACACGTGCACACCATAACCTTTTCCCCCACAACTTGCATAAGAACAGAATTTCTCAAACTGTAAAACTGAACTCTCTAAAGAGATGTGTTTTACTAAGGGAAGACTGAAGCAAGGAAAAAAAAAAAAAAAAAAAAGAAACACTGCCACCTTTTCCATGCATTCTTGGTAGCTTGTTGACTTCCAATGCAGAAGTGGAATCCTTGCATTCAACATTGGCTGGCAATGGCCAACAAAAAACTTTGTTTCTCCAGCCATTCAAAAACAGCCAAAGAACAAAGAATCAAACAAACTAAAGCTATTTTTGAAATTTAATTGTTCTTTACAAATTGGTTCTTAGTTGAGACTGTCCCTTTCCTTTTGCCGCCAGGTATTTTTCCCTATGTTCTTTACACAGGGAAACAATTTGGCAAAGTTTGAGAAACCCTGAAGCAAAATTAGAAACCACACATTCAGTGTAGCAAAGGCTGTTTCAAGTTTAACATTCTAAACTACAGATACTTAGCCAAAAAATTAGTATTGCAGAGAGCTACATAATTAAACACACTTTTGATTTTCATATACCAGGTAACATTTAGGCTTACGTGCAATCCTTAGTCGAAAGAGGTGACTGGAACCGTGGCATTTTATTTCTTGGGACAGTATCTGATCTGTACCACCTTGAATAATAATTGTAATCTCTTAAGTAAGCATCCTTATAAATAGAGGGATTGTAATTTAGAGAGCTGTCATTACTGCTACGCAGGTAGATGGTTATTGTACAAGAGGTACCTACTTGTTAGTCTCAGTTTTCTTAAAAACATTTGAGAATTACTGTCTTTAGAGAAGCCCAACTCCCAAAAAATTCTCAGAACTGTCCCTGCATGCATCTGGATTATGAGAAGATAAAGACAACAGAAAAGAAACAACTATTTGTACCATATAGAGAAGACTGTGATAGGGAGCCCAGCCAATTCTTTTGCTTCAATCTGACAATCTATTCCAGAATGTTTAATTTTGTCACTTTGTAGGCCAAGCACTGCAATTTTGTGCAGTACATCTGAACATTTTGTCCAAGGAGGACAACACTGTCCCAGATTAAAACTTGAGCATTATAGTCCTAGTTAGAAAACAAAGGTTTTAAAAGGCAGTGCTCCATATGCCTTTTCAGTGGGGTCCTCATCACAGCATCTGAGTAGACTATCATGTCTGTTAGGAAGTTGAACCAAGGAGGTAAGAGAAACAAGCATTTTTTTTTTTTTTTTTAAAGTATTTCTTGTGTAGGAATTAAATATTTGAAGTAAAACGCAGACTCTCTTTCCTATTTGAAAATGTGAACCAGACTCACAGAAGCACAAGGAATAAAGATCTGATCTTTGTCAAGTTAGAGTACCATAGCACTTGTTACCGCAGAAATAAACTACTTAGACATGACTGAACTTAAAAGTCAAGCCAGTTTTGATGAAGCTGCAATGTATCATTACAGTAATTAGAACAAAGATTATTTCTTTCAGCCAATAACGCTGGAAATAAGAACTTTAGGAACAGCTGGTTTCTTATATTTTTGTACTCCTGGAAAAAAACCCCAGTATTTCTAGACGGTAAAGAAATTTCAATGCGATACAAATGAAGTAACAGGTGTACAATTACTTTTTCTGTAGAGCAAAGAATACATTTGTAGTAGAATTTATCTACTTAAATGGTCTAATTTATCAATACGGAAGCTAAACTTAGAAGACATGCATCACATTTACCACGAGGCTCTAACAGAAATAGTAGTCTATGGGCTAGGTGATACCCAGTACCATCTGAGGTAGCATAATTTATATCAAAGTTTGTTTGCTTGGATTGCATATTTTGAGCTATAAAATAAGACTTCCACTTGCGTAGCTTCTCTATGTAGCTACCACAGTGAAAACAGAATGTCACCTTACCAATTTTGTTTGTAGAATGGCTACTTCTGATTTTATTTACATGAAACTTGCAGTGTGGGCCTAAATTGTGAGGAAACAAGAGCCAAGAGATACTTTTTTCCACCAAATACAAAAGACTTGGCTTTCCTGCATTTATGTGAGCCACGCAAGTCCCACCTTGAACACAGTGTTTCCATAATCTGAACTCATAGAATATTCTCCTGAGAGTTACTCAGGTACACAGTCACATTCTCCAGTTGGCAATTGACAAAGCCTGGATAAGGCAGAAACACCAGACTCAGCATCACCAGGAACGCCACAGCCTGTTCAAAGTGATTTCTTATTTTGCATCACACTGAGTCAGAAGAAGCAATGATGACAGAAAGAGAAGCAATTTCTAGGAACCTCAATGATTTCAAAGCAGATGATCTACACAATATGCACAACGTAACTTCTGTCATAAGAAAACAAGTACTTGAGAGGGCAAGAGACAAATGAAGTTCTACTAAGATACGTTATCTGCAGGTCAGCAAGAGTGGATGCTGCAGTGAAGAAAGATAACTTCTTCCACGTGAGCAGCAGAGAGCACAGACACAGCAAGCTCAATATTAGCTAGCTGTTATTTTTTGTATTTTTCATCCTGGATCTATCTAAAGTTTATATAATTTTCTTAAAAGACACTTCTTAGCATCAGAAGTTTGATTTATTTGACAGACATTATGCAGACACCAGTGTGGGCATCAAGAAAGAAAAACTAATCTCCAGATGTGTCATAATTTCCTGGCATTTGTAAATGATACGTTGAGTCGCATGAGCTACCAGTTATATATGCTCATTGATCATATCCCTTTTCAGTTTACAGGATTCCAAGTTTGTATTGTATTGCTAAGCCTCCAAAGGACTGCTAGGAGATTAATAAACTGTGACAGCAAATAAATATCAGACCATGTTAAACCAGTAATTCTATATATAGCTACTGAGCAACCGCAAAGCACACAGGTGAGTTTTACAGACTTAAGATTTTTGGATTGAGAAATTCCAAACATATGTGAGAAGTCTGACAGCAATTGGATACAACCCGTCAGAGCTGATCTTGCCAGTTTCTCAGATGGATGGCTGGGCAGATACAGTCCCTGACTTTCAGAAGACTAAACTAACCTGGGGAGCAAGGATAAAGTGATTTCAAGGGGGAGCAAGGTTTCATATACTATCTGGTTTTCTTTTAAGTCCAATACATCAAAGACTGGCAGAGCAAAGCTGGTAACAAAGGGGCAAACTTTTTCACAAGCAGCTTCCACCACATGAAGATCACCACGAGCACACATCATGTGCAGACTATCAGACAGGCAAGTGAAGGCCATTCCTGCACTGAAATTCCAGTATGACTGGTCCAACAGGACATAACTGGATGATCAATACCACAGGGAACCCGGGCACTTAGTAGGCTGCTAGGACATTTGGAGACCAAGCTGATCAGGAGCTTATGGATGTGAATCTGATTTTGCCAACTCAGTGAATATATGACTCAGCAGACTCGAGTACCCAGACACGTGCGAGCTATAAGCTTGTATGAACCAAAAGACTGACTAAGTAAGAGAAAGATATGCAAAAATACTTCCACGAAGCTCTGGAGGAAGAGAAGGACAATCATAACATGTCTGGAATGCGCATCAGAATACATTTCACCAGTTCCAGACAAACTAACAGGGAGACAGATATGCAGTACATATAGTACCTCCTAGTGCCACTGCTGTAAACAGAAGAAAACAGACATTTCTGGGACATAATTCACTTGATCTGTTTTAGACTAAAAATAGGTAGACCCTAAGTAGGCCATGCACTTATTTCCCCCTAGTAACTGAAAATTAAGTTTATGGGGCTTTAGCAACAGCGTTATACAGTTGATATTGGGACAGATGAATCCCATCTTCTAGGTCTTATATCCAAGATCCTTTCAACAAGGGGAAGTATTTTTTGTGGTAGTGTATTAGGAATCTTATTATATATGAGTTTTAACTGTTACATTGCAAAAACAGTCACTGCCGGGTAGAAAGATGCTGTCATTCAGAATAAACCAGATTAATCAAAGACTATCATATCTAATAGAAATATACAGACCTATACGTCTTCAGAAAGCACCGTAAGAATTGCTACCTCAGATGGTATCAACAGATGTAGTTCCAATTCTAAATACTACTTGCCATTTTGGTGTCAAAAAATTAAGATACATACTCACAGATTCCAATACATGGAGTACACTGGCACCAAGGAAAGATTACTTACTCTAATATTTATGAGAAATACACATAGTCCTTTTTCTATGAATGAAAACCATTACATAATATCAACAGTGAGAGAACCAGGAACACTTTCATGCACAAAACTCAATTTCTTGAAAATTTAGGGAGAAGGAAGTATTACAGCAGCTCAGAAACTGAAAAATCTCCTAAAGTAACATCTCACAATAACTGGTGAAACCAACTGTGAGCCCACGCTCCCACCCATCCACTGCAAGAAAATACTTCACAAATGAGTCACCTCACTAAACAAAATCAGAGAAATTAAGAAAAACATTGGCCTTATAATATTTAAAATTATGTACTTGCCACAACATACAAATGATGAGGAGATCAATAACAAAGGAAATATGTAACAAAGCTGTAGTTTTGTCCCTGCACCCTGTTGCTCTACTCACATGGAATCATTCCGGGCCAGCTGGCCATTCTGTCGAGTGGCATTTTCGCTCATGGAACGTTCTCTCTTCAGCCTTCCCACTGAGCGGACCTGCACAAAAGCGGAAAAAGGGGGAGATCAGAGACAGGGAATTCCAGGAGACAGCTATATGCATTGGAGATTTGTAAGTTAGATCTGCCCTCAGGTACAAAGGTACGTTTTGATGGGTTTCACAGTGATTAGGAGGAAAACAAATGATGAGAGGATCTGATGCTGGTACATGTAAAACCAGGGCCCAAACTTATTGCAATCCTGTCGTTATCTAGCGACATGATCTGATGCCAAAATTATGAACAAAGAGAATTCTGAATATGTAAGAAAGCAACACTATGTTTAATATTACTTACTATCACCAGAAATAAATGCATTTCTAATGTATTTTATGAGTCTGTAGAATATACAGCTTCATAAATATTTTTCATTTTTTAAGATGTCAATTACACATCACCCACCTGGATGACAACGTTACACCATTCTTTGAGGTTGGTTTTCAGAGTTTTGTTAAAACTCACTAACTCTATGTGGTGCTGTATCATCTGTCTGCGAATTCCAAAGGTTAATTATACATGTTAAAAGAATCTTAGTTTGTTTTCGAATAACCTCCAAATTAAAAAAATCTTGCGGCTTTCTCTTCAATCAAAAGGATTTTTTTGTTAAAAGAATTTTGAGTATTTCTAATTATGACTTTATTTTTGTAAGTACTGTGTAAGCTTACTGAGCATGGCAACCCCTAGCCATCTGCCAATTAAATATGGAACTTCAAAGTCATAATTAGAACTACTACAGTGCTAATAAAAGTATTTTTATATTTTCCGAAATTACGTTAGCACCAAGTAGAACTGCACCATAGCAGAGAAATCATTGGTCATTTCACTTTCTTTAGGAGAACACTTCTCAACTAAGGAAAAAGCAAAACAAGTACTAGCCTCTTCATTTTGAGGTGTCTGTTGTGGAGGTTTTTCTAGGTCCAAAAAATCTAGTGGTCGATCACTAAGAGAAATAACACGGGGAGGAGTTTTCAATGCCAGTGGTTTGAATGAAGTAGACTGAAGAAGGTCAAGGTCTGGTGGTCTGGAAAATGGAATGTCTTCACTATTACCTGCAAGAACATCAGTTATCAATAGAAAGCAAGCTGTTCTGAGGCCTGAGGGCTAATGCTAAAGTTCAAAACCACATCACATCAGTAGCTTCCCCTGACTATGCCAATAATTAAGCGTACCTTTCTTTAAGGGGGCTTGTGTGTTAAAAACTATGGTTAAAGCTCTCATAAAGACCACATTAATTGACACTTATTTGAGCAGTTTCTCTGAGAACAATGATCCTGAGTAACCCTGCACAACATCAGCTGTTATTGCAAGTGATATTAATCTCAAGACACGGTCCTATTAAAGGTGTATTTGTTTAGAAATATGGTGACTGGGGATGTGAAGACATCACTCTTTCAAAGCATAAAATATATGCATGTCACACATTTTGCAAATTGTAGGGCCTTCAGCAGTTCCAGGTACGTCACTGTAAAGCCCATAAATACTAAAGAAGTACTGATAGACTCCACCAAATAATAGACAGATCCTTAACATAACTAGCATTCATTCCGATTATAACCAAACACATTTTGCATGGCTAATATATAGTACGTCCCCAAAACTTGTTATAGATACTTTAGCTTATAGTTAATTAAGAAAAATCAGGTGTAAATGATTAAACATTGAATTTTTTGCTCCAGAAATAGTTTATTAAGATGAAAAGTCAGCAATTAAACTTACTGTTTATAATTCTTTCATTAACTGCCTCGACTGCAAGCTATACCACAACTATTCATGAAACATTTTCAGAGTTTAAGAAACCTCCTACGTCAAAGTTAATAAGCAATAATTGCTTGAAAACTAGAAAGCATTTTACAGGTTTTTCTTTTAAAGAGGTATCATTACATATTTTTGTCCATCCAGAAATCTGGGGAACTAATTTAAATTTTTGCCTATTTTTCTTGTCTTGAGATGCAGACATACCTGCCACTACAATCCGCTCTGGAACCTGCATAGTTACACTGGCATGTGGAAATCCTTCTTGGACGCCCTTCTCAAGGTCAGCATTTTGAGGAGCTACTTTGAGTTTTTCTGGGACCCTCATGCGCTGACTGATTCCTTCGGTGTATTCCATTTCATACTGAAGGCGATTAATTTCTGCCATCTCGGCAGCTGGAGATGGGAATGCAGCCCCACTCATCCTGGAAAAAGAAAACCAAAAGCTATAACAGCAATACAGGAAACCAGCAGCAGGTGTGTAAAGGGAACTCTTTGTTCTGATCACTAGGCAAGTGGTAGATGATCCTAACTGAACAGTCTTATTTAGAGAAACAAACTATATGATAAAACGCACAGGACATGTAGCCACAAGCAGGTGAGAGTTGAGGGGAGTGACGGAAGAACAAAGTGATGCCGTAGGCAAGGCTCAAAGCAGCACTGAGGGGTCCTCAAATTGAGCTGTTACAAAAAACTGTAGAAATTCTGCATGTTAGGTACTATTCCTGCACTGGCTGGCAGAAAAAGGAAACCAAACAAACCAACAAACGACAAAGAATTGGCAGGATTGATCGGAAATCTATTCAGGATTGGTAACAAATCTGAAATACTGATCTGTATTTACACAGATCCAGCGTACAGATATTTGAGAAAATGTATGAAGTCTTACAAAACTCCACGTTGATGTAGGGAACAAAAGAAAGGACTCCCCTTGGGCAGCAGCCTTCTGCTTGCTGCCAGTCACCCACATCTCATTCCATCTTACAAGGACAAAGCTCCTTATCAAGGTCAAATCAGCCTGAAAACCTAGTATATTCATAACCCATTCCCAATCACAAGCAATTCTGTGAACTTGTCAGTTCTGAATTTTTCTGTAAATGAAAATCTTACCTTTGCAGAACAGATACAAGATGGGCAGAGAGAGAACAAGACTTTCTTTAAAGTGTACTTCATAGATACATTTTCCTAGGAAAGGAGGGGAATTTCACATGAAGCAGTGGTAGAATTTCCTAGAAACTGGGCTGTAAGAAACTTACTAATACAGCAATTGCTGGGAGTTGTATCAAAGACAAACCCAAAATAACTGGGTTTTCTGAGGTCAGGTTTAAGGTTAAGAGAAAAAGAAATCCTAGAGCTGCACTCGGAGTTGGGCTGCAAAGGGGCTGCTGATGGAAACTGTGGGCTGGAAAGGGAACTTGGATGGCTGAGAGAAGTTGTTCACCTGGGCAGTGGCCAGTGGACACTGTCGATGGCTCAGACAGATTATGTTTATGGCCTCGGTTAAGAGAGAGACATCTTGGAGCTGCAGTTAGAGTGGGACTGGAAAGTGTCTCCCAGAGGAAACTGTGAGCTGCAAGGAATACTCGGTTGTGAGAATCTTTCATCCAGGCAATGGCTGGGGGCCTTGACAACAGCTCAGACTGAGATAATGGTTATTTTTAGGGTTAGGATTGAGAGATATGTGTATTTCTATACATATACACACAATATGTAAATAAATAAATAAACATACATACACAATATGTAAATATACTTATCCTGGCAAATTTGCCTATGGGAAGCATAGCTTACTCTAGCAAGAAATCTTTTAGTGGTATTACTTGAAGTAATTCCCTAAATTAAGTAATCTATCCTGGCAAAAAGGCAGGTTTTGCCACTATAATTGCAACTACATTCTTTTACTGTTTTTGGCAGCAAGGGTACGTCTGCTGCTGCCTGTGTGCTTCTGTAAACTAAGCACGCAGAACTTTGTGAACAAAACGTCTCAGTGCAGAACATCCATGTGGCAGGTGAGACAGACCACGAGCCATTCCTCCCACCATCACACAGAAGCGATACTTTCCATATTTATTAATAAACCCTCAAACCTCAAAGGCAAGAAGGTCACTGTTCCATGTAAACTTAAAAAAAAAAAACAAAACAGTTATAAAGGAAATACCTGAAGCAACGCAGATTTAATCTAGCTGTATTATTTCTTACTGTTGGTATGTATCAAATCAAAGGAACTGGAAGGGCACATTTAATTAGAAATAGCACTTTATAGGAGTTCAAGAGGTGCTTAAGCAGTTCTGTCACTTCAAAATTCTTAAGACTTCACTTTAGGGGTTTTTTGTCCCTGCCCTTTGGTCTTTCAAAGCTAGATTTGTCCCTCTTGCAAGACATTGGCTAGATCAGCAAGTTGCACAAACAAAGTACACAGCCTTCTGACACTTCCACATTCCAAAAGGTGCTTTTCATTTCAAAACATGGTCTATGATCAGTAAAGCACTTCCAAATCAATAGGAGTAAAAATCATAATGTCAATAAAGAGATCAAATTTCAAGAAGAACTTAAAAGTACCGAGAATATCTCCTGGCCGCAGCTTAAAGAATGGTTACTGCTCACAAGACTTGACAAAAGGTGTTTCACTGCTTGTTCACTTTCTCATTTTGAAATACCTGTATGGCTTTAATTATCGCAATCAAGTACTGCTACACTACACCAGTGTTTACACCCCAGCTTTCCTAAACTTTGGCACTGTTTTTGTACATAAGTAAGTCTGCATGACAACTGCTTTCCAGCTATAAGGTAAAGCACACACGAAAAAGGAGAGCATTAGAACACCCATTTTATAAACTATTATAAACTAAATATTACTGTGTGCGTTTAGCTGTACTTGCCAATGACCATAGATACAACACCTCAATGTCTTCCTACTCTTGTCTACTTCTCATCTACTTTGCATCATTGAGAATTGCATTTTCTGTCAATTTCATTTTTTACCCCTTTTTAGAAGAGAATAGAAAAACAGAGAGATTTCAGCAACAGAAAACTTAGAATATTTTAACGGAACTTATTAACAAAACCTCCGAGTATTTAAAAAGAACAGAAATCAGAGTTATGTTTTCTGTAATGTTCTTGTTACACGAAGCATTTTACAGAAGACATTAATAATAAATCAGGGAGAAGGAGGATTTTAAAATTGATATTTACAGAACTAAGTAGCTCTAAAGAGGCATGAGAATAGAAAAGATGTCCAAGAACGATGAGATAATAAAAATACAATCACAAATACAGGATAAATAAAGGACAGAGAGCAGCTGAAGCACAGATGAGCATCAGTGGCATTTAGTGAAAAAGAGAAAGGAAGGAGAAAATCCAGAGGAGGGTAAGGAAGAGAGAGCAAGAGAAGTTATACAAGGTGAATTATATGTGTTCAGAAAGACACAAGGATACCACCTTCCCCCTCTCCTAAAGAGGGATGGCACAGGAGAGATAGGGATGAAGCAATGCACATGAATGCAAAGGATGACTCTTTATCAGCATTCTGGCAATAAGCAGACATTGGCTGTCTCTGTGCAGCCACCAGGAATGTTACACATAGCGTGGATGTCCAAGTTAATCTGAGGTATATGAAGATGAGTCCTGGTAACGGTATAGCTATGCCAGCACTGAGATCACAGCAGGTTTTACAGCCTACATCAAACTAATTGTAACTCTTCCAGCTACAGTACTGTTTGTTCCTGAGGCAGCTACTTTACAGCTGGTCTGTTCAAGCGCACGTGAGCTACAAAGTGCTCCTTTGGCAAGTGTCTAGTTATCCTTTGGCAGGTAAAAGGGGAAGAGGACAACCTAAAGCAAAGTTAAGGACATGTATTACAGGACTCAAAGGACCCTATCAGGAGACCCCCAAACTGTCAGAACATACGTCACTGAGGCATTCAGGATGAGAGGCAATGAAACAACAGAGCAGGAACGGAACAATTTGAGAGAAAAGAGAGCTACGTGTTGGCTAAATGCTGAAAGCTGTTCTGCATAGGGCAGTTACGTGTATTGAACTTTTTAAATACGTTACCTCCTCTCCTTAGCACAAGGACGACATGAACACAAAAATACCCATTATACACAGACAAAGCTGGGGAATGATAAAACAGTTAGGGCTGCACTCTGTCAAGTTTGTTTTACTCTAGCTGGAGGTTTTAACGAAAAGAAATAATAAATACTGGAAACGTTAGGAGAAAAGAAAAACCCTGTCCCAGTCAGACAACCATTTCTCCAGAAGACCCAAATATTCCATGTTGTGGGAACGCCGGGCTCCGCCGGCAGCAGCCCCAGCCAGCCGTGGGTGCCGGGGGAAGGCAGAGGGGGAGCCGGCTGCTCGCAGAGCTGGGCACGCCGGCACCACTGGCCAGCGACAGCCGCCACCGGGGGTAACGGACGGCCACACCAACGGGGCGACGGCCAGAAGGGCCCAGGGGAGCCGAGACAAGCCGGCGGCGGAAAGCGGGGCTGGGGCAGGAGGAGCGCGGGTACGAGGAGACACGGCCCGGGGGGCACAGAGACATGACAGGGGCTGAGGGGACGGCCGGGCTGAGGGGACGGACGGCCGTGAGGGGGGGATGCGGCAGGGCTGAGCCCCCCGGGACCGGCCGCAGACGCTGCTGCCAGGCCCCGGCGGTCCGTACTCACCCAGAGCGGCGGGAAGGCGGCCGGCGGGCCCTTGCCCTGCCCCGGCCGGACCCCGCTCCTGCCTCGCCCCAGACCCCGGCGCTGCCTCCGGCGGGCAGGGGGTGATTACGCGACACGGCGCTGCCTCGCCGCGCTCCTCCGGTAAGACGCAAAAACCGTCCGGCTTGTCCCCATCGGCCTGCCGTACGGGCTGCCGGGCCGGGGACGGTACGTCACGTGACCGACAGAGGGCGGAAGCCGCTCTCACCGCGAGGGAGCCGGAGGGCATCCATTTTTAGTGAGGGAATGGCGCAGGCGCGCTGGGAGGCGTCCGCAGGCCGCGGCCTCAAGGTCGGCGGCGGGGGCCGAGGGCTGCTCGCAGTCACAGCGATCCGCGGCGAGCAGGCGGTGGCCGGCCTCGCCCGCAGCCCGAGCGGCAGTTGGTGGGGCGGGTCCCTGTTCGACCTGTCCCTGAGGCGTCTCCTCGCCGCCCGCCCCTCAGCGCGGAGGGCGGGCACGCTGCAGGCCTTGGCGCGGTGCCTCAGCCGGGCCCCGCCGTCACCGGTGGTGCCCCGGGGGAAGCGGCTTCGGGCAGGGCCCCGACGCTCGTACCGTTCGCACTGAAACGGCGCCTTGCCGCCCCGTAGCGCTGGCTGTCCAGCGGCAGAGCTTGCGCTCTCTGCTTACGTCTTTGTGCTGCGGTGGATCAACGTACAGCTGTAATGGGGCAACACGAAGATGTAATTATGTGTTAAGCGGGTGGAAGACATGTTAGAGTGTGCGATGAACCCGGCCCACCACCCTCCTGTGTGCGGGCAACAGGTCAGGTCGCTGCAGGGCTCGCTGTCTGACAGGCGGGCAGGTGCCTCCCAGCCACTCAAAAGCAACTGCATTGCTTCAGAAAACCCAGCTGCTGGTTCAGCTTCCCCTCCTACCAGCTGGAAAACTTCACTAAGGCTGTCATGCTACACGCTGGCTTCTCTCTGTCAATCGCCACCCCACTAGCATTACATAAAATGTGTCAGCAAATGCGTTTGACAGAGCCATGGTTTCCTGCCCCGCTTAACCTCAGCTTGCAGGTCAGTTCTGGCCACAGAGCACCATCTCCTCGTCGGGTAAAACATTCCAAGCACCCCATTAGGTGACCTGACCCCGAAATCAGCCTGCTGAAGAGCAGCCGTTTCCTTGTGCTGTGGGTAACTTAATCAATTTTCCAGTTCCATACAGAAAAATGAAATAAAAAATGCTATTATGTACAGCAGATTATTTTTTTTTAAAGAGGAAAGCAGCCTCTGAGCTTTCCCTATATTGTGATTTATGGTCACAATAATGTTTTGGAGGTCAAAATGAGTAGCGATGCCAGAAGCATTGAAGCGAGTATTAATCCAAGGCCCACAACTTGCTAATTCAGTTCTTTACAAATACCAACAGCACTTTTTTACAGAGGCAAGTGGTCTGAAATATGATTTCTTATTAGACAAAAATAAATGTTGTGCAACATTGAGAATTGCACATTATTTGCTTTCAGATATATGATCTTATATTTGGCCTCCTTGAAACACAAATTGTTGGCTTAAACATATCCTACCAGGCAATCCCCATCATTCCGTAGGAGAGTCCTCAGTTTTACCCCTTCTCCCGGCTCTATGATTTACAAAGTATCAACAGGAATTTAGTCTTTAAAAAAAAATAAATCATAAGAAGTGTAAACCTGGTTCTTGAAGGACACTAGGAACACGGTCCTTCTCCTATGATCCCCCGTATATAATTTTATGTTGAGATCTATTATCTATTTTTATTCCATTGAATATATGATTGTTGTTCATAAATGGAGTGGTCACACAATAAAAGCGGCCACAGACCAGGCACCTGGGTTCTTCTAATCCACAGACAATTCTCCAGAAGAGCCCTGGTGGCGATTTCTAGTGTAGCATCACATTATGAATTACCACTAGCAGACCATGACTATGTCAGCCTGTCCAGGCCCCCTGTATTCTGTCAGATCTCAAAAACAATTGCATCAGGCTGCACCCTGCTCCCTTTTATGATGCTTCTTCCATTTTTTTATTGCGTAGAAATTGTAGTACAAATAATTTTCTTTGATAGTTTTCAGATCTCTCTGCAGATATCCTTGATAAAAGGCCATCCTTAAGAATGTTGTGTACAACACTGTTCTATCAGTTTGATGTTCAGATATGTCTTATTTTCACACTGAAATCTTGATGATAATCTTAGCTGTGTCCTTTTCTGTCAGCTGCACACAATCTGCTTGTTTGTCTGTGTGCCGGGTACTGTCTTCTGTCTAGGGAAACACTACAAGTCCTGCTCTTTTCTAGTTGTTACAGGTTTTGGCCTCCTTGGTGGCTAGTCCTTTTACAGTGGTTCCTTAGGCAAGCTATGAGTGTTTGTCAGCAAGCTGCACGAGTGACTTCCTTCCATAGAGTAAGACAACCCCAGCCGAGGCAGGGCAGTCATCCCTCCAACAAGGGCACAGTCCCACCATACTGGGCACAGCAAAACAGAGCTGGGCTGGTGCCAGTGAAAGGTTCTGTTGACCGTCCAGCAACCATCAAGCAAATGCAAGGGGACACATCATATACCAGGTCAAAAACAGGTGAAGAAGTTGGGAGCAGCAGGGGAGAGGGCTGGGCACAAGCCTACCCACAGCAGAGCTCAGGCAAGGCCCCGGGATGGAGCTTGGCGGCAGTGCCTGGACCTGTGTGCCGAGGGAGCAAGCTGGGCAGCACACTCTGGGGCTGCTGGTGCACTTGCAGCCTCATCAGCCAGCCTTCTTCATCTTCCTAGCTTCTCCCTCAGTGTCATCACAACTCTTTCTCTCGTACTATTTCTGTCAACAGCAACTTGCCACCCACCTGTGCTTCATGCATAGGAATCCAGCAGAAAACAGGAATGAATGCAGGAGAAGAGAAGAACATGGCTGAGTTGTTCCAGATAGAAACCACTGTCCATTGCAAGCCCATCACAGTATCCTAAGGAGAAATATGTCTAGGAAGAAAGCGAGCAAGCAGACATCCAGCTTGGGTACCTACACTGAAGTGCCAGGCTTCTAGTGTAGTCCAAGTAGGAGAGAGTGAGCGTCTTTCTGAGGGCAAACTCCACCTACTGTCTTTTAATCAGATGACACTAGGAAGCGGAAAAGATCCTTAGCGCTGGGAAGAACAAAAAACCAAGTAAAATGGGTCTTTTATTTAGTCAAAATATTTTTATTTGGCTGTATTTAACAGAAGGTTTGCTTTCCTCCTTTCTTTCTCCCCCCTCCCCCCTATTGTTTGCTCATTATTTCCGATTTCTCATGCTTCCATTCTTTCAGTACAATATAGTAACACCTTGCACCTCTTCAGCACTTTCCAGTTAAGGCTCTCAAAGCATTTACAGACCTGAGTTAACTAATGCTCACAACAATCATTAGCAGTCGCGAAGTAAAGTGATCTGCATCTGCAGAGAGAGGTTAAGATCAACTTTTTTTTTTTCACGTTTTTCTTTGATTTTCATTGTCCAGCTTGAACGATGTTGGGCTTGATGAACGTACGTGTCTCTGCAGCTGTGTTTCATACTTTTGAAAGAAAGACTGAGTTTGAGCACTCAAAATCTAAAGCTATTTACGAAAATCTTTCTTGTGTAACTTGTTGAACGCCACACAGTAAGTGAGCAGTAGAATACAAAACTGGGAACAGCATAATTTCCAGTTATGTGCTATTCTATGAGACGTAGCCCTTTGTAACTTACCTTTGGACTTTAAAACCACAATCCATTCCCTTCTCCTTACACGTTATCCTCTACTGACCATTTCCAGCAGGCTTCAACCTCAGGTACTTACATTCTGCATTTTACTACCAAGTTTTACATGAGGGTCTCCACAGTCATTGGTTGTATACTGTATACGGTGCCTTTGGGTGACTGTAAGGAGCCTTAATGGAAACGAAAAAAACAACAACCAAACCCAATAACCTAACAAGCAATGGGTGTGGATTTTATCTTTGATTATTTACAGCAAACTTCAGAGTTTATGGAAAAATCTAATATGTGATTGTTTTAAGGAAAACACCCCCACCCCCAAACCTGGTTCAAATGGAAGACTAAATATTAACTTGAGGTTAACACCTTCTTATCAGTAGTGCATCTGCATACAGATTCTTCATAAAAACCGGCATATTCACAATTATAACTTGCAAACAGAAATACTGTGACTGTTCAAGCAAACAATAACTTTAAAATATGCATTCAGTTCATGTAAATGGTATCTTCTCGTTAGCTCCATCAGAAGATACTGGCATGAAACACAGATGAAACTTTTTCTTAGTTAGGTTAACACTGAAAATTCAAACAGACAAACACAATGCAAGTATTTTAACAGAAACAATATAAAATTTCACTGGCTTAAAAAAGATCTAAATGAGAAATCTTGGTTATTTCAATGAATTGCTAGACCCTACATTTAAAATGATGCATTTACTGAACTATTCAGATGAATTAGGCTTCTTCTATAACACTAAATACTGGAATTCTGATAGATTGTGCAAGTATTAAAAAATATCAACATTTTAAATGTTAACATTACAGTTTTAAATAACCTTGCAAGTGCAATGTTATAAATATAAAAAAAAAACCACCTCAGAGCTACAATTTTATATAAGTTATATGAATAAATGAAAGTGCTTTTCAAGTATTTATGTTTGTTTACAGTTGGAGTCTCTCATGTAAGTCAGTGCTCAGATGGTACAATTTAAATATCAGTATTATTTAAAAATTTTGGATGCATACATTTAACTGGATGGAATAAGTGGTTTCATTTGCAGAAATGTGTGATAAATATTTAAATACAGAATATAATTTGTGATAAATATTTAAATATGGAATATTATAAAATGTGAATATTATCTTCTTTGTTATATATTAAAATAAAATAGAGATCACATCCTGATGGGTGTGTGATAACCTGATAATGCCATGGGAGCCCTTGAGCCATACAGTAATTGTTAATTCCATCAAAATCCCAAATTATGATACACTAAATAGTTGTTCTTCAGTAGAGACAAAAACATGCGATCATAATAAAGGCCAAATACTGTCGACTTTTGAAGAATTTAAAAGATCTCCTGATTTGTGTCACGAGCCACGGAATCTAATGAAAACTTTCCAACACTTTCAATTAGTCAGCCGTAGTCACTTTGGAGAAGGCAGCTGGTGCATGTCACCGCTGTACTCTCACCAGCGCACGGTGTAGCTCCCTTTCTGGCTAGTCAAGAACCGTTACTGTTATAATGATACAAAAAAGGTTGTATTCCCGTTTGCCAGCCAGAGGAAGGGTGAGGTAAGTGGGGAGATACTTGTTTATTAGACAAGAAAACCAAAACAAAACAACCCTAAATGAATCAATATATATTTAAAAGTGCACTGAAAATATTTCCTATTGAACCCTATATCTCATAAGTGCCAGATTTTCATCTTAAATTATTTCCACTTTGAACACTGAACGTATGTAAGCTGATATTAGAGCATTTAGTTTGTCTTGCGGTTTGAAAAGCACGTGACACAAGGCAGCATTAACACCTTTTGTTAAAGATCTGGCAATGCAGATTGCAGTTTTATGCAGTTTTATCATGAAGATGCAGCTTAGAAACGACACAGTTCCAGAGAAGCCCCTGCAGGCGGCCATTGCAAGCTTTCTCCAACAAAGTGCTTTGTCATTTGCCAAAGACAAAAGTCAAACTGTTGCCCTACCTCACCACAGTACTGCACTGGCAATTTACAATTTTCTTTCCAGATGCAGTTGGACTTTAATAAATTATAGCTCTTCAGAGTTAGGCAATTCTTTGTAATAAAAGCAGAGTTTCATGTTCCATTAAGAGTGGCCACTGTTTAGACTGGTCTCTTCATGCAGACCTGACAGCGGCTGATGATATTTTCTAGTTCTCCTGCTTTCAAAGTCTGTGACAGAGGTCTCCTAAAAGAAAGACAACAAACATTTACTTTTTTTCTTTAAAAAACAGGGTTATTGACAACAACACTGAAATCCTTGGCTCACTTAAGGCATCTGTGCGCTACAGGATGACCCTAAACCTAACAAAGGGGAATGTCTAAACTGACCGGAATTACTAGGGGAGGCCCCACACGTTATGCAGGCAGTTGTCTCCTCAGGCACTTGCAGCATGGATGCAGGGAAGTACGGTTTACCTGAACATTCTTCTTGGATTTAATGATGCCAACCAGAAGCTGTAGGAATTTGTGTAGTAGTTGCACGTCCCCCTGCCATGGCACTCTATGAATGGGATAGCTCGAAATTCTTCCAAACAAGATCCAGGAGATGCCAATGCTTGGCCAGAAGCTTCTGAGCCGGCACTTGTATACTGTAACCACCAATACATTTTTTTATGAGAACTTGTCCATCAGCTTTTAGTATACTGCAGGCAAAAAAAAAATATCTCTTTCTAAAACATACCATGTGGTCTGTGGTACATTTCGGACAAAACAAAATGAACACAGATTAGTTGGATAAAACTTACAATGAAGCACAGAAGCCTTAGGAAAATTCAAGCACACTTACGGCATTTCGTAAGTCCGTGCAAAGGCCTTTTTCTGCTCCATGAAAAGGCATGAAACTGTAACCAGTACAAAGACTGGAAAGTGGCTGGCTTTTGTCCAGTTGAGGACTAGAGTAACTGAATTACAAATAGGTCAAATCCCCTATTTTGTGTGTGTTCCTATTTTTTGTTGCATTTATTGCTTCTCCAAACACAAAAGGCAAAGGCGTTTTCTGATGTTGGTAAATGCTTGTAGAAATAGCTCTAAAACAATTTACGACAGTAGAAAATTGGCTAGAAAATACCATTTAAATTTGGTGATGTTGGAAACAAGCAAATGATTTTAACCAGATGCTGCAAAAATTCTCTCATTCTTTTCCAAGATTATTATTACTCAGGGCCAAATCCCAGGAGACACAAGTTTCACACTAGACCCAAAATGACTTTACATCATGCAAAAAAAGAGAGGTTTTTAATTCTTTTACTCTCATTTGCTGGCACCCCTGTGACATCCCACAGGCATAGATAATAAAGATGAAGTGCTACATCCCCTAATATAGATACACCCTTATTCGCATAATCAGTTCTCAATTTGCAGTGATATTATGAACTTTCTTCACTCACTTCTCATTATAGCATCAAAATTGCCACGGCAATCTTTTGTAGACAGCGTACTGCAGTTGTTTGGATTTTAGCTTTCTGCTGAGTTCAGCCCAAGATCCGATTTATAAAAGAACTGCCTGGCATGGAAGTGGGTCAGTTATTTCTGTGTATTTGTGTTCAGGACCGGTTTAACCACTCCACTCCCCAGATCTGTTTCCTAGATCTTAGCATGACACATGAAAATGACAGCATGCAGTTATTTTCGTCAGACTAAAATCTTATGGTTCTCCTTTCATCTTTTCCCCCTTTCTTCCTGCCACCTATTTTTTGAGGACAGATCAGAATAGCTGTACCTATGCTTCTGGCATTAAGTAAGAGTTAACAGAATTATTGTCTACTTCTTGGCAAAGTAAAAAAGAAAAAAAAAAGAAAAAAAAGAATTTAACAATTATTAAGAAACAAACGACCTATGAGCAGATGAAAACACCAAGGAAAGTGAGAGGACATAAAATTGATAATGCAAGTCTTTCGATCCTTACCATAACAAAAGAAAAACCCTTCCAGAGAGATAGCCAGCCTTCTGGACACGGAGGAACTGCAGTTGTTTGGCTGTGAACTGCTATTACCATTGCAGCTCCTTCACAGACAACACACCTGTAAGAAGAAACTGCATTCACTGCAGATATAAGGAAAAACATGAAAGCAGACAAAAATTGTCTCCTAGGATAGTAGCTACCTAATGGCAGGGTAGCTGCCTGTGTGAGTTGTAACATAAATGGTACAACTCACACAGGTTTCTCTGTTTAATGAGGAGATAAGTAAATGGAAGGTAACTCAAAATACCTTGCTTTGCAATCTCTACTAGTAACACCAGACAAAAATTGGTGTAACGATGGGAATTAGTCCCAGAACATTTGAGCTTCCTTATTTTACCTTTACTGAAGTAAGAAGCTAAATTTTACCTTCTTCATGTGCCAACTACTTTATATTGTTGTGGTTTAGATCAAAGTTCTGTACCTCTATTTGCTAAGCTTAGAAAAAGTAATCTTTATTTCTTAAATGAAGAAACTACGAAGCTGAACTACTAGATTGCAACAACTGGGTAGGGCAGGCTAGAAGACAGAGTGCAAAGCTCGCCTTCCCATCTTTCGTTTTGCTGCTTTTGGTCTTCCATGCTTTTAGAGCTTTTCCTCTTAAGATGCTCTTCATCCTTCTCAGCTGTTCTAAAGCAACTAGAAAGGGCCACATTTGCACAAGGGTGTTTCATAGCAGAGAACCTTCAGCCCCAGCTTACAATATTATTCACCAACTACAGTAAATGTATCACACATAATTGAAAACAGAACTTGATTTGTACTGTATTCCAAATAATGAAGCTGTCTTTATTTCATTTTAGTCTGCCTCTGATATACACAACAATAGCTTTTCAAAAAAATATCACTGCAATCAGTAGGATTGTGGGCTATCTTCTCATGTCAGCTATGCAGATTAAGTCCTGTGGTGGGACGCTAGGTTTAATCTAAATTTTCTTAGAGTATCACTGAATATCTGACATATTCAGGTAAGTGATCAAAAAAATAAGGTGTTTAAAACCAGTGCTTGCACCGACTGAGATGGGCAGGTCTTTGTCTAAGATTTGCCATTCAAAACAATTTAGGATGTCTTTGTGGTTCCAGGCCAGAACTGCTAAAATTCTTATACTCTTACCTGCTTATATGGGGTTCTAGTGCCCTGCCAGAAATCGGTGCCATATCTACTGGCATTACTGTTGCAGTTGACAGCCAGTATGAATAGTCATTGCGAGAAGCAAAACTACAAACATCATTGGTGCTACAGAATAAGAATGGCATGGTGGTAAATCTCTGCAAGCAGCTACCAGCTGTTCCTAAAAGACAAGAGAGGAGAGGTTCGTGACAGACAGGACATTATGTTTACTGCAGCGTACAGAAGGGAGACATGATGGCATCCAATCTACTATAGTGAGAATTAAAACAGTTGGTAACTATAAAGAGAGAGGTGTCTGTACGGTGGAATTATCCAAAAGCGAAATGCTTCTGGTGTATATAAAAATATGTATATAAAAAATAAGGGCTAATAACAAAATCTGTTAAAATAATAGTATCTTTTTGAATGCTGTCAGTCCTTGACACAGTGGTAGGGATTCAGCTGCTTAACAAAACCTTCTGGTGCCATTTTTGACACCCTACAGCATCCCATTTGGTCTCCAAAAAAGCAAGATTCTCTCTCAGATCCTGTGTTACTACTGTCAGCCCTGTGCAGATATTGTGAACATTTATACTTGACTCTCCTCCTCAAAATGTCTAGGGATAGCAAAAAGGGAATACAGGAGTGCAGGGAAGAAAGGTGTCTTTTAAAGCCACAATTCCTGAATTGACTCAGAGCAGCAGACGACTCTGGAGACTGATGGTTGAAACCAGTGTTCATCTCAGACACCTACTGTCAGTTTGGTTTCATGACAACTTAGCATTACTGGACTATAAAGAAAAATATGCCGAAGTTTTTACCAATACAGTACCAAGATCTTGTCCATGTGCTCGTTCATTTCCTTGTACAAAAAGCAGTGAATAGCCAACATAGATCTGCGATGTCCCATGTGGGCATGAAGGAATCTTTGTTGATTGACTATGCCGGGTAAAGATAAAACCTCTTCTTGTTGGACCAGCAATGATAGAACCTGGTGATCCAGGTAACCCCTGTAGACCTGGAAAGCCAATCAGTCCGGGTTCTCCTGTGGAGAGAAAGAAATATGACTGCAAATATTAAATTATTTTTTTAATTTTTACTTCATTTAAATTAGTGGAACCACTTGAAAGCTAACAAAAAAATTATCAATAAGAAGATACAACTTGAAAATTGGTAGTATTTGTTGCTAGATGTATTAACTCCTTCAGACCTAGCTCAGGTAGCTTTTACATTGCATAATTTCATGGAATAGTGAGGTATTTTAAAGAATCACGGCCATTTTACCAAAAGAGATGTAAAGTAAAAACATTTTATGGTGACTAAATAAAAATATTTAGTTCTATTTTGATGTTGTAAAAAGCCACACTCATAGCTAGGGATTTCAAGTGGATAAATAAATGTGATTAGTAACAGAGGAGCAAAGTCAAGGCATATTTTTGTAAATTATTATTTCAGTTGTGAACATATATCTGTTAAAAGCTAGGAATGTGCTTACATGTGTTTGTGGCCCTAAAGGTACTGTACATGTTACAGAATCTCAATACATGCAAGAGAAAGGATTTAGAGAAACAGGAATACAGTTTATCTGCAAATTCAGTAATAACGGTCAAACATAGATGTCTGCTTTCCTGTACCTCTTTGTCCTGGAAATCCCCTGTCTCCTTTTGGACCAGGCAGTCCTGGGTGACCTGGATGACCAAAACTTCCTGGTAAACCTTTTAATCCTTTAGGTCCTGAATTGCAATCAAGAAAGATACACAATCATATAGCAGTAGTTACTCTGGATTTTAATAACTGTTAATGAATAAAGTTAAAATCCTCATGTAAAATGTAGCTGCATTATCAGCATGAATTTACTAAGTTTTGAGACTGTCTGTAGTGTTACTGTCACCATATTTCCTGTCAGGATAATTACAAGGAAATACTGAATGTATTGCAGAAATATATTCCAATAAATGTTTAGAGAAATCAGAGCAAATAGCTTTTTCTTTTAGCATGTGTTATACAATAGAAATATTTCAAAAGTATAGTAACAGGCCATAAACATATTGGTCACAGTTTGTAATTCTATTAATTACTTTATATTTTTTTGAAAGCAACTTTAAGGAAAGCATAGAAAACAATTCTTTAGTGCTTGTTTTGTTATGCTGGAGGCAACTGCCATTCCTGAGTGGGGCATGCCTTCTGGCAAGCCTACCCCCTTAGGAGCTCCCTTCCTGGGTTGGAAAGCTGTGGTATTGAGAAGGGCGGGCAAGTACCCACTGCACATCAGCCTCATCCTACCTGCTCCTTGCTTCCCCATTCCTCACAGCCGTGGCAGGCTTCGCTTCCAGTGCCAATGGAGAAGCAGCCAGCCTCTTCTTTCCCTTCCCATCCCTAGGCTACAACAGGCAGAATCACTTTGTAGCACATCTAGAATACTTCTATTAGGTGTGGTAATTTCCCCACCCCCAAATGACAAACATCCTGAGCATGGTTCTGGTTGTATAAATATGGCGGATGCTTTGATCCAAGTTTACTTTTTATGCCATTATTTTGCTTAGGCTTATGTTGAGGGAGAATCCTGCTCACTGACTGTGAGGGAGGAGGGCAGATGGAATGGGACAGGTTATTAATATATGGTTGTTAACAAGGTACAAAGAGTTATTTTTAAATACGGATAGGTATTTTTAAAGACACATCAATTTTCTATGCAGAAGCATGTTTTCCCACCAAACCAAAACATTCTGCTAAGCAGCACACACAAACATGTACAGAGATAAAAATATAAATGACCTTGTAGTCCAGGAATCCCTTGAATTCCTTGATCACCTGGTGCTCCTGGGATTCCTGGCAGTCCAGGAGGACCCTTGCTTCCTGGGATGGAGAATATTCTCCCAGGGACTCCAGGTGGACCTAGCAGCAAAAATATAATGAAGAGCTATTGCTTTATGTTAAAAGAAAGCAAAGAAACTACAAAACAAAACAAACAAATCAACCTAAATCTACTGGTATTAGAATGAGAAGGGTTGGTTACCACGCTGGCCCTTTGGTCCCCTTGGTCCTTCTACACCTTGTGGTCCAGGGGGTCCTCGATTACCCTTTTCTCCTAAAAAAGGAAGATCGAAGATACGCCTGTTTGGTTTAAAATGTCAAAACAACTGTCAAAGTTTCAGAGGCTTATTTAAGAGTCTTGCATGATCTATGCAACCTTCCCAAAGAGTAACGCAGCCTGTAGACTCATTTGAAATGTGAAAGTGGACTTCCACATCTCTACTGTTACTGTATAATTTATAGCCAAGTGTATTCAGTTTACAAGATGTTTCCATACCTATCTTCATATAATGGCTGGTCCCATAAACCTAGCTTAAAATCTCAGGATTTTAAGGACTACGTCCTTCTATCTTACATGTTTTTGTCACTGAGTTTACAGGTCAAGCGCTGCTTTCAGTGATGCTGTGCTGTTCAGCTCCCTTTAAACCCTACTGTCAGTTATGCTGATGGGTGTTAGGAGGGTTGTATAGTTTTTCAAGTGTTTCCAACTTAATAAGCCAATTATTTTCGCTGTACAAAAAAAGAGTTTACATTCAGATTACTCTCCAAAGCTCTGCTGGAAATAAAAAAAATTAAAATGTATTTTATTATCAAGTCAGGAGGTTTGACTGACCATGCCATGAAATAAGAGCTTTTTGCTTAAGAAAGTACAATTACTTATGGTGACTTTTCAAATTAGAAAAAATTTAAACACACACAATAATTTACATGGAACACAAACCAGTAGGTTAAACAGGTAATGACAATTTTGTGTGACTGTAAATCATGCAATTGGAAAATGAGAATACTGGAGTAATGAAGACCTATATCAGACTTAAATCACTAGAAAAACGTCTAAATTAAAAGGATTTTTAGACAGCTACTGATCCAACCTAACCCTCAGGAATATGAAATTAATGAAGCCAATACATTTAACAGTTCATCTGCTGATAAACTGGTAAATAAGATTATAACTGAGACTATTCTGACAGCAAACAGAGGACCCAGTGCTCTGTGTATAATTATGATTAAATACTCTTGACTTCTATAGCTAAGAGCCAAAAAGTCACATCATCTAGCAGTGGTGTGGCATTTCTTACTAGCAGATTCAGTCCCAAAGTCCTTACACGTTATTAGTCACTAAGGACAAACTTGTTTTGAATTTGCCTGCAATGGAGGCCATTGAAGTTTCAGCCCTTCCTCACTTAAACATCAGTTTGGACATATCCATAGCATCCAACTCAAAGAAAATGTTCTCTTAGTGAACGCTTTCATTTATAGCTGACCTACACCCTGCTCTTGATGGAAAAACCTCGTCTTTAGGACCACACCTGGTACTATTTATTAAACACATACTATTATAACACAAACTGTAAAGGATTGTATTTAGCACAGATGCGCGTATATAATAAATACATTAATACCTTTTACACCTGGGAATCCAAGAAATCCAGGGTCCCCTCTAGCACCAGGATAACCTGGTCGACCTTCAATTCCCTGCAAATCAGGTAACACCAATAATAAACATGAAGCAGCACCTGCACGCTATGATGTACATTTTCTGTTTTCAGAATATTCAAAGCATTATGTTCACAGAATATGCTACAACTAGAATTATCTGCTCCGCTTATGAGCATGTTAGAAATAGTCATATCATTGTTAATGTTATTCTGTAATACAGAATGGCCAAGGAAATGACATGCCAGAAATTCGCAGTAGTTTTTTTGGTCCACTTAAGTCCATAAAAACCGCTTTTTGTATCCATTTTAATATCTTTCTTCTATTAGAAGATTTTTTTGGGAGAATGTGGGTTTTTTTTTTTTTGCTTTGGTTTGTTGTTTACTTTTTATTTCGATTGTCCTGGGTGTTATTTTCACGGTAAGAACAAAATTAACAATGGAGCGAGAAACAAACAATATTCCTTTCACTGACTTTTGGACCGGGAGGACCAGTGTCGCCGGCTGGGCCTGTTGACCCTGGTATGCCATCTGCCCCTCTAACGCCTTTGATTCCTTTCATGCTGAGAGTGGGAAGACCAGGAGGCCCTGGAAAACCAGGAGCACCTGTACAGAAACATCAGAGTAAGTAAAGACTACTGCCAACAGCATTTCACATACATTACACACAATGCAGTACAACATTCAACAACTCTATAATGGTACTCCTGTTTACCACCTCCGTAGTTCCCAAGGAAATATAGCTATTTTTTAAAAATCAACTCATTTTTCCTAGCCTGCTAATTTAATCGGAGATCAGAGCCGAGTTCTTGCAGAACTCTAAAGCACTACAGTTTTTTGAATATTCTCTAGTTGTAGTTGTGACTGTAATCACACTCATGCTTTCTCACTTCTTTAAAGTTGGATCTCAGCTGCCCTACAGACTGCATGGGAAGAAAGCAAAATAATGCAATTGAGTGGGCTGCAAAGCTTAACATTATTTTAATTTACATCATACTGCATAGACCCATCATGGTGTTTGCAATGGTAACATTGCATTAACTGGTAAAGGAACTACCTGTTTAGTTATGAAACTCTTGAGGGAAGACCTCTTTTAACCTTTAGTTCTGGACAGCCTGAATTCTGCTTTCAATTATCAGTGTATCATTTCAGATAAATAAGGAGTTATAACACACCTGGTCTTCCATCTGCACCAGCAATACCTCTATTCCCTTTTTGGCCAGTAATTGCCATGCCTGTTGCGCCTTGGAATCCAGGTAACCCCACTAAGCCAGGAGGTCCAATGGGTCCTTGATCACCTTGATGACCTTTCATACCTGGTGGCCCAGGAAAACCAGGCAGTCCCATGTCCCCTTTGATTCCTGCAAAGTATAAGTATTACATTTGGGGAAAGCTGTCAAGATGGTAAGATGATGTGACGACACAGAATGTGGGTATTCACTATACTGCAAAGGTGGAATTCAACCTCTGTTTTTAGTACAGAGAAGTCCCCAAAGGCACCTTGCTACTGTAAAGCAAAATAGTTGTGAGAAGACAGGACTAAGGTAGTGTACACACCACTCTTTTCTCTATTATTTTTTTTTAAAAAACCCTCCACTTCAGAGATTGCTCATAAAAAGGAATAAACTTGAGAGGAGGGCAAAAAGACCAGAGCAGGGAGTATTTCTTTTTATGTAAGCAGAAGAAATGCTTCTTTGAACATCGGAACTGGCAAATCCTTTTAAACTGAATTCCAGCTAAAAGCACCAATGTGAGTACAACAAAATAAGAGACTACTCCAAAAGATGCTGTTCTAAGGTTGATCTTTGCGTGCATGATCTATATATGGAGGATATGAAGACAGAATTTTTTATTTTTTTTTTTTAAAGTCAAGCAAATCAATGGATTTCTACCAGTATTAGAAATACAATGCAAAACCTAAAAATTGGGAAGAACCCCCTCAGTCAACTATTCATAAATATAAAAGGAGAGATGAACAAAAATGCAATCACTGTAGCTTTCTTACAGCATACTTAGTATTTAGCAGCATTATGTTTTCATTAGAACATACTGTTAATCAAATTGTGCATCAAAATAAAATTTCAAAAGCTCTAGAATGCATATATCACTTTCACAAAACCACAGAAGTTAGCTTTTCTGTTCCCTTTTTAGAATAGTCTTAAATTTACAAGCAAGAACTCTTGACATTTAATATATAGCACCAAATCACTCTTGATTTCCTCTGACACTCTTAGTGCCATTTCAAGCATCCAAAAGCAGGAGGCAACTTGAAGATGAAGATAATGATTCTGTTATTTAAAAATTAAGCTTTTGCTTTCTGAAAAGACAACTCACCTCTATGACCAGGAACACCTCGAAGGCCAGGGATTCCTCTCCCTGGTGCTCCTATAAAATATTAGGACATGTCACACTCAAAGTCCTGAATAACTGTTAGAAAACATCATAGTTGTCTAATATTTCATACATTTCTTCAGAATTCACTGAATCAAAATGTAGATTTTAGTTATACATAAAATATAACTTATGATGAATCACATTTATAGTAGAGTAGTGACAGATGCATTTGGGTTGTTGACAGCACATACAACAGTTACATAGAAAAACCTGTGTAAAAGTGAAAAACCTCCTACTTATAAACTTATCTTTGGCTCTACAGAAGCTCTTTATTAATCCTTCCCAAATAATCCTTGTCAATTTAACTAGGGAAAAAAAACAATTGTAAAACAGAATGAAAATATTTCACTGGTGTTACCTGGTTCTCCCTTTACTCCTGGGGGACCAGGCATACCATCCTGACCTTGATTACCCCTTTCACCAACAAGTCCTTTTCTTCCAGGGTCTCCAGCAGCACCTGTGAATTATAATGGACCACAATCTCATTTTCACTTCTATTATTTTGCACTTCAAAGGGAGAAGATAAGAGTGCCCTTTATTAAAATTTAATTAGTTCAGCTACTTCAGAGATAGATGTAACTGTGTTAGTATATAAACATTTGTAAAAAGCAGCATATACATTTTACTGAGCTCACTGGACTTCAATGGATTTAACACCCCCACTATTTTCACAGGCAATAACTTCCTGTCTTTCAAAGACATTTTAGGACCCTGCCTTTGATTTAACTCATGCTGGTGGGAATCCACACAGGCAGTGTGGTTTCTCTACCTGGCTTTATTATAAATTCAAAGTGTCTTTGAACAGGGAACTCTGCCAATTAGTCAGTGCAAGTTCACTAAGTCTACAAAACCACAACATCATAATTTTGATGAGGATCTCTAAATATAAGAGCATCCAATGTGCTTTTTAAAGACAATAACTGGCACTCACTTTAATAAAGTCTGCATTGCATACCTCTCTGTTGCTGCATATTTACACACTCCCCCTTAGATATATTTTGAATAGTTTCATCTTTTCTGTTGCTTTAACAAACAACTACAACTCTCTCCCTTCTTTCCACTCTAATTCATTTTCCTCTCCTCCTCGTCTAGCTACATCTTAGTTTATTATTCTCATTTAGGAGATAAAACAAGCCTTTCTTACAATTGTGTGGATATAGCATCTTAAGACTTCTGGATGAAAAAAAAAAAAAAGGGCAAAAAGCTTTACAATAGTCAAACAAAATTAAAACCTCTTGCCTCAGCTAAACTGGTAACATTGAAAACAGGCTGTTAAAGACCTTAGCTGGAACCAGAGAAAGTAATCAAAGCCTTGAACTAACATAAATGGAGGCTGCAACTGCATCAAATTCTAAAAAGCTCAGAACAAGAACATCAACTGCCTCACTACAAAGAAAATAACAAAGCAGGGGGCAGTGATTTGGGAGAGATGCTATGTACCATACCAGGAGGGCCTGTAATGCCCTGTTGTCCTGGGCAGCCCTGCTGTCCTTTGACACCAATATCTCCAGGAGGTCCAAGCTTCCCTGTAATAAGAAGGAGTGTGGGAGAGGAGAAAAGGCATTATCACTAGATCCAGACTCAGTCTGAGAACTTTCCTATAATTTCTGCTTTGGACAGCTGTGAAAGATCTCCAGGTGACATAAGCTAGCCTGGCTGCACTCACTACAAAGGAGCTGTTTAGGTTTACAGCAGTCGAATATTAATGTGTCACCCCAGAGGCACCCTGTGTAGTTTATTAAGAAATTATCTTCTTCTAGAAGCATGTCAACATCTTGCCACTCCTCCAAACCAAAACATACCTGGGATTCCTGCACTTCCAGTTTCCCCTCTGATCCCATGTGGTCCTGGTACTCCTTTATGACCTGGATGACCTTGGGATCCTTTTTCTCCTTTGCTGCCCAAAACTCCCGGGGGGCCTGGATCTCCCTGAGAAATAGCAGTTGCACAAACAGGTAAAGAATCGCCTTATGTTAAATATGTTACATTCCATATTCGAACAACAGAAAAATCATATGTAATTTTAAAGGTTAAGTGTAATCATGGTTCATTATGATTTTCAGACAAAAATCAAAGTAAACTAATATGAAGTCTTATAATAGCCACTGATCCTTTAGACATAGCTAAGAAAAAAAGATCTTTCTTTAATCTGTACAAACCAATTTAAGTCTTTAGATGTTTTCACCAGCACGTAGACTTCCCTTCAGTTTTATTCTAACAGCTCCTCTTTTGATCCAAATGTACATTCCCTACATAATATGCAGCTATACAAAATACTGAAATGCATATTTTTCCTTGAATTCGTAGTGACTTTCACAACAGTAATCTCATTGTGGCTACTCAGCTAAAATAAACAGTCAAACAGGTAATTTAGACAGATTACAGGAGTTACAGTACAGTTTGCAGCCTCAACCATGTATTTCAGATAATCTTATATGTAAAAGGACTCCCAGTTGTTCAACAACCAGAATATATGGAGTAAAATTCTATCCAGTTGACTTAACTTAAAAGATACTATTTTTTTCTTAGCAAGATATATTATTGAGCATAATATATACTTAACATATATTGCTAAGAAAAAAACAATTCATCTAGTGTAACGATATTACTAGACTGTCAAAAACCAACAGTACAATTTTAGATTACAAAACTTTCACACTTGCTAAGATTATATTTTTCTGTACTTTTTCACGTACAAGTATTCCTACTGCTGACTTTTTAAGTGCAAGTCGTTGTTTTTAATGGATTAGCAACTTTTAGAGAAGAAAGGTATTTCCAAGGTGTTCCATCTTTACAAATAAGACACTCTTGCACCAAGAGAAAAATGAAGTACAATGAACTCAAGAATTTCTTCTGAGTAATGACACAATAGAATTTTCATATTTCTTACCACTAACAAATCATCTACTTCTGCAAACTCTGCAGCTCTTGCTTACATGTTGTTCTGTTTCTATAGTCAAAGGCTCTGCTCATTGCCTAATATGACAGCGTTGCCATTGCCTTTATACCTTTGGACCAGGTTCTCCTGGAGGCCCAGCGGACGGGTACCCAGGATCTCCCTTGTCACCTGGAAAGCCACCATAGCCTGGTGGACCAGGGTCACCTGATGGTCCTGGAAAGCCGGGAGATCCTTTGTCTCCATTTGGACCTGGAAAAATACAGATACTGATACCATTCTTAAAAGGATCATAATTGCATGCCATACCTTATGTTTTGTGATTTACTGCTTGTATATTCAGATATTCATTCTTCATTAAAGTAATTTACACAGCCAGGTGATTTTATTTCTAAACACATTAAAAAGAGGTTCTCACATGTGAAAATACATAAACTAAAGAAGTTATATTTCATTTAGAGAGAGGGAGAACTGCATTCTGCAAGTCAAGCAAATGCTGGGGTGGTGAGAAGTCTATAGGTACTGCAAAGAATAAATCCCAGCGTAAGTATTGTGCTGTGTGCTTACAGAAACTGCTCAGATCTGTGCAAATGCTTCTACATAGCTCTATGAATTTGTAATATGATTGACAGAAAATGACCTGGAATTCCCATGTCCCCTTTGTTTCCTGGTGCACCTGGGAATCCTTGTCTTCCAGGAACCCCTGGAAGACCCATAAATCCTTTGACGCCTGTAAGACAAAGAAATAAGTGTCATCTTCACATGTTTGCATTAGACACTGGCTGGCTGGTAGAGCTGTCACGAATACAGAATCCTCTACTGCACACCTTGTCATGGCACCTTATTATTGTAAATCAACCTGCAGCCTCTTGCCCCAGACACAGATACAATTATGATTATCGTTGTCAGAAAGTCAAGGAAATAACAAGCATCTTATGTATCAATATTAAAATTAAGCTTTATGACCACAGCACTTAGGGTCAGCAACTGAAATATACTTTTGCAAATTTTGATCAAGATCATGATTTTGTATTTACACACTGGACTCTCCTTTCATTGTCCCCCCAGGTTCAGTCAGGTTTCTGGGCATGTCACAAACACATTGCTACTTACTCATTATGCATTTCTCAGGACTGTTATACTCAAGAGCTTTTTCTTATATGGCTTAGGCACTTTTTTCCTACTCGCTTATCTTTCGCTTACTTTAGCTAAATTAGCATTCAGTTTAATGACTACAAGATCTCGTTGCATCTAGAATGTCCAGACATCTAAATTCCAGGGTACTAGCAATGCCTGAATGTTTATGCAGGTGAGGTCTTATTTTCTTCCATAAAAAGTTAGGGAGTAGTGGAACATTTGCAGTTTTTCCTGTGATGGCTACGCTGCAATGACTACAAAGGATGTTAATGACAGAATATTGCAGTGATGCTATAATGACATACAGCACAGATAATTGCCATCATGAGAAGAGACATTTTGTTTACAAGTTTAAAATTATTTCTGATTGTTAGCATTTTTATGTATATATTAGATCGTGTCATATGGCTTTCTAGAAAGAAGTTATCTTAATCAAAAATACAGAATACAGAGAGGTAAAGATGTTTTATTAGCATTAATTTGAAAAAGCAGACGCATTGTCTTGCTCAAGGGTCAACATGTATCGTTACGTATGAAGTTATGGTAATGGCAGAGCACAACTTTGTAAAATAGCTTAGGTAGGTTTATAATTTATGCAGGTTCATTTTCAGTCTGCTTTTCACTGAATACCTGGTAACTTTCAAAATATAAGCCAAACATGCAGGCTTTGAAAAGGGAAATAAAATCAATCTGAAATTAAAAAAGCTCCTGAAATATTTTTGTGCACAATTGTAATGTTCGTATTTTAGAATTCTTACTTTTTTTATAATATTGGGAATTCAAACTTCTCTTCACTCCTATAAATACCAATTTTTATTCATTGGCCTCATCAGCTTTTAGATTTTAAAGTTATTCAGGATTTAGTATTATTTTGTATTTATGATCCCAAACAGTGACCTCTATTTGGAAGGAAACAGAATCATCTGGCACTAGCTGCTATGACTTTCAAATATCAGTTTTTGAAATGATTCAGTTTCAGAATTGCCATAAAAGCTTCAAAGTTAATACAGAGAATGTACTGCTGCTGCTGGAGCGGAGTTAATGTGCTAGCAGTAAGGTAATGTTATCTCTGCTTTCCACATAATACAGCAGTCTTCAATATACATATTCCATACCTGGTAGACCAGGTACTCCTTCAGACCCATCAAGACCTGGGGGACCTTGCACACCGGCATCTCCTTTCTCTCCTCTTAGACCCATTCTTCCTTGAACTCCTAAAAAAAAGTTTCATTTTAAAAAAATATTATGAAACAAGATATTAGAATATAAGTTTTATATAAAGTTTAAATTTTTTATAACTCTTAAAGCTAATGAAGCAGAAGTGCAGCATAGGATTTTCACTCTGTGAACACATATAAGCAAGACACAACCTCACAGTTAATGCCTTCTGTATTTCTCGTATAGAGACAAAAGGAAGTTTCTGAAAGTTTCCATAGGAAAATGTCTACACAAATAAATCAGATAGCTTTAGTTATGCATGTACAGCTCATATACAGAGAGTCTATATTAATATTGCAAATAAGGAATACTTCTGACAGTCAAGTATTTCTGAGCAGACTCAATTTCTTTGCAATCCAGCATTAATTGGTAAGTGCACCCGTTTCATGTGTAAAAGCATGAATGTACAGCATATATGTATATAAGCCTCCTAGTACTCCTGACATATTATTACTGGTTTAACATTACAGTAAGAGGTTTTTTAAGCAACATGGACTTGTTAAAATGTAAATAAATGTTCGGTGTAATATCCAACTATCCCATAAATAAAAAGGCAGTTACAGCATTCACCAAAGATTATTTCAAAGCCATGAGAATACTCTCAATAGTAGAGTCAGTTTTCTTCCATGTTTTCGAGTCCACTGGAACTGCAACATAGATGACAACCCTAACTAGTTCTGAAGGACAGAACAATGAACGTGTACCTTTTAAGCCTCGTTCTCCTTTATTCCCAATACCAACCAAGGTCTCAGATGGTCCAGGAAAACCTTTATCACCTGGTTCACCTTTTGCTCCAAGAAACCCTTTTCTTCCTTTTAGTCCTGGGATGCCAGAAGAACCTGCAAGAAAACATAATGAAATTTTCTGAAGAAACCTGACTAGACAATAGCATAAAGGAAGCAATGAAACTCCTGTCTCCAAGGACAACTACATATGTACATAAACATTCCAAATCAACAACCTAAACTAGTTTCTTAATTACTCCAATCATCAATAAAACATCTATGAGCACAGATTATGGCAAGAGATGGTAATTATTTCTTATCCTGAATATATGTATAATCTATTGAATAGATATAGTAATGATATTTGAAACACGAATGGGATGGGAAAAAGTAGAGCAAAAGAGCTCTCTGCTCTTCACTTAGGAAATCATCAGCCACTTTTACAAATACCAATGAAATAGAAAAGGTGGCAATTCAAAATTGCTAAAAAAATTAAATAATAATGTTCTCATTCAGTCTGTAGACTGCATACATACAGAAGCCAAAGATTTAACAAGACTGAAAGAAATTATGGTATGACACGCATACTCAGGAGTGATAACATACATCAAGATGGATCACAAGACCACTTCAGCATGGAAGTTTCTATATTCTACGTAATAATGAAGGCAGATACTATGGCCACTTGCCTCTGATACCCGGGATGCCTGGTCTTCCAATTGTGCCAGGGGGTCCAGGAATTCCTAACAGGCCCATTATACCTGGCTCTCCCCTCAAGCCTGTGGAATTGAAGCAACAGAAGCATATTTGTTAGTATTTGATCAGTGAAAAAGAGTATTACTTCAGAAACTATGCATGTGCCTGTCATTTAAGTGTTTAATTACTTATTTTATTTTTTCTTCATTTCTGTAACGTATTGTCTAAGCCAGTTTACCAGTCTTTAATGACATGAACAGGTCTTACACACAGACTAACCCCCAAACTACCTAGATTAGTAGCTGCAACAGCTTCTGTCAATGAATGAAGTAACTGACAGTGAGGATAATGTAGCTGAGATACCCACACAGGGATGGGAGACCTGTCATGGGATGTATGGGAAAGGCACTCCTTTCTGCCTCAGGAGTTGAAGGCTAGCTGGGACACAACAACTCCCCTCAAATGACATCAGAAATCTATGTTTGCATAACTAAGTCAAGTACTATATGTTTATTGTTAGTGTTATAGGTTGTATATATAGAAAGGTACATACCATCTCCTTCTCACAGAATAATGGAGGATTTGATAGCAATGAAAAACTTAGTTAGAGAAAAGAAGCATTACATAATATTTTTTTATTCTACAAATCAAATTCGAACACATTTCTGAGAAAAAAAAAGTAATACAGAGATTACCTACCTTACTTAAAGTTAGCTCTGGTTATCGTGACAGACTGATCTGACTTACTTAACTCTGTCAGACTCAATATCTGAACTTGCTTTTTAAGAAAAAGATGATAGCATTGACAAGCTATCTGTTTGAAAAGGGATGTTGAGAAAGAACTAAACACTTTACACTTCCATTGTGCTGGGTAGGTGCTTTAAATGTTAACTATTTCATGTCCTATTGCAAGGACATTATTTACAGAAAACCATGTAAGGTAGCCCTCTGTTCTCAGAAGACTGTAATAGAAAATTCAGTACTATGGCACGACAGCTTCAAGATATGCTTGTCATTTAAGGAATGATGATTTTTTTGTTTTCCATATAGATAGATCTCAGTGATACATGAAAGCTGTTGATGGAAAAGTATTTCAGCATCTTCAATTTGGAAAAGCATGACTGATACCTTTCTGCAGAGACTGACTTAATTTCTATGTCCATACAAGTATTTGGGGAATCCTTACCTGGCACACCAGAGATTCCTGGCCTTCCAGACTGTCCCTTGGGACCAGGTAATCCTGTATTTCCCTGAAGACCTATTAATCCAGGTTCCCCGGGTTTTCCATAGATTCCCGGGATACTCAAGCCAGGAGGGCCAAGTTTTCCTTTTGAACCTTGCAAACCTCTTCCTCCTAAGAAAAACGCATGACAGCGTAGTATAGTACATCTGTCTGGAAAATAAACCTTCCTCTACATTTTACCATGAGCATGAAACTCTTCTTGAACTAGCCCTGTTTGAGGGCTAAACATTAAATCTGTAAGACAACATAGGCATTCAGGAAATCTTTAGAGTTATGGGTTTGTTTGTTTTTTAAAGGGGAAAACAAAAAAGGCGAGAGTAGACAATTCTGTTCTTTCCCAGAAAAAGAAGAAAAACTCAAATATGAAAACCCCACCAATTCTGCATTCATCCTCTTAAAAAAAAAAAAAATTTAAAAACTTCCTTTTGAGATCATATACAGGAGGACTGTGCTGGGTACCCCAGTGTGTTCTTTTAGACTGAGAATCATACACGGTATATGCACGTACCTTTGAGATCTTAAACTGGTTTTTATCTAGCTGAGCTCTTCCTCTGTTTTGTTTCTTTATCAATCACATTGCACCAAAGAATCTAAGTTCAGCCCCATATAGGAGACATGATGGAAATATCCTTTTTCCTGTGGAATTTGTGCCACTTTGTGATTACTCTTTACATTATACAATGGAATCTGAGTTGTAATCCATTTTAATCAGTGCACGTTTGCTCCCATCTGCAGAAAATGCATCTTTTAAATGGGCTCACATTTTCTCGCATACTATCCTATAACCAATATCCAGAAACAACTTCAGCTCCCTCAGGCCATTGGAAGGTAGAAACAAAACCCAGACCCACACAGCCAAATGGCACATTTGATTCAGAAGGTCCTACCTGGTGGGCCTGTAGCTCCCTGGCCACCTGGCAAACCTGGCAGGCCAATAAGACATTCAGCAGGTTTCCCTGGAAAACCTGGATCTCCAGGAACTCCAGGTGAGCCATGATCTCCTAAAAGAAAGGAGACTGGATTCAAAATGATTTAAGTAGAATTTTCAAGCTTTGAGTGAGCACTGTTTGAGTTGGCTTCCCTTTCCCTAAAATAACTTGCTGTGCTCCTTGAGTGTGTTTGACAACAGTACCTCTTAGGCCATCATCACCATCACGTCCAGCACTCCCTGGTAGGCCTGGAAGTCCTGGAAATCCAGTATCACCTTTTGAGCCAGGAATGCCACGACCTCCTGGTGAACCCAGTCTACCTGGCTCTCCAGGAATAACCATGCCTGGGTCACCCTGCAACACAGAGAGAAATGTAAACAATCCACTATGTTTTGCTAAATTTGCCAAAATATTTTCTCCACTGTGTGATCAATTAACTTCTTTCACAATGTAATTTTTAACGGCTCCAATTCAGCAGATCAATTGGATGTTCCCTATTGACCAGTTGCAAGTTCCATACCAGAGGAGTAATTCGTCTAGACAGCTTTTGAATTTTGTCTCCTAACTCTTAAGAAATTGCTACCGAGCAATGCAAGACACAATTCCCTCCATTTGGCCTTAACTGCTTTGTGATGCTTGCTGTAGCTGTGAAAAACTTTGGACCAGTATCTGAAAATTTGGTTGCAGTTTGTGCAAATACAACTTTTCCTTTATTTTTATATGGTAGTCATATTTTTATCAAAATCTTTATTTAAATAATCAAGGTCAGCAACCAGATATGTATTGGAATACTCAAAGTTAGTTACTGGGTTTTTTTAAATCATTCTTCTGAACATTGTTTTCCATGAAGACTGGTTTTATCACAAATGTCCCAAGTCTATTCCCTGAATGGAAAGTTTGAATTAGTTTTTTCTCAGCTGACTGAACTGCTGGTTGTGTTGAATACTAGCTTTGAGTACCAGCAAATCAATATGTTCATAAAGCAGGTCAGTAGAGCTGAGCTTATACCAGTCACTGATGATATACTTGAACCAAAAAGGCTACTCCACATCCAGTTGTTCTTAAAAAAAAAAAAAAAAAAAAAAAAAAGAAATCCACAACCTTAAACCCCACACTTTGTTGTGTCAAAAAGCATGCAAAAGAATGACATGCTAGCACACAAAAAAAAAAGTCACTTTTTCAAAACAATTAGCTGCTATTATTTTGTCCAAATTTGAATTCTGATTACAGAGTAGCCAAAAATTCTATATTTACATATGCCATCAGTACGTTAGCTTCTGTTAATCAGCAAGAGTGGCTGCAGTATTACCTCCAACCTGCTTGCTTTTTGCTTTGACAGAGCACTTGCCGTAATTAAATGCAAACTTACTTGTCACTGACCTCCATCAAATGCATGCTTAATTGCAACTTCTGAATAGCCATCTTTTCAGAAGCTCTGGCCTCAATTTTTCGCTGTAAGCAATGCAATATCCTCCTACTGCTCTGAAAATTGCAGTACCAAAACATCCCAGACACTTGGGAGTTCTGAAATCCTGTATCTGAATTTAAAATTTTGGCTTGAGCCCCTTTTTATATAAAGAATTTAATTTCATAGTTTGTGCATCACTGGTTAGGAAATATAGGAACTCCTATATTCCTTACACTTCTTAATTTATTTGCTCAGTGTCACATTTAATGAATGAGACTTATGGAAAAGTCTGTGCTGTATTTCTAACCAAACCTTTTCTCCTGGTTGTCCTAGGTTTCCAGCTCGGCCTGGATCTCCGATCTTTCCTTCACAACCTGGTGACCCTCTGCCTCCTGCAAGTCCTTTATTTCCTGCAAAAGGAAATAAACGGCAGTACAGATGTGACTGTTATCACCATATTTTACAAATGGGTATTTGTATGGATGCAGTTAGGAGCTTCTGTACTAAAGTAGCTTACATGAGCTGAAGACAGTATCTTGATTTCAGAGCTGATGTGACACACCGCATCTTGTTCCTTACATATTCACTCAATGTTCACTGTAACACTGCTTAGTTACTTGCTTTAAAATCAGTTATTTAACATGGATTTTTTTTTTTTTTTTTTTTAAGTGAAGCTGTTCCGATGTCAGTTCCCTACTGTTTGCTTTGACAAGCAGCTTGGTTGTAGCAGTATCAGAACTTACTCCCCTTGTCCTGACAGGATTCTGAGAATTTCTTAATATTTCTAGTGTCCAAAGGGGAGTATGGCTTCGCATGAGGAATGGCCAAATTCGCATTATTCAAAATACTTTCTATTACCTGCAGATTAGAGCAGGTATTGCCTTGTACATAACTAAAATTGATTAAAAACAAAGTACTGAAACTTATACAGCTCTGTCTCCGTAACACATATCCAGGTAAAGAGAATCCATCTGAAGTACATGTGGCGCTCAGATGGGCTGCACCTGTTTGGGAAGTATTCCAGGAAGCATCAGTGTCTCTTAAAATACTTTCCTACTGCTAGCTTTGGTACTTGATTCTCTGAAATACTTAAAAATATTTCAAAATTGCAATTTATAAGCCCTAAGGCGGTAAATTACCAGAATGCTAAAAACACTTCCCTTTATGACTAATGTTCACTGATACTTTTTTAAAAATATATTGATTGGTTTTAATGACGACTGAAAAAAAAAGAATATATTAGATTACTTTTTGTTTTGCTTTTTTTGAAAATCAAAAAGCGTATTTTACCTTTTGGACCTGGGTTTCCAGGAAACCCAAGCCCTGGAAAGCCTGTGTCACCTGTTGGGCCTGGATGTCCTGAATCACCTTGCTGGCCTCTTGCTCCAGCTCTACCTGTACAAAGAAAATAAGTAAACTGTGATGTATCTTACCACAGAACATCAACTTGTAAGATTAGGTGCTATACAGTTTGTCATTATTAACTAGGACACCACTGTAGATTATATTAGAATTTAGACACTAGTTGTCCTGCAGAGCAGATTTTCACAGTTAAAATGCTAAATTGTGTTCACAGTATCAAAGCAGGCACAAGCCTGTGAATCAAGTTTTTATGCAATCTCTCCAAATTCCAGAATTCTAGGAACAACTATGTGCAGATACAAATCTTCCACTTGTTGAGAAGATACAAACACATACTATACGGGTGAGGCTTGGAACAGAAGCAGCTATAAGAACAGAAACTACCATAAAGCTGCCAAGAAATCTTCCTATGCTATTCAGGGCAGCTTTAAGGACTATTGTTCTACAAAACCAAAGCAAAGATGCCTTACAGTTAGCCTGAATGTCACTTACTGTCCTTCAGCGCATTCAAAAATTACGCAAAAATTTAAAACACCAGCAACCAAAAAAATCCCACCTAGAACCCAAGCCCAAAACCCACCCAAAAAAGGAAACTCACATTCTTAATATCTTAGAACAATGGTTAGTAACAGTCACATCAAAAAGGAACCGGGAAACTTAGTAATACGGTTACTTTTTTTGACTGTGCCCCTGCGAAGGCTGAGAAGGGCCAAGGGCTTCGGGAAGAATGCTTTAACCTATTTTTTTCCTTTTTTTTTTTGAAGGCAGTCCCAGCATAATTTTGGATATGCTTTTGTCAAGATTATGCCAGAGGTGCCTTTCTGGATACTACAAGCTGCACCATATGCACCAGATGTTTCTGGTTCTTGGAGGAACCAAGCCATAGCATAGGACTGCTTGGAGTCTCTGCCATACTGCACACCATGGACGTGGCCCTTTGTGCCCTTCCCTTAGTTTTCTTGAAAGGGAATGTTACAGCTAATTCCATAGTTTCTGTACCACAGAAATCCTTTTTACAGTTATTTCAAAGTAAGCCAACGGCTTTATCTGGCCAGAGCTGGGAGAGAAATCCCAATCAGATTATCTCTGATTTTTAGCGTATTTAGTGCAGATGTACTCACCAGGCACTCCTGGGGGTCCAGGTAAACCATCTGGTCCTTGAGGTCCTTGAGGTCCTGGCAATGCAGGTAATGGAGTTATCCTACTGGTCTCTCCTTTCAGACCTTCAGCAAATACATAATCAAAGATTACAAAGCCTTTTAGTTTGGCAATATGTAATCTTAAACATTAAATATATTAGTGATCAATCTACTCGGTTAAAAATGCAGTCGTCTACAGTTTCCATATTTCTGAAACTCCAACAGGCTTTGAAAAGCCTTCAGATCCTGGCTTCATAAAGCAAAAGAATTTTATTGACACCAAGTCCACCTGCAGTCTTCCTCTCAGCTCTCCTGCAGTCTAGTGGAGACTCAGAAAAGGAAGCACAAAGTCAGCACGAAAATGATGCAATTGAGAAATGCTTAAACTGCACCTCCATTTCAGAGAGATTTAATGGGTATTCTCTTTAAGAAACATTGACTATATCTGCCATCCAGCTTTGTGTTCTTACAGATTATGCTGGCCTATAAACATACCAGTATATGTTTCCAGCACTCAAAAATCATTAAGTCCTTCATATTTTCACCTAATTACTTAGCTCACGCTAATGATGATGACTGGATGCATATTTAAAGACTTTTTTTTTTTTTTTTTTCCCCCATGATGAAGACAGTCAAGCACTGGAACAAGTTGCCCAGAGATGATGTGCTGTCTTTGTCCTTGGAGGTTTTCAAGGTCCAACTGGATAATGCCTTCAGTAACTTGGTCTGAGCTCATAGCTGACCCCGCTCTGAGGAATTTGGACTAAAGACCTCATAGGGTTACTTCCAACCTCAATTATCTGACGACCCTTTTGCTATTAGCTCCAGTGGGACCAAAGTTGGAACAATGCTGTGTAAATCGTATCGCAAGAAAAACTTCTTATGTTTCATATGTTATGTCTTTCACTTCGATATGTCTTTTACTGCAATTTCAACCAAGTACTCTTTAAGATAGGTAAACCATGTTAAAATAGGAAGGTACAAACCAGCTTCTCCAGGTAATCCAGGTGGACCAGGTATTCCTTTAGAGCCTTTGAAGCCTCTTATTCCTTGTGGTCCATATCCTGGCAATCCAGGAAGCCCCATCTCTCCAGGAAGACCAAGACTACCGGGCAATCCAGGGAGTCCTCTATCTCCTTTTGAACCAGCCAATCCCTATTAATGATTACATGTGTGTATACCAAGCATTACCTGCTTTCTGCACCAGCTTTCATAATAAAATGCCCAATTCTCTGTCTGACTATAATCTTGCATTGCTTCAGTAATACAGTAGCTCGGCTAATTTAAGAGGAATTTTTCCTCTGATTTACTTAGGATTAAAAGAATATAAATTTTAATATCAATGGTTACAAATAGAGGGCTATTAAGAGTGAAATAGCAGAAATAAATACAACAGCTTGATTTTTCAATCGCTGTGGCATTACACTGTACACTTTTTTTCTTCTTAAAACAGGTTTGGTAAAAAAATCAAAACACCTCAGAGCTCTGATTCTCCTTGAATACCACAGAGTCAGGTTTAGAGATAGTTATATCTGAATCGCTTTAACAGTTTCTCAGCTGACACAACAGAACAGTTAACTGTTACTTTTTGTTGCTGCTGAACAAAGAGCTCTGCCTTATTGATTCTAGTTTTATGGTCAGTCCTCCCAGATTTCGTGGTTTCTCTCACCCCTGTCTGAAGGTTAACTCCTAAAGACTGAACAGGAACTATTTGAATTACTATTTCCTTCTAATCATTTTAAGTAGCCAGGAAAATTGTCGTTTGATTTTTTTCTGTTGTTGTTGTTTGTTTGTTTTAAATTTTATTCATCACAGGAATGCAAGATAACGCTCCAGTATAAATATCCAAATTAACACAACAGACTGCTGAGGTTTTTCAGCAACACGTACCTACAGTAGTCTCAGCTCTCTCTGGTATTACATAAGAATATTTACCCTCATTCTTTCATGCATGTTGGTTATGCATATTGGTTGCTATAGTTGAGCATAGTACCTTAAGTCAGGTACTAAGTCAGCTAAAGTATCTGAGTAGATTAAAAAAACCCAAACTGTTGTACAAGATGTAAATACTAACTTAGTTTTTCATGAATTCTATATTAATTGCAAACAGTCCATACCCACCTTTTCACCTTTAGAGCCCTTGGATCCTTTAGAGCCAGGTCTTCCCAGAAATCCACTTGAACCTTTTCTTCCTTTGTCTCCCCTGGCCCCTGGATCTCCTCTCTCACCTTTTGGCCCTTCTGGATACACATATCCTGGCTCACCTTTTGATCCTTTATGTCCTTGATCTCCTCTAAAACCTGGAGGTCCCTGGAACAGAGCAATCAAAAGAATTTCAGTGCTAGACTTGTATCAGCTGTTTTCAGGCTTTCTTTTGTTTTAAAATTAAATACCTGAGAACTGTTCTCTTTATTCTCACCTTTATTCACTGTAACAGCACACATCAATGAACAGGGTTCTTTGGAGCTTTTTTGTTTTTTCTTTTTCTCTTGCCTCCATTTGGCCTGATTATCATTTCATTTAGGCTACTCTAAGCAGGAATGATGCAGGACATTTAATGGATCAGACTGTTAGCTACCTGGCTGTGCTTTGGTGGCACAAAAAGAAGGACAGGAAAGTAACTTAAAATCTAAGTATAGATTTCTCCTACACATGGGAGTATCTCCCCAGGGACACTGTAACTGCCACAGTTAGCTGTATTCGTAGTTAACTTCTCCTCTCCCTTCTTTCCCCCTCATGGTAAAAAGCGGGTACTCTATCACAGCCAAAACCAGTACAAGCTGATAACACACTGGGCTCTAGTGATCTTGGGCTCATGGACTCTTGGAAGCCCTCTGCAAAAGCCTGTTAGTAGACTCATTCTGCACCTGTACAGCAACCACCACAATGAATACTTGTGCATGACTTTTTTTACTGGACAGCACCAACTGTAATTTCCCATAAATAATTACCACTACAGGCATAAGTCAGAACAACCAAATGGTATGTCTGTGGCAGCAGGTGTCAGCCTTCCTTCTTCATAATGTTTCCCAAGAGGGAATTGTCCTTTGCACCCCTGAAGAGGGTATTATGAGAAGGAAGTTTCTCTGCACAGCTGGGGCTTGAGCAAGTCCTGACTATGCTGGAAACAGAGGTAAGAAGTCTGATGAAGATCACAGCACAGAAAACTCTACATATGCTTTACAGACACTGCCATGATTATAGAATTACGAAGATGAGCGGTTAACTGTAAACTACCCATATCAGGCAGAAGCAGCAGCCTAGCCATCATGAAATGCAGCACAGATCAATCACACAGGTATTTACCTGCCTCAGTGCCTGGGCTGAACTTCTTGCTGCACTGAGCAAAACAGGCTCATGTAAAGCTAGGTCAGCCATACATTACAGTCTCTACCTAGGCCTCCCATGCAGGCACATTCATTACTAGAGAAAGAAAACTGTTGAGATCACACAGCATGACACTGCATGTAACAGCAATCATGAGGTTTCTTTGAAATAATTCTTGTGCAATCTGAAGAATAATCTGAAAAACCAAAGTCTTACTTGAGCTCCTGGAAACCCTGGTGCTCCTGGAGAACCTGGAGAACCTTTTGGACCTGTTGTTCCTTCTCTACCTGCAAAAGAAACAGCGTATTTTGTAAAGAAAAATGAAAACAAGGATATGGATTTTGACAAACTCTGATAATCACACCCAGCATTGAATGTTTCTGCTTGTTACATTGACTGCATCATCATAGACTGCCCTGGCTTCAGGCTACACCTAAGTCTATTAGCATTCTGACTACACCTCTTTTAGGGCTTGGGCTCATATCAGTGGATGGAGCTGCATCAGGCTCTCACACTCATCACAACCTTACCGCTAGTTCAAGGGCTGCACGCTGCAGAGATGGCCATACCTAATTCTCACACTAAAAGCAAGATCATTGGCATTTCCTACTATCCTGTTAGAAACAACAAGGTAATTTACCAGGCATGCCATCCTGGCCATGTGGCCCAGGAGAACCAGGACGACCAGGTATTCCTGGAATATAGCTGCAATCAGTACACACGCGAGCTTCATCACCTAGAATGAAAATAATTCATTAGTTGTTCCACAGCAAGTGATTCCCAAGCTTGACTAATGTGTTACATAGTTTGTTATAGAGGATGGCTAACACTTTTTGGCCAGGCAGCAGCAGGATCATGGCTTTAATTTTGTTGGAAGATCACTTCCAACGCAGTACAAAATTACCTGTGGTCAGACAGTGAATCAGAATTGATTGCATTTAATTGAAACTGCAGGAACATCCAGTTTAAATTCAAGTCTAGTTTTAGTAAACCATTTGGATACAGTCATTCTACTGATAAACCAAATTCTCTCAAAAGAAGAAAGGGACGTTGGCTTCAAACTAGTGTAGCTCCGTAACAGCCTGGGTAACTTTAATGGCTAGCAAGTGGCAAAGAGATTCAGCAGCTCCTATGGTGAAATTCGCAGAGGGAACTTTCTCTCAGAGAACAACTTTTAGTGTTGAACATAACAATATGAAAACCCTACCAATCTGTAATAACTGTTTGTTCCAGTGAAGATCTAAACCCTGCTGCAGTGCTGTACAACGGGTGTGCAGCACTGGCACATTCACTGCTCTTTTAGCTGCTGTTTACTGTGAGGGGAGGAAGACATCTTGCTATACCTAATGAATTTTCTTAAATCTCTGAACTCAAACGGCCTAAGCGAATTCAAAACTTCATGAGAATCCGTGAAGATTACTGGATTGCACCATCTACTTCTGAGTGATAATTTTCTGAAACTGACCTTTCATGCCAATATCTCCTGGAGGTCCCGGAGGTCCTGTGCACCCTGGCTCTCCAGGAAGTCCTGGCAGGCCTGTTCGAAACGTTACTCTACCTGTTAATTGAATGAGCATGGTACCATTACATCAGAAGATTATTCAGACAATTCTCTAGTTGCTAAGAGAGAAAAAAGTTGCAGGGATGAGCTGGAAGACAGTATTATGATCTTTATGGGTCCCTTCCAACTTGAGATATTCTATGATTCTATGATTCATTTTAAAAAAGAGAGGTATCTGGACAAATACAAAACACCTGAAACTGGAAGTACTTGAGGATAAATATAGTAATGCCAAAGAAAATCTCAGCAGATTGTTCAATCGATCTGTCTAGGCTGTTAAAGCATAGTCCCTTCTGGGGAAAGTATTTCCATTTTATTTGAATCAACAGAAACATAATTATTTTTTTTTCCACCATGAATGGAAGGGAAACTTTTTTTTTAAATTCTAAATTATTAATGTTGCTCATTTATCTTTGACAGAATCATTCTAGGGTATTTACTATTAATTTGGAAAAACAGAACATGCATCAAGCTCTTCCTAAGGTAATACATTTAGGGGATAGATATATTTTTCAAAGAGAGAGAAAAGAGAAGCACTACATTGGTATTAGTTCATAAAAACTTGTTTTGGCCATACCACATATAAAAGAAACATGATGCTGTTGGTATTCCTAGTTAAAGAGGTATTCCTAGTTAATACATTTTCTGTAAGTTTTATGAACTGCTACTGCTTTATTTTCACGCTGCCAGAACTTCAAACCTGCTCTAAAGCCCACTAAGACCTCTGGAGGCATGCAAGTGATTTCTCTAGCTTTCAGATTAGCCCCTTCTGAATTTAGTTTTACAGATTCACTACAGCTTTTGGAATAATTCATTTTAAGAACAGATTTTCTCTCATTAGCCTTCCCTGGTTTTATGCAGCAGATTTTTATTGTCAGAGTTACACAAGAAGGTGAGAAATCTTTATACTGGGAAGTCATTGCATCTTCCCCGCAGAATCTCATTAGCACTGGAGCACAGACCTTTGCTACATATGTTTTCATGAATATCCTAAAACAAAATTTACAGAGAGAAATTATATTCAGCCATATTACTCAAAATATACTCTGTAAGTAATGTATTTATATAATCTCATATATTAGATATGGAGATGACTCTGGATGTGTTCTTGTTCACTATATATTGAATACTGAAACGTCACCTGGTTCTCCTGGAGGACCTGGTAATCCAACAGAACCAGGTTTGCCAGTAATACCAGGTAGTCCTGGAGGGCCTACAACACACAAGCCAGTTTGTCCTTTCTCTCCTTTTATTCCTTTTGGCCCAGGAAATCCAGGGGGACCTCTCAGACCAGGTCTTGTCACACCTAACCAAAGAGGAAAAAATACAAAAAAGAAGTTAAAGAAGAAATGGAATTTCAAAGCAAAGTAAGTACTCAATAGGATAAGTGACAGACAAACATAGTGAGTTCATCCCACAAATCTTTTTTATCTTGTAATCTGTTAAATAATCACAATGAAAATGTAAAGACCTTTAAACATTTTCTTTAACCTCTCTTTAAATACTTGGCCCATCAAGGCTTTGGGGTGAGAATTTTTTACCACTCAGAGATATGTTTCTAGTCATCTGAAGTTAAATTTCACAAAGCTGATACAGTATAAGAGGCAGGAAAAACAATGTATTTTATTATTGGTACTACACATACCAATCATTACACATACCTGGTCTACCAGCATCTCCAGGAGGACCCTGTGGCCCTGCAAAAGCAATGTATTTTGAACTTGAGTTAGACCACTGTATACTCTGCAAAGTCACTACTCAATAATATTGATTGCAAACTTTGGGCTTCTGCATTTTAAGCTTATTTTATATTTTAAGAATTTGGGTTTGCCTGAGTAGGCATCTACTACTTATGCAACTGTTGCATACTGACAATTCTCACTGAAATCCAGCAAGATACGGATGTTTACAACAGGTAGGAATAGGACCCACCATATTTATCTTAGGTGAGGATGCACTCAGTTACTTGAGAACAACTTTACAGGCCTGCAAACTTACTTCTTTTTGCCACTATTATTTGCTCTAATAAATATACCACCTCTTACCAATGCATTTGGTAATTCTTTGCAAGGCTCAACTTTCCCATTGCCATCCCTTGGAAGTATGTAAGTAGATTTATAACAACAAAGTGTATTCACTGAATGCAACACAATCACTTGGATACATAAATATTCATAAAACTAGAACATCAAAACACAGAAGGCAAGGACTTGCTAGATGAATATGAGATGTAGTCTACATCCGCTGCCTCAGAATTCAGCCCATACCTCCTTGTTATACTGTGATACAGCTCAAATAATAAATCAGTACATTTGAATTTTACATCATGGCCAAAATAAACAAACAAAAAAAGCTTTCAGATCTTTATTATTTTGGAATGATAGGCAATAAAAATGTCAGGAGACAAACTATGAAAGCTACCAAAAAAAAAAAAAAAAAAAAAAAAAGAGAGAGAGAGAGGGAAAGAAGCACATGACCTTTAACAGAATTACAGCCCTGGTGGTTTGTCTATGGTGTATACAAACAATGTGCTGATGCAGTAGTCCACTAAGGTCACAAGACAGGATGTCCATGAGCTTAGGTGCTCAACTCAGCTAATCTGCGCAAAGAAGTGTGCCAGCTTCATTATTTTTAAGAGGAAATACATCCATAAATCAAAGTCTTAAGATACATTTTAATTCTGCAATTAGCTGGAAGTAATTTAGAAATACTCTTGTAAAGGCAGAAGCAGGTTGCTGGGTGCTCAGAAATCTAGCCTGCAACAAGCCCTTTGAGTGGACAGCTCATGCTAAAAGATTGTAGTTGTGATGTCCCACCCACCAGGCATGCCACGTTGACCTTTTGGTCCTGGAGGTCCAGGGGGTCCTTCATCTCCTTTTTCACCAACCACATAATCATAATACTCTGTCTTAAGAGAAAGATGGTAACAAAAGAGAATAATAAGAATGAAGAGAGAGGCACAATTATGATCTCATTCATAATTTTGATGTTGTGACACCATGAGACCTTTCTAATCACATGGTAATTACAAGCAGCCAGAAATGAAATCATAATTGTCATACACAGATAATGTCAAGAGACCCATACAAATAGATAGGGCAGGGATTTCAGCTCAATTCCTCAACTCCCAGACAACTCCTCTGACTGCAGATGCAATTATACAGGAAAGGTATAAGTTGGAGACCCAATCACAAATATTACAGCAGCATGAAATAGAAAATATTCTTGAAATAAATCTCTAGGAATCACTTGGTCTTTTCCATTGGCTCAAACCAGCATCAGCTATATCACGACTACTCTTTTCAATAATCATACATGAAAACAGACAAAAATCAACTCTTAAATCACACACGTATTAAAAAAGTCATTCCCATAAAAATTAACACTTAATTTATTAACGTTTAATACTAAGATGTTTCAAAGTTTCTACAAATTACAGGCAAAATCAAAAGGCAATTTGCTGTAACTCTTTTTTTTCTTTTATAACTCCGAATGTTTGCTCTTTTCTGGATTATTTTGCATGGGTACCATTACTGACAAATCAGTATTAGAATAATTATTGTGCCTTGATATATAAACATCACACTGATTATTAATGAACCAATTTTAAAAGGAATAAAAAACTGCTTAAAATTAAATTCACCATTTTTACTTTTCTCTGTCAATACCACAAACAACTCACCTTTTTACAAAGTTCTTTCGTTTGAACAATTTGGGCAGAAGGTTTCCATTAGGTGCACACTAGCAAGGCAGCATGACTAGACAGAAATCGTACTCATAGCCTCTCTTGCTTTCTTTAAAAAGTCTTATTAGGATTTTAAAATTAACACCACCTGTCCTGGCACTGATCAGAGATTGGTTTAAAAATTGTTGGAACTGAGTGAGGTCTAACCAAGCCCTGACAGTGCATCCAGCTTCACAGGAAGGAAGATGCCGTCTCTATGAGCCTCCCTGCAACATCAGTACTTTGAGAAAGCTATACCTCGATGAGAGCATCACAGAACATCCAATACTGCCTCATACAGACAGTTTGTCTTATTCTTAATCTAATGGTTTAGAAAAATTATATGATTAAGATAATTTACACTTACTCGACCACAAGCTCCAGGCGGACCAGTGTTTCCTTTCATCCCCTTCGCCAGAGGACAGAGATGGGTTTATTAAAAACAATACATGACATTTGGTACCCACTGTTACTTCAGTACATTGCTCATAGCATTAAAGAACTTCTGCTCCTGACCAGTCGTTCACCACCCCGTCTCTGTTCCTTACACAACTATTCAGCTACATACACCAAAAAGTACAGGAAGGCATCAGCAGGCATAGACAGACACCAGTTCAAGCACACAACCTATTTCAGCTGATCCATTCCCTATTCCATGATATCATTACTTGCCATCTGTTAGGTAAAGTAAAACACATTATATACACAGTGATAAATAAAACAATATAATAAAACATACCTTGTCCTCATCCCCCAAAACAACAACAAAACCATTAGACAATACCTTAGCTCCTTGCCTGCCAGCCGCTCCTGGTTTGCCCTGTTCACCCTTTTGTCCCTGCAAGTGACAAAACACAATTTTACGAGGATTAATCTTTTAGCATGGCCATCAGGAAGACCTAAAATGGAAAGTTTAAATCTTTCATGGCGATGGCAAGTGAGTGTGACTTGCTCAGGTGAAGAAATCCTAGGGCAAGACTCAGTTTGGGGTAGAATTCCATGTCTGTGGGAAATACCACAGGTCTCTCATCCAAACCTGCCTTTATAACAGCCCATTCCACCAATTCCAAAGTGGAGCTGCTCTGGATAGCAAAGTGTAGGAGGCTCTGATTTGTTCTCCCGCTGCAACTACTATTTCTGGAAGGGGAAAAACTGAACACAATGTGAGACACTCACATTCAGCAACTCCCTCTCCCAGAACTTGGTCAGTCTGCATGGTGCTGATCTCAAGAATTGTAAGCAAGGCAAGACCAGGAGGGAAAATAGCGCAGACTGCTGCTAAGGCTTTCTGCAAATGTATACATGCAAGGAAAAGGGACTTCCTGGAGGCTTATGCAGCTGAATGCACTGCTAGTTAGTAAAATTGAAATGGGACCAGAGCAATGACATGTCTGTCATGACACAAAGTCTTCTTTCTGTTAGCTGAGGTAGTAGAGCTTTGTGGTCTGTCATTCCACGTTCTTTGTCAGACTGGCCTGTGTTTAGACTGTCTGCAAAGGTCATTTTGGTATAATGAAGATGATGTTTTAGTAAGAGATATGTGAAATGGGCTATTCTGATGCTAAGAATTTTGATATTTGTAAGGTTACTGTGACCCTAATGATGTCGTTAAAGTGGAACTGAAGTAAATATAAAAGAATTTTATTTTAACCAATTGAATACAGTATTCCAAATACATTTGAACTTCAGCTTTTAACTTAGTACACAAATGAGATCATTTTCGTTATAAAATGGCATATTTTAAGAATTACATGATGACAAGATGACAGTTTAATATCTATCAGTCATCTTGTTTCAGGACAAGGCAGCTGTGACTTTCACAATAACTTTTCTTTGTAAAAGAACTTATTTGATTCTAGTGATTAAGAATTATTCATTTTACTTCTTGATTTATGCTGAGGTGAAGATATAACACTTTTGCAAAAATTTCAGTGTGACTAACTAGAATTAAACTCAGTAGAATTAATTTTGCATAACTTGAACCGTGTCTCAAACTCATTAGATAGCCAGCAGCAAGCAATAGGTCTTTTTATTTTACACAGAATAGACAACATCTATGAACTGAGCCTTTCCCTCCTGCATGGTATGTCCCAAGGACAGCTGCGTGAACGGGGATGTTTCACAGTGTATGCAAATTAACATTTGCAAACACATTCTGCAATGAGAAAAAGCGGTGACAGGAAGATATGACTGTGATAAACAGACAACTATTACTCAGAAGACGTTTAGAAGGCTTCCTTCATTACCGGTAAGCCAGGTGGACCCGGGGCACCTTCTTTTCCAGGTTTACCCTACAAAGGAAAAATATAAAATCAAATCAAATTGATAAAATAAAATAAAATTATCAAAAAAGGGGTCATTGCATTCAAAGAGCATAACAACTAAATACTGTGCATATAACTGTATTTTAGGTCTTTATAAATTTTGAAAAGCCATTAAGGCTATTTTTCCAATGTTAATTGTTTCTAATCATAACTAGTGTTCATAAACCTCTACAAAACAGGGAGTAAGATATTCCCTGGACATTCCTCCTCCTGTGGAGGATTAGTTGAGGCAGACACTTCACCAGCACAAAGTGCCAGACAAGTGCAGAAAGCTTGGTGCAAAATCAGGTCCTTGCAGAAGCAAGATAAATGACAAAACAATAAAACAATACAGCAGCTAGCAGCCCTTCTAATGGTGAGCATGGAAAGATACCGAAGGGAAACTTTTCTCTTACACAAAATGGGGTTAAGAGATGACTTAAAGTGAAATCATTTCATGAAAAAGAACAGGGAGGGCACTTCAAAGGTATTGGAAGTAGGGCAATAAATGGAGAAGTGAAAATAGAAGGAGGCAGTGTGCCAGAGGTATCTGCTGTTTTCTATGGTGCACAGCACAGTGGGAAGCTTTCTGATGGGGTCTTGGTATCTACTGTGGCAAAAATACACATTAAGCAATTCATAACACCAAAAAAAGAAGACAAAGGGAAGGAAGAGAAGGGACGAAAATGATAAGAGAAACAGAACAAAATGAAATTTGATATTTTGTGATCACCGATACAATTCCAATAGCAAAAGGAAACATTTTGTTTTCATTTTAGAATACACAGGCAGTCAATGTCTTAACACAAATTGTAATTCCTTAGCATTCTTCAAGGTCAAGAGGCAGAAAATCAAGGGTGCTCTACTACTTCCTCGACAAAGAAGGGAGGGAGAGGTCAATTAAGAAGAGTTCTAAAAAATTCTGCATGGCAGGACAGGGCTTTTGCAAACAGAAGACATAATATGGAAGAAACACAGAAGAGAGAGGAAGAGTAACACACATTGGATATCAAGAACTTTTAGTACTTTACACCAGTGACTCAAACAGAAATTAAAGTTTTCATAATGTATAGGAATAATAAAAATAACATTCAAGTTGCTATATAGCATCATCATTATGCACCATACAACTGACGAAAGAGAAGTCTCCAGGTAGTACTGGTCTTGTCTTGCTGCCTTTCCTTGTTGAAGAAAATTTATTGCAACCACAAGAAGTATGGGGAAAGTTTCCAAAGACATATGGTTGTACTGAATTAAATATTTAATTTGAAAATTATTTTTCTTAATATTGCTTTCAAAATGTGTTTGGAATCAAAATATTTTGTTCAGCAATTGTCACAGAACGTTTTGATTTTTTTTCCCCCTGATTACATATAGGTAAACTGTTATGAATTCAAACAGTTTTAGTTACTGAGAACATGCATCTTTCATTGATTAGTTTTTATTTGGAAGCCATTTCAATGCAAAGTCCTAACTTTTTATTTAATTATCTTCAAAATGTAGATATACTCAAGTAAATTATATTTTAATGTGTATGGTTTTTAAAATAAACATATCATTTTTTTCTCATATTATCCTGTTAACAGAATAACTCTCTTATGACAACTTTATTCATGTCTCCACATACCTGCTGGTTGAGCATACTAATTTAAGTCTGCTGCCTTAAGTAAAGCCAATGTTTTTAATTCTCTTCTACATAGACACTGGCACTCTAAAGCCCGTATGTGTTCAGAAGAGCACTTTTTTTTTTAACTAAGTTTCAACAGTAGAACCTTTACAGCAAAACAGAGAGAAGTGCATCCACCATCAACTGACCCCTACTTCATGTACTTATGGTATGTGAGCCTATGGTATGTGAGCCTATTTAACTTTCAGCTCTCTAGTGTGGTTTACTGGATGAAAGAGCTTTTGAATCTAAGAAAATTCACTCTGAGTGGCATTGAAACAAAAACAGGAGAGCAACACTAGTGCAAAACTGCTTTTAAGACAAGACTAACATACGTGTATTCAATTGTTTGCACTTACCTGTGCTCCGGGTTCTCCTCGGTCACCCTTTTCACTTTGAGAATCACCATCTGGCCCCTGTAACAAAACCACCCTCAAGATACACATCTTTTAAGACTCACATTTTCTAATTTAAATATATTTTTTATGATTTTGTTATCTTTTAAAGAAAAGCATAAAAATAAAGTACAGTTAGAATGCTACTAATAGGTATTCTATTGTATTCTTTAGTTCTATTCATTAAAAGTTAGAATAAGTACTGTAAATACTGGACTCTAAAGAGTAGCATTTACTAGGTGGTGCTGCCTGAACATCTGGATTTAAAGGATTTATTTCTGGTCACTTACTGTAAACCCCACTGGTCCTGGAAGTCCTCTTGATCCTTTTTCTCCTTTCTCTCCTTTCAAGTCCTATTACACAGAAAAGCAAAATTTAATATGGTCTCTTGAATTTTTCTGTGCTTGCCGTAACACTCAAAGCTTTACAAATAGGAAATCCTTACGTTACCAGCAAGCTTCTTTAAGCAGAATGGTTCTACTTAAATGACTAAGAAACAGAAACTTCCTATCAGCACTTCTGCCTAAGTCTATGATGTTTGAAAAAGAAACTGGCTCTGAACATAGCGAGTTCAAAATGACCTACCTGTGATTGCGTGCAAGGGGACTGGAGTAAATATCCCCAGAAACGGCAAAAAAATCACAAGAAAAAAACAAATAAACCTTAGTTGTTTCACTGGAGCTACAGTTACTTCCATGGTAATGGAGGTACAGTAAATGCAGTGGCTACCCATGCAATCCATGCCTCTGTGGGCTCAAGATTAGATTACCCTTCTGTGCAGTACTATTATGTATTGGGACACATCCTAATGTCATTGTAAAGACAAAGTTTATGGACTGCCTAATTATTACCTGGTTAGACACATGCCCCAAACTATTTATTTAAGGAACTTTGAGAGGGTTTTAAACCTTAATGCCCAATGTCTCTGAAAAATCGCCATTCCCCTATGACACACTGCCACAGCTGTGACTGGGAAGTGTTCCAGGTCATCCACATTTGATTTAAACAGGGAAGAGCAGCTGCTGTGCCTGAAAGCTGAACCTTGCTTCTGCAATCTTTCTCTTCCCTCCTCAATACAGTCTTGATGTAAAATTCACTTTTTACCTTAGCACATAAAGAGAGAGTTTTGATAATTCCATGGATTAGATACAAATTAAATAAGGAAAACAGTCACAGTCTTGTTCTGTTAATACGTGAAGACTTAGAACTGTGTATCAACTACTGCTGCTTAAGTTCTATATATGGACAAAGTGCAAGAATTTTAATTCAGAAAGCAATACTTAACATGAAGCTGAACCAGAGTCTTTCGTTTCTCCAGTACTCATTGTTTTTCCAAAACTTTCCATGATTACTAGGGTTCCAGTAAAAACAATGAGAAAATAAACCATGAAATGTACATGAATGTGTTGCAAGCTTTTGTGAAACTCTGGTAGCTCAGTCCTGATATTTTCAGTGACAAGGCCCAGGGGTGGCCTGGCACTTGACCCTGACAGGGCCACAGCTGTGGCTTTAATACCCATTCAGAAAATCCATGTTGATTTGGTGAAGCTAAAAGTGATTTACTTTTCATGTACTGAGAGATCCACAGCAGGTGGATTACTAATAAGCATTTAGCATTCCACTGGCATTGTGCAGATGTGCACGTGAATACACAGGCCTCAGCTGAGCTCGCTGTACAGACACACTCTAAGAAGAGCTTAGTATCTAACTAAACAAGTCTGAGAAGTGTTTGATGCATGCACTTGCAGCCCAGAAGTAGGGGGCTGCATCAAAAGAAGTGTGGCCAGCAGACCCAGAGAGGTGATTCTCCCCCTCTGCTCTGCTCTCGTGAGACCCCACCTGGAGTACTGCGTCCAGCTCTGGAGCCCTCGGCACAAGAAGGACATGGACCTGTTGGAACGGGCCCAGAGGAGGGCCATGAAGATGAACAAAGGGCTGGAGCACCTCTGCTATGAGGAAAGGCTGAGGGAGCTGGAGTTGTTGAGCCTGGAGAAGAGAAGGCTCTGAGGAAACCTTACAGCAGCCTTCCAGCACCTAAAGGGGGCCTACAAGAAAGCTGGGGAGGGGCTGTTTGCAAGGGCATGTAGCGATAGGACAAGGGGCAATGGTTTTAAACTAGAGCAGGGTAGGTTTAGATTAGACATTAGGAAGAAGTTCTTTACAATGAGGGTGGTGAGACACTGGGACAGGTTGCCCAGAGAGGTGGTGGAGGCCCCATCCCTGGAGACATTCAAGGCCAGGCTGGATGAGGCTCTGAGCAACCTGATCTAGTTGCAGATGTCCCTGCTGACTGCAGGGGGGTTGGACTAGATGGCCTTTAAAGGTCCCCCCCAACCCAAAACATTCTATGATTCTATGTTAGGACGGGTAAAAGGAAAAGTTATGGGCACAATGAGGACGAAAATGTCCTCTCAAATTACAACGTAGTAAAATCGCTAATCTGAATGTGATGTTTAACAATTTTACTACCGTCATGTTGTCTGGTCCACTTAATGTCACAATAACGGTTCCTGGTGGTCCAGGGGGTCCAGTTAACCCAGTGTCACCCTTGACAGAAAAAAGAAAAACAGAGCAATTACAAGCAGTCTTTTTTATTATTTCAAATTACTATTGCTATACTTTTGACATCGTGTCTGTCATTACACTTAGCTGTTAATACAGTTAACATTTCTCTTTGCTTGCTATTTATCTTCCAATAAAAAAGGCATATGGAAGACTTAAGACTACTATGACCACCTTCTCTCAGCTGAGATATAAAAATGCATATGCTGATTTCTGTTAAAGCATCTAGCTTAAATTTTTAATACTATTTATTTAAAAGTTATACAACCATTTTAACTCTAAATCAAATAAAAATATCGCCTTGATTATAATTTTTCTCTCAATTAGATTAAGTCAATCAATAAAATACATGCCCTGCCTTTGGTGACATCCTCAAAACTGCAATCTGTGTATTACAGGGAGATGATTGTAACATAGTGCTGACAGATAAAATTAGCTTTCATGCGTTCTTAACCAAAAACATTAATATTGCAGTACACTTTTTCATTAAGGATCTTTTAGAACAGGGAAAGTCCTAAATGTGATCCTTCCTGTGGAGGTAAACAAAACAACATCCATAATTTCCAGTGATTTTAAGCCAGTGGAATGCCTTTGTGTGCACTCTAACAGTCTAACAGCAAAAAATGCATCACTCTATCATCTGGAAGCAAGATGCTCCATGGTCACCTGAGCTAATGTTAATGAATAATCAGTTTTATTTACAGAAATTTTCCCAGGAAACTTTTAGCACGTTCCTGGTGGCAATTACAAAGTTAAAACCAGTCCCACTGTGAGATAGTGCTGTTTCAGTTCACAGCCGAATCTGTGCAGGTTAGCCTAACTGTGAGATGCCCCAAGCTGTTGAAAGCATCCTGTAAGGACATTCAGACTCACTACATGGGTCCTCCCACATATGGATTTGTAGTCATTTCTAGCTTGATGTCAGTTATATAGGATACAAAGTAAGAACATGGATGACAAGTCATCCAATTTTTATTCAAAATCTGTGAGGTTTTCTGGCATCATAAAGGCTGACACTGAAAAGTTGTTAGCCATAAGAAGCTGTGAGTCTACAGGTGCTATATATTTACCAATGTTTACATGCTTAGATAAGCGTTTAGAAACGCTGTGAAAGTGATATATAAAGGACTTTAATGCTATGTGTTAGTAAATATTAACTACTGGCTCCTCTTAGGTTTCTACCATTCTATCAGGAAGTTTATATTATTGACTCTTACATGATAACAGTTTGTCCTTAGATATTAATTGCCAGGTTTCCTTTTTCCAAGAAAAGACTTAAGACTTCCACACATTTCACCACAGTATATCACAAAAAGCAGAAAACAGAAATAAAACTTAAAAAATGTTTTAAGCATTTTATACAATTACCTTCCTTCCTTTGGTTCCTATTACTTTCAGTCCCATAAGACCCTGTAAAAAAATCCCCAAATATTATTTTTTATTATTTTAAAAGCACCTATAAAATGAGTTAATTGATGTTACACGTAATAGGAAGTTTTCATTTTTATTACCAATCTGAGACTACCTTAGGTCCAGGAGGTCCCGCTTTTCCTGGCATGCCCTATAAAAAAGGAAAAAAAAACCCAAAACTTTCCTTAATTTAAAACATTACAATCTTCAGCACCAACGTAGGTGTTTTGAAGTACCCAATTTTCATGTGAGTTATATCACTATTTTTATTCTTTCCTCTACCTTTACAACCACAGTTTGTTGTGAGTGGGTGACAGAATGCTTATACAGTGTAGTTGCAAGCACACATCTCTCTTACTGTTATACACATTAGTATTTAAAGTGAATTTATGGGTAATTATTTGAAAATTGAAAGTTATGCCTGCATGGACAAGGATGCTTCTGAAAACATGGAAATTATCATGCATGAAAATAAGAAACTTAAAAAAAATAATCAGATGTGTGTAGAAGGATATGGATTTTGCATACACGTGCCTCTAGATCTCAGTCAAGTCTGGGAGGGGCAGGTAATTGCGTTTGTGTAATTCCATAGGTTTCTGGGAAAATCAAAGGTTAAAGTAACAAGTGAGACATAAGTTCATACTCACTGAAGGTCCTGGAGGGCCCTGTGGTCCAAGTTCTCCCGGATATCCTTGAGCACCCTGGGCACCCTGCATATTAAAAAAGGAACAGGAATAAATCTCCTGGCAAGATTATGAGCAAACCACAACACTAAGTTCAATGAAATGAATAACAAACAGAGGAGCAGCACTTTCTCTGGATTTCCTTTTCATGTGCCAGGATTACACAGAAGTATAATTCCTTCTCACTGCTTCATTGGTTGGCGTATGTTTTGAAACATGAGGAAAACATATCTTCTGTAAAATTAAACTACTCAAGTGAGGATATATGTCCTGTTTATCTGTGGACATTCTCATAATCCTTATAGTCCTATTGCTAGCCCTCATAAGCCTTTATTCTTTTGAATATTCTATGCAATAAATTCTATACCTTAAAACTTCATTTTCAAAGAAATGGAAAAATAAAGATTTTGATTTTACTTTTAATTTGATGTCCTCCATTTATTGTAACAGTCAAAAGAAATGTCTGCTCTGGCTTCTCTTATTAATCTCCATTTTTAAAATATGGATCATACTGTCCTTTGTTAGTCCTCTAGAGGTTGAGCTGGTCTAATCTGTTCAATCTTAATTCCTGGGTAATTTTTACAGTTGGACAGGTCCCTTCCAACCAAACTATTCTATTCTATATGTAGAGGTAAACCCCTAAATCTATGACCAGTTTTTCTCCATTTCTAAAGTATTGTTGTTCGTCTGCAACCTGATTTCCCTATCTCACTTTACTAACACATAATGGACAATATTGGTTCTGATGGCAAAATTAATTACTATTGTCTTGGAGTACTCTGTTTTGTAAAGTCAGAAGAAAGACTCTGAATATATTGTATTAATCAGATTATATAAAGTTAATAATTTTTTAAAGACAGAATTATTTTCTGGCTTGCAAATGAGTGAGATAATTGTAAAAAATACTATATCTATATAAAAAATATAATACATGAAAATATTTTATATACATACACTCACACATTATATATAATGTGGTTTTTATATATATATATATATATGTATGTATGTATGTATGTATCTATCTCATATTCTGAATTAATTCTGAATTACCTGAAGTCCAGGCATTCCTGGTAATCCAGGATCACCTTTTGCACCATACCCTTGGTTATATACCTCTGCAGGGCACCCCTGGACAATCACATAAAAAGGAAGATAAAAAGTTACGTTGTAGAAGTCTGTAGTGGAACAAATCTAATAGAGTTTGCAAGGAAATAAACAACATCAGAATTGCATAATGATGTCAACTATCCTCTATGGATAGTTCTATGTTTAAAAAAGATTTTATTAAGCAGAATATACCCTTTTCAGGCATTCCAGTTCTCTGTTAGGAGCAGTCTTCATTTCTGACATACCTATGTTACTTACCCACAGTCCCAACGTTCAAATTTTTTTGGTACTTTTTATCCCTTTAAAATACTCTTTAGTGCATCTACAGATTTCCATATGAATTCATATGCTGTTTGGGGATGGGGCTTAGTTCTTTGTGTGCTTGAGAGTTAAATTCATTACATGCAATAACTAGTTAAAGGGGAAAAAACTGTTTTGTAATCTGGAGTGAATACGTCTAGTTCAGACGAAGCAGCAAAGTTTGTAGTTGCTTCTTCTGGAAAGTAAACCTTCCGTTTCCCATGAATTAAGACCTTAAGAACTCTTTACCAGCAGTGAACATACACACAAACTGTTGATCACCAATAAACATTTCACATAATATGGTGTAAATAACTGACCTTCTCTCCTTTGATGCCAGGAATACCCTAGGGAGAAGAACAAGCATATTATTAAAACAGAAAAGTAAGAGAGACCATGGTGAAAGGACACATTCTAAACATTCTCTAAGCTCAGTGCTCTTGAAGCAATTTATTTTCATGGACATGGTGTATCGCCAGGTACATGTTTACTATGCCAGACTTCAATTTAAGAAGAAAGGGAATATTGTTAAAAAGTAGTCCAGTCTCACAACTCTACAAGTGAAGGCAAAACAGTTTTGAAGCCTGACCTTAATAAATAAAATCAGGAAAACTAGTAAAGTAAAGATCATGTTTAGAAGTTATTAGATTTGAAGCCACTGGAACTTAATAGATAGCATTCCTTTTCCATGTGTTTAGAAATTACTTTTAAAAACACATTTCAACAGAGAAAACCCAAATCCTAAGGTTAAAGCAATGCAGCCACAATAAGAAGTTCTGGGTTTAATTCCTGGTTCTTATCGACTTAATTAGGCCATATCCTCCAAGATATTTAGGCATAAACTGAAACTGCAATCTGTTAAATATATACCGGACCCCTTTAGAGATGTCAGTGGCAAATTTTCATTAGTATCCCTTGAGACACTAAAGAGTTAACACCAGTCAGTGAATTTGCACGCGCTCATTAACTAAGAAGTTGAGGCCCAACGTGCAGCCAATAAAATGTTACTTTTAACTTTGGTTTCTTTACCACACAGTTTTCATATTAATAAAATGGGGATACCTATATATTTCAACTGTTGTCAATACCAGCTAATGTGAGGCTCTACACTCCTCCAGTGAATGGCTTTATGAGGTAGAAATGTACACAATCATGAAATTCAGACACCTACTGGAATGCCTGGAGCACCTCTTCTACCTGGAGGACCTGGAAAACCTTGATCGCCCTGGAAGTAGTAAGAGTGACTGTTAATGCATATTATTTTTTATTATTTGGTCTGATTTTAGCAAATGTGATTAGAAAAGAAGTTTTTTATGTTATCATACTAAAATTGTGAGTTGCATTACCACCATATTTCATAGAATCATAGAATCATAGAATCATAGGGTTGGAAGGGACCTCTGGAGATCATCTAGTCCAACCCCCCTGCCAGAGCAGGGTCACCTAGAGCAGGTTACACAGGAACACGTCCAGGTGGGTTTTGAATGTCTCCAGAGTTGGAGACTCCACCACCTCTCTGGGCAGCCTGTTCCAGTGCTCTGCCACCCTCAGGGTAAAGAAGTTCCTCCTCATGTTTAGGTGGAACTTCCTATGTTCCAGTTTGTGCCCATTGCCTCTTGTCCTGTCCCCGGGCACCACTGAAAAGAGCCTCGCCCCATCGTCCTGACACCCACCCTTTAAGTATTTATAAGCGTTGATAAGGTCACCCCTCAGACGTCTTTTTTCCAGACTGAAGAGACCCAAATCCCTCAGCCTTTCCTCATAAGAGAGGTGTTCCAGTCCCCTAATCATCCTCGTAGCCCTCCGCTGCACCCTTTCCAGCAGTTCCCTGTCCCTCTTGAACCGGGGAGCCCAGAACTGGACACAGTACTCCAGGTGCGGTCTCACCAAGGCAGAGTAGAGGGGGAGGATGACCTCCCTTGACCTGCTGGCCACGCTCCTCTTGATGCACCCCAGGATGCCATTGGCCTTCTTGGCCACAAGGGCACATTGCTGACTCATGGTCATCCTGTTGTCCACCAGGACTCCCAGGTCTCTTTCCACAGAGCTGCTCTCCAGCAAGTCAGCACCCAACCTGTACTGGTGCATGGGGTTGTTCCTCCCCAGGTGCAGCACCCTACACTTGCCCTTGTTGAACTTCATAAGGTTTCTCTCTGCCCAGATCTCCAACCTGTCCAGGTCTCTCTGTATGGCGGCACAGCCTTCCGGTGTGTCAGCCACCCCACCCAGCTTTGTGTCATCAGCAAACTTGCTGAGGGTGCACTCTATCCCCTCATCCAGGTCATTGATGAATATGTTGAACAGGACTGGACCCAGTACTGACCCCTGGGGAACACCACTCGTCACTGGTCTCCAACTAGACTCTGTGCCCCTAATCACAACCCTCTGAGCTCTATCTTTCAACCAGTTTTCTATCCACCCCACTGTCCATTCATCTAACCCACACTTCCTAAGCTTCCCTATGAGGATGCTGTGGGAGACCGTGTCAAACGCCTTGCTTAAGTCAAGGTAGACCACATCTACCGCCCTCCCCTCATCTATCCATCTAGTCATGCCATCGTAGAAGGCTATCAGGTTAGTCAGACATGATTTCCCCCTGGTGAATCCATGCTGAGTACTTCTGATAGCTTTCCTTTCCTCCACGCGCCTTGAGATGACACCCAGAACGAGCTGTTCCATCATCTTTCCAGGGATGGAGGTGAGGCTGACCGGCCTGTAGTTCCCCGGCTCCTCCTTCTTGCCTTTCTTGAAGACTGGAGTGACATTGGCTTTCCTCCAGTCCGCAGGCACCTCGCCTGTTCTCCAGGACTTTTCAAAGATGATGGAGAGCGGCCCAGCAATGACTTCCGCCAGCTCCCTCAGCACTCTCGGGTGCATCCCATCAGGGCCCATGGACTTGTGAATATCTAGATGATCTAATTGGTCCCTCACTCGCTCCTCCTCAACCCAAGGGAAGTCGTCTTTTTTTTATTTGCTAAAAGGGGCACAGCCACACCGTATGGGTCTTGACTTCCATTCCAGACACCAGGTTTTATTACCTATGTCAGATCAGTTCACTGTTTTACTAGAAATGTATGATTTTCTGTAGCAGGCTTTCTTCTGACTCCCTCTTTCAGAATGCTGGAAGCATTTGTTCATAGAGCAAAGGAAAACTAGTAAACCTGTGACTTACAGTAAGCCTTTTCTTTTAATTGATTTCAGGACTTATGGATTGTCAACTGCAAGGTAGATACTGGTAAAATAAAATTAATTAACTATCTATCTCTTCTATTTCAACCGAAGGACAGGCTGAACAAAACTAGTTAGGTCTCCTGGATTTAATGAAAAAAGTTTTATCCGTCAAAATATTAAACATTGGTCTTAACTTTTTAGCAAAGGTCATTAGCATGTATTATTTAACTATCTATCTTAAACAAAAAGGCAGCACTTTTCCTTTCTCTAGCTTTGCGATTCAAATTTTTTGTAGTTGATAAAGTCACAAAACACAACAAATAAAAGTTACTGTATATCGGGGGGAATACCAGAATGCTTTTTGGCCATTCCTAAGCATAGCCAAACACAATCTCTGTAACATTCCGTTTGGTTTGTACCTTTGTGCCGTTGCATCCTGGAACACCCGAGCGCCCAGGAGGACCAACAGTTCCCGGTTCACCCTAAAAAGAAGTGCAATATTGACACAAGCTTTGTTTTTGCACATTCATATTACCCTGCAGCAACACTGAAAGAGTTTATGTTGGAGCAGTGTTTCACAAGACTTGACAGATTACAATGTGTTCTTAAATCATTACAATGAGTAAGAATTGCTGATGCTAAGATTTTTATCTCTAAGCTAATTGACAGAGACAATGCTGACGTTGAGACTAGCGTGAGCACATTTGGCTGAGGATAATTGTGTATGGAAGACTGTAGTAAGAGATAAATGGTTAAATCAGCGTCATTTTTACTTACTGGAAGGCCTGGGGGACCTGAAAATCCAGGTAGTCCTGGGAGTCCCTAATGGTATAAAAACAGAGGAATAATATTACAAATATTAAGCAAACGCTCGTGATGCAGTTTTTCTTTTGATCACATTCATAAGACAAATGAATGCAAGTATGATTGTATCAAAAGATCACTATTTCCTCTAACCCTTCTGACTTTGAACCAAGTATAATGGTAGCTTATGCACTGTTAACATAGACTCCTTTTGCATGCAGAAAAAAACTCAATAAAATAACTCTTCATGGAATTCTAGTCTGACTTTTTCATAGCACACCCCAACACTAAATACATACAGCATGAACCCTATACATAGAGTGTAGCAAAAAAGGCAAAAGTTCTAAAAACCAGATAATGCATGTGCATAGTCCAGGTCATACATTTTAAAAATACTTTAAAATCATATATAATGTTTTGGTTTTATTTTTCACAAATTATTGAACCAGGCTTGCATTTAATGATATTTAATACACACAAGTTTGTTTAAAACATAAATACTTACTCGTATGCCTTTGGGCCCAACTAAGCCAGTAAGCCCTGGAGAACCCTAGATCACAAATAGAAAACAACATACTTCAATATAATTGAGAAAAAGCACACATATGTCAAGAAGACATGCAATATTTTAAATAGTAATACCAACATGTGCACATGAAACTATGTAAACATGATTTGCCTACTACAGACACTAAAGCAAACAAGCATTTAATACAACTTGCATAAATCGTGGCATCTTGCCATCCCTTTCAGTGTTTACAGGGGATATATCTCATCATAGGTCAAAAAAATAACAGTCAGGGTTTGTTGAGAAAGCAGTTGCTATGGATCTGTTCAAGCTGTGAGACCTGGAAGTGCTTCCCTGTGAGGAAAAAGCTGGAATGCTCCCACATATGGGTGATGTCCATGTAATGATCAGGTATATGCATGTACCAGCCACCCTAAACTATGGCTTGTGCATGGAAAGGAAAGCCAGGGGCAGGTTGAAGGAGGCTAAGCTGGATGGAAAAGCAAGGCCAAAAAAAAGACAGCAAAGCATGCCACAGCACAGTCTAGACAGAACCTGCTAGAATTGTTTCAAGACACTTAGAGCTTTACTGATAATAAGAAACTTTTATTGTTCCCAGAAAGGAAATGGGGAATGTACAGAACTGCATAGCTTCTAAAATCCTGGGCAACATTTCATTTAAGATAAGGAACAGGCATTGAATAGGAAAAACTAACTGGAATACACTACAATAGATGGCACTCAGGCTAACTGAGATGTTCTTGCTAGATAAATTATCCTTATTTTTTGTTATTCTTGCAGAAGTTATTATCACTTATTAAAAGGGAAATGCTCTACTAAACACTTTTCAATGAGTTCAAATAAACAGCTCATCAACATGTAAGAGATCCACCATGAGCATCAGTTCCATAAAGTATTGTAAAAATGAGACAGAACAGAATAATGCAACAATACTCAAACAAATTAAAACTATAAAAGACATTTGTTTAAAGGTATAGATCAGTGCTGGAGACACTTTAGTGCAGGTCCTAGGCATAATGTGATTGTGGCAGTACCTTCCTTATTTATACTGCGGCTGAGTTCAGGCCATATCTACACACAAATGATTTATTCACCAGAGTCAATTTATCGGTGACAGCAGGAATGCTGTTCCTTAAGACAAATATAAATAAAATGTTTTTTAATGAGCAATTTGTTTTTTCTGCTCGTGCAGGAGTCACTGAAAATTCATATTCGGCCTCAGTTTAGGTACACAGGAAAGAAAGAAAGCCCAAGTCACCGAAGTCACTCTCTCCATACTGCAGGCAACTGAGTATTTCCTAAACCAATGAAAATTTATCTTAAAAATGATCTTTCCCTTCACATTTTCTTAAATCTGTTTGCCATATTCGTAATAGCTTATTTCCTCTCTTTCCATCAATAGATGTCAAAGTATATTGCTAAGACAAAATTGAGGTTATGCTACTAAGATCTATTTAGACCCATGTTCATTGCCTCTGGCAGTTCAGTCCAGGTGCTTTAGCACTGGCCACTGAACAACTGACAACAAAAGTCCATGTTCATATCAGCTATTTCAACTCAGTCAAAAATGACCACTGCAGCTGGTGAGCACACAACTTCCCTCACCAAATACATGACTCTGAAACAGGTTTTGCTTTGGTTTGGTTTTCTAAAGCAGAATGCGCTACCCAGTCATAGCTCACTTTCACAGTCAAGCACGGTAGTTTCTCTGTGTGTGTCTTTCTGTCTCATATACACACCTACCTTTGGTCCCTGTGGTCCTGGAGGCCCTTCTGGACCAGGAAAGCCTCTAAGACCAGGTGGACCTGGAGCACCAGGAAAGCCTTTTTCACCCTGTAAACATTAAAAGAATGAAGTTCTTAAAATATCCATGAATTCTCCTTTTGGTATCTTATTTCTAAGGCACTCATTACTTTCAGTACCTCTTACCTACAAATCTGTTTGCTACTGTGGTAGATAAATTACCCTTGCCCATACTGACCTGTTTTTGTGGCCCAGCCTATGTGCTGTCTAGGCCACTGGAGGAAGACACTCATAAGTATGGCTGAAGATATCAGAAGACAACAGTACTCAAGATTTTACAGAGTACTGAAGTTAATTGGCAGCATGAAAAGTTTAAGAAAGCTTATACATATTCCTTGTTAATATTTCTATATCATGTTTAGTCCCTACAAGCAAAACAAATCCAAATCCACTATAGCAGCCCTGATTTGCAGTTGGCAAACTTAATGGCAGCTGGCTGCTGCTATACAGCAAGGTCAGTTCCAAATCATCAATACCTCTCTTCATGCAACCCATGCAAAGAAACAGCGTGAGTCAACTGCAACAAAACCATTCAGATAGAATAAAAGAAGTTTGCTTTAAGCAATAACTTTTTAGAATTGTTCTGAGCTTCAGAGATTAAGACACCCCATTACTTTTTCATGTGTTTTTTAAGGTCAAGTTGAAATAACCAAACCAGTTTTGGTAAAGGAAACAGAGAAGATTAAAGCTACACAAATAGAATATAGGAGGCTAAGTTACAGTGGAAGGGGAGTTTTCAGTTTTTTATTTAAATATAATGAAGATGCAATTCTTATCTTAGTTAAAATAAAGTGCTTCAAGCCTAGAAACTTGAACAAGCCTAGAACAGAAAAGGTGTTTCAGCTCTTTAGATAGCAGCAATTTAGCATGTTCAATTTTACATCAGTGAAGAGCTGCCTGTTCAAGACCTTTTACATCACACCATGACTTGGGAGAGAGAAGATGGGGTTATCGATTCTCTCAATTTTCTGATTGCTTTACCAGGGGAGAGTTACACAAAAAAGCATTTGGAATTCTGCTGTACAGAATTTATGGTATCTTATTATTCAATGTACAAGATAGGACCCAAAAGAAGTCTTGGGGAAGTCAAAATACCTTGGCTTGTCCCTCCACCAATTCTTGCCCCTCAAAATCCCACAAATTTACCAGATTTTAAATAGGTTCTGAATTTAAAAAAAATAATATTAAAAGATAGAAAATAATCCCAGAATATTTTAACATAAATCCAAACAAGAATTGCATTATGAAGTGTCTGTGAGATCTCTATCATAAGCCGGCATAGCGTTTTATAACAAATCATTTATTTCATCCACGAGCGTCCAAAGAAAGGCAAAAAAGGATAATGCTATACCAAGACGTGCCACTGGAGGGAGTGTAGTACTGATTTACGGAAAAACGACCGAAGTCCTTCATCTGTGTAAACAATCATTAACTCTTAGCTACCAATTGTTTAGTTGCCTTAACATGGAACTGTTACAAGACAAGTTGCGTGCGTTCATTCTTATTAATATTTCCCTTTTAGCGGGCAGCTTATTTTTTTCTAATTTTTCAACTGCTCTCAAGTTTACTGGTTAGGACAAAGTCAGCTTAGCGCAACTAAAAACATGAAAAATAAGCACCGAGATTTTACTAAAGACATAAGAATTCTCCTTTCCCACTCATGAAAACATGTTTTAATAACGAGCATATATATTTTGAGAGAACTTTTCTCCACCGTTGAAATGAAGCTTCCTAAAGGCAAGACTAGCAGTGTTTACTGTGATGCAATATGACGCTTTTTCTTGGTAATAAAGGTACAGAAGGAAAGTTGTGAGTAATTCTTTACCAATCAGATATGTTGATCAGTAGGACTGATCACAACCGTAACTCTGTATAGACATCTGGAATCTGCTGATAAGGTTTTGTATGGCAATCACTGTGTCCACAGTTAGCCTGGATTACAACCATGACTTCTTTAATAATGCCCCTTTCATTTGTGAATCAGTTGTTTTTTCAACTACAAACAGGAGTTTGAAAGAATTTTTGGCATTTGCGTAATTCAGGTTTGTATAAAAGCCACTCCGAGCCTCTGCCAAGCTACTACTGGCAACAGCCAGAGCTGCGGCTCTGTTACTTTTGATGGATTTGATGCTGTTCCCTCACTACTGGCAAGGCATTCACGATTAGGACCCAGAAACTCATCCCCTGTGTCGGTCTGCAGGAGATTTATCTGTTTGCTACCAGTGCATGTAGCTTTCCTTCAGAAACCGGAAAAAGGGGGGAGATGGGCAAGGTCCAAAGATGGAAAGCGGGAAGCACTGAACATGACACTCTCGATGGCATTATGAAATTTGTAACAGGAGAGCTGCATCCAGGGTAATGGTATCTGTGGGCATTTGTTAGGAGTTTATGAAAGGGACCTAGTGCTTTGGACAGTTGTACTTCTGTTGGTGTTCAAACATCATGCAATGCTGTAAACTAATGCATTTAAAAAAAATAGATTTAAAAGTCTTCTTAGTTAAACAGTGTGTCCTTTCACAATTCCCTGTAGACTCTGTTGACAGAATACTGTCACACAATAAATTCACTCACTGTATCAACTAAACTAATGTATTAACAATTTCCAGGGATAAGCTAATCTTAAAAAAGGAAAAATATATTTGTTCTTACCTTATTACCTTTCATGCTATCGCAAAAGCAGGGACTTTTACCTTTGCATACACAGCTCTGGAAAACAAAAAGACAAACTTTATAACAAAACTATTTTTCTCATTGTGTTGTTTGGTGAGGGGCAAATGAGATCTCAGTGGTTTTAATAAGGTAATTATTTCACAGATAATACAACTTTAAAAAAAAAAGTTCATGAGGAGTGTCAATTCACAACAGTGGAAAAGAGCTCATTATTCCTTTGTACTGTCTTTTGAGACAGGTAAGGGCACTAGTTTAATTTTATAGTTGCGGTAAAGGCCAAGAAGCCATACTTAACACCACCAGGATTATAATACCAGTGTAAAATTCAAGAATTTGGTCTCTCAGCACTAAACATTCACGGAATCATGGAATTTCAGAGTTGAAAGGAACCTCTAGAGATCATCTAGTCCAACCCCCCTGCTAAAGCACATTACACATTACTGAGGACTGCATCCAGGTGGGTGTTGAAAGTCTCCAGAGAAGGGGACTCCATAATCTCCCTGGGCAGCCTGTTCCAGTGCTCTGTCACCCTCACCGCAAAGAAGTCTTTTCTCATATTTGAATGGAACTTCCTATGTTCCAGCTTGTTCCCATTACCCCTCGTCCTGTTACTGGGAACCACTGAAAAGGGTCTGGCTCCATCCTCCTTCAACCCACCCTTTAGATACTTGTAAACATTAATAAGGTCTCCCCTCAGCCTTCTCTTCTCCAGGCTGAAGAGTCCCAGCTCTCTCAGCCTTTCCTCATAAGGGAGATGCTCCAATCCCTCAATCATCTTCTTGCCCTAATTGATGATTCTCTAAAAAACTTACTATAGAAACAAACACATATACTGATATTGTTTTAATTACAATTATATTATTTTTATTTTAATCTCTTAATCAATAATTTTCTGACTTTTTGTAGCTGCGTTCACTTCCTGACCCTGGCTTATAGTACCTAATACTATTACAAAGGACCCTCAACTTTGTTGTTTATTAATTCTGGAGGTTTTCTGAGCCAAGCTGCGTCACAGTGCGATCCGTCACAGAGAGATATCCCCACTCCTGCAGCAAGTCCTGGGCTGTAGCTGCTACCAGCATGTCTGTGCCTTCAGGTGAACCTGCAGTTCAAAGACCTCCTTGGAGGGCTGTGTTGAGTCTGTGACCTCTGCTGCTGGAGTATGGCATAGCTATCTGGGAGCAACTACAATTTGGGAAAATTCAATGATTAATCAAGTCTGAAGAGATACGGAGTTTTTTATTGGTCGCACTTAAGTGAAACAAACAAACAAACAAACCCAAAAAAGGACATTCAGTATAGAATCGGATGGACAGCATGACTAAATTAGCTAGCTTATGTACTAGGTAGTCGCGGTGTCAGGGAGCTCAGCAAAGCACATCTGAGATCCTGGGTGAATGTGAGAACACTTAATCCTTCTGTGCCCTGCTCCTGCTCCAGTTATCCTGCACTCAGTACCTGAGCTAGCCCAGTCCAGCTGGGATAACTGCAAAGGACTTTTCTACGCTCACTTAGATATATCCTATTTCAGTGGAGTGGAGGAGAAAAAAAATAATTCTTTGTTAACATAAATATTATACATAATAAAGTATCACTGAGGTTACTGAAGCCATATATTTCATACAGATGTGGAGTAAACTGCATTTATTGTATACTTTTGTACTTTGTACACTTAAATTCTTTCCTTTGTTTTTGAAGCTCTTGTTGAATGACTTTTTCAATTGTACCGCTGCAGAAAGAGAGCTATTTCAGTTTATCCTCTCACTTTAGTATATATGTTTCTCACAATGACAGTATGCTATGATACAGCTACAGACAGTAAGAAAGGGACAAATATCACAGATAGGTTGTGAAGATGTTTTTCTAAGTTGCATAAAATTTAGAAAATAAGGAAGAAAAGTAATTTTTTTTCTTACAAGATTAAAGCCTTTAAGATGGTATGAGATGAGCTTTCTATTTAGATCTTGAAGACAGAATTAATTAACCCCTACAGCTGGTCATAATACAACAGCAGCACTGTTCCAAATTTGTAACTTTTCCAGTGGCATTCTCAAAAAACAGAAAACAAAAGTCAGAGGAAAAAAACATTCTCCATTACATTTTGAAATTATAACGTCAGATTGCCATTAAATTTAAGTTTTCCTGTAGCAATCTGTTCAGGTAAAACATTTTACAGAATTGAAAAGTATCTTTTCTTCCCACAAGCTGCGATCAATTTCTTCTATCTATATCATCCAGAACTGAGGTATGCAGTATCAGCTAGCTGCCTTCATTTCTTACATTGCCCATGGTGTTGGTCTCTTTCCATTGACTACAGAGGAAACTTGACATCTAGTTTGGAACAACTCCTCCAGTCTCTTCAGGTGCCCCTTTTAGGATTGTGGAGATGTTGCAAGTACTTGCTGTTCTTATGGGCTAGAAAATTACTGACAGTAGCTGCCTGTCTTTCAGATAGCTGTAGTTAGTTGAGATGACGATGCCATCTATTAATTTAAAAATAGATGCAGGGGGTATTCCTCCAGTGAACAGCTATTTAAACATTCATTTACAAAATAAAAGATAAATGAGAATCAGTTGTCCATGAAAAGCAAATCCCCCAAGAAATGATTGTGTCTGCCTGTGCTCTATAGACAGATCAGTACGATGATTACGGTGTTTCAAGCTAGAGAGTTGCAAACATTAAATACTTAATTCTTTGGCATATTTAAAGAAGACTCTTTCTTCCCCTAGTCTGACAGCTAGAATTCAAGTGGTACTGCACCAGAAAATTTGGAAAACAAAGGTGTCATATAAAACAGAAACCATATGACTTTGCTACCTTTACTATTACTTTAATCAATGTGATTATATCACCAGGGACACAAGAATAAACACTAGTGCAGAATTAACAACAAACAGTATCCTGATTTATTCTTGTTGAGGTCTATCAGTTTGGCACTGGATAATGTAAGTTCACCAAGTTATATGAAAGATATCCTAAGCCTTTAAGTATAAATACTAGAGGATAAAGTGACACATATCCCAAAATAAATCTGGAATAGTCTGTAAGACAACCAATTTTCTTGTTCCCTATTTGATAAGAGTACCTTCATTCCCAACATATTCTCTTCAAAATAGTTGACACAGGCTATGAGTACATCTCTGCTAAGCAGTATAAAAACATTTAACTGCTCAATGTTCAGCATCCCAAGGAAAGATGTAAACACAGGACACAATAAAAGTAGTCTTAAATTGCAGGCGCTGCCTTTTACTAAGGTACAGGGCTGGTGAGTGACTCGAGCTACTGCATTCTTAAGGCTTGCATATGAACATTGTAAATTAACTACAAGACCTACAAGAGCCATTTTTTCAGCAATCTCAACTGTTGAAGCAAAGATTTAGTAGACACATGTCTGAGTCCAGGAAAGGTGCTGTTTACTGAGGAAAAAAATGCTTACGGTATTCCAAATTCTCTGAATTTCCTCAGTATAACTGGGATCATATCCTGGCTGACCATACAGAGCTTTCCTGAGAAATAGCCACAGCTGGCTTCTAATCTTCCTAGGACAAGTTATTTGCCATTATAATTCTATAGACCTTCATGGAGTTGCACCTTATTTCTACCTGTGAAAGTAAAGCTAGAAGCAGATTATTTACAGTATTTGTATACAAAGCAGTTTTCAGAACATGTAGAGAAATCACCAAATGAAAAGACTCTTCTATAATAGGTATAATCTGCAGAAGACTTTATATGTACAAACACAGAAGAAACTTTTAACTTACAATCACAGATAATTCAATGTGAACTTAATGCATGAACATGCAGAAAATTGTGATGCTACATAACTGAAAAAGGGTTATGAAACTATTTAAAGAAAGAGAGCCTTTGCTCTTCCAGAAGTCAAAATGCTTAGAATGTGTTTAATTTGCCATTAGTAAGCTTTCAGATCAATTTAGGTCTTTTTGTGTATGCATATCACATTAAACTAAACTGAAAAGACCAAAGATGATTTTACATTACACAGTCGGTTAGTTGGATAATACTAAATGTTTTGGCATATGATTTTTACGTAAGATTAGATTCTGCCTTCTGTAAAGGAGCCTTGAACCAAAAAATCATTGCTCTCTCACACTACTGGATATTTCCACATCCTTGTAAGATGCCTGCAGCTCCTTTACCAAAGGACCATAACAAAACAAGAGTATATTGCCAGGTTATAAGACAAGGACATTGAATATTAGTTATTAATGGTTTATTCAAAATCCTCACAATAACATCTACATAAATAAATTCATTAGCAAAGCCACAGGTTTACTGCATGGTTTTCAGTTTTGTGATTTTTATAATAATCACCTACATTTATTTTAAATATTTAGATACGGTAGATGGCACTGGATTTTTTTATCTAAAAATCTAGGCCAACAGGTAAAGCCAGATCATTATATGAATAACAAATCAAATGAATTCACCAATGAACCAACATTTTAAAAAACCCAACCCTTTCTTGGAGTAATTTATACAAAGCTCCTTTCAAAAGTGTTTTGAGTAATAGTAGTAATATTCTATGTTCTTTAATACACGCTGAAACACATTTCCTGCAGTGGTTAATTTTTTGTTCAGTGGGTGCCACCTTATCTAGAACACTGAATTGCCCTTTGTACACTATGGGATTGGATTCTCTGGGCTCTGACCTCTTCCTGCCCTCAACGCAGAGACTAACTTAAGCATCTGCTTAAAAAGTGTTCCAGTCCTCTCCTCCACTGAATCCATACGACAGTCTTATGTTGTCACCTATACAAAGCATACTGTAGATTCAGCATGGCACTGCTACTCCTACCACTGCAGTCCTGGCAACTTAATTTGGCTTATCAGAATCTTACATAGCTCACAGCACTTTGCCAATAGAGCTAGTTATACAAAGGATATCAGAGAATGCACTTAGGGATGTTATCAAACCTGAATATGCCAAAGGATGTCAAAAGGTGTTAATGTAAGGGAAAAAGCAAACAATGATAGGCATTTCTATCAATAGCATTTGTGGGGCAGTCCAGTCATACTGGGAATGGTTTAAAGGCAGGAAGATGGGGAACAGAAAAAATGAACCAGTGGCAATGATGAGCCAATATTTCTCCGTTGATCTCTTTTGAAATGACATATATGATGACAGAACAGTATTTGCTTGCTTTTCCAGATCCAGAAGACCAGAGGAGGTCAGCTATGATTTCAAAATATATACTTGTATTAAAAATACTGCACGAAGGACAGAGAGGCAACAAAGTGTGCTGCTGCAGGCAACAGGTACTGTTTTCTTTAAGTTTCAGATGAAGACTACATCAAGACCCCACAAGATGAGTAATAAAGACATTCATATAAAAGCTGAGATGAAATTAAATGTATTCTGTAGGAATATAGTACTCTGGTTGCAGTGGGGCTTAAGTTTACACTTTTGGCCTGATTGGTCTTTAATTTAATGGGTGAACTCCACTGATTCCAAAGGTAAATCCTGGTTAATGTAAATGAAAGATGACTGTGTGACACGAGGCATTTTAAGATGAATTAAAAGCAGTGCAAGTGATATCCATTAATTACTCTGGACAGTAAAAATAGCCCACGTATCCTCTCTCAAGTGGGTGGTGAAGCTGTCACTTTCCTTCATTGGTGGTTCTAAGTTTAAGTCTAAGTTTAAGGCTTTAAGTTTTTTTTAAGGTTTATTTAAACTTGATTTTTATTAGCATTTCACCTATCCTGCCATTAGGTCTTTATCTTCTAACTTCAAGGATCACTAAATTACAACTCTATCAAAACATGGAATAAGACTTAGGGGATAAGATCTATTTTTATGTGATGCTGTCTTTTTTTTTTTTCCCTTTTCCATCTTTCTCCTCATTAAAGGTATCCTGAGCAGCCTACAAATATGCAGGTCATCACAGTGGTCCCTTCCGAATAAAAGCGAATTATCAGCTAATTTCCAGTTTTATGTAGTTTCTCTTCAATTCCAATACCTATTAAAAATTATGTATCAGTGAGCCAGCTCCTTTAAGAGTCTTGATTATGAATTTTCAGGGCTTCTGACACACTGAGATTTCTGAATTCTTTCTGAGCTGTCTCAGTGCAGAGCAATCACTTTACAGATTTCAGCAGTGTCTATAAGCCACAACTGAGCACATAGAATTAATATTGCTCAAATAGTTAATGTTAATATAGTGCTTTAACTACAAAGGGCCCATTTCTCTAATGTTCTTGACTACATGTGTTCTATTACATCTAATAAAAGAAGTTGTAAAGCATTAAGATTACAGTAAAGGGAAAGTTTTGCTTTAACATTTATCTACAGTACAGAGTTGTGTTGAGGTAGGTACGCTGCAGAGATGTGAAATGCTGCACTTTCAGAAGGATGCTATGGTGATAGCTAAAGCTTCCAGCTTGGACACAGTTATGTTTTTTGAAAATGTATTCTAACATGCTCAAGCAGAGGATCTGAGAGCAGAGCTGTATAGAAAAAGAGTTCCCAGTGTGGAAAAGGCTATATAAGGAAAATCTTTTTTCTGAGTCTGATGCACGTGTGTTAGGATACTTAGCTGGACTAACACAGTCAGTAATTCTATCTAGACATGGTTAGTAGATACGTGACCCTGGCAGCATATTCCTCATGTTGCACAACTGTAATCATCACGTAGCATACAAGGTACTGGAGAATGAAGTACCCTCACTCCAAAACATTGCTATGAAAACAAAATACCAGTCCCACCATTAGAATCTGTATACTAAAAGTTTTTCATGCATTCTAAGCATCAAACATGAATTCATTAAAATTATCAAAGACCACAAAGAACTTTGTGTTTTTTTAGTGATTGCTGGACCAGTACAACAAAACCAAATTATTAAGCCTTCAATAAGTATAGACAACATAGAGCACAAATAGGAGATGATGAGATGAAGGAAAATATGTCAGTTCCCAAACCCTGAAACATTGTGTAGTCACTTGTGAACCGGAAGGCAGCCAGACATTCCTACCTTAGAAGACTCCTGTTAACAGCCATGTGTGCTATCAGAATTCACTGCATATTGCCTACCAGTTGAATACCTAGCACCTGACAAAAATTATTTCATTTCACTTTCCATTATAAAGAAATACACCTGTAACTTTAACTAATAAACAACTTGGTCAATAATGTCTAACACAGGGAGAGTGGATCTCAAAGGCCACAGTGGAAGACAACTGTTATGCTACAGAGAGTGCAGTTGTTGAATAAGCTCCATTAAAAACTTGTAATGGGAATAACTACTGAATCAACATCCCTTCTTGGTGACATAGGCCTTTTATTACTGGTTATGTGCTGCTTTCAGTGTGAGATTCAGGCGAGAAGTCCTAAGCATTTATGATCATAGGAAAAAACTTTCAGAATACTTCACAGAAGCAGGATTTTGTGTCTAACTTATTGCGATCGCACAATGTGAACATATAGCATGTCTCTATCTGAACTTGGGAAGAATTTCATTACTTACTATCCTTAATTTTAAGCTGTCATGAGTTCTTTTGGAAGGGATTATTTTCTTTTTATGTAATATAAAAATTTATTTATAATGGTATTTGCAAACCAACTATGTGGAGAAATGGAAGAAACTGCTGTAGATGAACATCTAAATGACTTACTATTACGTCAAAGGAATGTGTATGAAAACCCTTTTTCACTTCAGAGATTGAAACTGTTTTGAAAACCTTCTCTTAGTTTTTAAAGCAAAAACCTACTCACTAAGAGCTTTGTATAATAACAATTTTATGGTGTTAGACAAATCTCTTCATTATAACTATTCATATTTATCACAATAAAAAAAAAAGGTAACATAAACCTTAAGTAAAACAGGATACAAAGATGGCAACAAAGTTTTCCTAGAACTTTGGTATCTCTTGCCTATGTTTAAATGGAATGAATTCTTTCCTAGGGAAAAAAAACACACAACCAAACACCAAAAAAACAAAACAAAACTCGTAAAACACCCTGCAACTCTTTGTTTGTAACATACTGTATAGCATACCTTTTTTGCAGTGAACAAGGCTGTCTTTATGGAAGTTACAAGAAACTACCATAACATAACTGTTCATACTATTCTTATGAAAGCACACCATTCTGTCATTGTGCTCATAGTTCCACATACAACTTCCATGGTGCCAACCATATTCTTGTCCAAGCAGATACAGTACAATTAATTATATGGAGCTCCTCTCTTCTCTCCAACTCACTGACAATAAAGAGTTAGAGCGCAAGAACGATAGGGCTTAGCAATCTTCACTGTGCCTGCATGTTATCATCACTGCATTAGGATAAAACAGGTAAAGTGTTGTAATTTAGAAAAAAATCCACCACCTTATATTTTCACAAACTCAAAGTTTGTGAGCTCTGCAGTGATGATCACCGAGGCCTGTGTTGTAGAAGCTGCCTGAAATTACTCAGTATCTATGTACATAGGGCTGGCATGTTGTGTGCAATTTTGGAAAATTTTAAGTTGAGGCTCTCAATTGAATGTCTGGGGTTTTTTTGGAGGGGGGTTAATTGCTTTTGTTCTATAAAGAGAAGATACAGAATTACTCCATCTTTAAACAGAGAGAATGATGGTTTACGTTCCTCTGCTCAAACACAGAAAACTTTGATACTTACAATGACCAATATCTTACTCTACAAATAATCTCACTAGCGTGGAAGTCTCTGTTATAAGAACTGTCAGAAACTGGACCAAACTGTTATGATACATTCGGGAGGGTAAAATCTGCAAAGGCAAACCCATAAACCCCATCTCTATGGGTTTCTTCTCCTGACCATGAACAGGACATGAGGACAAAAGAAATAAATATTCTTCCTTTCCACAAGGAAAAAAAGATTAGGCAATTCAGGCCACAGAATTTTGTTTTGTGCAGCAAAGTCTTAAGGGTGTTTAATCAGCTTATTCATCCGTGCTCTTCCTTCCTAACAGAGGGTCATCTTAAAAGAGCAATCTAATAACAAAGAATACACACCATTTAACTAGTGAATTTTTGCTTACCTACCATAGTATGGTTAGCATTACATCACACAATTTGTATTTCTTCCCAACTGTTGACTGTGGGAATGGTATTCACTACAACTGTTGTCTCCTCAGGCCTGTATATTTGTATATTCATAAAATTCCTGGTGTGCATCTTCTGTTAAGTGGTGCAAATAGCAATGAAAGCAACAGTAGCTTGTTCAGAGAATCGTTATTGCACAATTGCACATGCTTTGGTTTCTCCTTTTTTGAAAGGCTCTGTGATTTCACAGATAAAAAAAAAATAATAAGCTACGTTACTTTTTCTTGCAGCTTCCTCCAAAATAATCTGCAGCATAAAGCCCTAGTTAAAAAGCCTTAATTGAACCACACCAAATGGAAAAATCTGTAAAACTTTGAGATTTGTACCCTGTTACAGAACTGTTAAGTTAAAAAAAAAAAAAAAAGACAAACAATGAAAACAGAACTAAAAATACACTAGGTGTGGCAAAATGGAGCTTTTCCAGTGTGTGCATGAGAGATTGGGGCTATAAACAGTTAAGAAGAAAAAAGCCTTTTTTGTATTTCACCTTCCTCCTAGGCTCCTGTAATCCATGCCAACATACTGAGCCTTCTAGTATTACTTTGTTAGGCGGTAGGGTGAGAATGTGACAGTAAACCAGATGACCGGACATCCCATACTAGCTGCACTTAAGAGCAAAGTATTTTGTTTCAAAGACGTGTTATGATAAATCAGCTCTAGGTATTGCAGAGGAGATTGCTAGCACAGATCTCAAAATAAAATGCTGTTACATCTACATGAAATGCAATAAAATGAAGAAGGAATCAGCGTTTGCCTGCCTACTTTGATCATTTCAATGATATTATTCAGTCAGCAAAACAACTTGAGTTACAGAGTTCTGCTTAAATGTGTATTTACCTTGTAGATCTGTTAGAAAAAGGCTATAAATCTAGTGTTAACAGTTCAGTTGTCACAGGTGTGAAAGATCACCTATGGAGGTTCATCTTCTTTCAGTTGTATGATGCAGCAAACGCATAAGCACACATTTCTTGGCCATCAGAGCAAGCCTCCATGTGGTATAAGACAGCAGAACTCCATAAATTTTGATGCACAAACATTAGGGCAACTATGATAATTTATGCTAACTCTCTTGGCCATGTAGGAAAGGCATGGCTCTGCAGTGCTCTGACATTGGCCTGTTTCTCTATGGACGTGACGGCTGAATTACAACTAATTATAGAGGCAATCAGGATCAGAACAGTCTAGTATAAATTGGGCCAAATTATCAAAGTCACACCCCCATTGACTTCAGTGCTGGGATCATATTAACCAAATCAAAGAGAGCACTTCACAAAGGACTTGTTTTTCTAACATGCTCAGTGAACTCTCTTTTGTATATTCAGGTGCACATCTTCCCTTCTCAGCTGCCTTGTACGACAAAAGAACCTGGGTGCTTCCAAAAGCCGGAACAGAAGGAAAATTCTCACTGTGACACTTTGTCCCTCCAACATTTTGATTCCTAGTTAAACAAAGCAAGTCAGCCTGCACCCCATTCTCACCAGCCTTGGAGATGCTCATGGCTGAGCTAGAATGCTGCATTTTTTTCTTTCCAGAACCATGTATTAAGATCTATTTGTGACAACAATATAGTTTGCATATAATTAGGAAAAAAATATTGCATGAAGAGGAAGAGACATTTAAAAGTATTTGCATACAAATTCTAACACTTGTAAAAAATGCAATTAATTAGGAAATATGAACACTTGCATCTAGTCACAGATAATAAGCAGAAGTGAGAAAAGGGATGCCAAAAAAACCCAAATAAACCAACTCAGTGACTATAAGGCTTGAGAAGATATCTCCCCTCCTTTGCCAGCAGCACACGATGAAAAAATGCAGAGTAATGACTGAGGCAAACGCAGAATATAGAGCAGTTAACTTTACCCTATGAGCTAATGCAACATTTCAATTGTATTACAATGAAAATCAGAAACTGGTAGTAACATGAGGTGCAGCTAACTTGCAATCAAGTAATCTTGCTCAAGTAGAAACCCTCTTTTTTCCTGTTCTGAACACATGCTAACGTGATGCCATCATAAAAATGATCAATGCCATTAAGAAACAGTATTGATTCAGTACTAATGAACTTGACCTATGTATTTTTCTTATTAGCGTAATTTGAAATGGCAAATTTCAGGGAGTTTTTAGATTAGTGTTTAATTTCAACACATACAAGAAGTACGTGGATGGTATCAAAAGACAAGACACAGCAGAATTAACTGGATTGTGCATGTGCATCAAGACAGTATCAGCTGCAGGTGCTGTTAAACAAAATGAAACAACGAGAAAGCAAATCAATTTTTTTCTGAGAGGAAAAAAATAAAATGAGGAATGAGAAAGATCTTGTTCCCTGAGGAAATATATTGATAATTTTTATTATTCTTCTAAAGTATTTAAATGAACATGGGAAAATTCAAAGAATTATAACATCAGTATTTGGAGTGAAGGAATATATCAAGCAAGCTGAAAAGCCTTTGACATGGGAAGATGCGACTTCTGCTGAGTTTTCAGATGTGATTAGAGCATGCCAGTGGCCAAGAATGCAGATAATTATACTCCCTAGCAGGTGCCAGAGAGTGCAGCCTCCTAAGGGCAGGGAAGTCTGGACTCTGTGAAGGGCTGTGAGGAACAAAATTTGTTGTATAAACAACAGCAGGCACAAATTAATAATTTCTTTCTTGTCTTTGGGAATGAATTATTTATGGAGTTATTAAGAGACATACACTTAAAACTTTTCCATGTTGAAACATTTTTTAATTTATGCATACAGCAAAAATATTGCTTGCTGGTCAAATATCAATTTATTTTCATATGAAGGTGTAGAACGATTTTAAAACACAAACAATACCTATTTCTTTGCAATGGACAGTCCAGACAAGATACAATGATTTATTCATCAATCATTTCATGTCAATTAACATTAGCCATTAATATTTAATTAGAAGTTTAGATAAAATAGCTTTTTAAAAAGTTTTTATTTCCTCCATGATCTAGAAAATTTTTTTAGATTTTCTCTTTCGAAAATACCAGCATTTTCTTGTAAGAATAGACATGGTGACATATAACTCTTAAACTGATCTGTTATCTGTTGCAAATCTAGTTTAAACTAACCTTAGCCAACATTTGAGATCCACTAAACTTTCAGAGCACCACCGAATCAATAAACTGTGTTCAAACTTTGCTTAAACAGCAAGATTTCTGTAGAAGATACTGCCATCCCAAAACGTGTCTTTAAGACCTAAGTGTAAATGAGGCTCTAGTAATGACAACGCTCTAAAAAACTGGTATCTCAGAGCTTCATTATCTGCCTTAAGTAGAAAGGCTGCTAATGAACTGAGGTACATGAGTCTGACAGACTGGCAAACATGCTAGGATCCTACTGAGGTTGCTAAAAAGTGTTGAAATGCTTTACTGGGCCATATGTGGGGTCTTACTTGTCGATACATCTCCTTTTCCCTTCCTTTTTAGATAAAACCATGAAACAGGATGACAAGATCAACACAGCCAGAATAGAGGCTTAGAAAAAGTGTGAGTGTGTGTGTTGTGGGAGACAGGGGAGGAGTTCCTGGTACACAACCTGCGCCTGTTAACAGCCATCCAGAAGCGTATATGATGATGTCCACCTCTTGGGAGCAACAAGGGCAATGGATTGGAGGTACCAGCAGCCGAGGAGAAGAATGGAATAAAGAACAGCAAACTGGGTAGAAGAGAGAGGCAGGTCTTGAGTTTATTCACCTTCCACATCTTGCTTTAGAGAAAGAATCAGACCTAGGCAGAGCCTGCAGAAAACACATATTCTGCAAATAGATCTGATACCTCTGTTCTACATAAGGACTAAGAGGTATTTTAATGCCATTACAAATAAACAATTAGATCTTTGTTAAATGACTAAACTTGACTGCAAGTTGGAGTGCTATGAAAGAAAACACGTTTGGTGAGGTGCTTATGCTGTTTCCAGACACTTTACCAGAAGGGGTGAGTGAAAGAGCTGCAATGTTTTAGAAGAAACATTATTACTAAATAGTCTGCTTCAGGTAATTACAGCAGAATGTGGCTCTATTTTTAGCAACAACGAAGTAGAAGATCAGAGTTTTTCCTTATAAAGGTGAACTGCAAAATGTTTTGATAGGCAGTAAAGGATTTTGATGTACTGCATTAGAGTTTACTTACACACGTAAAGGAGAAATTAACACAGTTGACTATTACGGGAGAAACAGAACTTTAAATTATATATAGAAACTGGCAGTTTCCTGTGTTTGATGCCTATCAGAAATTTACTGAAACTGGCAGTTTTCCGTTTGGTAACTCCCAGACATGTTGAGAGCTACATTGACACATTTACCCCCACAGCTGACTGCGCTTCTCCCAGTTGAGAACGTACAATCTAAATGTTATAACCCTAGGAGAAAGGCACGGCAAAGTCTACAATACGAGCCGGGAGAATTTACCGACCCAACGGTGATGAACACTCACTGTTAAACCTGAAAGACAAACTGTAAAGTGAGTTTGTACCGAAGGCGGCACAGGTGGTCCGGGCGGCGGGTGCTGCTGAGGGCGTTTCCCTCAGAGGCCATCACGGCCCGCTCTGTCCCTGCCGCCCACCTCCACCGCCTCCTGCGGGGCGAGGCGCGTCCCGCCGGACAGGCCTCCGCTGCCGCTCCGCATCCCCTCAGGGAGCGCCCCCGGCCGAAGGGCGGGAAGCCGCCCCGCGACCCGCCGCGATTCTCCTTCGCGCCCGAGACCAACGGTGAAGCGGCGCCCGGCGCGGGGGCCTCCCCGCCCGGCAGCGGCACCGGGGTAACGGTACCTCGCATGTCCCTCACCTCGCCGTGCCCGGGTGCCGCGTACGTCCCATGGGAGAGGCGTATCTTTTTAAATACCATAAATTCACCTTTTCTTCCTCACAACTTGACAACGCAGAAACGCAACGAGAGATGGCCGAGGGGCTGAGTCCCGCTCTGCCCCAGCTAACGCCGCGGGACCCCGCGCCACCGCCCGTCCCGGGCCGCCCCAGCCCCTCCGCCCCGCGCTCACTCACCTCAGCCCCCGCGGCGCGGCCCGGCCACAGCAGGGCGAGCAGCAGCAGCGGCGCCAGGCGGCTGGGGCAGCCCCTGCCAGCCATCTCGGCGCTGCCTACGCGGCGTCCCGCGGCGCTCAGACTCTGCCCCCCGCCCGCCCGCGGCTTTTGGCCTGGGGGCTGCTTCGCACCCGCTTCGGCGCTCCCGGCACCCTGGGGTGGGGACAGGGACCGGGGCGGGGCCTGGCGGGCCACCCCTCTCCTCTCCTCTCCCCCACTCCTCGTCTCCTGCTTCGGGCACCGCCGGCAGCCGCCTTCCGTCCGTCCGTCCCTCCTCAGCGGGCATGGAGTGAGCGAGGAGCCGGGGGCTTTCCCGCCTGGGAGCTGAGGTGAGCGCCGCGGAGGGGCAGCCCCGGGCGCCGGTACCTGCCGCTCGTCACGGGTCGTCCCGCCCGGCCTCGGCGCCTGAGGGGCGCCCTGTCCCGGGACAGCTGGTGGTGTCCCTAGGTTGCCGGGCTGCCTTCGCCCGCTTCTCCCGCGCCGCCGTGAGGGCGCAGGTGGTGGGCACCAGCCGAACGGCCGCGGGGCTGCGCGGCGGGAGCGGAGACCCGCCTGGGCCGGCCCCGAGCACCGTCTGAGCAAGGGCACGGCCTGGGGTCGCCTGTAGCGCCCCGGCAGGGAGAAGGGGTCGGTTAAAGCGAGGTGGGAGGCGGCAGCGGCGAAGGCCGGCATCAGCCCCGGCCCTCAGGCGCGTCCCGCCGCAGCCCCGGGCGCTGCCGGCACTGGCCGGGGTGTTTCCTTTTCAGCGGCGCTTTCCTCTCCCTCGAGTGTTTTGCTAATGAGACAGCGGACACCAAGAAGGGACAAAGTGCTGCCCACTGCATAAATGTAAATCAGTGAGAAACGTTTCTCCCCAGGCTTTCCACATTTGCTTGGCGTGATATAAAGGTTTTCTGAATGGAAGTGTGGTTTGTACAGCGTTGGCAACATGTAAAGTTTTATTACATTTATGTTATTGACAAAAGTAATGCATGTTCAAGGTAACATCTCATCAAATAAATTGTTGTTCTGAGATGGCACAAACTTGGGAAGTATGTTGGCCAGGCTGGCCACAGCGATTTTACCTTATCTGTAGTGAATGCTGTAGAAGAGGTCCCACATTGCGGGTTTTATTAAGCACTACAAGTGATACAGAAAAAGCAACAATATATGTATATAAATCTATTTAGGGTTACTCATGAAATAACAAATCTGAAGCCTTTCATGAGCATAAAGCTAACCACAGTTGCTTGTAAAACAGCTTCTCTTACAAGCATGAGAGTAGAGCTGGATCCCCATTCAGTAGATAGCACTGTCAACCCCCTATGAAACCTGCTGTGAAAGCTAGTTAGTAGAGGCTACTGTTCCCAAAAATTTGGTACTAGCAGCAAGAATACATCTCTGGAAGAGCAGAGCAATATGTTCGGTGTCAAAGATCTTGTACATCATCACAAATGTTATTACCTTGGCTCTAAAATCTCAAACATCAGTGAGAGCAGGCTGGCAGGGATAGAGAGAAACAGGAAAAAATCCCCGGTTTTCAAGCCAGATTGATGGTGACCATATAGAGGTAATAGTATCTTAGGGATAAAACCACTAAACTAATGCATTTTATTTGCCAGATTCCTAAACCTGTTGACTGTAACGGTGCTACATTTTTTTACACAAGAATATTGTAATAAGGACAAAAATGGTGTCTACAGTTGTTTATAAGCCATAGGCACCTATAAATTAAAAGTACCTAAATCCACCACTGAAATGTAACGTTGGAACAACCGGTGTTAGACAGAAGGCAGCAGAGACTCATTTACACAAAAGTGAAAACAAAAGGTGCAAGGTTCTCTGAGACAACAAAGTCAGAGCATGCGAGACTACAGTGGAAGAAAGTGGTCAGTCTTCAGAAATTATGTAAATTCAGATGCAGGAAGAACAGTATAACTCTTACTGAGTAAAGAAGATGGTACTTAAAAGGAGAGCTCTTGAATACTAGAACAAAGAAATATTGGAAGAAGCAGAAGGCAGCAGGCAAACCATTATTAGGAGAAATAAATGAATATATGCAGAATACCTTGTGAATGAAATACTGCTATAATAAAAAGGTGTTGAGTCAATTTTCAGACGATGAAAACCCTGTGTGGAAATTTAAAAAAAAAGAAGTCAGCAAGCTCAAAGCAAAAATGGGAAAATGCTAACAAGGGAGAATCAACAGAAAGAGTGTTTTAAAAAAAATCCTCTTCGAGCCCAGTCTTATTCCAGTACCACCTGTTTCACTGACTTTGAGCAGCTGTCTGCTAAGTAGTATGGCCCAACTGGATGGAAGTTGTGTGTGTGTTATAGTTAAGAAACAGCAAGTAATGTTGCATTATGAGACTGTCACGTAGAAGCACATATGCCTTTATGTGAGTTTGTAGGACAGATAAGTGACTTCAAAGTAGCATTCAGCTGGAACAAAGCTTAGATCAGCCGCTGATGTTCCCTCTGCTGTTTGTTGCTACCGTAATTGATGCCACCCATCCAAAGAAAGTCTATGAAACCTCGGTGCAGACTGTGTTGCTGATACTGTTGTAGTCCATAATATCTTTAGAGAGATGCTCTTGTCTGGCAAAAGAGCAGGCCAGGTAGGCTAAACATCAGTCGTGTCAAAATGTATACCTGCAGCTGCCTCTAGAGGTACTTTACCTAAAAAACATCCAGGCATGAACAACAGAGAGGTCAACCTTAATACTAGAAAGCAATTGAAAGCTGCAACAAATTATAGCTTGGCTTTTTTCACAGTAATAGATAGTTAATGATGTTAGCTTTGATTTTGTTTCCTGAGTTCTCTATGGTAAAACAAGGATAACAGTATTTTCCTCTTTTTACCGATAAGGAATATTTTTGTAGGAAACATTACAGTTGAATGAATTTAGTGTGAAGTGCAAAGTTTCATAGGACACTGTAGAAGAAAAAATAGGGCTTAAGGAAAAGGATGAAAAGAGCCCTAATTTTTATTTCCTACCTTTTGAATCCTCAACTTTGCAACTTTAATGGTCTTGTTACACATGATGTTGGTTTATTTGGATGTAATGAGAATATAGTTAGGGCTGCTCTAATTTTTTATACCTCAGTAACTGTAGCTGTGTGTCTGCCTCAAACTATGTCTGGTGGTCTTATTTACCAGAGTCCCTAAGAATTAAATTGTCTTCCTTGTTGGTCCTTGTCTAGGAACTAAACACCTAGGTTATGTTATGGGGCCAGCTTTCCCTTCTCTGGCTTTTGAGAATTTTATGAGCTGAGGTTTGGTGATGCTTATATAAAACCTATTCCTTTGGTGGTATTGAGTGTTTTATCCCGGGGATATTTTATCTTCTTTTGAATTAGGTAAGTATTCTATTGAGGTAACTTGTGATTACTACAAAATATAAAATATGAGATCAATTTGATACATCAATCTATATAACACTTTGTAGTCCTTATATTGTACCGGCTGCTGAACAATTCAAACTATAGGAAGTGCTGAACAATTCAAACTATAGGAAGCTTGTTCAGAAAACAATGAATTTTAGATAGCCATGGTGAAGTACCAAGCAGAGTGGTTTGTCTTCGACTTGTGTGTTAAGTATGATTTCAAACTGGGTTAATAGGTTGGATCAAAATGGATTTTAATTTTAAAATAAAAGGTTGTCTGTTAATACAAAGCAAATATAAGAAATTTCAATTTCATCTTCAGAAACTGTTTGAATAATTAAATAATGAGATGGATGGTGGCAACGGGAACAAATTTCTGCAAAGTCTGACCCTTTATGACTGGCTTGGATTTTCCTTTCAATTTACAATCTTGCTTATATTGTTTATATTATTAATTAAAAATTCATGAATGTTATTGGAATATTATGTTATTATTAGGAGCATTGTTATTTTAATTTTTTTTTTTTTACAGGCAGGGAACTGGGGCGCAGAAAGACACTAAGAATTTGGCAGATGAATGGGGCGCTGTACAGTACATGTAGGGTGTGATCTTGCAGCATAGATCGGCTGCTCTTAGGGTATTTATTCATCAGTCATTGTACAAAGCTTACAAAGTCTCAGCTTCATACTGTGGTATATGAATATACTGTGCATACACATACAAGTCAACATTATTTATAGATTAGTTCTGGTTAGGAAGATGTTATGCTATCTAAATAATGGAAAACAAGACAAACAAGTAATGTTTCAGGAACTGTACGCTGATTTGTTTTACAAAGAAAAGATACCTGCTTGTTGAGCAGCTATCAGAGAGCAGCCAGTTTGCTGTAGGTTCATATTCTGCTCTCTTGTCAGTAATTCATTGTCTTTGCTTACTCAGGAGACTTCTACAAAGGAAGCAAACCCCTGTCAGTTCACTCTAGTCAGTGTTCAGTCTCCTCAAAATTAACCTCCCCACATTTGGAAGACTACAGCACTAAAAAATAAAAGCCTGTGGTAATCTGTGCTATCCCAGGAAAAGCCCAGCCTCTTAAGCCCTCAGTTTGAAATAACCATTGTGAGTCATTTGCCAGATGGGCCTTATTCCAAAGGGTTACAGCTTTTTTCTTATTTGAGGGATGTAGAAGTTTGCACAGGAACTGACCGTTTCTCTGGATTTGTGAAGAAAGGTTAGTGCAGCACATTTGCACATAAAACTGCATATATGCTGTTGGACCTAAGTCAGAGGTCACAGGTACACTGTGTAGTTAATTTCTGCTTGCAAAATTTGACTGTCTGGGACTGTAGAGGCCTCTGGTCAGTCCCACGCTTCAGGCTTCCAGCTTCCTAAATCCTGGCAAAAGCTGTGGAGAAAATGGTCTAAAAATAAAGCTAAAAGAATCTGGGTAACATTTCCAATGATTGTCATCTATCCATACGTATGGGTAGAATTCTTGAGCCAAAAATGCATATGACATTTATGGGTGCCAGTTACTCCTAGGGAGATTCCAATTGGACACAAAATTAAAATTTTTCACAATGAGAACAACCAGCCATTAGAATAATCTGCCCAGGGAAGTGGTGGATTCCCCAACATTGAACACTTTTAAGATTTGGCTGGACAGGGTGCTGGGCCATCTTGTCTAGACCGTGCTTTTGCCAAGGAAGGTTGGACCAGATAATCCTTGAGGCCACTTCCAACCTGGTATTCTATGATTCTGTGATTCTATGATGACTTTTTCTGCATTCGGAATAGTCCTCCTTTGCTCAGATGCACACTCAGACACTGATCCAGCCCAGTTTGCAGGAAACACTGTCTTGAAAGTATAGAAAGGTGTCACTTTTTTTTTTTTTTTAACGCTTTTAGCTAAAATGGTAGATATTATAGCTTTTTTAAGAAATAACAATGCAAGATCCTCTTTGTTCATTATTTCAAACACTGAGTGAAGACTATCTCTTTTCTAGGCTGAAATCTTGTACCGTTTTTATATTGATCTGTAGTTTCATATATAGTTCCCTTGAAATAATTGGATTGCTGATAAAATAAAACGCAGCCTGAATAGGAATAATATAATGTAGTGCCAACAAAAAGCTGTGCAGTATGACATATGTAAATGGTTAAGACATATTTTGGTTATCCAGTAATTATTAATGTTTGTACATCAAATGTATGTTTTAATATAAACAGGTTCAGAGGGGAAAACAACAACAGTATGGAACAGTGTTTATAGACTATCCACAAACAGAAGGAAAGAGAAGACCTGCTGTTTAAAAAAAAAAAAAGAAAGAAAGAAAAAGTGCTGCATATACAGATCCTCAATCAGTGTGAATGGCATTAACAAAGGATTCGTTTGAACGGATTAAGTGGCTTATCACAGCTGCCTGGTGAGTTTTACAGATCACTAAATTTTTTAACTAGGGTCATTGAGATATATTTTTAGCTATCAATTTAACAGTAATAAGAAATCACCAGTTAAATCATTTGTAGCCAGTGAAATTTTATAAGCCTATGCAATCATTTATTGTATTTGATTTTATTTTCTGGTCTATAAGTTTATACCATTTAAATTTCAGGTACTACACTATTTAAAGAGTAGGAAACAGGACCTATAATTCTGAGTCTGTTTTAAGAGGAAAGATATTCCTACATTCTAGGGATGAACATACTTGGAGAAGAAAAAGTAATGACCAACTCAAACCTGAATGCCTGTTCCAGAATAATTTTGCAGGTGAGGGAGAATTATTAAAAGGCATGAAGAAAACTTTTAGAGACTGTGATGGAAATACCTGCTAGCAGCTGTGGCATGAGTTCTTTCTATAGAAAAATGATCCTTCGGAGAAGATTAGGATCAATGTGGCCAGGAATTTTCAGAGTGGTGTGTGGGATCAATGATTGCATCTCTATACTATCTTCTAGGAAAAGTCAGTGCAATTTTACTTCTTGCTTGAGGTCTTTATAAAACTTCCTGCACCAAGCTCTTTAGGATTGTGAAATTATGCTTTTCTACCTGAGAACCCGGCCCAGCAACTGCACCTTGCTTGAACCTGACACCCTCGCTGCTAGGCAGTCTTCTGTCGTGCTAATATGCCTGAACTCTCTCCAGTGTCTTTTTCATGTTTATTTGTGCAGATCCAGGCTACTTGTTATTCAGGTGTTCCCCATGTCTCCAAGGTAGCTCTTCTAGCATTTTTTCTGCGTTATTTGTGAATTACTTACCTTTAACCATCTTGCGCTGATTTGAGTACATAGGCAACGTCTGTCTGGCTTCAGGAGGCAGGGATTGTGAAATGACAGAGAACATCTGGCAAACACATGCCTATCGTGTATGACCGGAAAAAGGAAGACTGCAGCGTCATGCATCAAGAACAGCATAATCAGATTTCCATTTCAGTTTTGCAAGGGCTTTCATGAGAAGTTGGCATTTTCTTAAATGAAAAATAACTCACACCTGGCCAATGTTGATATGAGAAAAAAAGTATTTACACAGTCTGTCTGCAAGTTCAGATGGTTAGAAGCAAAAATGGCCTTAAATTAGTAACAAAAGCACGAACCAATGCTATTGTCTGTAACCAGGTTGAAGTGTTCCTGTGAAGTTAAATCCTTTCTACACAAACTTATTTGACGCATTAAAGGATGAACTATACTGGGATGCACATACCTTCTCCACCATTTACTGCTGTAGCTGATCATCTGGCAATCTCACGTTGTTTAATCAGTCCTTTGTTTCTCATTTGGAAAGAGACAGTCTGAGCTTCTGTCTTCAGTTGCCACTAATTATTTTAATAAATTTTTTTTTCTATAAAATCTCTGTATTTGGGAAAAAGTAGCAGGCAACACAGGTTTAAAAAGTATATAGAGTAAATGTACATAAATGGCTAAACTATCTCAATAGAGCTTTGGAAAATTTACTAAATTCCTAAATATTTGCAAGGTCGGACTAATTTTGATACAGGCTTCACTGTAGCCTGGAGAATAATACACAGTAGTGTATAAATTATGGCTGTATCTATTTTATCATTTCATATAATGAGTGAGCACCTTAGTTAATAATGATATTAGTATTAATAATAGTTTATAATAATGCTTATTTCCTGTATTGCTGCAGAAGTTTTGGGCTACCTTTTTGTTTTACTTTATCTTCTTTTTTTGCATGTGTAAATCATAAACGACATGATTTCAACTTTATAATCCATCACTAGCAATGGTTGGCATGGAGATGGGCTTCCCCAGCAGCTGCTCTGGGATCACGTGGCTGTTTTGAGTACTGCTTTGCTCCCTGCCTTCTCTCTCTGTCTGACCAAAAGAAAACAGCACCAGTTAACTCATTTTGAGGGAGGTGCACATCACCTCCATCTCTACTCAGTCTTCACTTCATGGTGTCTGTGCAGATGCAGAAATCTGTCTGGAATGGTTTCTCTCTGGTCATTACTAATTGTGGGACTGGAAATAGGTCACAAGGGAGAAGTTACAAGGACTTTTGCGTGGTCTTATTCATGCTTATCTGTTTGTACTCAATCTCACGAATCCCAAAAGACAAGTATATATAGCATGTGCTGACCATTTCTTGATGATGCATGCCCCTTATAAATATACTCTTTCTAAAGAATCACCCCAAACAGGACTTAATCACATGCACACACTTCTCACCTTTTAGAGGCTACATTTTTTTGAAGGTTGGGTGTTGGAAGTTTAGATTTAATTTAGCTTTCTCCTTCTTTTAAATCAGGTGGCTGCTGATTGTTTTTTCAGCACAAGAAATTGACGGGGTAAGTGACATTGATATTTACTTTATACAGGTGATAAATAGGATGTAAAGTTCATACAAGTAACATTATATAAGGCCAAAATGACCTATAGTTCTATGGGAAAACTGTGATGGTTGTTTCAGTATTTCTGCAGTTTCTTGCTGTTCCTGTTGCTCAGCTTAACTATTTTGTGATTTTCTCCTTTGGATTCTTCTAGGTTCTAACTTTGGCATCTTTAGATGCTGTTGGAAAGCTGCATGTATAAGAACCTTTCTCATGCACTGAGTCTGTTTCCTTCGTCATGAAGTCACTTCAATGGCTCTACATTATAGCATATATCATACTCATTCTAGCTTTCAAGCCATTGTCTGGATGTTAGCCTAGATCTTAAACTGGCCTCCCGTCTCTCTGAAGCCAAAATTTCACATATAATAGACTCTCAATATCTATGTTATTTTCCTCTCTGTACTGTCCTCCATATTAGCCCTATGCTTGCAATTCCCTCACTGAAATGTCTTTCAAGTCCTTCCTCTTTGTTTCTTTCAAATATTTAAAAGCTTGTTTTTGTTGTTTTTTTTCCCCTAAAGTCATCCCTTTTTAGTTGAAATGTTGAAAACTGCAATTTTTTTTTAAATAAATGTATTAAATTAGAACAAAGGGTAACAGCTTACATGTTATTAGAAACTTGCATTCTGTTGACATTCCAGTAGAGGCAAGTTTTTAATAACTAGGTGGGAGACTAGCATGGTGTAGATTAGTAATTTCATGGGAAATCCAGTGCGTGAAAGAGAAGCAGTCTTTGAGAGAGACCATCATACTCTTTTGTTCTGAGGTTTGGGAGTACCAGATATTCTAAAAATATTGTAGATAGAAAGAACAGAGTTTTTCCTCCTTATCTGATACTTGTCAGTGTTTTCTCCTTGAAAAATTGAAATATGAACCTATTGTGTTCTGTTGGTTATTAAAACCAGTAACAAAACAACATTGACCTTGATAAAAATGAAACACACACTGAGCAAATATTTTCATGTTGTCACTGTTTACTTGTCTACCTAAATTATTCTTAAACCTTTTAAGTCCTTGTCATCCGTTTTGAAATCACTTTGATCATTTACACAATTTTGACAAAAAAAAAATGTCACCTAGTGGACATTCCAGCCATCTACATGAGTTTATAAATGTATATGCCGGGTATAATTGTTATATTGGGACAATACACATTGGGAAATAGAAAAGAATAATAAGATCATGTTCACTTACCACACAATAAATTAGTGAATTTACCTTTTGTTGTGTTTTAGTTTCTGCTTGAATACTTTTTTTTCCTCGTTGCAATTTGAAGAAACAAAGTAGTCACTTCTTTGCTATTAAGAAGACAGTGACAGAAAGTTTTCATACAAGAAATAAGTAAATTAATGATAGGCAATGCATAATTACACCATGCACATACTTCTTTTTCATTTAATAGACAAGAATTAAATACCAGGCTTTATCGCTGAGTGGGCTTGTTGCTCTTCAGCCTGTTTTGCCTTTTATCATTTAATCATAGTTGAACAATCTCCTAACCTAATTGTGATGGGATAAAAATTCCACATTATTACAAATTAATTCTAACTATGTTAAAATATTTCTAGATGCAGCCTATTTCCTCAGTTGTATTTAGCTGTAATACTTAGCATTACTAAACATAACTTGCATGTAATGTCTTTCACCTTGTGCTGCAACAGTAACAAGGTTTTGCTTATTGTCTCTACTTTGCCAGTATGTTTATGCTGCTGAGAGGTCCAAAACATTAGGAGGGTTTCAAATGTAGTATTGGTGTTTGTATTCTGATGTTTATGCTATGCCAAGTTTCTTCATCACCAAGAAATTGCCCTGTGGGCATGCAAGGGTAGCCAGATCTTTTGCCTTAAAAATCACCTAATTGGACAAAACGTCCAGTTGATAATATTTGATGAAATGATTGTTGTCTGTTCCATATTAATAAATCCATAAACTTTTATTTTTTAGGGAGGATATGCATATATTGACCCTTGTGGGGGACAGGATTGTTCAGTTTGCCGGTGCTTTCCAGAAAAAGGATCAAGAGTAAGTGATGATTAGAACTAATGATAATTAGTGTTGTAAATACTGGTCATTTTGTGCACATTGCTGTTCTTTAAAATTAATATGCTTGACATAAATCAAGAAATCAATGTTCAATAAATCAATATTCAGACATAAACAATTCTTAATATAGCAAACTAGCATAATTCTCTCACTGGTATGAAGTACAGCCATCATTGAAGGAAGTTAAGAGTGTAAACAGGTTTGCTGGCAAATTAGGTTTGTAATAATCATGATGCCTTTTTTGTGTTAAGAATTCTTTGAGATCAGTCTAGTAGTTAGATAAAGGTCATTCTTAATATATATATATATATATGTATATTAAGTTTAGAAATCTATGCTCATATTCTTCTGGGTTGGTTAAAAGAGAATGTCTCTGCCATTTACCAGTTTTGTGAGATCTTAGGTGTTTCTTATTTGGCTTAGGTGATTCTGAAAAGCTTCCAGACTTTAATTTACTAGCTTAATGCACTAAGGAAAAAAAAATAAAGTCTGAATTGTCCCTGCCTTATACAAATAATTATAAAACATCGAATGAAGCAAAGGCATTTTCATATTATACACTAAAATTAATAACTGTGAGTGTTGCCATTTGTTAATTTAAATATAGTCCAGTGAGGGCTAGTTTATCTTGGCTGTTTTTTCTCAAAATACATCTCTATATAGTGATAGCAAACAATTTAAACGTTATATGAGGAAAGTACTTATTTAGCTACATGCTCAGATTAGTGTACAACTGAAAATTGTCAGTTAGTGATGGAAATGATTTTCTTTCAAAGTACTAATGTTAAAGTTTAGGGTTAGAAAGCTTGAACACGGTGGAGCAGTTTTTAGAAGAGCTGCATGCCTCATTTGTTTGTGTACAACCTGAGTCTCCACAAAAGCAAGATGCACCTTTTCCTTCCTGTGCTTCTGCAGTTAGCTGCATGCTTTGCTGTGTCATGATCACTGCCCTGGTGTCCTTGGATCCTATCCTAATCCTCCAGGATTATGTCTATACGAAAGTCCCCCATGCCATAGGATTTTCATAATAGAGGCCTAGGATGCGTCTATCTCTGTAACATTGTGTTAACAAAAGGGCATCCCAGGAAAAGTATTTTGACTAGCAGCATTGCAGCGTCTCTCTGAATAGACTGTTTTGGATACCAAAAACCTCATCTGAAGTGCCATTTAAAAACAACTGACTTTGAAACTGCAGGAAATTTCCCTGATTCTGGTTCTCTCTCAGTAGCTTGGAAGTTCTGAATTACATGCCCGTAATCAGTCAATAGTGAATACTCACTGCAGTTGTTATGGCTCTTTCCTAAGCTGTCCTCCCCACCACAGGTAAACTGAACTATGAACATTTGCAATTAGTTTTCTAAGTACTTCCAAGGATTTGGACCTAAGTGACAAATAAAAGTGTAATAAACATTTCAAAATAAATTTATTGTCATTATGCAAATGTAAGTCTGAGAATTGTACCGTTTTTTGAAACAGCTCTGAAATACATATGCACACAGATGGATAAAGTCTCTCCAATGTAATATGAATTTATATTGCAAGCAATCATTTTTATTAATCAATATGCAAGAAGTACTTTTCAGACCCTAAATGAAATATGGCTTAACTAAACACCACTTCAGATAGATTGTTGCAAATGTTTTCTATACTAATGTATGGTGCTGAATTATTTTCTATAGGATTACTTTTTTTTTTCATCCTACAATCCTGTTGATTTCTAAACTTCGCTGTGTTCACCTTTACACTCTAACACACTAACATTGCTTTCCTAGCTTTTGTGGAGACTACCCATTACAAAATAAAAGATTTGTTTATCTTATTGTTAGCTTCCTAGAATGCAAAACATCTGCTTTATCTACTTTTCTGTCTGAATCCTGCTCCCAGGCTGGCTCCTCAAATTTTTGTGTTTTCCTTAATCCTGTCTTTAAAGTGCAAGAAATAATAATTGAAAGCCTCTGGCATTGTACAGTACGCAAGCCTAAAATTTCAGAACTGTACAGTTTATTAAATAGTCCTTCTCTGTAAAGAAGCTGATATAAGGGCAACAATATGAATTTGGTTGCCTTGCACCATATTTTTTCCCTTTTCACTACTTTGCATAGCCTAGCTGTCAAAATTAAGGGTGACCTGGCCCCCTCAGCAAACATTTGCTGAAAGTGATTCTAGAAAATTCATGTACGTGCTGGCAAAAGGCAATAGAACAATAATCTCATCCAGACCAGCTGGAAAGCCAACCTTATAGCAGCCCTCAAAGTTAACAAGTCTTTATTCAGCTCTGTTAAACCAACTGCAGTATCAGGGGCTTTTGCATAGGCTGAATGAGAAAGACAGTGTCTGGCCGAGCTAAATCAGTATATGTATTGAGTTACATTGATATATGTAGGCCAGTCCACCTATTTTTTATTTTTACTTTTTATTTTTTAATCTTTTTTACCACAGACAGGGAGTCAGATGTAGGGGATTCCCTTCATGATCTTTCATTGAACATGGTAATCTAAGATTTACAGGGGAGCAAGGGCAGATTGTCTCATTATTGTACTACAAAGGTATCATCTATGTTAGAAACACACAAGGTCAGAACTATTATGAATTGATTAAACATGTTATTCAAACTCTTCCAAGAACTGCAACCAAATCCTTCATTAGACTAGCTGGAACATGACCATTCACATGTTATTCTGAATCTTTGTTGTTGGCTGAACACTCCCAAATAGAGTTACAATTTCAATGGAAAGTTGCTGTTAACTTTTATCTCCCCTAAAAAGTGCACTGCGGGAGAAGCTATTTAGCAAAATACATTCTTTGTAATACACCTGGTGGAATGCATAGGAATTATTATCCATAGGAATAACACTCGTATCATAATGTAGACTTTGTGCTAGATAGATGTCATATGTCCCACTTAAAAGTGATGATTTAACATCTGGATACGAACCTAAGCAGTTTGTTTTGCACATTGCTAATGGTCACTTCCCTACATCCTTCTCCACATACTAATGAAAAGCAGATTTTTAGAGAAGTCAGAATATCTATCTGCTGATAAAATAGCAGTTGTATAGTTTCAAATTTAAGGTGTGCCCATCTAATAAGGGTTTCACTTTGTTATCAGACAGATTTTTGTCGACATATAAAACACTTTGGTGGGTATTTGATGACATGCCATTTTACAGATTTTGGAATGTTACTTTCCTTTTTAGACTTTCAATGGAAGCATTGCCCACTGGAAATTTAGCTAGTAAAGTGAACAAACAAGTTATTTCTATGTTTGGAGATGACCTATAGTCAATCCATGAGACAGATTTCTACTAAAATTAAGGTAGAACAAAAGTTTTAGAGCTGATATGAATCAGCTTTGTTTATTTGTAATTACCAGTGACAAGTAAATCGTGTTCACATTTTATAAAACTAAAAACATTATAAGCTGCGTATGACATAACTGCAGCCCTTACCCTTAACATCTCTCCACTAAAATAGTAAAAAACCCAGGATAATAAGAGAATAGACACCTAAAATTAAACTCCTAAATATGTTTAGGTTTATGAGTTAAGTAGAATGGCGATCAGGAGTGTGGTATACTCTGAAGTTTTCATAGGAAAGTAGGACCTCAAATCTTGCCCTACTGTTTTTGGCATAATGACCTTTCTTTCTACACATTTTTTTAATACGGTTTAAATATGATTAATTAAAGCTGTGGTTACCAGGACAGCGTAAGAAAACTGTGCAGCTGACTGTGAATGCAATGGGAATTAAGACTTTGCCCTCTAGTTGCCCATTTGAAAATCTTTTAGATGTCAACGTAGAAAGCCGCCATTGTAAATGAACAAGATAATCGAGGTTTTAGCTAGAGAAAAGATGACCATGGGAGTAAGAAAAGGAAACTGCCATGGCCATACCTGAATGCATTGAAATTGGGCAAGTTGGGAGAAAAGTGGAAGCAAATATCTGAACTTTTGTTTAATATTAATATAAACCCACTATACTTATGCACTCGTTGCTATATTGGGTTTTAGAAGAGCTTGTGTACCTGTTTTTGTTACCTTAGATAACTTTATGCTATAAACAGTTTTGCACTACTATTCATTAGCAAGAAATCACTGTCTGAAAAACATTCTGGTCACTATTGCTAGTAGTATATCCCATTCTGATATCATTACAGTTGTCCACATCGCAATGAAAGTTCTACTTCTGTTTAATTGTCATTACAGCCTTGTTGGAATTAATTTTACATTATACTATTTATCTCTTGATCTCATGTCACAACTCAAAAGGACTCTTTCTTCCATAGGACACCATTAAACTGTGCTATTAAATCTCTGCGCATACTGCATGCTACTATACATATTCATGTAAGAACTGTAGAACAGATAAATAAGAGGAGAAAGCCAATAGTTAAACTATATAGGCCAGTAAGTGGTTCTGCATGATCCTTGGTGCCAGCCCAGAACAGCTGAGACTTTCTCCTTTTATTCTTTCCCAGTCAAGATGTATGGTCTTCCAGGGGGCAGTAGCATTCAATGTTTTTAATTAGAGGCAAACAGCAACCTCATTGTTTTAGATTTTTTTTTTCCACCTCCTGCTTCCTCTTTGGTCCCCCGATGAAGTTTGTGATTTTAATTTTCTCCTGATATGTCAAACCAACAGTGAAACCTTTCCTCCATTTCCCCCTCTTTCTCTAACTTGGAAGGTACTTTCCTTGATAACTCTTGCAGTATTGTATCAGAGGCCTCCAAAAATGCTGGCTGCTCTAACTGAATTTAGATTAAAAAAATGTTTGCAGTTAGCACTGACTGATTGTAAACCTGTCCTGTGCCGACCCCAGGGTTTGATCCCATTCAATTCCTTTGGCTTTGTTTATAGAATTAAGTGGATTTAGAAAGCAAGCGTCTATTCATGACCCAACCTGATCTAGCTTCTATGAGATCATGTGAAATGCCTGGAGCAAAGTAATAAATATAACTCAGCAAGACCAATGTTCGTTCTTTTGCAGATTGAAGTGGCCTATTTTCATACTAGTGTAGGAGAAAACCTAGCAAACAGAAATTTTAGAGGGAGGTCTCACATTTTCTGGCATATGAGGCGTAAGGAGTAAGCGTTCACAAGAGATACTAAGTCAGTTGGTTGTCACAGGTAAGTTAGAAAGTCAACTGATATATACTTCAGGCCAGTGGGGTAAGAATGGTGAAATTTAACTCAACAGTAAGTCTGTCTCCTGGCATCACTTCTCTTGTAACAGATCTCCCTAAGAGATGTTGTGGGTTGTCACATCTCCCTAGTAGATTCTGTGGGTTAACTGAGTCCCATTTACAGCACAATGTAAACATATTTAAGATTCACTAACTGGGAAACTGCAAATTCTGTCTGGTTTGGGGAGTAAAAGACATTTATTAAATCACATTTTTTCACGTGCCAGTATGCAATGGTAGTCTGTCATTCACATGGAATATCCAGCACTTGTATTTGAATTTTCAAGCTGCACACTTGGGAAATGAATATGTAAAATCCATCTACTTGATCTCAAATACATGTGCTTAGTTGAATCCACCATCAGAGATGTACACACACTAGCATCTGCGGGAACCCAGATCTCTCCCACTATTTGCCTCATATGTGTTGATCATTTTTCCCAGTATGTTAGCTATGATACAGTTTTAAAATAGAAGATTCCCGAGACCAGTTATACATTTCTGTAATATTTCTGTTGCATTTCACTTACAGTCACTGAGAACCATGGAAAAACAGACCTAAAGAAATGAGACCCCTAAATCCACATCTGAAACAGACCACACATTTTTTTATAACTGGGCAGAGCAGTAGACAGTCCTCTGTCTCCAAAAGTTAGGATTTTAAATGGTAGGGAGCCTGCTTACCAGAATGTGGACTAGGAACATTCTCCATCCATTCTCCTCACTGTAAGGTCTCTTCGAGGCTGTTCATATACAATGTCCAGCTACAGCATCTGTAAATAAGCATTTTTCATATTAGACGTGTTTCCAAATTTTTTGAAAGTTTTGATCTTGTTAAATTATCCCTCCTTTTGTTCTCAAGCATCTTTCTTTCCTTAATACTTTTGGTTCCCCTGTCCCACCATACTAAAAAGAAGTTTTTGTCAGTTGCTGCAGGTTAGCAAGCTTTTCCACATCAGGCAAGGCAAAACTCTACAAAATCATTCTTTTTCATAGATTTGAATCAAGCAAAAATTGCCAATCAGTGACTTTTTCAATAAAATGAATCAAAGCAAAAGTTAATTTTATTTCATTAGCTAATCTGATGTTAATTATTTGTGGTCTAAAATGCTCAATTTTCATTTCTCTGCTTTGAACTATTAACAGTGTTTCTTCGAGTTTCAGTGCCAAATTCTCTCTTGTTCAGTGTTTGTTTAACACAGTAGTGACACCCACTGGCTTATTGGATACTTTCTCTTTTCATGGTTGCACAGGGTTAAAACACAAAACAAACTACAGTGTGAAAAATGTTTTCAGCACTTCACTGTGATTTGTTGTGCTTCAGTGAAGTATCACTGTGAATACTAAGCTGCATTATCAGGTCCTATGTTCCTCTAGCATATTGGATCATTGAAAAATATGTTAAAAGAGCACAGAATTTTCCAATAGCTTGCAGCAATATCCACATACTAAGAAAAGTCAAACACTAAACGTTACTATTGAATGTAATTGGCTCAAAACCTGACTGCAAAAAAAAGCTCTCTAATACTGGAAAGTCATTATGCGATCTGCTATTTCTGAACAAACTGAGAATAAAGTACATGCCATATGCTAGTCTGACTCACTGTTTAACCCACAGTCACAGAAAAAAAATTGCTCTATTAAGGACAAGAGAGTGGATTTAATGCCAAGTTGTGTGCTTTCTCAGATTTATCTCATCTTGATATAGTTAATATTTAGGTTTATTTTGGAGCTTTGACTTACAGTGAAAATGGTTTTGGTCCCAATCCTACACAGTTACAGTGAAGGAGTGGAAACTTCCCAGAATGGACACCCCTACAAGCCCTGGAAGTTGTGGCTTTGCTGTGTAATGGACCTGCTCTTTCAAAAGGGGAGAGGACATGGGTGGAGCTTAGAGTAGGGGCAGATGCTCCCACCTCACTAAGAAAATTACAAAAGAAAACAAATGCCTTCATGTGCACTCCTCTGTTACCCCCCCAAACTGCTCTACTTTCCTCCCTTTCTCTGTCCTGCTGCTGATAAAATGAGGAAGACTGGTTACAACCCAGAGTCTAGTGCAGAATGAAAAAGGGCACAATATTTTTTGCCTCCAGTCTGATTCTGTGGAGTTGCTGGGCATTTTCATTTTTGTTCATGTGAACAGAAGGTAGATGCATTTCACATATCACTGGTACATCCACATAGCCTGTCACATGGGGTACTGTCCTAATTGAAGGCAATAATTGGACTTCTTTTGACTTTATTGATAAGGAGAAGCAGGACGCAATTCACTCTTAATAGCATGAACCAGTTTTTTGATTCCCAATTAAGACTCCTTTAAAACATTGTGCTTTCAGACAATTAGGTGCTCAGGGCACTAAAAATCAGGTGCTCTTCAGTGTATCAGGCAACCAAAAAGAGTAATTCCGAATAACCTTGGCCATTGCCTTTTCCAAACAGTATTAAATGCTTTGCTGCATGATTCTGAAGTATTTGCAGTCTGAGTCTTAAGGAAGCATACTTAATTAAAAATAATATAGTCTTGTTTTGTCAAAAGTCAGTTTCTTACTGCAGGTCAAGCCCAGGATATGCTAAAATAACAGACCATAGTCTTGGCATGGGTAGTTCCTGACCTAGACAATTAACAAGGCATTGAAATCCTAAAGGAATTTATTGGCATCAGATGGCAGAGCAGGCATAATATTCTGTTCGTTTTAACTGAGTTAATTTGTCATTTCCACATGAGCATGACTACCTTCATCCTCTTTATTTGTACAGCTGTCCTGAGACTGTAATGCTGTGGTAGTCACATTGGATGGGCACAAATAATAGATGTGATAATAGATGTTATGACATGGTATCAGTTTTGTCTTAACAAAGCGCCCAGTCATTATCAGTCTTTGAGCTGAAAGAAAGAGAGACAATCCACCAGCTTCACATGGCATGCTAAAGTTGTATCAGCTGTCAAACCTATTGTGAATTCTGGATTCAGTGACTCCGATTTATGACATCACTACCTCCTACTGAAGACATAAACCGTGGAGTCAATTAAATTCACAGTGTAGCAACTAAGGAAGACATTTTATGAGCCTAAAGGACTACATGTCCTGGAAGTGTTTATTGGTTAATTATGATAGATAATTACCACAGAATTAACACAGTGTCTCAGCTTTTTTCTGAGTACTATCAAAATCATGTTTCTTCAGCTGTCCAAAGGATATAACATGATTTGAAAATTTTCTCTTTCAACTCTTGAATGCAGAGCATATACACTATGAATTAAAAATATTTGAATTGCTGCAGAAACTTGTCAACAAAATGCATTGTTGAGACAAAGGCATTAGAGCAGTGGTGAGAAAAATCTTGTGCCTTTTTTTTTCTTGCTGATGAATGTTGCATTTTGCATGGTAACAGCTAGTTCAGTGTACTAAAGAAACCGTACCGCTTCCAGTAGAGTGAATGGTTCAAACGGTTACTATAGTATTAGTCTCATTCATTTCACTTTCCTTATACTCAAAATTATGCTTTAATTAAACTGGTTGTCCAGTCTTTTTTGTCAAGTATTTAAAGGATGTAATAGCTGCTTTAGGAGTACTTCAATGAATAAATTCAGTTTTACAACAGTGGATGTGCAATGCACTGCCAATAGACAGGCTGCGATTGTTCATGCAAGCAAATACTCAAATTAAACACCCAGAATCCTGACTGTCCATTCATTGTTAACAAGGATGCAAACTCAGCAGATTTTAATACTAGTAGACCTTAATTTGCATAATATTTTACACAGCTCAAATTATGGTATCAAGAAAATTGTAACTGTTGCTGAAGACATGCTGATTCTGCCCTGGTATTTTTACCAGTGACTTCACTGGAAGCAGGATCAAGGTTTAAGTGAGAGGATCCAGTAATGGCAAACAGAACATGAGTTATAGGAGGATACTTTTTCACATAGTCCTTATTTGCAAGTGTAGGACTTCTTTTCGTAGCCTCTGGACTAAATTCCTGTTCATAGCTTCAGGGCCAGTGGTGATCCAGTCCTGCTTCCAGTAAAGCATAAGCCTATAGTATATTTCTGTTCCAAGCATGTAGTGAGTTACCTTCTCATTATTCTGTTTCTTGGCTAATTTGATTGGATGATGAACACCATACATTCCTTCCCTTCATGTCCAACTGTTAAATCACACTGATTATATTGACATATTTTAAGAGATAAATAGAGAATAAATAAAAAGAAAGAGAGTTTTAGGTCCCTGCTTGCAATTCACAAGGTAAGATTTTGTTCAGATTCACTCTGGTGAAATGTTTACACTGAGAAGCAAGGAATTTAGTTCTGTTGCTTCAACATTATTTGAGTCATGAAGCTAACATATCTGCTTACAATCACCTTTGATTTCTGTCATTTTGTTTTCCTTCAGTCCATTCATAGGAATAAACGTATGGTCTGTCATTTCTGTGAATGGAGGTTGCACTGAAATATCCTTTACTGCCCTCAAGTGGTCTAAGAGCCATATGCTTTTCTTGGGGCTGCATGGGGCTCCATTTTGCTCTCTTTTTTAATAATGTGGTATAATTGATTGATGAATTCTGAAAAGAAAGCAAAACATTCTTCAGCTGGGAAACAAAACAAGTTATAGCTAAACAAAGATAACAATACAGAATAAAAAAGATGAGTAAGAGAAATAAAGACCTGTAAATATGCAGATTTTGTAGGGTGAAAGTGTAGACAGCTCACAAGTCAAGTCTGAAAAACATATGGTGCTCAGTGGAATCTCATGCTTGCAGAAGGTGATACTTACATTAGTAGAGCCAGGAAGACTTGCAATTTATCCCAGGCATCTCAGAGAGGTGATGCTGGAGGCCTGATGAAGGTGAAAAGAAATTATCACATTGAGCAAGTTGTTAAATGTAAAGGTCATGTTCCTATAGCATCTAATGCATGGAACAGATCTGCAGGCTGTACAGCAAACTGTTTAGAATCGTAAGTATGTATACATTGTAAGCCTTGTTTTATCTATACAGTCATCTCCAAAATGCTGCCTGCTGTGAGGTTTACAGCAGTAGTCATTAACTTCTTTGGACTCTTTTCAGGGTCGGCCTGGTGAGCTGGGAGCTCAGGGTCCGATTGGGTCCTTGGGATCTACAGGACCAGCTGGTCTGCCAGGGGAAAAAGGACGGAGAGGTGAGAATGGGCAGCCTGGGCCAGCTGGAGAAAAAGGTGATAAGGTAGGAAACACCACAGGCAGCTCTTCTAGGTGCATACAGTATGTGATGTTAAATATTGGCAAGTGAAACAGAACCTGAATGATCAAAAAGCATTTGCCGAACTATACTCTTGCTCACACAGAATTCTCACTGAAATTAATTACAGCTTCCTTTGAAAAAAATGTTTCAGGGGATTTTTGCTGTGGATTGCAAAATTAGAACTGTCAGAAGACATAAAATAAAATGAAACAGACCCAGTCTCCAATTGTTACATAGCATGGCATTCTCCTTAACCTCAGAGGGCTGTGGGAGGAATGTGGAGCTGGAAGGAGGAGTATAGTGCTTTTAAAAGTGCTGCACGCTAAACAGAATTTTATTAACAGTAATTAATTAATGGATTAATATTAATTAAATAATCCATAATTAATTTATGGATTATAAATTGCTGTTCAAGTCCATATCTTTCATAGCTGTACAATCCCGTGCTTGGCTCTTGGTACTTTATATTAGTTTTAATGGTCTGATTCCACTGATCTCAGTGGATGACTGAAATCACTAATGTCAGTGTCTAACACACCTGAAATGTAAGGCCCATAAATAGAACTTGTGCTGCTGGTATTATCAAAACAGGAGCAGGGTTGTGAAATTACATACAGAATTATTTTATAAGTTATAGGCAACTCCCCCTTCTCTGTCATTTTATAATCTTTGGAGAATGAATGAGTATTAGACATTTGTCCTGTACTGTACTGTCTGCTACATGGGTAGCTGTTGGCACTAGTCTCCTGCTAAGCACATAATTTCTGACAATTATGGTTTTTTATTCATATTTCAAACAAGACTGATACTTTTTTCTCGCTATATAGCATCACATATTCTTGTTTTTCATTCTTTTTAAGAGTTAATGATCTCTGCAACTTTGTTTTTTCATGTCAACTGTTTTTAGGGCCCAACTGGAGTCCCGGGATTTCCTGGTTTAGACGGTGTTCCTGTATGTATTGAATAAATATTACTTCATAAAAATTACAGTTTCTATACAGTCGTAGCAACTCCTCTAATAAAATAATACACTTAATAAATTGTTTGGCTTTATACCTATTGATATCCTGTCACCTATAGAATTACATGTTTTGCAAAAATGTAAAATAGCCAGGTTAACTTCAACTGTGTTTACTATTGATAACAAACTCCAAAAAAACCCAGTGAGGTAAGTACATAATTTTTATGCAGGAGTAGGGTGGTGAAGGTAGAGACTAACCCATGTCCATGCAGCATGTGTCAGTGCTAGGATTAAAAACAATGAGTTTGTTTTCCTCAGGCTGTATAGAAGGTGTAGTCAGATTGCAGCATTCTTAACATCTCTGAAAGTATCTCAAATGATGTATGTTTTCTGATCAAACATTCTGATTTTTGCTTGTAGTCCTTTTGCAGAAAAAAAAGAGCAACTGAGTCCCATAATTTTAACCTGAATAGGGACTGAAGAAGGAAAGTGGGTCCTAAATATATCTTTAATAAGCATGTGATTTTATAGTTTTCTGAATGTCTTCTTCAGTATGGAAATGGATGTGGTAAAAGAAAGATAGTATCTCTTAGATACAGTATTTGAAAAATGCTGTTTAGTAGAACTGAATTCCTATGCTGTTATTTGTTTCATATGGATCAAAGTTAAAATGTTGAATTTTGAATGTGAAAACAGAACCAGAAACTGAGTGGGTGTCTTAGCATCTGCTTGTCAGCTGTCCACACTTGACAATGGCACTGTTGCCAGAATGTCTGATTAATGTAGAGATCACAAGTGCCACAAGGCACAAAAAAGAAGCGCTCCTAAGAAATGTATATTCTTTTTATGAAAAAAGTGTCCACAAATTGGGATGAAGAACCTTAAAGATAAGAAGAAGGTAAAATTGACAAAAAATATTTTAGACAAACAGCCAGGATGCTTTCCTGATGATTTTTCGGAACTCCACCTTCCCCCCCCCCCCCAAAAAAAAAAAATTAGGTCAAAATTACCATTTATTATTTATAAAAATGTTTAATTCTGTCAAAATTATTTTTCCTCCAAAGGAAAGATTATTCCAAGGAAAATCTCAGTGTTTGTATTGCCTAGTCTCTAATTTGGAGTAGAACTAACCCCTGTCTGGACATTGGTTAGTCCTTGCTACGTTAGAAAATCGCTTCCTCAATTCTTGAACATAGAGGCATAATCTCTGTAATTACTGTATTTACTGTAATAATTAAATAATTAAATACTGTAATTAATTAAATAATTAATTTTAAAGTAATTAATAAAATTAAATAATTAAATACTGTAATAATTTGAGTCAAGCCGTGTCCTGTTTTTCTTTGTTTTATCCTATGAATTAAAAAATATGAGGTGGCTTGAGATGTCTTTAATGTGTTTCTTCAGCTTTTCTTTACAGCCACAGAAAGATTATAGTTAGAGGGCTAGAGCTTTCTCTGAGAAGATAGCACGTTACTTTTTGACTCAAGTGAGAGCTCAGTCTAGCCCTGTTAACAAGTGCTGTCCTGTAATATCTGCTATGCATCAAAGAACAAGATATAAAATACTTACATCATTTGTTACACATGAAAAAAATTCTGTTGATCACAATAGAAAACATTTCTAATGCAAAATGAAACAGACCACTATGAGATGTCCTCTGTTTCAGATTTGAGATACTTGTTTCTGAACTGTTCTGTTAATTTAAAAAGTAATTCCCTATTTATCATGGTGTATCTCTAATAAATATTAAACTGTCTTTCAGGGATTACCAGGAAGTGAAGGACCCAGGGGCAAGCGTGGTTTTGATGGCTACAATGGCTCAAGAGGAGATCCAGGACTTCCAGGAGAAAATGGCTATAGTGGACCAAGAGGTCCTTATGTACGTGAAAGGCATTCCTACTGTCTGTGAACACTATACATGTACATTCCCCCTCCAAGCTAACAGCTCTTAAAATGAAAGGAGTTTTAGACTATGCCAGTAGTTTTACACTGCACAATGAATTTCCAGGTATTCTTACTAAGGTTAATGGGAGTGATGGACACTTGGTGACTTAACAGGTTCAGTTTAAGCTTGAATGTGAAATAAGTTTCTTTATCCTTAAAGTATATATATCTACCGTGTGAGTTAAATTCTACTTTGTTTCCCCAGTATGTAACCGCACCAAAGCTAATACCATTTCGTGGAAGTACAACTGAGGAGTAGCTTGAAACCATCATACCATTTATCAATACTTGAACTTTCTTAAAAGCCTTTATTGTAGGAAAATACCCGAGATGAATTAGCAGTAAGTGGAAGCTTCAACAAATCTAAGTCCTGTAACACTTGAAGATTTTAGTGGTTGATCACACAAATATTAGTAGATCTCTTCCAAAATCATGGTCTTACAGTTCCATGTGCCACTTTTTACACATACCTATTCATGACTGCTCTGTGCACATCTAATCTTGCCTGGTCGTTTATCTGTATACACAGAGATCATTTCAGTTAAAATGTTTCAAATTAGCACTTCAATATTGTTTACTTTTGCTGTTAAAATGGAAAGCATTTTAAAGTTGTTTAAATAGTTGTGTTAGCAATGAAAATAAAACACAGATTCATGTCAGTAGGGGTTATAAATTACTGTAGCTCCAGCGAAATTTTGCTGAACACATCTAGTACCCAGTCTTTGACTTTTCATGGAAACAAGTTTTAGTTCTGAATGATTAATAGCTGCTTAGTTGTTCTAAGAGCTTCCCTGAAATTTTATAAATAAAACAATAAAAACAACTGCAATTTACATGAAAAGTCAAATGTGTTTAGTAGGAGCTAAATAAGATGCTGGTTCAGCCATAGGGCATCAAAAACTGTGCGGTGAATGCCAGAGTGAAAAGATGTTATCAAAAACGTAGAAATTAGAAAAAACATATAATTTCAGCCTTGGACCTGTAATAAATGCTATGAAATACATAGCCTGATAAAAAACTTGATAATAACCTCATTTGTTATACCTCTCAAAGTAACCTATTAACCCTCCAAATGGTAAAATGGCTTCTGCTCAAACACTAATTTTACGTGTATTTTCTTACTTATTATTGCTTTCAAAATAGTTTTGCCTTTTATAATTAGCCAAATGACATAAAGGAAAAATGAGTCATGGGACAAATTACAGCATAAATCCTCCCAATTCCAGGAGCGTGCTCTTTGACAGGCCTAGGGAAGTATTTGCAACCTACAAAGAATGGGAGACATGATAAGCATGTAGCCTTGGATACACACACTAAAATTCCAGTGCAAATTAATTTAGCTACCCAGAAAAACAAGACATCCTAACCATATTCGCTTGTGTACAAGAATGCTATTCCAATCTCTCTATACATATTGCCTATTTTTAAATCAATCTGTTGCACCAAGTACAAGCTTGACTATATATTACAGCTACCACTATTATGTTATTCTTATTTATAACGTTGTCCCATATAATTTTATTTAACACTATGAACACTTTCATCAGCTTTACTTCTTTTACCTCACCAATAAATTGGAGAAGAAAGTAGGTTCCATTTGTAAGCCCTTACCTAAGTCATGGCAACGGTAACACAAACTGAATCTAATAAAGATGTTTTATTACACAAAAGATCACATGTAAAATAACCAAAGACAAGTATAACTTTTGATGTGTTTAATGTGTTCCCTAGTAGCTGTCGTTTGACCTGTAATCTGCGTCCAGTCTACTGTAGCTATATCCAGCTGCAGACAGCTGTAACTCTTTTTATGGTACCATTCCAGGGCTAAGTACTTTCCCTGTTTCATTCTGACTTCAGGATTTGAGCAGTGTATAATATCGTGAAACCAGTACAGTTTTAAAGTGTTTAAATTCTATGAAAAACAGTATCTCATTTTATTGAAATCAATAGTTAAGTGTTATGTTTGGATTTCAAATGAGAAAACTTCAGAAATAATGTCTTATATATCTGTTCTTCAGATATGTACATATCATGCTCTTAACAGTCAATTGAGCATTACAATTAAATTTTGCAAAAGCAATCTTCTGTTCCTGCTAAGTTAGATTGAGGTTTTGAGGGTGTTTGTTAAGACTGGAAAAGTTTTATAAAGGACTCCCCAGCAAGTACCATGGAAACTTAGTTTTTAAAAAAACAGGGCCTTTAGGCTTCAGATATTTTTTTAATAGACTGTGAAACATATTTCCTAATAGATGGAAATGTTGAAGATTATACATGTAACACAGTCCATACTTTCAGGTTTTTAACTGTATGCAGAATCACAGTAGATTCTCCTAAATCACAGCATGAACTTTTGGAGAAGGCAGAGTGCTAATACTTAAAGCCACTGACTCACTGAAAGAAAAGGTAGGCATATTGATATACTTGACTCTAAGGGCAAGATTTGTGAAGATTGTAGATACTGAAGTACCCAAAGAGCTAAGGAGCATCTAACGGAGCAGGAGTCAAGCTGTGAGGAGCTGCTTTGCTCAACTTTACAGAAGGCAATTTTACTTTTAAGGGTCTCGTTAGATAAAAGAACTGCAAAATGCTCATGCGGTGATGGTGGTTCTAGTGGATTACCTAGTAATGTATGGGCACCAGAAAAGCACAGTCTGAGAAATTGTTAGTCAATCTCCATAGAAGTGTAGGATATCAGTAGGTGGATCATGTTTTAAAAGACTTTTTTCTTTAAAGGGAAATCCAGGGCAAAAAGGAGAAAAAGGAAATTCCGTGTATGTTTCATATTTTGGAAAAGGACCTCCGGTAAGTATCTGATTGTGAAAAAAATCCTATCTTATAGGAAAACATGTATGGCAAATATAGTTGTTCTTGTAACTCCTCACTGTTTAATAAAGCTTGATGCAAAAAAAGATTAAAAGCATATATACAACTGGAACAGATAGCTTGTAATCTTAATAGTTATAAAGTTAGAAAATACCCACAACAAAGCTTATAATGATTCATTTGTTAAATGGTTGTCATTACAGGGAGACAGAGGTGATCCTGGACACCCTGGCATTCCTGTAAGTAGCCAGTGGTTCTACATACGCTTTTGGTCATGAAGATCTTTCAACTTTTTCTTCTTAGTACAGTAGAGAAATATTGGGGTTTCTCCCTTCCTGCCTTAAATAGCAAAATTCCAGAACACAGTCTAACAAACTTTGAGTCCCTATAGTCTGTGCCCATGACTAATATGTGCTGGCTGAAAAGGAGCAGAAACAGACCATACCCAGCTGTATTATCTGTGCATTGAGCAGTTGTTGCCCTGATACTCACAGTTTGCAGAGCATTTTGCCCATGAAATTCAAGATGCATAGAGATGGAACAACTACTTCAATAGTATCTGGTGGATCTCCCAAAAGCATGTAGCACACTGCCATATTTTGGCCATAAAACCATGTGAGAAGAAAAGAGAGATTAATTTTATGCTGGTTTACACTCTTAATGGCTTTGGGTTCCTCTTCTTATGCTCTTCAAAAAAGTATTCACTGATGAACTGTATCAAGTCCCCATATGGTAGCACAATTACTGGCAAAGTATTCTTTCAATCCATTAATAACATATAACTGTGCATTGTCCAGTATCTGCACACTATTATCTAGAAACTGGTGCTGAGTTACTCTAGTGACAGTGGCGTGGTACAAGCTTCAGGCAACGGGGGAATGCAGTGGCCATGCAGAGACTGAGTCCAAGTGATGCAAGCATTTTGGAGGGACTAGTTTTGTGGAGAAAAGGGTATGCTCTTGGTATTTTCACAGACAGTCCTTTTGCCATCTTTTCCAGGGACCTAGAGGGTCGAGAGGTACAACGGGCCCATCTGGATACCCAGGCCAACCAGGCTTGCCTGTAAGATCACCGCAGTGACACAGCCTCGCATTTTCAGGATATGTATAAATTCTGGCCTACTAGTTTTAGAACTTGCCTTAATATGAATCAAAGCCTAGAAATAATTTTTGAAGCAGATGGTAAAAAAGAGAGATTTTTTACCTTACCTTATAAGTTTGGAAGTTGAGGAATTGGAGCATACGCTGTTCCTTCCCATGCCTGCTTGAATATGTTTCATCCTGGTAGACTGTGGTCATGCAGGAACGCTGCTAGTGCTCTCCCCTTTTCCCAAGGCCACCTTGTGGGAGATAGGGAAATGGGAAGCCAGAATTCAGCCCTCATGAAAGCAGTGACCAGGTGAAGTAAATTGCACATTGGGATAGCTACATCGCAAGAGGAAAGTCTGCCTCTAGGTACAACTGGCAAGAGGAGGTAATTTTGAAAGCAAAGCTGTCTCTAAATCCGACCTATTAACTTGTTTTCATTCTCTTTTAAAGGGTATTCCAGGTTACCCTGGTTTGCCAGGTGAACAGGTAGGCAATAACTTTTCCTGAAGTTGTTAGATTCTGATCCTGTTAGATCCTGAAATAATAGATTAATTTATATAAGTATTTGAAGCATCCCTTGTGGTTATTTCTTACCAAGTTTTTCAAAGAAATTACTTGATTAAATTCTAATGTCAGCATTTTCTGATTATCTTCAAACTGTGTACATCTTTTATCAATTAGGGAAATCCAGGTATTGGAGTGGATGGACAAAAGGGGGAGCCGGTAAGAAAACAAATATTATTAAAGAAATCAAATATTATTAAATATATTATTGCTGTAGAGTTAGAAGTATAATAAAGTCTTGTTGGGTTCCCTGTAACCCATTCATTTGCGGCTGTGTGCTCCCACTAATTATGTTACAATGGAAGAAGTAATAGAAGTTATTCAATCAGTTAATTCTGTGCGGAAGTGATTACTTCAGTGAGCTGCCTACAGGAATCGAGCGTATTCTGGAGGTTTTGAAAAGCAACAATCAATATGTTAGTTAGCATTTACATAGCAATTACCTTCTGTAGAGACGCTGCCTAAATAATCCCAAGAGTACCCTCCAGTAACAGTGGCTGTACCAGATCAGTCACTGAATCTCATCTCTTGCTATGTCCAGCAACAGATGCCAAGGAAAAAGTGTAAAAAAAGGACAAACATATAATAATAGTTCCTTTCCCAGTCTCCACCTGTTAGCGTACTCAGGACTTACAGAACCAACGTGGAGTATTTGATTTTCTTCTATGAGTATGTCCAGTCATTTCTTAGAATTCATGTAAGTTTCTAACATGCACAACTTTCCATAGCAAATCAATAATTTCATCTTTACATTCACAAAGCCTTGTGCTCAAAGGCTTTGGTCTGGAACACAAGAGGCTGTATATACACACAAGAGATTTGACAATCCTGTAACCATCTCCACAGCAGACTTGGAGCAGGAACCATAAGTACAGAGTTCACATTTATTTCCTTAGACATAACATTATTTTTAATGACTGAAGAGAATAGGAAGGGATTAAGATAGTCAGCCTCGCTCATCTCAGGAGACGGTAGGGAGACTAACAGATCTCAGTACCTTTATTTATCTATGGGTATTAGTACAAGTACACATTCAATGAGTACAGAAATATGTAGTGCTGTAGTACAACAGGAAAATATGCTGAGTCTCACTGAAACACTGCATGGAACATAATCTCTCTCTTCTGTTCCTTTGGCTTCCACAGGGTGACATCGGACTTCCTGGGCCACCTGGGTTACCACTGTTAGTTGGACCTCCTGGAGCTCAGCTGTTCAAAGGAGAAAAGGTGTTAATTTGTCTTCGTATTTCACTGTGCTCAACTTGGCAAGTACAATCCTCTGATGTAATTTTTGCAAGGATGGCATAGGAAAAATTTTTCTGTAATAAATCATCAGCTTCCGCAGAAATCCTGTTCAGCACCCTTCCTACAGGTTTTCAGGAGAGCAGACCCCATGTGTACTTTAGCTCATATCCTTGATAGAAGACTGTCTTGATGCATAAAGGAGATAGTGCCCTTGCTTTTGTTCTTTTCACTTTTTGTCATTAGCAAATCATATTTCAGGCATCCCAGGTTAAGTTGGTTCATTCAGTACTTTGGTATTGAATCTCTCTTGTGGCTCTTCACTAATGCTTTTATTTTTCAGATCTTTTGGCAATTATTCTCTTTGAGATTTTTCCAATGTAATGTTTTGAACTATCAACGCTAACCCTTCTAGGGTTCTCTTTTAATATGAAAATTAAGTGTGATTTTGTTGTCTATTTTTAATGCAAGTTCCTGTTATTTACTGTACTTCAATATCACAGCTACTGTAACTTCAGTTGTGTACCTTAAAAGATTAGAATGTTTGATTAAAAAGAACAGGAGTTACAAAAATTGCATTACAGAGCCCTATATTGGAGTTTCTGGGTCCTCAGGTCTGATTTACTCGAATACACAAATGAAAAAGTAAATTTGGCATTGCCAGCTCCTGCAACCTCAACTCAGGGAGCCAACAGATTTCACATATTGTATCTTAGGCTTTGATTATGCAAATGGTGTCTAAGTACAGGTGTTTGAGGAAGAGGGAAAGGACCAAAATAACTTATATAAACTCCCCGTGCTGCCGTGCAACACACGACGTGATCATGACCATGTAGCCAGCCAGGCATGCCGTTCAGATTGGGGCTATGCACAGAAGTGTAGATTTATGTGCGTGAATACTTGCATCAAACTAAATAGAGCAGCAAACAAAAACGAACTACTGCCATGCCTGTTTGCAGGAACAAAGCCCCAGTTAGCAGTTCCCTGCAAAGATACATCTGTCTCACTCCACAGTCATTATATGCTGGTTTGACAGTGTTAACAGAAATAAAAATCAGTACAGAATTGTTTTTCTTATTTTCTTCTCCCTGGTACACCTTGAGGAACAGGAAAAGTGCTTATGAAAATACTACTTAACAGTTGTAATTCAGAACAGGACTTAAAAGTTAAACAGCACATAGGCATGTCCTGCATATTAATATACACAACACCTTTCCTTGTATATGTAGGGCCAAAAAGGACTACCTGGAGTAACAGGATACAGAGGGCCACGTGGACCCAAAGTAAGTAATGCGATGATATTAATTTTTTTTTCATGCTGCTGGCAAAGTCTTTCTGTGGTTATTAGGTTAATCTTTTAAAGAACAAGGTGATTGAAGAAATAATAGCATTTGTGCTGTGAAATTTAATCACTACCCAAATCAGTGTGAAAGCAAAAATATTTCAAAACCCTTTGGAAAACCTTTCTGAGTTTGTTTTATACGTACCTATTGAATGTTGCCTGGTAGCAAAAGGTCAGCGTTGTTTCCAGTTTGGCTATTGACACATAAAAGACTGGGACTGTGAAGAAAATAGACGCACAGTTTAGTTTTTCTCAAGAGGAGAAATAGAGAAGATGTCTATGTGTTCTTAATGGGCCATGATGTATGTTTCCCTAAATATGTTAGGGAAAGACTTTAACTTCACATTACAGGTACCATAGAATCATAGAATGTGTTGGGTTGGAAGGGACCTTTAAAGGCCATCTAGTCCAACCCCCCTGCAGTAAGCGGGGACATCTTTAACTAGATCGGGTTGCTCAGAGCTTCATCAAGCCCGACCTTGAACGTCTCCAGGGATGGGGCCTCCACCACCTCTCTGGGCAACCCGTTCCAGTGTCTCACCACCCTCATTGTAAAGAACTTCTTCCTAATGTCTAATCTAAACCTACCCTGCTCTAGTTTAAAACCATTGCCCCTCGTCCTATTGCTACATGCCCTTGCAAACAGCCCCTCCCCAGCTTTCTTATAGGCCCCCTTCAGGTACTGGAAGGTATCCTCAAGAGTAGAGAAGTCAGAGCCATCTGTTTGGATAACGAATTGCTGTTTGCTATCTATTCTAGCTTTTCTTTTCTTTCTGTCAGTGTAATTAATTTAAACATTAGTGTGCCAGTAAGGAGTTCGTGGATGCTGAGCATAAGCAACCACAAAAAATATTCTGGAGTCTTTACTGATGATAGATTTGGAGAAGGAAAATCCACAGGCAGGAAACTACCAGATTTCAGAAAAACCAAAGATAATTAGCGACAAAAGAATGAGTCTAGTTTATGTTAAAAACTTATTTAGCTTGGCAGGCAGAAAAGAAGAAAAAAGAAGCCTGAACATCACATTCCTGAGTTCTAAGTCTTGCACTTTTTCACAGATTCGTTTTGTATCATAAAAGGATCACTGTTACTTAGCACTGGAAAAGGAGACAAAACTGATCTTTCTATATCAGATTTACCCTGAAAAAGATGGGCTTTATATGCTTGCTCCAGTACTAGCTGTCTATGTAGATAATAGTACACTTGTTAGTTATAAGTAGGAACTGAGAAATTGACTGATGCAGCCCAAAAGATGCCCAGAGCTTTAAAAAAAAAAAACCCAAAAATGTAACTGCTGAAAGCACATTAAGCTTGGAGAAGAAACCATAGCAAGTTCCTTGAATAACTGAAGCTACGTAGGCACTGATAGCAGTGCTGTATGAAGTAAGGCCCAGTGATTGAGCCTAGCAAGTGAAACAAGAACCGTTAAACTAATATACACATAACTTAATAAACATGCACAAACCCAAAAATTTATGGCAAACTTCACTGAGCATCTTGTTTAAACAATTATTTTGAATGTTCCAGGGTGTACTTGGGAGAGGAGAAAAGGGTGAAAAAGGCATTCCTGGATTCCCTGGATTGAGGGTAAGGAAATCGCAGAATAAATTATTTCACAAATTCACTATAATTAGGTTCATAATATATTTAGAAGTTTAAGTTTGCATTTCCAAGGAAGATTTTATGCATTTTTTTTAAACTGATCTATCATACTATCTGTGTAGAATACTTTGGAGTCCTTCCCTGGGACTCACCCTGTCTCAGACTTAAACATACGTTCATACAGACTTTCTGTCCTTGGAAAGAAGGTAAATCTGTAGAGTTACCCTCTAAATATTTAGGGCTGCACAAAGCTTCTCTGGAGTAGCACAGTACTAACAGTAAATTTAATGTATTCCATACCTGCCGATGGCAACTTTTTACAGCATCTTGTGCTTGATTTACATAACAGTGCTCACATGGAGCAACATGTCCACTACTGTACTTTGTGCAATATGATAAAAAAAATTAAGTGAAGACCTGTCTGGTTTACTTTGGGCTGTAGTTCAAATTCATGCGTTTCTCTCATATAAAGTATTTGCAAAAGCTTTGCAAAGTTTTTGGGAAACATACCAAGTAATAATTATCTAAGGAATATTAACTGCTTAGCAATTCTGAATAATAATATTACTGGGAAATATCCCAAGTAATAATTAGCTAAGGAGCATTAACTGCTCAGCAATTCTGAGTAAGTGTTACTTTGAATAAGCTTTTACAAACAGTAAAAGCTCACATTCTGCTTGCTTTTATCAGGGTGATCCTGGTTCTTATGGACCTGCAGGTTTTCCTGGAATGAAGGTAAGAAGATACAAAGTATAAACAGCTCCCTGAACAGCGGGATCAGTGAGATTTGGTTTTCTGTGGATTTGTGCAGATTTGGAGTTTCCGCATACTTGATAGCAGACATTGCATTCCTTCCTTTCTCTCCTGCTACCTGTTGCCACAGAGGATGTATGAACTCTTTGTCTTTGGTTTCTGCCACTGAAATTTGGCTGAAATTGGCTAATGGGATCTGAAGTTGCAAGCAGGAGGAAAAGCCAGTAGGACATGCATATAACATGATAGAAAAGTTACACAGCATGGTAACTTTGGTTGCCATGGTGACACTGTTCTTGTATTTTGTGTTATATGCATGTTTTGTTTCGATTTGTGGCTCAAGAAATTCCAGTTATGCTTTTAAGTCTGCTAAATGTTAGCTGTGAACTTATGACATCTTACTGGAGTAAACAACAGATAGAGGTATATAGATCTACATCTCATCCTTTTCTCTGTTTCCTCTCTCCATCTCATTTTCAAATCTAGTTCAGGTAATGATTGCGTTATTCATAAATAACATCAATGTACAATTATTTGCATCTAGAGTTGTGTTCCAGGTGATTGTTTTATCTGCAAAATTGCTTTTTACTCTATTTTTTACCACTGTCTACCTAAAGAGTTTGAATACTGGATGGATGAATATATTACTATATCATAAAAGGAGAGGAGGAGCTGATATGCAGCTGTCTGCCATGCAACAGTAGTTCAGCAGGCAGCAAACCAATTTCAGCTGTGTTAAGCAGACAGTCTATTAGAGTCTGCTGATATGTATTCCAGCTAGTTCTGTGCCCCAGCTACACTGAATCTGCTGGCCACTATCTAAATAACCTGGTGATACATGTTGTGGGTTGTTTTTTTTTAACAGAAGAGATTCTGTGAAACATACCATCTCTTCTACACACCCAGAGAATTTTCTGAAACAAACTGCAGATGCTATTACAACATGACAGTATTGTGTGACTGCCTTACTGGGTTTTGTTCAATTACTTATATTAGTGTCTTAACAGATTAATCAAATTATATTTATGTGACGCTTTCCAGGGGGAAACAGGATTTGCTGGTTTTCCTGGACAACCTGGCTCTCCAGGCAGACAGGTAAAAAAGCCACCAAACACACATGCGCACGCATGCACACACACACGCTCCCCTATATAAATGCTAATGATTCCTTCCAAATGTACCTGCTTATCAGACCCTTTCCTTTTCTACAGTTGTAACTACTTTTAAGATTTACCATTTTCATGATAGCCATAGTTACCTAACCCAGTGGCATTAAATAACAACGTAAGTAAACATTCCTGCTTGGTGCATATGAGAGTGGAAATTCCATTTTGCATACCATAGGAATTGGTTAATCCCAATTGTCAATAGTTACCTTTAACTATACCAGTATAGTTGTCTAATCCATGAGTTGTAGTACTCTGCAAGTTATTCGTGGTTGAAATGCATTTCCCAGAGACATATGCTAGGTAAATGAACCTGCTATTTAGGTAACAGTACAATCCTGCAAACTTTGGTCCATGAACTAGTATGATAATTGGCATCAAATGAGGTGGCAAAATTTGATTCAGATGGGCTTGTTTGCATGAGTTACCAAAGTCTCTTTGCATGTGTTCAACCTGTTCACATAAGCAGCTTTTCCAAGATGGTTACCAGAATGGAAATTGGACTCCTTCACACCAGCTTTGATTAAACATTTCCTACTTTTGCTCACTTAGATGATACTAGCCATTTTTGTTTGTTTTAGAATACATGTTGCTTTCCTGTAGTGTTTAGAAGCTTAAGTGTCATATCTGGGGAGCTAATCAGTTAGAGAGGAGAATATTCATCTGAAAAGCATGGAAGAGATACTTAATACCATTTCAGAAGACCCAGGTGCCAGTCTAGTGACACTTCAGAGTATAAACTCATGGAATTCTCTTCTTCAGGCTGCAGAACCAATGATCATATTGTAATTCTGACTAACAACAGACTCTTGAACGAAGGGAAACTATTATATTTTCTATGGAATCTAAAATGCTGAAGCACATTCAGAATGAAAAACCAGCTCTGGATGCTACTCTAGAAGGAGCAAAGCAGCAGTGAATCTAGCCAGGGGAAGCTCTAGGGCGTCCCTGGGGTAGGGTCCAGGTGGTACAGTGTATGAGCAGCAGGAGGAATGAAATGCTGCAGTGAAGAAGATGGGTGACAGGATCATCAGTAGAGACAGCAGGGCTGAAAAAGCTCATCATCGAAGCTATTATCAAGTTATCATCAGTACAGAGGATAAAAAACCAATACTGCAGAAATTGTGACACTGATGAACTTACCTCTAAATATTCTGAAATACAAAAGTGAGGAAGTGTTTATTTCTCTCTGAAATAATCTTTTTGGAAAGCGGCATATAAAACAGTAACTTTCCTTCAAGCACAAGTGGTTGCATCTGTGAAATCAGAGGAATGACACTCAAGGGATTTTAGTAAGCATCACCTCTGTTATAAATTTAAGGTTAAGATGGGAACACGCTCTCCATAATCTGTGATGACAAAAAGAAATAAACTGTGTCTGGTCCAAGCTTCCCATGAGTAGTATACTGCTAAAGACACAGCTGAAAGTAGAGAAATAAAAAGCAACAAACAGGTTTTCAAGAAGCAGGTTTACAAATGAGAAATGACAAGCACATGGAGTAAATAAGTAAAAGTACGATAAAAACATCTGTTTTAGTCACAGGCTTACTTGTTTGAAAGCTAGGACTGCCAGGAGAGTGCTAGATCAACTTCAGCCAAGATTTCGTTAATATAGTCATACTTGGGGAAAAAATAAGTTGTCCATGGATGTTTATTTTTCTGCCATTTGCCCATTAGCAGCTTCACAACAACGTAGGACCATTCAGATACTGATTAGACATTGCATGTCTGTCTTAGTAACAGAAAGATCATGACAGTCCATTACTCCCCAAAACTAGAATCAAACCTTAATGTTGGGTTGTTAAAAAGTTCTCACCCTGATGTGCACATTGTTTTAGTCAGGGGCGTCATTAATAAACTTGAGACAAGATGTTGTATAGGCAGAACGGTGCATTTTTCAGTCTCCATTGATAATCCCAAAGCCTGAGAAGCCATCAATTAACACTACAAACAGTAAGCAAAGAATAATTAATTGTTGGTAGATTATACTGGAGAAAAGTTTGAATGCCTGTAGTAATAACTTGGAAAGATGAAATTCCAATTGCTAATACACGGAGCAAAAGAGAATGATTCAAGTATGGACACAACTTTAAAAAAAAATCAGGTTAACTCACACAGGTGTGCAAAATTCAGAATGATTGCACACATGCTGTAGTTTTTCTTGAAAAGCAACTGAATAAATCTGATTATTCCTGAAAAGTGCAGATCTAGCTAGTCTGTATCAACTGTTCATCTGGCCTCACCAGATGTTGCTTATGATCTCACATATACTGGAGGAACAAGGATATGATTAAAATCCCTCCTGAGAATAACCCACCCTCATGTAGATTTTCTGAAATAAACACATTCAAATAGAATCTAAGATACATTCAGATTTAAGAGAAAGAAAGAGTCAGGAAAAAACCAGTTGCGTTCAAAGTAGATTTCATCTTTAAAAAAATGTTAACTTTTACTTAAAGCAAAGAATGGAATTCAAGGAATTCTTGGCATACCTTTGGGTCCTTAAGTCTGGACATTGGCAACACTGTGTGCCAGCAACATGCCCTTGCTGCAAAAGCAGCTGACGGTATCCTGGGCTGCATTAGGAAAAGGATTGCCAGTACACCGAGGGAGGTGATTTTTGCGTTCTGCTCAGCACTGGTCTCCATCCTTGGAGATGCTCTAAAGCTGCCTGGACATGATCCTGGGCAACCGGCTGTAGGTGGTCCTGCTTCAGCAGGGGAGTTGGACAAGGTGCTCTCCGGAGGTCCCTTCTAACCTCACCCATTCTGCGATAAATATGAGAAAAATACAGAAGGCAACTTTAGACAAAATACAAGCGAGGATATGAGTCCTGTTGAAATCACTCTGAGACCATTTGTCTCTGCTACTAATGGAATGAGTCTCATTAAAATAATGAATGGTCTTTACAGGAAGTGCAAAATGTTCTTGGCCATTGACATTATATAAAGCTACAGAAACTTACAGAACAGTGTTTAATGCTTAATAGGGATATCAATAAAACTGATAAGTGATTTTAAACTTTCATTTTAAGAAGACTCCAGATTATACATGAGAGAGATGCTTCCACTGGATGTTTTTGGCATTTTTGTTTTTTTTCTTAAACTGTTGGCGAGTCAAGTCTCCTGAAATTTTTACGGGAAGAGGAAACAGTATCAGTCAACAAAATAATCCAAACATATGTATGCCACTATGTAGGAGTGTACCAACAGTGAAAAGACAGCAAGTATAAAGCTGCCATCCAGAGAGGGTCATAAGACCTAACAGCCTAAATACAGGTTTTCAGAGACCACCACTGGAATTTGGCACTTAAGGAGATACCAAGAACTGAAATTTTTGACCTTGGCTCATTGACTCTTGAGTTCTTTCTTGTGTTCTGGTTGTGTCATTTTAAAACAAAAGTCATATAAGACTTGGGCCATATCCACCTATTATACAAATCTTTGATAGTTTTATCATCGTTAAATTAATTTTAAATGTCAGAATAATTTGTAAGTTTATCCAGGAGAAGGAAAAATGCTAGGTTTATTTTTTTTCTTTCCTGCCACACAGAAGGCTCTTCTCTGTCATTAGGGAAGATAAATTTACTTTCCTCTTTAAAATAGCCAAAGATGACACAATGGTGTTATTTCATTATGTGAGATACAGTCAAAGGAAAAAGGCCAACCAAAAGGCCAAAGGTCAAGAGGACCTTAACAAGCTGTAAGTGACAGCTCCAGAACTGTTTAAATATCATATAGTTACCAATTTAAAAGAAAAAAAAAAAAAGCCCAGAAAGAGGCATGGGCTCTTTGTTTTCACTTGTGTAAGAATGAGTATCCAGTTTTTCAGTCCCAGTTCTCCTTGTCCGTGTCCTAAAAGGCCCTGAACTCCAGTCCCAGGAATGCAATCTCACTACGCGGTTCCCACATTCACATTCTTGTTCTCTCAGTTCCCGTTTGCTGCAGAGAGCAGGGTTGATTCCTAATCTACAAAGCAAAAAGTCTAATACAATTTGCCACATAAGAGACTTCCCCGAAGTCCACTTCACTTGCAGTTCTACATATCAAAATCCATGCTAATTTAGAAATCCTCCAAGCAGAAGTGATTTTCCTTGCCATTAGTAGGCACTTTTATGTTTCCCCAAGGCAGATATTTTAAACTTCTTGTAAGAAGTTTGACTATCTCTTACCATCAATAGTTTCTGTCAGACTGTGAAAACTCTCTTCTTAATGCTTATCTGTCATCATAGAAATAATTTCCAAATTCTGGTATAGAATTTTAAAGCAAATAATTACAGCTTGGTTGTTAAATCAAAACATCTCAATTAAATAAGGTACTGATTTACTGTAATTGATTTGTCTTCACAATACATGAATGAAATCAAGTTCAGCAGTTACAAGTTCTGAAGAGTCAAATATATATGTGCGATAGGTATATTAGTGTTTAGTCATTGGTATCCTGAAAGATAATGATTATTTAAAATCTTGTTGCCTGGTTTTAAATGCTGTGAAGTGTCAAAATCCAGTTTCCCAGGCGATATGTGCCACATCCTTACATACCCCACCATTGTTGCAATTTTCAGTTACGTGCTAGCACACTGCATATTTGTATCCATCAGTAAAATTTATTCTTGGACTCTTACAGGGGGATCCAGGAGAAAAAGGGCCCCCAGGTCCTCCTGGAGCTGTTGGAACTCTGCTGCCTCCTATAAAAGGTTATAGCTAGTCTACAACTATAACTAGTCTTTCTGCTGTATGAAGTGTGTAGGACCTATTTTGCTAAGGTGTTTGAAAGTGATCGCTAGGGATTCAGGGGACAGAATCATAAAACATTCTTTTCCTAGTGGCCACATTCTGTGTTTGTTTCTCACTGATCTAGAACTATGTTAAGCATTCAAGTTTCAGATTAAATGTTTGCATGATAGATCTTTATGCATGCAGTCACAGGTAGATCTGCAGGACTATCCCGTTATTGGACCTAAGCATATTGAGGAAAAAGCTATGAAAAATAATGGTGGATAATGGATGACAAATAAGAAAACCAAGCATCCCGTTGTAATATAGAATTCCTATTTTCAGAATTGCCACAACACACAGATTTTAGACTACAATTAAGCTTCCTATTGCATAGCATGGGTGAAATCCTGGAATGAGTACTCCCAACAGAATACCTTCCTACTTAAACCTCAGGCTGGGTTTTTATGTCCCAGCTCCCTTTATCCCCATCTTTGTAATCTAATTGGTGAAAAGGTGTGTGGAAGTTCTTACCTCATAGCAGGATGCAGTGAGGAACAGCCAAGCCTGCTGCCTGGAAGGGATTTTCTTTGGCATCTCGCACTTGGGGAACCTGTATTGTAAGAATATTTTATCAGAGAACTTCTCATAAATTGTATTCCTAGTGCAACAAACACTGGTCATGAACACAGAAGTTACAACACAACCCCAGTTCAGCAGAACCTCCCTATTAGATAGGGGTCTCATCTGAAAATCAATTAAATTTGGTTTCCATTGCCTTCTGCGTGTTTCCAGCCTATGCAACAAAAGACTTAATCCCATGCTTCATATCTCAACATATAAAATTAATTATGTGCATGGTGTGTCAGTAGATACATTCTTCAGACAGAGGGGCCTTTAGCAGAATTGTTTGAGAACAGAACTACTACCAATGTTTTGTTTTTCCAATTTAATGAAGCCATTTATATCTGATTCTCATTTTCTTTATCACTATGTAATTGCAATTTTTAAACTTACTCATTATAGCAATTTTGAAAATATAGTTTTTAAAATTTGGGTCATTTCAACTAGGATGATCCTGAAATGACCTCCCTCTGTGCACTGCCAAATGTGCATAACATGAGATGCACATTTATTTTAAATGCTACGTGTATTTATTTTGGGAAAACATTTCTCTCGGCATTCTGAAATGCGTAGCACAAAGATACTGCTACGGAGTGACAAAGACTTAAAACTTTGCCCACAAAATGGTCAGGAATCCATAGAAAAGTAACCAAATCCTCCCACCTTAAAATTAAGTTGTTACACATTTATTCAAAAATGTTTCACAAAGACGAAAGAAGTTCCTGTATTTTACTTTTGTGTAGTTTCCAAATTATTATTTTGGTTGCACTTTAATTTAGATTTAAGCTCTCAATTGCATAAGGTGTTCAATTCACATGTTTTTATAATTCTGTGTAGGTCCACAAGGAGATCCTGGATTTCCAGGTCCTGCTGGTGATCTGGGGTCAGTTGGACCAATTGGTCCTGCAGGCCCACTAGGAAGACCAGGAGATGATGGAACAAGTAAGAGAAGTAGGGGATAAAATGTGAACTATATACCAGTAGGAGAGAAAGCAGCTAAAAGAAAACTGGTTTTTGTTCTTGCTTGAGGCAAGTCACTAACATGAGGATTTGAGCTCTACAAAGAGTCGGTAAAAGTATTAGCTCAGCACTTAGTGGCCATAGAAGAACCAAAACAATCCAAACAGAACATTAGGAATTACTAGAACAGAAACGGAAGACAAAAGCAGAATGCTGCTGTGCACTGTAAATACATGGTATGTCTGTAAATGGAGTGCTGTGCTCAAAAATTCTATTCTCCATCTCAAAAAGATATAAATGAAGGTGAGAAGGATGACTTTGCTCTGTATAAGGAACTAGATTAACTGGGATGCCTGGAAATTAGATAATGGGGAGGAGGAGAAGAAGGATTTGAATGTCTAAAGCAGGAGCCCCTTTTCCTGGGAATCCTGGGAAACCTAAAGATTTAGATTTAAGTCTTTGTTATATAGGCGTTCTTCTTCAGGACAGTTCTGAATGGTCTATAATTTCCTCCTTGGTATCTTGTAGTAGTTGTTACTATGAAGCTGTATGGGCCATATACCATTATTTTCTTTATAGGTCTGCCTGGACTGCCAGGAGTAAGTGGGGCACCAGGACCTCAAGGTTTTCAAGGTGACCCTGGTTTCCCTGGAACAGGTGAATCAATTCCAGGAAGACCTGGATTTCCTGGACCACCAGGCCTACCAGGACAGCCAGGAAGACAAGGCTTACCTGGACTACCTAGTAGGTTTAACGGCAATTTATATGGCGAGAATATTCTGCATGCTAATAGATCCATTGCTTTCGTTACTCCTACAAAAAACATAGAAGTGAAAAGTGGATTTTGACAGATTTATCAAACTTTACGTTTGAAGTAGAAAATTTTTTTTCCTATTAGTTGTCCGTCAGTGAGATGTCAAGATTTTCATAATTTTCTGTGTGATTTAAACCCACAAAGTAATATACGAGAAAAATGTTGCTAGAAATATATCACCTGAAGTAAGAAACACAGCAAACTGTGTAGGAAACCCAAATCAGCATCCTTTAGTAAAGAAACAAGAGTCGTAAAATTCTACAGTGGATAAAGGAAGAGATAGTGGCAATGGAAACAACATGTGTCAACATCAGCTGTAGCCAGACTGACTCTTGTAGTATGATCTATAAGCAACAACTTGTAAAGCATTTCATAAGATCTCTAGTTTTTCACATGGGTATAACAAGAGAAGGGAGAAGAGAACATGTGATCCAAGTTATGGAAACAGTCAACCCAATTTATACTAGATGTACAATTTGTTTTTTCAAAGGTGTCATCTGTACTGACAGAGGGATCCCAGGAGAACCTGGAGCAAAAGGTCAGATAGGCCTTCCGGGAAGAAAAGGTGAAAAAGGAGAAAAGGGTAAGTATGCCTGAATAGCAACAATTTAAATATGAGACCTTCGCCACATACATCAGACCTAAATTTGCAAGAAGGTTATGGTAACTTGGAGCGTAAGGCCCATCGAAGTGTGGAGTTAAATGGCCTGTTAGCACTGGGGCTTCTAAGTCGGTAGAGTCATGTCAGTGCAGCGGTTATTCAGCACTGTAAAAGGAGACTGATATGCTTCACTCCTTTGAAGGCCATAATGAGATAAAACCGTCTGTGCACTGCTCACACAGAATAAAAGGGCCGTGTTATTTTTTTTGTATTAACTTTGCAGCTGTTTCAATGTAGTTTTGATACATTCACATAGGAAATCAAGGCCTGTGCTCATGTAGTGCTGGTCCTCCTGGTCCCCGTGGTGTGCAAGGACCTCCAGGTACTCAAGGAAGGAAAGGACAAATGGGATATCCTGGAAGACATGGAGAAAAGGGTGATCCAGGCTTATCCGGTGCAGTGGGATCACCAGGGCTCCCTGTGAGTAGCTTTCATGAGCTTCAGTAAATAAATAACATCAAGTTACCTTTTATGCAGGAGGCATTTAAGCAGAGTGGTGGAGAAACTGCCTTGGAAAACTACCTGAAACTTTTATCTACTGTTGCTTATTACAGTCTTGTTGGAGGATGCATTTTATTGGCTTCTGTCTGATTTCTTTTGCGGCAGTGGGCAGAGTTTTACACCGAGGGACAGAATCCCATACTTCCTTTTTGGGGTGATCAGGAGGCTTAGGAAAGCTGGTCTATGTTCATTTTGGTTTGACTTGGTTTTACTTTTAGTTTTGAATACCCATTGTTTTTCTTGAAAACATTGTAGATGCACAATTTGCTCCACTGAAGATGATTTTTCAGTTATTTCAAAGGAAAGCATTTCCAGCAAAACCTTATCAAGGTAAAGAATTGCATGCTCTCAGCAGGTCAAGATGGATTCTATGATGCAACATCTACCTGGGGGGGACAGGGCCTGAAGAAAACGGAACCCTCTTTTTTTCAGGCATTTCAAGTCATTTTCTTTATTCCCTTTTTAGAAATTAATTGAAAAACTTAATTTATTTGATATGCTTAATTTATTTTATAAGGCAGTCTGAACATAATGTAGAGTCTTCCACTCGTGCAGACTCTGAAAGGCATTGCGATTTGTTAGGTTTTATCCCTTTTACGGTTCCATGTTGCTTCATAATCTCCTGTTTTCAGTCACTACTCAGCCAAAGTATGTTCTCCACAAGGATCAGCTACTATAGGCAATGCCTTGTCCCTCTAAGCATACATATTATAAACGAGGCTGAAATGGAATAAAAATTTGTGCTTCATATAAGTTTATCTTATTCACCACAGCGAGAAATAATTCCAAACACCACTTTAACTCCCTTAGGAGAACATTATAAGATGATTTATTGGACTTGCTGTGATTTTGTTCCACTTGTTCAGGTCTGGCATGTGGACTGTACATCCAGGATGCTGCATAGCAAAATGATGCCAAATAGAGGTTTTTTTTAATATATTTTCTTGCGTGTGAGACCAATTCTTTGAAAATATAGGTAGATATGCTTGGCTTTATGACTCTTCCATTATGTTTTATTTTGTTTGGGGTTTTTGAGGTTTTGTTTTGTTTTAATAGCAGAACTCTTTTTCACATGAGGAATTGCTTAAAAGTTTCCAGAACATTTTATTTCAAAAGAAAAAAAAAAAAACCCAAACATTGTGAGACTGAAGGAAGGAGGTCAAGGGGCTCTGCCATTTGAGTTCCAATGGTTCCACTACAAGCTTTGCATTTGTTTTTATTTTTCTTTTATTTGTTGTGTTACTTTTGAAAGTATGTTTTAGCACTTGTGGTTCTGAAGTAAAGCTTGAAGCCTTGTCCTGAACACTTTGGTATTCTTAGGTTGCTTAAGTGGGAAACAAGGACAAAGTAATCATTTTGAAAAGAAATAATTCACCTCAATACAGACATGCTTTGGTCTAATGGATTTCCTACACATATATACTTTTTCCATTTTTCTGCTCTCTTTTCCTCCCAAATGTATCATTTCACTTTTCAAACACTAATAACTCATCACTGCCAACATGACGATCTAGACATTTTAACAAATAGTCACTGCTTGTTTCAGATACACCACATTTTTCAGAAGTCTCCTGCCTGTTTTATTGTTACAATGATTTACAATTACTTTATAAATTGTGTTTTCTCCACCTATTACAGAGGAAACTGGCTAAATAATACCCCAGCTTTTCAACATTAGTGGCCTTTTACTTCTGTGTAAATTTCACAAGGTAAAAAACATATTTACCCACATGTACTGTCGCAAGATCAGACCCTTACCAATGACGATATGCAAACCACACTCTGCTTGAAGAACTGAGAGCATAAATCTACAGAAAAACATACAAAATTACTTCTTTTCCTCTCTAAACCTGTCAAGTCATAGATTCTTCTGACAATACCAGCTACGTAACTAGATGTAGATGAAATTTTTTTATTGGCAGCTTTGTGGGATTTAACTCAGCAAAAAAAGCGTCACTTACCAACTACTACGTTCGCATCTGGGAGGACAGCCTTATCCAGCAGTCACCACACTCCACAGAATCCCTTCCTGTGTAGCCTCGGTGGATTGTGGGTTGAAGTCTGCAGTGGGAAGAGTTTGTGAATTGTTTGCATCTTAATATTCTTGCATTTACAGCCACAGCTGTATACGGCCATGGACCTGATTCTTCTTGCATCTTATAGTTGTATGTCTGTGCATTTGGCAGAGTCAGGCTGAAAAAGCCAGGTGCCATTTACACACATCTTCATAGACACAGAGAGAAGTGTTTCTTTTTGGCATGTTACTTAAATTGGCCTGGGTTTGGGAAACAATGCAAGAGCAAGACATAGATACCTAACATTCCCCTCAATTCCCACATTGATTCCTTGCTAGAGATAACTGACTTTTTCTTCAATGGTAAGGGTATACCTGGTTCTGCTGGACAACATGGTGAAAAAGGAGAGAAGGGAGATCCAGGAAGAGTTAGAATAAAAGGTAAACACACATTTTATTATTAGCCCTTTTGTTTCCTATACAATGCCTAGGCAATAGTGTGAGAAAACCATATTCATCTACTCTTTATTAAAGTCACTAATTTAGTAAGTGACTGAAGCCTAGAGGTCATGTATATCCTGACTGCTTTCTTGGTACCATCTCATTCGTTTTCTTCTTGCTGAACGCAAGATCAACACAGGATTTTGTGGTTTTTATTCTACAGTTGAGCTATAAAACAGTTTTAACAGCTCGTTATTAATGCTAACAAATGACTTTTCATGTCATCTGATTGATAATCAGGGTCTTACAGGGGTCTTTATAGCAAAGATTAAGCAGGATACAATTATTGTGAAAGCATGAAGAAATACTATTGTATAGAAGCCACTCAAAGTCTCAATGTCTATTAAGATTCCTGCTCCTATTTCTAAAAATTACTCTTGACCAGGCATTGAAGAGAAACAATAGGCCACCAGTTGCCCAACTGAAATTCTTGTAATTAAATAGATCAAAACCTCTCCACAGTTTGGTTATGATTTGCAAAAGGGAAAGAAATAGAGAACAAGAAATTACAGCAATCTGGTGGCTAAGCTTAGTTAGAAATGCTAAACTAATTATTCAGACAAAAGATTGTCCATCTTATTGTTCGTGAAAAGTTAGCATAGCTTTGGATGCCTGTGTTTGTTTACAGATGTTGGAGCAAGGAAAACATTTGCTGTTTATTTGCAAAGGATTTCTTGACATAGCAAAACAAATCTTTGGGTTAGAATATTTTTACTGTCCTTTATGCAAAAATTACATTTTCATACATATCAGTGCAAAAGAAATCTAGGGGTAAAAAAAAAAATAAAGAAAAAATTAAAAACGTTTTTGGGAATATTGATGAAAATATTCTGCATCATATGGCATTGCTATATCCTGATTTCACTGAAATCAAGAATAAAACTCTGAGTGACTTCTATAGCAAAACATTTTCACTCTGTATATAGCATGAACAAAAGCCACATTCTCGTGGTGCCTGTGAACATGTCATTTACAGAGAGACCAAGTTGTTCCATGACGTGCCCAACTACATACTGCCTTACTAAGCCTAAAATACCCCATTAAGGAAATGTGAATTCAAGAACCGGAGATTATCATACCGATACGATGAACGCTTACCCAGCATTTACCTGAGCAGAAATAACAAAACCCCAAACTTACTGCAAATATTATGCTTAATTTTTTAAAAATTGTTTTAAGGAATAAAAGGTGAAAGAGGTCCTCCTGGAGTTCCAGGATTTGCAGGCCAAAGAGGTAACGATGGCAGAGATGGGGAACTAGGATTGCCTGGGGAAAAAGGAGCTGAGGTATGTTTGATTTTCTCACAATTTTTTTCTGTTTCAATTAACATATTGTCTTATGAAAGGGCTAGCTACTTGAAGAAGAGTACCATTTTATTCCATATTCCTAGCAGATTAATCACTTCTATCATTTTATGTTAGGCTAATTGAAACATTATTTCCTTGGAAGTATTACTGTTTATTTTGGTATTCCTGAATATAATTTCTGCATGTACTGTGTGCCAGTATTATGGAATCAGGTAGAAAAAAAACCCTACAAAACTCTACCCTTTGTTCCTATTGCCTTTGAATATATAAAACTACTAATATCATCCATGTGGTCACTTAATTGTGGAAGAATGTTTTCTCCAGATAATGGTCTAACATGGCTTTTGATAATCAAAGACAGGAAAGAAAATAGGTCTTGTTATTTCTTATCAACAATTTGTTTCTTTTAGGGCGATTCTGGAGTACCGCTACCAGGTGATAAAGGATTCCCTGGGGTCCCAGGACTTCCTGGGATAAAAGGACAGATGGGATTGCCTGGTTTGGGGTTTCCTGGCCCTCCAGGAGTCAGAGGTAGCCCTGGAGACTTTGGTGACACTGGTAGTGTTGGGCCACCTGGTCCAAAGGGCCAGAAAGGTAATTTTGAATACTTACATTAAGAACCAAACAACAAAATACATGTTTGGAAGCATCCACTACAGTTTCATATGTATTATATACCGCGTTATTAATTTATAGTGAAATCAATTTTGGCAAGCTCAGTGGTCATGTGAAATACAGCCACTGAAAGGTACAATGCTGTCAGCATTTAGCAGCAGACACTAGTGAGAATATGAATTGCTGGGGTCTTAAACCTGCAAAGCGCCACTTGCACACTATCAGAGGAATTATTTCCTGGACTGAAGAGTATTCCTGAGTGTAAGGATTTGCATGGCAATGCTTTTTTGCTGAAAAATACAACTTTTTTTGCAGGAAAATACAACTCATACTTAGGGCTTTTTTTTAGGGATATCAATCCCTATATAAATATATTATCCCTATATAGATATATCCCTATATAAATAAATATTAAATATATATAAATATCCCTATAATAAATACATTAAGGCTTGTTTTTAGGGATATAAATCACTACGAAAATAAAAAAAAAATCTACACTGATAGCAATAGGTGTGAATCAAAAATGTACATAGAACTGAGATGAAAATACTATTTTTTTCCTGCAACAGAGACTATTGCAAAGACAAATTTCTGCAACAAGTAAAAAAAAATCTTTGTCTTTACAGAATACAACTGTATTAGAACAATTTTAATCACTACCAATATTCTATACAAAATAAGTGTCAAGAAAAATATATTTTAAGATTCTCTATTAAACACTAAGTAATATGGAAATAACAATGTGCATAAACACTCCCTTCTCTTTACCTTTGCACATCTGGTTGGTTAGTTGCACGGAAATACTACAGTAAGTGTTCAGACTCCATTTATTCTAAAATCAAACAGTCCAGTTTCTTTCTCCCTCTCGCTTCAGGTGAGACTGTCTGCATTACGCTACCATACCCTGGAAATCCAGGTCCCCCAGGTTTTAAAGGTGTTCAAGGTATGTTTACTGATGGGAGAATTTTTTGAAATGGAGTTTTAAGTTGCTAATTAAAAAAAAAAAAGAAAGCTATGTTAAAAAGATATACTGTTCTAGTTTTTCAACAGATACATGTTGCAATGCAAAATTGCAAATCCATAGGAATATACTCATCTAACAGAACCAAGGGCTAGACAGCTGCAGTTTGCATGATCAAAAGGCGTGCAGGCTGCCTCCATAGAAATGACTAAATGAAGGTACCTTGAAACTCTGTCCTGCCTCACTTAAAATGCATGAGAGAGTCTGTAAAATATGCAGATGGCTGGAGTCGGATAAAACCTAGAATATGTACATCTGGATACCAGGGGAAAAAAAAGGTGTGCGAGGCAAAGATATGCTGCAAGTCTATAATTTCTAAAACGATATTGCTCGTGGCAAGTTGCAATTGAGCCCTAAAATCTGAATACTCACTAACATTACTTCAACTTTTTCAACTTCATTTATATTCAAAGAACTCTTCCAGGAACTGGCAAAACGTTAGTTGTGATCACCTCCAAAACATTTGAAATGCCCAAGAAAATCCTGATCAGAACAAATGGAGATACTGGATTTTCAAGCTCCTTAATATGGTGTTATGCAGCTTCCTGACATCAGTATTGTGGGTGGTAGCTAAAATTTAGACAGACATGAAAGAACAGGGATTAGCGTATTGAGCTCATCTGCACCATTCCAAAAGCAGCATATAACAGAGGACAATATAAGAATTTGAAACGATACCTGTCATTCGCCAAATTAATATTGTTGATGTCCTGTAACACTGAAACGTTTCAGGAGGTATTTGTTTTTTTTTCTAATTTACTCTGGTGATTTTCAGTCTGCTGTTTATGGATTAGGGAACAAGTCCATTTATAAAAACAGCAACCATACATTTTGGTTGTGACTTGGATGGTGGTACTTGCTCAAAATGCCAGAAGCAGATGACATCCACTTGTCTTCAAAGTACATGAATTTGGATGGAATAAAAGATGCAATGCTGTTCCTTACATCACACATTTTAGAGCTTTTGTCAGGTTTTACATATTTTCTTTCTGTTTCCAGGACCAAAGGGTTTAAAAGGACTCCCCGGTGGCCCTGGACCAAATGGCTTTGATGGGCAAAAAGGCCATCAAGGCAGGCCAGGAGCAGGAATCCCTGGGCCAGAAGGTGAATTGTGCTTTTCTTAATCCAGGAGACCTGCTGGTCAAGCTGTAATGCGTACATGCAGGGTAAGGTAGCTACCATGGTAGAACAGAAGGAAGCACATTTCAATGAAAGCTAATGCAGGACAAATCTTTACCTGTTTCCCGTTCTTTCCTCCAGCATTGCAGGTGCTGCAATAACCTGAAGTTCAGTGTCCAGAACAGGAATATTCTCAGAAAAATGAGAATAATTAGTACCATTTTAGCAAAGGGATTGAACTGGACAAGAGTGATAGTACACAAGATAGATGCTGCCCCAAAGAAAATCACTGTCACTTTCCACAGGAATAGTTACCTCCTTCAGTCCTAATGTATCATTAGCTGTAAATGAGAAACCTGAATTTTAATGTATGTTATTTTCCTTTGCAAAGTCATAATTTAATTCTGGTTATATTTGCATTATAATATTCCACAGTTTGGGGAAGAAAAACCACCCAACTTCTGAATTATGCCTTATTTGAATTTTAAAATCCTATCAACAGGCTTTCGAGGCGAAGCTGGTGATCCTGGTGATGAAGGTGAAAGAGGACCTACAATTGATGGTAAAAATGGCCCTCCAGGTCCACCTGGCATAGGTGGTCAGAAAGGTGTTCCAGGTGATACCACGTATGGTCCTCCAGGAATCCCAGGCAACAGGGGACTTCCAGGACCCCCTGGTGCACAAGGAGCAAGGGGTGATCCAGGCATTCCTGGACTTCGAGGTATGAGCCAGTTTTTATGAAGCATTTCCTTGTGTTCAAAGGAGAAAATCTGAGCAAAGTCAGGACTGATTCAGATAAAACTTACTCTTTACCTGGATCCATAATGGTGACTGTGAGCGGTACACCCTATTTTTCCATTTACACTTTTACAGTTAAGGTTGATCAGACACTGAGGAGATCCGCGCTGCAAGAAGGGGAAGATGCCTTTACCCAGTCCATGGAGTAACAGTGCAGCTTCCTATTCTTACTACTGTTACTTGCTGCCTAGTGGCCATCTGTGCGTAGGGCCTCCTGCTCTGCCACTCGGATAATCCCTGCCTCAGATTGCTTACTCAAATCTGAAAAACTGGCAAAAGGTGGGAGAACACTCAGGGAGAGAGGGGTAAATTTCTTTGCCCAGAGTTATACAATATAATCTTCAATACCTTGGGTGCCATACATCTCATTTCTGAAGGGGATTTTTGCTGGTTGCCACAGATGTCTCCACAGTGCCACTTCCTTCCCACTTCATAGCAAGTATTGCTGTTTCCTTTTATAGGTTTTCCTTTTGCCCAGCCCTAAGCAGACACACACCCCGTCCTGTGCAGGGAACACCTATAGAACTGACCCCAGTGCTGTGTAGCTGGTGCAGGCCAGCGAGCAACTACCGTTCAGCTCCTACACATCAGAAACTAGTTTTTGTGCCATACAGTCATCCTTGCCTATAGGTGAGAGTTGAATTTGTATTTGTTCCTTAAAGAAAGAAGCTCTCCACAACAGCCAATTCTAAATTGCAGAAAAGCATGTTTCCACAAACTATGCGAAAACTAGAGGATAAGTAAGATACTATAACTGAGCATGTAAATTTTAAAATTACAATTAGGAATTCTGAGGGATGGCGAGTAATGGAAGTAAAACATTTTACAATGTATTTTGTTTCCAGGACAGCCTGGTACCCCAGGATTTCCAGGTGCCAAAGGTTTTAGAGGCCCAGAAGGTGATAGAGGAGCACCAGGCTGTCCAGGCTTCCCTGGCCCACCATGTGACACGGGCTTACCAGGGCCACCAGGACTCAGAGGTGTCACGGGCCTGCCAGGACCTCAAGGTACGCAACATCCATCAGGTTGCCTCAAAGCATCTTTTCTAGCAGATTTAATCACATGATTTTTGTGGCTGGCATGACAAATATTTCCATGGGGGCTGCTCATTAGTGGGAGTGTACATTATGTTTTGCACATTTCCTTAAACTCAAGGAATGTATCGTGTGCATCTCAGATGTTTCCCAACTTTCCTTCCCTTCCAGTACTGCTCCTTAACTGGCCAAATCACAGTGTATTCACTGTCAAGTAATAAACAGAAGAGTTATCTCTTATTCTGTCATTACTGTGATAATTTTATCTTCCTTATTCTTAAATGGAAGGGTTTAGGGAGAGCTAGGAGATATATATATATCAAAAGTATTTACTAATTAGTAGGGATTTTTCACAGGGCACTTCTACTGATACATCTCTCACTAAAGAAATACAAGAAAACAAACATTCCAGGTGAAAAATCTAGGCAGAGCCAGGATTCCACCATGGTAGCAAAATTTCCAAATTATTTTGCCATGTTTGATGATATTCAAATTTATACCAAAATCTATCACTTTCTACTTTTTAAATACAATTGCTGAACTTTTTCTGAACTGAGCAAACTGAACAACTTCCTGCATTTACCTACATAAATTAAAGCTCTTTTTCTCAGGCTTACCAGGCTTTAAAGGTCAGAGGGGAGACAGGGGCCTAGCTGGGCCACCAGGAATCAAAGGTCTGAAAGGCTCACCTGGCTCACAAGGTCCTCCAGGTCCTCCAGGCTCCCGAGGACTTCCAGGATTTCCAGGCAATAAAGGACCACCTGGTTTGCCAGGACAACCAGGTACGATAAACATCCTGCAAACCACCACATCTATAACTTCTCTTGTAGAGGGAGCCATTTCTACTCCTGTTAAGGCTGGGAAGTACTTTGCACCCTCCTCCTTTTCCAGCTTCGAGAATAAGACCCTGCAGCAAGAAAGAGGCAATAATAATAGCATCCTTTCTTATTTCTCTTATAATAAAAAGAAAGGGATGGAAATAGTTTGATGCATCTTGGTGCTTTAGTTGTTTTACAGCACTGATATACTTCCCTGTATTATTTCCTGACTATTTGTAATAGGTTCTTGTTATAATATGCTATTATAAGAACAATATGCTTTTTATTACATCCGGACTATATCCTTTACTGATGCAGTCTGTGATTGTATGCTGATGAAGGTGAGGAAATACCTTTACATTATGTCTAATACCTATGAAAAAATGTGACCTTGGTCTCAAATCATCACTGGCTAATGGGCAAAAGTTCTGAGTAAGTGTAGCAAAATCCTGTTCTCCTCTGTCACCTGGACAGTAGGAGTCATGACTTCCAGTAGCCACATGCAAAATCTGGTGGTGTCTTAGGCTATGCATTGTATTTAAAGTGTGCTTTAGTAGGAAATAGTCTCCAGGGGATGGCAGCAGGGAGGAAGAAGATGTTTGTTTGCTTCAAGGCAATCTGGATTTCAAGACAAGTTTGATCTTGGCATGAAAACATGCTCCAACTATTGGTTCTCTTTGCTAGGAGAGTCATTTCTTAAGGAGTCCTTCTAAACTTCCTGCCTTTTGCTTTATACTCTTCCTTAGAATATGAAAGCAACAGCGTAGCAGACTGAATATGTAAATAAAGCATTTAATATTACCAGGAAGCAAAGGGATTCAAGGACCCCAAGGATTCCCAGGACTCCCAGGAACACAAGGCCCAGTGGGAATCTCCGGCGTAAAGGGCGAAGAAGGAAAAATGGGTCCACCTGGGCCTAGTGGAGAACGTGGAGATATGGGATTAAAAGGTTTGTGAAAACCTGCTTCACTCTGTCGTTATGTTTGCTATGTTTAGCTTTGTTACTACTGTGTCAGGAATATATTTACTTTTTCTTCTTTTTATAAGGGTATATTCACTTCTATTTTCAGAGATACTAAATACTAAATCCAGTTATCTCACTCACGAATGCATAATGAAAAATAACTAAAGAAAAATTAATTCCACTCAGATCATTAGGTGGCATTTACTACTAAATCAAACAGAGTATGATCAAACAAACCTTGAATTTTGTCCTGTACACGTTAAACTTTAGATTTTTCAAGTTTCCTATCCTATTGTCTGTGTTCTTCAATCTGTGTAAAGCATGCAGGAAATAATCTCTCTAAATATTTATATATGAAAGGGAATAACCATCTCCAAGGTGCAGTCACAGCCAGTACACTGTGGAGTGGAAAATACAATTGCCATCTTTCATATTCCAGACAAGCAAGGAATAATTCTGATTTAGCATCTCCAGGGTTACTACTGAATTAACTAAAAAGCAAGAGAAGGATAGTAAATTCTGTTAGCAGCGAGCCTGCTGAAACAACTGAGAATTGCATTAGTATTTGAAGGTTTTCTCTGTTAGGGAAGTCTTCACTAATTGTTTTTCAGGACATGTCACTTATGAGTATTTACTTACATTCCATCTGTTTGGTTCAAAGGTGAGAGAGGGCCTCCAGGAGACAGTGGCAGCATTAACATCCGTCTCGAGAAAGGACAAAAGGGGGAACCAGGGTTTCCTGGTGAGAGCGGGTTTAGAGGTGAAAGAGGTAAGTTCATAAAATAAAGCCCTGCGTACATACATTCATCTGATATAAATCCCTGGTGTTTTTCAGAGCTGCAGTAACATCCAGCAACTTTATTGTGTTTAGAGATTCTTAAACTAGCAGGCTAGTTTCTTTGGACAATTACTAAAGCAATGCACAAAGTGTGAAAGCATAGCTAAATAGCCAAAACATAGCCAAAGCATAGTCAAATAATGGCTTGACTACATTGGTCATTATTTTGTTCTGCAATTAACTTCAGGTGAAAAAGGCAATACTGGTTTCAGAGGCACTCCAGGCTTTCCAGGGAAGAACGGTGTCCCAGGACTGCCAGGTGACCATGGTGACACCGGACTGATGGGGTTTCCAGGATCACGGGGTTTCCCAGGACCAAAGGGCTTTAAAGGAATTACGGGTTTTCAAGGACAACCAGGTGACCAGGTAAACTGAAAGTGGTAGTGAAATGTCCTGGACTTTGCAGTTATCTCCTGCCTCTAAGAAATACGATGAAGGGTACTTACTTGTATTGTGGTGACCCATTAGATGTTCCTCCTGAGAAGAGATTGTCAGTATAATAAATAATTAAATTCCATTAAATTCCTTAATGCGATAGTTCAATGCTTTGATGACATTTTAGCAGGAACTGTAGTCAGGGTCAATGGAGGGCCTCTCCCCTTCTCTCCTAGCTGCATGTTGTGTTTTTGTTACATTGCCACTTGGAAGTCCAGGCTATGCTGCACTAATTAGGGGGGTCAAAAAATGGATGCAGTCAAATCTTTAACATTATTCCTAATAACAGATGGTTAGTCACTTACTGCAGAGATCATAACATAGCAGCAGCACAAGTATGAAGTCAATATATAGCTGCTGCTTCATATCTTGCTATATGGAGCAGTCAAGCCAATAGATGAGACAAACCAAGTCTTTTGTGCCCATGCCAACAGCTGGCACAAAACAGAACCCAGGCAAGCAATATTGCTCAAGAACAAATACACAAAACCACACATATATATCCCATATGAATAGAAGGTAAAATTCTTCTCTGGCTTGTACGCCAGGTAGACAGGCACTAAGATTACATGAAGCATAAAGCACAGTTGGTTTTTTTGGTAAAGTGACAACATATCTTTTCTTGGCTTGTCTTTTATTATATTTCTTTAAAGAGATAATCTGTTTTGCTGATTATAGGTCATTATTCAAAAGGAAACACGGAAAAACCTTTACATTTTTACTGTTGCATCACAACATATTTCTGGTTAATGTTTATAGTAAATTTTGGGTAACACACAATAGTATTTGGTACATTTTTATGGTACCTTTTAAATCAAATTACTCAAGCCATCTGTGGGGAATTTAAGCCGTTCAAGCCAAGAGTTAGCATAAACTATAAAAGCACAAATTCAAGATGATTAGCAAGTCTAATCTTCAGTTTCTTGGAGGTGCAAATGGTCAGTGTTAGACATGTAACAAAGACAACCTGCTTTTCTGTTGAGCTTAAGATACAGTTTTCCTATTCGTATTGATTTCTGGTCCGTTTACCAGTGTAAGAGAACCATATGCTCTTATAGATCATTACTACTACACAGATCATATATCAAACATTTTTATTTTGTTTTTAAAAAAAATCAGGGTGACGTTGGCTTACCAGGAATCCCTGGAAATCCAGGACTGACTGGCCCAAAAGGATCTAAAGGTAATGAGTTTATATAGACATGCTTTTGAAAAAGGCAGTATTGTTAGGGTGTATATGCTCTGATAGATGGCAAGTACTCAGTAGAAAAGGGAAAACAGGACATAAGTGAAAATAATTAAAACATGGATGTCATTAGAAACAAGTCTGACTTACCTGAAGGCAAAATTTGCATTTCAGTATATTCTTTAGCACTTTATTCCTTATAAAGTAGGTCTTACTGATTTAGAAGACAAATTTGTGTCAAATTTTGTGGAGTGTTTTCCAAGCTATGATTTTTGAATTCTTGGAACTTCTGAAAGTGTAATGTAACAGATCAGGCAGAGTTCATAGTCATGCATGCAACATTATTTATATGAAAAGATTAAGTTTGCATATTGTTTCTCACATAGGTACAGATTACTCTGAAAGATTTATCTATAAAATTTAGATTTTAAAAAGGTTTTCAAAGAAATACAGAATGGTGTCATCCATATTACAAAATTTCCTTGGAGCAGGATTTCATTACTAATAAATAATGAAATTAAATCACTGCCTGAAAAAAAAGCATTAAAAGGACAGGAGAAATTGTTTTCTCAGCTACATTTTCCATTTCATCAAAAATTCAAGACCTTTTCTGCTAGGGAATATATTCACACAAAAAAAGAAAGAACAATACTCAATATATAAGAGAACTCATATCAAATGTATCGAAAACAAATTTACTGGAAAAGTTATCATTAAAACTAAAGCAGGAAACAGCCAGTAAAGGTGGGGATTGCTATGGCAGGGAATTTCTAGCAACACTTGAACTCGATATTTGCTCTTAACTCTTCAGACAATGAAGCCGAAGACAGCATTAATTGGTAGGAGAGGCCACACGTTTGTACAGGCAATGTAAGGCAAAATTGCTTGGAATTACTGATTTTGAGATAAACAGAAATTTCAGCACAGACAGACAGAATTGTCCTCAGCTAGTCCTTACCAAGTTAATAGACTCATGCTGTATTGATTTTGTACATCCTCACAAAGCTATGTAAGGAGTTCTCTGTATTTAATAAAGTGTTATGGGGAATTTATGCAGTATCTTTCATTTTCAGTATATGCTGTCAGTAGTGGGAAAGTTCATGGAATTTTTGGGTTTTTTTCATTATGAGAAATTTACATGAATACTGCCAGGAGTCATAAGAAACACAAACTGAGTTAGTACTTCAAGACAAGCTGAGCTGGCAGATAGTTTGCATATGCCAAAGCATTTTTCATTCTGTGTCTTCTCAGTCCCTTTTATAGCTGTTAATATCTATGAGTAAATTATCTAATCTTACAAAATTGTCCAGCTTCAGTTTTGTGAATGAAAATTATACTTGCATGAAATTAAAGTCATTGTACCTCAACAGGCCAGAGAGGTGACCCAACTCCTCTGCTTGGTTCACCTGGTCGAAAAGGGCCTCCCGGAGATCCAGGATTACCAGGTACCTCTGTCTGACTGAAGAAAAATTTGGACTTAAGAACTCATTTTCTCTAAGTTTTGTTAGCGGAGAAGGGAGCTCTACTTTCTATGCATATTGAGCAGTATTTTCTATAGTTATAAACCCAGGGATTGGAGAGGTATCACAATGTGTAATGTCTAGCATTGTTCACGGCCAGCATGAACATAGGAGGTAGAGTCTACTATTGTCTAGTACAGCACCGATGAACATACCAATACTTAACCAGAATAAAATCTGGCTTGGCTATATCTTGCTGTATCTTTCAGATATAACCAGAAAGATCAGTATAATTCATTGCTAATAAACAGATGCAAGGATCTGAAGTATTTTAATGAAATTCTTTTTCTACTCAAGAAACCCCTTACTGAACATTTATATTTTTAAACTTATTATGAGATGAAGAATGGGTGACTTCAAATAAATGCTAGATTTATTTTTTTTTCTTTAAGGACTCTGTGGATTCCCAGGAGAGAAGGGTTCACCAGGTATCCAAGGGCAACCTGGAAGACCAGGATCCAAGGGTGACCCTGGATACCCAGGAATACCTGGATTTCCAGGTAATCCCAAAGTTTAAAAAAAACAGTGCCATGTGACACCTCAAAAGATATAGGAAACGAGAAAATGCAGCTCCTCTGTGGAAGAGGCTAGCTAAATCAGAGATCACGTGAAGGTTTGTATTGAAAGCTATTTCAGCACCTATAGACAGCAGCAATAGTCTGCTCAGAGTGTCAGAGCAAGACCCGTCAATTCTTCATACATTCCCAGGCACTTTCAGGGACCTCTGCATAATGCAGCGTGTGCTGGTGTAGCATTAAAAAAAAAAAAAAATCAACATGTTAATAGATTTACATATTCACAGATTTTATTTTTTTTTTCTGTTCTCAGGAGCTACAGGTCCTCAGGGATTTCCAGGAGAACCTGGAGAAAGAGGGAAACATGGCATTTTGGGACCCCCAGGATTGCAAGGATTACCTGGATCCCAAGGCAGGAAAGGTAAACAGTATACAGTGCAGTTCTACTGGTAACGTAACAGCATCAGACTTAAACACCCTTTTAGTAGTGAAAATGGAAAAGGCCTAAACGTGTGCATAATTTTGATTCTGTATTCTCTTAAACTACTAGAAGAATTAAGCCAGTTCCCATCACCTTTGAAAACATCAATGCTACCTCAGAAAATTGGGCTACAATCTAAAATGAGTAAGAAAGAAGGTAGAAACTGATTCTGGCTCCACTGATGTAACCGAAAGCAGAAGCTAAGGAAAGGAAAAGCAGTTTGCAGTAATTCACATCTTTCACTTCAATTATGCTGTGTTCTACATTTTCACCAGGGAGTGCCACTGTTACTCTACAAAACCAGCAGACTACTATGGACAGTTTTGTCTTACAAATTTGTTTTGACAAATTGTGATAAGATGCCTTGGGTTGGGTTTTGTTGTTATTTTGTTTTCTCCAAAACCTGACTTTTGGTGGATTTAACATAAAAATGTTTCCCCCAAATCCTAATTTACACTTCTCACAATGATTGTTATGTTTAGATTGAACAGCAGTTGTTTTTGTTGGAGAACATTATTAACATTTACTATACTCAGAATGAAATATTGAAAATAGAAGTTACATTAATATTTTATTAAGAAAGGTAACCAACTATCTACCTCTCTGTCTTATAGTGTGCTTCATACCCAGTTCCTGGATAGGAAGAATAATATTACTGACCCATATACAGAAATCACAGTAAAGTAACGCTTGGGCCTGTGATAAATTATTAGAGGGGACAATAAATCCACTTTTTCAAATTCAGCCTAAGGAAAAATTGAGGTTTCTTATAAACTACTGAAAATCTAAATGAAAAATGGAAACCATTTATGATTGCTTGCAGTAAAGTAATGGTGCCGATTTAAACTGTCATGACAGATTCCTTGCTGGTGCATAATCTGCAAGAGAACATTTAATTTTTGCAAACAATATTTGCTGTAACAAAAGCAGAGATCTGCAGTGACACGGATGTCTAAATTGAGAGGGGTCAAAAAAAAAAAAAAAGTATTCTTCTGCTGAAAACTTCTTAGTAGCAGATGGACTCTTTCCTTCTTGTCATAAGTGGTAAGACATTCTCTTCTATATTGTATAGAACTTATCCCAAGTCCTGCACAGGAAACGTAACAAATTAACACACGTGCTGCAGGGGGAAAAGTTCAGCTCCAAATGGAAATTCATTAGAGACCAAGTTGTGTGCTAAGCCTTAGGATTCTATGTGTTACCAGCATAGCTGAAAAGAAGGTTAACACCTTTGAAATTATACCCTGTAATGAAAACTGAATGGAATTTGTATTCCAATTCAATGGGAGAATATAGATGTCGACTCTATTTTCAATAAATATTGTTGCTAGCATTAGAAGTGAAATGGTTAATTGGCTGTTCATAGCTAAGTACACGGCCTTGTTAGTCTAATTGCTTCTCATTTACATTAAATGCCTTGTGCCTGAAGAACTTTCAGATTAAAAAAAAATTAGTTAAACAGCATCTACCAAAGCATACTCACATTTTCTTTATTACAGAGATAGTTTTACTTGTTAAGGGCTCAGTCTGGCAAGCTTTACTTGTGTGAGTAATCCTTGATGAAGCAAGTAATATTAAGAACATCAGCGGAATTACTTGTGCGAGTAGAAGCTGAATTGGGCTGTAAAATACAGAAACAGTGGTTCATGCATAGGTCAGCCAATTCAGCTGTACCTAGAAATATGGGAATATAGCAATCCAAAAATCTAGAATTACAAGTGCTGATATTATAATGGATTGTTGGCAAATGTGTCAGAAATTCCCTGGAAAGCAAGTAAACCAAGTCATCAATCTTAACTGAATGAACTAAAGATCAAAAAAGCTTTAAATGTGACCTGGGTGCCAAAAATCGTTAGAAGTTTATAATCATTTTAAAATACTGCTGTTAAATTCCCCAAATTGGCATGCAACTCTTAACATAAATTTGAAAATGGGAACATCCCCAAAGCACAAGCAGACTACAGAAAGCAGGACTGAAACTTAGAATGTCATGAAAAGTTAAAAGAGCAGTTAATTAAGGACGCAAAACATACTACAGGTTGGATTACTAGTGTCCCGTATTAACAGGGGATTGCTTAGAGAATATATTATCAATGTCTTGCAGGTTTTCAAACAATCTTCTGGATTTAAAATTTTTCGAGACTGGTGTTTGCTACAGGCTGGATTATTTTTATTTTTTTTCCTTTCTTTTCATTCCTTTGTTAAATTTTAACTGAAATAATTCAGCAGTTTCTGAGAACAAAGCTATGGGAGTATTATTTTGGGTGTGTCTGTTAGGAAAAATAAAGAGACACTAGAGTTCTCTTTGTCAGGTGACCCATCTTTGAAATAGGGACCATTAAATTTGGCAGGTGAAGCACTTGATGAAGGACATTTGTGTTGCCGTTCCTACAGCAATTTGTTCCTGCCAAATTTGACCAGCTTATAAACTTAAAAAAAAAAATATATCCGTTCATATGTGCTTAAGTAGAGCAATAAGTTATCCCATGATTCATGCTCTGGATATACAGCAGATTTGCCTGCTGCAGGACACGCTGGGATCAAGCACAGGAACGAGAGAACCCACATCTTCTATGCCAGGAAGTAGCTAGACGGGATAAAGGAGACAGACAGAAAGATAATTCAGACCTGTGGGAAAAAAGCACTGCAACTGGACTGGGAATGCTACATGGCAGGGAGAGGAACTGGTGGGGAAGAAAACTAGGCAGACATAAGCAGCAAAGGTGGAAGAGGCACTGACAGTATTGTTCAACTTCTTGATGATCAGTGTCGTCTCTGATCTGTACTTCTCTGGAGCAAGAAGCATCCCAAGTCTATTGCTCTATCTGGAACCTCTTTGAAACCTGTTACCAAATGACTCATCAATTCTGCCAAATCTGTTCCTATCGCCAGGTGATAGGCTGCTGTCTCCATTTAGTAGTTGTATGTCTTCACATTTGATGCTTCGTCTATACAACTTAGGAAACTATAGACTGATAATGATGTGGAGATATTTTTACCCTCCACTGCAAACAACAAACACAATCTCAGATTAGTTCCGCTTTAAAAAAATGCATTCAAAATGCCATCTATGTTTTTACGTATTGTATTTTAGCAATTTTCAAAACAGCACAGATTATAAAACAAAAGTTATATCTGACTACCATGAACACTCAGCTTGTGATCTGGGCATCTAGTGAACATCACTAGTGACAAAGCTACTGTATGCTATCACATCTCAGCATCGGTCTCACTTACAGATTTGTTGCCTTCAAAGACTGTGCTGTTCAGTTTAAAGAACTTTTTTAACAGCGTGATGCAAAAAAGCCTAGTTTTCTGTGTGAAATCTGCAGGACCAGGGAAAAGAAGCCAGGGGAAAATTTCGCTTCCTTGTAGTGCAGCTAGATTAAATTGCACTTACATTTGTAACAGAAGCAGTAAAGAAGTTCCAGCTTTACAGTTATTTTAGGTGGTGTCTGCATCCCAGTCACCTGGTGATAACACAGCTAACTTTGGGCTAGTTAATCACATGTAGCAGTAGTAGTCTAGCCACAGATACGAGGTTCACAAGAATAAATTAGCCCATACTGAGCTTCCTGCTGCTAGCTGCAGTATAGAAAATATCTAAAGGATTAAAAGGTATGTTTTTGGATTGCTTTGATGTGAAACTGTATTATGATTGCTATTTTTGGATTTTTCATTTCCCTTTCAAAAAGGCTGCACTCCAGTACAATGTGATTTCGTCTTCAGTTGCCAAGAATAATCAAGTTTGGCAAATACCCTGTCTTGATCCAGAATGCGTTGTCAGAAAAAAAATGGCATAATTTTTAATTGTGACTTTAAAGGATTATTGTGGCACCCAGTCATGCCTGTAATATCTCTCAGGTCTTCCTGGACTGCCCGGACTGGATGGCTTGGATGGACTAAAAGGTCAAAAAGGTTCTGCAGGAGTTCCAGGTAAAGAAGGGAAACAGCTATGCGGAACAGAAAATCTTCTCTTAAATGACTGAATGTGCAAGGAATGATGCACATTATTTTGATACTTGCCTTGCCCAGAAGATATCAGTAAGGCTCAGACTAAACTTTCAAACATAATCTGAAGTGTGCCTAATGACACACCTGCAGTTATTCGTGAGGAAAACTTTAAAACTTCCATTACTCACATAGTTGTCTTGGAACCTTTCAAGACCATTTATAAAATGAAAATGTTCAGTGCAGATGATTCAAAGTAGAGCCAAGTCTCCAGGTTTTTTATATGTAAAAGATTAACAAATTAAAAGGAGACTTGTGAAATCCCAGCCCCATTAAAGTCCATGGGAGTTGTGCCACAAACTTAAGAGGAACCTGGATTTCACACACACTGATCCATTTGCAACTTTCATAAGGTGCTTTTGAAGCAGTATTAAGAAACAGTGCTCACCATCTACCTAGAGATTAAAAACTTATGCTGATAGAAAATTAAATTTAGGATCATGCAATCAGTTTACATTTCAAGTTACAGACAATAATGACACCATATAAAATAACCCCTGAAGAAAAGCATTAAAGCAAAGAGATTACTTTCTTTGAAAGAGATGAATTAGGGCCAGATTCAACAAAACTCTATCCAGCTTCCAAGAGAGAACCAGAAAAATAGCACTAGGCAACCCTTGCAAGGAGGAACATCTGCAGCTGGTATTTCTATTCTGCACATCTGTATTTGTATTCACTGTAAGCTTTATGTACATAATTGTTTTCCTATAAAGGTCAAAGTGAAACAGGGCCCCCAGGATACCCAGGAGAACTTGGACCAAAAGGAGACAGAGGTGAACCTGGATGGCCTGGTATTTCTATTCCAGGTTCCCCTGGAGAAAGGGGATTCCCAGGATTCCCAGGTAAGAAAGGGGTTTTCTCCTTAGTGGTGCCCTGAAGAGTTGAAATGAAGCTCATACAGGCTCTTCCCCTGGTTAGTATGAACGTTAATACATACCCAGAAGATTCCCTCCCTAAAAACAGTTCTATTGCAATAACATGCTGATGTTTCCTGAGTAGATACAGAGACCCCAGTATTTTACAGTATGTTACAGGAGAGAAAGAATAAGAATAGAAAATAATGGACTTGGACAGACTCAGGGAAGTGCTAGGTGGAGTTGCCTCTTGGGAAGAAATTCCTAAAGAAAAAGAGTGCAGGAGATCTGGTAGTCACGGAAATATAGTAAATCTGATGTAAATGCAAGATGGAACTGTATCACAAGATTGCTGTGATTATTTAAGAGCCTTGGTGATATAGGAATTGCATAAAAATAGGAAAAAGCAAGTGTTTGAGGAAGGGCCCCTAAGAAGGTTAAGAGATTGGAGTGCCTGTTACATGAGGAGAGGCTGAGGGAGTGGGATTTGCTTAGCCTCCAGAAGAGAAGGCTCAAGGGGGATTTTATCAATGTGTATAAGTACCTGATGGGAAGGACATGGAGACAGATTCTTCATAGTGGTATCCAGTGATAGGACAAAAGGCAACGAGCACAAACTGGCATACAGGAAATTCTACTTAAATGTTAAGGAAAAGGCTTGTTTTTCCTGTGAGGGTTATTAAGTTATTAAGTGTCTATCCTTGGAGATACTCAAAACCCACTCAGACAGAGTCCTAGTCAACCTGCTCTAGCTGACCCTGCTCTGAGGAGGGGGTTGGACTAAAAAGTTTTCAGAGGCCCATTCAAGACTTAGCAATTCTGTGATTAGAAATGACGTTAGCTTTACTCTACCAAACCTTGCCAGTGTCACATAACACACAGAAGAAAAATAGCAGAGGTGAATTATTCTAAGATGAAGACACAGTCATTTTTCTCAATTCAGTTACTAGTTCATGAACTGTGGGAGTCAACAGAATGGTGCTGTTGAGGAAAAAAGAGAAAAAGTTTCATTCCAAGATGTATTTACACTGCTTGACGTAGGACGGGCAAGGCTTCCCATGGTATACTGTGTTCAGCTTTGAGAAATTAGGGAGGACTCACTAGAGAGTAAATATAAGGATGGGGTCAAGTAAAAGACTGAAGAAACTAGATTTGGTTTTTTGTAGAAAAGAGAAGGCAACAGGGTGCAACGCATGCTAATAAGCTGTGACTATTCCAAAGTGTTACTCTGAGGATGATAACCTGTAACTCTTCCTGCCTGTCACACGTAAGAGCACTAAAAAAAAAATTATCAAAAATCCAGATTAAAAATTAGGAAAAAAAAAAGTTTAAGGCTAGTAAATTCATCTTGTTCCCTGAGGTATTTAGGACATGGTTGAACTCACTTTTGCTGAGAACAATCTGTGAATACTTGGCCTGTCCCAGGCAGAATGATTTCATAGTCCTCACTCATCTTACATTTTTACCATTTCTCACATTGTTAGAATACAGGAGAAGACCGCTATTTGTGGCAATATGCCAATGTGTGATGATGAATTCTTTAGTTTAAATAGATTTTATGGAAAGAATTAAAAATTTTAAAAGATAACAAATATTTTCACTTCTCTAAGATGTCTTCATTAGCCTAATCATTGGTATGTTCAGTATGTAAGAGAGAGCATACATTACCTCCATGACTTCACGTTAGCATTCTTTTAGTTAGTAACTTATTTATGTAATCTAAAAAAAACCTCATATTTCTTTTTCCTTTCCTTTTTTTTAGGTAGAAGAGGACCTATTGGACCCACTGGACCTATGGGAAAATCTCCTTATAGTGCTTCTCCTGGTCCTCCAGGTGATCAAGGACCACCTGGTTTGGATGGCATCAGAGGTATTAAAACCAAAAATACCAAATTTGATCATGTAAAAAAAGCCCCTGAGGCTACTAAGAATCACTGGGTTGCTGGAATAACATATAAAAGTGCATAGGGGACAAAGAAACCAATCAATACCTCAAGTGAATACAGAGAGAAGTGAACACTGGAGAGGATCACCAGAGCAAGGATAAAATACACATCTCCAGATTGAGTTTTCTGGCCTTTGTGATAATTCTGTACAAGTCCTGCTGCTACAACAAATCTCAATTTCCACAGAAGCAAATGGAAATAAGATTACTGGCCTCTCTTCCTAGCAAGAAGGATAAAACGCATTGCCCAGAGGCCTGCCGTTGTTGGTAAACCCACAAAAAGCTTTTCAATCTAAATCCAGCCCTGGGAAAGCTAAAGCTGGCAACTCTTTTGTAAGCATTTCCATAGACCTCACTTCTGTTTCAAGCAGGGGTTGCCAAGGGATCCAGTCAATTCCTATGGATGCTGGTCCTCAAATGCATCTCTTTCAAGTTGTTCTGACCCCCTACATTAAGTCTTATCTGAACCCTTCCTTACCCAGTACAAAGACTTACTTCCTATTGGGAAATAGGGGACGGAGATCACAAGCGTAAGCAACACTATAATAAATATAGAGAAACAGTGTCTCAACGCATGTAACATTAACTTGCTGCCTTTTGCTTGCACAAATCTACATAGTTTTGGGAGCTATTCCTATTATTGTCTTCCTTACAATGCCTTGGACAAAGGCTAATGCTAATGTTTCCAAAGACATGCAAGGGTTGTCCTGTGTCCCAGAGAAAAAACTCAAAAGCAATGGAACATGGCTATTTTTAGATGTTTACACTTTGTGCATATATTAAAAATAAAGTTCTTTTACTATAGGTCATCCTGGGAATCCTGGTCCTCCTGGCGAGACTGTCTTTGTGCGAGGAGATCCAGGCGATATTGGTATTCGAGGGGCACCAGGTAATCCTGGGCAGCGAGGGCAACAAGGAGCCAGAGGTCTTCCAGGGAACCAAGGAAGAAGAGGCCTGAAGGGTATGATGTGAGATATTTTTAACTACCACATGCACTTATGCCCAGCCCCCTGCAACTGAGTCTTGTGCACAGGGGATTGCCATTGGAGACTGAGCCAGACAGAAGGGGTAGGCTGGGCGTTTCATAGCTCTGCCCTGTTAGCTACAGATAAGACAGGGCTGGGGTAGAAAGTCATAGTACAGAGAGATTCACATGTACTGATTCCAACATGTTGGAAGACTCCCCTACCAACCTGAAAATGAGGCAGTAAAACTTTTGAGTCTGCCAGATAAAGCAAACCTTGACCTCTCTGCAGGGATCTTGAGAAACTATGGAAGATGCAGATGCATTTGAACTAATAGTGTCTCATATCTGCCCCATACCAATAGCTTTGGGCTTTCAACAGATTCTTTAGTTTGAAAACAGGAATCTAGATACTCTGCTTCTTCCACACACTGTACAGAAGTCCTATCTACACCAATCCCTTCCAATCTCTACAAAAAGAAAAGTCATAAATTTTAATTCAGTTCAAGACCAGGGAGAGAAGAGGAAAATGTGCATTCTTTCTGGGAGAGAACAGAGTTGAGCTGTCACAAGCATTTTTTGTTACTCAAGCAGCCAAGACTTCATCTTATTTATGTATTCAGCTTCTCAGAACACAACCACATGTAACTGCACAACTGTTTTCCTTCCAGGTCCTATGGGAGTCCATGGCCCGCAGGGTCCACCTGGTGCTATAGGACAACCAGGAGACCAGGGTTCTCAAGGAAAACCTGGACCCAAAGGTCCCCCAGGTACATACGAACCCGTTGTTCATTGTCACTCAATTGTGACCATGATCTTTCTATTCATATATAATCTTACCAATGTCTACTTGCATACATACAATGTAAACAATATCAGAAAAAACCCGACTTAATTGATTTCTCATTTGAGTTGTGTAAAAATTTATGAACTATGTGTTTGTTTCTAATGTCACCTCACGTAAGTGACTTGGGTTCTCATTCCATTCTTTAATTTACATGCCTGAAACTTGTTTCCACTTCCACCACAATGGCCGCAATCTGCTTTCCGTTTTTCACATCCTTCAGGTTTCATAGGTGAGTTCATGACTATTGATTATTGTTCTTTTCATGTGGTGTTCCTTCTGTATAGATACATTCCACTTTTGTTAGAAGATATTCTTGGCTTGGCTGCTAGAAGTAGTAGATAGTGCTACAACAACATAGTTCTAATAGATTTTTCACATAAATAGCTATCACTCCCAAGCAGAGCAGTATCATGATAATGCTACATTGACAAGTCTCATCCTATGATGTCAGTTAGACTTGTAAAATACTTTTGTTTCAAATTATCTCTTTGGTTTTTGGTTGTCAATCAAGATGCTTTCTAACCAAAAACTTAGTGAAAGCTTGAATCCTAACCCTGGATTACTACAAACACTGAACTCTTAATCTGACTAAATTGATCCGATTCTGATTTTGCTCCAATATGTAGATAGCCAAGAGCTCACAGTAACTTTCAGTACATAAAATGAGGCCATTCTTTATTTTTTATTCTTATAATTATTTTAAATGGATATTGTGGGTTAGCTTCTTTGTCCTGCTTATTGATGGTTTTGCAGCCACAGAATAGGCACAGTACCATAAATCTTCACACATGCCAAGGTGTTTGTGCTGAAGTTGGATAGGCTTTAGGCTTTAACTCAAATCAGTTTAGGGCACGTTAGGACAGAATCTGTACACCAAATATTTGAAATATATCAGCTAGCATATACTTGCTAACACATGCTTGCCATGCTGTTAAATGCTGTGCTAAAGGACTAAGAGCAAAATTAAAAGCAATGAGATTCAATAATTCAAGATTTTTAAAATACTTATACGCTTGAATACCAAAACCAGCCAACAGGTGTGTTGATTTTTCACATGAGAACTATTAACCAATCTTCTGTCTAATTTACTTTCCTATTATACATTCCAGGTGACCCTGGTGAACCAGGAAAAATAGATGATTCATGCCCTTCCATCCCAGGGCCTCCTGGGGACGCAGGGCAAAGAGGACACGATGGCTCTGTAGGATTACCAGGGCCAATGGGCCACCCTGGACCCCAAGGTAAGCTCGTGTTTTGAAAGCTTGGATGGCTATTTTAGCCATTTAGACAACAAATTGAAAAGGGTCAAAATGTGAGTGTTACTTCTCTGTATGTTTTACTCCGTCTCTTCCCCTTAAATACTTATTAGCAGTCTCCAGAAACATGTAGTGGGCTGGTTAATGTTGAGGTGGTAGATCAATATAGCTGAACCAGACTACTGAGCTTGCCTGCGCTGCATTCCCTTTTCCTAGGCCAGGGAGGGCAAAAGCATCATGCACTGTTGAGAAAAGAATTCTTCAAATGGTATTTTTTCTTTTTTACCAATAAATGAAAAACCAATCCCTCAAACCACTCCTATGGTTTAGACAGGTTATATTTAGAGGATCTTAAAAATATACATGCTTTAAAATTTAGCAATATTGAACCACAAAGCTCTGCTACCCAAAGTCCCAAAAGGACACTGAAGTCAGAGAGGTGGCTACAATAGCACTTTTTATCTGTTCGAACATGCAAAAGTTACCACCAAAAAAAATGGCCAAAGAGATCTTAAAAAGAAATTATGAAAGACTGAAATATTCTTCTGATAGATAAAACACGGGTGGTGCTGTACTGAAGATTCCAACAGAGTGGCCATCTTCATATAAATATGGCGTAGCAATTCTGTGTAGTGGCTTCAGTTTAGGTTGTGTCTAAATGTGGTGTCTTCAGTTCAGATAGTGGAATCCCTCGTGTGGTTTTAGGTATTTCCTACTTGGGAAACCGAAGTTTGTTGTGGTGGCTGCACTAGACATCCAATGTCTCCAGCGAGAAAATCTCTGATTTTCTCCCAGGAGATACACTGCAGTACTCATTCCCCTCATGAAAGTGAACACAAGGTAATTTTCAGTGAACTATTTAGTTTTACATATGTTAATTGATTTGCCAACTGTAAGGTGTTTCTGGGGTTGAATTGCTGTGTTTCCATTATATACAGCATTTAAAAAGTTTCTGTAAAACCAGATGATATGATAATACATACTCACACTGGTTTTATGAAAGAAACAGTAATGCTTTCCCTTTCATTAAGATAGCAGAATTCCAATTTTCTCCTGGCTTGGAAGGCAAACTGGAGGTTTTACTGGCAAAAGCAATACATATTAGTAAAACTTCAGTGTACTTGAGCTTTGGCAAAATAACCATGCAACCAACATTGAAAAGCTGTTAAGTTGTTAAAGTAAATTGTTTTGACTGGTTTAGATTTTCTTAATGAATCTAGTAAAAAGTGGCATGAGGAAATTTTGAATGTTGTGGGACAACCCTGAATTACTCAGTCTGCACGTTAAGTAGCAAAATTTGCAAGGAATGAAACACACACCATTAATGAGAAACAACTGTGGTGCTAGAGAAACATACTCATCTGAAAACTGTTTTTTTACCAAAAGAGGAAAAACACTGCTGAGTGCAATAATACCTGACAAGTGTAACTTCGCTCAACGTAGATCATGTTTAAAGCAGCCAGTGAGCAGGAGCATCACTATCTGTGCCCTGTATACGAGCCGTAACTTTTACTGTCATGGCCACACCTCATTATCTGCTAATGTATAAAAATGCCCATACATATGAGAAATATAAAAAGGTCAGGCCGTCAGGAGCCTAAAATATCTTTACCCTTCCCCACTGGATGTAGTCCAATTCTACAGTCCCTCCCTGTTCTGCGAGTACTCCAATACATGCATTACTTCACAGGAAGTTCACTGCAGGTTTAAAGACTTTGGTGAATTGGGTCCTAAAAGATGAAGGCCTGCCATAGCATGAGTTATAACTCATTACACCGTGTAGATACTGATGGCAGTTCTGCAAGAGGCTTGTCATGATAATATTTGTTAGTAGTTTGATTTCAGCTGCAAATCACGCGAGTTCTGTAGAGAGGACATTAAAACCTTATCAGCAGTTGCTGTTACTAAAGTCATGCCTCTGAGCTACCACTCTGGCCACAAGGAGAATAAGTTGTAAACATAATTCCCAGCAGAACGCAGTTCTGCACTTCTCTGTCCTGAAGCGGCATTTCTTGATATGTATATATATATGTTTGCACAATGTCTAGCCTTTAAATGCAGCCATATGAAGGGAAAGTGCATGCTTTGTATTTATCTAGGAGCAAAAGGAGAAGAAGGGTCATGCGGCCTGCCGGGTCAAGATGGCTTACCTGGGGCACCTGGGCCACCAGGTGACCAAGGGCATGTAGGAGAGCAAGGATATGCTGGGCCGCAAGGTAAGAACAGAACATGGCTTTTGGGGGAGAGATGTGTGAGATGATGTATAGACTAACTTTTTTCTCTACTCCCCCAATTCACACATGGATACCCCCACCTCTGGCTTGAGATAGCATGACACTTCTTTCCCCCTCACTGTTCAAGCCCTGCCAGTGACATTTGTGACCGATTTCATAACACATAAAAAGACCTATTTGAATGAAAATTTATCTCGGCATCCATTATTAACCAGAAAGGCAATTAACCACAGATGCTTAAAACCCATATATCAATAGGTACGCATTTCTCAGTCAGGGCTAATGGTGCGACTGTCTGTGAGTAATTAAAATTGTATTTTAACTGTGACTGCTGTTTAATAAATTAATGTTTTAATACATGTGTGAGGAAAGGGCATCGACAGTTACTGCAGGGATTCAAATTCAGTCCAGACAAGTCATCCTAGTGAGTTAGTCTGGGAAGTCGTTGCCCACCTCCATTCATTTCTCAATCCATCCAGCACAGGGCAGAGGCACAATAGAGAAGCCAACTGTCAAGCATTCAGTGGCAACCTAGTTCATTTCTCTCTCAGAAGGAGGGTAACAAGAATCTACTGGTGTCTCTATTGCCCACGACAACCTGTATATTTCTTTTACCTTTTCTCCTGTGTATAAGGTCCACCTGGCCAGACTGGTATCCCAGGACCACCAGGCCCCCATATTAGATCTGCGAGTGGATTCTTGCTTGTCCTTCACAGTCAGTCAGACAGAGAACCACTCTGTCCACAGGGGATGCCAAAATTATGGACTGGCTATAGTCTGCTGTACCTGGAAGGACAAGAGAAAGCTCATAATCAGGATCTTGGTATGTACTGTAGTACATAATTGCTCTCTAGTTAAGGTCTAACATGGTGCGATCTATACAATGAAAGACAAGTCGAATGGAGCACACTATAGAGTCATCGATTACTTATTTTCTACAGACTCAAAACTAATTTACACTGATCATAATGAGCTTGGTTATGCTGCCCTATTATATGCCCCATTTAAAATGGGTTTCTGAATGAAAAAAGTATTTCTACCTTTAAGTAATTTTGAATAGAAGTTGGAGAGATGAGTGGTTTATTTCACTCATCCTGGCTAGTCATTTTGGGCTGCCTTTGAAATGACTGGAGAGGTTTTCCTAGATCAGGAATCTCATTTGGCCACTCTGAACTAACTCCCTGGAGGATCTGCTCCTTTTTACTGTGAAGGCAGCTCGGGAAAAGAGCTGGCTAAGTTGGATTGTATAAATAAGCTTTATAAATAAAATTGTGCATCACATGTACAGCAGAATTGTGTGCTTTTGAGAGCCAGACGCTAATGTTTTTTTGAAAAGACATTTCTCCCAAAGCGTGTCTCCTTTTGGTGTCTTAGATAATTTCTTCTAAGCGTTCTACAACTCTGACTGAAATGAGCTGTTTAAATAAGCCGGCTGACTTGCAGCCTGAGAAACTGATTGGCTGCAATTTGCATAGAAGAAATTTCCTAAATTTTTGTTGTCTTATTATATGAGAGGCAGATAAGTCTCCCAGGAGGAAAGATCAAGGACCTAATAAGCTTGACAAAAAAAAAAAGTGCTTAAAAGAGTAATAAAAAGATATATTTTTAGTACTGCAGTGTTGTTTTGAAATGTTTTCACTATTTGGCATTCCCCAGGAGAGCCAGTTGGTAACAGAATGCCTTATAACAGCATTGAAAATAAGATTTAAAGAAAATGAAGTCCTTGTTCCCTGTGACCAGTGTGTTCGTTTTGCAGGCATTTTCCTTACTCAGGCTGTTCCAGATCCTTTGTTATTAGTGGAATAGAACAGTATCAGTGAAAAACAAAACTGGCTTCTGTATAGGAATGTCACATGTCTTCTTTAAAGAAGGCATTAGGGTTTGGGGTCATTACAGAAATAATACGTCATGCGCAAAGTTCAAGGCAGAACACATGTGCAGTGATTGTTATTGTTAAATAAATAGGTCATCATGAAACTCACTTCTGGGAGAAGAATTTCACCTCTGAAGTATGCTGAAGTATGCACTAGTCCCTTCTTAATTCCCACTGATGTCTGCCTGATGAGAATTTTGCAGGACTGGCTCTGCAAAATCCCTCAATCCTTTTATTTCACTTTGAGAGTCTGAAACCTTTCTGGTAGGCAGCAGAACAGCTGCTGAGATTTCAGCTTAATGCACTGGTAGCAACGGCTTGTCATACTTTACGAAAATTTTCTATTTATCAGCTCTGGCATTTGGTTTCTCACGGCTCCTAATGAGTTTGTAAATAGCTAATCTCCTTTTAAACCAGCTGCCACCTCTTGCCTAATTTATTTTTCACTGTTGGCACAGCTAAGAAATTTGTTATCATAACTGTTTCCCATAGTGACAAACTACATCATGTTTAAATACTGGGTTGTGACACAAAGATTATTGGCCAAAGGAAGATACTTATGGTTAAAAAAAGTTTCTGTTTTCAATATAACTAGCTATTTTGGTAAAGAGCCTGGGAGGTTTAAAATCCGTGAATTACCTAACTCCTGTTAAGATACATAGCATTGCAGCGACATTGGCCAGAATACTATTTTCAGTTTACCTAGAAAGAGGTGGAGTAATTTTCGTCATTTATTCTTATTTTCAGGTCTGGCAGGATCTTGTCTTCCCGTGTTTAACACCATGCCCTTTGCTTACTGTAACATCAACCAAGTTTGTTACTATGCCAGTCGAAATGATAAGTCTTACTGGTTGTCGAGTGCCGCTCCTCTACCGATGACACCACTCTCTGAAGAAGAAATACAGCCATATATAAGCAGATGTGCTGTGTGTGAGGCCCCAGCCCAAGCGGTGGCAGTTCACAGCCAAGATCAGTCAATTCCCCCCTGCCCAGTGAACTGGAGAAGTCTTTGGATAGGATATTCTTTTTTGATGGTAAGACTCTGGGCACGCAATCATATATATAAGTTTCTTTCATACAGCTTCTGTGTGCTAAAGGTTCAAAGATATTTAGCTCTGAGAAGTAAAGTATCTAATGTCATTAGATATTAAACATTGAAAAGGAAAAGTCACAAAAAGAAACAAGACAAGTGTTGGTTCCAAAGTGCAGAGCCTGGCTGTAGCTATATATACACTAAAGTCACAGCCTTAAGCTACACATTTCTTAAAATTACAAAGATTTTGCTTGCTTGTCTTTAATAAAAAATGGGATTTTCATATACAAAGACACTGTTCAGAATTAGAGATCCAGGTCTTTTTAATACTGTCCTCTAGTTACATTTGCACTAGTGTAGATAACAGCTATCATTTAGAATCCACCTGGATTACTCTTTCTTTCAGTTTGATAAATACCAGAAAATTAAGTGAGCTGGCTCTAGACTTTTGAGATTAACTCATTACAGAGCAAATTAAGATTTTCTCCAGCAAAGGGAGTTTACTCCAGTTTAAGATCACCAAAAATAATGCAGTTAAAAGCAAATAAAGTCAGAAAAAGACAGATTAATATAATTTACCTATTTTTCATGCACAGCTATCAAGTTCTTTCATTGTTCTTTCCAGCACACTGGATCTGGTGATCAGGGTGGTGGACAGTCTCTAATGTCACCTGGAAGTTGCCTAGAAGACTTCAGATCAGCACCATTCATTGAATGCCAGGGTCAGCGGGGAACATGTCAGTTTTTTGCTAATGAATACAGTTTCTGGCTAACAACAGTGATGCCTGAATTGCAGTTTGCATCAGCCCCTCTGTCAGGAACTCTTAAAGAAGGACAAGAGCAGAGGAAAAAAATCAGTAGATGCCAGGTATGTCTGAGACATGGCTAAGAAGCGAAACAAAATGAACAGCTAGAGTGAGACTTGCATAAGGATGAACGACACACCAAAGGTTTAAACAGTACTTAATTTTGGAATACATTTGAAAGCGTGCAGCACTGTTCTTTTTCTTTATATGGATATGTAAGACTGAAAGATGAAGGACCTGTTAAGCCTCCCCCAGCCATGTACACACAGCTACAGGTAGCAAACGACTTAATTCAAAAGAAATGAAACTTGGTCACGCTGGAGTCCGCTGCAATAACATACAGGTAACAAGGTCAGCTTGGAGGGTTGAATCAAGTCGGGAATACCACGGAAACCATACATGTTGTGCAAGACAATGGATTTTCTCTTAGAAATGACACTGACAACAGAAAGAGTATGAGCGTTTATATGGCGTATTATAAATATTTATCCTTACAGATACAGATGTGAGAACATACAAATGTCTTAAAGCCCTATAGCTGAATTCCCCAAGCTAAAAAAAACCTGCACGTGCTGTTTCTGAGGGAAGGGGAAAATGTAATTGTTAAAAAACCCCATAATAAAAACAACAAAAATCAAAGTCTTTTACCATTGCAGCACTGAACCAAACTGCCAAAGAACTGTTAATTGGGCTTTCATAAGCAAGAAAAAGCTACAAATCCATTTAACAGCAGATTATGTAAGAAAATAAAATTAGCTGAGATAACGAATCCTTAAAAAGCTGTATTTATATTCACAATTAATTTCTAAGAGCAGTTAAATTAAATTATTAAACTCCAAGTAGCTGAAGAAACAAAGCAGTTTCTAATATTAACTGAAAAGAAATAGTAGCATGGTGATAAAATGGGTGAACTTATCTGAGTGATGAATATAAGTAGTGTTAGGACAATTGCCTAAACTCGAAGCTAATAAATGTTCATTTTTTGCTTCTTTTTTTGTAAACCATCAAAAAACAAAAAAGAACCGTCACCTTCAAGATCCTTATGGAATCATAGCTCTAGAGATGCTTTTTATATTTAAAGTGTTGACTGTTAAAATGTTTATAAGCTAAAGCACTAATCACCTTTTCAAGAAGTTAAACACATCTATACCTCCTTCGTTCGGCGATAAAACCAGAACTATTTAAATGCATATTTGAATTATGGTGAAACTACTGAAACCACAGATTGCAAATGGAGAATTCATCATGTGCAGGAGGGTCACAAATGCTCCTTTTACCACTTAAATAAACTACATTTTACTAGAATGGAATAAAGTATTTTTCCCACCGCTTCTAATTTCAATTTGCGTTCACTAAGAGAAGTGCCCCCAGCAAAAAGATTTTCAAGGAAACCGAGATCCACATCCAAGAGTCCTAATTCAAAGAGAACTCCCTCTGAAGCCATCACGAGTATAGCAGCCTGATCAGCCAATTTAAGAGTTGGATACACAAACTCAAAGAGCAGGAAAGGCAAACATTCCAGTCTCAGCCAGAGGAAAATAAAATAGTGGGAGGGTAAGTCCATTCAAGTGTAAATACATCAGTCTGTGCAACTTCCTTCTGACAAAACCAGCCAAAGCTTGCTGATCTGCTCTGCCTGCATGGTGGTCAACTGACCCTCCTGCTCTTTCACCTGGGAAGGGGTCACGAGCCCCCTTGCGGCATGTCCCAGTCCCCAGCTGTCTCAGGGAACATTCCCCTTTGGTCCTCGTGGCCCACTGGGACAGGGCACAGCTCGGTTCACTCTTCAGTGATCCCAGCTGCACGCCTCACATCTGGTGAGCCACACGGGCGTTGGAGGAGGCACTAATCCCGGCCGTTGGACTGTAGGAAAGAACGTAATCCCCTCCTGCTTCAGACAGCATCCCAGACGCAGGTGAGACAGCATCCCACACGCTTTCCAGTTTGAAGTAAAAACCAACATCGTGACTCTCCAAGGTGGTGAGTGGCTTCAGAGCTTAGTCCTGTAAGAAGAAAGCGGCACGTGAAGGGGAGGACCGTGCCTCAGTCACCTATTCTTTGAGGTGCGGAAACTCTTATTTCCAAAAAGGCCACCAGTAAAACCACAACGGGCTAGTAGCTTCAGCTTATGTTCAAAGTAGCAGACAAATACCCCACTTCCTCAGGTGATGCTCCCATTCCCACGGCGGATTTAGGTAATTCAACATTAAGGTCTCAGGAGCTTTTCCCAGCAGTACTCCCCAGCTCCTCGGTGCTCAGCGGCAGCCCCTTTCCAGGTTAGACACGCTCTGGAGAAGGGCAGTCACCCTGCTGCAAGTATTCACAGCGGAGCTCTTGGTACTAACTGCACTTGGGTAACTAATAAAGAAATCCCTATACACGATGTTATTGCAAGCTTTGTCATAATAAGACAAAGATAAATAACATGGAATAAAATGGGATTTTGGAACTGAATCTGTGCTCATCTAACTTGAACAAGTACACAGTAAAATCATAAAACCATCTGCGAGAATTAACAAAAAAATACCTGATAAACTAAATGAGGCGTTTCATGGCACTTTACCATCTTGCTCTTGGTTGATTTAAAAACGTCATGCAAAACAGTCCTGTTTTTCCTATTATTTTGATGCAAAGATTTTGCACCTGTGCCAGTTACATTTGACTGTGTTCTATAAGAGATGTATTTTTAAGCTGCCACTGGAGAAGAGAAGGTTGAGGGGGGACCTGATTAATGTTTACAAGTATCTAAAGGGTGGGTTAAAGGAGGACGGAGCCAGGCTCTTTTCAATGGTTCCCAGTGACAGGACGAGGGGCAATGGGCACAAGCTGGAACATAGGAAGTTCCGTTCAAATACACGGAAAACCTTCTTTGCGGTGAGGGTGACAGAGCACTGGAACAGGCTGCCCAGGGAGGTTGTGGAGTCCCCTTCTCTGGAGATTTTCAAGACCCACCTGGATGCAGCCCTGAGGGATGTGCTCTAGGCAATCCTGCTCTAGCAGGGGAGTTGGACTAGATGATCTCTAGAGTCCCTTCCAACTCTGAAGATTCCGTGATTCCGTGACTGTCTGCTGGGTGCGTAAATTCCTGTTTCATGCTTCGCTGACTCTGTAAGGCATTTGTCAGAAATATTGTACTAATTCAAAATGAAATTGCAGATAAATTACTTAATATTCTAAAGCGAGTAAGACAGACCAAGGCATAAAGCAGCATATGCTTTAATTCTGCAGTTGTGTATCCAGTGACTACCAGCAGAAAATAATTGGTAAATTATTCATAGGGGACCTAATTATGAAATTATGTTGAAAAGGCATAGTTGCAAGTGTTCACAAAAGTTAAAACGCCGCTAAAGGCAGTGGCCTTGTGCTAGTCCTTATAGTCCCCGTTACCCTTACGATTGCATGCAACAGCTTTGGGTCTTGCGTAGGCCCGGTAAAGAACTGAATTTTACCCTAATCAGCAGGCAGGACACTAACAGTGACACACGAGATTATGCTGGCTACCCCCGGAGGTCACTGGAATTAGAGCCATTTGGGGTAAACCGCCCTGGAATTTAATTTGGACCCCCTGATTTACAGCGAGGGGACTTGCTCACCCATCAGCCTCGCAGTCCGTGGCACCGGAACGCCTGGGAAGCAGGGAAGGTGCCTGGCTCTAACTCCAAGCAAATCCTCAGGGCAGTTGTCAGGTTCTTCTCTCTCCCCATCAGGATTTCTGGGAAAATGGAAGAAAAATGGTGCCCAAGCACTGAACCCTGATCCACTGTTAAGAAATGTGGTCATTTTTGCTTCATTTGCTGTTTTTCATAAGAAAAGGAAAGAGGTGCACAGGCCTAATACTGAAAATGTCTTTTGAGCTGAATTTCATCTTTTGGTGTATACAGAGGATGTCAAACAGGAGACTGAAGCAAAACTGTCTAGCAAGAACCAGATAGCAAAAATGGCTATCGCTCATTTTATCACAATAGTGCTGTTTTGAGAAAATGGTATTTCTGAAGTGTACTTTAAATTCGTTTGTGTACAACAGAATTTCTGAAGTCCACAATTCACATGCCAGAAACAGGAATCAGAATGAGATTAAGAGACAAGATGCTTAAACCCCAGACAGAGAGGTTTAGCTGGGCGCCTGCGAGCAGACCCAAACTTGCAGCTTCCTGCGAGAGACGCGCGCCTGCCGCGGGCCAGAGCTGCTGCTCCAAGGCCCCTGCTTGTCACCCGCCGTCACACCAGCAGCATCACGCGCCTGGGAGCTCTTGGAGCCCTGTGGTGAGGTGGCCCTGGCCGGCAGCGAGCACCTCCCCAGCTGCTTCCCTCGCCCCACGCGGGAGAGGGGACAGGAGAGAAAACAGGAGGAAAAGGAGTAAGAAAACTCGTGGGTTGAGCTATAGACAGAGACATCACTTAGCAAGTGCTGTTGTGGGCTGAACCGACCCAACTCAGGGAATTTAACTTCACAAACCATATCCATCTGGGGAACTTTCTTTCTAGTGTTCCACATGGAGACCGCTGTAAATAACGTCACTTTACACTGACATCCCAGACTGAAGCCTGGCCTTTTCAGGTCTCGCAAACAATCCTGAAGTAACTTGTCATTTAATTCCGGACACCGTACATAGAAAAAGGCTGCAGATACGAGGACTTCTGTTCTAACGCTTTACGTGCATTAGAACTGTCTGGGCAAGAAAAAAAAAAAAAACAGCCATTCAAAACCATGAGGAAGATTTGTAATGGGGAACGGGTGTTTGCAAGAAAAAGGATGGCTCCGAAGCCAGCCGTGGAGAGGAGCCGGCAGGCAAGGGCAGAGCTGAGCTGCCCGCACTCGAGCAATTTCTGACAATGACTGTGGCAAAAACTTTCCAGCAGGTGAAGCAACTGCTTCATCAAAGTGGGGATATGTGTCATGACTGGATCCGATTTCAGAAATCTGCATTTTAAACCAACCAAACAACAAAAGCAGCTGTGGAAATTCCACCCACCTTACCCAGCTGGCAAACCGGCCAGGTGGAGGAAAAGATCACCATCAGCATTCAAACAGATCCTGCTCCATATTCACACTCAACAGCTTTCCCCTCGTCTAGTCATTTCATCCAGATGTTCCAGAAGGTACTGGAAGTCCAATTGGAGGTGATATTTTGTAAGTGTAAAGTAAAAAACAATTCCACATTTATTGTTCTAGCATGAATGCATTAAACAAACATGGTTCCTCCATGTGGAGCACCTTCAGCATCTACCACCACCTCATCGCAAATCTCCCCCCATGCTTGACCACACAGTGCTCACCCACTCCTCCAAAGATGACAGGCTTGATCTTCACGGCATTTGAAATTCCACGTATTTTAATGTCTTCCACAGATTCAGTGAAGCAGAAGTGCGAAACGCAGGAGAGAAAATTCTAACCGGTTTCTAAAGAAACGCACATAGTAAGGACCACGCTAATGAACTCTCCTAAGGAGAGCCAGCTGCCAAGCGGAGAACGACCACTGTGTGTTACCCCCAGCAGTTTATAGGAAGATTTGGAATGAAGCACTCGAGCCCCAGACCGACATCATGTTCCGCTTTGGTAAAACAAAGGCTCACTACGCAGAAAAGCGAGGTCGTCTTCAGAATTGAGTCTTCCACACACTGATTGCAAATACCACTCCTGTTGCAGACAGATGCTCCTTCTTACCCAATTTAGCATAATGGAGACAGAGGTGTTTTCATTAAAGTGGAGATTAAACTGTTTCAGAGGCAGAAAACAAATTCTGATGGGAATTGAAGAAAACTGTATTAGAAATGGCCACTCGGAGGCGGTTGCAACTGTAGTTTGTTAGATTCTGCATACCGTATTTACAAAACTCTAAAGCAAATTGTTGTTTCCAAATATTTTAATTTTGTTGTGCTTAAATATTTAAGATGCACGCAAAAAGTGAAATCCAGGCACTAAATGGTACCAGCGTTACAGGACTTTTGGCCATACACAGACAGGTTGTGTCTGTGCACACCCAACGTGTGCCTCCCGATGATGATGATGATGATGATGTGCAGAAACGGAGATTTGAAGCATCCTGCCTAAACCTTCTATCGCTACAGCACCTGCCCAATGAAATACATCCCCCAAAGGGTCACTTACCCTCTGTCCTACTCAGTTCACCTACAGAACCCAACTGAAAATACATTTGTATAAGCTAACTGCTCATTCCGGATTTCAGGTCTGTAGACGCACGTAGCAGTGGAACAGGAAGGAATGATGTATTTTTAATACAACTGGAAGCCTCAGCTCTAAACAGCAGCAGAACAATTACCTTGATTCCTCCAACAGACACCCGCAGTGTCCCCGTACCCGTCACGGCCCTGGCCCCCCCCAGGGAAACCCCATGTGTTTACAGAAGCACGTACTTAAGTGCTGTTTTGAACAGCAAAGCTTTCCAAAAGAAGGGCCACTCTGACCTAAGCTCTATTTTTTTTTCAAAATGTTGGAGAAAATGAAAACGGGAGGTTTGACCCTTGCACACCAGATATTTTAAAGCTTTTCTCAGAAGTTGCTGAATTATATTTTATACTAATGTGAATGAAAAGAAATCTGATGAAGACCAGCTGAGCTACAGTGTTAACATTACGGCTGAGTCTTTCTCTTTACCAACACTATGATCCACCTGTTAATTGGGCAAAAGAATACACAATAGCCTTCTCAGATGCGCAACTGAGTACATATATACTTAGTTTAAAATATGATTTTAAAAAGTCAGCAAACAGGACATTCCTTAGTCATTAACATTGTACAGATTTAGGAGCCGTTCCTTGTTAGATGGGTAAGGAAAAGTTCATGATCTACATGGTTAGAAATCCTTTGCTTACATTCGTTATGCTGCAAATTAGCCCAATCTCTTCTTGTCAATGGACAAAGAGAGATGAATTTATCACTGTTCTCATGCAGCAGCAGACTGCTATCACATGTATCCTCAATCTTCTCCTTTAGTAACCCAATTGCTTTACTGTTCCGAGCACACATCATATAAACAAAAAATCATATTAATTTTGTATGGCAACCTCTTTTTCCCATTTTCACAGCTCCTGAACAAGTAAATAGATATCAGTATTTATTAACCAGATTTAGACCCTTCAGAAGGCATGACAGCCCTTTGGAAACAGTTCTACAACTGAACACCGAGAACTGTTAATATTTCCTTGCCCTCTGAAGTCTGGTAAGAAATAGGAAACAATTAGTATCTTATAATAAAACCATGAAATGATTGGGCCCGTCATGTCTGCAGGCTCCTTCGAGCAGGCACAGCACATGGACACGAGCATCTGTGAGGCAGCTCTTTTGCTGGATTTTGCTGGGTCCAATCTTTTTGGATTCACACTCAGTCACTCAGTGCTCAAGAAAAGATGTTCCAGTTCACCAGCTGCAGAATCAGACGAGAAAACGAACTGCAACGCCCGTTCCCAACACGTCCCGACAACGGAAAAGGTGGCTGCACCTGAACTGTTCTTCAAGCCGTGTGTTCAAGCGTCACCCCAATTTGCTGTGCCGTCTTCAGGCATTGTAACGGCACACACCTACCGAGCTCCCCGGTCGAGATACAAGCAGGCGGTTTCAAGGCTCAGAGTACATACGCTTAGCATAGATGGGTATCATAATTAAAGAGGGCAGTGGATAACAAAAAGTCACTTTTGTCCTGCGGGCATTTCTGATCATGTAATTATTACACAGGAGAAAAGGCAAGTCATTTCGCCTTCGTTTGGCCACCTTGGACTAACAACGCTCACAGCTCCTTTGCTTTATCGCCTGCAATTTAAGCTCCTTTGAATTTGTATTCAAACATAAAAACAAAGACAAAAACATCTGCCATAAAGACTGTTGATATAAAAACTTTACCAGTATCACGTATGCTCTCTTTTCTGCTTTTTTAGCATAAGCACTATCAAAACTGGGACTTACTTCAGCTCAATCAAAACAGTCTCCTGCAAATTCTGTTTTAATAAAGAATTTCCTTCTCTCCCCAGACATACCATCTTTCCGTGGACTTTTGTATATATATCTTTAATTTAATGAGCCAATATTTAGGCTCTTTTTTTCCTTAGCTGCATATATGCGGTATGAACATATTCTATCTAACAACGGGAGAGTTAAATTCTCCCTTCACTTTCAAACAAAACCAAACCGAAGAACTCCAAGGAAGAACTTCTGGAAGCGGTCGGTCCCTTCACTGTCTCCTACTACACCCTTTATACCAGCGGAGTTCTTGGAGGGATTTTAAGGTATGTGTGAAAATAAACAAGGTGGCATTAGTCAAACCTTTTAAAAACGAAAAATTCCAGCTTTTATTTTCAGCAAACACGCGAGCAAAGCTTGTTTGAAAGGTGACCGTGGAAACCAAAGCTTGAGGCAGGACGACTTCTCTGAGGGGAGCCACAGAGCAGAGCCACGTGCTCTCCCCACCTGAACGCTTCCCCGGGCACCAGCCTGTCATTGTAGGGGGGGCAGGAGAGGTTTTGATCTCGCTTTCAGCCTGTGTTGAGAACACTCGTTCCACCTACACTCACCACCTAGCACAGTCTCTCCCGCTCTGGCGTGGAACACCTAGGAGTACTGTTTTCCCAGGATTTTAAAGGGCATTTTCCCCCCATAGCAGCAGTACTGCCAGGGAAAAATCCATACATACACAAGAATATATTATTTGCCTGGGCTTAACGACAAGACAGAAGAGAAGAATTTTAAGAGTTAAACGCGGTGTTCTTTCACCGCATTTTAATTCTGGACTGCGAGAAACCCCTATTTATTAGCAGTAACATGTTAGGACATTCAACCGTTTAATTTCAAGGATGTGCCTGTTAACAAGTCTGCTGATTAGGATTAATTAAGGGGGTGGAATTTCTTACATGGTACCTGATCACAGAGTTTAGAGGAAGTACCAAAAATTCACAAGAAATCACAGCTCCTGCGACAAAGGAATCAAACTTCAGATCTTCAATATTTTATACAAAACTACTTTTTCTTAAAAAAATCCTTACTTTACATAGAGTCAGTCAGGCACTAAACAGTGCCAGAAAACACGCAACGTGGAACCCTCGTCTGTGTAGATTGCCCTTAATTTTTGCCGCTGAAGAGATAAAGTGCAACAGATCCCGTGGCAGGAATTCATCTGCGGCTCACATCCACCATCACCGCTGCTCTGAAACCTCAGCTGAGGGACTTTCTTAATGGTAAAAATCCTACTAAGGAATCATTCCGTTAATAAACTTTCCAAAATACGTAAGCACCGGAACTTTCCATTAATCCAATCCCGAAACTTCCAGCAAATTCAAAAGAAACAAAATTAGTCCCAACATAATTAACCTGCTCCCTTGGTATCACAAGTCTTCATTTCTAACAATGTGGTGGCAGCTCTGTAATTTAAAGTGTAGGCCTTATTAATCACTATGATGGAAAGCAAACAGTTTTAAGTGTAAAAAAATATTTATTTTGATTTTGTATACAAAGAAGTCAAAACAGCTGAACAATTATTAGTACTGACAATTTTTGTGAATGTTTAATGGCAAGTATTTCTAACCTCACTTTACAAAAACAAGTGCTTTTAAAATTATAATCATGCTTTTGATTTTACTGAAGTATCTTTTTTCACCTGACTAGTGGATAATCCAGTGGTTTTAATAATTAAAATAACAGAGATTAACACAGTAAATTACACTGAAACTTTTGCCTAGTGCATTAGAAGATTACTCTGAGGAACCAATTCTACTCCCTCCTCATTTACATCTAATTATTACCTACTGAGAAAAATATGTGAACTGTATGCAGTTTTTTGATGCTTATTTTTAGTGAGCATAGAAAAGTTAGCCTACTATGAAAGTATCTGCTGTTTTATTCTATGGCTACTGCATTTATAGAAAAATAACCAATATGTACAATTTCCAAGCTTTCTTAAAAAAGGAAAAAAAGGCACTCTGAAAAAGTGTAAATTAATAAATACATTCTTCATATGGTATATCCACCTTTCTTTCCATAAAACTCCTTACAAATTATTTCAGCTCTAAAGGGAAGCGTTTTTTTTTTTTATTTGAAATATAAATATTAAGAAAGGCTTTAGGAAACAATAAGTAGTTACAGCTCATTTTTATCACATACAAGCTCTCAGCAGAAGAGCGTATTTTAAGGAAGCCTGCAAGACTAAAGGCTTTATTAAAGAACTCCTCAGGGCAAGGATACCTGCGACTATTTTTCACCCAGTCGGCAAGACGGCTTAAGCCCAGACTCTCATGATGGAGCTGTTGTCATCAAAGCAATCTTTTCAAGTGACATTTCACATCCCAAAAACAGCTGCTCATCACAGAGACAATTTTCTAAGGAAAAATTGCATAGTTTTACAATTGTATATAAAAAAAAAAAAAAGAGTAATGTTTTTTTCATCTGCATTGGATGAAGAAAACCTGTTGTCTGAGAAAACCAGCAGTCAAAAAGCCAAGGAATTCCTGAAGCTACACAAAAGAACTTCAGAAAAAAGAGAGTTTGGCAAAACCATCAGTCTTCTTCCATATTTAAGGTGCATTAAGATGGAGAGTGCCAAAGATCACATTTTGATTCCTATCTCACACTTTTTATGCAAGTTCCAATTTTGATCCTGAACTCACAAAAGCCTCTGCAGTTTTGCAACTAGTTGTAAAAAACCTGGAAAAATATTACAAATAAACCTTGCAGTTACAGATTACAAATAAATCTGCAAATATTTTGGTAACTCTGAATAGCACTTTACAATTTACATCAACACCTGCCGGTTTCATCGTCTCTCAAACCTCCGAAGCCTTTGTCTTCTTATTTCCTCTTCTGAATGCTGCTCAGGTGGAAACCAAAAGCCGTAAGGTCGCCGCTCATTATTATATGTTGCTCCACCAAAATCTACAAGACACAATGAAAAACAACTGTTATTTTGCTCTGTTAGATGAGAAAAATGCACATATATCCTGTAACCCAAAGCACCACAACACAAAGGAAACGGAGTTGAACGTCTCCAATTCCGATGGTTTCAGGGCAATCGCCACTTCCAGCAACTGCTCTTAAAGACGCTGAAGTAAAAAAGACAAACAAAAAAAAACCCCAACAAACCACAACCAAAAGAAAACCAAAGCATCTAACAAGTATTAACCTGGGGGTTCACATTTTTCATGATCCCCACTTTATTTAAAAGTCCTCAGTAGTTCCTTCTGGAAAAATAAGCTTTTGGTTTTGCTTTTCGCGTTGCAGTGCCCCACGTGCTGACCCATCCCAGACGCGCGCACAGCTACCATCCTTCATTGGCAGCAATCTCAGAAATAAACTCCACGTGGCAGCTCATCTAGAGAGAACCGTAAGCAAATTAATCGGAGCAGGAATACCACACCAAGACCGAAGGTTCTCTGCCCTGGCACTGCCAGAGAAGGCGAGAACGGGGTATTCCAGCAACTCTTCAGAATTCACATGAGGTGACGGAGCAAAGGAACAACGTGCAGGCTGTGGTTACACACCACCAGAACGGAGGGGCTGTGGGAAGCAGAAGGGAGAGGCTGCCTTCTGAGCATTGCTACGGCCTTACGGACAAGCAAATCAGCTTTAAGGAGAGCACAACAGCCTCTGGGACATTTGGTACTTTTTAAACTTTCACCTCAGGGTCTCATTTAAACTAGCTAAAGTGAATATGGAAAACCAAAAGTACGTACTGTAGTACTATTACGTTTCAAATAGGGCTGTATCCCATATCAGAAACTGTGTGCAAACACACCAGGCCCGTTGACATGACCTGAGGTCAGCAGGTCCACCTTACCTAAAGACTCCCTTGGTTTCCCATTGGTTTCCCATTCAATTACAAAAGCATTTTAGTTTGTCGAGTACTCACCAACAGATGGATGATTTTGTGAAAATACTAGAATGTGTTCATAATTTTTCTTTTGCGTTTGCCAAGAAATCGAACTCTTGGAAAATGCTTCCAGAGATCACTAGAGCTGCCCAAACTCTGTTAGGCAGCAATATTAACATAAATGTTTATAAAATGAGATGCATTGTTTAAAACTATTTTTCAAATTCATATTAATATACAGGAAATGGATTTAACGTATATTTTAGTATTTTATCTTCAGCTTGTCCCTGTGTCTCAACTTGCTAGAGATACATCTGAAGAACACTGAAGCTGTTACTCTGTCTCTGAAAACACCACACCACTATTTGAGAAATACTGTTCAAAACATTATAGAAAGCTAACATTTATTGGAAGTCACAGAGCTTGGCACAGGTAACATTAACTGCAAAGCTTCTCAATTCTATTTTTTTAAAATACAAAAGAAATCTCCTTGTCTAAAAAAAATTAGACATGGGTAGAACGGTTTTCATTAACAAAAAATTATTAATGAATGTTAATGCTCGTTTACTACATTTATTTTCCCTCATTTTACTGTCTTATACATACAAAGTTTATTTTAAGAGATAAAAACAAAGTTGTTTTACTGTGTTCTACTGACCACAAGCTGAGCAAAACCACTGGCTGACAGCAGTTTGTAACCCCAATGAACATTCATTCACAAAACTAAAAAACCCAAGAGCTTCAAACTGGAAGGCACGGTGCAAGGTGGGCAGCAGACACCAGACCCTTTTGTAAGAGTGCAGAAACATGTCCAGACAAAAAAGTAAAAAAGCCTGAGAAAGCTCAGTAAATCATTGGAAGTCAACATTTATGACTGTAGACACATACTGGAATACAAATGAATACATCTGTATGTATTTATCCTACTCATCATCTATGAGTAAGCAAAGAAATTGCTAAACAACACTGGAGTCATTATAACATTCTCAACGATGTTTATGTTGTCATGCAAGAAAATTTGTACGAAAAATCACTGATTTTTTTTTGATGGTATATAATATCTGGGGTGAACAAATGGAAAAGAAAATCAGCAAGGGCTTTTCACAGTGTTATTTACATATTACTATAACATGAATTAAAACGCCTCATATTTTCTTTATACTTTGACTTTTGATGGGTATACTTTGAATATAAACACTAACAATAGCTGAAAGATATAAATTTTGATATATGAAGACCAATATAGTCAAGACCCTACACAAGACCCGTACAGGGTCAAAATGGTACTGTAATGCTGACATTTGATTTATTTTTTTAATCATCATAATCAAGAAAACATTTGCATTTTTTAAAAATTCTTTTCTGTTGTGACATTGTCAATTAAATACCAAGGCTCCTCACAAAAACATTTCTCTTTCTGTATAGCATCCTTGGTTAGTTTTTATTTAAGACATCAGATACCACTTAGACAGTTAAGACAAGTACTGGCAGAGTCCCTATAAAATATGCTCAACACTTCAAATATAAATGTGCTTTAATAAGCACTAGAAATAGAAAGAGATGTTATTAAAAAAAAGATGCAAAATGCTCCTTTATATGTTGACTGAAAAATGAAAGTCTGACAATGTATTTTGAAAGGCTTTATGTTCAAGAAAAGATACTAATTTACATCGAACAATATGCTGAGGAGTGAAGTTGTCTAAATGTGAAGGTTTAAATATATGTCTATATGTAAATTAGCCTGTTACCCAAAATAGTTCCCTGACACTGTTTTTTTTGGTTTTTTTTTTTTTAAATTACAATTAAAATGTTAATGAAATAACACCTTTACCTAATGAAAATATTTATAAGGCACAGTGTTCAGAAGTGGTAATTAGGCCACTGTTACTACTGAAACGACACCTGGGCTCCTGCGCAAGGAACAAACACAATCTTTTCCACACATCACCAAAACCCCTCAAGCCAGTGGAGTTTAAGATTGCATTTAAAGTATTTAAAAAACTGCAGTAACACCACATGATAGACAAAACCAAAGGATACAGTACAAAAGAGTTGGAACAAAACATTAACCCTTACACAGCATATTTTAAGATTAATTTTATTGTGAAGGAGAAGCATGTTCTGTGAATACGGAAGACTGAGACCCTCCGCAGCTTTCCCGTCCCTCTGCCTGGGGTTTTTTTGGTCACTGAGGTTTACAATTACAGTACTGGACCAAAACATGAAAATCACTGTAGTTGCAACTGCTTTAACTAAACCTGTATTACTGTAGTACAAATAAAGCTTTAATAACCTTACACATTTTCATCCACGTTAAATAAATACGCTTATCATGCCTAAAATACTTACTGGGGTTGGCATTAGAGCACATTACTCTGAACCTACCCTCCCCCATAGGCACAATGTATCAGGCACTGATTCAAAGGTTACTCAGCATGTCAAAATCGGAAATCTGATTAATCACAGCCCCACAGTCTGAAACGAAGGCGACAAGAGTGACTGACCTCCCTTTTTAACATATTTTTCCCCCCACTATGAATGAGCCAGCACCTCTCAGTTGAGAGGACCGAGAGCGTTTCGCACTCAAAGAGCAGAGCGACTCCCCGGGCTGGAGAAGCCAGCGCTGACACCGCGGGCGTCTGCCCGGCCTCGTCTCCTGGTCTTCCTTCAGCGCCTGATCGGCATCAAGATTTACAGGAGGAACTGCTGGTATGGTAACCGTAACAACAGCTTTGGAAAGGAGACTGTAAAACACTTCATGCTGAACCACGAGACCATTTTTACTAGTTAAAAAACTCAGCACAGATTTGCAGATTGTTACTCAAATTTGCACCCTTTTTTTTTGGGGGGGGAGGGGGGGGGCAGGGGATTTAAACAATACAGAAAAATAAGAACTATTTAGCAGAAGTCTCCTCAAGTCAAAAAGATGTAATTACCCAGGGGAATCCCTCGAGAAATTATCGAGTTTATCATACTCTTTTCATTGTGGTCAAATTCCAAGTTTTGGAAACAAATTACTGGATGTTCAACACAGTCATTTTAAAAATTGAACTGCCCAATCTGGTAAGGCCAAAAGAAAAAAATATATCAATATAGGAGACTATTAGCCACACCTTATTGGATATTGGAGACTTTGCACTGAAAATCCTGCACCCAACATCGGTTCTTCTGATTCCTAAGAAAAATTTCTGGTTTATACCTTAAGTACTATTACCTGCTTTAATTCTTATAATTAACAGATCGCAAACAAACTACTCAGTCCTGAAATTCCTGAACTTCTGATACAGCAGATACTCATTGCCTATATCTTACTGAACGAAATTTCTGTTTTAGAACAAGAAAATATATTCTAAATTCTACACCAACAGCGACAGCACATAAACTCAACCAACAATAAATGCAAGGAGTTAAGACTGTCTTACTGGATACAAATCTTTCAGATGAAAGACTTTGCGATACACATATTTCAGTGCTGTTCTCATGCAATTCTGGGCACTACTAACTTACAACAGCTGATAATGCCCAAAACTTCCTTAAAGACTTTATGATAGCAAAAGGAAAACAAATATTTTAATGTGCCTTTTGGATTCATCTTTGAGATGTTTATGAAGTAAACCCCAAAATTCCGTCACTATCACACCAAGTATTTTTATAGGACAATCAGGAGAGCAATAGTTTATTATTCTTGTTCATTCTTCAACTAAATCACATTTTGTTAAAAGGCAAAATTGATAAAAAGTTGAATATTAAAAAAATCTGGCTTCTGTTGCTATATCCATCGCATGATATATTTGAAAAAAATAAGGCATAATCACAACACAAAATTTAAGACTTTTTTTTATTCTTCCCTATGCTATGGATGTTAAAGCACAGGCAGCAATTACTATAGACAAACAGCAGGAGTTTCTATTTTGGACATTCACAGCTCACATTACACCAAATCACCAACATAGTCAATCTCCAGAAGTGCCCTACCCACCAGAACCTCATTCTACTCACAAAAACAAACGTCAGGACCAGAAAAGATGGCAGCAAAGAGGCACGACTTGATCCTATCTAGGCTTAAGCCTTATCTTTTTCCAAAGAGCTCACATTTGAAGCATCGTTTTGAAAGATTAAATCATCTTGTAGTGAAAAGCAAAGAAGCTGGAGAGTATTACCTGCTGAATTGCTTTGAGCAATTCGGAGAGAGATGCTTGAGAAGCAATTTAATAGTCAGATAATACGACTTATAACCCATGCAGGTCCATAGGTTTTAGTAAAGGATGCCCAGGATGACAGCTGCAACTGGGCCACTGTTTCTCGCCTTCAAGAAACAAAAAAAAAAGAAAAAAGAAAAAAGGAGAGCGCACATATTAGCTTGTAATATTACATTCACACTTTTAATCATGCACATACGACTCCATTAGCAAGTAAGAAGGTGATTAAACAACGTGATCTTAGACCCTTGCACCGCATGCCGGCGGGGAGGCAGCAGGCGCTGGGTGGGTGCTCCTGCGGGGCGTGGGGACGTTGGTGGCTCACCCAGCAGATGGCACCGGAGCCACACAGGCCGCCACGGAAATTAGGACAAACTCCAGCCAACACAGCATTCCGCCTTGTAAGCAGAATTAGGGTTATTTTGAAACAGATGGGCTCTAGAGAAGCTGCTGCACTGAATATTAGAGTTGTTTATTGTCTGGCTGGTTTGAAACCCGGGGATTATTTGCCAGCACCTAGCAGTTTGTCTGTCACATCAGGTTTCATCAAAAGGCAAGCAAAGTGAAAGCCAGTGGAATACGTATATACTTTTTTTCTATACTAAGCCAGTCCTAAATTCATAGCTTAAGTTGCTATTGCATACACTGCTTTGCAGCAGAATGTCTGTCCTGACAAGACTAACCGCATAGCCAACATCTTAACCCTGAGGCTGAACAGCTAACACAGACAACTTCTATACAAGACTCCTCTAAATTTTGTCTATCTTCCTATTAAGTAAGATTTGTCTACTGTTGCTCTCATTTTATGCATCTGCAATACAACGCCGTCACCCTTGGACACACACAACACACTTTGAGGCTTTTCACTGCAACAGTGGTCAGCTCAAAGCCACCTTCCCCAGACCTTTTTCACACATTCTCAGCACTTCAAATACTAAAATACAGTTACCTGATGCGTGATCTAGAAGAGCAGACAGGAAGAGGTGAAAAAAACTAACATCTTTAGTGACAACAATTCATCACATAGAATATTTCGATGGAAACAACAAAAAAACAACCCAACACAAAACCAAAGAGGACAACTGTTTCCCCAAAGAAAGCACACAGGTGAAAGGACATACTCCACATCACTGGAATTAAAAGTTGTAGCTGCATCAGTCTAACAGATAATTCTGAACCGCTCTTCCGAATGACATGTGAACCTCCAGCCACACTCACTGCAAAGGCAAGCAGACCCCTCCACAAAGGCTATTTCACAGAACGCCCAGCGACTGACCTGGCTGCAGCACAGCCAGCCTTGTTTGACAGCAAAGCAAAACCTCCGCAGCCAGCTGGCAGCATGAATGAGCCATCCATTCCGTCTTCACCTACACACTGCACTCTGATCATCAAGATCAGCCATAAGGACAGTTTGGAACATGCCATCCTACCAGTGTAATAATAATACCTGTAGAACGTGTGTGAAGTGTGCGTTTTTTGCTCCTCTGCATGAAATTCAGCATAAGGAAGAAAAATCCACTGTCATCTTACAGGACGAGCCAAACAGACAACATCTCCATGTAGGGTTTTAGTTCCGCTTGCAATACAAGCCACAGAAGTGCCACAAACACACTCACTTGATTTTTGCTCCACTCTGAAGTGATGGCCTAAGCTTTAGGTTAGATAATAGGCTTTGCAAGAGAGTTTCTGTAAGTTTCAGGAAGAATTTCCCAAGCTCCCAAACTGTGAAAGTCTGACTAGTGGAAATATGCAATTAGGTCCTTGATAAATACTGCTGCTGCTAGATAAAAGAAGGCGAGTGCAGCAAATAAGCAGTGATGGTATTACAAAGCATGTCTGCACTTCTTTTTCATGCTAGCTGTAGTTGTGTTAAAGAAGAATCTAGAATATTCCAGTTAAATAGCTTACAATTTTCAGTATCACTATCTGCCCTGGCACTAGGGAATGTGGTACCCATACAAAAAACCCCAAGCTATACAAACACTGACATACACAGAAAAAGAACAAACACTTCTCATTTCCAAAAAACTCTTACTTTTGTAGAAGCTTTATTGCAGAAGGTAATCCCAGACAAGCAATAATCTCTTTTCCACACAGTGAAGGGCATGCAGCTAACCAAAACGGAGAGAGCCCTGATCTGGATGAAACAGCTGGCTTGTACCAAGAGGAGAGCCCTTAACAGGTGCCTCAGATCTAATCATTTCACATCCAAGCAAACAGAGATAATCCTGGCTTTGATTTTCCCAGCCTTTGAAAGGTGAGAAAGACAGTAAGTCTATACTTAGCAGAGCCAAGGTTCAGGTATTATGTCTTAGTTTGAAGCAAATGCATTGTGGGATTTCCTCCTCTTTTTCTTGAAACAATGGTTTTCTGCAGTCAACAAATTACTCAAAGACTGTTAGCTTAGGTCCTCACAAACGCAGGACTGTTAGGATCACCTCGCGTAGACATCACCACGTTATACAGCTTAATTGCTTCACTGCATCTTCTGTATTATCATTTCATTTGATTACATACCAGATTGCCAGCATCTGTACCTGTGTCACTGTCAAAAGAGTAAGAGAAATGCTGTATTCGTTGGCCTAAGAGCTCACACATCCGGCAAACTCTTCCAATCTTTCTAGCCACTGTTTCGAGTCTAAATACAGCTTACGTAGTCAGCAAAGCTATGAAAGCTTCAAACCTTTCTTCTAGGAAATGCAGACAGTATAGAGCATCTGTCTCTCTACCTTAGGTAACCTTCCTCTGGCTCCTAAAAGGAAGGTTACTTTTCTCTTCCTGAAATGAAGAGAAGGAAAATATGAAAAAAAGTATGGGAAGATGAGCACATACAGAACCGTCCAGTAAAGACCTCCTCAAGAGAAGCGCTGTTGATGTCCTTTGGGGGTCCCAGGATGACAGCCTTCAAGAAATACATCAAGACTGTTACAATAGGTGCCAAAGATTTATAGTTAATTTATTGATACTACTAAGCAATAGTGGTTTGAAAATATTTGATCAAATGCCATAACAACTTAGAATACTGGCTTTCATTTATATCAGTTTCATATAATGTATTTCTTCCATAAGTAGTATAGCCCTGCTGACTATGTTACAACATCGGGATGCAAGTTCACAAACTGCTCTTGGGGCTGCTACAGATTAGACAAAGTACTACATTGCTGTATCTGTGGTATACACCTGACTTCCCTTGCCTTTTAATACAAAAATACCAACATTTAAAGTGTTCTATTTGAGAAAATGGGAGGTCCCTCAGTTTATAAACATCTAAACATCCAATTTTAACGCATAACTGACCAGATATTTTTGGTGCATGTGGAATTGGAAGAAGTAAACTGGAGGGCAAGGAGAAGCTAGATGCTCAGTGTCGCTATAGTTCTTTTATATCTTCCAGCCAATGAGTAGTTAAGCCTTAAGGCTAGTTTAACCAACTTTCTTCTGATTTATTGAGTTGTGCAGAGAATCCCAAGGAAAAGCAGTGCACATGCAACATCACTTTTCCTCCTCATACTTTACAAGGACTAGGAGGCATGGCAGGGGGGTTGGAACTAGATGATCTTTAAGGTCCCTTCCAACCCAAACCATTCTATGGTTCTATGAGTCTGTAAAGAGTTGAGGCAAACGAGACACTCACAGCAGCCTTTTCCCTGTTTTATGTTGCACTAGAAGCCAGACAGGAACTGCAATTGGAAAAAAAAAACCCTGTAAAATGGCAAATCTGCTTTTATTCTCTCATCTCCTTCCCCTCTGCAAAATGCAGACACGCTATACAGTCTGACAAATTTGGCTTTTGGCACTTATCACCGTCCAATTTTTTCCTATCCAGCTCCAAGCAGACCACATTTAATAGCCTACGCTATTGTTTCTAACACTGCCCTTTAAGTTTCTGTCATTGTATGAAAGAATTTTGTCATGCTATGAACCAAACTATTCTTCCTGGTGCTGCTAACATTCCTCATCTACAGACTTGAGCATAGCAAAGTGGTAACGAAGAGAAATGGAAGTCCAACTACTGCTTCTGTGCTGTGCTTTGGAATGGCTGACAAATGAAAAATCAAATTAGCAGGAATTTAGTTGTGGCTAATGAATTTAGAAGGAAAGTAACATACAATTAATCCAGAGACAACTAGATCGTTAGAAGAGCAAGCGAGATCAATCTTGAACACCAAATCTTGATTGTTTTTAAAACAGATGATAAAACTGAGAAACACACAAACCCATTCCCTACAAAACGTCTGATATTTTGTTTTGGTTAGGAAAAGAGATGGCTAAGTCTTAATATGGGTACCTTAATCCCTTCATACATGAGGATTTTAAAATTTATTTTAATCACACTTCAAATTCTCATCTTTGCTGTATCCATATCACTAAAATAAAAAACTCTTATTAAAGTAACAAAAGTTGTTAAAAGCACATTGGTAACATTTTTAGAGACCATCAGTCCTGCCTCAGAATAAGCCAAAAGCTACTGCACACTCGGATCATGCGTTTGCAACTCAACACTATAATGCAGAAGTAAGAGGATACAGAACCACAGAACGGTTCGGGTTGGAAGGGACCTTAAAGATCACCTAGTTCCAACCCTGCTTCCCTTGGTTGGTTTGTTAGTGCGTATTCACTAGTGTTTCGACATATTTTCCAATTCCATCCTCCAAATAATATTTAGACATTCATTACTTTATGAAATTACTTTATGACTTGTATTTTATTCTCCTGCACTGTTTTTACAGTAAGTTGCACAGACCAAGTAAAGAACACTGTCAAAAATACAGTGAAGTAAAGCACTAAAAATGAAATCTAAGGCAAGGAATGGAGCAAGAAGAAAACAAACAGGATAAGGAGTTACATAAAATAGAACCGAAAAGGATGAAAGTTTCTCTGGGCAAAAAGAAGGAATACATGCAAATGAAATTTCATCACTGCTACACAGTTGCTTACAGTTATGAAGTTACTCACAAGTTATGTCCTTACCAGTGTTTTAACATGCCTATTCTTGGCAAATATTTTTGTGTGATGTTACAGTAATTGGTTCAATGCTTCTGAATTGTAAAGCTCACAGGGAAGTTCTGGTCCTTTCTGGATCCTAAAAACGAGACCAGTGAAAACCCCAAACACAAAGCTCCCCTGCTCAATAGTTTAAAAAAAAAAAAAAGAATAGTTACATTTCATTGATTATCATTAAATACTTTAATAAAAAGTCCCTTGTTTGATATTGCTAATGTGCTTGATGACTTGGTAAAAAAATGTGCATAAAGGTCACATCACAGAGTCACACTAGAAGACTTTTTCTTTCTGAAACCCAGCTCATATTCCTCTTTTTATAGCTTGACTAAACTGTTTTTAAAAACTAGTTCAACTAAACTGGTTTAAAATAATTTAGCTGGTATCTTTCTCATTCCCTCAGAGATTGCTGTGCAGCCTAACACAGTTAGCTACTAGGAAGATATCCTTGCAGTGTTCTGTGGTATTCTTCTTCCTTGGTCATTAAACCCTCTAAAAATTCTCTTCCAAGTTGTCAGGTCTTTCAAGTTCTTTAGCTAAATCTATGTGTAATTTGTAGCTTAAAGTGATCTGATTGTAAAATGAAGCATGATTTGTTGCTAGAGCCATAGAAACCAGAGCTAGAAAGAACCTCAAATGATTACCTAGTCCATCTTCATGGCACTTGTCACATTCATGAGAAACTTTGGTTTAACCTTAAAACCCACAAAATTCTTTGCTAATTTATGCCATTACTTATCATTATTAACACCTAACTTAAATCTCCACTGATGAAGTAACATCCTTTATTTCCTGTTTTATAAATTGTAGTAAATATACATTCCCTTCCTCTCTGCAGATACTTTTAATGTATTTGAAGATTTGTGTATTACTAGATATCTTCTACCTCCTATCTCATAAAATATCTTCTTTTCAGTTGTGTTTTCTAGATCCCCACTTAATTCTTACTGCTTTCCCCCTCTGATGCTCCAGGCGCTTCTCATCCTTTCCAAAAGAAGCGCTAAAAACTTGATGCAGTGCTACATAGAGGTCTCATTAGTACTGAAGAGCACAGAAGCATGTTTGCAGATAACATGCCTATTCACAGTGAGGCAAATGCTACAGAACATGACATTCTTCGTCCATGTTACGTCATTGGTTATACCTACTAGCATGCAGAATACCAAACAGAATTGCTTCCTTCTTTTTTGAGACAGCCTTCCAATCTGTCAAGGTAACTCTTAATTCTCATCCTGTGTTCCAGTGTTTCTGGATACTCATCTTCAAATAACTGAAAAAGTAAAAAGTGCTACCTAATGAGTCTTAGTAGATCCAAAATCCTGAATACCATCAGGACGAGAAATAATTTTGGCAAATTATTTAATTATAAACAGTAATTCCTTTATTTAATAAGGCAAGTGGGCTTTGGTTTTCCATTTAAAACTGTTGTTAAAAGCTATCCAGAAACTGAACCGGTTGTTTGGTTTTTTTTTCAACTACATTTTAATTTTCATCCAAACATTGCTTCACATTAAGTTGATTTAAAAAGTACTAAACAAATGCATTATTCATCCTTTATAGTATCATCAGTCATAGAAATGTGTTAAAAAAACTGACTAAATGAATGCTTAAGCTATGTAATTGCTTGAATGAATAACAACAAAAAGTACCAAGTTATGCTGATCTGAATCACCATTCTTCCCGCTTTGAAAAAATACACTGAAAGCTAGATTTAAATTATTTCAGGCTCGTCAAGCCTAGGTGCTAGCCACACCGTTTCATGTACTACAGGATATAAATGGTACTACATATCCTCTGCCAAGTCACTGAAAGACTTGACAAGTGCAGACATTCACCACCACCTTGCAACGCTCTAACTGTGAGCCACATCTGAAATACCTAACTGAGCTATGATGGCTAATGAATCCTTTGCAGAAAGGACCGTATTTGTCCGTACTCAAACTTGCTGAATGTAACTAACTGCATTAGCAAAACTTCTTGAGCTAATGAAACTAAGGCTTTTTGATCAGAGCTGGCTCACGTCCAACCAGCTTTTGGGGCAAGCTGAGCTTGTTCACCTATGTCAGCAAGATTGCACAGCTGTATTAGAGTGAATACGAAAGACAATTGTCCCAAATATTCCTTTTGAGCATAATCCTAAAACCTACTGCTGCAGACTGACAACAGCAGAGAATCTATGTAATGCTCAAAATAATTACAGATTTATTTTTAGATGCAAGCTAGAGACTCCAGACAGAAAACAAAAAGTATAAAATACAGTTGGCCTTAGGACCTCAAGGATGCAGCCACGATGTTTGCCAACAAGACATAATATGGAGTATATATTTTTCTTGAAACTACCAGAAATGACTGATTTACTCAGTCAGACATCAGAAAAATGTTCAGAACATCATTTTTAAGAGAGTCCCAATGAAGAAAATGTAGGCTATACCTAGTCTATAGAATTAATCCAATGATAAAACAAGAGTTAAAACAGTAAATCAGGGGTAATTCCAAGATTAGGAATATTCACTGACCTTAGTTTACCACTAAAAGCATCCCCAGACTAAGTTTGTTAACATTCATAAGAATCTTAGTATATATAAAATCACATTTGGAAAAAAACCACACCACTTTGTTTTTCCTTTACTGCATTTTTGCTTGGCTAACAAAGATGCACAACAACAAAGACTCCAAACAATACCCACTTCCCAATGTCAAGACTAAGAAACTCGGACAGACAGATGGAAACACCAATGCAGACTAAAGCCACTCCACAGCAACTACTACTTTCTCCAAAGTGGAAGAGAGTGCTTTTATGTAGCCCACACACAGCTTCTTCTAATTATGCCCACAGCTGTTAAGCAGAACTGCCTGTTCTCCAGCAAGGTGACCCTGCCAACCCCACTGTGAAAGAACAACATTTGTTCCTTTGAGAAAGACTTCAGTTTACTGGGGGGGGGGGGGGGGGGGGGGAGGAGGGGATATAGAAAAAAATCCAGAGACCACTAAGTCAGTCAGTGAAAAGACTCCCATTTGTATCACTGAGTCTTGGATCAAAACCCCAAGAACAGCCTCTACGTCCATATGCAAACCATGCTTTAGTAATAGATGTAGTGGGAATGTAAGAAAAACATCTCTAGCTACAGTAAAAGATTTGACTATTTCTTTAATAAAGTGTTTTCTTCCTATTTCAGTTTTCTTTGGCAGTTGAAATTTTTGCAAGGAAACCATCCAAAAGAAAGCTGCATTGGCAGTACCTTCAAAAATGTTCGCATATTTAGAAAGTCACAGGAAAAAAAAAAAAAAATCAGCATTCTGTATATATTTTAGCATGAAAATCTGAATAAATACTTTTTGTCAGTACTGTATCCAAAACACAGAGCAAAATAGTCTTGAAAAGCACGATGTATTGGGATGTCAAGCTGAATTGGAAGTTACGTTCTAAGTTATTCTCATCATACTAGTATCACAATGCTTCAATGATTTCTACTTTTAAAATGTTTCACATTAATAAGTGCAAACACGTTATCACCCATATGGAATGAAACCCTACTTTTAAATTAACAGTGTCTGTCTTTTTATCCCTATAACATATAACTCAGGAAACACTGCATCCGAGCAAGCCCAAAACTTTAGGCAATGTTGTATGCAACAACGGACAGAACTTTTTCAGGAAAGGCAGATGAGAGAAATGGGCAACAGCGTCCCATTCGTTTGCATACCAAATCTTTATATAAATATACTTTGGATCAAAGCCTGGGTTCTGTTAGTGATACTTTAGCAAAACACACCTTAGCTCTTCCAGTTTACTAATAAACTGTTGAACTACTTTTCTTCTGTATGCAGAAGTTTCAAAGTCAAGAGGAAAAGGACGCACACAGAACTCCTGAATAATGAGCACGAAGGGAAATAGAAAAAGCAAAGAACGAAACTACTAAAGACCATACAAACAGTTTGCACATTTTCTAGTGTTGATTTGTCCATCAAAAGCATTCTCTTAGTGCATTTTCCTCCAGATACCTGAAGGAATGCTCTCCACACACTCAAAGGGAATAGTGCCTCTCCTAGAAGAATGCCAAATTGTCTGTATGGATTCATGTACAGTAATAATAATAATCCTAAAGGCAGGAGAAATGAAGAAAAATGTGTAGCACTGAGGACAAGAGGAAGTAAAGGAGAAACTAATTTCCCCAGTTATGCTAATTCTATGGAAGTCTTTACACAATTTAAAATCTTGAACACGCTATCAATATTGAACAAAACCTTTATCAAGTACCCCCCATGTCTCTTCTCGAGCCAAGTACAATTAGTCCTGTTACCTGGGCTTTAGTATCTGAACCCAGTTAGCATTGCTTTAAAAAATAAAGTAAAAAAAAACCAAACACCAAACCCCCACCAAAATCCTCAAAATTTAGGACATTAGTGCATTCTTCTTTTTTTAACCACAGAGACTAAAGGAAACAATTATTCAATACTAATACTAGTACTAATACAAATACAAAACCCAGTATTTCCAAAATACTTATGCACTACTTAAAGGCACACAGCAGTATCTTTAAAGGTCAAGTTTGTACAAAGCTTAAAACAACTACTGTTACATGCACTGTAGCATTTCAGAAGGAATTAACTAAACCAAATTTTTGATTTAAGATCTCTAATCTAGACCCAAAAAAATACAGCTTGTTGACACACAAGTACTTGAGACCTGGATTTGAAGGAATCACCAATTTTGGTTGTCCATCCCACTAAACTTCCCCCTACTGCACTACTACTGAAGGAGAAATAGTTGAACTACAAACAAAGATGCTTCTGAGTTCTCAATTTTCAGCCCAATATTTTTCATCCAGTACAATATTTTTTCGGCAAAGTTAAATGAACAGCAGTTTAGATAACAAAGAGCGGTAACTGTGCTTCACTTGTCTGAACCTAACCTGTTTGCCTGTGCAGATGGAGGGTTTTCAACAGAATGATTTCACTGCTTTACAGAACTACTCTTTACACCACGGTATTTCGTAGGTGCTACTTGGCTGCGGTTCTGTTTTAAAAGATAAACCTGTGGTGAAAGGTTTAGTGTCTTTAGATAACTCATGTATAGGACTATAGAAGAGTTTAAATTTGATGCATGTCTTAACACAAATTAGTTTTCAGTTGTGGACAATTGATACCAGGAAATTCTGCACTACGCCACTGATTCTTTTAATACCTTAGTAAAATATGAACACAGTAATTTATAAGAACAGATCAACATTACAGATCCATTATTGTACATTTTGTGGCCTAAAACCCTAATAAATGCATTTGTCCAACTGTGGAAAAAAATTAATTGAAATTACTGCAATATTTTTTGTCCAAGCTACAGAGCAACTGTGATGGTTTAACTGTCATAGAATCATAGAATTGTCTACGTTGTAAGGGACCTCTCAGGTCATTGAGTCCAACCATCTACCTAACACTGACAAAAAACATCACTAAACCATGTCGTTAAGCACCACATCTACCTGTCTTTTAAATACCTCCAGGAAATATTTTTTTTCATAGTTGGAAAAACAAAAGATTAATAAGGAAAGAGAGCCCTACATTTTGATTGTGCTACCTGTTTTTACATCCATTTAGCTGTCTGTTTCAAATTATTTTATGTAATTTTTAGTCACGTGTACCTGTTTCATGATCCATGTAATTGGAAGCAACTGTGAATGTCATGCTTTAGGGAAAACTGCATTGCATTCAAAAGACAGTGCTCACTCAAGCTAATAATTTTTCAAACTAACTTACAGGGAAGAATATCCTAACTGCTCATTAGCACAGTAAATTTCATTTCATCCTTTGTGTCACTAAAACATGTATGATCAATTACATGCTATACATTAGTTTCTTTGTGAAATAAGGCATCTGCCTATAGGCAAGCTTAACCTTTAAGCAGCTTGTTTAAAGAAATATTTTAAGAGTTCAGCTCTAAAGTCTTGCTTTTCCAAACTAAGGTGCTCCTGCAGGTAGAAGAAAAAGGAGCAAAATTAAAGCACTCCTGTGAAACCACTGAAAACAACACCAAAGTATATTTGAAACAATATATGATGATACATTTTCCTGTTTCACTTATCTGTGAGGCTTAAAAACTGTAACTAGGGCTGAAAACAGACACTATCATAGTCTTAAGACTTGGTATGCCAGTTATCTACCACTGAGATATACTTAGATAGAGATGCTATTTAAATTCTATCTCATGTTTCATCAGAGGGCATTCTCCAAATAAAAAAATATTTCCTCTTAAAATTGAAAACTTATCTTTGTCTAAAAAAGCAGACAAGGAATACTTACCTATAGTGATGTAGATTTAAGGCTACAAATGAAAGTTGCAGGTGTTCCACAGTGATATATGAATGCCTTTAAAGTGTGTACTATCTAGTTATTTATAATTTTGTCATTGTTATTTGTATTCTGTTTCAAAAACCATAAATATGGCTCATTCTCACATAACATTTCAAAGTGCTTAGTATTAAAAACTTTGAAGGATTTCTTTCTCAAACTCAAATGTTAGAAGTGATGTAAGATGAAACGTACAAGCGACAGTAAAATAAAAAGTATCTCTTACAATAAAGCTCATTTTAGACCTATTCCTTCCCAAAGGAAGTACTTACATAGGACAACATATTAATATGACTTTGTTAATTTTTAAAAATTAAAGACAGCATGAGCAGTAACTAATTAGCTATCTTCTGCTGACAAACCAGATGGACTAAATGTTATTTTATTGATTTATTTGAAAGCTAAGATTCTCACTATCTTCTGAGGTTTTCAGTACAGTTTCATTGAAATGGGACTGCTCAGATTGCAATCATTTCTAGAACAAATATATTACAGTAACGATCTTGCTGTAGAAAATGTATTTTTTTTTTAAAGTTTCTAGCTTCACAATGTTCAAGGAAAGTTAGACAGAACTATGCTTAAAGAACAAAGATGAACACAAAAATGAAGATACGCAGGAAAAAAACCAACCACTTAAAACCAGCCTAATTTCCCTAAAAGTCTGCACTTCTACTTCCCAGGTGACTCTTACAACAGATGCAAACTTAATAAAGCAAAAAGCTGTTTTTACTTAAAAAAATATGTTAATGAATTTCTCAAACTAGAAAAGCCTTTTCCTATCACAGTCTTGCCTCATCTACTGCCTTTTTAAAACTATCTTCCAGATAACACGACATGTTCTTCGTAATAAAAAATAGGATCACAGAAGGTGTGAAAGTAAAAGTGATGATGATTTGTCAAGATATCCACTTTCATATTTTGCCTGGTCTTTCTCTGACAGCCATAACATAGTGGTGTTAAATTAATTTTCTGAGTAGAGATTTATGAATGGTGCTCTGCATTTTAAGTCTTGCGATTACAGGAAGAGGCTTCTGTATCTTTTTCCTAATGAATGCTTCCGTGCACCCAGGGAGTGCAACAGAATACCACGATTATGAAAAAGAAGGAAAAAGACATTGACAGATATTTAGTCAGGTTATTATTTTTGTTAAGATTAAATGTTACAGCTTCACCAAATTGAAAAGAAATCTCTCAGATTTCTTATGTTAAGAAGCACCTAAAGCCCTTGGCTGAATTCCCAAAGGAATCCATATTGACATGCAACAGATTAAAGAGGAAGCAACGTTTGATATTAAAACATATCTCAATACCAGAAAACATATACTATGTTCATTTCAGCCCTTTATTTTATCACTTCAATATAAAAAATTTTCGTAACTGCGTGATGTAAATTTTATACACGATGCTCAACGTGCTGTCAGTCCTAAACAGGTTTTCCCTCAAGTCTTCAAGTTTTCAGAAGCTGAGAAATAGATTCTACAAAGTATTCTTTCCCTCTTGATTTCACTTGCATTATAAAAAGATAAAATACATTCTAACAACGTGTACATTCTAATGAAAGTATTTCATACTAATTTAACTAATAAATTTCAATTAAAAACAAACACCATTTTTCTTAGGTCTTTCAGCTAGCTAGAATATAAGCTTCCTTTAAGGTAGAAAAGGACAGCATGAAAAGTAAGAATCAGTACATTGCTTGTCAATTAAATTTGTATAAAAAGCAAAATATACACACAGAGAAAGTTTAAATATTGGCAACATCGATTCGTCTATTATACCACTTCATACTGCATTTTAGAGTATTGTAAGATTTCTTTGGCAAACTTAGTTTACTTCAAGGTTTTTTGTTATAAAAGCATCTGTTTTACTACAGTAGTAGGAAGATAATCAAACAGTAAACAATTGTGAATAAATGTAATTACACGAACAGAATGCACTCTCTGAAAATTCTACCAGAAAACTTTTACCTGCTTCCAAAGATGACTCCAAAATACTGAAAATAATGAACAATACATCTTTCTTCCCCACCCCACCTCCCCCTTCTTGGTATAAATCATAACTTAAAATATAGAATACAATAAAATTCCTACCTCTTTCATTAAGACTGTTTAGCACTGCCCTTTCCAGCTGTTCTTCTTCAGTGAGCCCACCTGTATAATCATAATAGCTCCTTGGCGCTCTGTATTGGTAACCTGGAGAGCCATAATAGTCTGTAAAATGAATACAAAATACAGAAAATAAACTGCTGCTACTGTAGGAGACTGAAATTAGATGTTATCTTTATGCTATCTTTCTTATACAAATTATTTTAATTTGGAAGAGAAAAAAATTATTAGGATTCAATTACTTATACAATATATGCCATGAATCAATTTCTAATTTACAAAGCCAGACTATGGTAACAGGAGAGAGAAAAACAACAGAAAAAAGATGGATCAAACATCTCAGTTTTTTTTCAATCGTTATAAATAAGTGGCATAGAATTGCCATTATTAAGAAGTTTCACACAGAAATTGAAAAACACTTTTCATCAGCTACTTTTAACATTTAATTGTCAGTACTTGGACACCTTATTAATGTCACTAGAACAGCAACAACAAAACAGGTAGGTTTCAGGCTTTTCCCCACCTTTCTCTCCCTTCCTCCCAGTGCCCATAAACAATACATGCCAGTGTCATCATAAATTCAAACAATGTTTGGACCTAGAAAACACATGGGAAAAGATTCCTGCAAATTTTTGCAGTAATATAGAATATCTGCCCTGGAAAAAACCCACACCATAGATCTCACTGAACGTCACAATCACTGTATGTTGCCTGCTCTACCACCAACCAAGAATTTCTGACCATTGGCAAAGTTTGTCAAAAATAAGCACAAAGAAACCATCATGCACCCAAAAAAAATAGGATTTAAAAGAAAAAAATTACTTTGCTAGAGAATTGAGGAAGACTCCCTTCCTTCTAACACAATCTGATCTTGCCTGAGCACAGAAAACCTAAACTGAGAAAAACTAAGGAGAAAAGTCCCACTTTTCTATTCCATTTTTGCATCTTCGAAATACAAAGCTTTGGGCGGTATTTTAATTTCTCTTCTAGACAGCTGGACAGGGGATTTTGAATAACCATTGTACAGAAATATAGCCAGTTCCTTCCAACTGATAGAAAATGTACACAAGTTTTTCAAAATGAAATAACTGGAAATATTTTTGTATGAAACAAATACAGCATGCCATTTCCCTTTATCTGCAGATTACTAGCATCAATGATAGTCTTGTATTATCTCATTAGTTATATGGATTCCGTGTGCAAACTTCTTGTGGAGTTTCTGTGATTAGAAACAAGCACAGACTATGAAGTGAGGACATACAAATAACTTACTTTAAAAAAAATCATTGTGTTAAAGAACCTTAGGACAAATAAAGATAGCAATACCATATCTTAGAGTAATACAGGAAAAGCAGGAAAAACTAAACAGTGACTGCACACTACTCTGCACAGAAGTATATATATTCCTCTGTGTCTTTGCAAATATACCTCCATATATTTTATATACATGTGTATGTGCACAGAAACATATGTATGCATATATACATTATACACACAGAGGAAAAAATGTAATTCTGTCTGTTTGCAAATTTTTCTTTTTTGGAACGTAGAGCTAACACTGGGAGATTTTTCATACATCTGCAGTGACACACTTTGTCTTAACCTCCAGTAACCTGAAATTCTGCCATTTCTCAAGTGATCATCAACCCCTTTGCGTTAGAAAAGATTATTTTTATTTTTTAATCTGTACAGTCTATTACAGGCATACTTTTAAAAAACTTTAAAAGCCTTTAAGTCTTACTGGCTACATTTAAGAGACATAATTCTGCTGAAAAATAAAACTGGCTGCAGGATACCATTTAGCTGATAAATATATACTGTTTGGATGCAATCTTCATATATACCCCTCATTCCCCTCTCCCTTATGTTAATCTGAATGAACATTTTCTCAGCTATAAATTCATTTTCTGGTGTCTTCAAAACCACATACACGAAGACTATCAAAATTCGGATACTAAAAGCATGAAATTAGCTGATGAAAGAAAAAGGATGTCATATTTTAAGTTTGTTCTATTGCTGTAAATTTTTCTGTGTTTAATGTTTTACACTGTCATCAAATTGTAAGTGTTCAGAAAGCCATAATCTTTTATTTTAAAAACGAGGAATAGTTCAGTAACATCGACATGTTCAAGGTGTTCCTATTAATCAAAATAAATGTCCTAATACTTTATTCATGGACTGCATTTAGAGAAAATGTAATTCATTTACTAAATGTGTTAAAATTACACTTAAAATTATTTTTTTTTCTAAAGCTCTTTCCTTGTACTGTTTCATAAAATCTCTTCTCATTATAACTTCATCTATTTTTCTATTGAAATAGGTATTTAAAGGCAGATAGCAATAAATCAGCAATACCAGAAAATGAAAAATTAATCAAGGTAAGGATGTACTGTATATGCATCATTAGCCTATAACACTACAGAGAGTTTTCTTAATTCGCAGATAGCCAAGTTTATTACATATATGATACACCAAGCAAAAGGTTACATCTTCCATAAGGACTTCTGCAAATAGCATGAAAGACAATTACAAAGCATATAAACAGGGAATGAACATAAGAAATAAACATAGTTTTTAAATTGCAGTAGTAAGTCATTTTAGAGAAATTAATTTAGTACAAAAAAGTAAAATATGTATTTACATCTAAAGCCAAGCTTAGAAGACAGGATAATTCAGGTTAACCCTCTCCTTTACCTCCCTTTTGTCCACAACTACTCAAAGCAACAGCATGGCTGCTTCAGGGACTGCCCAAGACATGCAAAAAACCCCAGACTTCCTTGTTGTCAGCATACTAAACTTGATGTAGGTGCTAGGTAGACCCCCATAATTCTAGATATATTACATGAAATCTCTTCCTGTTTAAGAAGAGCTGGAAAAGAAAAGGTAGAGGGCTATTCAGAATCTGCTCCAATTCCACACGGGTGATCTTTTACACCCACCAAAGCTCCAAGCAGCTGGTGGTCGTACAGTGGCTGCAGCAGATTATGGAGTCAAAATGTCAAGTACAAATTCTAATCTTAATCAGCCATTAAAGTACCTTTTCTGATATAAATCTTTAGAGTTTCCACTCACCCTGCTATAGTGGAATACGGAAGGAAGATTCAATCTCTACGACCATGGAATACAGAGCAGCACGCCTGGGCCCTGGTGGACTGAACAGTAACTGTAGCTGGGTGAGTATCTTTAACTGGACTGAGACTGCCAGTCATAAGCGTGTGCTCGCTACATAGTTCGTGTTCACATATTATTTCATTTCACAATATTAATTGCATTTTACTTGTTTACTGCCCTTTAGATCAAGTGGTTTTTGACTTGAGAACTGGAATAATGAAAATCCTGGGTAAATACACTTTTAAGTTACAACAATCTTTGATGCTGTTGGTAAGGGAAGTAGGTCAAGACCTTTTTGTCAGGAATTACAAAAAAATTCTTCAAAAATATTCAAGGGCCCATTAATTTCGTTTATGGGGATTATTTAACATAATGATTTTATATTTTTAGGTAATGAATTTTAGATAGATCATGGAAGACAAAATTCACCATGGAAAATAAAAGCAGCACTAACCTTAGCTCACTGTGGCAAAGAGTAAGCGCATCTCACTTATAAAAGATTATTAAAAAAAATAAAAAACCCTGCACGACTAAACCTCAGAGAACAGTAAGAACGATCAAACGTACGAAATAGTTTTCATATAAGCAACCATACAGACCACAATTTTCCAACCACAGAGAAGAGACGACTTTGGTGAGTATCGTACTGAAGTCTATAAAACCATAAAGAATATGAAGAAACTACATAAAGAATGAAGGTTTGGTTTTCTTTCCCAAAGAAGAATTAATGTGCACCAAATGAAATTAGCAGTTAGCAGGTTCAAAACAAACAAAAATGACAGATTCTACACCAGGAAGTAAACTGTGAAATTCTCTGATGTTGTAGGTGTTAAAAAAGTTCACGCCAATTCAAAGAGCTTTTGACATATTCATGGAAGAATAATCCATCACAGGCTATTAAAGCCAAAATTCCCCCATAAAACTTTCTGCTGAGAACATCTTTAAGCCACTACACACTGGCAGATATTTGAGGGAGTTATCACTATATATTTATCCTGTTCTTACAGCAGATGCCTAGGAAGGGTATAAATCACTGCAGGAGATAGGATAAAGTCAGCTATACGTCCCTTAGCTTTGATCCAACAGCCCGTCCCACAACTGGCTCCTCTTCCGTCCCTCCCAGACAAGGCCTCCACCTATTATTTCTATACACTCCATATATGACTTAATGTTCTGCATGAGAAGTGAATCAAACATGCTACATTCGAAGTATGCCAGTATTCCAACTATCCATCTATATACTGTGATGATAACCTAAATCTATTTTGGTGAGGAGTGGGCTTTTTGCATATAAATTACTTGATTTACAGAAAGTGCTCAAAGGAAGAAGTTCCTTGTCGGAGTGGGGAAAAAACCATCCTAGAATGGAACTGATAAATTTGCCATATCAGGGCAGAAGTATCAAGGTTCAACGGGCTGCTTTCAGTAGATATAATTTCCTCCCTGCTGCACCTTCTGCAAAAGGAATAGTATTTCCCCAGAGTAGCATTTTATGAAGTCATGATCTTAATTTGAGGTTTAAAGCGTCTTGTACAAGAAAATACATCCACAGTTCCCTAAAAAGGAAAAGTGATACATGGCCAGAGAAGTAATAAGTTTAGCAAGTGTACTTATGTGCAGAATATTTTGTATATCATATATGTTTCCATTTAACTAGCTCCTCTATAGGTTTCCTATCATTAGAAAGATTGATGTCCCTATTTTTAAAGATGGAATAAGACTTCAGGTAAGTTGGTGAGTGTACTCACCTGAATAGTAGTAGTCCCTTGGCCTGGCAGGGTCAGTGAATGAAGAAATGCCACCTAAATATAAAAATAATACGTGTACTATTAGAATAAATTAAACACATTGTGTATCTTCATAAAATACAAAAACAAATTTGAATTAAGTCTTTCTTTCAGAGTCTGTTTCTTAAGATATAAATATGAAACAACTCGCACCTATGGATTTTTTTGGCATCAGTGAGAGAATATATTATTGGTAAACTTGTATATGTCGTTCTAGATTTTATATTGTGTGCCACGTTTAAGCAACATACCCATGTAGTCTAGAAAAATGCAAACCCACCTAACAAACGTCTTCCAGAACATATAATGAATAATTTCTGCACTGAGATTGTACATTGGTAAAAATGGATTAAAGCACAGAAAACCGAGGACTGGAATAACACTGCACTGTTTCTGCTCCGCTACATAGGAGAAAGATGACCTGTGCACTGGAACACTCCTTTCTCCAGGTCTTAGTCACACAGCAACCTTGACAGCAGCGGAATCTCCATAGCACGTTTCACTAAGTGTGCCATGATTTATCACAGAATCCTAGAATAATTGAGTTTGGAAGAGACCTTCGGAAGGTCCCTAGCCCAGCCCCCACTGAGAGCAGGGTTAGCTGTGAGATAAGACCATGTTACTCAGTCAGGACTTCACCTTGTCAAGTCTTGAAAACATCCAAGGATGGAGACTGCAGAAACTCACTAGGCAGTGTGATCTGATGCTGGACTGTCCTAATAGCCATCACATAAGCACACACCCCTCCTTACACAGAAACATACAATATTAACATTTAACTAATCTGACACTATGTCTGTTCACTCCAGTGGGGTAGGAAATCTGATGCTCCAGTCTGTTTTTCCACTTAAAACTGCTAAACATATATGACTTACAGACCATATCACCAAGCTGTGATAAAACTTCCCGTGAAAAGCACACACATCTGAACAAATAATTTCCCACTATACAAACACCATATCCACGGTCAACTTGATGACAGTCATAAATAAAGTACTCAACATATTAAGTAATCAGACATAAAACCCAAATAATCTGACAGCTGCTGTGGCAAGGCTTAGACTTCCAATTAAAACACTGAAATTTATTGGAGTGTTCATATAAAAGTTTGCAGGGCTGTGTTTAAAACAATTGCTAGACTAAAGATACCATCATTTTTTTAAAGTAAGTACCACTACAACATGAAAAGCTGTAGTATTACATTGTTGGAAAGCTTGAGAATTCCAGTAACAATTTCTCAAGCATCCCACAACCTTTTTCAAACTGTAGGGACTTCCACTAGAATGGGAGCAAGTAGTAGAAATCAACATGGAAACCTACTGCACTCTGGCATATTTTTATGGCTTCATTTGAAGTGACATTTTCATTGACATCGTATGTGAAACATTTTACTCTAAATAAGCATTTAAGAAGAAAGGTAAATGGTATTCCTCTAAGTAAAAATACCTGTAAGACATTTACTGGTTCTTATCATCCATATTTAAAAAAAAAAAAAAGTCGATCTCTTTCCTCTGCACTCGCTTTAATAATCAGCATATCTTTAATTGCCTAAAATCTTGTTGGAATGGCCTGAATTTCTATATGCAAGACTCATTCAATTTTAAAAATAAAAGTGTCTCTTCTGCAGATTTTACAAATTGAGCAAAATTACATACCTGCACAGGCTTTCATGATCTTTTTCAGAGGTCCCATAGTATACATCAATCCAACAAGAATCCCTGCCAGATGCCCAGCAAAAGAAGTCCTACAAAAAAGCAAAATCTTGTGAGTGAAGGAAACGAAGACTTTTTTGTAGGGATGGAGAATGGGGAGCGCAGAATTTGTTGTAACAGAGAAAGTCCCTGAGTGAGATCAAGCACAGAGAAATTACTTGCCTCCAAGGACATAGTGTCAAGTTTTCTTTCTTCATAACTAGCCTAAAATTGGTGGGTACAGACAGTCGCAGAAAAGTATCTAACAAGTATCCTAAAGAAGCTGGAAACTGCTTGGAGAGATCATTTTAATTGCTTGTTTAAAGGACAGAATACCATTTCCCTAAAAGCATTTAAAGACTTACTGGGGTAGGAAACTAGTTTTAATGTACAAAAAAGTAAATCCACAGAATTATGCTGAAATGTCTAGGTAGATTCTACGAAAAACATTTACAGTTTCAAGTGGATGCATAAATACAGTGCTTTCTACTGCACTATCAACACAATCCTGCAATTAGTCTGAGATAAGCATGAATGCAGATCTGTTGCAATCTTTGTAATGCAGTGCCTTCAAAATTAAAAGAATTAGTGAAACACTGAGATCATAACTCTTTTCTATACATACCAACAATTTCTTTAAAAAAATGTAATTGCCCATTTGCATATAGAATGAAAAGGCTCTAGAGTCTTTTGAGAAACCAGCACACAGACACATGTTTACAGTAAATAAGGATATTTGCTCCAAGTATTGCCATGACTATGAGGTGCTCTACATTCATAAATCAATTTTCAGCATTCAAATTAAGAGTTAAACTCTTCTGTGTTTAATCAGATTTAAACATTAATTAACAGCACAATCTTTTGAGTTTAACCAGGTTTAAACATTATTTGTAAACTGTTCACCTCTATTATGACAATTTCCTAGTACAAGCAACGTCCACTGGATTTACACTGGTTGTCTAAAGATTCAAGTAATGTGAGCTTTTTTGCCTTTATAAAGCAGAAATGAAACTTCTGTTTAACATGAAACTAGATTTAAACATTATGCTTTTTACATTCCAGACAGAAATCCCAAAGAGTGGGATACACAGATGATAGCATGACACTCATAACAATACAACTTCCAGGCATCACTGGTAAAACTATACAAGAAAACACATATGTCACTAGAGGGAAATAAAGATCAAATCCAAATTCGCTCTTTTGCCGCCTACTTAGCCACAAACTTGTATTCTGCTACGTAAAGCTGCAGCACTCTCCCATATGTAAAAAGCTTTTTTTTTTTAGAGTAACACATAAATGCTGATATGAAAATTTATAGGTAAGAGGTAGTTAACAAAATAAAGTATCTATAAGGAACTAATTTTCCAAACAGATTTTTCTGGAACAGATTTTCCAAGTTTGTGAAAAATACACGCCTGACTTGAAAAATGTCTGTACACATAAAACATTAGATACTTTAAGATGCCTTACTCTAGAAATGACCAACAAAGTGATTCTCCTATATTCCTGGCAGCGTTTTAAACAAATTTTATGTTCCTTTTGATTTACCCAAGTACAACACTGTTCCACAAACCCCCAAATCAAGGTCTTTGCTTGCAATACAGTGAAGCTGTATATTTACATAATATGAATAATCAGAAACCTTCAACTTTAAAAAGCCTTCAGGGGGATAATTTCCACTTCATGTCTAATGAATAGGTTAGTGTACTAGATGCCTAAACACTATTGACTGTTTAATTACAAATTATATTCAAGGAGTAGAAACTTATAATGAAAGTGTTTAAACAGGGTTTTCTAAATGAAAAATAGTATCATATACACTGTCACACATATATACTATCACTGACTTGCAGAAAATGAGTAAATTTGATAAATCACATTGAATTTTCATCATATGCTGTCATAAAATTAATTTGAGTGTGATCAACAGTAGCACCTTGCTACTTGTAATTGCTAAGGAAAAGCAATTCTGTAGAGTCAAAAACACAGCTTCCCTTACATTGCAAAATGCTTAATGTTACAGCTAAGTTAAGCAACCACGACTTCATTTTAGAATGTGTTATATTGTAATTTACTCAAATGATAACTTAATACTTTTTTTTTACTAATGCTTGGTATCATTTATAGTATGGAAGACATCTTTATAGATATTTTCCAAAAGTAACAACTGAAACATACAGATAATACACAATTTTACAAAAAAAAAAAAGAGGCAGTTCTAATAAAAGCTTTTAACATTGTCAAAGAAGAAAGTGTAACTCTGCAGCAAAGTTCTGAAGTAGTTAACTTGTGTCTTTTCCCAGCTCTTCTGAGGATGGGTAAGGTTCCAGAGGATTGTAAGGATATTTCTGTACTGATTCTTAAGCAGGGAAAAGAAAAAAAAAGAAAAAGAAATAGAAAAGGAGGAGGACTCCAGACTAATCACTATCTTCTCTTCCCAGATAAAACTATTTGTTCAACAATTATTAAGACACATAATTTTTCAACCAAGGTAAGAACACCAGAAACAGAAGACATGTTTGTCAAGAACAAGTGTCAAATCAATGAAAATTTCTCCTTTGACAGGGCAACAAGCTGCACAGAAAGGGATAATCTGCAGACATCACACATGCACTGAATGAAGCACTGTCTCACAGTATTTGTCATAAAGAAGGCTTAAAAAACTTAAACTCTAGAACTTCACTACACAGATGTCTAAGCGGTTGGTAAGCCTGACTTATCACTTGTCAGTAATTCGTTATCAAACTTAGGATACGAATCAAGTGGATTACTGAAAGAGTTTATTCCAAATATTTACGAATGACAAGCTAAGAAGCTGTAAGGCTGACTGGAGATAGCATTAGAACTTAAAGCAACCTTGACAAAATGAAGTAGTAGTTTGGAAAAAAAAAACAATAGGGTGCAATTCAAGTATTTTACTGGAAATATGTAAACAGGAACACTATCAGGAAGTAAAATAAAGTAGCCTCCCACTCTACTCAGTAGGTCTCAGATGGAAAACTGAGCCTCCTTTTCGCAGGCTGCACAAAAAGAGCAACAAAAAATGGGGAGTGTCCAAAACTTCTGAGAAAAGACCGAAGGGATCACAAACACTTAAGTCTACTGAAGAATTCTCTCACAGCTACCATAATCTTAAAATACGGAAAAGACTGTCACAAATAGGAATGAATACATTCTCCACAGTCTCTATCCATAGAATAAGGAGTAATGGATATAAGTCACAGCCAGAGATTTAAAAACATGTAATTAGTAGAACAGGCTGCCTGGAGAAACTCAGGTCAGGCAGAGGCCTCCCAGATCCTCCCGGGTTCAGAGCCCCTCCTCTCCCACATTTGTCTCCGTTTCGCAAAGGAAAATGAGAGGGCTACTAAGACCCAGCAAAGAGCAATCAGAATTTAATAGTGATGACCTTTAAAAGTGCATCAGACTAAATATTGATACATATATGTCTATATATAGATGTATGTGTATGTGATTTATATGTTTGTCCTTCTGAAGTTATCATTCAGAGCATTTGTTTTGAGATCAGATTTATTCAGATGCCCTATAAACTTCCTTATTTTATAAAAAAAAATTATTCAATATAAGTAAATGACACAAAATAACTGTTTTACACACGCAATTAATGTTCTTCTATTCACATGCCTTAGTCCAAAGTGGATACTCCTATTTCCAATTAATTTAAAGATATTTGAACCATTAATCCCCAATAATACTCCAGTGTCAATCTTCTTGACATTTTACTACATTTTACAGTGAATTTTAATTTTCAGTCGATTGCCTTTTAAAAAATTTGCATAATGGATTTCTTGCCTATGAGGCTGCCTGAGTTTTAACTGCAGACATTAAAACTAAAGGCAAAACTACAACTGTTTTCACAAGGCAGGATTATACGCAAAATTTAGAACTAAATGTCACGAATTTTGGCTGAAAAGAAATAATAGACAGTTTACAAAAAGCACAAAACAAGTTGCATGTAGAAGTCTTGTCCAAAAGCATATTACCAAGGTGCTTTTCACTTGTATTATAAATTCCACTCTCTTGTCTAATACAGAAAACTAAGTTCACTCCTATTTTCTGCTTTTTATATACAGTAAATAATCCTGGATATAATTAAAAACTCTTACATTATCAGCAATAAAGCAACCTCCATTGTCAACTGATTCCAAAATAGGCTTTTTACACTATTCATAATAATAGCAATGTCTTGATTGGAATGTACATTTTACTAGGTAAAAATTGGCTGTTAATTTTCAGTTAGACTAATGAAGAAACATTCTCCCGATTGTAACGTGCTAAACTACTTACTTTTTCCTGATGGTTAATAAAGAAAGATTGATAATTATTTTTTCTCACAGTATAATTTTCAGTTTCTGTAATACAAGCTGAACTTTGAATGGGAATAAAAAAATGGGTTCTTGACTTTTTTAAATTGCATGTTTTCTTCTCTAAATGTCAATGAGCTTTATCAATATTAACTAATGTTTCTCCCTGGTACAGAGAAATTCAAATGATGTCTCATTTAATTGTTTTGTTTGAAAATGTAGATATCCCCAGAGATCTTATTTATCTCAACCATTCACTTCATACTAATGTTAATTATGCAATATGTCTAAATACTGTTTCCTGAAGACATTTGCCATCAAGCTGATGTGCACATTACTTCAGAAAAATCTTCTAAACAGAATTAATTATACTTTTTCATTTGACTGTGTAATTTCAATGAAAACTGCTATCACTAGAGGGAAAACCATTTGGACTGCATTTGCTTTTCACGTATGACAGATTCTGACCCAATGTTCACAAGCCTCTCAGTATTAGTTTTTACGTTAATATTGTTCCAGTATCCTTACAACGAATTAAATCAATTCCTCATCATGCTTGGTGAATTTGTCAGTCACCTGACTCAACAAATGAAAACAGTGCAAGAAAGTCTATACCTATCACTTAACTTCCATAACTCCTTCTCAACAGCAAACTCCAAAGTCTGGTAGGCATTATTATCTATGCACGCGCAGGACAAAGCCATGTACTTAGCAACTGAAGTATGTCTTTAGCTTAAGTCACTGCTGCAGTCTTTTACAAAAAGGTCTTACTTCCACGCATCTCCTACTCCAAGGCTAGGAAGCATGCATTTGCTAAACAAGCAAAGAAAAGAATAATATCAAAATGATGTACTAGAAAGATGTAGACTGATTTTATTTTTGAAAAACAATGAATTTTTTTGATATCATGGGAATGAAATCCATGTATTTATACATAGTTTATTTCCAAATTAACACAAGCACAGAAGACCTGCCCATGACAATTTATACACTTTGCTACAAAATTTAATGTTGCTTAGAAAGTATGCCATGTAGTCAATTTACCAGTGCTAAACAAACTACCTGGATGAAAATTAAACCAAATTAAATGACGCCAGAAGTAAAAGCCAAACCAGGACATTTACACAGCTCTGTACAGAAAAATGCCATTGCTTCTATAAATGGAAAAGGAAAACTTGTTAGTAATTTTGTAACACATTGGGAAAATAGCATAGAGAAGTAAAAGCTAAGTTTAACAAAAGAATAAAAGGCTATAAAATGGTTCTCATCACGTAATGCCATTCCTGTCAAACCTGGGGATTTTTGGTTGGTTGGTTGTTCTTAGCCCTTTTGCTCCTGAGGGACAGTTCTCATCAATGAACAGCATAAAAATCAAAATTTTCAATAGCCTCAATATTACTTTTAAATCCTTCATTGGTATGGATTCTCAGGTGTACTGACACATCATTCCACTAAAGCAGGCCCAGATTTATTGCATGTCTTTCTGACTGGACAGAATTCCGCCCCAATTACTAACCTCTTATCTATTCAAAACTAAATTATGTAACTTGATGTACAAAGGGACACCATTTAATCAGACCCTTCAAATGTTACAACATGCCCTTAGCATGCAGATGAGCGTGTAAGAGAAATGCTCTGAGAACCACAATTGTTATGGTTCATTTTCAAGGCAGTTGGCAGTTACTAATTAAGCATGTTGTGTTCTGGGACATGAATTTCTGGAGATTACTACTTGTTTTCTGTGGTACCCATCATCATTTAAGTGCTGTGAAACTGTCCTATCAGGATTGCATGTAACCATGTAGAGGTTCTTTAGACCAGGCAGCAATTTAAGCTTCCATAAAATTATGAAAAGGTTTTAGACATTATTTCTGGACCGTCTATACACTTTCTACCCGAAACACACTTCTGCAGTAAACCAACTGAAAAACAGCAGCACCCAACCACTAAACTCATGTTTTCGCTCTACCAGATATAGTATGATATGCTATGCTCATGGTTTTACTTCAGACATAATGTTCTTTCATTATTCTTTAATAATAACTAGACATATCAGCCATATTAACAAATAAAAACTATGTCCAGCTAACATGACAGTTTTTATTTTTTAGAAGAATGTTCTTAATGCACTGAAAAATTTGGTTTTACACTTGTAATAATGACATGCAAGTGACCTCTCAGCTCACACTTAAAATTGCACTTGCAACAGAGCAATCTTCAGTTCTGTCTTTTAACCTAGGCTTCCTTGCTGCAGTCAATCAGGCAGTAAGTCGTAAAGCAGTAAAATCAGCGTTTAAACTAAGCTGTATTTGAATTTGCATGCTGGTCTAGGAAACCTTCTATCTGCTATACCATAGTATCTGATGAGGGGTATGTCAGTATTGCTCCCCTCTTTTTGTTTTTGGGTTGGTTTTTTTTAATCTTTTGGAAAATTGGGAAATTGTATCTAAATTGTGATTTGGTAGTTCGCAAATCTGGTGTCTGTACTTTGCATACATTCTCCAATATGACTGACAGTTATAAAATATTATAAAAGATTACTGATTTGCAACTAGAACTCCAGAAATCCACTGCAAAAGAAGAGAAAGGCGGTATTCGCACAGACATAGGGGCAGATGAACTGTGCTGGCAGAACTGAGCACACAGGAAAACCGAGGGATGTGATCAGCAAGACTGCAAGACAGTAAAACTGCATAAAATTTGCAGAATACTGGATGACGGCTTTATCATAAATTAGATAAATGACTATAACAAACGGACAGAAGGGATTAGGACAGAAATAGCAAGCAAACAGTGGAATGCTGTTTTTCTAATGAAGCCATTGGCACTACAGCATCTTAGTTTGGTTACTTTGCTGAAAACACATGTCACTTTGCTGCATCCATCAACTTTTGTTATCTTCCCTCAAATTCTTAGTAATACCTTCTGGGCACAGTATTTCAGTTTTTTTATTTTGAAACATGATCAACATACAGGGCATTAAGGAAAAAAGTAGACTGTAACCTCAACACCTAATTGTAGCCCCAACACTCCATTTGGATACCAGCTAACACTACACTTAGTCCATAATACATTGCAAATAGCCCAAATCTCTTCTCCTAACTTTGAAATATTAAATGCACTTACCCTGGAGAAATTAAATGAATAGCCACCAGCTCCACCCAACAAGCATATTTACTGGATATCTGCAATCCAAGGACACTGCTGACTCTTCCTGGATTGTAATGATTGTTGAGAACTTTCAAAGCAAACAAGACTCCTGCAAACAAGAAGAAATCAGAAGTACTTAACACGAAGAAAGAGAGAAATACTTGTGCCCAAATAATAAAGAAATGCAAACAACTTAACTACTGAAACTGAAGTATCATGCAGTTTCACAGCACCACAAAACATACTCTTGCATGCCAGAAAAACAATTCTGAGCTGTTTTTTCAGTGATACTTTTCTGTGACTTAAAAAAAAAAAGGATAAAAATGTACATATTTGTATAACAGCCAATTCTGAGTTGCTTTTTAATATGCCTACTTACTGTAGCTACTCAGGTATTCAAAACAGTACAAACAATTTTAAAATGGGAATTTCAGTTGAAATAGTTGACAAAATTATTGAACTCAAAAAATGTTTCGTGAGTTGAGAAAAGCCATTACTGAAAACTAGACAAACAGATGCATGTGAAGCTGAACAGTAGGCTCAAATTTTGAATTAATGGAAAATCATCTTACATATACTCCAGAATCACTTGTTTCTGAAAAAAAAAGGTAGATAAATCACCTTTAACTACAATAAATAATCATCCATTTCTAATTCACTGCAACTGTTTTATCAATCATGCAAGCAACAGCTGATGTGACAGAATGAATTCACATAATTTACTGGAACTTTCAAAGTGATTTTGAAAAAGTTTCTCTCAAGAAAAATCTCATACAGTTGTAAAAAAAAATATCTGAAAAATCAACAAGTAACAAAGATTTGACATGGAAAAACACAGCAAAGTTGAACATCAATACAGATATACTAAACCTTTTTCATGGTTCCCCCCCCTTCTAACATGGCAGAAAACAAGAGACATCTAACCAATGATGTAAATATTGTTATTCTAGGATCAAATATAAATAGGGATGCGCATATGCACATACACGCATACTCACACTACTTGCTGCTGATAAAACTGGACTTGTCCAGAAACTATACATTTACTAAAGGAGAGAAATATTCAATAGCAACAGCATAGTTAAGAGTCATCTCCACCCAATCTACCCTTGGCTCACCAGAACCTGCTTTGTACAGCTTCAATTTTTTTTTTTTTTTTTTTTTTTTTTTTTTTTTTTTTTTTAAGGTTTAAGTGTTCATTGGAACTGCCTGACCTGGTGTATCGTCAGGTTCCATGCAGGGGGACAGGAGGCAGGCCTGTTTCATCCATTTGAAATAAAATAATAATTTAAAAAATCCAGGCATTGTAAAACTCTTAAATATGTATACAGACTGACTCTTAAAGAAATAGTTATCAGGAAAGTACTCATTTTCTTCAACAGCTACTCCATATACATGCCATTTGCCCCAACTGAAGAGAAAGTACCTATGGTGAAGGTCATATTAAGGATGTTGCAGGTTTAGAAAGACCAATTATGGATACTAACTCTGTCAGTGCTACTTTAAATTGCTGCCCAAATAACGGTCAAATGCATGGGCACATTGTCTACAGCCCCACATGTTCAAGCTTGGAATACTCAAAAGATGCTGCAGAAGATAAGTCACATCAGAACAGGTTGCAATACTTGATGATAGATCTGAACTATCTATCTTGCAGAACATGTACATTAAAATCCAATTAGGTAATCCTAAATTGACAAAAAGCTTGACTTTTTTATCCTTTTCACAAATGCCTCAGTAGATTAGAGGCTTAGTCCCACTTCTTTTTAGTTCTCCAAAAAATCCAGAATATATGCTCCAGCCAATATTGCAGGTATGGCTGACATGAGTCTCTTGTAAGGAATGAAATGGGCACCCCCATCTGGCGCATCACCAGTGCTTGCCCTGCCTGCCAGCACCACCAGTTACCAGTTCAGTAACTTGGACTCTTTCGCCATAAAGCTGCATGACCTGGATCATTATATCACTAAATCTAACTTCCCTTCTGTTCTTTTGAAAAAAGGGAGATGTAAATTGCTAAGTGGCTAAGTGAGAAGCTGGAGACTAATCTGGTAAAAAAAAAAAATACAGTGAAATCTTAACACTACCCCATTACATGCTAGTATTAAATTCCCAGTCATGTAGTACAAAGAAGTTTCATCATGCATTTTTGAAATATTCACCCTTCTCATTCCTAATAAGAACTGGGTTGATACTAAGCTGTTTTAAGGTATGGACTGATAGGAATACATAGGAAAAACCTCACATAGATGCTGCATTATATAAGTGAATACTCAAAACTGATACTTCTTCAAAACTTCTAGGTCTCAACTTCTCATCCTACCGCCTAAGATGACACAAGATAAGAGGTTCAAAAAGAAGGTTGATGACAGCACCTCTGAGCTGTTCACAGAGTAGTATTACAGAGCACATTTCCCCCATTAATCACGCTGCAATAGTTGGGAGTACTGTATAAAAGCTAACCCTATAAAGTCCAGCTGAGACTGAACTGGGTGCACATATTTCAGTCATTTTACCACTAATAATAAATATTCAGTAGGGTTCTGCAGTCACTGTTAGGGAGCAGCAAGACCGAGACGCTCATCAAAGGAAGTGTATCCAAAGGGAACAGGGAGTCAGGCCGGCAGCAACCTCCCCGATAGGGGCCCAGTCCCATAGCCCTTAGGCAAAGCATGCAGGGCACACTGGTGACAGCAAGTGCGGCTGGCCAGGACCCAAGATCACCAGGCACATCCACCTGACCAAGCAGGCCCAAAGAAAGTCAGGAAGTCAAGTCAGGGCCCAGGCCGGAGGAGCACATGGCCAGGCACAGATGCAGTATAGCTCAGCCAGGGATGATGCAGACGGCTTGAGCTTCAAAGCAGATGCTGAACAATGGGGAAAAAGGCCCCTGGTGAGGCTTCTCTCAGCCATCTCACACATCTCATCTCCCACTAGCCTGAGGTGGGTCACAGCCGCCCTGTATCAGAACTGTTCTTGAGCACAGGCAGCAAAACCTCGCAGAGAAAGAGGTTGCACTCAGGGCCCCTACAGCCACCATAAAGGTCAATATGTCTCATTACCAAAGGGTGGGGGACCAGAGAGTATCTGAAGTTCCAAATGAGCAACTACCAGAATGTTACAACTAGTACCAGTTCGAATACCACAAGGAACCCTCAGAGGTGTTGAAGCACCTTTCTCAGAGGTTGCAAAGGAAGGCTTGCCCTCTAATGCTATGTCCCAATGACAGCATGAGCACAACAGGTACCCAAAGTACATGCTTTAAATTAAAAAATAGGATAAGTTTATTGACATAGCAACCACATACATGCATATGGATGTACATCTATCCATTTTTTGCATTCAAATATTACTATATAGAACTTATAAATATTATTTTTACATATTTAAATTGTACTAACTCTATGCCTTACCTGAAAAGCCTACAGCACAATTCATTTCATACGAAGGATCATCCAGAATTTTCACAAGCATGAATTCCAGCATCATATAGACAACTCCAATCAACACTGAAAATACTGCAATTATGTATGCAAACCATATGCTCTTAAGCTTTTTTTCTAGCATTATCCCCTTCCAAAGCATGGAAATCATGTTATAATATAAATGCCAGTCATCTGCATGGTGGACAGGAGAAAGCAGTAAACGCTGCCAGTTCTTTCTGTAGAAGCCTTCCTTTACACTGATGCACACTTCAGACAGTGGCCTTACAGGATTCAGAAAGAGAAAAATATTCAGCGCAAGCACCCCAAGGGTAACAGAAGGAATGTTCTGGAGTCCAACTTGAGAAATTTGATAAAGCAGCAAAAGCAGTCCTGCATTGACTCTTCCTTGCCTTCGTTGCATTATTACTTCTTATTCAAAGAAATGTGAAGATTATTCTGACTTCTAGTCTTTCGTTCGAATTCAAAACCATACAAGTTTTGGAAATTCTGAAAGAAAAAAGATAACTGCATTATTATACATATACAGGGATGTTTTCAAGTTCATCACTACTTTTTTTTTTGTAAACATAGCAAATTCTTCAACCTAACCAGCTGAGACCTCTTTTTAAAATCACAAGAAAAATTCAAGAGGAAAAAAAAGTCACAGCTTTTGAACTAGTATAAGACACAAATAAAAGGGATTTATACAGCTAATCCAGACAAGCATTGTGAGAAAAGAAGTCTGCAACCCCTCTTTCAAGTTCCTGGACAGGCTTTACTTCATCTATAAAATTCTTGGATGTTCTAGAAATGTTCTCATCAATATCCAGATTCACTCACAATTATTAAAACTGGAAGGAAAATGGAAGGAAAACAGTTAAAATCTTCTCTAGAGTCTCAGTTTTCAGGCGTCCCACCTTTGCTACATATGTAATTTTTTTTTCAGGACCATTTTTCCAACTTTTACAAATATTCAATACAAGCTAAAAATGAAAATTAATAGTTAACATTTCAAAAAGTAACAAAGTTAAGTACTCCTAAATGTAAACTTTGAAAATTGGTATTGCTTTCCTAGTGTCTAGAATTCAAAGTTCAGTTCAAAAGCGTGCAACAGAAAAAAATGTAGGAGGAAAGCATATACAAGAACAGCACATAACATTTTCAGTTACAGCAAAATATTAATCTCTGCCCTATTTGTGCCAGATAAAATGGAGGATTAAAGAGGACTATAAAAAGTTCTAGATCTAGCTAGAAATAGGGTTACTACAACAAACTGAGAAAGGGTATCAAGCTAACCTGTGCAAGCCTATAAAGAGAGGAGGGAGGACGCTGCATTGGAGAATACAACACAAAAGTGATGCTGAGTTTCCAGAGAGTGGAACCACCTGCAGAAGACAGGAAGAGGCTGAATTTCACGTAGCTTCTGAGGGCTACTGCAACTTTTAGTTCTCAGAACTCTCCAAGGTGGCACAACAATAGCAGAGACACCCTTCTCCACCTCTGGGATGCCGGTTCTTTGCTGAACTATTGAAGATATGCAATACATTATTTCACACATTAAATGTCAACTATGCAGAGCCAGCAAAATACACTTATTTTTCAAAACTTCACCATCAGGTTTCAAATGAAACTTCCTGAAATATCTAGATATATACAAAATTCCTATCTCAATCCCCCATTCACCTCCTTTTCCATTATATTATAAAAGTTAGAATAAGCTGCTAATATACTAACTTTTTATTTAGCTTAAATTCCTTTCCAATTCATCATATCAAATGCTCTGTGAATATTTTTATTAGATAAACAAGCAACAATCTAATTTAATTCTTCTGGAGGACAGCAGAAAAAAATAACTTTATAAGGAGAAAAGGACAACACCTCAAGGCACAAGGTTTAACACTCAACATTATGCCTATTAGGATTTACTACATTGCACATTTCTACAGACCATTGGTATGCCTGCAAACACTTTACTACATATTTTTCTTTAGGTATTCAGAGTATCATTAATAATTTGATCAGGTTGCACCACACACAGTAAGTGAACACATGGAAAAGAAGGAAGTGACCTCTGAATGGTGTTATCCTATAACAGCAAAAGCAACTATGAAACCTCCACAGGGTTCAACATTAAAGAAGATCATCCAGGGGCCAAACTACCTCCTCCGCTTATAGCTAAGCAAGAGGAGCATATACTTCCATCTTAGTTCACACACATAATTAATTATATGCCACTTATTATAGTTAAGTTTATGTTTTTCTAGTCTCTGGATTTCTCTTTAAATTGCATTTAGGTTTACTACAGCACTTTAAGAGAAGAAAAAAAACCCCAACCTGGTTGCATCCTCAGAACAGCTGTAGTACAGAATGCAAGTAATACATTTGCTACATTAAAAGGAATTCACTGCATTTTTTCCCATGGTCTAATCTCAGAGACGCTACATAACATTTAAGTCTTGCCCAAAACAGAGTGGAAACAGCAATAACATGCTTTATACCAGGCCTCTTGAACATATAACTCTAACTAGGCTGGTGCCTTTAAACACCAGTGTTTCTAATTCTCAGATTCTAATCCTCACAATTTAACTAGAGAGACCACAGCTGTAGTGCTACAAAGTTCAAACGAGCTAAGGCCTCTTAAAGTGTAAACTGATTGTTGCAGATGATAATTAACACTGACAGCCTTTGACTTTTTAATGTCAATGTATCAAAAAAAAGTACTTAGATAATCAAAAGTTTAATCACTGTCATTCGCTTTTTTCACACTACTTGCTCTAATACCAGGTATACCAACACCCCCAAACTGTTCTTATATGCATCTGCCCAAACCTGACTTTTCTTGCACCACTGACACAGCTAAATCTTTCCCACCACAAATCAGTTGACATAAAAACTGTTAGAATTTAAAAGTCAACACCATTTAAACCCAAGTTACATGGAAGCCCCAAAATCTTGCCATACCACGTTGTTCCAATTGCCAAATACTAGAGTCTTAGTTTTTAAAGTTCCTCCCGGCCTTTTGATACTCTTTATTTCCCAATTTAAATACTTTTAACATACATGCACCTAATAAAAAAAACCCCTCACACCGCACATACCTGTTCAATAATCATGTAACATGACTGAGAACAGTTTACACCATGAATACAGTAGTTCTACGTATTATAAATCATTCCCATTATTGGGAGCAATCAAAAGTGTCAGCCAAGACACATTATGTCTTTTATTATAAAGGAAAAAGATGTAAGAAAGAAAACAGTAGTTATTTAAGAACCTTCTGGAATGCAGCTCACTTAAAATATATAGGGTTTTCAACTGTTTGAACATTCTTCCTCAGCCTCTACTCTGTTTATTAAAAGTCTAATGAGGCTTGAAACAATGAAGCACTTATTCCTTTTTCTTTTTTGAAAACATGCCACCCACTTCAAAATGTACAAATTTCCAGAACAGACTTGAAATGGACATTTGTCTTGCTTCTAAGCTGCCACGTGCCTGCATTTTTGTCACCTACTCAAGATAAATGTCTGAACTAAACATTCTTGGAATTTGTTTGTTTATTTTGTACTAACCAAGTGCAAAGCATTTAAACTTTTATTTTTACTGTGACAACCCCCCTTGCTCACTTGGCAACCATAAAATATTATGACTTCATATTACTGAAAAATCATGTAATAAAGTAAATATTTTAGTAAATAGCAGTTAAAATGAAATGTTATACTGTCTTTTCTTACAGCTGTAATTTGAAGTTAGAAGAAAGAATCTCCCTGTATCCTTGCTCCCCCCAAAATGGACAGAACTACCCTGAAACTTTGATTTATGTTTACATGAAGCAAAATCCAACCCATTGCCCCTCTCCTTAGAAAAAAATAAATCAATAAAAAAAGTCACACTGTGACATAAGTCTAGATTTTTATGAAGAGATGTAGACGTACAACATCTCATTCCCATGGAGGGTGAATGCAGCCATGACCTACAGATCACATCCTGATCTTGAGATCCGTCACCCATCTTCTCTCTAGAGCTGCTTTGTTCTTCTCATTGTTTTGCACAAGTGATTTGTAATGAAAGTATCTTAGCATTGTGTAACTTTTCACTGACAGAAAAAAATCCCAGGGTTACTCTTCCAGTTCAGATCACAAGTATGATTTTTTGAAATTAATTTCTCCATTGCCCCCACTGACTTCACTGTGGTTCACATTGTGGAGTGGCCTAAGAGCGCATGAACTAGTCTATTTTCAGATAGGACTAAACCAGATGTGTTCCAGGAAAGAACCCAGTGCACTCCAGAAACAAACTGGGCATTCAACCTACACATCCTGATTAGAGCTAGACCAATGTAAAAACCACCTGAAACACGTAAAGAGTGAGTATCAGATCCTGAGCACATGTAAAGAGTAAATATCAGATCCTGAGCATAAACCAGTCCACACTACAGATAAGCCTCAACTTACCTGTAGGCCAACACTACTTGTCTATGAATATAGTTTCAGGGTACAAGGGCTTAACCAAGAAAAGAATGAAACAGAAACAGTGTTTTTAGGGCAAAAAAACAGTCCTACAAAGGAAGAAGCAGCAAACTGTAAATCCTTTTACTATCACCCTCAAACTTGGGAAGAAGGGCAGGAAGGGGGAAGGGGAAAGCAGGCATAACAGAAAAAAAACCTCAATGCAAGAAAAAACTCAAGAATTTGAAACATAATGAATCATCCTGTTTATATTTAATATGTATGCAAGAAGAAGGTCAACCACAAGCTGTCAGTTACAATAAGCTTTGAAATGTGTAGTCAATTGCATAGGTCATAACAAAAAAGACAAGGTTCTGACATAATTATAAAAGTAATTACTTTATAAAGAATGACTTCTGGATTAATGAAATGTGCCTTTAAAGGGCATATGTGCTTTCATTCACAACGGAATACTGAACTGTAAACTGGAAAAAAAAATTTCAGAATTTGGTATGAGAAGTCATACATCTGTAATACAAATGTTTCAAAATAATTTAAATCAGCAACTACCTTGCTGAAAGGAAACAAGACAAAGGTAAATACCAACATAAAATGACTGCATAAAAGGCTATGTCACAAAGTCTTTTTTTTTCTTCAACATGTCACATTTTATTTTAAGTGTTCTTCAAAATGTTCTGTGAGAATAAGGAATTGCTTCTGCCTCTTACATCTGCTTCAGCATGAAAACTGAAAGTATTTTATAGTCCTCTAATCCTCTGAAGTAGTACTAAAAAGAAGCCTTTAACAAAACAAGCTTTTAAGCTAACAACTCAAACTTAAAACTGAAAATTGTCTTCTGAAGGGTCTGACAATTAGTATTCACAATAAAATACGTACATCTTAAAAAAATACATGCCAAGAATACTTTTGGACATCTTATCCCAAAATAAATAAGACAGCTTTCAGAGGAAAGAACAGAAGGGACTAGGTCAAATATCAGACATTCTCTCTTTAGAGTATCTCATACTCTGCTTCACATCTTAAGTATGAACATCTGAGACACTAAGCAATAGCCTTTTAATTGCCTCATTAGTTTGACTACTGCTACTTAATCTAAAAAGGAGAACACTTAAACACTGCAACCTGTCCAGCCTTCAGTTAAAATACAGAGTTATTCAAATTGTTTCTTTATAATTATTAACTTGCAATATCGCTGGAAGCCCTGCCAATTTTGGACTCATGTTTTCATTCACAAAAGATAATTAATTTACTTTGTATATTTATAATATATTTAAATTTCATTAGAATCAATATACAAATCTGAACACCAGAAAAAGCATCCACTAGACTTTTCCTTAAGGCTTATCATTGTAAACACCAGCTATACTCTCTGTCATCATTTGAGACTACTAACATTACTACTAATGCTCTGATGTGCTTAAGATAACTACATTTTATATGTCTGCCTTCATTTCCTACATGGCATCCACTTCTAATTCAAAATTTTCAAATTATTCAGTCAGCTACCATAACACTGAAGTCATAGCAAGCAACGTTTCCTTATGCCACAGCACATAGAACCAACGAGCTTCCTTAGGCCGCTCTCAGGGAGATATAAACTTGAAAATTTTAATTCTAGCAGAGGTCAGTCTAATTATCCAAACTGTCCTTCAGTTCTAAGGAGCTACTGCATCACCATGTACAGCTAGAATCAGCTGCACATTTGCTCTGTCAGAACTTCCCTCAGAGCCAACAAAGTTGACCAAGCATGGATGGATGACTTAGCCTGGAAATTACATTATGCATTTCAGGCACCAGCTCAACCCTTAAGCTGATACGACACATTGCAGGCAATTTACACGTTGGGCATCATATAGCAGTGACTTAAGCATCCAGAATCTGACCAAAACCAGTGATCACAAGTTGCAAGAAGAAAACCAAACAACAGAAGTTAAAAAACAGACCCCCCAAAATCCTGTAGTAGCAGTATGAGACACATTATGTAAAAAAGTCTTCAAAACCTCTTCAGTTTGTGAAATCAGAACAATTACTGAAGACTTCTTTACATTGTGATCCAGGAAATTATTGAAATTATACTCATTATGGGACTAACCTACCACTAAACTCATTCCTTCCTGATCTTTCAGTTTCTCCATTACCTTTGGTAGGCAATCACTGTGGAAGTGGTTTGTTCATGTGCCTCAAAACTGAGGCCTTTTACTTGTAACACTCCCTATTTCCTGCTCTGGAGACAAAGATCACACCAGTCTTTTCATAGGGCAATACAAACCAGCTCCTGAAATGGAACAACCTAATAAAAACCTTTTCATGGTGATCGCCTATTCTAGTCAAGAAGTTGATTATAAATACACTGTCAAAAGGAGTAGGTTCTACTTAGGTAAGTTTTATATAATAGAAATTCTGATGCAACTGCCAAATCAGTAAGCCATTTTAGTGTAGAACAGACGGGAAAAGCAGGAACCTTTATACCTTTTTATGGAAATTAGAAATTGACAAGTTTTCCTTCATTGAAAAAAATCTGTTCAGTATATATACAGGAACCACAACAGCCATGCGTTACCACTGCGGTTTTTTTGCTTAGAAAACTTAAAAGAAACACAGCGATAGTTTTCTCTATCTCCAAATTTATATGCCACATACAATCAAACAGATAAAGCATATTTGACCAAGCTAGAAAGAAAAAGAACATGTCAATAGATAATTTCTTCCTTTGAAGCATCAGCTCTTGCTGAACCTCAGTGGTCTGTTAGTCAGAATTATTTTATCATGATATTTTGAGGGGAGATAATAGACATATTAAGTCCTTTACCACTTTTGTGCAAGGAAAGGGACACAAAAAAGGCTTGATAAATATTCTTACTAGCCCCATCTCATAACAGACAGTAATTAGTAACTATCTCTCAAAATGCTAGGATGCACCTACACATAATTCAAGTTAAGAACAGTAAAATAATCACAAATATTTATAGTTATACCACTGTACTGGTAAAGGTGAGAAGACGTCACAGTTTTAGAAGATAAAAATACACCAGAACAACAGTGGACTTCAGATTAGGCCACAGTTAAGAGTTTTAACATCACAGATGTTTAACTACTTTAATATTAGGGTCAGAGGTTTGAGTCTTTTTTTTTTTACTTGACTGCTGTACTTGCACTTGTATAATCCTAAAACTAGATAATTATACCAGAACACAGTCCTCCTTTATTTATCTCAATAATTTTGTAATATAATTAAAATAAAACAACCAATGCTTCCCTGACTCCACTTCAGAGCTATGATGCACAAGGGCTCTTACAAGCTTAGCATTCCTCAGTTTGTGTTGCTTTGAGGGAAAATTTGTCTGTAGTTTGTAGGAGGGAGGAAGGACAGGGAGCCTACTTTCCAATGAAATCCATTTTAAGTAATATTGGTTAAATACACAAACAATTCAGAAATACACACTTCCTACTATTAGCGCAATGTTAACTTTTGTCAAGACCTCAAATCTCTTCGAATTAACAAAATACAGCTCCAGGAAGAACATCATTGCACTATCTCAGGAACTTAAACCAACTCTGGTATCATGAAATACATTTTCTAAACACCTAAATTACTTGAACTCAATATTTACACATATGTAAGAAAGTTTACCCAATGTAGTTCAGGTATGTTTGTCACTACTTCTTTGATACAGGTGCAGGTTATTTCCAGGTTTTTGTTTGTTTGGGTTTTGGTTGTTGGTTTTTTTTTATTATTATTACAAGGAAAGAAACTGATGTAGCTCTGGTCAAATAAAAAACCCAAACAGTTATTTACATAATCTGTAAAAAGTACTGCTGAAGGGAATAGCAGTAAATAAATATAAACGGAGTTAATATACAGCGCATATTAAGGTGTCACCGCACTTAAAGTGAGTTTGCTGCAGTTTGCTGATAAGCGAGGCAGATCTAGGGTTCGGCACTGTCACATCCCAGTCTGCTGCTGCACCCTCTGCTCCTTCAGGCACTGCTTCTCTCCACCGCCTCCAGAACCTTTGCATGAGCAAAGTCTCACAGAAATGGGGGGGGGGGGGGGGGGGCGGATACTAAGAGCTGTTACAGTGTGAACTATCAGGTCTTTTTTGCGATTTCCCAGACTTACTTCATTTCCGCAAACTCCTCTCCGCCACTCGGCTTCCAGTGGCGGGTGGAGCCAAACCCGGCGGAGACCAACTTACTAGAAGCCAGCTCCCGAGAGCTACCGGCTGCAAGAGAAGCCCTTTCGCGTCGGTGCCCTGTACCGGACCGCCGCCGGCTCAGGAGACCACACCCAGGCCCGGCCCGCGCCCCTCGCTCCCTCCTCGCCTCACGGCCAACTCCCGCCCCCACACCGCCCCCAGCGTGGGCCCAGCCGGGGCGGGGGGCCGGTGCCGCCGGCAGGAGGCGGCAGGGCGCCGCAAAGCCGGCTGTCGCCTCCCCGTCCGCGCCCGGCGGCGGCGGGCGCCCCCTCCCCTCCCCGCCTCAGCACTCACGTTCACGCAGCGGCGGCGGCTCAGGCCCTCGCGCCGCATCACGTGAGCCGGCCGCCACTCAGCGGTAGGCCCGCCCTGCGCGCGCGCCGCGCACGCGCCCTGCCCGTCGTCTGTCAGGAAGGCGGCGGCAGCCTCAGCAGTCGCCTGGCGGGGTGCGGGCAGCGGCCTCAGAGTCGAGGGCGAGCAGCCAGGCCCGGGGGTAGCAGCGCGATGCAACGGTCGTTGCCAGCCGCGCAGCACCGTGTTCTGTCCTGGCCTCCTCACGCTCAAGATGACAGAGCAATTACTGAGGAGTAGGCGAGGGCCTCCCATTAGCTTTATCTGCGCGGCAGGCGGGGGGGCCAGGTGTTGAGGCGAATACAAATTAGCGAAGATAAGAGGGGGGCGCTTTAAAAGCAGATGAGGAGCATGCTGGCTTCTAAGAAAAACTCTTCAGCGAATACGTCGTGGTGAAATGGTGGTTTCAGGTGATAAAAGGTGTCTAGCTTCCCAGTTGGAAGGCTTTGAATTGTGTTTATTCTAATAATGCCTGTGAAAATACTGGTTGCTGGTACTATTTACCATTAAAGTGCGTAATTAGGTTACCTTTGAGAATGTCTTACTGTACATGCAAAACAGTAACTAGTTCTGTAAGTTTAATAGTTCAACTGCTCTAATTCTTTTTCAAACATGAAAGGTAGTTGGATGAGAACATTCGTTTCACTTGTGAAGAATACTAGTCACTGGTGTTTAGTATTCCCCAGTTTTGACACAGATATCTAGACTGCAAGCTTTGTTGTTAATATTCAGTAGGGAATATATTGAGCAAATTATAAATGTCTAAAATAATAGGTTATCATAGAAATTTTGGCAAGCTGATGGTGCAAATATGTGACTAGAAATGAATCATACAAAATCTATAGCCAAAGCAACATGTAAATGGCCCTATTTTGCTGTCATTTATGTGGCACTTAAGTTTCATAGAATGTTTTGGCAATTCATGCAAGCATGTCATAGAATTTATAAGAAAATTGTATTCTTCCCTTCCAAAAACAGCACACAGCTCAGCAGACTGGCAGGTATGAAAGGGGCTGAATTCCTAGAAATAGGGTGGAGATCAAGTTAAAGGAGCCAAAACAAGCAACTTCAGCATAGTCTTCTTTTCCAAGAATGAGCAGAAGCCAAAAGAGGAGGGCAGATTCAGCGTGTGCCCCATTTAGACACGTTATCTTAAGCTCCTTAGTTTTGGTGCATTTAGATCTGTTACCTCAATTAATGCTAATCATAATAATTCATAGAAATCACAGGATGTGGGAGTTATAAATGCCTAGACTGATGGATTTTCTAACATGCACCAGGTTTTCTATAATTGGCACCATTTTCTGTAATAATGTACTCCATTTTCATGCAATCATAATTCCAGTCCATAATTCTTAACGATGCAGTGTTTGTTGCCTAAGTACAGGTCCAGATCTTATTACCGGATGCACAAGTTCTGAGGCTGTCATTCTCTTCTGGGACCTAGGAGATCTGGATTTCATTTCTAGCTCACTTCCTGGGTCAGCCTGAGCAATCATTTATTAATATTCCATCTTTTATGTCCTTATTGATACAACAGTGATAATAGAAGTCACAGGAACCACAGGAGGCTAAGTAAATGAATGATTTGTTCAGATCCTATAATTAATGGGCCACATATGTAGGTAGATTAAAAAAAAAAACAAACCACTGTTCTTGTACTTTTTACCAAAGTGTGGGATTTGATACCCATTAAGTTCTTAATGGTTTTTTTTCTTGTTCTACACTGAATTTGCTAAAAAAAACAGGTCTTCTGGATTATTTTGTACTTACGTAAATAGTTAGTTAGAAAAAAACCCGACCTGCTGCTCTCTTTCTTTAATCTCATGCCACCATTTACCTCATGGATTTCTTTTACCTTTTTGTCTGAATGTTCATTTTTCTTATCAATAAAATTGAATAAAATGAGAAATACTGTTCACAAACTACAATTTTTTTAAATGGAAAAATACAAAAGTTGACAAAACTTATTTCTTTAGTCTTCCTCATACATGTCCCATATGTGCCATTACCCAGCTTTCCTCAACATGAAAGACGTTCTTAAGTAAGAACAGCAATTTAGTTCAGCTGAAGGGCTGGCACATAAAAGGTTGGTTGAGTTCATGTAAGACAATATCCCTTTCCATGAACAACTATTAACAGTATAGGTTCTGTTTCCTAGTTATGGCTGGCCTGATTGGAAAGATAATTCAGTAATTGGAAAGAAAATAAGGAAGAAATAAACAGAAACATCATTTTCATAACCCATGTACACTTAGCACAGGAGTGACGCATGCGGTTAGCACTGCTTACGCCTTACTGCTAACTATATAATCCATGTAAATATTTATAATACAGCTATTATCAGTGTAAACATACAGCTTAGTCATATGTTGACCCATAAAGAAAAAGTGACATTGAAATCTTTCCTTTGCTTAATAGCACAAGGCTTAAACAGGTTTTAGGAGCAGTACAGCAAGGTCTCAGAATACTCATTTTTCTGAGAGTTATACTGAGGCTTTTCAACATGAAATAATTGGGAAGGAACAGCCTGCTATGGAATGCATGGATGCAAATTAAATCCATATCTGAAGGATATTTTTTTAATTAATGCTGGGAATCTGATAGCAGCATATTTTAAACACTGTTTATGTTAATCTTGAAGGAACTAGTTAGGACTAGCCTACAAATGTAAGAAGAATGTCAAAGCATAGTTACGGTAAAGGAACTGTGACTCTCCTTAACTGTCAGTATGTGACAGTGTTTACAAATAGTGGAAGAAGAGAGAAGCAGTAACCCAGAATTAGGTATGTAGAATATTATGAGTCTGTCAGAAAATTAACAAAATACAGATGATTAAAGGATGGGTTTAAACATGTTATTAGTTTATATACAGCTATTGTACCACTGCTACCATGCTGGTTCTGAAAACATCGTAACGCTTTGGAAACTGTGGAGGCAAGCCCTTCTGAGAGATACATACGGAAGTATGAGCTGATAACAAATGTTTTGTATGAATTCAGGGCTTACTTTTTCGGAGTCTTTGATCTGACATTAACTTTGTCTTTGCAATGTAGCCCACCCATACTAACTTTTCCTTAGCTGGTGGTGTACTTTCTCCAGTTCAGCTGCCATCATCACCAATACTATATAACTTTATAATACAGTATGGACAAATGGAGTGAAAAATGTGGATGCTTTCTCTGCAGTTTATAGAGATAAAAAGGAATATATCATGGAGGTTCTTGATCTGTTCATATAGTCTGCCAGAAGGAATAGAAGGAACATCTGGTGGAAAATAAAAGAGTGCATTGGTCTGAACGTCCGCCGGAAGAAACGGACTAACATCAAAAAGGTTTCATAACACTTACAGCCAAAGGGCCCTTTGATCATCTAGTCACCTCCTGCTTATCCAGATCCTGCCACATTGCATTGAGAGGCTTCAGTTAAACCAAAGCATTTTCATTCTCAAAGGCCTAAGCTGTTGTGTGTGACCAGAAGAGAAGAGAGTAGACCAAAAGGCAATGTTAAGGAAATCAATGTGTGAAATATGCCAAGAAGATGCTACCAGGCAACCCCTCTACGCAACTAAAGGGCTTTATAAAAAAGATACCAAAATCAAAGAGAATATAATTTGAGATCACTGGTTATTGGTTATGGAATAACAAAACAGTAACCTGCTGTCATCTAAAATTGATTTTAAAATGTGTATACGCAAACATTTATCTTCATTTTGCTTGGCAACAGGGATGTTAAATGATCATTTAACTGAAAGAGGGTAGGTTTAGATTAGATATTGGGAAGAAATTCTTTACTGGGTGGTCAGACACTGGAACAGGCTGCCCAGAGAAGCTGTGGATGCCCCATCCCTGGAGGTGTTCCAGGCCAGGCTGGATGGGGCTTTGAGCAGCCTGGTCTAGTGGGAGGTGTCCCTGCCCATGGCAGGCGGGTGGAACAAGATGATCTTTAAGGTGCCTTCCAACTCTAATTATTCTATGATTCTATAATCATTACTAAGGCAGTGTGAAAGTTGTTCACCATAATAATACTACAGGCAGAAAATATTCTGCTGAATACAGTTCTTTTTTCAGTGGCAGCATAACTTACATCTCATCATTCACAGTTTATACAAATCATGAAGTTAAAGTATATTCTTCTATTGGCAGGGAATTTTTGTTAATACTGTAGCTGTGAACATTTTGTGATTATTTTGCATTTCTATAAAGCATTCGCATAATGTTTTCCTTTATGGAAACATGGGTTTTGATCGAACGTTCTATGAAATTTTAACTGCTTTACAGAAAGGATGTATCAGTAATCTGGTGATACCTTTGTGTGCTCCGTTGACCTGCAGGATGCCAGGACAGTGGAAGCAATGTGCTCCCCCAGGGAGATGAAATGTCGATTTGTAGTACTCCCAGGTTCCCAGCTCTCAAAGTTGGGCTAATCCATAGGCAATACTGGAGGGCTTTATCTGGCACTCCTTGTAAAGAAGGATTTGTCAAAGATAGTAAAGGAATTTATCCAGAAATTACATTAAGCCCCTTTTTGGAAGTCTTTTCTTGCTCTGTATTTTCTCATGGATATATGAGTAGAATTCAGGTTCTGCATGTTTTTGTCTTTTTATGCTAACCTTCGTTCTACAACATACACGCTCACCAACCAACTCATGTCCCCTGCAGAGAGGTTGAGAGGCAGAGCCAGGTGGGGAAGCATTTGGAGAGGGTGCTGATGCCAGCAGAAGACTGGTTCTAAGTTCTTACTTCACGATTGAGCCTTTTTATTTCTGTTTTCATACAGTGAAAGAAGCTGTATTGCCCTTGGAAGTTTGAATCCCAGAAGTATGAAGAAGGCACAGTATGTCATTCGTAATATTGAAATGTGAGTTGATTATTTGGTTTTGTTTTTTTTAACTTGAAGGGCTATCTAAAGTTATCTTTAACATACTAAGTTTTATTTAACAGAAGTAACCCTAACAAAAGCATCTGTCATGGCCCAGAATGCACTGGTAGGCCTTAATTGTCCTGACCAGCCTCACCTGGGTCCCCACACCCTGCCCTGGGGCCATTTCAGGTCAGCCCTACACCCTGGGTCCCTTCTTAAGCAGGGCTGGTCTCCAGTTCCGCTATGGTTTTGCCCTGCCTATGGGTCCTGCTGAGCTGGGCCTGGCCTTGGTGGGCTGGTCGCTCAGTCCAGCCGTGCTGTGTTTGATCCAGACTTCCTGGCTTTGCCTCTGACCTGCCTCATCATGGTGGGGCTGCCCTGTAATTTGGGCTCTTGGTTGAACCCAGCTGCCACCCCTGGACCTCTTCTGCTCAGGTACCTTGGAGCTGGGTCACCTTCACATAGGTTGTCCCTGAGTAGGAAAGGAGCAAATACGATATTCAAGGCAGTGAATCTGGAAGTTACAATTCAAAATTAGTAAGCTCTATCAAAGCATTATTTTAACTTATTTCATTATTAGTTCTGTTTTTGAAACATTCAGTAGAAATTACAAAGTTGCTGTAGAAATGAGAAAAAGTAAATGAAATTAAGATCAAACTGGTTTTACGAAGGATTTTTAGCATAGAAAACAATGTATGAATTATAATCAAACTAAGTAAAACTACTGAATATCACCTAACCTGGGAGCTTGTATTTTGTAGCTGGGTGTTACTCAGGTTCAGCTCAGGAGAAATTTCACTCTGATGTGGCTGAACAGAATTTTCTGGCAAATATAGTATATTTTATTTGATTGGCTAGTATAGATGTGAAAAGTAGACAAGCTTTCATGTGCACAAGGCTATATTCAGATATGAAATAGAAGTGGTGGACTTCAAAGTTAACTAAAAATTGTGAGCCTTTTTTCTTCATTAACTTTAGACCATACTGGAAGTTGCACATAGCAGCTGAGTGGTAATAACTGGTGAGTCTACTGGGGATGCTGCTGCTTCTTGTGTGTGTATAGGAAACAAGCAGCAGTCTTTAGCTTGGTTTCAAGTATTGAGTTTCACCCCTGTTTTTGTGGTAGTGCTGCTGTAGCTGTAATGGCCTCCTTAGGACAAAGAAGTGTGCAGAAGATGTAGACCAGGTTGAGTGACCTGGTCTAGTGGGAGGTGTCCCTGCTGATGGCAGGAGGGTTGGAACTAGATGATCTTCCAACCTAAACCATTCAATGTTGTACCTCTTGTTGGTGGCACCAACAAATAGAGATGGAAGCCCTCCTTCAGACCCGAGATAGCAGTGGGAGATGCCTCCACGTTGTTCTGCTATGACTGCCTTTGGTGACACGTAGCTGAGGCTGAGAAATGGTCTGCCATGGTGCAGTCACTGTGCAAACAGCTGCAGCAGGTTGCTGTCTTACTGCTCTAGTTTATTTTCCACTCTGCTGGAGATGACTGCCTGTCAATCTTCTGCTGATAGACCTTCCTAATCTTCTTTAAACAAAATCTGGAGGTTGGGGGCTTGGAATCAGGCTGGGGCTGTCTCCAGGCTCTGGGTGGGGCTGGAGCAGGCCAAGATTCACATCATCCTGTACATGTGCTGCAAGGAGGCAGCACAGCTCCCAGCTGGAACAAGTAATACAGCCCCAGGCTGTCCTGTCCCACAAGCCATCCCCACAGAGGGAATCTCACGCTTCAAAGGCCACCACTGGAACAAAGCAGAGGTCGGGGCAGAGGGCTTGCGATTGGTGTGGAATGAGCACCCATGAGGGCATAAAGATAATGCTCAGCCATCTGCATGGGTGTTTATGCAAACTTTCTAGGACTCGTTCAGGTTTCTGGGGATCTTCCAGCTTTCTAGGTTGAAGGGCAAGTTTTTCAGCTATTAGTGAGACGAACCCTCCCACTTCCCAGAGTCAAAGAATTCCCATGGGGGTTGCCCCAGGGTCGTCCTCCTCCTCTTCTAAAAACTTGTGAGAGTCTATTTGCAGCTTTTTCTTTCAGCAGCTGAATAATATATACTTCTGCTACTTGTCACACTTATTTGGATTATTCATTCTGTGTTTTAATTCTGATCTGTGTCCAATGATCTTGAGAAATATATTTTTTAATTACTTGTTCTCTTTACTGCTTTCCATCTGTAAAATAATGGTCTCTGGCAGCTTTTTGTCTTTTGGCATTGCAGAGTACCTAGCTCAGTTACAACAAGGTGACTCAGCATTCTGCGCAGCCACTTGTGAAGGTTTCAGCCAGGCCTGTGCTTGATTAATGAGCATTGGCCTATTCTCCAGATAAATTCATGCTGGATTTTGCCCAAGGGCTACAGAGTGGGCACTCCAGGGAATTTAGTGGAAGAAATCTGTACTTGAAATGACTTTTCTTTGAGATCTGTTTACTTAATGATTGCTTGCTTGAAGGTAATACCACTGATAAGGAGGAAAGGCCAGTCAGAAATGTAAAGCGAAGTACATTCATTAGATATTTTTTTTTCTCCTGTTTGTGTATTAAAGCCAGTTCCCTCTCAGAGGAAAGATTATGTGGTAGACTCTATACTGGGCTGCGTCCCTGAGGTAGGTGGGAGCGCACAAGATGTTAACTTGCATCTGCATGGTGCCTTTCAGTGGTGGCATTTGTGACATTGTGGACTTGGCAGTGAGAAGTAGACCCCCTCCTGCCCCTGCCAGAGCTGCTTTCCTCAGTGTTGACAGGCATATCTGTGTTGATAATGGTCACCAGCCACGTATATGAGCATGTTTTAGTGATTTCCTGAAAAATTAATGTGTGGCAATGTTACCTGCATGCTGGCCTCCCCCAGTGACTTTGGAACAAATGGACTGGTTCCAGGCTCATCTGCCAGAAGTATGGGTTACTCGTGGGCCGCAGGTCCACCACCTCCTGCGGCTGCCACTCTTGGTCAGCCTTTTTGGTGAGGGGAAGTTGCTCTGTGCCGTGTGATGGGAATGACCAAGAGTGTCCATGCAACTCTAGAGCTGAGCTCAGGTCCTGGAGACATGGCAAAAGATACCAAGTTTATCTAACAGACACTGATCGTTTTTAGTCATGCCCTCTTGGCAGCTGGGGGGCTGTGTGTTGGTGGACTTGTGAGCAAGCTCACACAGCTTTACCTGCCTGGACCGTGTGGTGGTTCTCTTCCAGTCAGCAGGTCAAGGAGAGATAGATAGGGGACTTCAGAGAGGCTTGAAACCATTGGGTTCGAAACGGGAAGCAGGGAGGGAGAGGGGTAACCAAGCAGTATGTAGGGAACATGCCAGGGAGCTGATAGTGTTATGATTGAACCTGATATTCAGAACAGGCAATCAGGATTAATTTTTCTGCTATTAATGACTTCTAGATTTATATAAGAAGCTGGACACCTGTTTGATACACCATTGGGGGAGAAGGTGTTTAAATACTTAGCAAAAAAATCTACCAAGTATGTAATGTATGCAGGATTTGAGTACTTCTGTTGGTGTATCAGAGAAGTGTTTCTCTAAAGGAATCATATGTGATTCTGCAAATCCCAGGTTCATTTGCAGAAGGAGAAGAAATAAATGGATGTGTGCACAAAAAAGTCAGTACGCTGAAATGAAGAAAGCAACAGAAGACAAAACACAATATGTGTGTTTTTGGAGCATCTGTCAATCTAAAGTAATAATAAATAAGTAAACAGAACCTTTATAATTTGTGCAAGTTAATCTGTTTCAGGGCTGAATTAACTAAAGCATATCCCTATGAAATAACCTTCGTTATATAAATCAGCGTGCTGATGGATTACTGAGTTTGCAGCCAAAAACCCATACCACCATAGGTGTGAAGTTTCCTGATCATCTAATAAATTGATAACTTTGAAGCCTAGTTGTGACAATTTAAATGTCATCACTATTAAACAAGTTGCCAAAATGCAAACAACCATCCTAAGTCATTAAGATGCAATTATAAAGGACAGCTGGGTCTACTATCAGTCTGGGCTGTGGGGACTCATAATGGGGAAAAACATGAAACTTTCACACAAACAGAATGAGACTGCTGTACATGCCAACCAGAGCCTGCATGGGAAGCAAGGGAAACACGTATTTTGTGCATACGCAGCTACTGATGCTTATAGCAGGCTTACATTACTGATATGGACATAAGAGTCAGTGACAGCACGGCATCTAGCAAATGTCTTCGCCTTCTCTCTGCCGTGTATGAGAAGTCCTTTTGCTTATTAATAGGGTAGGCTTTACTAATGAGAGAGGCAGATAGACTGGGTAGCAGTTACAATCTAGCAGATATAGTTATGAAGTGGGACTAAACTTGCTCTATTGTGGAATGGCAGCACAGGTGTTGGAAGCTCTGTTTCGAGAACCAGGTGGACTTTAAGTGATAATGAAGGTTTGCTTTTTGGCTGAGAGTAATAAAGATACTTTATTAAAGGCTTTGCAGGCATGGACCCGATACATTTATGAGTGCTGTATTTAGTCATATTGATAACTAAGTTACTGAACTTTATTTTTTAGGTTTATTATTTGCTTGATACTTAGGAATGGCCATGATGCAGACAACAAGCCCAGTCCCTGCTCAGGACTTCCAGCTCCTGCTATGTATGGTATAGCTCTAAATTCGCATTGGTTTCAACTGCATCCCAGTAGGTTCTGTTAATCAATGATGCAGCATGTAGTTGATTAGATTTACTGCTGATATGAACAGTGGAAATGGTGAAACAAGCTAGAACGGTGATACTGCTTCATTAAAATAGTAACTCCAAAAGGCCCTACAGTCTTTTGGTGTATTATTTATATGTATTATGGAGCTACAACAGCTGTTAGCTTCCAGAATTAAGCCCCATTTTCCCTAAATGTGGCAGGAGGGGTGAAATAAGTGGGAACTGATGATAATTGGTAAAATTGTAAAAGAAATATCTTTTATGTTATGTGTCTTAATGCAAGTAATAAGTGTTAGAGAGGTACTTCTTTGAGGCTTTTACAAATCTAAATAGACTAAAAAAATATATAGGAATGCTAGCATTTTATTTGAATTAGTGTGATTCTCCTTTTTACTATACATCAGCCTATAGCATATCATTGTCAAAAAACCCATTTGAGTATGTTGCAAACAATTCTAGGGTGTGTTCTAACTGATCAATATTCCTATAATATGTAGGTATCAAATTTTCCATGTATCTTTTTCTGCTCTGAAGTAAATCCTTGTGGTGCCTTAGGGCGTCCATTGTGCTGAAAAACTTGTTCATTTATTCTCACTAAGAGAAGTGTGCTATTATGGGTGTTCAAACCATTCATTTCCTTCTTTTTGTATACTTGGAAATGCTACAATAACTGGGTGTACTAGTGTAATTATCTACCTTTCACTCTGTAAATTGTAATTTTTGTTTGTTTTGTAATGAGAATCAGTTGGTATGGAGCTTAGAGAAACACTGAAGATTACAAACTGTTTCTAATGAACAGATTGTTTTCTGATGCAAATGGAAAGCCAAGTCGAGAGAGATTTTTTATTTTTTTTATACAGAAGGATACAGCCTCTCAACAGACTTTGTCCTTATTTTTTGGCAGATTTGGCCTGCCCTACTCAAAGGCATAAACAAGCTTCAGCCTATCAACACAGAAATGGGATGCTAACCTGCCAAATAAAAGGAAATGAATAAATGGAAGAACAATAAAAGTCAGTAAAGTAGGAAGTCTCATGCAGTGTGAATGATTTCCTATATAGCATAAGCAAAATTTTCTGCTGTTTGTTTCACACAGCTATGCTAAGGATGAATAGTTGTTTTGTCCCCAATTCTGTTATGAAAAGCGTGCAAATTCCAGAGATTACACTCGCTAATGAATGGAATGGTTATTTTGAAAGGAAAAATAAGCTTTCCTATAATTTCTGTTCATGTTCTCACAATGTGAGATGACAACTTGCTGCAGGTTTAGGAAATTAAAATAAAATGTTAGTTTTCCAGGTGCGTTGTAATTTAGCAAAGGTGAAGCTACGTGGTATTTCTCACTGCACAGTAAGAGTCAGTAAGATGACATTGTAAAATATCCTTAGTAATAGTCAGTTAGAAAGTCTGCAGGGGATGAGGTCAAAGAAAGGTTAGCAGCTGACATCAAATCAGATGCCAGATGTGCTGACCCTTAATCATAGGCTTTCGCAGGCTTTTTTGGACTGCAATTCAGCATAACATTATTGAATTCACCTTTAGATTAAATTGGTCTGCTTTGACATATACAAACCCATATGCAAGTTAATGGCTGTGTCATCCACTTAATTATGCAAGATTTGATAACAGATCAGTGAAGTGACCTCTGCAAGTGCTACTTTTCAAGGTCCTTACCATTTGCATTTTCAATGAACAGAAAGTGGCACTCCCCTTTTAGGTTGTGTTGGATCGTTAGTTTTGCGCGTACAAATTAAACCTGGGAATAGTAATCTGCAACGTGTTTTTCTTTTTTCTTGCAAGATTACTTAGAGCCATTTAACTTGGCACTGTGTTACGATGAAAGTTATGTACTGCTCATGTACTGGTGCAAAATCTTTGGCTTTGCAGGGAAAACATTCTTGGAGACAGTAGTCCCAGCAAAGGCATAGGTATTACTCAGTGGACTGAAATTAAGCATGGTCAGAAATTTTTGAAGGATTGAAATCTCTCAGAAAAAAACCCAGATTTTCATAAAGGTCAAGAGATGACAAAGTTAAGATGATATATGCAAACCCTAACTGTTCCTTCTTGCTTATATATGATTCTGCCGTCTTTGCTTGCAAGATGATTCTGCTGAGCATTTTTGCATTAGAACTGAAGTGAAAGAGGGTTTCACATGGTAAAATTTCTACTAGTTTAACAAATATTTTTGTGCTGTTAATGTAAGCTTAAAATAATTACATATTGATGTAGTTTTATCTTTATTCAGAGGATATGCGCCTGACTTGCTTACTCAACAAACTGCATAGTAATCAGTAGTATTAAGGTCAATGGCAACAGATCTGTCTCTCACTGTGCGCTAGGGAAGACATTTACTGAATATTACACTGGTGTAGAATCAAACTCACTGCTGATTCCATTGAAATTATTTCTCTTTCATACAACTGTGGGAAAGGATTTAGCCAGAAACTGGCCAGTGGGCTTATGCCCTTTGCAGTTTTCATTGTGCATAGTCCAGCTCACATACTGAATAAGGCAGGTATGTGAAAGAGATAGCGTGTTTCATAGATTGAATATCTGACCCTCTTCCCAGTGAGGTGACTTCAGTGGGAATTGTGTGCTCCTACAGTGAAAGACCTTAATGGTGTCCATAATGACCTGGAAACCCACAGAAAATGTTATAATCACAGCTATTAGCATAGTATCCCAGTTCTCGCATACTGAAACAGCAGAGCTCAATGGTCTGATCTCTCCTGTTCGCAAGGCAAAGGGAGGCATGTGTATGGACCAAGCTTATCCCATGTCTGATCTTAGAGTCTATTTGTTGTATTTCTTAGCACGTATTTCATTCTTACTTCTTTATTCTGTCCTTTGTTCCTATTAACTTTTGCTGTGGGAAAGAACAGTTAAATTATTTTAACACTTAAACCTGAATTTGTGGTCCTTCTAATTTCATCTGGATAAGGAGTTTCAAGCCAACAGGTTTTGGTCGGGTGCTTTTCTGCTCGCAGGAGTTTCATCCAGGAGGTTGATAATTTCTGAGGAATGCAGCTATCAAGGAAGACTGACATCCCAGATTTAAGAAGAGTCTTGGCTATATTAGGCTGCTTCCACAAAGCTAACTGCAGTTCTCCAGTTCCCCTAACAAGCCTCTATTCTACTTTTCAATGAAAAAACACTGAAGTTCTAAACAGATATATTTCTCTTGCAAGTCTGAAGACTTCAAAGTATATACCTATTTCATATAGGCATGCTTTCTCTTTGAGCATAATCATATGCATGAGCAAAAGTCATAGATATAAAATACAGGACTTACAAACCATGGGATAGGCATCCATGTTGTATTGCAACCCTGTTGGGGTGAGAAGCCCAGTGGGTATCTCCAACTGGATGGCAGAGGTAGACATTGCAATCCAATTCATCAGCTGTAATATTTGTAAAGAGGACATTTATAAAGTAACTAATGGGTTTATTCTTATTAAGTGGCTGATGCCAATATCAGAGTCACCAGGTTCAGCTGAGAGGGAGGGTATGATTAATATCTCTTCCTCCCATGGTTTTTAGAATTCTCTCTGGCAATAAAAGAGTAGTAGTGAGGGTAATTCCTACCAAAACCAGAACAAGGCTGTGGCTGATCGGTGAAGCTGTACTATGCTGTAGCACATACACACAGGACCTTGGTGGAGATGTGTTTAGGACGCTAATCCTGTTTAGGAAGCTGCACCTATGTCTTATACCAAGTTTGCTATAGTACTCCAGTAACATAAGAAACTGGATATTCTACAGTAGTTTAATTGAAAGTTAAAAGGAGACATTTGAAGTTAGTTAAATGTGAAAGTATTTCATAATGAGAATAAATTCCTCTGGGATATTAATTTTTTTATTACTTCTCCCACCACATGGACAGCTTTGGACTGGAGGTTAAGAACAAAAGCTGGATGCTTCTGCTGAAATTCTCCATATAGAAATAATTACTGAGGGCAACTTTTTAACTTATCTTTCAGTTCCAGACTTGACAATCCTTTCAGACAATTAGGGGGAAGCAGACCTCTCCATTAGCTTTTTCCAGGTTGTTCTGCAGACTCAGGAAGACGTTATTTATACTCTGTTCGTGTATTTAAGTTGATCTTTGTCATTGTGCGGCCAGAAACATCTGTTTTAAACAACAGAAGCTGAGATTGTTAATCACTATTCTATAGGAATTAATTCACTAACAAACTGCATAGCTGTAGAATCATGCAATAACTGGAGCCTTGCTGATAGCACGGATAAGCTGAGGGTTTAATTGTATTGAGATGTCAGTCTTGCTTCTGTCATCACTGCTAAATAACTCTTAAAGGCTTAAAAAGCCCAAGAGTTATCCTGTCCCTGTATGAAATTCAAAATTCATTTATTCCGTCTCCTGGGTGCTGTTTTTAGAAATAGCGGGAGAAACAGACAAATCAGTCTAGCAACTATATTTGTGTTTATAGTTTAATCCTATGAAAACAGGAAGAAGTAAGGCAATTGTAGTCATCTGCAGAAATCAGAATATACTTAGTAGCATGTTCAGATTCTCTTTTTGGTAAAAATATTTGAATTGGAAAATTGTGTGATCCTGAAAGATTTCTCTCTGAGAAAGCAAGCAGAGGAACTGCAAATGGACACAGAGACAACGTCTGGAGGCAACCTCTGTAAATGCTGCCAGTAACAACAAGGAAATGATAGGGTGCAAAATATCCTGAATACAGTAAAATATTTTACTTCACAGTATTTACACTAGTTTTGTACTTGAAACATGAAAGACTAAATACAGAAGTGATCCAAACAGCTCAATAAATCCAAATGGTGCAGACCTAGAAACTGCATCCTTGAACTAAGAGCTCTCAAAGAAAAGGAGAACAAAGATAGGAATCCTGCAGGGAGTAGCTTCATATGTAAAACCAAAAAACAACTATATAGAATGAAGAAACCTCAGCTTTGTGTTCTGCAACTTGGCCCTTGAGTTTTAGACCTTTAGCTCTGGTTTTCTTCAAATATAGGATGCAAAGTCAATAATATAGTCCTGCCAGTCTGTGCACTGGGCTGAGCAGTGCCTCTCCTAATCACATTGTCGTTATGTGAAGGGAAGCCCTGAAAATCAAACAAATATAAGCAAACTATTTTACCAGTTGCTCTCCCCCTCCCCTATCTTATAATCATACTGATTTTTCCAGATTCTGCAGTTGGGCTCTGCTGGTTTCTTTCAAGTCTGCCTAAATCCATCAGTTGGTAAATGTCGTCTTCCTGTATATATTGGAGAAAAAAAAATGCAGATGTTATCCACTCTGAGACCCTCCTCTCCATAGCTGATCTCGTCTCTTGGGTGAAAAACAGCTATTGGCTGTACTTTCAGCGTAAACACCAGCATGTAAATCTGTTAAAAAAAAAAAAAAAATCTAATGTATGTAACAACATAATAGGAGGGGAGAATGTATTTATGTAAATTAACTAAAACATCCCCAAGAATTAATGTATTAAAGTGGTTAGAAAAGCTAGCAGAAGTTAATAGGCATGGAGACCTTCTCCTGTTTGTCAGCAGAGCCTGTTAAATGGTTGAAGCTGCTGTGGCACCATGCATGCCAAATAGATGCAAAATAATTTTCAGCACTAGAAAATCACCTGATAGCAATAACTATAGACTAATATGTTGTATTCATGTACTTGTTGTATGTATAAATACTATCATTTAATACTTGTTGTGTGTGGTTGTAAGTGAAGGCATAGCAAAAGAAATAAGAAACTTACTTATTTCATTTATTAGCATTACAAACGATTTATTAGCATTTTCATGGGCAATCTTTCTTGCAACAAACTTTCTCTGTTCTCTTTGAAATTAATGAGAATTGGGCCCCTGTTTTACTTTAAAGATCCGGCTTTCAGTGTCCAAAGTTAACAAAAAATGCTATTTTCTTAAAAAAAAAAAAAGGGATTTGTAAGCGCAATTTTTTAGTTAAATTTATAGCAGCAGTCTGTGAAAGAGGTGGAAATCCTACTCTGTTTATATTACCTACGTCATGCTGGTACAGTATTAGGGCAGTTTTTTCTAATTTTAGCATACACTAAGGAGACCAGATGCCATTTAGTTTAGATAATTTGACTGATTTTTTTGAGAAAAGCAATTGCAGTTGACAATAATAGTGTCTAGTCAGAATTTTTTTATTTATAATTAAAGTTCTAGGATTTGTTAAGGTGCAGGTCTTGAGGTGAGTGCAGATCCTGGCTGAGAAACAGGAGAGAATGCAAGAGCCTGAGAACTCCCATACAGAAGTAGAACCCCTTTATCACAATTGTGTAACTTCAGAGGCTCTGTAAACTGCAGATGACGTAGTATAGGTCAAGAGCTATCAGAATTCAAAAAATTAAACTGAGGTGAATGTTTGATTTGTAACATCTGTCTCGCAGCTAATTGTCTCTTTGTCTCATTCTACTCAATGAGATTTTCCTTAGCTCAACTAATACAGCTTTTCCAGACAAACATATGTGCGTAAATTAGTATTTCCTTTTCTTTCTGTATATCTTACTCTTTCCTTTCTGATGGAATATTTTCACTGTAAACAGAAACAGTTTACCTTGGCCCTGGAATTAACAGTAACTTGGATCTCCTCAGTTCACTAATGAAACAGAATTTGAACTGATACACCAAAAAAAATTATATTAAAAAATGAGCTCAATAATTGTTTTATGGCTAGATCAACACTGTACTTATATGAAAGGCTGTTCCCTATCTTCTTGTTTCTGATATTCAGAAAGAAGGATATATTTCTCTATTACTAAGCTCCCAAAAATCTCAAAAGACAATTTTTGGAAGGAAGTTCCAGTATCTGTTAAGTAGCAATTTCTCAAAGTACTTGCTAGAAACAAATTATGTAACAGCGCTGTTTGACAGATTTATTTAGGGATAAATGTATATACTGGTTTGGTAAACAGCTTTTAGTTACATACATCCAAGTTGCCTGCTTTGCTCATAAAGACAAAAATTGGACCTTTTTTATGATAGTTCTAAAGTAATCTCTAATTAAAACCACCTCAGATGGCGGATTGAAGATCAAAAACAAACCCCATTATTTTACCACAGTATTTTTTGAACATGGTAGATTTTAGACATGTAACAAGCCAACTCTGAATATTTCAGTACTTTAATCTATGTATAATTCTACAATAATTGAAAAAAAAAAATCTTAGAAATTTTAGCCTATGGGGCAAAACTGCTGCCTTTCTGGGACCAGTGTCTGATTTTTTTTCTCAATTCTGAAACATTTGTCACACTGAATGTAAATAGAGAAATAATGCTTTAAGGAGGCAGATAAACTTAACGTTTCTTCACATTTGATTCTCTTCTTCATTTGTACTTAAAACAAAAAGTTGCTATTACCATTACTAAATCCTTCATCGCATAGAGCAGTTTCCATTGATCCGAGTCCCATTGATGCATGTGTTTCTGGAAACATAATCCATATTGTTTTCCATTCCTGAACTTCAAAACCCCAAACCCTATTACTTCACACACAATTAGTTGTTCTATGCTCTTGAATCAGATCAGTATTTCTAATCTGAGAAATCAGGATTTCTAGTCACCTCTTTGGGGTCACCAAGACATTTAAATGCTTAGGGGCAGGTGCCCAGTCTGAGTGACTGGTGCCATTTCAGGTGCTCAGTGTATCCGAAGTGTTTGCACAGGACTAGTGGACACCATCCATGGTCCGTGCAGGACCTTGGTCCTTCTGGAGGAGTACCTGCAGTGGTTCTTCTCTGCACCTTCAGCTGAGTCTATAAAATATTTTCAGGAACCAGGATCAGCAGGCATTTTTGAGAATATTCTTGCTTGTGACCTATTAATTAAATTTGACCTAATTTAAGCAATAATAGTAATGATGTTCCAAGTAACTAGCTGTTATTAACTTCCATTAAGCTGAAACCAGTTTCTTCAGCAATGTCCCCAAAAATGACTGTTCTAATTTGGGATGTATCATTTAAGTGGTAATTACTGTGGTAACATTTTAAATGCATGTGGTGCCTCTCATTTTATACAGCAAACCTGCACAAAGTAGGAGTAGGAGTTGAGAGAAATTAATGGATTTTGACTAGACTATTCAGAGCAGGCTAGAAAAGGAAACATTTGAATAGTGGTAAAAAGGAATAATATAGTTTGGGTTATTTTTTCATGCAGACAGAACTCAAAACAATTGATCGGATTTTGTCTAAGATTTCCTAAATTTGCTTTTCGTCTAAGATCTGTCATGAAAATTTTCGAGTCCTGAAAATATGAAGATAATTGAATAATGTGAAAACGGGATTTAAATTCTTCCAGTGCCTTCCTTTGCATGATAAAATGTATGAATTTGCAGGCATACTTACTCATCAGTGGGCATGTATGACTATATGCCATATATGACAAAATATTTTTTAGTGCTTGATACACGGCCCCATCCACCCTGCAAATCCTCCCCAAATGCAGATAAAACCTTTTGGCAACGGTGGCAAACTAAAACATGATGCATAGTAATTAACAGACATAAGTATGCTTATGCCATATTTTTATATTTAAAGTTTAAAGAGGGCTCTCTGAAGAACTGCAGCTAATGACCTGCGCTTGAATCAGCTATAGGTGCCCCTAGAAATCAAGGGAAAAACAGACCTTGGATATCAACTTCTGCCTGAGCATTTTTCCATACAACTTCTTGACCCCGATGTAAAGCCTCTTTATGGGGGTAATGGTTAAAAATGTTTAGGAGAAATCTGCAAATAGGAAGAGGTAGCAGATGAAGACTGGTAACAACTGCATCCAGTTAAGGTCATCCCAAGATGAGTCCAGTTCAGACCATCCTAGAAAGGCCATTTGCTATGGAAGGCATAACCATTACATTTTCTGGGGTATTGACTCCCATACGCAAAGGCTTTTTTGTGTGAAAGATGTAATGAAAAACAGTGTATAAATAGTGGAATTACTACATCACTGATGTTTGCATCACGCACTAGCACATGGATATTTTCTGGGTCTCATCCCAGAAACTGCTGAGATAGTATGCTTTAGGAGAGGTATGGGATTCCAAGCAAGTAATTTAATTTGTACTTTGAATCACTCCCTGTCCAATAACTCTTTTTCAAAGTCAGTGGATTCCTTGCTGCAGTAACTTAAAATGACATTTGGCAGCTTCCTAAATGTTCCTGTTTAAATAATGTAGAATTAATATCACTGTTTACAACTGTGTGTGTTTCTTAAATGTAGAAAACTTTATTTTACAAATGCGCATATGAATTTCTCTGGATGAAGGAAACTATTTTGTCTTTCTTTGGTATATTAAAATGGTACAATGCAGTAACTGTTGAAAGATGGGAGGGGATGTCATTGGCTGCACTGCCTCATCATTTGTTATGCTCTAACTCTGGAGACTACTCAGGAGTCTGGACTTGATGCTACCTCTCTTATGCTATGCCATGTTGTGTCCAGAGGATTACTGAGAATACATCCTGTTGAGCGTGTGTTCTGAAATCTCAACATTCTTTAGTCTGAAAAAACTTCTGAAAGCTGGATTTCATTGACCATCTCTCATAACCAAAAAAAAAAAAAAAAGAAAAAATCAATAAGCAGTATATACAAAAGGGATAATAGAGATGTAACAGAATGTAAGTTCCAAAAGTTGTGCAATGAAAAGTAATGGTTAGTATCGCCAGTGTGATCTCAAAAGACATTACATGTAATCTAATACTAGAATAAGGAATAATAAGAATTCTAAAATTGGAATACACTTAGATTACTAATCCCCTTTGTGTGCCATGAATGTGAATTCTCATTAAACTAAATCCGAAATCTAGTTCTGCAGTCCCCTTCAATTGATGGTGCAATTTTGTTAATGCAAATTTTGAGTCAAATAATGGCTCAGAAATAACAGTAGCTCTTACAGAACTTTATCATACTACAGGAGGCTGTGCATAGCCTAGGCTATGGATTCAAACACAGAAAGTGTGAAGAGTTATCAAAGAACTCTTAGAGAATCAAGTGAAATTAATCTTAAAATCATAAGCATGTGTCTGCTGCATCATGCCAAGGTCCATCTCGGCTGCTCTTTGACAGAGGCACGTGAAAGATTAAGACACATAGGTAGCGGCACTCGCCCAGAACACGCTCCCAGCTTCTGCAGTTCTGTGTGTACCTCACGCGGTTCTGTCGCTGGCTGTAGTGTCTGTGGATTGCACGGACAGACTTGCCCCAGGTATTTGTCCACTGACTTTTTTTTTTTCAAGTCACAGTGTCCTGTGACAATGATTTCACAGGTTTATTGGTATTGTCTGAAGAAGTAACTTTGTATTTGTTTTGAACCTTCTAGTTTTAGTCCATGTCCTTTGATCTTTTATATTGGAACAATCAATCTTTTTTCACCTTTTCCAGGCCAGTAATGATATTTCTGGATATCTATCACATCCCTTCTCAGGCATTCTTTTTCCAGCCTGAAAAATCTTAGTCTGCTAGCTCAGTTTGAGCTACCTTTGATCATCTACTCTTTTCTTTTTCCAATTCTTTAACGTTGTTTTCAAGACTAGAAAGTAGAATTTTTCCACAGTAAGGTCCACAGGCAAGGACAAGGTGTACAATAGATTATACATGTAAAAAAAAAAATCATTCTCTATTTTGTTTTTCTCCCCTCTACATGATAATTCCTAGTGTTGTGATTGATTTTTGACTTGCATAAGATTATTGAGCTGATGGTTTTTGTAGAGCTACCTGTTACAATTCCAAGAGCTTCTTCAAAAGTAGCCGTAATTAACTCAGAGTCTCTCACTGAATATGTAAAGTCAGAATTGCTTTTTCCTGCATGCATTTACACTTACATTTTATTGCCCAGCATCATATGGTATCTTGAGGCTTTTCTGCAACTCTTTGAATGTCTAGTAATTCTTTGAAAGAGCAGAGACCAAGACAGTATGTTCCATTTATGATCAGCAGGCCATGATTAAGCTGGATCCAATCACACAAGTGAAAGCTCAAGGAACCCTGAATCACAGCTGGAGCCTGTGAAGTGAGTCTGTGCCTTCCCAGGTCGATAAAAATCAATAAATTTTGTCCACTGTGACTGGACTTAAGTTGGGTCTTTAGATAAGCTCAACGGCTAAATTCTTTGAGAAACACAGTAATACTCCTTTTTTCTCTAGAAACCATTGCTTACTCTATTGCTCTGTTACCCCGTTTTCAGTCCCCCGTTCCTGATTAACACAACTGAGAAATCAGTAATGATTAAACACCAGCAGCGCATCCTGCTTGGAAGTAATCAGCCCTGAGACCAGACTGCAGCCCAAGGACCAGCAGCAAAGACAGCTGGTCTCAGGCAGCTTCCTTATGGCCAAAGGAAGGATCTCTGGCTCCGTGCTGCTCGCTTTCCACGTGGCTTCTGACAGTGTACCCTAACCCACCTCAATGGCATGGAGTAGGAGCAGATGGGTCAGCACAGCCTGGCTCCATTCACTTCTCTCCAGCAGAGCGAGCAGACAGGTACCTGATTCTTGCCTCAGAAGGCTCCCACCCATCGAATCCTGTAGGAATCATCACCTTTTCTCCTTTTCTTCTCTAATTGTTAAATACCACTCTGGGCAATAACATGCACATTACCTTCTGCTTTATCTATCGTTCATGTTTAAACAGTGTGACACCTAAAAGATGAAATAAAGCTGACTGAGCCAAGACCAAGACTTGCTGCTATCACCAAGTAACCATGGGCAAAACCTTTTATTTGGCTTTCATTTTCATACCTCTGTGGACTTTGCCACAGCACTAAAAACCAAAACCCCATGGACTTACGAAACTCTCTTCCTCAGTCAAAAACTGCTTGAGACCATTGCTTTGAGCTATGCACAGACAAAAATTATTATAAATTGGATAAAAGATTCTGTAACTTCCCTTTTGAAATTCATGCTCCAGGCAATTTTGTCTGTGGTGAAGGAGATGGAATTAAAGCAAAAAAAAAAAAAAGTCTGTGAAGCATGGAAACCTTTTCTGAACGTATTACAGGATGGAAATCTAAAGATAATAGATGCAGAGCTGGAGGTTGATGAGCGTAGTCTGGGAATTATCTAAAAGTATTGCTTAGCTTCCTGTTAGTTTAGTGATACTTCAGTGGGATATCCGTATTCCCCAATGGAAAGTGTAGGAATGGTATCTTATCTTTTCTGGCTTCTTTAAATAGAGGCATACTAAGGTACATAGGGAGGTAGAAGAATACAAAAAAATATGATCTGTATGAATTAATAGTGTGGTTTTTAAGATGAAAGCTGGTTAATTGATCACTAGAACATTACTTAAATATTTCATGTAATTAATACATGTGCTTTGTCTAAATGCTGATATGAGTAAAACTGTTTTACACATGAACTGGAGAATACACTGGAAAAATCCTAATAAGTGAGGTATGGAAATGATGACTTAGACTTTTCTAGTTCATTAGTGTGATACAGTGGAATACAGCTGCTAGCAATCAGATACGCTTACTGTTTGTAATGTAATACATTTGAAGATTCTAATTAGTCATTCCATATGTGTTCTTGATTTGCCACAAAGAGATGACAGTAGAAGCTGGGGATGTAAGAACTGTTGTTTTGCGTTTCCACTGTAATCATGATATTACTACTATTCCTTTAACAGAGAAATTAAAACAACTTGTTTACTTAAGTAATGATTTAACTAGTTTAGAGTCAACCACACTATTTTTGAAGGAGGAGTTACGCAAGTTTCATCCTTACTGTTGAATGTAGAAAAGTAAATACTACAAATGAGCTTAAACAAATAAAATATGCAATCAAATAAACCTTGGAACAAGGGCCAGAACATAACTGTGTCGATGTGATGGGAGGGACATAGAGATGGGTTCTTCTCTGTGGGGCCTGGTGTCAGGACAAAAGGCAATGGGCACAAACTGAAATACAGGGAATTCTATTTCAACATAAGGAAACCAAATCTTTCTTGCTGTGAGGGTGGTCAAACACTGGAGCAGGTTGACCAGAGAAGCTGTAGGATCTCCATCTGTGGAGATATTAAAAGCCTGACTGGACAAGAACCTGAGCAACTTACTGTGCTTTACCCTGCTTAAAATGGGGGCAGGGGGTGAACTAGACCATCTCCAAAGGTCCCTTGCAACCCCACCTATTCTGTGATTCTGGTTCCTGTCACTGGCTGTCCCCCACTCACCTTCTTTGGATGCAATAGGAATAGGCTGCTACTGGGGAGGCCACTGCCCCCCTGCCTCACTGCCCCTCAGCACCCGGCCCCCCTCCCCTTGCAGAGCAACTTGTTCTTCCTGCTCCTGGACAACTTGATTCAAACTTGCAAGGAAACAGAAGAAAAAAAATCGTTCAGAAAGTTTTGATTTCCTGATCTGTTTTTTTTTTTTTGTGAGATTCTGCCTAGAACTAGGGTTTTTTTTACAACTGTTTTAACTGAAGAGTTGGATGTGGAAGATGAGATCAAGTGTTTTAGGAGCAGCTGGGAGTGGGGGTCACAGTAAGAACTTGTCAGTCAGTTGGGTCTGGAAGGTGAATTGACAAAGCTGATGAACAAGTCACACTGCTTTTCTTACAGGCTTACAGTGATGTAGCTTCACCTTTGGGGAATGTTTCTTTTGGTTTGTGTCCTTGTGAGTGAGATTTTCAGTGGACCCTAAAAGTCTAGAAGGAAGTAATAACAAGACTAACACCCTTTTAACAGAACAGTCAGGTGCATAGAAAAGTGAGTAAAGTGCATAGAGATGTGTCAGAGGAGAGAAAGGTTGGGGAAAAAAAGAGCAATAAAAGCAGGTGACAGCAGAGGCAAAAAAGATGAACAGCCTATGACAGTCACCTGAAAAGACAAATGAAGAGTGGGTTTGTTTTCTTCCTGCATTAAGGGTGCATGTTTAGTCTTAACTTCTGGTTTTACTCTGTTTTTTATTCAAATGTGTAAAAAAAAAAAAAAAAAAAATCTGCACAAGAAGCAAGAAATATAATTTACTCAAACCCTCTTTTTTGCAGCTCGCTGAGAATCTATATGTGAACAGGTAAAGGTGGCTTCAAAAGAAACGAGTCATTGTAGTTTAGAGCATGCATCTTTAATTACTTGTAGATGCTCACAGTAGCCTTCCTGAGATGTCATTCCACCAATGCAGCATTACTACAACACAAGTTTTGATTATCTGATGGCCTTTACCTATCTGCTCTGCCAGGTTCAGTAGTGACACAATAGGAACTAATTGTTTCAAGCACTTTATGCCTCATGGGATTACCCTGTGCTAAATTCATCTTCAGCCACTTACTAAGGCAGATAAAAAATAGGAACTTTGATCCTTATCTGTTGTATTATACTCCTTTCCCTTCTCTACATCAAATAATTACATTGTCTCCAAAAGAACGGTTAGTTCCAATACACTCTGAGGTGTGTGATCTGAACGTGGGGATGAAGGGTGCTGCAGAACTTGGTTGTATGGAATTTAGGGTTTAGACACAGATACTAAGGTAGCAATGTCCATTTCGCTCATGTTTACTGAAACTGACTTTCTTGTATAGAGAGAGAGTGATGTAGGGTGATAGCCATGGGTATTTATACAGGGAATGAAATGTCTTTATTTTCTGCCAGGATATTCTAGTATGTGAACCCCTTTGCAATTAATTGCAGGGCCTGAATTCTCAAGAGCTCACTGTCAAAGCAGGGGCAGTATTTAAATAGAAAAAGCAAGGGTATGTTCTTCTCTTCGGTGTGCACGTTTATATACCTTACAGAGAAGTGTAGTACTTCAGAGCTTTGGAACCCAAAGAGCAAGAAAACAATTTCAAGATGTGGTCTGGTATGATGCAAACTATCTCTAAAAAAATAGTTTTGAAAATATGCTGGAAGTATTAGTTATTGTCTGTTATTCCTGATGGATGAAGGATATAAATCTGTATATAGAGTTTGAAAACACTTCTGGGACATTTACTGAATTCCCTTGAAAACCAGATAAGAACAACTAAATTTCATCATATCTGTAAAATCAGTTGTTGTTGAAGAGAATGTGCCCAAGATGAATGGAGCGCATCTAAATACACTGTCTGCCCACATACTGTGGACAGGACATGGTGTGAATGGTATGAAGCTGTGTTGGGGAAGTTCAGATTGGACATTAGGAAAAGGTTCTTCACTAGGAGGGTGGTCGGTTGCTGGAACAGGCCCCTCAGGGAAGTGGTCACGGCCTGTCAGAGTTCAAGGAGCATCTGGACAATGCTCTTAGTCATAATGGTTTAGTTTTAGGTAGTCCTGTGGGGAGTTGGGCTCGATGATCCCTGTGGGTCCCTTCTAGCTCGAGGTATTCTAGGACTATCTCCTGCTTTTACCCTCAAATCCATGTTCCCTTTTGCAACACGCTGCAAATCAGGTGGTTGTTATCCTCCATCAAGAGATCATTCCACTTACATATCAGCGTAGCACTGGCCAAGGGAGAGAATGGGGCAGAGCAAATACAAGTTATTATTAAATAACCTTACCTAGTATGTGCAAAATGTTTAATTAAAAAACAACGTTACATAGATTCTGTGCACAAACATGCATTCCCATGCCTGTGGAGGGACGGGGAGAGGAGGTTTGGGAGCATCATCATGCCACAGGACCTTTCTAGTATGTGCCGTGCAACATGTGTGCACGGTGATGGTGCCCCCTGCCCACAAAACACACCTCCTCATTAACGATAGCCACCAGAGCTGGTCTTAATATGCTTTGGGGCTGCAATTCTGTCCCGTCACTCTGCAGCGTGGGCTGGGGGAGCAGTTTCCTCTCTTTCTACTTGTTGAAGATAGAAATGTTTGGTTGGTAGTAAGCTTTATCTCAAGGTACGCGTAATGGATCTATTTTCCATGCAGACATTTGGGTTGGATGAACTACAGCATGGGTGAAAGAATGAGATGATAATACAGGTTATTGTTATAGCGTGGATTATTATTGTCTTTCCTTCTCATTCTTCGTGTCTTACCGGCCAGACTCTGCTCCTACATTACACGTTGTCATCCTGTGTTTGGTAAACACCTTTAAACAACGCTGTTGGAAGAGCGCACGGGAAGGTCCTGTCTCCCGAGGGCAGGAGAGAGGAGCTGGGAGCGCTCTGAGCTGTCCTGGAGATGGCAGCATTGAGCAATTTATTTTTCAGACTCGGCTTGCAACACTTGTTTCCTGCTTAAGAGGTAGAAGTTACGCGGACGGTACGTTTCAGCCCTGTAAACTGCAGACCACGCTGAATATTCAGTTTAATTAAGCACATAATGAGTCAGGGAAATGCAGTTAGCTGCTGCGCTGGGAAGGTTCTTCTGGGGACCCCTCCCGGACCGCCCCGCCGCAGGCCGCGCTGCCAACTTCCCGCTCTCCCCGCGGGGAGCGGCCGCGCCGCCAGCGCGGGGGACGCGCCGCTTCGGGCCACGTATCAGCCGGAAGCCGTGCCTGCGGGGCGGAACGGGCCCCGGCCCGGCGGGATCCCCGCCATGGCCGGTGGCCGCGGCTCCCCTCACGGCGGCGGGCGCGCGCCGCCTCACCCTGAGGGGCGGGGGTTAATGGCCGGGGCGGCGGTTAACGGCGGCGGCTCGGCGCTTGGGCCTGCCCCGCCGTGCGGTGCCGGCGAGAAGGGAGAAGGAGGAGGAGGAGGAGGGAGGCTTTCCGCCCCGCCGGGCGCGCCGCGGCGAAAGCCGCCACACTGCGGAGGCCGCCGGCGGCGGTTATAAATAACATGCCGCTGAATGGCGTCTACGCCTCCTTTACTACGCGCCGCGCCTCAACCCGGGCGGGCGCCGCCCCCCCCTCCCCCCCGCCGCCGTGACGGACAGGCGGCGGCACCAATGGGGGCGCGGCCCTCGGCGGGCGGTGCGGCGGCGGGGCCGGGCCCGGCGGTGGCGGCCCCCGCGGCCGCGCTGAATGAGGGCAAGGAGGGAGGGAGGGAGAGAGAGAGAGAGGGCGGGCAGGGAGCGGCGGGGCGGGCCGCGGGGCCGCGGCGCTGGGCTGGCCGGGAGCCTGGCGGCGGCGGCGGCTCCGGGGATGGTCCACGCACTGGCGCCGTCACGTGTTGTTCTCCTTGGAGTGAGCCGGAGCGGCGGCGGCGGCGGCGGGCGGAGGGGGCTGGACGGGCGAGCGCGGCCCCCGCCGCCTGTTTCTGTGCGGGGCGCCGGGAAACTCGGCGAAGAAGCCGGCGGAGAGGGAGTCGCCGCGGCGGTGCCCGCTCCCCCGCCGGGCTGGGGCACGGGAGGGGGCCGCGCCAGCGGCCGCTGAGGCGCTGCCGACTGGAATGAAGAGGAGGAGGAAGAGAGGATGTTCCTTGGGCGCCCGGGCTGCCTCCTCTCCCTCCCTCCCGCCGCTGCCGGGCTGCGCCGTGTGTGGAAATGGCACTTTCTCTGCCTAACGAGATGGGACTGAATGGGGTCGCCAGCCTCCTCCGCACGCTCGAGCGGGAGAAACAGCAGCAGCAATCCCAGCGCTGATATTTGGGAAAGGGGGGGAAGGTTGTGTTGTGGGCGGCTTTTTTTTTTTTTTTTCTTTTGGGTTTTCTCTTTTTGGGGGGACGAAGAAGGGAGAGGGAAGGGGGAAAGCAGCGTGTATTTTGGGGGGCAAACCCCGGACTTTGCAAAACAATCTCCGCCCCCAAGAGGATATTTAATCTGCAACAGAAATCACTACTCGCGGAGGCAAACTTGAGCCGGGGAAGGGGTGTGGGCAGCCGAGGAGGGGGACCCCCGCTCCGCTCCCGGCCCCGGCGGAGCCCGACCCCTGTGAGGGAAGATGCGTTTCTCTTTGCCGGTGGCTGCTCTTGGGACGAGACTTTTGTCTGGACTGATCGGGACTGGACTTTTTAAGGACGCGCTTACCCATCTAAGGGCGACTTGGGCATAAACAGCGACGCAAACTCTGATTTGGTGCTGGAAGCTGCCTCTGCCACTGAACAGCTGCTCTCACCCTGCTTCTGGCCCTCCCCTGTCCCGTCCTCAAAAGAGGATCCTGAGCTATTTTTCTTCTTTTTTCTTTTTTTTTTTTTTTTAATTGTTGTTGCATGAATTTTATTTTAGGTGGTTGTCTTTTCTGGCTGGCTTGGCCATCTGGGGGTCTTGTGGACTGCTAGCTGAAGTAACAGCTCCACCACCTCTCATCATGGCCAGCCCCACAGATAATAATGAGGGCTTCTTCTCAGATGTTAGAAAGGTGGGTTACTTGCGCAAACCCAAGAGCATGCATAAACGCTTTTTCGTGCTGAGGGCAGCCAGCGAGTCTGGACCCGCCCGGCTGGAGTATTACGAGAATGAGAAGAAATGGAGACACAAGTCAGGGGCCCCCAAGCGCTCCATCCCACTAGAAAGCTGCTTCAACATCAACAAACGAGCTGACTCCAAGAACAAGCACCTGGTGGCCCTCTACACCAAGGACGAGCACTTTGCCATTGCAGCTGACAGCGAGCCTGAACAGGAGAGCTGGTACCAAGCGCTGCTGCAGTTGCACAACAGGGCCAAGGGCCACCACCACCTCCATCACCATCACCACCACCACCACAGCGACGTCACCTTTGGAGGCAGCAGTGCGGGACTGGGGGAATCAGGTGAGGACAGCTATGGTGAGGTAGCCCCTGGCCCAGCTTTTAAGGAAGTTTGGCAAGTAATTCTGAAGCCTAAGGGCCTAGGCCAGACAAAGAACCTGATTGGCATCTACCGCCTGTGCCTGACTAACAAGACCATCAGCTTTGTGAAGCTCAATTCAGATGCGGCTGCTGTGGTGCTGCAGCTGCTCAATATCCGCCGCTGTGGTCACTCTGAGAACTTTTTCTTCATTGAGGTGGGGCGCTCAGCTGTCACTGGGCCCGGTGAGTTCTGGATGCAGGTGGATGACTCCGTGGTGGCTCAGAACATGCACGAAACCATCTTGGAGGCCATGCGAGCTATGAGTGAGGAATTCCGGCCCCGCAGCAAGAGCCAGTCTTCCTCAAACTGTTCCAACCCCATCTCTGTGCCCCTTCGCAGCAGGCACCACGTCAACAACCCTCCACCCAGCCAAGTAGGGCTCAGTCGGCGCTCCAGGACTGAGAGTGTCACAGCCACCTCTCCTGCTGGTGGTGGGGGTGGAGGTACGGGTGGCAAACCTAGCTCTTTCCGGGTTCGAGCGTCGAGTGACGGGGAAGGCACGATGTCAAGGCCTGCCTCTGTGGATGGTAGCCCAGTTAGTCCCAGTGCCAACCGGACTCATTCGCATAGGCACCGTGGCAACTCCAGGCTCCATCCTCCGCTCAACCACAGCCGGTCCATCCCAATGCCTTCCTCACGCTGCTCTCCTTCAGCCACCAGTCCAGTCAGCCTGTCATCCAGCAGCACCAGTGGCCACGGCTCCACCTCAGACTGCCTGTTTCCACGAAGGTCTAGTGCTTCGGTTTCCGGCTCCCCTAGCGATGGTGGATTTATTTCTTCTGATGAGTATGGTTCGAGCCCATGTGACTTTCGCAGCTCTTTTCGCAGTGTGACCCCAGATTCATTGGGACACACCCCACCAGCTCGGGGCGATGAAGAGCTCAACTACATCTGCATGGGGGGGAAGGCCACCTCTTCTTGCTGCAGCCTGGCAGCCCCCAATGGCCACTTCATCCCACGCACCTGCCACCTGCAGCAGCAGCCCCGCTACCCTAGTACACCCTGCTGTCCTCGAGGTGGTAGTGAGGAGGTTGCTGACTTGGAGAAGGCATTCAGGAAGCGGACTCACTCTGCAGGCACTTCGCCCACCATCTCCCACCAGAAGACACCCTCACAGTCTTCGGTGGCCTCTGTTGAGGAGTACACGGAGATGCTGCCTTCTTACCCTTGTGGTGGCAGCCGGCTGCCCTCCTACCGGCACTCGGCCTTTGTGCCCACTCACTCCTACCCAGAGGAGTGTCTGGAGATGCACCACCTGGACAGTGGCCATCATCGGACCAACTCTGCCCCGCATACGGATGACGGCTACATGCCCATGTCACCCGGTGTAGCCCCTGTGCCCAGCGGTGGGGGGCCACCCAAAGGTGGTGACTACATGCCCATGAGTCCTAAGAGTGTGTCGGCCCCACAGCAGATCATCAACCCTGGCAGGGCAGGCCGCCACCCTCCAGCCACGGTGGACTCCAACGGCTACATGATGATGTCCCCCAGCGGCAGCTACTCCCCGGACAGTGGTTCTGCAGGCTACGGCAAGATCTGGACAAATGGCGCTGGCCACCACCCGAAACTCTCAGTGGAGAGCAACGAAGGGAAGCTGCCGTGCGGCGGCAGCGACTATATCAACATGTCCCCAGCCAGCGGCTCCACCACCAGCACCCCACCTGACTGCTATTTCGGGGGCACGGGGCAGCCGGGCGTTGAGGAGGTCACCACCGCTGTCCACCACAAACCCATCTACTCCTACTTCTCGCTGCCACGCTCCTTCAAGCACGTGCACCGACGGGGCGGCAGCGGGGCGACAGGTGAGGAGGGGAGCCCCCAGCCCCGCATGGCCCTGGGCTCCAGCCGCCTCCTCTACGCCGCTGAGGACTCGTCCTCCTCCACCAGCAGCGACAGCCTGGGCGGCGGCGGCGGAACGGAGAGCGGCCCCCCGCCGCAAGCACAGCCCCCGCGCAAGGTGGACACGGCCGTGCAGACCAAGGGCCGCCTGGCGCGACCCACCCGGCTGTCGCTGGGCGGCCCCAAGGCCAGCACCCTGCCGCGGGCCCGGGAGCAGCCCCCGCTCCTCCTGCCCCCGGAGCCCAAGAGCCCCGGCGAGTATGTCAACATCGAGTTCATCGCCGGCGAGAAGCCGGCCTTCCCCTCGGTCGCCCTGGGGCTGGGGCTGCCGCCGCCGGCGGGCAACGAGGGTGCCGAGGAGTACATGAACATGGAGCTGGGGCCGCCGCGGGCCCCCTGCCCCGCCGGCTTCGCCGCCGCCCGGGCGGCCCCCGCGGCCCGGCCCGGCCGAGGCGCGGCCCCCGGCGCCCGGGACTACGTGACGATGCAGCTGGGGGGCGCCGGGGGCTCCTGCTCGGACTGCGCCGACAGCCCTTCGCCCTGCTCGCCCGCCCTCCTGCTCAGCTACGCCGACGTGCGGGCGGGTCGCTCCGCCGCCGAGAAGCCCCCGCCAGCGGCGACGGCTTCCCCGGAGCTGCCGCGGCCGCCGGCCGAGCTGTCGGTGGCGCCGCCGCGCTCCTCCTCCCTGCTGGGGGGCCCCGGCGCGGGCAGCGCCTTCACCCGCGTCAGCCTCAGCCCCGGCCGCAACCAGAGCGCCAAGGTGATCCGCGCCGACCCGCAGGGCGGCCGGCGGCGGCACAGCTCCGAGACCTTCTCGTCCACGCCCAGCGCCGCCCGCGGAGCGGCGGGCAGCGGCGGCGGGCTCGGGGCGCCCTTCCCCTGCGGCGGCGCGGGGGGCGCCGAGGAGGTGAAGCGGCACAGCTCGGCCTCCTTCGAGAACGTCTGGCTGCGGCCCGCCGCGGGGGAGCCCCGCCGGGAGGCGGGGGCCGCGCCTGCCCTGGAGAATGGGCTCAACTACATCGACCTGGACTTGGTGAAGGACTTCAGTCACCGCCGCCGCCACCACCACTTCCACCCCCCCGCCGAGGGCGCCGCTCTGCCGGGGGGCAAGCAGCAGCCGCCACCCAAGCCCCCGGGCCAGCCCCGCGGGAGCGGCCACTCCAGCGACGACTTGAGCGCGTACGCCAGCATCAGCTTCCAGAAGCGGGAGGAGATGTAGGAGCCGGGCGCCCGCCGGGGAAGGTGAGGCGGGGGCGGGCCCGGGTGGGCGGCCCCGGGCGGCTCCGTGAGGGGAGAGGGCCGGGCGGATGCCGAGGAGCACCTCGGTTGTGGTTTCTTGTCGTGGGGACCGCCGGAGCACGCCGCGGCCTCCTCCCCCGGGGGGGCTTCAGGGGATGCCGCGGCCCCAGCAGCGGTGGCAGTGACCGGTTCGTTTTGTTTTGCGTTTTGGCCTTAATATCTGCAGCAGGTTTTAGTGGCAGAAGCATCCGGGAGCCTAGCATCCCTGCAGGTGTCCCAGCTGCCGGCCCTCGCCCCCACGGGCCGGGGCGGTCGCTCCCTCAGCACGCCTGGATGCTTCTGTTCAGACGGGGATGGGATACAGTGCTGACCGTCTTGCCACATGTCTTTGCTTTTCGTAATTAGGTGTGCTTCAAAAGTATGTGTGTGGGGGGAAAAAGTGAGTTAGTTAAAGCATAGGGTTAGAAACGGGAAACTCCCATTGTAATCCTGGTTTGGTCAGGCAGCCAAGGGTAAAGCACTCAACCGTGCCGGCTCTTACTTTCCCATGTGCAAAACACAGCTAATAGCATCTACCTCACAGGGCTGTGATGAGTGTTAATTTAGTTTTGTTTGGAAGGTGCTTTGGGTTTGAAAACAGACTTTGAAAGCCTTCTGTCACTTGTGTTTCAGCTGGTACTGGCTGTCCCATGCTCACAACAGTGTTACAAACTGCATGAGAAATGGGCCGCGTGAACTGTGTTTTTGGCATTGACCGATATGTTCTATTTTTTGTTGAAGCTTTTAATTTTTAATTTGGGAAAAACTTCTGCCAGGCAGTTGCATGGTGATTACAGACGTGTAAGATGAGTAGGACCATTGTTGCAAGCAATGTGATGTTTTTGCTATGCGTGAACTTCATGCAGCGCATAACAGATATATCTATTTTTTAGAGCTCACAAAGTACAGTGCACCTGTATGAGTCCTTTCCTGAAAGGTGAAGGCCATTTTGGTGCCTTTGGTGCCTAGACAAGCGCTAGTAGATAGCTGCCCAGTTAATCTTGTTGCAACACTCAATTTTAGCAGTTTTCTACATACTTGAGTAGCAGCAATCACAGCAGTTTAAGTAGTTATTATGAATATATGTAATGATACTAGGGGATGAATCTCATACCACTGTTTACATTGTACGTGTAATAAACTTATTATTTGTATTGCATGTTCGCTTAGCTCAAGGGAGTGCTGAGGGCTGGTCTTGGTACGATGCCTGGGATGATACGTTCACCATTTTTATACGTTTTCCATCCTTATAACCTGAACAAAATGAAAACAATCTCTTTGCATTTGCTACTTAGCACTTGCTGCTGTTGCTTGTTAGAGCAATGCAATATTATGTGTTAGTCTTATGTGACCAGTGAACACCAGGTTAACGTCAAAGTTTGAGGTAAGGTTTAAGATCAGCGCAGATACTGCTGGTCTGGTTCAAATGGTAACTGGTAGGAAATGATTATTTTTGTGGATGCCTGACAGGAGCGTGCTGGCTGTCACAATACGTTGTCTGTGACCAGACTTCCACTGCCACACCCTTTCGCTCTTCTGGGATGTGCTTGCAAGAGCCTGTCCAGACTGTCTTAGTGATGCCTGCCGTTACCCTGCGAATCCCTATCTGCCCAGAGTTTTTTTTTTGCCAGAGGACGCAATGTGTTGTGCTGTAAGTCACATTGCTAGGAGCATCACTTTTTTTCCTCCCCTGTTGTGTGCAAAGATTGGGGGAGCAAGCGGCAAGTGTGAGAGAAAATCCTCTGTCAGCGTGTGGATAAATAATAAATGCGTGCAAGAGTATGAGAATGCAGGTCTTGGCGGGGGGGGGGGGGAAATAGTGTCATAACTGTTTAGTTACACAGGTTTTTTTCTAAAAGCACTGTTTACTTTTGCTGTAGACAGCTTGCTTAGTTGATCCTGTGTGTCAGCTTTAACATAAAAGCTGTGGCAATGTTTTCCATCAGGGTGGTAGGTAAATACCTGCTGTGATTATGCTGTTTGGTGGAAGACCTGATATAGGGACATGCTGAAAAGTATTATGCATCTGTTTTTCAGAGCAGTGTTGTGAAAGGTAGTCTAACAGAGTAATTGCTATTTGAAGTTGGTTCTTATTTCCCAAGATTAGGATTGGACTGAGCAAGTACAGCTTCTCCTGGGAGGCAGGGGAAGAGTCAGGCTATAATTATACGGGGAGTTTGTAGCCATGGCTGTTCCCTTTCCCTTCCCACTATAAAGCTGTGTTAGTTGCTTGGAGCTTTCTCAGACATTAACCCTTTGGACTCTTATTTCCCAGCCTAGATTTCCCGCCATCAGCTGAAACTTTCCTCGCAAAATACAGCCTGACTAGGTCATCTGGTTTTGAGTGTGTTAAGGAAAAACCCCAACAATGTTTTGTCTGTATTAAACCATTTTTACAGCTGTTTTTTGACACATCTGTGTACCTTTTTTTTGCTTTGGAGGTGTAACTTAGGTTTGGCAGGGGAATCAGCCCAAGTAGGTAATACCTTATGCCATTCTTGAGAAAATCTGCCTGGAGGTGAGTGATTTACAGGCCTGCAAACAGTCTGCACATGCCTGAAAAAGTTGTTGAGCACCTTCACCTAAACTGTTCTCCTGAAAACTCCATGTGCAGTGAGGGTGCTTCAGTTCCCCGAAGCTTTGCATGCCCTTTCCAACGAGCAGCTGAGTGGGCTCTGCTGCCTCGGCCTCCCGCAGCTTCCCCCGTGCTCCTCCCGCCAGGTGAGGCTGTCCAGGCTTTGCTGAGAGCGGGGACGCTGAGGTTGTTGTTTCTTCTGTTGGTGTCTGAACAATGTGAAATCGGAAGGAAAAAGCTACTTGGTATGTTTGCAGGTATGGTGGAGAGGAGAGAACATCCTGGATCTGGGAAGGGAGAGGTAAAGCTGGAAGTATCGGAACAAGGGATGGGGAAGGCTGCATTAAAGACCCTTTCTTGCTCTCCATCTCTTTCATTGGTTATTACTTACATTTTTAATCTCAGAAGTGGCAAAAGGACTGCATGTGCTCTTTTTTTTCTTTTCTCTTCTCCATAGGGCAGCCTTCTTCCCCCCCCCAAAGGCCAAAATTGTCTGTATAACTCTTATTTTATTCATTATGGAATTTTCTGTTATTCCAGACTACAAGACAAGAACACCAAATGTTGGCCACTCATCTCCTAATGGGTAAAATTATTGTTGCTGCTTTGCTGCAAGCTAGCTAACTCCACTCCTCTCCCGCCTTGTCCTCCCCTCCCAGCTGCCTCCAAGTTGCTCAGGCATTACATTCTGAAGTATTTTTAACCTCTTTCAAGTGTACTTATTTTATTTCTCCTAACATTAAAGATACTGGCTGAAAAAATCACATTGTTTCCCAAATTTAATTAAAAAAAAAAATTCTCTTGCACCCACAGCATTCCTTTGCACTCTCCAATCCCATTGCCTTCCCTGTCACATGTTCTTGGCTGTTTCCTAAGTGCTGGCCCTGCCCTAGCCTTTCTAGCTCTCTTCTCTCATCCCGTTAAAAGTGCAGCAGTTTTGGTGCAGTCCCACACACTTCCCTACCCAAATGCTTCCCTCTACTTCAGAGAGTTGGGTTCTGTTGTGTGTGCCCAGCCTAGCTGGTGACTCTTTGGTGCTTGGATCCTCTGATAAGTGGACTTTTGTGCTGTAGCTGGAAGGCCACATTGCTACAGCAGCCAAATCCTGCTGGGAAACACTAGCCTATGAGAGGGAGAAAGTGAGGCGGGATCTGGGGAGGAGGGGGGAGAGTGTTGCTCTAAGGCGTTTTGCTCCTGCTTAGAGTCTTGCATGCGCAGATGAGCAGATGTTGTGGATATGCCTTGGATCCAGCTTTTGGGATTAATGTGAGAAGACGAGGCTCCTAGAGTGAGTGGGGGTTTTGAAGATGAACCGCTGATAGCTTGGGTTCTGAGTATATAGTCAAAAAATATTCCAAAAAGGAAACCATTAGAGGTTGGCTCCAGAGAAACAGGAAAGGCTGTAGTAGGATAGTAGCATGAATCCAGGTATGCGTCTTTGATCTCCGGAGCTTCAAAGCAAAGTCATTATTCCCCTGCCTCATTTCCATTTTGTTGATGAGTCTGAGAACTCGTGAAAGTGAGTGCTAATAACACCGAATAGAATATGTGTAGTGTGAGCAAGTGGTAACTTGGCTCGCTCGCAGCTTTAATGATGCCTCTTTTACCCAGTGCATGGGTGGTTTGGTTTTTTTTTGGTGATGTAAGAAAATGGAATACAGTACAATGGGAATACAGTACAATGGCATCTATACGGTTGTTATGCCTGCTGTCTGGTTCCAGTTAAAGCAAAGCACCACTAAGGGGAAGAGCTAAACATTTGTTTGGGTCTCATGAAAATACACATGATGGTAAACAGAAAATTGCTCATGTAATTTGTATGTAATATACCTGGATTATTTTTTCTTGTTGTGACATTGCTTGCTTTTTTATTTTATTTCTTTAATAGTTTTCAGTAGTTGGTTTTGTTTCCTCAAGTTAAAAACTTAAGGTGGAAAAACTGAAATGCAGCAAATGCCAAAACAAGACAGGTACAATTAAAAGAAGTTTTTGAGGGGAGGTTGTTTCCAAAACTGAAGGATCAGAAGTTTCTGTAGTTTTGGGTCAGTACCAAGGTAAATACCAGTAAGTTATGGAAGTTTTCCATGCTTTATGGGTATTATTGTAGACAAAACAGTGCATTTCTTACTGTATGCACACACCATTTTCCCCCCATACCTAATTATTTGCCAAAATTGAGCCTGTGTCTCCACATACTTGCGTATTTGCAGTTCTCCTGTTTAACAAGACCACAAGCTTATAATTAATAGGTTTGGGTTTTTTGAGGGTTTATTGTTGGTGGTTGGGTTTTTTTTGGGGGGAGGGGGGTGTTGGTGTGGTTTTTTTTGTTTTTTTTTTTTTTGTTTTTGTAATTTACACAGTAGATCAGTTCCTTTAATCTAGCTACATTAAATTGTAGTATGGATTATTTCCCCACACCCACCTTGATTTTAATGACAGGTTTATTGGGACTCTTCCTTTTTGTTTTACTGGCTTAAAAATTAGAACTGTATGATTTATAAACCAATTCAGTCAATTGTGAAGTACTATCTGGACTTCTTAAGCACATAGGTTTCATACTTAGTCAGAGTTTAAACTGGTTTCTGAATGTGGTTTAAATTTGAAAACGAAACAGAACATTGCAGGGCAAGGATGACGCTCATTTTTAACTAGCACCTGTGGAGAGATCATATGTTTCCTTAGATAATGCTCGTAAATAGAGAATTACAAGTCTTAAATGAAATGCAGCAAGCAGCTGTGGAGTAGAAATGTTATTTGAGCAATATCTTCAGTATGTTGAGTTGTGTCAGGAATACTTTTTAATGGCTGAAATTTTGATATTCATTAGGACTATACAGTTTTCGTGACTTTATAAATACGTGAATGCAAGTGCTGAAAGTAAAACATATTTGAATATTCTTTTGAACAAGTTGCAGTAACTGTATAATAGCTTGTTCGTGAAGAAAACGCGGTGTTTTTTTTCCAGTTTATTGAAGCTCTGAAAATGGATCTGTTCAGTATTGATTATTGTGCCCATAAAGCCCCTAGTGAACATAAACTTAAAAAAAAAAATTTTGGTGTCCAGTGATATGGAAGAGAAATAGATATTCTTTTCCAAAGCTAATTTGATACTAGATTTGACCTCTGTGCCAAGTTTCATTGAAAACTAATTATTGCATTTAGATCGGATATTAGGAAAAATCTCTTCACTGAAAGGCTTGTCAAGCTTTGGAACAGGCTGCCCAGGGAAGTGGTTGAGTTGCCATCCCTGGAGGTATTTCAAAGCCATGTAGATATAGTGCTGAGGGACATGGTTTAGTGGTAACTTGGCAGTGCTGCATTAACGGTTATACTTGATGATCTTAAAGGTCTCTTCCAACCAAAATGACTTTATAATTTGATTGTCAGAGTTACAAAATACAGTACTCTCTAAAGGGAAGAGGGGAAAAAAGGGGGAAATACTATTCACTGGACTCATGCTGTGGCTAGAAGAGAGACTATGGGGTGCTGACATGAGGTAATGGGGAATTAGAGGTACAGGCTGGGGAATAATTGTAGCAATTGCTATGGGAGGGAGATGGAAATAAGACATAGAAATTACTTAGGGGACACAGAGAAACTGGTGTGATGACATGGGTGGAGAGAATTGAATTGCAAGGTGTTCATGATCTGAAGGGAGTTGGGATGGTGGTATGTGAAAGTTGAGGATGAATATAGAGAAATGTAAAGAGCCTGTATATATGCAGAGTTTATTCTAGAGGCATTCATTTTGCATAGTACTGCAGTTTTCTGAAGGTGCTTTTACTTCTGTATTTTTCTTTTGATCTTTATTACTGGGATAGACACTCTGTTTGGAAAGTGTGTGTTTTCCTTACTTGTGATTAGATTTTTTTTTAACATTATTTGGATATTCTGCTGACCTTAACAGGATGATGTGCATAGCTTCCAGCTCCTCTTTCCTGAATTCTTTGTCTTATAGCATCCCTGTCACAACCACAGCAGTAAACCACAGGTAGGAATCTGAATTAAGTACAAGATAAGTAAGAATGAGTGAATTTTAACATTAAAAACCTTTGTTTTTATAAAATACATCTAATGAAAGGACAACTGTATTCACACAGGTGTTTTTTTTAACTGCAGTACTTTGTTCTTTCAACTGCTTGGACAGTTATAAATTTGATTAAAAAATAGGTTCATTAGTTTCATAATTTGTCTTACAGACAAGTAAGTATAGATTCCTATAAATCTGTTTAGTTTACAGACTATCTTGTAAAAGAAAATTTCAAATGGCAAAATTCTTGTGGCTTGTTACAGCAGATCTTGTATTTTTCATTTTGTGGTAAGAGCTGCAACACAAATATATTAATATCAACAAATACATCCGAATTCCCAATTTATCGGAATACTAAAAGCTGGCTTTTGGTCATCTGTACGTAATCTGATATGTTAAGAGTACCTATTCGTAAAAGTAAAAAGCATTATTATATTTTTACATCATTCTGGGTTTTTGATAAATGGTGGTTGTGATGATTATTATTTTGAATACATGAGATAGAAGTAGTAAAGGAGAGGCATTGGTAACTTAAAAGTAAAAAGATTCTCAAGTTTAACAGCTTTACTCTCCACTTAAAGAAATGATGGGAAATACAACAAAAGCCAAGGTGTGAACAGATAAAGGAGATTAAATAAGCCTGGCACTCTTAACTAACTAAAAGATGTCTTGATATATATCTCTCTGATCATGTTTGACATATCTAGGTCACGTTCTGTGAAGACTATTATTAGAGATTTAACCTTGGGTAATTGCAAAGTGTATTTTTTTCGGAGTACTTTTTGATGAGGTAGGTAAGACAGTGAAAGTTTGTGTGTGTTCAACCCCTTGTAATAATTTGGGAGTCTAGTTAAAAGATCTGTCAGGTGTCAGCCACCTGAGCTGTAAGGTGAGATGTACTGTTCCTGGGGTGTATCACGCAAGACTTCCTGTGTACATCTTGTCAACTGTTGTAAAATTTCATTTTTTTGGAAGCTGGGGATGTGGAAGAAATAACCTGGTAAGTTTTCAAATAAGATACGCGTCAGGAAGAATGGAATTATGTTGTACACTTTACAGCTAGTAGAGCTGTTGAACTGTACTTGGTACATTTGAACTTTTTGATGATACATGTTATAAAATGCAGGACGGTAGTAGTCTGGGAACATCCACAACTTTTACTGTGTTTCTTCTCCCCCACCCCCGGTCTGTGTAGGCTAGGTATTTGTAACCCATTAGGGCACCTAAGCATTGGATAAGCTTTCTTTGAAATATAGAATGTGTGGGAATAGAAAAAATGTGAATTATCTATCAGCCGTGGGTCTTGTCTGGTTTCAGTGGTCTGGTGTTCAGTGTGGTGCACAAATATTTGTTAAGACATAATTATGGGGAGGAATGCCATAAGCTGGCTTGTCCAGTCAATAAAATACCTAACTAGTCCGTGAACGGGAGCTTTCCTTCAATGGCACAGTTCCCTGAAGGAGTAAAAAGCTTAAACACGTGGAGTGTGTGTGACTAAGCCAGTGATTGTGTGGGTTCCTTCTGCCCTTACTTCACTGAATTTTAGACTTAAAAAAAACAAACAAACAAACAAACAAACAAAAAACCCCAAACACAACCCAAAGCTGCCCTTCATTCTCCTCACAAGATCCTGGATGTCTTTACCTGACCAGTAACATCCATGTTTAAACGCTGTGCCCAGAGCTGTGGAGAAGACACGTGTTTTGATTGAGAGAATCAAAGACCCTCAGGAAGTGTAGATTGAGATAGAAGATTGAGTGCATTGCTCCTCTTATGGCATATCTCAGCTGGAGTCTCGCTGTTTATCAGTTTTTAAGTGACCGTAGAGGAGTGGAAGGGAGGTGGGGAGGTTGAAACGCTGTGGCCGAAGCTGTGACTTCATTTCTGACTTAAGGTTCCCGTGCCCTGCACTGTGTATGAGAGATACAAAAAGACATCTAGAGCGACAGCTGATGCGTATCAGTGAGGGAATCTTTTAGATTAAAACACCGGATGGTAACTCATCTTCAGCCTGGCTGGCCTTCATTTTGTAGAGAAGATTGCTGTGTTAGAAAAGGAAATTTTAACCCCTAGATAAAAGGGAACAAGCAAGAGGGGAGACCTCTCGGCTTCAGAGACAAACTCAAGCTTGGAAGCCTTCTGTTTGCACCGTGCACCAGGGGAGCGCTGCTGGTGCCCAGGCATGAGTAACCATTAGTCACTTTGCTCCTTGAAAATTACTAGTGCAAGGGGACTGTGGTCTTCCAGTAACTTCCAAGTTTAGTTTGATGATTCCTGTGCAAGTGATGGACAAGGTGTTGGGGAGTCAAGTGTCATCAGTGATGCATGTGCTATGCAAGAGCTTTCACACTGATTTTAAAAAAGAAAAAAGATTTTCATTTCCTCAGAAAAGTTTGTGCTGTCATAATTAGTGATTCCTCTCCCATAATTCCTGCTCACAAGTTCTGAATTACCCGTTACTTCAAAATAGCAAAGCGTAGCATTTATGGAGCAGAATGTTATGGAATAATAAGGAAATAAACTAAAGAGTTGTTTAGTCAGTTGAGGCTAAGACAATGTTCTCTTACTTTTTTTTCTACTTTGGAATACATCCATGAGGATTTTCCTTTCTTAGTACAATTATATTTCATGGAAGTGACCAACAGCAGGTAGTCCAGCTGCACTGTCCTTGAAAGAGGTAGGACAGCTCGGCTTGCCTGGAGGACTTGAAATGACTCGTAGATGTCAGTAAGGTGAAGTATTGCTTGTTTTGGGGGGAACTAAGGTTTGTATGATGGCTGTACGAAGGGGAAAATTAGCAATACTTACCTTTTTGCAGTGATGGTAAATTCAAACTGAACCGTTTTCATCTGGTGAAAATGAAAGCAACTAATTGAAATTCTTAGGAGGATGAAAATATGTTTTGGACAGGTAGGAACTGCTTTGTTAAAAGTGAAAAAATTGCCTGTCTTGAACCTGCTGCATTTACCCTGTTTCTCTTTTTGACTTCTTTGCTTGCAAAGCACAGGCACAGTCTACCGTCCCTTCGTGCTTTGCTGCGTTATGATATTTTTAGCACTTGGTCCACTTTTAATTTTCCGTATTGCAGAACAAAGTTGATTTTTTTTTTATTATTTTTTAGCTAGTGTCAATTAAACTGGAGAATAATAAATATTTGTGGCCCTTTGAAAAACAAAGGGAAATGCACAAGTACTAAATAGTTAATTGCTTCAGCACATACATAAAATGAAATACAGGTAAGGAAACCCTAGCATTTCTAAAGCTTAGGTGTACCGAAAACCATTACAAACAAAGGGAACTTGCCGTCTGCTGTCTGTGGTTCAGGAATCTCAAAAAGCAGGCTGGCTGGCACATCTAGGGGATGGTCCTGTGAGATGTTTGGGCAGATTTAAACAGCTTGCTTCACTGAAAAGGGTGGTCCCACCTCTGCTGCCTTTACTCTCATCTGTGTGCTCCCGCTGCTTTTCCGTGCTGGTTCCATACAAGTAAATGGCAACTATAGTTAGGCTGACGTATTATTTGTTCGCTGTTCATATTTCCTCATTTTGCACATAATGGCATTCAGATTTCTGAGAAACAGCAAAATAAAATGTATAAAGAGGAATTTAGTTTGTTTAAGAAGCTGTAGGTTGAAAATTGTAAATATTTTTCTCATTGAAAGTTAATATTTGTTATAGTGTCAGTATTTTGGAAATAATCTTGTATTTTGTTGACTTTATCATCATCTGGTGAACCGGATGCAGAATGTTCTTGAATTTCTTGGATATCTTGATATGGGTGGATAGCCACGTGTGATTTACATCTATCTTACCAGTTTGAGATTAAAACGGAGGCAGATGAAACTAAATAGAAGAGCAGTGATGGAAACCAAACGGCTCCAAATCATCCCTCTTCCTTTTACAACCGCTCTGCACGCACCTTCCTCCCATGGCTGCTGCTTGGGAGCAGAAGTTAATGAACTGGTATCTGCTAGCATTGGTGCACTGTGTATGAACATTATAGTCGATACGTGTAAATGGTGAAACTTTATTCTTAAATGGATTAACACAGCTGATCAGTTTCTATGCACGACAGTCTTGAATGCTTAAAATAATTTAAGGGTTCTTAAAAATGAAACAGAACTCCCAAATACATTTAATTCTTTTCTCTATGAAACTTCTTTCCCTAGCAAGCTCTGATACAAGGGAAAAGCCCTTCTGAAGGTGTGCAGGCATGTAGCAAGGGCATGTTTTTTCAGGCCTTTGAACTAGGTTAGGAATGTGTCTCAAGATGGAAGAATGAATAGTTACTCCGTGCTTCTAGCCTCCGGGCTTGAAACTCGCAAGAGGAATGTTATTGTGTCTTCAAAGCCTGTTTCACACAAGCCTTTGTTGAGCAGGAACTTGGACAGTCTTTGTATTATCATGCACACAACAAAAACAGCCAGCCACCCAATTTGATCTAATTGGGCGGTGATGGTGAGATGTTTCTTCTGGAGGAAGGCTCTGGAAAATGGGGTGCATATTAGTAAATACCCTTTAGAGCCAAGGGGTTGCCTACACAGACATTTACCAGCTTGATAAAACTCTCTAATTATACTGATGCAATTCTCCATATGCATACCCCCTCTTTTCCCCTTCTCTCTATGTAGTGCTTTCCCAAGATGAGAGCAAATATTTACATTTCTTTTAAATTCTGTTTTGACCCTGCGGTGGTAGTAGCACATCCCTGGAGAAGGCAACCTGAGGTTGAGAAAGGGGGGTGGTTCAGGCTGAAGGAATTTTTGTAATGCTTTCTTAAAAATACACCTGTATTCAGGACTAAATGTGCTGTAATATACTAATACTACCTAAATTAAGACAGACATTTCAGTCAACGCAACTATCAAGTGCTTAGAGGAAATAAAACCATTGCTGTAGTGAACATGATTGGTGAAGTATCCAGAATCAGGGTTCAGAGTGCTAAAAATTTTTGAGAACAGCAGCTGCTTCAGTAGATATCCAGAGAAATTTATTTTCATTGTAGCATATGACTAGCCTAATTACATGAGTGGTTTATTCAAAGTTGAGTGAGATTAACTGAAACTGAGAAGATAGGAAAACAGATTTCCTTTCTAAAGTCTTTTAGTTAAAAAACCCCATGTACTCTACTAAATCTGAAATTTTGAAGTCTGTAGTAGCCAAGCCCACTCAATTTGACCTACTAAATAAAGAGGAGGCTTAAAAAAAAAAAAAGATGTCCTTAAATGCAAGGTTTATTTTGTTAAGCCAATTTCCTTATGTGTTCAGGCTATTTTCTTAAATTAACTGATAACTAAATACAGGTCTTATTGTGTAACAGTTTCACCCTGATTTTCATTCAAACACAGCTTGAAAAGTCATAAATATAACATTTAACCAGCTAATAAATGGTGACCTGTATTGATCATTAATTTCATGAGAAGAATCTGCATAAATATACACTTACAGTATTGTCTAAGTTGGGACTATACCAAATGCTAAATTAAAAAGTTACATAGCAGTTCAGCATGATTTATTTAGTGGTTATCGCTCTTTGAGAATGACCATTAAGAACAAAAAAAGATAAGTTTCCTCATTTGCTAATCTAAATTTGATTATTTTAATCACTTTAATTTGAATTAATCCACCGTGAAGCCAAGTGTCAGTATATACATGATAATTAAATATATTTGAACTGATATGATCCTGCAGAAATAAAGTGTAGGCACAGAAAAGACCTGGTTATGGGACCTCATCTGATCCTGAGGAGGAGGAACAGACAGTACATGAAATGGTAGGAAGGTGGGAGTGTGAGAGGAAAGGACAAAACCACAAATAGAGAGAAATGGTAGTATTGAGTAACCTCAATAAATGTATTGAAGGATAAGAGTGACAGGCAGGCTGTGTACATTGGCTGGCCTTCTGTAGTGCGTCTTCTGTAAGAGAAGTTTCACAAGCTTAGAGAGGGCAAAGTTGTGTAGGAAGGGGTACAGGGGCTGAGCGAGCAGAAGGAGAAATTGGAATAATGCTGGGAAGCTCAGATTTCAGTTGATGTAATTGGGCTTTAATGGCTTGAATGAATCATAATCTCTTAGCTTGATAGGCTGTTATAAAATTTTAAACATAGGTATGAATGAAGTTACCTACACTGATAACATTGTGGACCTGCAGTAGTGGAAAGCATCAATGCACCAAGAATTGCTACAGGAAAAAAAAATTCATAAGAAGTTGGTAACATTTGTGTAAACATATTTTGGAGGAAGGTTTGAATGATGATCCTTCTGCATGAGTGTGCTCTGAAGTATTTCTCATCTTGGCGGGGAAAGGGAGGAATCTTCAATGGATGTAAATTGCTGTACCTACTTGAAGTCGATGGGACTGCGGCAACATGCCTCATTTTAGCATGTGTCCCTTTAACTTTTTTTTCTTTTTTTTTTTCTGTAGGTTGTTACTATACTGTTCTGTTTGAATTAATAGCAAGTCCCCATTAATTTTAATTAGCTATAGTAATGAGTTAGTTCTAAAGTGCTACAAAATGATCTGTAATTCAGTATCTAATTTATCTCCTACCTTGGGTATTTCATCTTTTCCAAAAATTCCTCTCCTAAAGATTGGTGAGACGTTTGATCTGTCTTGATTCAAGCTTGTTTACTTCTATGTTAGAGTAGCTCATCAGCTTTTATTCTTTTTATCAAATAACTCCTGTGATGTTAATTGTGCTTTATGGATTTGGGTCACATTTCAGCATTTGCATTTATGTTGATGGAACAGGTAAAAGCAAAAACTATTAGCAGGACTGCTATATGCTTAGAATAAACAGGACAACTGAACACTTAATGATAGCCTTTGCGTTATAGGACTCCTGGCATTTCTAGAGGTTTGCAACCTGTTGTGTTTTTAACTGATAAACTCTTATAGTAGCTTCTTAGTGATCTTCACTGTAACTTTTTGAAGGTTTTTGTTTCGTTTTTGTGAAGTCAAGAATGATACAAATCACTGTCTGGAATCTGTTTTAACATCTCTGGCTTGATCTGCATATCCCACAGTCATACTTACAACTTCTACCATTGCTGTGGCTTTCCATGTTCTTTAGGCTCGGTTCACGCAGGTACGCATGACAGGTTTAAGGCCAGAAAGAGCTGTGGTAAATACAGGTAATAATTCCACTATAGAAGCAGAACGCAGGGCACAGCTTTGCTGTCAGCTTAAAGTAATTGAAGACCACCCTGTTGTTGCTGTCTCCTTGACCACGTATTCCTCTGGAGAGTTGGTTTTGGCATCACCTGTGGTTGCTCGCAGATGGTGGTGCAGGGGAGCACTTGGAAATGTATTAAGAAGGGAATGCCAGACTACTTCTCTAGCTTGTTCCTAGTTTGGTTAAAACCAACTGTGAAAACTCATCTGCAATATTCTTTCAGGCAGCATTTAAACTTCCCCCCCCCCCCCCCCCCAACATGGACTTGGGTTATTTAAAACTTCAAGTAGAACACCTTATATGATTAGTGCGTTATACTCTCCTTGAAATCACAGTTGTCTTTACCTACACTACTGCTGCTTCTGGTCTGGCTTCTCCTTTTGCCAACTGCAACAACTGTGTTTGAAATTGCCTGCCTGCAGGGTTGCTGTGAAACTGTGCCTTTAGTGACATATGATGCTGACCAGCCAAGAGTGGGCCAGAATCAGCTGTACCACCAGTCCCTCAGCCCCAGAAGACTTTGCAGGTGTGCTGAGTTAGAATCAGAGAGGTTTTATCAAAATGGGTTTGCTTCTTCACTCGCCCTGGATGTACTACTTTTAAACATGAATGCAGCAGAGGTGTATTTATGCTGTTGAAAAAAACACTTCTCCATTATGGCTGGTTTTGGTTCAGGTAAAAAATAGTAAGCTGTATCTGAGAAAAGGCATCTTTTACTGGCAAACCTGCACCTGCTGCTTTAGTATTCATACTAGTTTAGCTGTCTGTGTTAGTCATCTTCTCAAACAAACCTTTACCGCCAAACCCAAAATCCACACTGACAAATTAGCCTTTCTAGTTTAGATAAGGTCATAGGTATGTGGAAAACATTTTCAGGTGAAAATGAAAAATATACGTAATGGCTTCAGACAGCTGTCTTTCAGACCTTCTGATACAGTTATTCAAGATGTCATATGAGAAACAGGCAGGGTTCCCACCTTTCTGCCCTCAATTCTCGTTCAAATTTAGTGATTATAGGAGGATTCAATAAGTAACTGACTCCGACAGAAGGAAACATCAGTTTCCCTAAAACATTTCCTCCTGATCTCAAAGCAACTCAGATGAGTCTGTGGAAGAAAATTTTTGTTCTTTTATTAAAAAACATTTTGCGTTTTGTCCCCTGTGGTGTGATAGAAAACTGAATGCATGCTGTCCAGCAGATGTGCGATTGTAAAAACAAAACTTGCTTTTAACTATTTGTTGAACTTCTAACATGATCTTCGTTAGGAAGTAACCTCTTAAAGAGAGCTCTGCCTTTCTGTTATGCCGTGCAATGTTTCCAAATGTATTTGAGTACAGTTGAAGGATTAAAATGCTCCAAGAGCTACTACAGTCATCTGTAGCTTCGCTTTTTTTTTTCTTTGCCACAGTTTTCTGTAGCTTTCTGGTTTAAGCCTTATTTATTAAGAAGTGTTGCTGCATTCTGTTTGTTTTTTCAAACTACTGTGTCATTTATTTGGCAGCAGAGGGGGGAGGTTAAAGTTCCTCCTTACCTCCTCCCCCTCTCTCCAGTGAAATTTTTGATTGTTCTGTTTAATGAGTCATTTTCTCTACAGCTGAAGTTAATTTAGTGGCTCATCCAAACAATCAGTATTTTCTGAGCAAGGAAGTGAGGGAACTTCAGGTTTTACCCTTTTTTTTAATATAAAGGTGTGTCTTGGGTGTCTCCAAAAAGTGTGAAAGAGAACAAAGAAGCAGGTTTCTTAAATCTTTGGAAAAAGAACCTTTAATTTTGTGTTGCATGAGCTTGACTGCTTGACCTATTGTGTTCAGGTTATGCTCCTCGTCTGCATGGACTCATGTAAATCCACTGATCCAGATGGATGAGTAGTTTTCTTCCACCTTAAGTAGCTCTGGCAGTATAAATATTTGGCGTCTTCTAGTGGATAGATTTGTCTGTCAATGACAGGATTCCCCCAAGTTCATTCTGCTTCGGCAGATGAAGGTCACACAACGCATTCTTTTCAGTTACCATCTGGCAGTTTATTATTAGCAATGTTACAGAAACCAGAAGTGGAAACTGGACCAAAACTTTCAACATACTGTTTCAGATGTTCTGTGCAAGTTCAGTTCACCTACGCTCTGTGGTGGTGTCTCCTTTCCAAGGGCCATCCAGCCCAGCCATTTGGCATTTGAAGCAGCTTCGCCTTCTGCTTGAGACGTACGTCCCCAGGGTCTCTTCATTGTGTCCTTTGGATCCGTTTGTGGTTTGAATTGCAGTGCCTTAGGAAAATAGGCTTAGTTTTGATCTCTTTGTACCACAGTTAAATTTTTAAGCCAGGTGGTCCTTTGTACCATTATCCTGAAGGCATCAGCAAGAGATGACTTTGCTAATGTGTTTGCACGCTGTTGGAGGTATTTTATCATTTAAGAACTGGTAATAAAATGTCCGTTGACTTCTCTGGAGTGGAGTTCCCTCAGTAGCATAGACGGAGTAGGGGGAAGTAGGTAGAGTTTGCAGTGCTGAAGTGCTGCTGTATGTTCAGAAATGCTCTTTTCCGAGGGCTCTTTATCGGTATTTAAAAGCTGATAGTGAATGCTATTGAACTCTTATTTTCTCTAGTTCTTTCTTTCCTGTGGAAGTGTATGTGTGCATTAGAGTGAGACTTGTGTGTTTTGTGCTGTGCAAGGCAACCTGTCCAAGAACACTGTTTTCCAGAGAAAAAGGGTAGTCAAAGATTTGAAATTAAAATCATTTGTGAAATATTTCTGACACGTAGGTCATAGATTTGTAAAATCCTTTTTATACTTCTGTTTGTTGAACATAGGGTGTTCTGATTTGGCTGAATAATACCAAGTTATTGTGTGTCAGTGTCCTCACACACAAGGCTTTGATTAAGCAAGGAAGAATGCTGTTATATTAAAGGCTGGCCTATGTACAAACTTGCACAGAGAAACAAAAAGTGTGAATTAAGAAGGTTAGCATTTTAATACAAGTGTTTTAATACCATGCATAATAGACTGGTCTGGGCAAAAGAAAACGATGGCATAAAGTGAGAGATTCATTTAGACCTTTGAGGAAGACACAGAGACATTTCATAGTAAATCAGCATGTGGTTTTTTTTTTTTTTATTACAACTGGGTATAATTTTAACCAGGGTAAGTTCAGTGACTGTTTATTTCTGTGGACTGCAGATATGAACGGCTATTAAAGGTTCAGTCATCAGCTCAGGTACTATCTGACTAAACCAGATTTCCCCCTCCTTCCCGTAAGCCCTTTACAGTTTTGATCACAGTGTATGACATTATATTCCTGTATGGAATCAGGCTGCTGAGCTGAATATGCTGTCTGATTTGCACCTCCTCTTTCCCAGGAAGAAGAAAGGGTTACTGGAGTAGGTGCTGTTACAGATGTGCCTCTGAACAAAGGAGAGCTAGTGCCCTGTCAATTCAGAGCATGGATGGGACTTGTACACAAGTACCCATGTGAGGCTTCGGGCATGCTCATATCTCATCCTCTCACTGCTACTTTTTAGACTGTCATTTTGAAGAAGTATTCATACTCCTGCTCCCATGCTGCTACCTCCTTCATCTGAGTACAAGCATTCCTGTAGCTGAGCAGCCAGCTACATCAGGGACCTGATCCAGGCTAAAAGAAACCTGGCTTCAGGACAGGAGAAGTCAAGTTTTAATTCAGATCCAATTCATTGTGCCGTACGCAGTCCCTTGTGCCTGGGCAAGGAAGGGGATACTGTGTGTGATGGGGATATGTAAAGTAGGTGGGAACACGTAAGGCAGCAGCAGGACAGGCTTGTACTAGCTTCAAGTAGACATAAAACCATGATCATCTTCTCCTTGCAACATTTTCATTCTTTTTTCAGAGTGCTTATTTCATTGGGGCAGGACGATAACTGTGCCTTGAGGCATTATACTGATGGTGTGAAGTAGAAGGGGGTTGGTCTTTTCCTGTGTTAGGATCATAGAAGCTTTCTAAGTCTAATGGCTGGAAGCAAGCCTTATGCACAAAGGTTCTTTTGTTTCGTTTTTGTATAAACCCTCTTGATGTTAAGCAGCCAAATCTCATCCTTTATGGTTAGTCTAGTGCATTTTTTAGAAGCTCCCTGGCTTCCTGTTTAGCTTTCAGCTCCTGCTCCAGAAGGGTGGGCATCTCCTTACATGGTCCTGTCTCATACCTGCTAGGTCAGGGATACCGAAATTGCACTGGGCACCTCTGGTTAGAATCCTGAATTTCTGTTTAGGAATGTTAATTACTGTAGTGATTTTTCTGTCTTTCAGCTATGGGGAGTTTTGTGGGTTTTTTTAAGACAAATTCCAATTATTAATAGAAATGGGAGTGATTGTGCTGAATTATGTAGTGAGATGGGGGGGATTGTTGTTGTTTTTTTGGTTTGTTTTCTCTTGAATAGCTGTCCTGAAGGGATATCTGTCTTCTCTCTCTGTGCTTGTGGAAGTGTACAATCTCTTGCTCCTTGGCAAACGTGTCATACTAAACTCAGTTTGCTAGTAGAACAAATGCAATGTTTGAGGCTTATTCTGTAAGCCTGTCATTATCAACAACAGATGAACTGGTAGTTTACCTTGCCCAACATATGACTTTGATATGTATCAGTAATTTACTTTGCTGTTAAGCACTAGAAGGGGACGCACATTTTGTGCCACAAGGCAGATTCCAGGTTTTGTTACTGAGATCTACAAGCAAGTATTTTGATTTGCACTTTCAATCATCCTACTACTTACTTGAGAGTTAGGAACAGATGTGTGCTTAATTGTTTTTGTAACAAGGGTTAAATGGTTAAAACTCAAGGTATTCTTTCAAAAAAGGGGAAATAAAGATTTTTCTTCATGTCTCAGGACTAAAAAGGTAGAGGAGGGGAAAAATAATGAAATTCAAAGAAAAACCTTCTGGATCTTTTCAGGAAATCATAGAGCCATAGAATGGTATAGGTTGGAGGGGACCTTAAAGGTCATCTAGTTCCAACCCCCCTGCCATGGGCAGGGACACCTCCTGCTAGACGAGGCTGCTCAAAGCCCCATCCAGCCTGGCCTGGAACACCTCCAGGGATGGGGCATCCACAGCTTCTCTGGGCAGCCTGTTCCAGTGCCTCACCACCCTCAGAGGAAAGAATTTCTTCCCAATATCTAATCTAAATCTCCCCTCTTTCAGTTTTAAACCCCTCATCCTATCGCTGCACTCCGTGATGAAGAGTCCCTCCCCGTCCTTCCTGTAGGCCCCCTTAGGTACTGGAAGGCCGCTATAAGGTCTCCCCGGAGCCTTCTCTTCTCCAGGCTGAACAACCCCAACCCTCTCAGCCTGTCCTCACAGGAGGGGTGTGTCAGCCCTCTGATTATCTTCGTGGCCCTCCTCTGGACCTCTTCCAACAGGTCCACGTCCTTCCTGTGCTGAGGACTCCAAAGTTGGACACAATACTCCAGGTGGGGTCTGATAGGAGTGGAGTAGGGATGCAGAATCACCTCCCTAATACCAAACAAAGAGCAGGTCCCAAACACAAAAATTATTTAATGATTTTTTTGCTTAAAAGCAGAAACGTAGAAATTCATGTATGGGACGCCTGATGGGTGACCTCTGCAGTGGACTCAATGGGCTGAGTTTGGAAGCAATACCTGCATCATCTAAGGCCTCTGGCTGTGAAGGAATTAGTAGAAGCCACACCATTGTAACACATTGCTCATCTGACTAGTGCTGATCTGTTGCATCATAATAGTGAGGATGTCTTTCTAAAGCTTTAGATGATGTTCACTTTCAAGAGTAGAGGGGAAATGAAAACACCCAAGCCCAATTCCAAGCACTCTCTCTTTTAATGTTGTGTGTCCTGCACTAGTCTGCTAAGCATAGTTAAAGGTGAGAAGCCTCACTGATCAGATAGAAGTTCTCTGGTGTGGATGTAGGAAGGATGTTGAACAGTTACGCAGTTGCAACCTTATGTTCATTAATTAATGAGAAATAGCCTGGCCGTGGCCTTTGGTAAGTTGTACATGTGGCTCATGACAGGTTGAGGAATATTATGCTGTTATTTCCCTGTGCTCTGATGTATCTACTTGTCTCATTTTTTCATTCCATATAGCTCTGCTGGGGTAGGGACTGTCATTTTACTTAACTTCGTTCAGCAGCCAGTAAAGTGAGGCCTTCAACTGTGGCTGAGGTTCTTGTATGCTGTTGCAGTGCAAACAATAAGAATAATCATTATCACTGGTTATCACTTCGGTTCCTGCCCAGCGCTGTCTGGGTGGTGTTCAAATACGTAACATTCTGTTGCTGCTGAGATTCAAACTCTTCACAGACCCCAAATCAATAAGCCTCACCTTGTTCACAAAACTTGTCAAGCTTTCTCCCCCGCCTCCATCCTGGTAGCTGTTTCTGTGGCAAAACTTGTCCAACAGTACTGGCACTAGGATTTTTTGCAAGGCTGCGTCATAGAGGTTGTAACACGGAATATGATGTGAATACCACCTTCCTTTCCTCTGTTTTTCACTTTGAATCGCATGTGTGATTGCTTTCCTTGCCCTGCAATCTGTCTTGCTGTCTCTACTTGCTGATTGGTATTTGAGAATAACAGCAATCTTCTTAAAAGGCACATCTTTCATTATTTAATAAGAATCGGATCATTTTTAACGTCAAGTGTCTTTTGTTAAAAAGCAAGTGACGGATGATGCGTTTCCCTCCCCACAGCCGTTTGGTGCCTTGTGTAGTGTGCTCTGCACACCTTGTGCGAGCTATGCCTGCAGCGCTTCTCAGTGCAGCCCAGCCAAGGCAGATGTGGTCGCTCCCCATAAAACAACCTGGAACTGTAGCATTTTGAGGAGGGGAAAAGAGCTTCGAACTCCTTAATTTTATAAGCCCAGTCATCTAAATTTAAATCTTCAGTGATTTCAGGGATGATGAAACCGGATAGCTTGGGAGGTTCCTCTTTCAGGGGCACCTGAGAGGGAGCACCAGCCAGACAACGGGTACAGGCAAGCCAGAAGCATCAAAACGCACAGCGCGATCACTCGAGCCAGGCAGGAGGGAGAGCTATATTTAACAGATACAAGTGCTTCTAATGAGACTTCAAAGAGAGCGCACCCTTTACTTCCACAGCTGTGCTCTGCCATGCAGAAGAGACGAGGGAGTTTTCCAGAAAAAGTTGTGTCTTTGCCTTGGGGAAGAAGTTCAGAGCGCGCTAAAATTAGCTTAGAATTTCAGAAAGGCGAAAGGGAGAGAGAAGATACAAGGGTAATTACGAATTTTGATGCCAAACCCACCATTCTGAAACAAGATTTTTTATTTTTAATCCATCTTGTACTTCAGGGGATAAAAGGGTTTTGGTGGTTTTTCCTCCCCTCTGTTTCCTTTTACTTTGAATTTTTACTAGCTTTTTTTACTCACTGCCAGTAAAAGATCCCCTCTGTCTCTTGCTGAAAGCTGTTTGCTTAGCTTTATTGAAGCATAAATAGACAGTTGAGCTATCTTTTTGGACAAAACATTCACAGTCCTTCTATAACTGAAGTCCTTTCCATGAGGTAGAGTATAGCTTTGATTCTGTTTATTTTCGAGTGGTTTTTCCCCTTGCATGTGAAGCCATAAACTGTACAGGGAACTTGATATACTTGTACTGTATTTGCAATTTAGATTGTAGAGAGTGTTTTGGAGTGCACGTTTGGCTGCCAGTGAAACCACTGGCTGTGAGTCAGAAGGCATCGAACGTTGTTTTCAAAAGTGTCCTTAAGGATGAGGTCACGTAAATGGTGGAAAAATATTTCAGAGTGTTCTGAGAAGCACTAGAAGGGTATTTCATATTTTGTGACTGGGTGACCAGGGCGGGGGCGGGGCGTAGAGGGTCTACGTCAACTTTCCTTGCTTCTGGCAGTCTGATAAACCATTTTAGAGGAGTTACCAGGAAATCTTAAGTATTACACTTGTGTGGGGCAATTAAGGCTGGGAGTTACTTAGTTTTCTATGCAGCTTTCATTTTTCTTTCACTTCAGCTGTGGTCCCATTTCTGAGGCATTCTGAGTTAATTTTAAAATATTTCTAGATCAACATTTGAACTTTTTTTTGTGGTTTAGAGATATTTAATTTTAGATATATTTTGTTGTTGTGTTAGACACTTCTAAACGCCTCAAGTCAAGAACTGTAGTGTCACAGACATGGTAGGAAGCACAGGGAAGCTGTTAAATGAGGTTTATTTGCTGCCTGGCTTTGCTTTTCCTTCACGGGATGTGTTTAATGAGGGGCTACGGTGGCTCGCTGAGAGGCTGAACAAAAGTCCTATTTTTGGTGTTACCTACTCCGCTGGTTTGGATCCTAAGCTGGAAATGTGTCACTTGCAAGCTTTAAATGTGAAGAAAATACCTTGTTGCCCACGGGCGCCGGGGCCGCTGTGTTCCAGTCCCTCTCCGCGGTGTTCCAGTCTCTCCGGAGCTGCGGTCCCTGGGCGCAGTAAGTAGGGCAAAGTTCAGTCCCGGGCTGGCGGGGGCTCGCTGCGCCCGCTCCCTCCTGCCAAATGGGATCCAGCTGCTGCTGCAGCACAGCTGGAGCGCCATTCCTGCTCCTGAGCCTGTTTATTAAGGTGTACTCTGTTAACATTCTGAGTTGTTATTATTTTAAAAACATTATTGCATGCTAAAGCTGGCAGCCAGGACAACCGGCAGCTTTGTTTTTGCTGCTGCTGGAGAGGGCAGAAAGAGCTTTGAGCAAGTAGGAGGAATCAGCTGTTGGAGGCAAACCTGTTCTGTGGATAAACGGGGGATTGCATTCTCCTGAGTCAGCGCAGGCTTGAGTGAGCACAGTGCTCATAAGCACCGCATGTGCGATATTTGTTTTAATTATCATGGTCGATATATATACTGTTTCTCTTACAGCTTGGCAATTTATTTTGCATTGTAATTCTTTTTTCTGCAGACTTTTTAATTAGTACTAGGATTCTTATCCCATGCTAAAAAATGTCATTTCCTTAGCCCATCAAATCATGTATTTGTTTTGTGCAAATCACGTGGCTTATATTTCGGTAGACCAAGTGACAGGGTTATCTGTAGTAGGAAACTTAAGTGCTCCACCTCTGTGAGCACAGTTCATGACAGGATCTGTGCCGCTGGCATGTGTAGTCAAAGCTGTGCCTGTAATGCTGAGGGTTTGTGTTTCAGTTGCAGAAGCATCTTTTCAGCAACGTATATTGGCGCATCTCTATTATGCAGTCTTCCTAGACGTTTTATAGGTTTCCTGAGGCTTGCTAACTAGGATGTACTGATCTACCAGCAAAAACCGTTATCATTTACCTAAGAGACACTCTTAAAGGATTGCCAGAATGGTGTAGTTTGATCTTGCTGAAAATTCTTGGATGAAACTGTTTTAAGTTTACTCCTCTATACTGTGTCCATTACCTTGTAGTCAACCATAACTAATTCATAAAAGATGTAGAATAACAGATAATCATCTTAGATGCGCTAACCTGTCATCATCATCTGCCTCCTCTCCCTTGAAAAGTTAATGCCTTAATAGATGAAAGTCCCAGTCCAGGGAACCTCACATTAATAATTTGCTCAAATGGAATAGAACAGATGTAAGTGAAAACACGTAAATACTACTAGTCAGCTGAGGGTAAATACATCTTCCATTCTGATGCTCAGTCTGTGATTTGAGACTAGACTGACTATTGAAAAGTGATCTCTGAAGATGGACAGGATGGACTGTGGTCAGCTCAAATGTTCCTGGGGCAGCCTTTCAGAGCCTTACAATGACAATGAATGTTTCTTTGCTGCTGTGGATAGAGGTATAAAACAAGAAGTATCGAAGTTATAAGCACAGCTTAAGGCAGTATCTTAATTTCATTTGTTAGCTCCTCAGTTTTCTCTTATTAAGTACTGAATGTTTTAAAGGGAGTTTAAAGCTAATGTTTTTTAATGGCAAATGCACATTAGAGAAACCAAAAGATTTGATCTAATGGATAGAGCAGAAAATTGGAAAGAGGAGAGACGTAAGCTGTAATGTTTGACACATAGCCTTTGCTTGTCTTAAACGGATTATAAATTATGTTATTTATTGCCTCTGACTTCTGTGGGAGGATTGCATTTTAGGGGAGGCTAGATACACATGCCAAGGTAAATGTGATAGTGGTAGTCATCTTCTGCTTTGCTAAGTTAATCAAACTTGGGATGTGCAGGGTAAAGAACCAAAAACCTGATTTAGCATGTGCTAGTATCACAAATGTGTGTATACTGGCAACTTACTTGTTAACAAGTTGTTGTTGCATATACAGGTTTCGAAATGTTTTGAAAACAAATTCTCCATACAAAAATTGTAAGGAAAATAAAACTTGAAGAACTGAAGTAGAAGCTATGTTAAGGTTTCAAAGTAAGAGACTTGTCTCTTCAGGCTTAAACTGTTCATAAGGAAAAGTGGTAAAGGTAGCAGTGGGGTTTTGGTGGTTTTTTTCAGTTTATGAAATTGCGTCTAAGGTTTTCTGGTGTCTTGTGTGATCAAAGCGCACAGAACATCTGAAGTTGGACGAGGCAGGAAAGAATTTGTAGGATGAAAGGGACAGCATTTGAGAATGGCTTCATTTTAATGAACTAATTATTTGCACCTTTTGTTAAAAAATGGAAACAGACTTAATTCTGAGTGCAAAGCTTATTTAAATTGTACGGAAAGCGGAAGATAGAATTTTATATAGGTAGGAATGTATCCTTTAATAATGTTAAAAATTGTTTTTACTTTAATGTTGAGGCAAACACCATTCCCTATTTAGAATTGGAAAATAGAAAGTACATTATGTGGATAAGCAGTGATGCAGCTGAATTGCTTTTTCCTAATACTCACCAGAAAAATTTGGAGCTGCTGATTCTATGGTGAAGATTGAGAGGCTGCAACACCATGCAGCTTAGTGCTTCAAGCTATTCTCCCTTAAGTAGGCACTGCAACAGCATTAAAATCTACTTTGTAAAACTCCTTATTACACAAATGCTTCAATTTTTTTTTTCTACTTCCCCAAAGTTACTGATGTTTTCCATGTTTGATATCCTTTAATGTGGTCCTGTTCTGAACTCTCCCGCTCCTTCCACAGGCTGGTTTGCCTTTTTCAGCTGCTTGGGAAACTGGAAGGCAGCTCTGACTCCTTCAGAAAAACCTTCTGGCCACTAATGCTGGTGGACGAAGAGGAGAGAAACTGAAATGTACTCCCACTTCAGCTTTCAGGCAGGAAAGCATCAAAAAGAGATTTCTTTCTTGTTCTGTGGAAGTAGGTTACTAATAGCAAAGTCACTTAATACTTTTCTTTCCATTTAAGAGTGGAAGTGGGTTTTGGTTTTGTTTCTTTCTCCTGGAGTGTTTTTTAACATCCAGCTATTTGGTGACAGATACATGGAGAATATGCCTGTAGTTTGTTCAGCGGAACAGCAGGTGCCTCCTTGAGAAGAGCTGAGAAGAGAGCCATCGCTTTGCAGAGCTGTGTCATGCCCACAACTTCCGTACCCTGCGCTGGATGGTCTCTGTACTGAAGGGAGAGCTCGCTGTCATTGCTAATCAGGTTCAAAACTTCTCTGTATTTAGTGTGACTTCGCCATACCCATCACTGGGCATGTTTGGTTACTTCAGACTGGCTGACTTGTAGGAAAACAAAACAAAAAGCTTCTGTTTTAGAGACAGTGCACAAAAGTTTACAGGATTTTTTCAATTGATAACCAAAAGTAGATTTTCTTCTTTTATAGGTTTTCTCCTTTTATTATTCATTATGTCCTGCTTTACATTATATTGGGCAAAATAGAGTTTAAGATGATGGAAAATACTCTAGAGGACAAATGGCAGACTAGGCTTTGGCACCCTCGACAAAAGTGCAGTGCTTTCAACAACGTTCACTTGCAGAAGGTAACACCCTGTTGGTGCCGGGTAGTCCAGAAGCACTTGTTCTGCGCTGCTACAAGGTTTCTTAGCATTCAGAATTTCAAGAAAAGAAAGTCAGTACCTGTCCATCACCTGATCCCAAATGGAAGATTCTTACAGAGTAAGGTTTTCTGAAAACAAATCTGCTGAGCAAAACATTCAGAAAATCCCAACACGCACATCAGGGCGAGGATGGAGAAAGATTTCAGTCCTAAATCTGTTGGAATCAGAAATTCTTTTGCACTCTGGAATCTGGCAGTTAGTGGGGTTCTTTTGTGTGTTTTTTTTCTTTTTTTGGGTGGTGTGGGGTTAGGTCATTTTTCAGTAGGTACGGTATATGCTACTTGTTGCATGCAATGTGTAAGCATCTTTGAAGATGAAAAATACAAAATGAACGTGATATTTCGATTTCTTAGGAAGCAGTCTCCGTGAACAAACCTGAAACAGACTCTCAGGTGTACTAGGTAGGGCTAAAAAAATAGCTTTCTCTTGTAAAAGCACTGTCTAGTCAACAGAATATGATGAAACTAATTTTTAAAATTAGGGATTTTTTTTGTCTGAAATTATTTGATGCTTGAGAGCACAGCCTTGAAATTGTCTTTGATTCTTTTGACTGAGAAAAGTGGGAATCCAGTTTTGATAGTTAATTTAAATTAACTTTTGAGTCTGAATAAAGGTGTTGTGGATATTTTTCTTTTCTTTCACAGAGCAATCATATCCAGAAGTGGAAATTATCAGTATTTTTTAAAACTTTAGATCTGCTGCTTTTACATGAAGTTTCTGTGATTCGTTTATGGGACAGCCCTTGGCAATGCTGCACGTGATAGTTGACAATTCCTATGGTGGTATAACAGTGCTCAAGATGCAGCTGAGCCAAAGTACTCATTTTCTTCTTCCATGAATCGCAGAAGTTCCTAAGGCTTTTGTTTACAGTTGCTGGTTAATTTTCTCGTGTGATAAGCTGTTGTAGCCCTCTAATGTGGGTAAATTTTTGTTGGCATTTCTGTTGGTATCGTGGCAATTCAGCTTTGCCCAAATACAGAATTCTTTAGCAGAAGAATCCTGCTTCAATCTTTGGTATGCTTTTTAATTAGATTGTGGGTATTTTTCTCCAATATTACTTGGATTTTTACATTAACTTTTTAAAAGGTAGTTTTGAAGGTCTCCTTGAAAGTAATTTTTCATTGTAAGGTAGAAGTGAGGGCTGATAGCTGACAGATACAAAATGATATTAGGAACCCTGCTGTCTGGTTGTCGTGCTAGAATATTACCAAAGTTGGTGTTACAAGAGATCTGATTTCCTCCATAATAATGATCAAGTAGTCCATGAACAGTTCACAATTGTGTGAACAATCCATTGCAGGTTTAGTACTGTTCTCTCTTATAAGTCATGGACATATGATGTGTGGGGTTTTTTTATTGTTTTCGTTAAATTTTGCACCTGATTTCTGTTCTGCTTAACAAAATCTCCTGTCTTTGGTAATCCTCTCACAATGATAAAACTATCAGGACCACTCTAGTGGTCTTGATTGATCTTGGTTCCCCTCCCTGTGGCTTTTAGGCATCACTCAGACCAGTAATTTGATTTGTTAACTTGCACCAGCCTCAAAATAATTCCAGTTCTGATGAAAAATGCTATTACTGTTACTTTGGGTTAGTTAGATGCTGTGTCAGTGCTGAGGAATTCCAGAAGGCCATCATGTAACTGGGTGGGCAAAAAAACAGTAGACAAATGTCAGCATAGGTAAACATAGGTTTTAAACATAAGTTTTTTCCAGTAAGGAAAAAATTATACTAAACCATGCTTGTGTGATGCTGAGCTCAGAACTGAGGGTTGCAACTTGGAAAAGAGGCCTTGTGGTTGTCATTGACAGTTCTCCAGAATCATTGTCTGCAATGTGGAGCTGCAGCAGCCAGAAAAAAAGCCAGAAAACTGTGGGCAGTGCCTTTTGGCATCATCAGAAAAAGGTACTCGGGACAAGAAAAAGGTGTCATTTTGTTGATGTTTAAAACACGGGTGTGCCCACCACATTTTGAGCATTGGGCGTGGTTTTGGTGTCCATATCTTAAGAAGGTACAGTTAGTACCCTTAGTTTAGGGAAGGTACAGAGAAGGGCAACTCTCAATCCAAGTGGATGGTATTGCTGCCACATTTGGAGTTGTGTCATTTAAAAGGCTTGATTTAGAAGACGAGAGACTATGAAGGACAATATGATCAAGATTTACAAAATCATGAAGGTGGTGGGTAAGGTGAATGCAGAGCTCTTGTTGACAGAAACCTTGCAGTACCAGAATTACAGGACACTTGATGAAACTGGTTGGGAATCAGTTTAAGACAGATTAAAGAAAGTATTTGTTTACACAGCAGGTAGTGAATTTATGCAACTTGCAGCCAGAGGATGTTTTGAAAACAGGCCGCATAGGCAGGTTCAAAACAGTGTTAGGAGAGTTCATGGTCAGCATGTAGAGTGTGACGGGAGCGGACCACAGAACATGGTTTATGGTTTCTCTCTAAATAACACCTTTTCTTGCCCCGTTGGAGACACATTCTGAATGAGATGAACCATTGGTCTGATCCAGCCAGGCATTTCTTATATGCCTGAGCTCTCAGGCTTAATGTGATCTTTTTGTCACTCACTCAAAATTACATTCTCATTCACGACGGGGTTAGATGGGAGGCATGAAGCTTCTCTCTTTTTTTCCATGTTTAGTGAGCTGCACCTCCAAGGGAGACTTTTGATCTACTTGCTTAAATCATCAGTACTGCAAGCTAAGATGGCCGTTGCTTCATAGTAAGCTGGAAAAAATTTCCTTCTTTCTAGCCAGGAAAAAAATACTGGGAAGTCCATCTGGGAATGTGATTCATCTGGGTCACACTCATCGTTTTCTTTTCAGGTTGGGGATAGTACTCAGCTACTAGTGATAAGATTTTATTTAGACTTTGCTGCCTTCAGTTTGTGGTGGTAAGCAGGTACACTGCTGCTTACACAACAAGGCACCAAACACTCTTTTTATCACTTTGTTGGTGTGACATGTCCCTTGGTATTTGGTTATGTCCCAGTGTGCTTTGAGAAATGTGAGTTCTTCACCCACTGCTTCATCTCAAAGTTACAAACGCTGCATATTGATGCAAATAAGTGGGTGGACCTTGCTCGTGAGTGAGAAGAAAACCCACAGCTAGAAGGCATTGAATCATCATCTGAAGAATGCGAGTAGCTCTTTTGTTAGAGTCTAGGATAGTATATTACACTATTTTCAAGTAAGTGTGGTTTTTTAAAATCCTTACAAAGTTAACTCCAGTGTAGCAGTGGCTTGTAGGGTGGTAACCACTGCTAACTGGAAGACAGTGAGCCTAGTGCTGTTAGTGGTTTTCTTTGTTATATTTTTAGAACGAGTTTGAGTGGAAATCATCTAAAATACAGATTAATAAAGAGAACTTGGAGTTTTTGCATAATTTTAAGGCTGAAGAGACTAAGAAAATAGCAATTTGAACAAATTCTGAAAATGGCATAATAAGAAAAATAAAAAAAATGGTGAGGGCATTCCTTTCAAAAGTAGCATTTTTTTTGTTTTATTTTTAACTTAATTTTCTTACAACAGAGAAATAAATGTCCCATTCTTAATGTAATGTTCTACAATGTATATTATCCTGCAGGAAGACTTCATTAGTGAAAAGCGCTAGGTTATATCTAAATCTGGACACGGTTAGGCTTCATCTTAGTCTAGTGTCAGACTGCTCTAGAATCCATCACTAAGGAGTCTATGCTAGCAATACTTATTATTCATGTGGATATATCCGTTTGAATTTTTCTTGCTGGGGCATAGTTGTCTTGGAAGAAAACCGAGTATGAGCCCTGTGAGAACTTGTCCTCCTTTCTTCCTGCCCTCCCTGTCCCCTCTTTCTCTTTCCATAACTGCAGTAAAACTTGATAGCTCAAAGTGTGAACCAATCCTAAGTTATATGAAAGTCTTTCCTTGAAAGAGACCATAAATCTCAGCAGTACACTTCTGCTTCTTAGGATACAGAAAAAGAGCCTCTGGGTTTTTTGGGGGGGTTGGGTGGGGGTGGTTGATTAATATTTTTATATTTTTTTAAAATACTGAATAAAAGTGTATAAGGCTTGCTCAGTAACTTCAGAACCAAATAGAAAAGAACACCCTGCTTTTCTTCTTTGGCCAGTACTTTTTTATTAAATTATGAAATACTTACGTTAAAAAAGTCAATATTTACTATTCTGTGAACCATGTTTAATATTTGCCATTTGAACCAGCTCTGTACCCTTTTTTGTTCATTTTTCACTCCTTGAAATAATACATTGCTACAACTGGTCTACGCTGGGAAGGGGTCCTGGCCAACCTGTGAGAATAACGTGGAGCCCACCTCTGTGGCACAGGGAATTCTGTGTATGGTATACAAGTAGTCAGGGATAAGTGTCAACATCTTTGGATCAAGGGGAGCTGAAAGTACGTGTCTGAGTATGCTTTTGATAGAGAGAGCATTTCACAAATGCAGCATAAGAGGAGGTGCAAGATGCTGAGATTCTCTCAGTGGCTAAGTAAAGCTGTAAACTGCATACCAGCCGCGGTGAATTCAGTGCTCTCAATATCCATTCAAGTGGCCTTGCTACTTAAAGCATAGGTATTACTCTTCTGCGGATGGATGCTTACAGATAAAAGTACAGCCTGATCACTACTGAAGGAAGAGAGCTAGAGCTTGCAGTCAAGAAAACTGTAGCAATTTTGTTCAGTTTCTCTATTTCTATGGAAGTTGGTTTTTTTTCCAACTATATTTGTAGAGCAGAAAATGAAATCCAATCCAGCTTCCTAATATATATGTATTCCTGTTAGCACTTGGATTTGAAGCTTTGCTTAGCTTTGAGAGGTTGGCAAGAGCTGTCCGAAATGCCCCTCTCTAATAATGAGGTAACTGATGGTAATGTAGTGTGTCGGGAAGGCTTCTTGGGCAGCTGCATCCTACAAGCAGCCAGAGGCATAGGAGAGGCGGTGGAAAACATGCAGCTCCAAACCAGCCGGAAAAAGGGGACAGCAAGATCTACCGTCCCCAGCTGCTGCTGCAGGCTGCAGTACATTACCATGAACAGAAAGATGCAGCTTGGTTGTATCAAATGTAGAAGGAGCCTGACAGAAAGGGAGAAAACCATCTGATCATCTGTCAAATAAACTGTATTCTGAGTTCTGGCTAGTGCGGGATGGCAGCCAATCTGTTGCATTTGAAGTTAGAACGGAGGAGTTATTTTAATAGAAAGATCAAGTGCTGAAGACTACAAGCCCCTGTCTGCAGGCGGGATCGCTGTCCTCTCCCTGTCGCAGGTTATTGGTGCTGCAGAGTGTCAACCGTCGCAGTATTCCCATGGCAGCCTCGCTAATCCAGCTGCCGCATTTAGGAGTGACTGTAGCCCAGTCACATGTGGGGATTACTAAAGCTACTAGCTAAAATCTTGCCACTGGTATTTTGCACAGCCAAGTTCTCATCCCTGAAGTTCTGTGAGCAGAAAATTCCTGCTGTTACTCTTGGAGAAATATGTGAAGTATCCACATAATCTCTTCAACCTCCCTGTGCCCACAAATCACAGGGTGCTTTGACGAGCATGGTTGCCCTTTCCGGGGTGTTCTGCAGTAACGTATTCACTATGAGAAGGCTGAGGTGTTGTTGTATAGTTCCAAAGTTAACTTTAACACCTCCTTGGAAGTTATCTCAAACTGTGAGATTTGTGGCTTTTTATATTCAGCTCAAATTGTCTGCTGTAATTGGCATTTAGACTAGTTATGTAGAAGGGTAGCTGGCTTGCTATGAAATGCACTTGTATTTTATGTTACTTAAAAACCTGCATCTGCCTTTTTGTCATCTCAAAATCTGCTTTGCAGGGTGAGATTTACTGGCATAACTCTTTAATTCACTTCCTTTATTTCCTTACTTGAGTAAGCATGAGACCAGGCGCTCTCCTGCATCTTCTTACTTGGCTACAGACTTGTCTTGACGCCACTGCCACTCCCCCCCGATGGTGCTCAGCTTGGCTTCTAACTTTCGTTTCGCATAAACAGCCAGCAGTGAAACCTAGAGGGCTTGGTTTTCATTGAAGCAGATAGGAAAACTCTAGCAAGTGTTGAAGCTCTGCTGAGGGAGACACACACAGCTGTGCTGCAGAGTACACCCTTACCCTTACCTAATGCTGTGGCAGCATGTTGACTTGATGTAGTCTTTTCCCCAACATATTGTATCTTCTAATTATAGAAGAAAGCAATGTAATTACATAGTTGATTGACTTTGGCTTTTTAAGAAGAATGAATATATCTGTGTGACCCTGATGTTTTGTATTGCTAGTATGGAAAGAAAAATTAAGTTGGCGAATTCCTTCAAAATATTGTGTGAATGGTATGAAAACAAAATACAGTGAAAGTCAGAAATTTTCGTCTTTTTTCCCCCCCCAATAAGTGTTTTTTATCAACGTGCAGTTCAGTTGCACTATCTCAAGGTTATTTGCAGTCTTTCCAAAATTACAAAAATAGATACATCTAGAATGATGGTTCCCAACTGATGTTCAGGGACATGCAGAAGAGCCAGCAGGCTGTTAGATATGCTTTGAAACTTGAAGTAATTATAGCTGTCTCTCTGAAGTGTTGCATTCTGTTTATAAGCACACTTATGGAAGGATATTGGCAAATGCGTGTAGGTATATCATGGAACAATTAATGAACAGTTAGAAGGATGAGGAGAATGCTGGGAAGAAGCACTGCTCAGGAGAGTTAAGATACGTGGGTGTGAGGTACTCATCTGGTGTGAATCTTGGTGTTTTGGTTTGTTATAACGTGAATCACAGAAACTTCAGAGTTGGAAGGGACCTCTAGAGATCATCTAGTCCAACTCCCCTGCTAAAGCAGGATTGCCTAGAGCACATTACTCAGGACTGCATCCAGGCGGGTCTTGAAAATCTCCAGAGAAGGGGACTCCACAACCTCCCTGGGCAGCCTGTTCCAGTGCTCTGTCACCCTCACCGCAAAGAAGGTTTTCCGTGTATTTGAATGGAACTTCCTATGTTCCAGCTTGTGCCCATTACCCCTCGTCCTGTCACTGGGAACCATTGAAAAGAGCCTGGCTCCGTCCTCCTTCAGCCCACCCTTTAGATACTTGTATGCCATAATAAGGTCTCCCCTCAGCCTTCTCTTCTCCAGGCTGAAGAGTCCCAGCTCTCTCAGCCTTTCCTCATAAGGGAGATGCTCCAGTCCCTCAATCATCTTAGTTGCCCTTCGCTGGGCCTGCTCCAGCAGTTCCCTGTCCCTCTTGAACTGGGGAGCCCAAAACTGGACACAGTATTCCAGTTGTGGCCTCACCAGTGCAGAGTAGAGGGGGAGAATGACCTCCTTTGACCTGCTGGCCACACTCTTCCCTATGCAGCCCAGGATTCCATTGGCCTTTTTGGCAACAAGGGCACATTGTTGGCTCATGGATAATTTACTGTCTACCAGGACCCCCAGATCCTTCTCTTCAGAGCTGCTTTCCAGCAGGTCCACCCCTAACCTATACTGGTGCTTAGCATTCTTCCTCCCCAGGTGGAGGACCTTGCACTTGCTTTTGTTGAACCTCGTTAGGTTCTTCTCTGCCCAGCTCTCCAGCCTGTCCAGGTCACGCTGGATGGCAGCATGGCCCTCCGGAGTGTCAGCCACCCCTCCCAGTTTGGTATCATCAGCGAACTTGCTGAGGATACACTCTGTCCCATCATCCGAGTCATTAATGAATGTACTGAACAAAATTGGACCGAGTATTGACCCCTGGGGGACACCACTGGTTACAGGCCTCCAACTGGACTCTGTGCCGCTGATCACAACCCTCTGAGTTCTGTCACACAGCCAGCTCTCCATCCACCTCACCGTCACCTCATCTAGCCCATACTTCCTCCGCTGCCTAATGAGGATGTTATGGGAGGCAGTGTCAAAAGCCTTGCTAACTCATGTTGTTTCTTCTTAGTATAAGTTAGAGCTCTTATCTTACTTCATGCAAATGTTTGCATGTTTGTGGTAACTAGAAAAACTGCAGCATAATGATCATATTAGCGACATGTATGATACTCTTGCTTGTTCTTCATTATATGTGGTTACTATAAATATCTTGCTGTACGTGAAACAGAGCTAGCACCGCCTTTTTACTTTTTAAAAAAAAATACTCCTCATTCGATGATTATGCACTGCGTTAGAAGACCTGATGCTGTGGGTTTCTAATATTAATGTAATTCTTCCTTTGGAAGAGCTATTTGGCTTAGTTACGCTCTGTTCGTATGATCTTTGTTCAGTTGTAGCGTAGAAATAATTGTTAGTGCATACCAAAACATCTAGGAGGTGCAGCAAGGTTTCTGAGGTTGATTTGCTGCAGCTGCTGCGCAGTGGCTAATATCTCGGGATGTTTAGCAGCTGCTGAAGTGTGCACATAGGCACATGCATGCCCCCCCCAGTTTAACTTGGTGTTTTAGCCTAGGGCTTAGTGCTCGTCTTGGGCTTTGAACCCGAGTAGCTGCTTTTTCCAAAGGAAAGGTATACATGAATTGATGGAAGAAAAATGTGAAGCAGAGGGCTTGTTAGAGTTGTTGTTCTGCACTGTGAATAGAACATGTTTAGTAATGGCCTTTCAAAATTATAATCTGTATTTTTCTCAAACACCAATGTGATTAAAGGCTAAATAATCCATTCTGGTACTTTTGACTTCCCACCACCGGACCGATAAGTTTAAAAATAAAGTAGCTGCTGCACAGGGAGCTGCACGTTGTAGAGCAGGGAGTACAGTTAGTTTCCCGAGCTGGAAAGGGGCCAAATCCACAGAAGGTGAAGAGGGGCTGGTGGGGCCTCTCTGCTGTAACTTCATCCGAAGAACAGATAAATTCTTTTCAAAGTCAAAGCAAGTAATGAGTTCCCTCCTGGTATACCAGTGTTACACTGATTTATAAATGGCTGCTGTTTCCATGTCATCTTTACAGCCTGTAAGATGGAGGGGTGTGAATTATTTTATTTTATTTTTACATGTGTAGACACTAGATTAATTTTTTGTATTTTTGTGTTGGCATATATGGGTACTAACACTTTATGTGATCTTCACAGAAACAATTGCCACCAACTGCAGAGAATGGTTTAAAACTATAGCAAGGCCAAGTATGGCTTGTTAACATTGATTTTAGTATTGTTTGTACTGGGGCCTCTTTAAAGCTTCTTGTCTTTTTTTCTGATAAAGGTTAAAATCACATTTGAAAGGAAAAAGTTACTTTCTCACAAGAGACCTCAGCCTCTATAGAAGCTATCTTTTTATTAAGTTAAAATAAAAACTATACCAAATAATTACAATTAACAAAACTACTAGAAACATTGTTTACAAGTGAGTTGCCAGCTCAGTTAGTTACTAGCAGTGGCTTAATTTAGAAGGTGGTAGCTGAGATATCATTTGGCAACTACAGGTAATTTTGGGATACACAGGAAAGAAAATCATCGATTCCTGTTGACTTCAGGTAGGTTTGCAAACCATGAACTGACGTTATTTATGAAATGTCTAAAATCCCAGCTGCAAGTTCTGTGTGGATTTATTTATGAGAGTCTGCAGACGTACGCAAGATTATATCTGGGGGTTTTAACTACGTCTGTTTTCCCCTGTTGGGGAAACCCAGCTTCTTGCCTAACCGAACTTCTTTTCGATACTGCTATAGAGCAGGTTACGGAATTATATTTGAACACTGTTTTGTGGCAGATGAAGGCAAAAGGTATGCTAGCGTGAAGTAATAATATATTTTGAAGCAATGTTGATCACACAGAGGCTATCCCTCAACTGGCAAGTGGTTTTAGTGTTTGTGTTTTATCTCTCAAAAGGTCGGCCTGTAAGCTGCTTCAGGACAAGAGTGATGAGAGCTTTGAAAGTTTCTGAATCATATGTTTTGAGTGCATTGTTTTCTAATGATTTATAAATCTGTGCACATAATTTTTACCTCTGATTGGTACTGACATGGAAGATGGCACATACTGTAGACTTTTGAAGGAAATGCTGAAATAAATCTTGCTTTATGCTAGCCTATATCAACAAAAAGTGCTTGGACATGTTGAGTTGTGTGTGTATATGTATATACTTGTATGTATCAATCTGCATGCATAGAGTTTACCTGGGTGTGTATAGACAGAGGCGGAGAGAGGAAAGAACTCTTTTGTGGCAAATGAAGGCAAAAAGTGGGCTAACTCGCATAAAAACACAGCTGTATAAGTGATTGCAATATGAAGGTTGCTTGGGTGGTGGTATGGGTAATCTGTGCAACAGAGTGAAGTGTGCCTTTTTCTCCCTGCCACCTGACAGTAGTAACCTTTCCAGTTGCTATACCCTCTGAAATGCCCTGTCGACTCAGACTGCAGACTGAAGTTTAATTTGCATAATATTGTAGGAAATGCGGTGTTTTAAAACTACTGTTGTTTTGTCCTTCATTCAGGCACAACATGTTTTGATTTGTATGGAGAATATTTTAATGAGTGGATGCTTTAGAAGTATAAACAATTGGAAAAGGAAAATGCAGGTGATTTCTATTACTATTTAATACTATGCTCATCTATGACTTGTAAGTAACGAGTACTTGTTTACATATTACAGAATATGGATTATAATTTTATAAACATAGTGTCTATAGTTGCATATCAGTCTCCTAAATAAAAGAAAGTTAAGTGATACTGGCTTATAGAAATACTTGCACTAAGACAGTCAATGAAGTCAAAAGGAGCAGCTGGAATACAAGGGCGGGAGCGGGAGAAGTCCTTTATGGACTTTGGGAGAAGTGCTTTATGGACTGCCCTTCCCATAGCTCAGGTACCTGCTCTCTTTATGCTCAAATCTATTTCTTACTGCTAATGACTTGTGCTTACTAACTTTAGGGTTTGTTGTAAATGATGGTTGCAGCATTGTTTTCGTGTAACTGAATCTGATTTGTAAACCCTTAAGTGAAGGCGAAAGTTATCTTTAAACCTTTTAAAACAAAATGTCAGTAGACATCTGTGTTATTCCCTGGTTTAATCATTACATCTAAATTGTAACTGTGGGATGTTTCCAAAACCTTGTTCACCTTTCTTATATTTCCGTTAATTTTGTGATCTCATTTTTAGTGCAGCATGGCTTCATTCAGTTAAGTGGGTTAATATTTTATATATTTCATATGCATTGTATAACCAAAGTGGCCAGTTCAACCTTTAAAATATACAGTTTTGGAATCTTACACATCTAAATACATTATTACTTTTTGTCGTCGTAAGATTGCTCTGACTGAAAGAACAGTGCAGAAAAACTTGGTTGTTTACTTCTCTCTTGAAAGTTTAAGCTGAGAAATAATATAGCAGCAGCAAGGAGGCATCTGAGCACAGGAAAGGAGATAAGAGTATGGGAGCATGTGTGGATGTATTCTTAAGCCCATCTGGAAGACACTTGACAAATAAAAATAGTAGCAAAAGAGGGGGGTTTGTGTTTTGTTTTTTTTTTAATAAAAAGCTGTGTTTACAGTTATGTAAAGATTGTGCCAGCAAAAGTCTGATTGTCTAAGATGAGCTAGCTTTAAAATAATCATTATGTTGTGCCCCATAAGGAAGTTTAGGGTATTTTAGCAAAGTTGCTTATTTTGAAAAATGTGTATTACAAGAAGATTTCCACTTTAAAAGTCATGTGAATGTCTGTATTGGCTACGTTTGGGATGGCAAAATAGCAGAACATCTAATTTGCCAGTATTTTTTGACAACTTTCAGTGCTTAAGGCTGAAATTTCCCGTGCTTGTTACCAGTCCCCTCGAGTCAAAATTCACTGGAAAGCTTTATCTAAAAGAATTTAACCATCCTCGATGAGATGAGAACACTATTCCTTTTTCATCCTTTCCAACCAATAGTTCAGACAGCTCTGATGTTTTGCAGATTTTTGAAGTGACCTTGAAGTTTGGAAGGAAGCAATCACTCCATTTCAGGTGTTGTATTTGTTTGAAAGCAATGCTTTGTTATGCCAATACTTTAACAAACTGAAAAATGCCCAGTTGCATTTATAATAGAACTTGCTACACCTTTCAGTTACGATTTCTAAAAGCTGCGGCTCCCATTGCGTCTGCTTCCACGGACCATGATGCATCTTTTCCTAGCAACTAGGACTTTTAGCTAGAAGAGAATCACAGACAAAAAGGAAAATTCAAAAGGTTGTTTTACCTTGCTGAAATACCAGGACTCTGATGTATAGAAAGAAAAGGTTCCTGCGTTTGTACTTCATCATACTGTCTCTGTAGTAGAACAAGATGCCTACAGGTGCTGCAGAAACTCTGGCTTCCAATTGTCACAATTCTTAATGAAAATTAAACATTGTGTTAAGTATTCCATATAGTTGGTAACTAGAAATGAAGTAAGTTTGAAAAGTTGAAAAGAATGTTTTTAAAGAGAGATTAATATGCAATTATTAAAACTGGAGAAAATGTAATAGAAAACGCTCATTACCAATATAGGAAGTATTTCTCTGAAGAAAGTAAGTGTTCTTTGTTTTTCCCTTCTCCTCCTTCCAAGATGATTCTTATTTCTCAGAGTCCTCGGAATTTGAAGTGGGAATCGTAATTTGGGTCTGACAACATGGAGGGTTGGGGGTGATTTGGTTTTTTTTTTAACTGGGGCAGGGAGCTGTCCTGGTTTGGGACTTTTTTTTTTTTTTCCAGTAATGCAGTTGAACTTCCTTTTTCATGCTAATACAGCCCCCTTTAGCTCCTTTTTGTATATATGCGTACTTATAGGCAGTGGTGTTATACTCTTACATTCTGCACAATACATGTGATAAATAGAAAATTAATGTTGCAGAGAAGTGTGATAAGCAATATACCTTCTGATAAAATTCTAAACTGACAGATATATATTTTTTTTTCATTATGACAACATAGTTGCAATGTTGTTTTCTTTTGTTCCGTATGTGATTTTAAATGATGAAATGTACTTTGCAAAAAAACTTTTTAATAATATGAAAAATCCGCTGTTACTGGAAAACAGATGGACTAAACGTAGACTGAGATCTCTTTGGTTGCTGTGTGTGTGGTTTGTTTTTTTGAAAAAGGCCATGAAAATGGAGGTTACATGACAAAAGTGCTAGCTTTATCTTAATTAAAGCCTTCATTTAAGAGAACTGGACCTAAAATAAGACATAACATTTTTGGCTCTGGCATGAAAATACAGATGGAAAGTAGAAGTCAAGATAGTTTCTGCTGTTCTTCATATGATCTCCTTAGTGTAGGAAGGGCATTCGGAGTCCCTGCCACTGGAGCTGCAGGGTTTCCAAACATGTACAAGAACTTAAAAAACGAATGCAGTAGTCTGCTGGATAAGGGAAAGGATACAGGGAGAATTTCATATAGATTGCTTCTGAAAGCAGAAAAGGTTTTAAAAGGGATTATGCTATATAACTTCCTTACTGTGGAGCACTGGCTTTGGAAGTGACTTAGTACTGTGTGTCCTCAATGGCATAGCAGCTTGGCTACAGTCTTACTGTGGTTTGGGTTACCTTTGTAACAAAGATCAGAGTGGCAGAACTTTCTTGAAAATTGCACTGTTGCTTGTCACAACCACTGGTATTTTTTTTACTATTTTTAAAATATTTTATTTTATTTTTTCCCATTGCTTTTCAAACTGCCTTTTTCCCATCTCAGGCACATGTCTGATCTGCACTTGCTCCTTGAAATATAATGCAGTCTTCTGTTTTTTAAATTATATCTATAAGGCTGAATGGAACATTACCCTCCTTGTTTGACCTCCTACATGTGATACACAATCCATTAAATCTCATGTAATATTTAAGAATTTAATACATTCTTTGCATAACGTAACAGTAATAGTACTGACAAAATACTGCTCCAAGCAAAACTGCTTATACCAACAGATGATCTGTGATCAGTGGAACTAATGAAGCCCTCTTTCCTATAGATTTGTTTTACATTTATTAACTGTCCCTGTTGTGCCCTTGTATACCCTCTGCCACTTCTCCTCTGCAGTATCTGCCAGACGGTGCAGGGGCTGTTGAGATGGGTGCTGGGGGCTGATGGTGGGGGCTGAGCAGCTTGCTCTGCCTTCTTGTGGAACACATGGATTAAAACTGTGCTTGAGGAAAAGAGTCCTTTACTCAGCCATGTTTTTTTGCAAAACGTACTGCAGCTTGGTGTATCTGAAACTTGATGTCTTTGGTTAAACTGAATTTTACATCCTGTTTAGAAGGTCTGCTCTCTGTTCTACCAATTACATAAACTCCATTTCTTCAGGAAACCACACCAAAGAAAACAGTGCAAGCTAAGGTTTCTGGATCATGGCACAACGTATGTTGTCTTCTTAGTGACCGTGTCACTTGTGGTGGCCATACCCTCCTTTCCTCTCCGATCACTTCACTGTCTTTGGGTTTTGTGCTGACTGTATTTCTACTTTGCAGCAGATGAATGTCTTTGCCTCTTCACTGGCTTGTTTTTTATCTGCCAGTTGGGCAATCTACTGAGCAGTCACTCTGAAGGAAAAGAAAATATTTATGTGCCTAGAATAGTTATTTTCAGAGTATTTTAGTCAATGGTTTTTCTGTGGTATGGCTGAACTGTAACACAGACTTCCATAGTGGGATACGCAGTTGTTAGAAGACCTGATGACGAAAGGAAGCACAAAGTAACATCCAACTCAGTAATTTGTCTTGAGGACCTTTACTTATATATGCAAACATTCACCCTCTTTCCTAATCATGCTTGCTTTTCTTTCTACCACATTTCAGATTTTGAACTGCTAAATGCTAAAGGTATGCCTAGTTTTGGACATCAAGGAAACTATGCTCCATCATCAAGACTAATTTAAACAGTACTACAGTCAGTAAGATATCAGTTTCAGTAACTGCTCGTCATATAGTATTTTGTCAAACCATTTCTAAAACTGTTATTTGTGCTTAACTAGTATAATATTAAATGAATTTGTGTTTCAAGAAGATACCTTGTTCTGTCTAATGTGTGTTTTGAGTAACTTTTTGAATGAAGTTAATATTAAAGGATGATTAATATAACTTATCTGGGGGAAAGGTTTAAATGTAGCATCAATTACTTTTGTAATCACTGAGACTATCAGCGGTCCAACATAGTTAAAAATTCCTTTCTTGGTTAAGAAGGGTGGGTGGCCGATGGTACAAGTTCATGTTTTAGGTTATGAGAACATGGAGAACTTTCCATTTTATGAGATTATATAGTACGGTCATACGGTGTAATAAGGCTGAATTTTTATATATTTTGTCAAGGTCAATGTTTAGTGGATGTTTTCAATCAACGATTAACCAAGACATCTTAATGAGTTATGGTATCATGTACAGATCCTTTTGTGTGCGTGCTAAGCCTTTAATCTGTATTACTATATGCTTTTAATTTTCAATTGACTTATACTAATAGCTTCTAAAGGGTTATCCTTAATACTAGATCTGACAACTGACGGAAGATTTATGTGTCACAATAATACAGTATCTATCATCTAGAGAGATTCTTATTGATACTGTTGTGAACAACTTTCATTATATGGGGAAAATTTCCACTTGGCATGTTTTTTAAAAAAAAAATTAAGAATTATTGAATTAAAATGTCTGACTGCAAATTCTGAGAGGATAAAATCTTTTACCTACTTTAACTTTTGTTTGTGTAATTATACAGTTGCATAGTGGTAGATTGGTGTTAAAATTATATCAGATAATTAATGTGACTGTTGATTAGTTTCCCATTTCAAATCATGGCAACTGAACAAGTGAAGATTAGTCCATTTAAGCTGTTAGTAACTTTAAAATTTAATATTGGCAGTCATTCAGGCTTTTAGGATTTCACTGAATGACGCTTTAAAGAAACAGCAGTAAAAGACTTGGTTTGTCTGATTGATCTTTATAATTTGGATTTAATTCACAGCTGTATCCAAATTGGGTTCTCCCCTCCCTGAGAGCCTGACAGGTGCTGCTTCCTCTGTCCATATACTTCAGACTTGAGGTAGCTCCATTGTTTTGAATCAGAATCACATTTCCTTTGCTCCCTTTTATCACCCTGTATGTACTATTTTCCTGTTACTGTGGTTTCAGGAAATAAATTGTTTGACAATTGTTTTGAAAACCTAATCTATATACAAACAAGTATTTCAGTGTTTAAATGGTACAGTGATTAGTTTAGCCGTGAAATACCTTAGAGCTCATTAAAGTGCTCAGCATTGTTTTTGATATTAAACCCATCGCAGTCCAGAGTATCTTGATTGCTAAATCAGTGGGAGTAGAACGGTAAAGCTCTTGCTCTGCCAGTAAAGGCTGATTTTCTTATGTTGGAATTTTGTGTCTTTCTCCACCTTTTCCTGTGTTGGAATTTTGTTTCTTTTTACAACTAAAAATTATATTTGCATGTAGAGTTTACTTAATTTTATAAATCTGTTTTAATGCAGAATAATGCTTGACAATATATACAGTCCCAGAATTCACAAATGTTACTTACTTTCTTAAGCATTGATACTTTTGCCCCCACCCTCATGCATATGCTTTCTTGCAGTTTAAGAGCATGTATTAAGCAACTAATATTTCCCGCATATACCGTACTCTTTTTCAGTTTGTAGGCAGTGTTCAGGGAATTAGGCATTTTTTCAGTTCTTTTTATTCTCATCAATGTATGGCTGGCCCAGTGTTTAATTTATAGCACTGTGTCCGGATGCTGCCCTGCATCTGTCATCATGTGGGTGCTGTCAAGACACTTACCACCCTGCTGCCTGGCCCCTGACACAGCTTGAACTCTTCTGTCAGGTAGCAGCCCTCATCTCACTGTGAAATACAGAAGATTGAGGCACAAACCTAATTCCTTAGATTGTTATAGTACTACGTGTGTTCGAGACATCGTGACTTCTCTTCCTCACAAGAAAATTTGATGAGGAAAATGTATGGGGTAGATATTTTACCTGTTTCACGTGAGGCCAAGACAAAGTAACTTGAGTAAAACTATATAGCAAATCAAACCAAGAAGCAGAATTAGATTTCAGGTCTTTCTGCGTCCAGTTGTGTGTTTGTCCACCTGCCTCTAGGTTGTATACCCCAGCCACAGCACTTTATTGTTGAAGAGCTTTTGGGCATGGCTGATGCTTTAGTTTTCAGTTGTCAGCTTGAGTGTCAAAGGATTCTGAACATTGGGTTTGAAGTGCTAGGAAGGGGAAAATGCCGTATGACTCCACCTAGAGAAGTTTTGCAATTTATGGCAGAGAGAGAGAAGGTAAAAAGGTCAGGTCAAATGAGCACAAATTACTAGAAACTAGAAATAAATTGTGAGTGTACGTGGATGTACATGAAAACACATTCTTACTGAAACAAATTCATGTCAGATGTCGTAGACTTGTAAGATTTGTTATCTACTTGTTCTACATGGGAGAAAACAATGGGTCAGAGCAGTTAATGTAATTAATTTGATGTCAGACTCATGGTGCTATCTTGGTGAAAACCTAAATCTGTGGTTAAATAATTGTTTTCTTGTCCAGCTTCAAGTTGTAATGTTGCTTTACTGTTGCTTTTTGCTTTTTACCAAAGGCCTTCTCCTTTTACCTTCTAAAAAGCACTACCTCTGATTTGTTTTCAACTGTTATTTCTGCTGTATGGTACAGTTTTTGTATTAAGGCATAGCAAACAGTGTCAAAATAATGGATGCTTTGCTTCTACCTTGGCTTTCTAAACTTCTTGTTACAGTTTTGTCAACTTTATGACATTTCGTTTGTTCTTATCCACTTCTGTTTTCTTGGCATGTTTTTCAGAATGTGTTTTCCAGCACCTCCTTGTTATCCTTTTTTGATATTTAATGTGCTGTTGTTCGGAATTGAGGAAGTGTTTCATCCAAAATCGCTGCAGAACTTCCTTCCCATGCTGCTGCCAGAAGTGCTGCAGACTAGCTACTTAATTTGCACTGGCAAAATTTCAAAGGGAAGGTCAGCTGGCCAGGTTATCCCCCTGTGGGGCTTCTGTATGTCTTCCCTTTAAATGCCATTTTTCTTCTGTCTGTTCTACTTTTTCCTCTTATTTGTCCATTGGGAGGAAAATGGCTCTAGCTAAGGCAAATGGTGTGAATCCTTGCTTTAAGGTGGAACTCTCACAATTTAGCATGTATCATGAGAATAGTTTCAAGGTAGTTGAGGCTATTTAGGTAGGGTTTTTTAAGAAGTTGTCAGAGAAAAGTAAATCTGGCAGAAAATGAGCATTATAAAGTCAGGGCAGAAAAGCACAGGAAAAAGTGGCAAAGTTTGGCTGCAGGAATGGGGAACCAAACCATAATGCCAGGAAAGGCATGTGAAATACAAATTCACAGAAAGATAATGAAAATGAAAACTCAGCAGCTGAGATCTAGTCTTATTATGTAGTAGCTGCAGGCTGGGTGTTATGTGTTCCTGAGCTCCACTGCTGATGTAATTTAGTTGATATAATATGAGCACAGCTTCAGTGCACTCAAGTTTGGTCAAATTTAATTGTGTATGTTTAAATTGCTAACAAGCTGAGGGCGTGTGAGTGCATCTAAAGGCACACAAGTCATCTGCTTCCCCATACAGAGAGCAGTTGTAATGATTCACAGCATTGGTGAGTTTTACTGAATTCCAAACTACGATAAAAGTAATTAAAAAAAAAAAAAAGCGCTAAGAAAACTCCTTTGAGAAACAAATTGCATAATGAAGTTGTGTTTCTGGATTTCCCTTATTAATATGGCTGATATATAGTTATATGTTTGATAAAGATACTGAGCAGTGTTTTCCTCTTCCAAGGATACAGCCATACAAAGTACACTTCACTGTTGGCTTTCTTGAACTGGGAGTGGGTTATTGGGTCGTCAGGGGAAGCATGAATGCCCCAAATTCTTCAGGGTTAGACTCTGAAAACTTGGTGAACTGAACAGTAAATAATTCAAAAATAATGAATGACCCCAGCCATTGAATTTACAAGTTTCTTTAAATCTTAAAAACAGAAGCAATGTTGTCCTGTGAAGGCCGAAGCTATTAACTAGATGATACACATTTAGGTTTGATACCCCTTCTTATCATTGCCGTCTGGGGGAGGGGAGGAGAGGAGACCCTGGGACAGTATTGGGTTTATCTGAGGGATATCAAACACAAACAACGCTGCTGAGATATTAGAGAAGCATTATGAGAAGATTTGGGATGAACTTGGAGTATTGATCTCATGAGATCCTGCGTTCCCTGGCTTCATAGTAACATCATTATTTTTAGTCCTGAAACAAAGGGAATTTCTTTTCATGTAAGCTGGACTCAACCTTTAGCTGATTACTCAGCTGGACTACTAGTAAAGGAAGGGGACGGATCCAGATCTTCAGCCCTTACAAAACTGGAAGAAACAAGCATGAGAATCCCACTTATAATGTCACATTTTTTAGAGAGAGATACTCTTCCCATATTTTCCATTTCATAAAAACAAACAAAGAAAAATCGGTGGGCTGCGTTGTGGTTTTTTGGTAACTTCCTAGTGTTGGACAGTTGGGGGTTTTTTTATCACTTTGCTGTATCACTGCAAGAAAAGTTGTAGAATTTCTTTACAAAACAGGCAATTGAATTTAAGCTCTTTCTTTCTAGACTTAGTCGTGTTTTTTTTCTTTTATTCTTCAAGAAAAGCAAAAGTTCAGTAACTTTTTTTTTCCAAAATTGAAAAGATTAAATATTTAATCAGAAGTTCAGTACTTAAGTCAGTTTTGTTCAAACCCCTAACTGCTGCTGATTTTGTGTAATAGAGCAGGAGATCTCTAAAATATTTTTTCTACATACAAACTTGGTGAATTAGTTTTTTCCAGTATCTTTATATATCGGTGCGGAGACCTGGCTTGTTTCCTCCTCTTTACAGATGGAAATGCGCAAATCTGACCTCCGGTAGTGTCACTCTCCGGTGTTTGTTGCTTGGGGCAGGCAGTCCTGCCTGTGGCTTTCTGTCTGTGGCAGCAGCCTTTCTTGCTGACCTCAGGGATGGGTTTAGTTTTGTCTTGAGTGAGTTTAAATCAGGTTGACATGCTGTGAAGTTGAAATCAAACATACGAATTCTTTGCTGGGCAGAAGCTCATCCAAAGAATGTGTGTGGTTTAGTTTGTGTTTTCCCACTGTACTTACACCCCAGGAAATGGGTTCTTACATTTAAGAACCTGGTTCTGCTCAACATCTTATTCATCTTATTTTAAAAGTGTCTTAGTTTTTGTTTTTTCCCCACTTTCTGGGGAAAAGAGGAAAATCTTCCTCTGTGGTGAGGATTGCTTGTTTTCAGTGCTATGCAAGAGAGTGAATTTAGTCTGAACTCATAAGCAGAAAGACTGTACCACGTATTACTGGTCCTTTGGTTCCTCCATCAGTGAATGATTACCTATAATAATAAGAAAAAAAGATGAAAACACCAAATCTGGTTACTCGGCCTGATAGGAAAGGACTTGGTGGAACCGGATCGTGGTAATTCCCCACTTCTGGCATTCACAAGGAAGCTGAAACACGCGTTTTGGGGTACAATGAAGAAACGCTTATCTAGGCTTATTAAATGTAGATTATAGCCTGTCAAGTGAAATAGCAATGTTGTAATTACCTTGTTTAGTTCTATTTTGAATTCCTTTTGTTAGTACTCAAGCTGCAATTAACATGTAGAGCAACCATTGTTTCTTCTTGCATTCCTTTACTCTTGCAACGGTCCATGTGAGATCGGGGAAACTGTACAACCTATTTGCATCTCTTTGAAAAGAACTTATTCGAGCTAGTTTAAATTTTGGTTGATGTTTTTAATTTATCCGAATGGGATTCTTCCCATATCTGTGCACGTGTTACTAATGCCAGGAAAAATGTCAACAGATACTACTTATGATCATCAGTATGGTGAGCACAACATGTGGATAAATTCAGCCTTTAAGTAGGTGTGCACCGTTTCATTATAATTAGGTGATGACTCATGCAAATGTCACCAAGACAAGAGCTGCAAATGAGTTTTTCAGGACTCCTTAATGTGTTTACTTTGTGTCAGGTTTCTAAAGACACTCGGCTGTACGTGCCCAGACAAAGGGTGCCCAGGCGGTGCGCAGACCGCCACTTGTGAAATTCTGCACCAGTCCCCGCTGTATTTTCATAATAACTATCTTTTATTTTGAGCTTTTGTTCCCAAGCTTTGTTTTTTATATTAGGTAGATGTGTTCATTATGCAGTAAATCACTGTTTAATCTACACAGAATAGGATACAATATATGATCCTAAATAACAAATGCATTTGCTTTTTAAAACCTTTTATTTGTAACTAGTATCTTTGACAGAGGAGTCTTCAGCCGATCCATGTTGTTCATTGTTTCAAATGAGATGCTGGTGGGATATGTAGTTTTGGAGAATAGGTTTGATTTAGCAAGGTTGATGGCAGAGTTGGGAAATTATTTTCCTTCGGCAGATCTGGAAGCAGCGTTTTCTTCAGTCAGGAGTCATCTTTTCATTGACCTGGCTCTGTTACATGGAGAGTTGTTTCCTAAACAGATGTCCAGCTAACACTGGGAAGGTGTCACAGGGTACTAAGCAGGTTTGGGAGCCACATTTTGCCCTTGCATATTAGTCGGTGACAAAGTAGCTGCATTTAGTTGCTGAAATGATCATGGAGCTTCAACAGCAGCTCCACTTTATTTTACTTGTTTTTGAAATGTGGCTTTGGAAGGGCATTTCTGTTGGTGTTTCATGGACAAGAAACATAGTCCTTAGTAGCCCTTAATAAATAAAAGTTTAAATTGGCTACTGGAAAGTCTTTTGCTTGAAGATCGCTTGAGTTTTTACTTTTGTTTCTTTTGATATATTTGTTCCTCCTTGGTTACTTTTGAAAGAGAATGGATTGTAAGGAAGGAGTAAGAATTACACTTTACGTGTATTTTAACAACACATCTATTTTATGTATAAAAATTCTGTTAACTTCAGGAAAGATATATTATTACATTGTCTAGACGCTTTGCTCTTAGTTCAAATTTTAAACACTCCTCTAGCTCCCTGATAATGGAAATAAAATGAAGTATCGACTTATTTTTAGTTACTGGATTTAAGAATGGGACTCCAGTTGTAATAGGAACTACAGTTAGCTGTGTCGTATGCAGCCTGGACTAATAGATTTGAGAAGAAAGTGTTGCCAGCTGGAACGTGCATGCGTGTTATCTGCATGTGTGTTGTAACAGATGTTGAGCAGAGACTACTTGTCAAAGGTACCTTGTAGTAACTTTTAAAGATGCTTGTTTGTTTCAGAACGTTTTTCTTGCATCACTAATTTTTTCCATAAAGTCAACCACAAGCTGCATTATTGGGGACTCCAGCTGAAGCTTGTGGTGAATAGGAAATAGATTAAACACAGGTTTTCCCTTTTCTCTGGTTGCCAACAGTGATGTCAGTAGTTTTAATGATCCTTACCTCAGCTCGCTGCAGTCCTAGCACACTCTATTAAAACACTTGTCTTCTGCACTGTTTTTATGTGTTGTTAAGGAAATGCTGATGGCTGTTGATAAGAAACAATGAAGTATCCAGCCGATGACTTCAATTCCCAATAAGGTACTTCCGCCGTGAAACACACTGTAATAGTTTGTTGAGGAGAGAGGAGGTTGAGATTGTTTTGTCAAAAATGTAAGAAATATTCTCTTAAGTCCAGCAAGGAACATTTGTACGCTAAAATTGAGAATGGGGCTTTTTGGTATAAGTTATGCACAAACAAGAATTGCCTGGATTCAAGGCCTCACAGGTCGAGTGTATTTCCAGTGACCTTTTGCTCTCAGAAGGACCAGCTTTGCTCTCGGAATGGCTGTTTTCTAGGCATCTTTGTGTGCATTCAGACAGGACAGGCACTGCTGTCCTGTAATAGTAGCAAGGGTTGTCATTCTCAACAACACCATTTTTGTTTTGTGGGAAGAGGTTTGTCAGAGGAGTTGGGGGTGTGAAAACAAATCATTGCAATCAATGATCTCAGGGGGTATGTAGCAAAGTGTCTGCTTTTTTTTCCCTGACAAAATTAGAAGAAAACAAAAGCTACTGATTATATTTTTATCAACGGGTGACAAGTAGATTTCCATGTTGTACTGCTGAAGATATTGGAGGTGTAATTACAAGCTGGAAACTGCTCCGTGCCCCTGCCTCCTGTCATACCTGCACCTGAAGTTTGTATGAAATGCAGCCAGTTTGTGTCCTGCATGATTCTGGCTCTTTATCCCAAGTGTCAAACTCTTGGATATTTCAGCCTGCTGTGTTTTTTGCACTCTTTTTACACATGCGCAGGACTCTAGTATGTGAGCGTCTGTGTTTCTGTAACTGTGGGTTTCCTCGGTATTATTTTCTTAGCGAATTCCTCTAGGAAGTGTTTTGTTTTTCAGATAGACTTGTTGCGCTCTTCCTTTGCGTTTCTGACTCCTGAATCCAGGCATGAATGCTCGCTAGTAGCAATTGTGATGGTGTCTTGACCATATTAGTTGAATTGATGAGGATTTGGATCGGACAGACCATTTTGTTCAATACGTGATGTATTTGAGTTTAGATGACTTGAGTACTAGTGAAGAGGCATAATACTTGGTCCTGATACTGCAAATTGTTATTTATGTACTTAAAATCTCTTGGCAGGAAAAAGTCTGGCGATGTCGAGAAGCTGTTCCTTGCTTTCCTTCCATTCGCCCTGTACGTGCAGGGCAGGTTGGGCCATGGAGCCCAGCTGGTGGGCACCCAACGTTCCTCCAGCCCTGCTGGGTGTGGAACACCCACCTCAGTTATGCAGCACGCAAATCACGCACGCTTTGCTCCTTCGTTTAAATGAAGCCATTTCTCCTTTGTCGCTCATCTTTATTAATAAAGTATGGCATTACTGGCTAATTTTAGGTCGAACGTAGTTGAAAGCTGCAAAGCTATGTGAAGCTGTATATAGATATTCGGGTAGGAACATTCCACTAGATCGCAATGTGAGTGCAAAAGAAAGTTGAAAGTAAATAAGAGATCTGTGAGATAATTCTCTGGGGAGTTTTCACAGCATACCACACATCATTTGCAGGGATAGGCTTTCCTTTCACTTGAAGGACCACACAAAGTAAATTCTGTTTCTTGGGCAATTAAAGAATATAGGACAGGAGGTCTTTTCAGCTTTTTTACTCCAGTGTGTCTATGGGAAGCCTGTATTTGTACTGAGGAAAATGCGCTGTTTACCTATCTTTTCAGGAGCATAGTTAATATCAAATATAGAAATAGACACACTTTTATGTAAAATCTAAGTCTTGCTTCATCAGATTTTAGACGAAACTCCTGAAATGTAAATGATGGTAGTTCTCTAACCCCAGTTAAAACAAAAATAGTATTCATTTCAGTGGTGTGTTGTTCGGTCCCCAGTGGGTATGGCTGCCGGTGATGGTAGTGCGAAGAGAGGAGGACGGGGCTGTGCTCTGGGGTGGCTTGGGGATTGCGTGGCCGCCTGGCTCTGCGTGCCTGTGGCCAGCCATTGCGGCAGGGCCTGGGGTGCAGCGGGGAGGCACCCCACGGGCTGCCACCTCCACCCTGTGTCCTCCAGTGGGGACAGGGCCAAAGCATCTGCTGCAGGGTTGCTGGCAGGACAGGAGGCACACGGGTACCAAGAGCAGCCCGCTGCGCACTACGTCGCTGGTGGTCAGAGCCCTTGTGCTGATGACCTGCCTGTGTAAAATCAACTGAAAAGCGGAGTTGAGAGGACTTGTTGACAGAGAGAATTGCACTATGTGCTAGGTCAGGGAGGCTGGAGCCAAGAGATGAGGAGGACTGGTGGGACAGGGTCAAAGGCAGCTTCTGACGTTCATTCCCCAATAAACCTGTGCTGTGCCTTATTAGGGTTGCAGGACCCAGGCCTCTCTCAGAGAGAGAAGCTGAATGTAAACAAACTTGTGGATTTTCTGGATGCAATTTTTTTTGGTAATTTACATGTCAAAAGGGAATGGTAATTCTGCACCCCTAATGCTCCATTCCTAGGTCATCCTTCTCATGCAAGCTGTGGTATTAGCAGGTGGCCAGGAAGCCCTGCAAGGAGCCCTGATATCTGATGAATCTTTCTTGCTGTGGGTAAAAACACCACCAGCAGGCTGATGGTTTGAGCTTTTCTTTCTCTTGGCATGGGAGCTTGTCGTAGTTAATCAGTATGGACACTTAAATTGTTTCTGCTTAGGTGAATCTCTTGCAAGTTTTAAATGTATTTCTGACTGCTTTGAATTTTATTGCCAACATCTGTTTTAAATGCTTTTGGGATTCAGATGCTTGAGTACAGTTCAACTGTGTATGCCATAATTTTTCAAGGCGCTAACATTTTCAGTTTGGATGATAACTCTTTTAAATAAAATTTAAAAAAAAAAGGAGGGGGAGGGAAATAATTACAGAAAAGCGTTTAGAGTGCCCATGATGCTAATTTTCTTTCTCTTTCAATTTCAGAATGATGACCTATACAACCTCAGCAAATCCTTCTTGTAACTCATGGGTATCAAGATTATAAATGTTTCATGCTATCACAACTAGGACCTCACCTCCTCCTCTTCCTCCTCCTCCTCCTCTTCCTCTGTAAATGGGTACGATGCATCCAGTTCAGTTTGTTTACTTTACACAAACCTCAGGAGTTAGTTGACTGAGCTGCACATCCTGTGTTGTGCCAAGCAGAAGCACTGTGACACCTGGACAATGAGTCTCTCTTACTTCATCCTCTACCATAAGGACTTAGCTGGCCACAATGAACTGATGTGCCCACCACTATGTCATGGTGAGAATGGGTATTTTACTAGCACATTTACACAACTTCATTTGCTGCTGAAAACCTGTATGACAAATCATCATTGTAAATTATTACATACAAAACTTAATGTTGGTTGAAGAGTATTAAATATTTAACATAGGTTTTGATTTATACATGTACTTTTTTAATTAAAATGTAACTTTTCCTACAGCACATCTTTTTTTGATGTGGAACTGAGGTATACTATATTCTGTTGTAAACAGAGTGGGAAACCTGCTTAAAACAAGGCTTCTAAGAATAGAGTAGGGTACTATTCTTGTTTTAAGATTGTAATTCAGAAAATAATATAATATGAGTCATTGGTCCCTGGGCCTTGATTGTACAGTCATATTTACTGATACTATCAGTTGTAAGATAACCCTGATGTTGAGTTGAGTTCTTTCCAAAAGAAAAATAATTTTGTACTCCTTGTAAAATAATAGTCTGTATTAACTACAATGAAGACAAACATTACTGTACATGGTATTTACAAGTGTCAACTTGAATTCATCACTTGCACAGGAACTGACAAAAAAAATCGGTAAAAAGAAATCAAAGTCTTCCATTGTATATATTGTAAAGAAAAAAAAACAACCAACCAACCAACCGAAATCCACAAAACAAATTGAAAACAAAAAAGGGTTGAACTTTTCCAATTGACTCTTTCCCTGGAATGAAAATGTGGGTGTTTGTAAATTCTGAAAATCTCTTTCTATATGTAATAAACTAGATACTGTTTTATCTGCTGTAGTGGTTTTTTGGGTTTTTTTGTTTTCTTGGTAAGCCGTCTCAAATATCTCAAACTGTCCCACCAGGTTTCTTTGATGTTTCCATTGTGTGTATTTGAGAATGGTTGTGGAGCACCATAGCTTAAGAATAAAGTCAAGTGTAATTAGGTGTAGTAGGGAGTATGCTTCCTTGAATTATTTCACTAAAGCTCTTATTTCAGTTTTCTGGAGAATCTTCAGGATACAGCCCTCCTTCCACTTAAAGTTGGTGGAAGAGTTCACAGCAAGTGAAATCACTAGAAGCCATAGCAAGACTTCAGCATAGAACTTAAAAAGAACGGCCCAGATGATTGTCTGGAAATCGGTGCAAGAGGAAGGATGAGGAAGAATTCTTCTGCGACTCTCCTGTGCTGCGCTCTGGTTCTATGCAGATAAAAATTCTTTCGTGCATAGCATTTGCAGAGCCTTAATTCTTTTGGGGACTGGAAAAATACTGAGATCATGTATTTCCAAGTAAAATGTTCTTGAAGTGATAATTGAACTTGAAGACATGTCTGGTCCCTGTTGGTCCCTCCTCCTGCTTCTGCGAAGCAACTCCATGGACCAGCGCACATTCGACAGGATTCCTATTATATCAGGAAAAGGCAGGCACTCAAAGCATCAGCTCTCCCTGTGGGAACGCTGTCACACCCTCAAAGGAGCTATTTCTTTCCCCTGAGAGGTTTGTGATGTCTGGGATTAGGCTGTGGTTAATGCAGTGTCCTCTTCTGACTGCAGTATAGATGAAGGGGCCATTGCACAGCTATTTCGCACCTTTCCTTTTGCTGGAGGCTTACCATTCCCTTACATCTGCTGGTATTATTGCACATATATAACCGCTTTGACCATGTCTAGTCAAAATATTCACTTAAGAAAGGACTTGCAGCTTAAGAATATTTAAATCATTGCAGATCACTGGGAACAATTGCACGAGTGGTGATGCTGGCCGATTTGAGGATGGTGTTGCATGGCAAGGCTGCAGCCTGAGAAGGACGTGTGTCTGCCCAGGGTGCTGCCTCTGCAAGTCTTGGCCTTTCCTGACAGAACAGTCTCCTCCCAAAGAGGCTGATACCAATCAGTAAAAGACACCAGCCTTTGCTTCTTTTTTATGTAGGAAAGGACAAGTCGATCCACAGTAGCTTGCTTATTACTCTTGATAAACATTGGTATGTATTTTTCCAAAGAACCATTGATACCTAAGAAGGCAGCACTTGCTTTAAAAAGAAAGCCACGTGCATCAGACCAGTATTTACATTTGTAAGTTACCCATTTTCATTTTAACTTAAGATCCTTCTTGTTGTTTGTTTTTTTTTAATGGGGTTGAGTTGCAATGAAAACCTGCATATGTTCTGAAGTAAAAATATAAAAAACCCTCACCCCCCAACCCTTTTGCTCACAGCCTTCTCCAGCTTAATGAATTAACATAAATGTTCACTGTGTTGGTTTGGTTGCTAAATATTAGCTCATGTTGATGTTAAAGTGCCTTGGATAGAACAGTATTTTATCGCCATTGTGCTTTGCATTGTTTCAGATAATTTGCATGCTCTAGCAATTACTGAAATAACAGGTTTGTAGGTACCGGAAGCTAATGTTAAGTTTTAAAAAGCATTAGTGAGTACGTTTAATCCTGGTAGTAGTATTTCACGGTGATATGTTTGTGTGCAAATTTTGCTCATAAAATATGCATTTTAAAAAATTGTAGGAATTGGCAGTAGTCATTACGGAAGGGAATGGGGGGGGAGGATAGTGCTGGTCTGGTAGGTTTCCGTTCATGTTACTAGTAATATGCGGCCGGAGAAACAGTTTGTTAATGATGTTAACGTGCATTGGTTTTATGTTAATCATTACTTTTTTCCTAGTGAAATTAAACTTGCCTGTTAAGCAAGTGTTTTGAAAAGGCTTTTGAAGCAAAAGGCATTGATAACCAAACCTGAAACTCTTGATTCTTTTCTTGCATAGATTTTTATTCTTATAAATTGCAAACTTTAACAAATAGACTATTATGAACTGAACCCTTTTAAATAAATGCCTCAAAAATATGGTGCTCTACTATTTTACCCTTGTTCTGTGTGCCACAGAACAGATTATCATGTCTTTAAGTTTGAAAATGGTGCAAATGGAATCAGTCCTGTATTAGCTAGTAAAACTCAGACGCTCAGGAGTTTATTTTGCTCTGAATTTTTTTCAAGTGGAAGTTTCTGGTTATTATTTGAGTTCCATTCTGGCTCTATTACTGGGACAGCTTCAGTTTATAAAAACTCAGTACTGAATGCATTTATTAGTGCTATTGGTTGAAAATGAATGGGGTTGGAAAAACCATTTGAAGCAGTCTCCAGGAGCACAAGCAACACTTACAGACTTGGGTTTTTGCAAGGACTGCTGTGTTCAAGCTCAATTTGATGCTGAGTTGGCATGTATGGTGTGGAACTCTAAATAAATTTTCGTCCTTCTAGTCTTTGATAGTAACCTCTTTACCTACTATTTAAATTGTCATATGTCTCGTATATTGTTTATTAATATTTTTTTTCCAGCAAAGGTCCAAATTCAGAAAGCAAAAAGGAAACTCAGGCCACATTTATAAGCATGTTCTAGTGTTGTAGCCTTACTTTCTGCATATTTGAGAACTAAGTATCCGTGTCCATCTTACTACCAGCTGACTTTTAGCTGAAGCTATTATTCATGCCCTCTATTACACTCAAGGGCTGTGTAATGAGTTCTCTGTGCTTAAATGGGTCCTATCAACTTAGCATGTGGCATATTTCAGTTACATGACTCTACTCTGCAGCAACAGATTGATGCAGCAATATGAACAGCCTTCACGTTTGCTTTTGAAATGATTAGCTGAAGCTGGTACTTGGTAGCAGCTTAAGGACAGCATATCAACTGTTAATTGAATCAATCTGGATAGATGTCTAGAGTGCTTTGTTCTGTAACTTCATTCACCTAAGCTGGTTTAGTTTAAAGAAGCAATACTGAAAATAATGAAGTTAGGGCGAATCTTTTGCCCATCTCTTGTGTGACCTCCAACCTATCTTTGGGTGCAGCCGATGGCTTTTTGATTTTTGGATTTTTTTTTTCAGCCTGCAAGCCTTGAGGCTAGTTCACTGGTGTAAAGTGACAGTATTTGTCCTTGTCCATTTCACCTTGTATTTACCTGATTATTACTCATTTCATTAAGTTGTGGCTTTGAAGATACCATAAATAAGTTGTTTGTGAATTTATTGGATACCTGTATTAAATTCTTCAGGCTATAGGATGGAGAATGGAAGACTGTAAGTGGAAAAAAATTCATGACTTTGTGAAAAAGCTTTCTTTTTTGTCATTGTACCTCTAAGGTGATACTATTCTCAAAAAAGATGAAATGAGGAATCTGCGATGGGAAGGACCATGATCTGTCACACTCACTTCTTTCCAAATGTATGTTCGGAAAGAATGCTTATATATAAGAGAAAAAGGTAGAGGCAAATCAATGGCTACTTGAGAAAGCAGGCATTAGATTCTAACTTCTGTATTTAAATATTTTCAGGTTGGAAGTTTTGTATTCTACATTTGGCCTAGTGGGATAATCAAACATTAGTGTATGTCTGCAATGGGCGGGCTCCGATGTTATGGGAAAAGCCCCAGACACTGCATCTCTGCTGTACGACAGAGTAAAGCTGGGTGCGAGGCCTCTGGGAGGGAGGGGGAACTTGAACACCGTGTGCCTCTCGAAGCTCGCTGGGAGCATGTTTTCTGTAAAAGCTTCTGTGTCTTTCTGAACTCCTAATCGGAATTGGCAGATAGTTTGAAAATTGGTACTTTGCATTACCCGAGGGTCATGGAAAAGTAACTGCTGTGAAATCCCCCTAACACTGCTCAACCTATAGAAAGTGTCTGGTGGGTGTCCCTCCGGCTGCAAGGATCCCCCAAACTGCCGTTTCTGCTGTGTTAGGATACTTGACAGTTATACTTGGAGGTGGACAGTATGAGAATAAAATAAAGCCTTTATGTCTTCTGTAGATTAAAGCAATTGAATACATCTCAGAGAAATCAAGTTATCTGTAGGCAGATAAACTATATTGAATCAGAACAACAAGTTATTCTGTGTCATGGCTTCAAAAAATGTTTATGATTTTTCAATTACTCTTAGGCCCTGCTTCTATCTATAGAAACAGAAGCAGTGATTATTTAAGAGGAAAGAGACCTGCTCGGACAACTCACCTCCTATGTTTGTAGAGGGTAGAGTGTTGTGAGGAAAAACCATTAAAGCAGGCAATGCTGCTACAGAATTGATAAAAAAATAAAAATACCAGATAATGTCTTTGATATTATTGCCAGTAATTTTTGAAAATAAAAGGTTCTGCCTTACCACGCTGTTCCTGTCTGACTGTCCAAAGGCTTGTGGCATTACAGTATATTGTATGTGGCAGTCACAGTCTCTGCCTTTCTTTCATACTTTTATTTTTTTAGCTACAAGATCAGCCTGGCATGTTTTGGCTGTTTGATGTCATGCTGGAACCTTCCCGCTATGGAAGCAGGTCCGGAGGCTGTGAGGGGCCCGGGGGAGCTCTCTCAGGGGCACTCCTGCCCAGCCCAGAGGGGAGCGCTCCTGTCTCCTGTCCTCTTCTTTGTTTGGGGTTTTCCCTTTCAATAACTAATTATTAATTAGACTGAGTGAAATGTCAGTTATGCCATGAATTTTTTATTGTCAATAAAGCTGGAATGTCAGGGATTTTTCTCCTCAGTTTATTGTGGACAGCACTGCAGCGCTCTGTTATTCCACTTTTTTGAATGTTAACTGAAAGAAGAAATTATAACCATTTATCAATTTACTGTTTCACCTTCAGCTAGTGAACTTAGAACAGCATTTCATTTTTCTTTAAACTGTTGTTTGGAAATTTGATTAAGGCAGGAGTTGGAGAAGAACAACAACATTTCTTACACTCTGATTCTCTCTGCAGTCAGCTGAGGTGAGTGTCATTGTTTTTTTTCCTCAGGCCGTATCTTCTGAAATCATCAGCAGGTTGTTGGCTTTTGTTTTTAAAAAGCTTATTTCCATAAAAAGATGGAAATAAGCTGAATGTCCAGTTCCTGTGGTCGCAGTCTCAATCCAAAACGTGGATTGAGCCCATGAAGGGCCAAAAAATGGTTAATTGTCCTTTCAATACAGATACAACTAAATTCAGAGATAAAAGGGTGTCCTCTAACAACCTTTAGGTACTCCTGCAGTTTCAATAACTAGAATTTGGTTATCTTTTCTCCAGAGCAGCCTGAAGGCCCTGTGCACTGCATCTGCATGCTTTTACCTCCTCCTCAGAGGAGGAGGTCACTGCTGTCCTGCCCAGCCTGCCATTTTACCACAACATCTGTTTTCCCTCAGCTACGTGGCAGAGTAGTCTAGCTCATACTGTCAGTGTGCCTTTATCAGTAGCATGTTTTTCATTAATTTCAGCTTCTTCACAGTGCGTCTGTGACTGCCTTAATGTGGCCTGCTGGTGGAGTTCTTGCCACCTTCCCTTAGTCATACAGTCCTTCATCCACACTGTCGGTGCCACCTCAGCGGGATCCCACAGCAAAAGGTAAGCTGAAATTCTCTTTGCTAAATCTGCCAGGAAGAAATTTGCCTGGGCTTCTTCCTTGCCAGGCTTGCTCTGTGTGAAGTGGCCTGGTAATCTGTTGGCTCTTCACCGGTCTCCCAGTCATGTGGCTGATCCTGAGGGTTGTCATCTGAGGTGAAAGATAAAGAGAAGGGTCTGAGCATGACACACGCATATGAAAGATCAAGAGACTTCTGCCTCCTGTGTTATTTTTAAAATCGGAGCTAACAATGAGACAGAGTGAGCTGTCTGTTCTTACCTCTGCTAAGACATTGTATGAATGTGGATAAATGACTTCATGTTATTGCCTTAGTTTTGTGTATGCGTAATGAAAATGATTTTTACCTTCACCAAGTTGTTAGGAGGACTCAGAACAAGAAGTACTCAACTCCTGCGGTGTTGCACAACATAGAAATGCTTGTACGGAAACTACATAAACTTTGTTGTTGCAGAACAGTAGTACTATCCAGCCCTTCTTATCTCTCCAGATTTCAACCTCCACTTCAATGCTTCCTCTGTTTTTTTTGATATCATCTTGCTCAGTCAGAAAACTTGGTTGCTGGAAGGTTTCATTCAGTATTTAGTCCAGCAGTCCCTTCCACTCTTGAGTTTCATTATAACTGTTGCACAGTCAAGGTGTTTTCACTAGAAGATTCGTGTTTTGAGTCAGGTCTGCAATTCTTCTCTAAAAGCCTTCTTTGTAATCTATTAACAGAAGTCGCACTTCACCCTGACTCAGGAAATCACTGCTATTCAGGAAGACCAGTGCAATGCCTGCTGAAGATTCATTAAAATGATCTTTACTAAACAAAGTCTATAAACTAAATCAGAAGCTTAAAGTAAGTATATCCTTAAATTAAGAATGGCTCTATACACATAGGTAAGTGCTTTGGAATGTGTGTGTTTGTTTTTTCCAGCAGTTTCATTGTGAGAGCTAGGCTCTCTATGAAATGAAGATCTTCAAAGCTTACTTGAAGATATGATGCTCTTCTCCACTAATGTCTTGACTTTGTGCCTTGTAAAAACAGAAACCTTTTTTAGTCACAGTGACCTAGTCGTCTTCTTCCACTTAATACCTCTTCCCATGGACGCTTCAAGGAGGGAGGTTCTTATTACCCTTCACCTTACTGGTGAGCTCCTCATGCCTTCCTGAAACTGTTTTTTCTTTGCTTTCCTCTCTTCTGTGAAGCACTTTTAGCACCTGAATGTTCTTTGGCTGCTGTATGCTGACTTTTGGGACAGTGCTGGCTTAGTGAAACCTTGCTTTCTACACAGCTGCTGCTACTGCACTACCATAACATGCCAGCAAAACTTTCTGGAGACTGTACTGTGAGCAGTATCACTGAATCAACTTGGACTTAAATGACCTAAGAATAGGGGAAAGTGTGAAATCTTTAACTTGACATTGCCACTGAAGGCAGTGGATCCTGAAACTACAGCCTCTCCAATTTTACTGTGAGTAGATGGACTTGGAGGATTCATTTTTTTGGGGAAATAAGACTGGGTTTCCACATTATAGAATCATTTTGGTTTTAAAAGGCTCCATCCTCTCTGGTATCTTTGGCTGGAAATGGTGGCCTGATGGAATACTGGGTGGTTTTACCTGTTTGAGTAATTTTGTTCCTGACTAGATACATGGAATGATTTGACTTGAAGTGAGACCTCCAAAATAAAAAGTGAGCTCACTTTTTTTTTAAACTTCATTTAATAAATACAGTTTAGAACGTGATTACACAGGTAAAAACACTACTCAAAAGGCAGAACCTTCCAGTGTGAGTCATAGCAATGTATTAAACTTACTCTGGATTTAGAAGAAGAGAAGCAAGAAACTAGAAGACTAACAGCTCAAAGAACATGCTACTTTCTTTTTGATGGGATCCAAAATGACCTTAGTGTTTAGATCAGAGTCTCTTTAGCACAGTATATTTGTTACACACCTTGCTAGCTGGCAGTGCAGTGAAATTGTTTCCTAGTGAAACCTCCATCACTGTAAAATAATCGCATATCCTTGCTAAGCAAATAACATTGCCGTAACTGTGATATGGGTTTGTCAGTCCATTTTCTTAACAGTGTTCTTATTTAAGCATGGTGTTTGTCATATATAACAGTAATACAAATTGATGCCGAATAGATTAGATCTTTTAAGGAGAGCTGCGATCAGCATCTCTAAGAATTTATTGGCTTTTGGGGATGTTTTTTGTTTGTTTGCTTGGGGTTTTTTTGCTGCTTATTATGTTTGTGTGTGTGCAGACCACTTTCAGAAACTTGCCAGTGGAGAATCAATGGTTGATCTCATTGCAATAGACATTCAGATAGGTGCTCTCTAATAAATTCATATTTGATCTTTGTGTAGGCACTTCAAGTGTCGCTTTCCAGCAATCAGCAGCTCTTCTAGCTCCAGTGATCGCCAGAAGTTATTTTGGGAAATTACAGGAAGTAGATACTTAGTCTGAAAATAGTTAAGGCCAATTCTTAAAAAGAGGAGTTAAGCCATGAATGATTTACAATTCACATAGATAACTGTCATTATATTATAATACTTCCCTAAAAAAAATTCAATAGCTGTAATGAGAAGGAAGCAAGAAATGAAACTCAAAGGAAATAAATTACAAGTCCAATGTGCTTAAATTCTCCCTTTGTCATCTTTGCATATTTTGTTGTTTTCAGTATTTCTGCATATTCTTTTTTGAAGCAAACTTCACACAGTAAGCAAGAGTCACATTTCTCACGCCTATCATTTGCATTCCTTGATTTCTTCTCTGTTGTTTTCTAAGGTTGACAAAGACAAATTTAGACTGACTTCCTTTTGATTTAACAACCTTAGTGTTCTAGTCTAATTCCACCTTCAGTTATACCTATTTGGTGCTATTGTGGTACTGCAATGCTGTTTCTGTAAGTGCAACACTGTATGCATTTTCATGTATTATGAAGGAAAAATAATTCAAAAACAAAATTGGGAGAACTCTTAAGGCCATGCCTTCAGAAACAGGTTTTACCTCCTGCGCTCCTTCACAGGAAATGAGAGGTCAGGAGAGTTAAAACATGAGTGATGATTTGGCTGCAGTAAAATACAATGCTTCTGTATGATCATAATTTTAAACTACTTCTCCAACTTTGTCACTGCCAAAATTAATCAGGGTAATGTATGGCAGAGTGAACTGAAATACACAAACACAGTAAGCTATCCTGACTTCCTAAGACAGGAAAAAAAAAAAAAAAGCATTCATTTCTGAGAGGGAAGTGAATTAACAAGATAATTCTCTACCATACGGAGTAGTCCATAAGATATTAGTGTGTTGTTTTGTGTTGTGTTTTGTATAAACTTAAAATCAGGCTGCTCAAAGGAAGAGGGAGTTCAGTGTCATAAGGATGCTTTGTTTGGGGACGAGGGGAGAAAATTGTGGTTCTCTGCCAGTATTTTTTTTGTGATAGTGGGAACCGTACACAAGTTGGTGTGGGAGTATGCTGTGCATAGGCTTCCATAAACCAATGTCATGAGGTACGCAGCAAGTAAAGACATTTCAGATTATTGTTTAGTCGATCCCCAGTTTTAGAGGCAGTTTTAGAAGGTGGAGAATAGAGGTAACCCTTCCTCACACCAGCAAAATTTGAAGGAGCTGAAAGCTAGGCGACAGGCTCAAGCTTGGACACACATTTATGCAGGGAAGCAGTGGGTTAAAAACCACAGCCAACAAAGATGGGAAAAAGCCTAACAAACTCCACGATTTTGATCTTGCCTATGGAAACAGCATGATCAAAGTGGAGCTTGGATGCTGAACTTAACCCCGCTCACACCAGAGGGATGATCCTCTCCTGGCTGGTCTTACCTGCTCTCCCTCAGCAGAAGTGACCTCAGGAGCAAGGTGCACCATGTCATGGCAGGGCTCAGCCGGCACTCACTGCCGTCTGTGACCCTGCCATCGGCCCTCCCCGTGGAGCCTGCGTCCTTGCAAGGGTGACATGACAGGTCTGCTGCCCAGGCAGCAGCTGCACCCAACCCTGCTCTGGTGGGAAACCATCTGAGTGCTATTAATCACTCATCCCTGACGTGTGGAGTTAGGGGCCACCATTCAGGTGTACGCTGGTAACGTACCTGATTAAAACAAATGAGAATTTGGCTGCAAGCTTCTGAATGCCTGCCTTGGTCGTAGCAGCAGGCAGAACATGTAATGACTAAGTAAATTCCTGTAGCCCGCACAGTCGGAGTGGTCCTCTTTCGGTTTTATAGCTTATGAATATGTTGCTGGGAATAAACACAGGGCTTGTGTGCTCCAGGCAGTGTTTAAAGCTCTGCCTTGCTCTCATTTCACTGCATAACAAAATTCCTGTCACAGATGGTAGCCAGGCCAGAGAAAAAACTTATAATGAATTGATGTTAATATTTTTTTTAACACAGTTTGTTTTTTGTAAACATTTCTTTGTTCGTACCTTCTTGTGTATAAGAATATCTCCATGTCCTCTGCACCTGTGTGGAAAGTCTGCCATTGCTCCTAGAGTGACATGGCCTAGATTTTAAAACAAAAACTGAACCCGAGAGGTTTTCAGCTGTAGGCTTACATTTTCACTGGAACTGAACTTTCCCAAAAGTACATTGGCCTTGATCAAGGTCTGGAACGGGTGAGCCGAGGAGGGAATTCTTGCAACTCAACCCTGACTTTCAGATCCAGCTAGCATAATTATAGTTTAGCTACTGGCCAGTAGTGCTGCTCTGGATAGCATCAAAGCATTCTTGTAAAACATTTTGAACTACTCCCAGTGACCACTTCTGTGGTCGGTATATAGTAACGCATGAGCACATATTCAACGGTGCCTTGTCCAAAGAGTTATGCAGTTTCTATATACAGACAGCAGGGCAGATCCGTGTGAATTGCCCATCTACCAAAAAGCTCAGTTGTAAAGAGCGGATAATTTGACTACCCGGGCATTGTGGCATCCATTGCATAACTGTACTTCAGATGCTGTCTGGAGGCCGTGGCAGCTTCCCAGGCAGGATCTGTCATATTGGCTAATGCATCCGGAATGGGCTGTATCAAAAGCTTTAGCAAATCAATGCTTACAGAAATGTAATTTGACTTTAATCAATTTTATTGTTAGAGTAAAAGAGGAAAACGTAGATAAAAACTGTAAGAGTACAGAAGGAAAAATTTAATTTGTAGGAAGCTAATTAATTTGTTTTTAAGATACGTTTTTTCAGTCCTTTGGTGGAGTGCAGCTTATTTAAAGAAACTGACTCGCTGGAAGTAAGAGACAGTGTTGATAGCAGTGTTGCTTCTTCATGCAGAGGTTACTGTAAATTATTTGTATTTATTTGCTTCTTTCTCTAAGGACCTAAAATAGACAAAGGCTATTCAAAAGAGAATAAAAAGAAGAAAAAAGGGAATTAGGTGGAAATGTAGAAGATAAGGAAAGAGGAAATGGGAAAAGCATCAGAGAGTGACTGTGTCTAACAAAGTGCGTGTGTGTGTATGAATGTATGTGCGTAAAACCAAGAAATGCTCCAACAGCACTGACTGCAAGTGAACCAAAAGTCACATACTGCCCCCTAAAACTCAGTTCTATTTTTATCCCACAACAGCCGTAACGTCTGTATTTACCAGGCATTTATTCATTAGTGAATTACATGAAGTGATGTTTTTTGTATAGGGTTCAAGTTATGGTTTGCTTTGTGTTGTAGTTGTGGTACACACGTTCTATGGGATGTATTTAAAGATGAATATCTGTTGGAGGAAGTGTTGAATTATTTGTGTTCCAGGGTATGTTAAATATTCACCCAGGTCTCAGCTTCAGTAATAGACCTGTTTCTGTGAGGTGGGGTACAGTTCGGTAGTTTCTCTTGAACCAAGGTAAGTTTGGAGTCATTTTCCTGCAGGCGGTAGCCATTCTGGTTCTGTATCAGTATAAAGGAGCTCCGTATATTCTTGCTTCTATAGCAGGCTGCTTAGTAAATTAGATAACCCTCTTCTATTGCTGTTTGATTTGAGGGATATCTATTCTGGAAAAGACAAATACAGATAACTCTGCCTACCCATTTAGATTATATCTGAAGAATGTCTATGAAATTAAGAGGCCAAATATTTACATTTAATTGTAGTCATTGCATATTAATTCCTGTTCATATTTATAATACTATGTGCAATGAAAGAAATTAAATAATGAAATTTCCAATAGATGTATGTAAGATTATCATAGCTGGCAGTCAGCCTATTCTGATAATACTGTGAATCTGAGCATTAATTTTCAAATGCTCTCCTTTTCCTAGTTTTCTGTCAGCTTGCTGCTGCTATTCTTAACTCTGAGCAGTCAGCATTTGGGTTGGAGGAAGATGAAAAGTAGGTATTTCATGTCTGTATTTTGTACTGAGGACAGCTTAAAAGCTGGGGAGATGCATCTGAACATTTGTGAGAAAAACTGTGAATACAAATCAGAACTAAGCACTATGAATTGTCTACTTATTGTTTTTAAATCAGGTGAGATTTTTATGATATAGGAATAATAAAGGAATTACTTTGATGTGACAGACATAGAAAGTATCTTTATTTTTTATTTCCAGCTTTTAGAATTAGCCCGATTTCCACAAGTGCAAGGCAATAACAGATGCTGTCTTTTACGTTGGGCTCTGAGGTTATAGCGCATTTCTGAGAACCAGGCCATTTGCTGCTACTTCTGCACTTCTGAAACGAACTTCTTAAGGTATTCAGGACTATAAAAAGTGACTTATATCATTCCTGGATATGGTGAATTATTTACAAAAAAAGTGTATTTTCAGGAAGAATATTGCAATTCTTATGGCACCATTAAAGAGCAACAGACTAAAAAAACCCCAAACATCTTTGTGCGAGCTGTCATGCATCATTTGGGGTTTTAAATCTGTCTTCTTTTTATTTTATTACGATTTGCTGTGCTTTTTCTGTTTTGTTCCATTGAAAGGAAATAGTGCTGATAAAGAAACAGCTCTTTCCTCCTCCTGCTTGATGTGAACTCTTGCTTTAAGTTAATAATCCACATATTTAAAGTGTGCATCTGGGCACATATATGTGCATGCACATAAATAACAATTTTTAAAAAGAGAGAGAGAGGAATGCTGTGAGAACCGCCTCAATAACTTTATGAACTTAAGTGCTGACTGCTCTTGAGAGTTATGATCCTTCTGTTCTACGGTGAGCATTGCTGTAGGGTCATATTACTATTCTTTGTGCTGTATATATTTCCTTGCCTTCTTGCAATAAAAAGAACCCCTGCTTTTATTGTAAGCATTTCCAATTTGTAACAGATCAGCAACCCAGTGTTGTTTCTTTGGCAGGGTGAGGCCATCAAGACCTATCCATTATGGGACTTTCCAGGTGATTTACTAGCTATGACTTTCCCTTCATATCACACTTGAAGTTACATCAAAATAATTTGGAACACACTGGGACCAAATAAATGGCATAGGCTAAAGTATCTGTTTGCCAAGACACTGTTTGCCACACTAAAACTTTGCCAAACCAAACATTATCGTTAGAAACATGGCTTGACCATAATGCCTATCTCTGAACCGGAGTGGGAATGGTTTCATGGGAAAAAGTTTGCTCAACAATATACGGGCTCATAGACCCTACATTTGGCGAAGACACAGCATACCTAATTTAAATAAGTTTAAGCTGCAGCCAGTACTGTGGTTTGTGGCTGACCTTTATTACCTGCTGTCTTTTCAGATTCTACTTCTTTTATTTTTTAAAAGTTATCTCAAGATAATTCTGTTGGGGTTTTTTGTTTGTTGGTTTTGGGGGTTTTTCTGGAAGTTTGTTTACCTTATTGCTGTTTTTGAAGACTCGTTAGAGAAAGCAAACTATATTTCCATCAAAGATTCTTCTTCCATTTTGCCTTTGAATTTTATGTCTGTAGGATGCCTCACAGAACATACAGCTGATTCTTTACTTTACAGTGTTTGGGGAGTTTAGCTTGAAGAAGCATTGCAGCATTTGAAGTTAGGAAAAAATAAAGGTTACATGATGAGATTATTGGAAAGGAAGGGGGAAGCGATGGATTTATCAGCTTTGCATTCAGTACTGGAGTCAGATTCCCAAATTTAGTAGCATCATCTAAAAACAGCTCATACCTTCTAAGTGGCTTAAAGGCTGAGGCTCTGAGAGGCAGTTTCCACACTTTTCGTAATCTACCTGAAGTTTGTTAATAGAGTTATGTCAGTCATGGGTGGGAACGACAGCGCAGGGTGGATTCCCTCAGCATCCAAACCTTGCCCAGTCCCACAGAGGAAAACCAGCACAAGTTGATAAAGCTGGCGGCTAATTTAGTTTTTTATTTTTATTTTATTTTTTAGTTTTTAATTTTTAAGGAAATTCAGAATTTTCCTTTCCTTTTTGTGAATGAAAGACTCAGGTGAGACAAGTGGTTGGGAGCAGGACGGGTGGCAGCGGGAAAGCCATGTGAACAGTTTGTCACCCAGGGACTGGACTGCAGTAGTGCAGATGCAAAGTACCAGATCAACAGGATAAAGGGATTAAGTAATCAGGGTAAGTTCCTTTTCTGATAAACCCTGTGGAAACTTTGCTGTTGTTTCCCCCTGTTTTTCAGCAAGAAAAGCTATGATTAAACAGCACTGCTGAGATAGTTCCAGTAGGTTCTGAAGAGGGAGAGGGGATGAAGCATTAGACTGCCATGCTTTCAGCTGGCCTTTCCTTTCCCTTTCACTTAAGCTTTTCCATCAAGGATCATCCAAATACATGCCATCTCGCCTCATGAATGTGTCTAGTGTTTCATTTTGTCCTTGGTTCAAATTCTCAAGTGGTTTGTGTTTTTTTTTTTTTTTTTTTTTCCAAGCATCGATGCAGATCGTGTTTTGTTCTTCCCATAGTTTCCATCACACTTCGACAAATTTTGACTATCCTTTCAGCAGCTTTATTGTCACTTGTCTCTGTATTACTCTTTCTCAGCTTGTCATTTAATAACTGAAATACTAGGACATATAAGAACATGGGAAACGACATATATCACCCAGTTGTCATGTTTGGAATTGTAGCAGCTCTGTTGCACAGGATACAGTTGTAAATTAAAATTTTCCACTGACCTGGAGCTTAGAAGGGTATTCTCAGTACAGTATTTGCTTAGTCAGTTTTGCTGCTCTTGATATATTTATATCGTGTTTTTTTATATTCCTATTTCTGATTTCATCTTGCTATTCCTAGTGAAAACCCACTTCTCTGGCACGCCCTTGCCTTTATGGGAGGTGACATTCGCAACCATTCTTGAGATTGGGTGAAAGGTTTTGATTGTGAACCGATTGGCAAAACAAAATTCTGTGTGTTTTATCTTTGCAGGAAGCTATGAAAGTTAACTTTTTGTAACATCAAAGGAGAAAATTATGTATTTTATAAATGGCTGTATCTGAAATAATTTAGGATAGGAAGGTTTTATGAGACCTGTCTATAAATTCTGGGATTGATGTATTCATCTCCTTAAAATTTAACTACAGTCAAGAGAAAAATTAAAGATCGTGTAGTTTTGATAATGTAATACGGAGCTATTTTTAGTAACTAAAAAAGCTTGTCAAAAGCACCTGCTTTCCACCAGGATTAGCACACTGAAGTCAATATGGGATTTGAATACAACCCATTTTTGAGTTGTGACAGGCCCAAGATCTCTTTAAAAAAATCTGAGATCTCAAATGCTTTCTGATTTGCTTCAGACTTTACAGGTAAGTTCTGCCTCGGCATAAGGTCTTGAAATTTCAGACATGTTGGTGTTACTTTGCTGAAGCTGAGACTCTATGTGTCAAAATCAGTCTTTCGAAGGGAAGAACTGTTTCAGCCTTCACTACGGAGAGGCTATTGTCTCTTCAGAATAAAGTAATAGATATTTCAGAAGTGCTTTGAAGTTGTGCCAGCCTCCTCACAGAGCTGTGAAATCTGATACCTCCGCTTTTAAGCTGTTTGTGAAAGTACAAACTGTAGTACTTGTGGAATTCATTCATTGACTTCCAAACTTGAGTCTGGCCTGGGAATGGGAAGAAAGAGTTTAAGAAAAAGGAGGAAAAAAAGATTTCAGTAGTATGTGGCAGTTAACTGTCAACTTTGGCATCTTTTCAGATTTGCGGCTTCATGCTTTCTAGAGATAAACTGTGACTTTTCCCTAAGGATTGGAGGATTTTATTTTCTTTTCCGCTGAAACTCTTAGGATTGTGTGACTGTAGGAGCTAAGTGAAGTGCAGAAATACCAGCAAGATGCCTGCCACGCTCTTAGTTAACTTAAGGTTTCAAAACATTTCTTGCAGCTTGTTCTATTACATTAGTTTCTCGGTACTTTCCATTTGTAAAACAGATAAATAGGATCCCTTTGTCTGTATTACCATGCTTTGTCATGTTTCATCTGGGTCTGCCTGAAACCTTTTGTCTTATCAGCAGGTGAATTGAAGACTTTCTGTGGGTTCTGAGCATTCCTGTGCACCCTCTGTGACAGAGCAGCTCATGTAAAAGCAGAGAAGGAGCAACCCAATCTTCAAAGGGTCAAACTTTCTTATCCTTTTCGTTCTCATTAGAGCTCAAATGTGAGTGGGCAGCAAGGCCTCCATTTCTGCTGTGCAGCCTGTTGCTTTCTTTTATTTCAACAGAGTTGGAGGAAAGTATCCACTTATGTCTCTCCATAGTGCTCTCTGGGCTTGTCTTGACTATGCAGTACGTTTGACTTCAGTTTCGCCCCAGCTTGAGTCTTGTCCAAATGCAGAAACCTTTAAGATGAGGATGGTGGTGTTTTTACTTGAACTGACTGGCTTGTCTGGTTATATAGGCTACAGCTCAAGTTAACACGGTCTGTCAGCTGCTAACGCAGTTATTCTGTGCAGTAATCCAATCCCTCTGTGCCGTGCAAGGGTTATTTTGCAGTGTGGCTGCTCTCGGCAGTGAGAGATGAGCACGCTTTACTAGGCTGAGGGGAGCAGGGGGGGGAGGCAAAAAAAAAATGGAAAAAGTGCATTTCTACTTGCAGAGGACTGATATGACAGATTCCATGGACATGTAGGGAAAAATCAGAAAGCTCAGGCTAAAACTGAATTGCAACTGCCAAGGAAAGAAGAATAGCAAGGAAATACTTGAGTAATCAAGGTGGAGGAAAGTAGAAGTTTATTACTTAATGTGGAAATGAGCAAATAATAGCGGATCTATTTGATGTCTTTCTCCTTTCAACCACCACAGAAAAGGTGAATTATGACCAGATGCTTAAAACAGTTAATTTTGATAAAAGTAGGACTGAAAAGGAATAGGTCAGGTGTACTTGATAGATAAGAGAGATTATGCAAGTCAGCAGGACTTGATACAATATCCTATAATATGAAAAATTTGCAAATGCTAAGCTATCTGCCATTCTCTTTAAGAAATATGGAGTCTCCTGGTGATGTTAACAAGGCAAATGCATTACCTATGTTTGAAAATGCAAGGACAGCTGAGGGAAAGGAAGCCATGGAGAATTTAGAGAAAGGTAATGCTTATTCAGTATTGAAAATGAATAATGGCACAAATTATTAGATGATACTTTTAAAGTATTTCTTGTCCTTATAAATATGATAAATAATTATCACGGCGCCACTACGTACTGGTGTTACTGCTCTAGTAGATTTGGTGGAACCTTTTTTCAAATACAAGCTAAGACATGGTCCCACACGACATTCTTGTGAGCAAATTAGGCTGGTTTTATCTATCATAAAAACGTGGTAAGGTGGGCACACAACTAAGACATCCCAGATGAATGGGCAAAAGGGTATTTAGAATTTCTAATCTGAAGACTGCCTAGGGACGTCATGATGACTTTGCTGGTAAGTCCTTTAAAAACAGTATAGATATATGGCACTTGATTGTGCCTTAGAGGTGGGATATGGACTAGGTGATTTCCTGCGATTCCTTCCACTTCTCTGTTCCTGTGACTATGTGACATAAGGCTAACTGGGGAGATATTAACTCAATGCAAATAACTCAAGTTAACTGTGCACTGAAGACACAACCCTCAGCTTAGTAGATGTCGTTTTAAAACCTGACTGGAAAAACGTGGTTTCGTATGTGGTAATGATGTCCCAAAAGGACATCCCAAGATGAATGGTAACTTCAAGAATGATGTGGACTTATTGGAGAGGCTCCAAAGTGCGAATGATCAAACCACTAGGAAACAAACTTAGAAGGCCGACTGAAACAATTTGCATTGTTTAGAGAATAAAAGACTAGAGGAAACATTAAGAGAGTCTTCAAATACGGAAAAAGCTGCTGTAAAGAGCAGTATGTTGTCTGCAGAGAGTAAAAGCTCTCCAGTAGATGGAACAAGAATTAATAGAACTAAATTGCAGTAGAAAAGATTCAAAGAAAGCATCAAAAAAAAAGAAAAAAAAAGGAGAAGAAACCCCAAACCCAACTATCCAAAGCAGGGATAGCAATGCACTGGATAAGAATGCTCAGGTGATTATGAAATCAGTGATGAACTTAAACAGCGTATTAGAAAAATACCTCTCAGAAAGGACGTGGAGATGGTTGTTCCTACTTTGGGAGCCGAGATGGACTGGATGTCCTTTCAGTGTCTCTATCTGATTTCTTTTTCAAACATCTTTTTTCTCCTGAGGAGGAATGCTTTGCCTTCATACTTGAGGTACTTGGGGATTAAAGTTATTAATTTACTTTTCAAAATGGAATTGTTACTCTCTGTTCCTACCAAAATTCTCTGCCTAGCAAGTAGGGAAAGTAGCCAGGACGGCATCTAAGGTTTTCACCTTTCTGTTCTCTGTCTGTGATGAGGAACGTGTGGAAGATAACCTGTCCTCTACCCCATTGCCAGCATTGCAGCCTGTGCATGGGAAGAAAGAGATGCTGTTTCTTTGCATGAGATAACTACAAGCTGTGAACAGGTAGGCCTTACTGATTATCCAGACATTGCAAATGAAACTCTTTTATGCACTTGTTGTGTATGTGGATTCCTAATTAGCATTCGCAGTGGTCCTTCAAATAACACCTAGGCATGTGTTAATTGCACATATTTAAATTCTGTTGCAAGTAAAATCCTTCCACAGCTAGAGCTTTTGTCTAAATTTTCCTTGGCTTTTGGGTACTAAGCTGTTGTAGAATGTGATGGAAATTAAAAAAAAAAAACACAAAAAACCTGGATGCAAAACGTAGCTCATATTTAGGCAATGTCAGATAAGTTTTCTGAGGCTAGATCTGTTTAAAACTACAAAACGATCTGTCATTTCTGTTTAGAAGTCCAGAAGGAAGCAGACAGTTTGGATCAGGCAACAGTCTGCAGCGATATGTCCAAAACAAGAGCTTTTGTTCCAAACTGGGCTGATGCATGCCACCAAATATGCAAAGAATGCAGGGCCGTTTGTGGTGCTACTACAGATACCATCACCGGAAAGCTAAGCACCCAAATTCCTCTTGAAATAACATTGATGTTGAGATGAAAGCAACCAAAATAAGGCAAATCCAAAGCAGAAGGATGCCATTGCCTGCAAGTACGCTAATGTTTGATACAAAACGATCTCCGTTTTTCTTTAAAATACATCATTTTGCAGACCTCTCCTCCCTAAAGCCATTGCATTGGCTCAATTAGCTGTGAAACCTTTCGCGGTTGAAGGGTCAAGGTTAGTTACAAAAAGGAGGTTAAGAATTTTTTAACCAGCTAGTGTGAGTTCATTAAAAAAATCTGTGAAGGCTGCATCCCTTACATCAGGAAATGATGTTTTTCCAGTTGACATAATTTCAAAAATAAAACACAGCCATATATGTGAAAGCTCTGTGTGTAAATATGTATGAACTGGAGGAATTGTTGCACTGGCTTGTGAAAAGGCTCTACTAATTGCTCTGAGAAATTTTCATACCTGTTTCAGTGCTATTTTTGTAACACCACCATAATTAACAGTTAAGATTGCATTCATGGTTTAAAGTATTAAATTGGGGTTTATTTCTTGTTGTTAGGTATGAAAATAGTGGTTGAACATAACAAAAATAAACCCTGTTCTTAGGGATAAAGTTTATCTTTCTGGAAAATTGTACGGAAATGTATTCATTCCTTTGGGTATTCAAAGAAGTTAAGAGTAACTGTCTTTAAATTTTACAACTTCTGTGTAACACTTGAACTGTTAGGACATTTTAATGCTTGAAGCTTTAGGCAGGCATAGATTGGAATCTACTCCAGTAGGCTGACTACCATGAAAATAATTTAAATGAACAAGATTTCTAACATGACACTTCATTAGTAGTAGCTAAAGAATTAAAAAAAACCCAAACCCACAGAGCACCAAATCTGACAAATGGCACATCTGAACTCTGACACTTGGCAGTTTTGGAATTAGCTCCTTTGAGCAGCTGGTAGAGTTCATCTTCAGTAAAGCAAATATTTTTGCAGAAGCAAGTTTATCTTTTACCCCAGAACCTGGGGCACAATAAGGAGCTGTGTTGCACAGGACCACGACTCAAGAAGTTGGTCTGTGTAAGGATCACCGTCTGCTGATGTTTGTCAGTGTGCTGTAGGGGAGGTATTTTTCATCACCCAGAGGGGTGAGCTAAAGTAAATCTTTCTGCTTGCTGTGGGTAACTTTTAAGAGCTAATAAAGACAACTCGGCACATCTGGGGAATAGGTGTTCATAGCTATTGAATGCTATGGTCTTGGCTGGTTACAAGCTCTCCTCCTGCTGGAGGGAGGTTAGAAGGGGCTCTTGGCCTGACCCAAGCTGGCGCTTCTAATGCTGGAAATCACAATGTTAGAAGACTGGGTGCCTGGAGGTTACTTGAACGGGTGTCACAGAAAAAATGGCCTGGAAAATACTGATTAATATGTAAAAACAGGTGGATATTGCAGCAGCGGGGGCTGGCACCAGTGGTGAAATGGGAAGCAAAGCAGATTAAACTCCTGGAAAGATCAGTTGGTTGGTAAAGGCGATGATTTGGAACCCATCTAGAGGAGTCGCTGTAAAGGGTTCCCCCAGCCTCTGTTTTGATGAAGTTGCTCAGCGGTATGAAATCACTAATTCAACACAACTGTTATTTTACTGGTTTTCATTCAAACCCTTTTTCTATTATGCTTCTTTTCCTTAAACTCTTAATACATGTGTCAGATTAACAGATTTTCCTCCCTTTTAAAAAGGAAACTGTGTGCTGATACTAAGCAAAAAATTTAGGGAAGAAGGACAATTTATTTCCAGTGTCTTTATCTTCCAGCAGTGACAGGATGGATAGTAAAATCTCTCTCTTTGCAGAACTGAGTTTGTGTTTTAATGGATAGGTCTAGTCAGAGCTAAAAGGAAATTTCACAATATATTTTTTGTAGAGAAGACTCCCAATGCTAATGAGCAGCCGAATCTGTCTCGGGGAAACAGTTTGTTACTAAAAATAAATTGCAGCCTAACTGTAACTAAAATCAGATTGCAGAAACCAAGCTACTCTGATTCCTGATTTCTACTGCAGAAGGAGATGAATTTATTACAAACAGCTCTGATTATTACATATTTTAAAATGTGCCAACTGAGACCTGTTTTGAAATTAATCCACTTGTGAGCTTCTATCAAATATGCTTACAGCATTCTCTGGAGATTGTCTTTAAACTCCCCAAAGCCAGTGACGAACCAGTTCATAGTTATGAGGCCAAAAGCAAAAACAGTGCACATGAGCTATTTATAGAATATGAAGCAAAACAGTGTGATAAAGGGCAAATGAAAGCTTTCAACGAGAGGCTTCTTTTCATTCCCAGTCACATGGTCTTTACATGCAATTTGTTTTTTACTATACAATTTAGCAGGGAAATTAAATCACTTGACAACAGCCTTTTTCTGGTTAGAAAAGAACCTTTCAGCATTTCTTTACCGTTTTTAATACGCTTACTTGCGGCTGTCGCTGTTTGAGAGGTTTTGTTTGCAGAAGTTTCTGCAGGAGCCAGTACTGTTCTGGCAGGTGCCGGCAGAATTGGTGACCAGAGGTTGCCCCAGGGAGCATTCTGTGCTTGGCATTGAAAAACACTCTGCTGCCCAGGACAAAATGCAGAGTTCTTACTCATGAGCCCCAGATGTTTGGGACAACAGGACAAGGATCTATCTCCTCTGAAACTTTGACATTTAAAGGCAGTATTAGAAGAAGATAAAAGGGAAGCCAACCTTTCTAATTGCTTTTGTGTCCCATCACCCACTGAATATAAATGTCTTTGTTCCCTATCTGTGCCCTTTTGTTCTCAATGCAAAGAGCAAAGGACACTTCTGTCCTGGGAGTTCATCAACTGAGCCTCATCCAGGTATATTTTGGATATATTTCTTTCCATTCTAGTTAGTTCAAGTTGAGTGTCTGTGCTCCGTCTCCAGGGGCCCCCTTTAAGCAATTCCGACCTTGTAAAAAAAGAACACTTGACCTGGGTGCCAGTTTGTGGCTTAGCCCCAACACCGTATTCAACTCTTTCAGAAATGTAGGAGTTGCCAATTTTTTGACACTCGCCGAAATGAGTTACTTTACTGCTTAAGTGTGATGTCTCCAAGAAGGGGAATGGTGCTGAGGAGAAATTGCATGAACTGTGTCCCGGAGGTCCAGGCAGATAAAAATAAGTGGCTTCTTGGACAGATTTCTTTTTGTTACCTTTCCTTTTTCTTTGTGTCTGTGGTAAAGTTTGATGGAAGCTGAAGAAACCGGATAGTTTATCTCTCAAATATAGAGAATGATGATGTAATTTCAGAATATTTTCACAGACAAGGTGATTTATGGCAGCAGCACATTTGCGGGTTCGCATTGTGTGTGCTACCTGAGCTCCTCACCACTTTGGTAGATCAGGCCATCACCCAAACTGCCATGTCTCACCTTTGCCAGATGTCTCTTCAGCCTCGAGAGCTTGTGTGTTTGCTTAAAGATATTAATGCTTCACAGACCCATTCTGCATTGTGACAAGTGAAAGAGTTGGATAAAATATCAAGGCTTTAACACCTAGTGATGCTGTATGGGAGCTAAACACTGCAGCTAGGAAGATGGGTAGCAAGGATCAACGAATGTGATGCAACTATCTGCATTCCCATATGTCAGTCTCTCAGACAATTTCACAGATTTGCTAATGGGAACAAGGCTTTTCAGTAAAGCTTCTTCAGGGCCCGTACAGAGATGTGAATGTACTCCAGAACCTTGATGAGTGATAAGAGGAAACACTGAAAGACACATTTCCACTGCTGCTTCTCAGACACATGACCTCCTTCATAAGTCAGGAGTCACTCTGAGTTTAAAGAAATCAATGCTGGCTTCCTCCCAGGATGCGAACTCTTAAGAACTCTGGTTTTTATGTGTGTGTGTATGTATGTATATACATATATAATGTTATTTTCAAATACCCAGTGGAAATTTAATGGAGTTGCAGGAACAGAAGAGTGGAAAAAAACTAATTCTGTATCCAGCACATGACCCAAACACTGCTGCTGAGTTGATCCCAAGAGGAAGGCAGGGCAGTAATGAAAAGCCAGAGTTGAGAGGTTTGAGGCTCTACAGAGCATGGTCCAGTCTAGCAGCTAGAAAAAATGTCCACCTTCTGTGCTCTCTGCAGTGTTCTTGCTGCACACTAGAATTCACTTAGTGAAAAAAACCCCACAACTAACCCAAAACTAGAAGAAAAAAGAAAATGGAAAGTGTGGAGGAAAAAGTTAATTTCAGGAATGTATTCTGTGAAAGACTTACTTTACTGGGCAAAAATTAAAATGGTGATTTTGAACTTCTGAGGTATGCTGCAATTGCTCGTTGGAGTTGTTCATAGATGTTGTGCTCCACACTTTGGACTTCCCAGCAGACTAACAACATCTCTGGTGGGACATCACCTTTCTGTCTAACAGCTGCACAGAGACAAAGCAGAGGAGTGAGTAGCTGCTTTTGCTGATGGTTGCAGAGCATGCCCAGCTCTATTGTGTTGCACCCTGTGCCAAAGCAGCAGGCCCTGGACACCCTGGCTGTGAGAGGTGGCCGCATGTGTGCGGAAGGTGGGTCTCTGGACCTGCCTGAGCTTGGCTCTGCTTCCCTCAGATAGGTGTTTCTGAGCACATTATGAAGTTGCAGCTCATCTGTTCCTGTCTACTGTGGCATTGCTGATACTTTTTCACTTGTAGTCCTTTGTGCATGAAGCCAGTACAGCTCTTCTCCTGTTAGGCTATGACCAGAGCTACAGTCAGTAGGTTATAGATGGAAAAACAAAACCACACCCCCCCATGCTAATTCCCTTGTCAACAACCTGGATCAAGGGTAAGCGCAAGAGAAGAGCTTTAAAACTGTGGTCTTGGAGCACAAGTGGACACAAATCTGCCTCACCACACCAGCTGTCTCAATCCAACTCGCCTCTTGCTAGTGTGGAACAGGCTGATCCCATTCATTACTGTCACCTTCAAATATAAACCTGCTGGGACAGATAGCTCTTCACAAAGCCATCCCTTACTCCCACTATGTGCTAGTAAGAGCACACCATAAAGTGGCAGTTTTGTTGTTTTTGTTTTTTTTTAAAAAGATGATCAAGAGGGGCAAGAGACACAGGATACTGGCTTAAGGATATTCAGATCACAAGACTTTCTGATGAAGAGAACATGCAGCTAACTGCATATGCTATTCCAGAAAAGCAACCACCACTTGTAAATATCTAGCCCTCTTGCCATCTCTGAAAAATTTCTGCCAGCTGATCTAAGTATCTGAGGAAGAGTTTGAAAAGCTGTCACCCCTAGACTGCCACCCTTGTCTGTTGGCAGGGTGAAACAGAGCAGCGTGCAAAATCCAGGGCAGGGGAGGATAAGAAGAGGGGACTGTCCTGGTTCTGCTGGATCGTATGTTGTCAGCCACGCGTCCTACTGAAGTACATACCAGAAGTATAGGCACAGACACACAATTTACAGTAAAGACTTACAGAATGACCCTTAATGGGTACAGACCTGTTTTAAGAGGTTACTGAAATTCTCTTTTAAAATACGGGACTACATCGCATGCTCTTGTGTGCTCTCAGCTGTCTAAAACTGGCTTTTGTCCTGATGCTCCAGATGCAGGATAGTCCTTTGGCACAGAAGGGGGTCCCCCAGCATAGCCGAGGGGGACTGAGTACCTGTCAGAGCAGGGAGCTGGCTGGAGGAGCACCCAGCACACAGATATTTAGCTGAGCGTTCAGCCCTAGGAACTCTTTGGACTCGCTCTGAAGTAAAGCAGTCTTTACTCAGAGAGACTTCTCTGGCACAAAGGCAGCACTAGGACTGGGAGACTGCCAGATCTGCAAGTTTTATTGTTAATAGACATGTTTTGAAGCAAGCATTGATTTGTAAAGTATTATGTAAAGTGATAGGTCTCTTTCCTGAAGAGCGGCTGAGGCTTCAGAACAAAGTATTGTGCCTTTTATGTGTTTCTCTTTCCTTGGCTGTTACTGTTATAAAGGCTACTGCAAGAAGTGTTTTAGTTTTGCTGTAAGAATTCAGCTACTTCTGCTGTTCATTCCTCATCTGAAGTCAGTGAACTGAAAGTTCAGCTAGTTATCCAGGTGTGCTTACCCCATTTCAGGCCTAAGAGTTTTCAAAATAGACCAGGATTGCCGGCTTTGGACTCCAGCCCACAGACACATGCTATTCTGATACAACATGTCTGATTCTCTGCCTTGTTGCCTCCTTTTTCACTGCTTTGTTTATACTGCAATAAGTTTGAATTAAGCTTAACTATATCATGAGTCATACAAGAGCACACATGCAGGTCCGTATGTACATAGAAACAGGGAGACAGGAAATACTCTGTGATACTTACAGTGCTTAATATCTATCTATTTGCATAACAAAATCCAGCCTTTTCTGTTTCCATTTTTACACAGACTTGTCTGATTACTTAATCCAAACCCTCATCCTACGCTCAGTTACTGCCGAGGCAAACCAGTAAGCAGGAGGTGAGCTGAGTTGTGTTTGGTTAGTAGTCCCCATGCAAGTAAATCTTTCAGTTTCTTCTCTTGCTCTTGTTCCTTTTTTCCTTACTTTCTTTTTTCTGATAGTTTTTTTGGGGGGTTGCTGCTTTTTTTTTTCCCTCCATCATTTAGATTATGAGCTTCTTGGGTCAGGAGGTTCTTCACCTACATGTTTATGTTCCACCTCGTAGTCCTGGGCTCTGATCCCAAATTTGGGTCTGTGTGCTATTGCAATATAAACAATAATAAGTTTTGCTGCTTTGGCCTGCAGTCAGGTTGGAATCACTGCAGCTCTCCAGCTTGTGGGCACTTCCCATTGCAAGACTGTTTTCTTAATCTTTGAGTAAAAGTTACGCTGTGTACAGTACAAATAACCCCCAGCACAGCAAAATAATAAACAGCAACAGCACAGCAAAAACTTTCAGCTGTGCCAATGGTGAAAACACTTTCTTGCAAGAGTGCGAATGTGCTGGAAGCACATCTTGGTTTGTTAGACATCTCGGGATGTGTAAATATAACTAATCCCATCTAGGTTATCATAAAGGGAGTTTATTGGTGAGTCGGAGGTCAGAAACCCCCTAAGGCTCAAAGGATAAAAGAAACAGGTGCTTTCCCGGAGCCTTAGAAGTTATGCTACAATTAGTTTCTTCCTTTCCTTTGGGCTTAATAATATACTAAAGTTGCTATTCTACAGCTATGGTAACATTTATAATAAGAAAACATGCAAATACAGCAGCAACATAATTTTTCCAGGCTGCTTAGCAAGTAAATGGTTGTGTACAGAATGGCCTTCAATCCTATGAATATCTTTCTGTCGGAGACAGCTCCTGTTATTTATGACAGCAATAAAACTACTGATTATTATTGGACAAATTTCTCAGACATGAAAAAAAACTTCAGACATTTTACTTTCAAATCTTTCAGTATGTAACAAAAGGTTTGGGGTTTCAGAATTTTAGTCCCTGAGGATAAACAAATAAAGTTGTAAAGAGCACACCTCGCTAATATGATTGCTTCATATTAGCATAATAGTTTTCAAATAAACAACCCGCTAATGTCTCCAATAAGCAATTACTCTATGATGAAAACTGCAAATGGAGCCCACTGGTGAGTAACAGATAACAGTAAAATCTGTCAATAAAACAAATACTGTTCTGCCTGAACAACTCTCTTCTTTACTCCAAGAGAAGAACCGAGCTGCCTAGGTATTTTTATAGGCTGATATTTGACAGCCAGACATGTTACAGCACTGCTCTTCTGGTACGTTGCTGTGATGTTATGTGGAGTCTTTACTGTTTACAGTGTTAGTGTTATAACAAATACGGCAGAGATTTTACTTAGTTGAAAGCTACCTACTTTGAGTACTTGGGTCAAATAAAACTGCAATAGGGTGAGTGTTTGCCCAAGAATAGTGATTTGCCAGATTATTAGGTTTTTCTTTCTTTCACAAACTGAAGATCGTAATTAAAAATTCAGAGCCCCTCCTATCTCTGAAGCATGCAAATGAATGGAAATTGTGTCTCAGCATTCTTTTCTTCTTGCTATTCTAAAACATGAAAAATAATTGGCAAAAAAGTGTTAAATGTATGCAACAATCTCACTTTCCCAAACATTGAAAAGTGTGAAAAAATTTCATAATTTTTCAAGCATAGTTGACAAACTATTTTCAAAACATTTGCAGACCTAATTTACATACTTGCATAGTTGCTTTACCATATTTCTGCAGTCATTTTTCCACAATAATTTTGCATGTGTTCTCTTAAATTTCAGGGAATACGGGTATGGAATATGAGAGGGCCACAAATCCCCAAACCTGGCCCTTTCCGAATTCCATGGTGAGTATTAGGTTTTTATTTTATATATAGCTTTGGAGAAAAGGGATCATTTGAAGGAAAATCTTGAGCCATTCTTATCTTTTTCTTCCACTTCTGGACTGACATCATGGTAGGAAAATGCAAGGAATGTACAGTAAAGCCTGGTGTGGGAAGAAGATCTTGGCAGAGGGATGATTAATGGTGTCTAAAAGAGGGAAAACGGTTATGTAATAAATACAGCCCATGAGATTCAAACTGAAGAAACCATCACAGGTGCAGACTGTAAACACGCCCTGGAGGAAAGAATATTGGTCTTTTAAAGGTGGACTCTGTAAACAAACAGATGAGGCATAGGAAATGTCCTCTCATATAAATTTTTATGGTACAAATCAGTACATGGAGCACATAAGCACCATAAGTGTTTATAAACTCAAAGAACATCCATACTGCAGTAAAGCAGCACAAATAGTGCCGCGGTGTAAATGCATATAGCGTGGGGAAGCTGTGTGGTCTGATGGCTCAGTTTGTTTTTTTGACTTTCACAAATGACATGATTTCTGCCTCTCTGGTTTTGTTTTGTTCCATTTAGCTGCTCTCAGCTACATAATTGTTCTTTTAGCTTGTAAATATTATGGTCAACCTCCAGCAAAGTTTAGATGAGGCCAATCAAATGTAAACAAGTGTATCTGTGCCAATGATGTGAGTAAGCAAAGCCATCTCTTGTGATATTTCCTCCCCCCTTTCCTAACTCCCCTGGGACTGCAAGAGCTTTTCAGAGCCTGCCGTGGTAGCACATAGCCTGGAGTTCAGTTTAACTGCCTGTCTGGGACTTTTTTTGTCTTTTTTTTTTTCTCCGGGTATTTGATGTAGGAATTATCCAGTGAAATGAGAACAATGGACCAGAATAACTTCTGGGGAGTGTCCTCATCTCTGTCCACGCTTCTGTCCTTGGCCCAGAGATCACTCTCTGCAAACTCAGAACAAAGTTAACACAGGTGTAACGTGCAGTGCCGGGGTCCGGAAGGGATGAGGATGACTAGTGACTCCTGATTAGCTGTGGCCTTACGCAATGTTGCAGTGCTGTGGCACGACACGGTGATGTTGCAATGGTGCTGTGTGATGATTTCAGACCCTCTGCTTGGCTGTGCTGGGACCGCGGTTTTCCAGCGGGGCCCAGGCTAACCTGTGCTGCTTTGCACTGCAGCAGATAGGGAGGCCAGCAGCACCGCAGGTCCTGTGGCTCCGCGGCAGTGTCAGAGCTGTTATGGTGCAAGGGTCGCAAGTGGCTCTGACGCTAGAGTCACTCACTGACCACACTGCTTGAAAGCCTTTGAGTTAAAAAGGTATGCGTGGCATACTTTTTACCCCTGAATATTACCTTTGAGTAAAGGGGTTTCTCTCCATATTGCTCTACTGTTCCAGCCAACCAGCCAATCCACTGCCACTCTGTACAGCCCCCAACCTATAGGATGTGCTGTTAATACAGTCAGTGAATCCCATGAGCTTTCAGGTGTGTTTGCATTTCGAACACAAGCAAACAGGTAGGTTTTCCCTGCGCGTGAACTCCCCCATTGCTTTGGAGCCCCTTGCAGTTGTGCACTGAACGCAGGCACTGCCCACTCCTCTGCACCCAACCTTTCCCCATCTCCTGGCCTTGCCTACCTGCCCCAGCTTTGTGTCTTCCAAGTGCCCAAATCCTGCTGCTTTTTGCAGCTGTAGCAGTTCAACACTAGTGGCAGCCTTACATCCTACGCCTCATCCTCCCATAAGCAGTGAGCTGTATTTGGTGGCTGTTGGGTCACGATTTGCAGTTAGACGTAAGCTAACCTTTAAGGAAGAAAACTACCAAATAATCATTGCAAAGCTATTAATCTCCTGGGAACGGAGGCTGGGAGGTGTCTGACATTTTGCATTATTATCTATGGGAGAGGAAGGAGCTGGGCTGTTTTTTCCCACAAGAAATGTATCTATTTTTGAGTGCAAAGTACTTTCTTTGCCATGGGACCCAAAACAGTTTTCATTCACTGACTCATGGTCTCTGGAGGCTTTTTCCCTGAGCTCAGGAGTCAGATGCTGTAGTGATTCGCAGCTGGAAAAGTGACAGACCAATTAGCTAAGATTGTTAATTTAAATGTAAAGATGTTACCTGTTTACAGCTCTCTTGGCTTTGAAGACCTAAGCAGTTTCCACCAGCCCTGTTCCTCTGTGTTTACATACAGAGTTGCTGGAGATTTGATCATTGTAGCTATTGGGTGAGAATCCGAAAGCAATGTATCAACAGAATATGATTTATTCTCTAGTTCTTGTGCAGAAAACCAAAATATTATTTCATGCTTTTCTGCTTCTCTTTAGGGTGCTCTTTTTTTCTTTTTTTTCTTTTTTTTTGTCTTGTGGTATAAAAATAATTCATTAGCTACTTGCTATTTTATTAAATTTGTCCAGTTGCCTATTTACTTAATTATGGATAAATGGTTACTGATTAATCTTTCCTTCCCAAGACACAATCTCGCCAAGGCCCAGGCAGAAATTACAGGAAATGTATTTGGACAGTGTTCAAGTTGTATTTTTTGTTGTGGTGTATGGCAGAGCCAGTATAGGTCATTTTGGCATCTCGTGGCCTCAGGTTGATCCATAGGATGCTTCCGTGTGCTTTGATTTTTTTTTTATTTATTTTTTTTTTTGAAAGGTGAAGAATGTCTATAGTCAGCTTAAAACTCTTTCCTGTGCCTGTGGAGGGTCTAACAGTTGGATCCCAGTCTGCCTTGTCCACATGGAAAGAAATGACTAGGTAGCAAATGTAGTCTGGGAGCTGCCAGTGTCTGTGCAGCCTGGGAGCAGTGGCAGGTATGGGACAGTGGTAGTTGGGACCAGCCATCTAAGCATGCTTTCCTGTTTCATTCATAGATTACATGGAGACTGTTTAAACTTCAGACAAAGCCTTTCCAAATAAAACGTTTTACCAAAGAAACAAAATACCAAGGAATAGGATATATCAATATTTAGAATTCCTCCATATTGCAAAATCTTTGCAATAAATTTTGAATGAGTCATTACCAAATGTGCACAGTAGCACTTCTTCATATGTGGAGTTGTTCTTAAATCTATATACCTAATCAGCTCTTTAAACTATGCTCCAGGCATAGTGAAGTGCAAAGAAATATTTAAAAAATGCCTGCGGAGATCAAGTTTCTTGGTATTTTTCGTAAAAGCACTGCTTTTGTTGGGGGGTTCCACTAACTTGAATTGCCTTTCTTAATGCAGTTTAATGCAGTTATTGAGAGTAAAGGAGATCCCAAAATAGCATGTCACCGTGGAATGTTTTTACTGTTAATATATAATAAAGAGGTAACACTCATTAATGCAAAAGGCAAAATTCAACTTCATATTTCTTATTTAGAAGATGATATCTTACTTGAGCTCCACCTGGGAGATGACTGGGTGAAGTTTGTGTGATGTTTTTGCATAAGGTGTGGCTGTCAGTTAGGCGCAGTTGGTTGTTTTGAGAAACATAGCAAAGAATTTCAGTGTGGTGAAACCATTTTTGCTTTCTGTTACCTTTGCAGAACTTGGCTTGATGGAGGCTGTCTGCCACAGTATGGCCGAGGGTCCGTGAGCTTACGTACCTCTAGGCAGGCAGGCGAGCAGATCTACAGGACAGCACGCAGAGTGGGATCCTAGCTGTAGGTTGTAGTGTGTATTATCAAACAACTGAGAACTCCTTGCACCACCTTTTTTACACTGGTAGGCAGGATGTGGGCACACAATGGTCTGAAATGCTAAGTGTGGACAGAACTGGCAGTCAGTACCTTGTGTCTTTAGTGAAGGAGCATCTTTGATCCCAGTCTGTGAAGTAGCAACTCCTGCATGCAAAGGACCTAATGTGGCTGATTATGTGTTTTTTCCTCCTATTCTTTTCAGTCAGCCTCCTGTGCAGAATCTTTGCTCAAACTCGTTCTTACTGATGTTTCACGCTTTCTGCTTTCCATTATTTGCCGATTACTAAAAGGAGGTCTCATAACCAACACAGCATTAAGAGTAGATCTTAGAACAATCAGTAGTTTCAGCAACTCTTTCCATTCTCCCTGCTTTTGTGGCTTATTATAAAAGTGTCAATCTCTCACTGCTATCTAACAAACAAACTTCTGCCCTGGATCCATTTCCTCTTGGGCAGTTTGCCAGGAATAACAAATTTAACTTCAGCTCTCAGCTTAAGAAGTTTCACTTCACTGAGTAGAGTTCAAGTACAGTCTATTACCCTGACTAAGTGATAGAGGAGTCCTTTGATGTTTGCTCCTTGAGTGGCTTATACAAGCCAGGGCTTCCTGTAGGAAAAAGAACTGCAGCTGAAGGAAATACTTGATTGATCAGGTAACCTCTTCCTCTCACTCTTATCTGAGAGTGCCTGAGTGCCCAATGACAGAATTATGCAGAGATATAAAGAGAGACTCGGTATGTGCTCCACCAGCAGAAGTCATGTACGGTTTGATGATGTTGCTCAGTTTATCAGATGAGAGGGAGCAATCCCTGCTCCTTCCACCTTCCTGTCCCCCACTGCGTTCTCCCACTGCTTTCCCTGTACCACCTCTGGTGCACCACCACAGCTTGCTCAACCTGCTGAGTTTGTAAGACTTAACAACTGAAGTTAAGTTTTCTGCCATGCCAATGAGCTGAACTGAGTAATCAGTAGGGCTCCTGCTACAGAAGGGGCTGGGCTGCATAGCTGGCAGCCAGAGTGGGAGGCACAGGGGAGAGGAGGATAACAGGGGAACAGGAATCCTCCATCTGCAGCTGCCAGCTAGCGGGTCAACCTGGCTGCATCACAGACCCATGGGCTGGGGGGGGTGTCCTCCAGAGCCCTTTGACCTTCAGCTCGATCCCACTCTGAACTCTTCTGGAAGATACAGTTCTGCTCCTACCATCACCAGTGACTAAGTTCACTTTATCACATAAACTGTTTCAGTAACGCATTTTGTCTCTCTTTAACAAGGCATAGTGATTCTGACATGGAAGTTGGAGGGAGAGGTAGAAGCTGGCTAGACTACATAGAGGAAAAATAGGGAGTGTGCATTAAAAAGGTGATCAGAGCATAGGGACCAGCTGGGAACATGGAGTAAAGGGAAGAGGTACCAGCAAACCTTACATTGTGTAACTTGTTTCAGGATACTCACTGTTCTTTAGTCAGTGGTCATGAACATGTGCTTGACCTCCGAGCTTGTGTATTTAAAAGCTCCCTTTGTTAGCTTGTCACTCACAGATAATTGTTTTTTTCTGGGCCAATGTATGTTCATGACAACTTTGCCCCTCCCTGATCTTTATAACTGTGGCCACAATGCATGTGGTGAGTGCACCATTACTTTCCTGTCCATGCTGGAGCTTCCGGGGCAGTACTGACTCTCAGAACTCTTTCCTTTAACCAAGGGGACAGCTGAGCAGTTTGTGAGTAGCACTGCTAATAGCTCAGTGTTACTGGCAGGAGAGGTCTTACTCCCCTTCTTAGTTCCTTGCCTTGCAATTCTGCTATTTCCCTTACGCTGGATGTGTAGGTCTCCTGTCAGATGATTATTGAGCTGATTCAACTCACTAACCCCAAAGAAAACTATCCCCATGTAACACTGTCATCATTGGCTGAAAGGAGGGCACGAGGAGGTTTGGAGGAAAAACAGCCTTTATTTTGCAATTTGATGTTGCAATACCTGTGGATATTGCATGTTCCACAGTGTTGCAAGAGAGTCCCTTGAGCAGAACTCATTGAATTTGGTTTGTAAAAGCTTCTCTTAAGTACGGGCATTGGAAGTTGTGAAATTATCCATTATTCAGTGCATGCAGAGTAACAAGATATTTCCTAAACTATTTTGTTACAACTTATTTAGATTGTATAGAAGTGGCTTTTCCTTCAGCCATATCCATGCCCAAGTTCTGGAACAATCTTAACTCTGAACGCTCTAGCTCTCCTGAGCTCCTCTGTTGTATAGTTAAGCACTTCAATAAGGTCTAATTATCTGTAGAAGTGCACACATTGGAGACTTCAGTGTTTTCTCCCTTTGCAGCTCCGATGTAGCAGGCAGTTTCAGGATGACTGAATAAACCTGGGAATTGTCTATTTTCCCTAAGTGATCTGCTGTTGCTATTCACCTTTCAAGATTTAGACTTCCCCCCCCAGAGATCTACTGAAACTTTTTGCAGTTAACCCCAAGACCATGTCCTGCATAGTGGACACCGACGTTTTCCAATCAGCAATGTTATTTTTAAGCTCTGCCATGTCATCAGCTAGTCATGTATCTTATTGCTTCACAGAACTTGTGGCCTGCTTGTGCCTGCAGACACAGCTAGCACAGGCTAGGGGGAGGGTAATTCCTCCTTTTCTGCCTGCCCCTTCCCCTCTTACATCCCAGAGATCTATTTCTAGGTGGGTGTGGGGGCTGATTTCGAAAGGGCAGGTGACTACATGGGACTATATATGAGAGTGCCTTCTTGAATCCAGACAGCTCTGCTGGGTCCCCTCTTCTGCTACCTGGCTTCTCTGAATCTCTCCTCACGGCGCTGCTTCTTCCCCCGGTGGGACTTTCAGCTCTAAAAGTGCTGTCAGTTTTCTTGGGAATCATTTCAAAAGGAATTATGATTTTCCTGTTGTATATATGTGCTTTCTTTGAAAACCCCATGCACTACACTTCATGTGGGCTGCAGAGGTCATTTTTTTGCACTTTGGTACTCTTCCTGCCTTCCCGTAGAAATGCTGCTCATCAGCTGGTTCAACATTTGTGCATTCCTTTTCTTGTCCTAGAGCTCAATGCTACTCATTTCTCAGTCTGAGGATGGATAAAGTGATGGTCCCTCACTAAATGGAAACATATTTTTCCCCTCAAGAGATTTGCTTTTATCCAACTTGTTTCTTGAAGAAAGACAAAAATGCCAGAAACAGAGACATGAGCTGAAGCAATTTGTTTGTCTGACTGCAGGCTCACCCTTACTTCAAAGTACAGTATGGTTATGGTCGGATTGTCAGGTGCACATCCTGAGTGTGAGGAAATGAAGTTTACAATGACTGCAAATGGATAAGCTTTTAAAAAAGTTGAATTGGCCAAGTGTCAGTCACGTTTCTCTTGGTTCTACTCATTAAAAAACATGTTCTTACTTTTTCATGAACTCTCTTCTGGATGAAACGTTAGAATGAATTCCATTATGCTCATCCTATGCAGGTAATAAATATTGCAGGACTCCTCTGGAAAAAATAAGTGATAAAGTTCTGGTATCTTTGCCAAGATTCTCGTTTTTGCATTCAATGAAACACATTCCAAGGGGGTGGAAAACAGAGTTTCTGTTTTGTAGAAAATTTTGTTGTTGTTGGTTTTTAATTTGGTTTTGGACCTCAAGTTTTAGGATCATCAACTCTGAAGCGGGAATCCAGGCTAGGTCCTGGCCCAAATGGCTTCTGACCTGGGAAAGGTTTGGAACAAGGTATTTCAAATTAGCAGCATTTTCTTTGGATAAATTCCGACAATTTAAAATGTCTAATACTTCATACTGCTAGTCAATTGGATTTGTTGTGCAAAAGAGCTAGACTATGTCCCAGCAGCCTGGAAACCATGTATTTTCCCTGGGTATGTGCAGGGAGACACGAGAGACACCTCAGCATCCCTTCTGAAAAGTCACCTCTGCACAGACGAGTGGTATCTCCCCTTGCAGCTGCAAGGCTGAAAGTGGTGCTTTTGTGGCTGATTGCAGCTCTGATGATAAACATAAAATATACTGACTATTTACTCTGAGAAACAAAGCAGCCCTACAGCAGTAGGACTCCTAACTGCCAGCATTTCTTAACTGCCAATTTACTTCCGTAGTAACTGGGATAAGGCCTTAGGGGGGAAAAAACATGTCACAAACATGGCAAAATATTAAGCCCCTTTTCTTTAATAGCAACTGCTCTCTTGCCACAGCTGGCAGTGAAGGAGGAGAGCCTGCAACTTCTTTGTACCCAACGTGTAGCTTGGTGATGGATTTCCTGTGCTAGCAAAGGACGGGTAAGAAATTCCTGCCCAAAGTTTTTAGCTGACATCATGTCACACACCCAGTACACACGCTGTCCCACAAGCAGTTATATCCCTCTAAGTATCCCTGTGTCCCTGGCACGGTGAGCTGCAGTGCTGTGGCTGCTGGCAGCGTAGCCACGAGGAAAATGCACGCTCACAGCACACCTTGGGAACCTGAGGGCACGTAGCCTTCCCATCCGTTGGCCAAGGAGCACTGCACGTCCTGTGTTGCGCTTGTTCATTGTTCTCACAGGTAATCGCAGTCAGTGTGCTGAAGGGTTAGACATTTTTCTTTAACGAGAGGAAATATGACTATGGTAGAATCACTTGATTAAAAAAAACCCAGATGCAGCGAAGGACAGAGGGAGGGATAGCACAGCCCTGACAATTTTCTACCAAGAATGACAGAGGAAAAAGATAGGCCCTTCTTGGGAAGGGTGCTTTTTAGGAAAGCTTTGCTGCTTTCGTATGAGTTGCTCCCACTCATCTGAAGGGCTTCGTGTCATCTTTTGCCCAGCACAGGAAGAAATCTAAGCATCTACTACAAAAACTGTGGGCTTCACCAGCCAATGTGCATTGAGTTCAGTTTTGGGAACTCCACGTTTGTTGAGCCAGAGGCTCAGTGTGCCTCTCTCTGTTTGTGCTGCTAATGAAGGCATTACTTGTGAATTGGTTTTAAGGCTTTCTGGCTTTTTGGTTTTCAATTTTGTGGAAAAACACCCCTCCTAAAACTTTGGAGGGAAGATGTGAGAAAGAAAACTGAATGCACTAGACATTTTTACATCGTTATTGAACTGTTGAGATGAGAGAATCCAAGAAGTTCTCTGATGATTTGAAACATTTTCATTTCTTTGGAAAAGCCCTTGCAGAAGTGGATTCTGTTTTCTTGGCTGGCACTCCCCGGCAGCTGTTGCTGTTGCCAGCTTTCTTACAGGTCTGGGAGAAAGCGCCTAGACTCTTGTGTGCTGCAGGACTGTGTGCTCCTTGATGTGTTTTGTCTCTGTGACAGTCCCCAGTCCCCATTTCAAGTTTTAAAAGTCTGTACAAAGGTGAAGGCTTGGGCATCACACGGCGCAAGTGCAAATGGAAACCACCTTTGTTTGACCCCCTAGTGCCCAAGGTCTTCGCTAATAAAGATTCACTGTGTAAGGCCCCATTAAAAGTGGCAGTTGGAGGCCAGGAAGAAAATCAGTTATCCAGTGTTTGAAATATCCGTTTAGCTGCTGGGAGCCACCATTTGATCTTGAGCAGGATACTTAGAGGTGTTCATTTTTAAGTGTCAGGTAGTTCAGTGACTTCACTCAGCATTTGCATTTTATACATGTACATGTAACCTGAAGAACAAAAGGGAAGTTTGCTATTTCCTGTAAACATTTTTATATAAAAGTGTCACATGAAAGGCTGTTGGATGAAAAAAATACTGTATTGTTGAGTGCCTGGAAAAAATCACACAGGCATTATTTTAATCCTTGGCAGTAACTATTCCAATGTATACTGTTTGTTTAAGAAATCTAGAACACTTTTTCTGAAATTACTTTCTTAGGGCTCTGTGTACAGAGCCAAGTACAGGGAATCTGTGTATGGACAAGTAGAGAGAGGCTGTCCCCTTCGGGAGGGTAAGACCATGTAAGGGTGCAGAAGGATTCTGACCATTTTACCTGGAATTTAATTCCGGTTGGGGAATTAATTACCATGTTGGGGTAGCAGTGGCATAAGCCTGTAACCAAAGCAAGTAAGCCTAAACATTGGCAGTCATTAGGTGATTTTCCTTATAGTGCAACAGTACGCATTGACAGAGAATTCTCTCTCCTTATCTTCTCAAGCTCTTTTGATTGGTTGAAAAGTGTTAAACATACCACTTTTCATCTTTCTGGGAACGCTGTTATGCTGCTCTCCTTGTGTAATTTGGTTATGTCTCAGGAAAAATAGAAGAGCAGAGAAAGAAAGAACCTGGAAAAGCCTGAAGATACCCAAATGAAGGTACCGAAGCAAAACCACATTTTGGGAGGAAGAGGTGTAAATGAAAGGTCTTGGAAATATTCAACAGCAAATTTTTTCCTTTCAGGTGGCAAAAGGATTTTGGTCATTAATTTTGTGTTTAATCTTGTATTTCACCACAGAAATAAAAGTTGAAAGAGCAATCTCTTGCCTGACAACAGAAACAGATTGAGAATTTTGAGCCTTGATACAGAAAATAAGTGCCAGTAAGAAACAAAAACATCCCTTTAATAGGGAAATTGGTGGCACAGGTCATCATCTATTTTGACAAGTCGTTTTCTCTTGTGTCATTTGTTGTTTTTGCTGTTATCTGTAGGAATGATCAAGGAGGCTGATATGTCGTTAGAGAGCAGGAGAGAGGTCACACATGAAGCACGTCTTCTGTACTGCCTTTAATTGAACCTTCCCTGCTGCTTTTCCAGGCTGGTGGCTTTTCTGCACAGAATTAGCTGGAGGCAGCACCTTCAGAGTAGCCAGGTTAGCATGACAGCTTGGCTAGAGCAAGAATCTTGAAGGATAGCAGGAGAACTGAAAACATTGATGGGGGAAGAGTTTTTGAGAATGGTAGATGGAAAACAGATAACATATACATAGAGGAAGGCAGCCATAAAAGGTCAGTAAAAAGCATAATGGAGGAAGACAGGACACACTCTTTCAATGCTTAAAGGACCTTCTTTATATGTGTGACGATTCTGGACACATGAGCTGGTCTCATGCAGCGAGATACTTTTCCCAGGAAACCTTTAAATTATTTAAATGTCCTATTTTTGTGGTGCTTTTCAGAGATGCTTATTATCTCAGGCAGCCTGTGAGTGACGATATGAAGGAAATACGAAGTGGCTAACAAAATGGCCAAACAGCATGACTATATTGTGTTTATTGAGACATACCTGTCCCAGGCTCTTTTTAATTCAAGAATATTTAGTTACCAGTTGCTATGGTGAAGACATGCAGGTCTGAAGAGGAATCAGCATCTTTCCTACCTCCTGATGCCATTGTCCCTGAGGGAGGAGGGAGAGAATACTGAGCTGCTTATTTCAAATATCCCTCTCCTGGGGCAGTCTTCTCCAAGAATTTTAAAGTCATCTCATTTATCTCTATAACCCTGGTTTCACCTTTTCCCTGAATCCTCATTGAATAATGATGGCTAATTCTTATTTACAATTTCTAATTTGTAGCTCTTTAAGTGCTTTACAGTGAAGGTCAGGATGGCCCTTCTTATTAAACAATAGGGAAGGTGAGGTCCAAAGAGAAAACGTAGCCTTGACCTTGTGATCCTATTCCTTCTGGCCCCTCTGCTGTACCTGAACGGACATTTCTGCTAGGAAGTCCTCAGGGGCTGTGTGCCCAGCGTACCAGAGGAGCTGGGGAGAAAGCGCCCTCACCCTTTCTCTCCTGCTCATCAGAAGTAGCCACCTGACATGCTGCAAATCGTGTTCTCTTTGGAGGCAGGTCAGGTTACATGTTGTCCTCATAAATTTTCAGATAAAAGAGATTCTGAAAAAGGTGAACGCATTTAAGAGGGGAATTGGCCCCTGGAGGATATTTCCTCAGCTGTACTTTCCTTAAATGCTGTTATAGTGAAATGCCACGGGACATTTATTTCTGTGTGTGGGAGAAGTTATATGACTTGAAGTTGTATGATATTGAATTGTCTGGGCTAAATAACGTCAAGCCACTTAAAGCCTTCTCTTTGGTCTCTGCATATTTCCAGCATTTAAGGTTTCTTTTTTTGTGTGTGTGTTATTTATTTTTCGCTATTTTGCTTGCTTTTCTGGTGCGTCCCTGAGCCTTTCAGGAGGGATAAGAAGCAGTGCCATCTTCAGACCTTTATTGATAGCTGGAAGTTGCAAACCAGTAGTAGTGAAGTATTGTTAACTATCCAGTGCAGAATCATTCCTGTGGCTGAAATTTATGTAACCTGGACAAGAAAGAGCTGTTAAAAGTCATGTAGAAGATAAATATAGAAGGTGCGTTAAAGCATCAGTGAGGTACTTAAGTCGGATATTTGGCTGAGTTGTCAGAAGCGTGAGTCGCTGTTGTGTGCTCCTACAGTGGACAACTTGCCCAATGGAAGCTTGATCCGAGGCCTGTCCTAACCCCTGTGCTTTGCTGCAGCATCCATATGTAAATTGGAGTTCTTCCCTCGTAATTGCAGAACTGCCCTTTCTGGGCTTCCTTCCTGATGCAGGATTATCCCGTCCTGCTGGCTGTGGCCCACTGCACTCAGCCCCTTTGTGCACCGTGTTCTGTGCTTGGCTGAGGCAAGGCTGCGGTACTCCCTTGTCAGTCCCTCGCCCGTGAAAGCAAAGGAGGAACGATTAGTCCTGGCCGTAGGAAAAGCCACAGAGACTTTAGGCCAGGTTTTTTATTCTTCTGGTCTTGCATTTTGTGCTGTACCATTCAGGACAGAGCCAAAGTCATACAGGCAGGCGGGTGAAAGCAGTTCTAAGCTTTTCCCTGTCACAGCAACTTGTCAGGGAATCTTAATAGCTATTTTCATTCTCGCATTGGTTGAGTCAAATCCATTCCATTCAAAATTACTGCCCTGACATTTGAACCTTTCAGGCAGACTGCCAGCGGCAGCACCTTATTTTTCTGTTGGAAAAGGAGAAAAAAAAATATCCTTGACATGTAATTAACGGAACCAGATAGAATTTGAAATCTGAATGACACCCATTATTGAATAATGAGCTTCAAATTCTTTGTTACAAATCACTTTAACATAGCAATGGTATGGGAGGATTCAGAGAGGATAGTAACTTGTTTTGCTTAAGCACCGATCTTGTATGTAGACAAATGCTCATGCGAGTTGTTCAGTTAAAGACATACCTCTATAGAGCAGACACGATCTCGGACTAAAGCTGCAAAAGGGAGTGGGTAGAAATGAGCCTATGCAGCCTGTGGGATGCGTGGGGTCTGTGACCTATGTGCTGCGCCTAATCATGCTAGTTGAAGCAGAGGGAGAAGGAGATGAAAATCTTACTTTGGTGCCTTCAACTTACTGAATCCCTGCCTGGGTGTCTGTGTATAATTTTTTTTTTTGGAACCAGGACTGTAGAGTTCTAGACAGGTGAACTCTGCCTTGCATCTACTTTTAGGAAGTATCCCTCCACAAATGTGTTTCCATCTGTACGACCGTTGTCTCTGAGAATACAAAATATTACTAACACATAGCTTCTAATTGAATACTAAGCTATAATTAATTGTTCTTTCAATTAAGGAGGAGCTTCATTGCCCTAAGGTCTCAGAATATTGAAAGTAACGGTAGATTAAATTAGAAGCCAAATTAGGCTTAACAAAACAAAACTCAAATTTGAGAAAATGGGTTTATGCTGGAAGGGGTAAGCTTTACGTGGGGTAAATTGTTATAATTTGAATTATCTTTTTATCAGTCCCAAAATATCAAGTTTTTCTATTACATGAAATCTAGATAAGTTTTGAAGGCGTTTTATATAGTACCATGGCGTTCAGAGGAGATAGGTAGGGGGTGTCAGACTGACACTGGATAGAAACAAATGTAGGTTAGCTGAAATTCTAGGGCAGCTCCGAGATGTTTTAAGAAAGCGTGATTCTGTAATGTTTTTAGGAAGATGAGAGAGGAAAAACAAACAAATGTTTGCCTGTTTTAATAAGACAGTCTGCAAAGATTTTGACATCAGTTTTTACTGGTAACTGAAAGCTGAAGGGTTTTGGGAAATTGCTGTTACAGAGCTGTCTCTGTGGGTAGAGTCAGAGGAATGTTCTTTAATGCCACATCCCAGGATCTGAGCTGAAAAAGCTGGTTTCTATGCAAAACACATATGACACAATCTTTTTTATGCCTTTTGTAAAAAATGACCGGACCTCTGGTAAAGTGATTGCAATGCTCCAAAAGGTCAAAGATTTGCTGCAGTTAGACCCCCTGTGATTCAGAAAACTATTGAAAATTTTCTTTCTTATCTCTGGACAAATTCCCATGCTTGAATGCAAGCCCGCCCCATGCTCTCTTGCTTTGATTTATTCCTAATCTGAATCAGCTCCCATTCAAGCTCCTGTATTGCTTGAAGAGTCTCTGTCCATCTTACCTGACAGATTGCTGCCATGTATCGGGCACACTCGGGGACTTTCCTCAGCACTAGAAAGGTACAAAATCTATTCAGTGCCTCTGCCTGTGAGGAAGCCTGTCAGCAAGCAAGATTTGGAGACAACCCAGTTAAGCATTATTGAGTCTGCTGGGACACAGCTGTGTGTTTCAGAAAGTATCAGCAAAGGGATCCCCCCACACCTTTTGGAAAAGAAATGGATGGGTGATTATACGATGACATGTATGCAGGTGGACCTGTCTCTGAAAAATGTGATTTGGTTTATGCTGTTGAAAAAAGTTAGGTTCCAAGATAGTTTTATCAGTGTACTCATAATTCTAAGATAAACGTCACCCCTGACCCCTGACATAATCTACCTACTCTCCTTCCTGGATCTTATTTTTGCAGGTGCGTTGGAGACCAAGAAATTAGAGCCCAACTCAACAAACTGGTACACAGCACAATGCAGTGAGCTAGTGTCACAGAATATTCGAGTATCCCACGTGTCCTGTGGCCAGATCAGTACAAAGCTGGTTAGAGAAGTCTCTATGCACCTCAACTGTTGCAGTTTGTGTCAACTCAAGCAAGAGGCAAAGAAAAGCAGCTAAAATGTAAAAGAATTAATTCACTTGTAGGAAAAATTTCTGGAAGAGTCAAATAGTAAGAATTTTTACTACAGTCTTGCTTTAATATCTGATAAGTTAAAAATGCACCTTGTTTTACATATCTGTTTTATATAGGTATGTAGCTTCCAACTGAAATGGTTTTATATCTGATGCAACCTCTTAATGGGAACAGGTTTTATTCTAAAAAGACAGCAGGGTAAAAGCGTCTTAAATAGTGCCTTTATTAGTGCTTTGTCATTTAAAACAAGATACAGTAGCTCCATGTACTTCCTGCAATTGCATGTGATGTGCCCTTGCTAATACTGCAAAAGTCTTGGGTAGTATAGAAATACTACTGGTCCTTAAGAAGTGTGTCACCAATGAAGTGTACATTAGACAGCTGTGGTGTGTTCTGACATTAAGCTGTATCAGTTTAATTTTTTTATATGGTCAGTTGTGGTGTTCTGATAGGACTGGAGAGGATAAAGTTACAGGAAGAGGCTGAGATAAGAAAACCTTATGTGCTACATTAGATTGAGTGGGTCAAATGCATGGCATTGTATATAGATAAAGAAGTCTTGTTTGTTAGCAGTTACTTTTATTATGGAGCAGAGGAAAAGATAGTGCTGCTTCATCCCTGTTTCAATCCAGTAGAAGTCCATTCCTCATCTAAGCTTTAGTGATTGTTTATTCAATCTGACATGATGTCTTTGGGAAGAATGACATAAAAGAAACGTCTGGAGAGGAAAATACCACTTGACCTCACAGGCTTGTCCCCCCTTAAGTTTCTCTTAACCCCCAGTTTTCTGTTTTGTCACTATATCCTTTAATCCCTTCTCTCTCCATAAAAGTGCCAAGATGTCTCCAAGCCACTTAGACTGCAGTACTTGTTTCCATGTTCTTACTTGGCAACTAATTCCATGAGTTCATTATTCTGACCCTGAGTGAAATAGTTTGAATTTCCGGTATACGCAATTATTTTGGGTTATGACTTCTGACTTTTGAACCCCTCACCAGACTGCACCATTTAAATCTCTCCATCAGCTCTGAGTGCTGTTACTGGGTCAACTCAGTGTCAATATTCTTCTAACAGCATCATGCTAGTCAGAATTTCTTCCTACGTCTTCTCTTGGAACAACTGCAGCAAAATCTAGGATCTTCTGTTCAGAGGGCATGATCCTTTCACTATTATTCATGTTTTCCAGGAGTCATGGGATTGTTTACAACATATGAGACAGTTAGGTGTTTTATGAAAAGTAAAACTGGACTCACTAACTAACAGTCCTTGTTGTGCATTTCATGCTTCCGGCAACTGTGCTGGACTGGATTCTGATCTCATCTGCAGCAATACAAATAGGAAATAGCCCAAGCAATTTTAGTACGTGATCTGAGTGCAAAAAGAGGTATAACTTGAGAAAGCGTTCAGCACTCTGGTATTCCCAATCTGCAGACATTCCTCTCTGTAGTAAAAATATTCTATATGCATTTTATTTTCAGTGTTTAAAACATCTGCAATAAAAAAAAGATTAAAAAATAGCAGATATTAAATATCCGGTCACTGCATCTGGAAATAGATCATCTGATTTATATTTTAGTCTTTCTTTCACATATTCTGCTCTGTAGCTGTAGGAAGTAATATGATATTAAAGAGTGATCTTTTCCTTCCTGTTGCTTCATCCATTTATTGTATTGATATTGTCAAATGCTCCTGTAAAATAAACTAGCAGCCCAGACCCACTTAATTCAACCAAACGTTAGTCTACCACTATATATGTTTAGTGAAGACTGAGTTGATGGAAGGGAGTTTAATTGAGGGTGCAAAATGGACATATGGATGGATTCACAGCTGGAACTGTTTTGAAGTTTGTGTAAAAGCTGATAATAATCTCCTAAAATGCACTCTCAGCCAAAAAAAGAGCAGAAAAGGGCTTACACCACTGAAGTGGTATTTACTATTTTTTATTTCCTTCCTTAGCTTACTATCAGCCATGGGAATTTACAAGCTTTCCAACAAGGCTGAAGAAATCCAGGAAACCACAATGACAGATCCACTTGAAAAGACCATTTCATGAGAGTGAGTTGAGAAAATAAAAAATATTTTTTATCGGTGGCTGAAGATGTCTATTAGAGGCATCACTAATAATACAAAGTTCAGTGTCATAAAAGGAGTGTTTCTCATGCACAGCTGGCAGACATTTGTTTGCATCAATATTTTTTTTTCACATGAAAGCCACTATAAGGAATTCAGTTCTCTCAGAAATGAGAGTAAGGTTACAAATTTTGGGCACACTCTTTAAATAAGCATTTTGTTACTCTCTTTAAATATTAATTTATAAATAAGAGATATGCTAAGAAAAATCTCTGGTTTTGTGAGGTTTTTTGACTATGCAAGTATCAATAAACATTATGTAAAAAGTTTGATTGTGTGAACAACGTAAAGTGTTGATCAGTATAAGAAAAAAACTGTTCTGAATTTCTTGGGCTTGAAAATTCTTGCTTCTATTTTGGCCAGAAATAGGAGGTAGAATGAGGAAGCAAGCCTTTCTAGAAGTATGTTAGTAGCCATCAGCCAGAACCAGAAAGTGCAGAGGCACACAAAAATGAACAGGAAAAAAAAAAGGTAAGAAATTCCTTGCAGACCTCAAAGAAACAAGTACAAAATAAAATAAAACCCCTTGGCTTGAGGTTAGATTAAGGATTTGGTGCTATTACTCTTTATTGTTCCAATTTTTGAGGAAGATTTTTATCCCTGAAGTTCTTTTCCTTCCCTAGGACAAATTCAGAGAGCAGACTTTAAGAACTCCTACTCAGATGATTTTGAGAGAACTTCAGCTCAAAGGGAGCAGAAGAATTAGCCCCACAATACCTTGTATTTGAAATGCATGGCTACCCAGAGGAGTCAGTGTTTGCCTGTGCTGTGCCCTTCTATCTGTGGTATTTGGTGGCCTATCTGTGGTATCTCCTCCCACTAGCTTGAAGGAATTTTTACTATTGGGTTAAGTTGTGCTTCTCCTCTGAGAAGTGATGCTCTTAATCCAGTGTATCTCATCTTTGTATTGTAAACTTGCTGATTTTCACGACAATGACTTTTCAACTACTTATTAATTCTTTAGAACTGTTCAGAGCCTGGCTTTGAGAAAGAGTGTGGTATTCAGTGCCTTTTTGTGCAACTTCCACAGAACTGTATATAAAGTCTCACTCAGTTACATGAGTCTTGGCCTGAGATTGCTTGGGTGTTACCTAGAGCATAGCATACAGGTGTTGAGGCACTTGACTGCCATATTTCTGTTGGGAAGAGAGAATCAGACATGGTGTGTGAAGGGGCTTTGCAGTGATGTGTGAAAGAACTTGGCTGGACAGTCTTGTGCATCTGCACCGATCACCTAACCAGGTGGTTGGTTAGACGTACCTCAGCAAAAACTGCCCATGTTAACCTCCAACTTTTTCTGTTTCAGAGACCTCTCTATCCCCACCTCCCACTATTCTTCCACCTGCACCAGAAACTCAAAGCACTTCTCTGCCCCTTTTCTACTGTTCATCTTCCCACAACCCTTCTCATCCTGGTGGGCCAGGGAGGGAGTGTAGTACACTGTTACTCTGCCGCCTTAGGCTCAGACCCAGTTCAGAAGAACAATTTGTGCACGTATTGCAACTGGGCAGTAGAGGAGTTCTGGGCAAGCAAAATCTTCTCCCTTGCATTTCTAGACAAAATCCTGGGGCAGAAAACCTGGCAGTATGGTAGTCCGGTGCAGAGATATAATCAGTGTCTTTATTTGTCCCACAAATGTTTATTATAGGTTGAGAGAGAAAAAGAAATTTGCCAGAGTGATTCTCAGATCCCAAGCTGAGCTTCCAAAGCAAGCAAAATAAAATAAAATGAGCACAATTTATGTGGAAATCAGTAAGATACAAACAGTGTGGAATATCAAGTGTAATACTAGTGGGAATAGCTAAACTATTGCAGTTAGTGGGGTACTGCTGTATAACTGAGCATGTGGATTTTAGATGGCTTCTAGAAAATGCTCTTTGTCAGCTGTGCTGTACTTCTTTTTTCACGCTTTGCTGAGTCCTCTGCTTGGTCTACTTTAGTCTCATGAATGGAAGTTTTCTTGACTGCTGCCTGCAGGTGATAAGAGTGTCACACAAAAACAACATATGGGCATTGTTGCCCATCCCAAGTATGTTTTTTTGGAGTAGAGCTTCATTTAGAACAAGATTTTGGCACAACTGAGGGCATATGGGCCCATACTCTCCAAACTATTAGTTGGCTTTTTCAAGAGGCTTTTTTTTTTGTTGGATTCCACAGCATGGTTTCTAGTATGTTCAACACCAAGAGCTATTAATTTAATAGGACCGAGATTGTTTCCCATAACACAGTGCTCCGCTACCTCCTTGTAAAAAATAATCATGTGGGTTTTTTGTAGGTTACATGCAGTCCTGAGGATTTTGTAATTTCATTGGAAGATGCCTACAATTATCAACTAACTTCAGGCTTAATTAGCTTATTAGCTTGTCCTGTAACTCTGCCTGCCCGTTAAAGTTTCAGCTTTTTTTCTAAATGTTGTCCAGTGTGTCATTTTGTACTTATTCCAATTTTGTGAATGTTTGGTGGTGAATTCTTCTTGGTTTTGAATCTAGTTGAAATAACTATGCCTATATAGAACCTAGTTTGCTCTGTATAAAACATTGTACTGGCACCAACGTAAACAGAGCTGAAATGGCCAGCAGGCCACAGCATAATAAATCAGAATGATTAGTCATCCTCCTGGGACACAGATGAGTCAGCTCAGGTCAAGACACTTCTGGGAAAACTAGATAGCTGGTAAATGTATTACCAGCTGACTATCAAAGTCCCTGTGCCGTACCAGGAAACATCCCTGACTTGGGCAATTCTTCCCTTCCTGCAATGACAGAAGCAAACCAACTGCTTAACAACTCATTCTTCTTCCTTCTATTCCTTGCTACCAGTTTTGGCAAGCCAAACAAATTGTTTCTCCATGACATTCTCTGTATTTGTGGGTTAACAACAAAGCTTTTTATTAGATGAAATACTATCTGCAATGTAACATGCAGCCTTTTTTTCTTCTACTAGACAAGAGGCAGGGTTACCTCATGATCTCTTAAAATTTATTTTTTTTAATAATGTTTTACTGTCTTCTCAAATGAGGTCCAGATTGTCATTTCAGAATAAAGCAGGAGCATTTGCTTTTACTGCACCACATTCTACCATAATGTGCAGAATTAAAGCCTGTGCTCCCACCTGATTAAAGATTACATAGTTTGCTGCATTATTGGGATGTGAAACCAAAAAACCATCTGTTCTCATCAGTATCTCTTCCTTTTCGTACTGGTATTTAGGGGGAGCTAAGCCTGTTGGGGCTGAGCACTGATGCCTCAAGGTAAAGATGCTGCTTAATCTGAGCTGGAAACAGTCACAGCTCCTTTTTATTTTGATAGGCAGAGTTGATCAGCAGATCCACAAGGCCCTTTGCCAGTTTATTTTGTTTTTAAAAGTAACTACTCTCCAAATAAAACATAAACTCCTATCCTTAGCATTTTTCATATCATCCTATTCTAGATGTGTCTAGATATGCCACAAATAGGGATGGCCTTGGTGATTTGTTCATGACCTCACCAGGGCTGAATTTACTAGGGAGTCTGCTAGTTCTGTCTTCTCTCTCCCTTCCATCTGCCTGTGCCTATTAGCATTTCTCAGTACAACGTGTCAGCCGGGACCTGTTGAACATCACAGCTGGATCCAGGTCTGATCTAATCATTCACTTCTGCCATTCATGCTGCTGAAGCTTTGGGCCATAACCTCATACCAATGTGCTCTCTTTATCTTGTGTGTACCTATGTGTCAGAGGTGTAGTACCATCCAGAGATTTGGGACGAACAGAGTTGATGGGAGTGGAACTGTCTGGAAATGTTCCAGTGACGCCAAGGTCTACAAACACAGATCTGTTGAGGCTGAAATGTTTGGAATTACAAGCATTTTTGCTGAATTGCTGCTGCTTTGCTAAAGAATATAATCTTGCATCTGGCATATGGCTATCTTGGGAACGTGATCTCAATGCCTCTTGGAGCCTCAGGTCTCAGGCTGACCGACAGCGGCCTGCCCCGCGTCAGGAGACTTTGGGAGCTCAGCAGAGGAGCAGCCCATCTTGGGGATGTGCTCTGTAAGGTGAGTTCTTGCTGTTTGGTGCTGTTCCCAGCTTCGGAGCTGTAGATCTCACAGGTTCCAGATACTCACCCTCACATGCATGAATATTTTTGATGAATCCCTGTACAGTGCCAAAACAAGGAACTGAACACGCTTCTATTCCTACAGTGTGTGACCTGCTTTGTATTTACTTCTTCAGATTCCACCAGGACAGACATTTATATCAAGACTACTTATAACTCAGAATTTTACCAGCAAATATACATATTTCAGAATTTGTGTTCTGTGAGCCATATCAGTCTTAAAGTTTGCTTTTGAATGAAAGGCTCATTTAACTTACCAACAAAATGTGAGTGATGCACCTGTCCTCTCTTACAATGAAGGAGTTGCATCTGAAGACACATACGTGACATTTGTTTTGACTTTTTGCTGTTTGAGATGTAGTCCCGTATGGTCTTTCGTGATACATTTGAGAATTGTGCAATGTGTGGACAACTTGCAGACATGGGAAAAAATCATCAAATGATTTAGTTAGATCCAGTCTGTACATACCAGTGATGTTCAGGTAATAAATAACTTTGTGCAAATAGATAAAATTATCTACAATGCAATATATTTGTATACATAGCCCCTCATTGCTGTTTTGGTCATTTATCTACCTTGGCCAGAACTGCACTTTCTAAACCTGTGAAAAACTTGAACTATTTTCAGAAGAGAAAAAAGGGTTTTGTCACAAAAGAGTTTGATTATTCCACTCTGGTAGACATCATGAAATATTTGTTATCGCTGGCTTAGATAAGTGTGATTCTTAGGTTTTTCTGAGTGATCTTTTTGAAGCTCAGTATTTAGAGAGCTTGGCAATGGGCACTTTACAAACCTTACGGTAAGATATATGTTCTGTGGCCTGTCCAAGGCTCTGTTTCCTAGGCTGGATGGGATTCCAAGCCTTTGGACAGATAAATCATGTATATGGCTCCTGGGAGATTCAGATGTTAAACTGATCCTCTCCTGATGACAAAGCTCAGCTAAGTATCCCTTAAAGATTTTAAAAGGTAGGCCTCAGTCCTACAGTATATGGCACATTGATTCACTGGCTAAGTATTTACTTGAAAACAGGTGTCCTCTAGCACATAACACATGGCAGGATTGAACAGATTCTTCCTTATTTTGGTTTCTGTGAAGTTTTTACCTGAGAATAGGCAAAAATGGTGTTACAGCCATATGGATGCCGTTTTCAATGGCATAAAAATCCTAGCGGTCTACAGAAATTGAATCTGACTGGTACTTTTGTCTGACTGAACAGATCTAGTTATCACCTACTGTTGTTTTTTTTTCTGTTGCTGCAGTTGTGAATAGGACTTTAGAAATATAAGCAATAATGTCAATGCCACAAAGTATATGTCTAGAATGCTCTCTTGGTCCTGTGGATTTTAATTAAATTAATGTGTTGTTACATGGATCTTAACTGTATAAAAAATCCAGGTAGAAGTATGCTTCTGGCATCTATTTAGGACTTATTTCTTACAAACAGAACTGCTCTATTAGAAGCCCCTTCCACAGAGAACTCTGTGTAGGATTAGGACTGTAAGCAAGCTGTGACAGAAATGCCAGCTGTGACATAGGATTGCATGTCAGTGCTGTGGGAAGATGGTGAAAGAGCCTAGTTCCTGTGCAGCACTTCTCATTCATAGATTTTGAGGACTTCATTGTCATTTTACAGTGATATCCTAAGGTTACTCGGCAGACAAGTGACACAGCTGGGAATGAAGTCCAGGTGTCCTGAGCCCCAGTCCACTGCTCCATCCATCCCGCCTCCGAAGAGGCAATGTTTGCAAAGAGCTGTAGGAAATGCCTGATTTGCCTGTGTTTCACCCCAGGAATGGAATGCTAGGTCAGCAGTATTTATTTTCTTATCTTGATCCCCCTAATTTTTACTTTTTAAAGAGCCCTCTCTGTGACGGAGCCTCTTGCTAACTCAAAACATGTTGCTAGTAGAGCTTAGAAAATTTCTTGCAAGTTATTGACGCTTGTAAAATGGTGATTCCCAAACTTTGCCTGTGGAGCTTGGAAAGGATGGTGGGAGGAATCAATCTCCTGGCAGCATGTCAGCCGTGGTCCTGTGTGCCGCTCCTATCCCACCAATGACTGGATTTGAGAGTAAAGCATGGCTGGTCCTGCCTCTGCCCTGTGCCGGATTTCACCCCATTGCCCTTGCTCTGAATTTAATGGGTTTGGAGGTAGGAACTCCCTGTGTGTTTCTCGATCTGGAGCTAAACAGATTGCCGCACTTAAAAGCCCCACCACCCATTGCTACAAATCTATTAAACTTCTCCAGTTAACCATACAACCTCCTGCTTCAGCAGCTGAGCATGTAAATTCCTGTGACCAAATAGCTGCACAGTTAACTGCTTTCACATGTGCTCCCACCATGCCCATCTCAAGAGGTGAAATCCTAGCCTGGCTTCGCCCTGTGGGCAGCCGGCCGGTGACCAGGACAGGGCTGTTTTGAGGGTCGGATGGGGCACCCTGGAGCCTTACTCTGTATGGCTGCCTGGCAGTGGGGCAGAGGGTGAGTGGGCAGAGGCAGCCCAGGCGACGGCGGGACCTCTGGCTTGCCATTGTCCTCTTCTCCCCCTGGCACTAAGAGCCGGTGGCTGCTGTGGGAGGCCAGACTTGCTGCCAGGGTTTCCCAGGACCTGATCCTGCTGGAGCTGGGCAATAGGGTTCATGGTGGCCCCCCAGGCATGGCTCGGTGTGCTCTGGGGTGCTCCCTCCCGCAGTCCCAACACACTTGCGGGAGGGGAAACTGCTTTTCTTTTCCTAGGTCCCGGGCTGCAGAGAGGTTTTTGTTCAAAGCGAAACAATGCATATCTGGGCAGAAAGCACTGTGGCAGCTCTGAGGGGCAAACAGTTTCCCCAGCTGCCCCCGGGCCGGTGTCTGTGGCCCTGCCACCCTGGGGCTGTGCCCTGCGTGCCCACCCCGGAGCGTGGCATGGCGGGGCGGTGGGGTCTGCAGCCAGCCCAGCACAGAGGCCCGGCGGTGGGTGCCTGGCTGGCTGAGGTGCGCAGGGCAGCAGCACTGTAAGTAACCAGCCACGTTAGAAACAAAAGGGCTGTGTCCCCCCCGGTCTGGAAGCAGCGGCCGGAGAGCCCTCTGTGAAAGGCAGCGGTTAATTTGAAACACAGGCGAGAATCGCGGCGACGCTGGGAGCGTGTTTGCCTTGGCTGCTCCCAGCCCCACGCTGCAGCACCGAGCAGGCCCCTGGCCGCCGGCCAGGCTGTAATATTTCCTTTCGCTGTTGTTCATAAAGGCATTCAGGAAAACAATTGAGTGCAATGAGGGCCTTCCCCTTCCGGCGGGTGCGTGCCTCTGGCCAGCCGAGCCCGGGCGGCGGGGACCCTGCCTGGCCTGGGGACAGCGGCGGGGCCCGGGGCCACGGCGGGCCTGGCCGGCGCTGAGGGAGCTGCCTTATGAAAGCCGTTTCTCCCACCCCTCAAGGCGCAACGGTATTTCTCACAAAAGGAAATGTCACAGCCGTGTTTTGGTGTGGGGGTTAAAGGCGTGCAGTTTAAAAGGATCTATTGATGCAAGAGTTGTGGCTTTGTAAAGTGCCCAGATAGCAGGGGCCGCGCACCCCCAGCACGCGTAGCCGCAGCTCCATGAAGATGGTGGCATGGTTTTCCTCTGTGGGAGGAGGAGGAATACATTGCAGTGCTACAAGGTACCCTCATAGCTGGGTCTGCCTGAGAGGCAGGGCGGAATGAATTGCTTTAAAATAAAAAAGCCACTCACCTCACACTGTTATTTATATGGGTATAAAGTCTGCGCATGAAGCAGGCCTCAGGCTACCCAAGATGTCAGCTATGCAAAGGAAATCATATGGAACATAAACTAATAAGGACAGAAATGCTCAAATTACATGCCGTTTGCATTACCTGGGGCACGGCAGCAATAAACGTGAACACAAGAGAATCTTGGCAAGTCTCTCCCTTTTTGTACGTGTACAACCACACCAATTGTAGTGGAGCCAGCCAGGTGCTGGGAATGCCCCTTCACAGCTCAGGGAAGCTCTGAGACTGCCTGAGACCTTGCAGGATCCTGGCTCTTAGTATCCACCATTTGCTGAAGTATTAAAATGCCACCAATTTAGGGAGAGCGGCTTGATGTCCTTGTGTAAATTGGGGCAACCCTATCAAGGCCATGTTTATGCTTGTTAATAGCCTTGGTTTACTGCTGGAGGGTAGTCCTTGGCGTATCCGTGACAGGACGAATCCCAATGTACACTAAGCACCTGGTGGCCTTGGGCTGATGGAGTTAATGGAAAGTTGGGTCAGCAAATCCTGGATGGATGACAGGATCTAAGAGTCTGATGTTTCACGTCTGGGATGGCCAACTGGTGGTCCAGGATTTGAACCAAGCCACAGTGTGTTTTTTTTCTGGCTCTTGGGAATGCTGGCCAGTTCACATGAATGCTTCAAGGGGCTCAGGAGGAGATGTGTCGTGTTCTACCTCTTTTTAAAGACAAACAAGCTGGGAGCATGACAGTTTTAATCTACTGTAGTGTAGCCCAAACATGTCCTCTGGTGTTCTTGCCTGCTGACTCTTTAGCTGGACACAGAAGTTTTTCTCCCTGCACAAGTTGGCCATCCATGTTTTAGATGATGGGAGGAGAGAGGGGGATTGTTTGCATCCCAGTCACCCTGCCTCTGCCAGCCAAGACACTAACAGCCAAAGCTGTATCTGAGTAAGCTAAGGCAGAAGGAGAGGTGGTAGGAGAGAATTGTGTAAGGCAGAGGACTAGAGGGCTTTGTGATCGCCTGTGTGAAGCTTGTTCAACTAAACTTTTTGGTGTCCAAACTCTACAGAGCATTTATTACGGTGACCTTGCATTTATGTTTTTTTTCCATTGGGCCCTGTCTAGACCCATGCCTTTCAAAACAAACAAACTTCAGAGAGAATCAATACCTTGGGTTGCAGAGTTCATGCAATTCAGAACCTCAGGTGAGCAAGACAAATTGTGTTTTAACGCATGTGAGTTTGGTGAGGAGAATGCTGCTGGGGAGTCAATGAGATTTTTATCCTGGAGTTTAGAAGCAGCTGGGGTAGGTCTGTCCGGAGCTTCCTTGCAGATCTGAGCTTGTGGGCCAAATTGGGCACAAGCATGCTATGACATGTTCTTCATGCCAGGGTAATTCCATGTGGGTCAGGAGAGGCTCCAGAGTGGTTCATCACCCCCCGTAGTGTCACAGGGAGAGGTGCCCATCTCAACTCAGTAGAGCCCAGAGAAGCTGGGCAGCCAGGGAAGAAGCAGCTGCCTGGGCTGGTATATACTAGTGAAAATTGAGTCAGAAACCTTGGCTGCAGCATGTTTTCTGGCCTCTTTCTAGCTCCCCCCACCGTAGCTAATGCCTGCTATCTTGCTCTAGGGAAATAACTGCTTGTTGGGTGAAGCCTTGCACATGCTGACGTGGCACTTCCCTGTTGTTGCACTTCAGTTCTTCAGCGTAGGGATCAAATTTAAAGGAGTCTCCTTGTTCAGAAGGCAGGAATGCTAAAACTGTAACTTTGAATCATTAAGTGATGTCTCTTGTCAGAAGCCTGTTGGTATTGCGTTGTGCACAAATGACCACTAGAATAAGCTTTTTCTTTTGGGCTAATGCTCACCTGACATCTTATTACAGGAATTTGTATTGGAAGGACCATAGCCTTAAGGGCAGGTGCACTGCTTATGCAGGAGAGCATCAATTTTTCCAGTGGAGTTGAAAAGGCCTTTGGCATATTGCAGCCTAAGCAAACTTTTATTTTAATGACGTTTGAAAAGCACTTCAACTATTTTGAACTGGGTTCCTTTCTAAATGCATTCTAAATGTTTTCTTTTTTACATACACCCTAAATTCAGCTGATCCTTTTAACATGAATAGTTTGTGCAAGACCTTTGGGCTGCTCCCAGTGTCTGCAAAATGAATATCGGTTGCTTTTTTCTTTAATGCCAGCAATTGAATTATACTGTTTTATGTTTCAAGACTATTCTGGCAGGGGAGGGGCTTGAAAATTTACCTGCAAAAGTCATCAACAAATAGTCCCAAGAGCACAAGCTGCAATTTTCAGGTCTATTTTCCTTCTTCCACATTCGGAGGCAAGTGGCAGGTATATGCTACCTTGAGCAAAAAAATGGCACAGTTCTTGCTGGTGTTCAAACTGGAGGGGGATGCACTGCCTGTTTCTTTTTTGGACAGAACAGTTGTATCTCACATCTAGCAATACCAACAGGGAGTTTTAAAAAGCAGTGTCCCCTGAGTGTCACACCTTATCATATTTGAAGAAACACTAACAACTCTGTTTTCAGTTACAGTGAGTTTGTGATGTTCCTTTATCTCTGTGAAGTCTTACGTTTTCCTAGAAGTTGTGGCAGCCCATGAAATGGACTTGGGTTTGGAGCTATAAACACTGAATTCAAATTTTATCACTTCTTGGAGCCTAACAGAGCACTAGGTTTGTGATTTTATTCACAAAGCTATGGATCATTGCAAATTGCTTCCTACTATTTGACAGCTTCCTTTTTAGAAATTTCAACACTCCAGCTATCTGCCGTCAGCAGTCTATGATTCTAATCACTGGTATGATTTCATAATCCCCCTTTAATTCAGCAAACATTCCAGATTATCAACATATGCGGTTTGTATTTTGGGAGAGAACAGTGCAGCAAAATTTTCCTGTTGTCAGGCTTTTAGGTTTTGTAGCTGAAAGGTGCATATTGTTAACCAGGGGTAATATCTTAGTTATAGTTTATAAATATATGTAACTATTTTGGGTTGTAGAGATGACATGCTCTTCAATGAATGTAAGAAGTAAAGCTGCAGAGTTTAAAGCCAAATTCAGCAGGAAGAAAGAAAATTACTTCCATATATCTTCTGTATGTCATTAAATGGAAAATGAGATAATTCTTCCGTACATCTGAAAACTAAATAAAGAGGTCTATTCTCCTCTCAGTTTCTGTGGATAACTTCAGCTAATTTTTGTGGCAGTTATACATGTTGATGGGAGAAAAGATGCCTCAAGTAGGATGATACGGTATACATACATTACTAAATAAAATGCTCATTTTACTTAGGATAATCTGTCTTTGTTCCAGATATATGTATGCATTCTTCTTACAGCAAGCATTTCAGTTGTCAGGATGACTTGATACATTTGTTCTTTGATGTCAAATTCAGTTGCATCACTGTGGAACGGTTGCTACAGAAACCCCAGCCCAGTTTTTAAATGTATTGAGTTCACTCCTTTTTACTTAGAGAAGCTGGATTTGATTTCTTTCCTGTAAAGAAGTTCACAGTAAAACGGGTGAAACCTCTAAAACTGCACCAATAAGCGTGGCAAAGATACTCAGATAGTGAGATCAGAGACAATAAGGAAAAAGGCAATTTAAAGTCCAACAAACAAAGTCTATCTCTTGATAAAATGCTCCCCATTGTAATTGAAACCAGAGCTAAATTAGATCAATACCAAAATATTAAAGTGTGCCAAACCTGTTTTCTGTAGGCTTTGCTATAATTGGATTCTGATGCAAGAAATAGCTTAAGTAGGCAAAGTTTGTTGACTCAAGACCATGATTATTCATAGAAAAAGAGCTTCCTGCTAAGGTATACAGTACTTTTATCGGGTGTTTCTTGAAGAATTAATACATTTCTATCCTTCCCTTCCATGCTGATGTATTTGAAGTCCGTATCTTGCCTACAGTAAATCTCTGTCTTGCTTAACAAGAAACTATTTTACTGTATAAGCAAGGCATATTGACAACAGATTTAACCCAGACAACTCAGCTTTATTCAATCAGAAGAATGCTGGCCTGGTTTCAGGTTTCTGGGATACAGGCACAAATGGACATGCCCCAAGTAGAATCCGTTTGTTTTCCCATGAATGCACCTAGTAGGAGGTCAAATAAAAATAAATATTTTGGCTGTTCAGAACAAGATAGATTACTGGCGTATTTGTGATTCAGACTGGAAATGTGATTACAACAAGCAGAGGTAGCATCAGAAATATGTTCTGTTGAGAGTAAAAAATAAAGCATTGTTTTCTCTCTCTCTCTGCGTTTTAAACTGTGGTTATTCCTTGTCTTCACAAATCAGATTTATGAGAATAACTACATGTATCATAATGCCGCTCACCTTTTTGTAGAAGTTGTTCCGTTAAGGAGTTAAGGAAAAATAGCCATTTGTGTAGGATTTTTTTTTAATGTAGGTATAACTTATGCAAAGGAGTAGTTTATGGACTTCCCCTGTGATAGTAAGAATAAATCAATTTAGATCCAGTGTACCAGGGGCCTCAGATTCTCTGTGGAGTTCCACCAAACAATGGAATAAATTGTGCAAGGGCAATTTGTCCCTAATGTTTTTGGCTATTTGATTTTGTTGAGGTTTTGCCGGTATTATTTAGATATTCGCTGTAATTTATACTGCAGAGTAAAAAAACCCTGCATATTTGCCTGCAGGGGAGTGAGTGCTCACTGAAACAATCCTTTGAACATAATAAAAATGAAATCCCCAGGTAATAAAAAAAATCCCCAGCTTTTATGAATAATGCATTTGTGGAGCAGGGGGGAGGAAGTGCTTTTTAGATTTATTCCCCCCTCTGCCCCCTGCTCGCTCAACCTGTTGGCAGAAATAAACTCTAGGTTGGGAATGGGGTCTTATATTGTGAATGTGTTCTCAGGCTTTTTTTTTTTTTTTTTTTTTAAGGTCCTGACCTAAAAGCTGCAACACAACCAGACAGTAAATACTGGTAATTCCGATTTATTTGTTTGTTTGTTTGTTTGTTTTTAAAGTCTGTGGATGTCTTCCCCTGTGAATTGACCATCTGGTTGTGGGTTAGACAGTTTGGGATATGCCTGGCATGCTGAAAAGCAACACAAAGTTGCAAAGTGGTTGGAGGCCCATTGACGATGGTTTGTTTGGGGTCCTCAGTGAGCTTTGACAGAGAGCAGGTGTTGTGATGATAAATTTGGGATGGGGTTGAGGATTTCTCTCTTCAGCTGGTAAATGTGTGGGAAATGCTGGAGGCGCGCTGTAAAAATAAATGGTACTTATTCAGGAGATACTGAAATGGAAACACTTTTGTGTCACAGTCTCAATGGAAAAGATGTTTGAGGTTTTTAATGGATTTCACCCCATAGTGGTTTGGGTTCAGCATAGGAGGATCCCACCTCGTTTGAATTATGGCTGTTGAGCCTAAGTGAAACTTGAAAAATGGAGTTTCAGTACGGTGCCCATGAACAAGTGTCCCAGTCGTGCAAAGTGCCGCAGTACCTATCGCTGTACTGTGTTTTTTTGGCAGTGCTCCACAGCCATTGCAGAAATCCCATACCTTCTCCATCATTTCATCAGGTGGCATGGACAAGCTATTGGTTTCCAGTTCTCTCTTTCACTGAGATAGTTGCTTTGTAAGGTGGAAGAAAAGAAGAAAAGCTGACAGTTTCCATATGAGGATACTGGAGGAAATTTCCCTAATATGCGTGAGGGGTGTCCATCAGGCAGTAGAGAATCAGTTCTCTCAGGGTTCAGTTTCTAAGAGTCTCAGTGGATGCGGCGCTCTTACAGACAGTTAAACTTTGAATAATCCTTTCAGGAATAAAATATATTTTCTGTGACTATGATGGTGCCAAATCATTTTAAGTTGCCAAAAGCTGCTTTGGAAGGACTTGAGGAAACCACAGCTGGGAATTGTGTCACAGATATAAAATGAGATTTATTTACTCTTCTACATCCAACACTGAAATAATAAGGAAGACAGTAACAGATGAAAGAAACATTTGCTTTTTACAGATTTTTTTTTTAAATTTAATTTACTTTTTATAGAGTTTCTGTAGCAAATCTGCATTTTCAACAGGGACTTAACGCTCTTCTCACTGAGGTCATTGGCCAAATGAGTACTAGGAATGAGTCTAGTGATGCATTTTATGTTTTGGGGGTAGGGGGGAGAGTGCATGTGCTTCACGACTCAGCAGCATCTTGAGGATTTCAAAGCACCATGTTCAGTTTGCAGAGCCTGTTTCCAGGCCCATGTTCACTGGTGCTCTTCTCTGCACACTTGTTCTGCCTGTGAACTCTACTTACCTTGTTGCCCAATATCAGAATTCAAGTGGGGCCCAGGAACTGACTTATACTTCAACAAATAATGAATTTATCACTATGATTTTTACATGCTATAAAATGCTTATGTATTTTGTGGGTTGCAAGGATTCTTGCTTGTGCTAAGAGTGTTTGTGGACTGCCTGTATTTTAGCATTCTCGCTTGGAGAGTGCTTTGGAACTGTAGTCATATAGAAAACCTGCAGGTTTTGCTTGGACATTGTTGCGTGAAAAGGGGCAAAGAGGTTTTGGCAGAAGATAAACCCCCTTGCATTCTAACACTCCTTACCAAGGTGGCAGGCTAGGTGTGGCTATGTTTAAATTCTGAGTGATGCCCAATTCAGCACTATCAGTCCAATTGCATTTAATATGTATTAAATTCTTACGATTTGCATACACTAATAGTGAACTGCACCTTCAGTCTAGTCATGCTCATGAACTAGCATGGCCACTCTTGAGTCTTTGGTCACATTCAGTGAGAAACCGAAATGACTAGCTACTTAAACAGTGCAGTTTGTTTAAACAGCAGATCATAGAATCATAGAGTCATAGAATGGTTTGGGTTGGAAGGGACCTTAAAGATCATCTAGTTCCAACCCCCCTGCCATGGGCAGGGACATCTCCCTCTAGATCAGGTTGCTCAGAGCCCCATCCAGCCTGGCCTTAAAAACTTCCAGGGGTGGGGCTTCCACCACCTCTCCTCTGGGTAACCTGTTCCAGTGTCTCACAACCCTCATGGTGAAGAACTTTTTCCTAACGTCCAATCTGAATCGTCCCATCTCTAGTTTTAATCCATTCCCTCTAGTCCTACCATACCCGACATCCTAAAAAGTTCCTCACCAGCTTTCTTGTAGGCCCCCTTAAGATACTGGTAGGCCACTATAAGGTCTCCTTGGAGCCTTCTTTTCTCCAGACTGAACAACGCCAACTCTCTCTGTCCTCATAGGAGAGGTGCTCCAGCCCTCTGATCATCCTTGTGGCCCTTCTCTGGACACGTTCCAGCACGTCCATGTCTTTCTTGTAGTAGGGGCTCCAGAATTGGATGCAGTACTCCAGGTGGGGTCTCACAAGAGTGGAGTAGAGGGGGAGAATCACCTCCCTCAAGCTGCTGGCCACGCTTCTCCTGATGCAGCCCAGGATACAATTGGATTTCTGGGCTGCTAGCGCACACAGATGGCTCATGTTGAGCCTCTTGTCTACCAGCACCCCCAAGTCCTTTTCTTCAGGGCTGCTCTCAAGCCAGTCACTGCCCAGCCTATATCAGTGCTTGGGATTGGCCCAACCCAGATTGAGGACCTGCACTTGGTCTTGTTGAACTTCATGAGGTTGGCATGGGCCCACCTCTCCAGCCTGTCAAGGTCCCTCTGTATGGCATCCCTTCCCTCCAGCGTGTCAGCCGCCCCACACAGCTTGATGTTGTCGGGAAACTTGCTGAGGGTGCGCTCTATGCCACGATATATAGGTTCTTATGATTACCGGTGATAAATACACTGTCTGCAAAGCACGTGCAAATAAAGATATTGTTAAATATACAAAATGCGCGACAAAGTTATAAACAATACAGCCTGTCTATAAATGTAGGAGAGAGATTCTCTAGAGAGATTTCTAAGTTCCCCGAGGAAACACTTGGTATAATCTAAGTCTTACCCAAAGGTGTCCCTATGGGGGGGGAAGAAAGGCTCAGCCTGTCAACTGATCCTGGAAGTCAGTGATGGAGTTCTCCTCAACTTGTTCGTGAAGGTGTATTCCCTGATATCCCCCCTCTCTCGGGCTGTTTTTATACTATTTTTTTTATCTTCAAAGTGGAGTTTGAGTGACTTTAGTCATAAATACTTCTATTATGATTGGTGTACTCAAGGAGGAGTGGTTGCACCTTAGGGGCAGGTAGCCTCCGGGATGGAGGTGTGTTTTGGTACATTGTAATGAGCAAAGTTCGCACAAAGGATAGCATTTCATCAACATTAGACGAAATGTTGGCTTGGTAGCGTGTAGGCCGCTTATCTGTTCTGTAGTACCATCTTGTTCCGTATCTGCTATTCGTCACAAGGGAAGGCCACGGAACAATCACATTCTGTTCCATCCCTCGTGTAGTTTCGCAAACAACCTTGTACAGCGAATTGCAGATGTTGCATTCTTCGCGTGCCAGCTGCGGCTGTATTCTACCTCAGAAGCCTCTTGATTTTATGACTTTCCTTAACGTGTGAACAATGCTGTACTTTTGTATTCTTGCCCAATTTAGTAATTATTCCACAGACATATATACTCGATAATGACCCACTCCTGCAGTTCTATCTCCGTGGATCCTAATTTTTTTGGGGTAAATTAAAAAGAATCAGAACTCCAGATGATAATTTTTCATAAATCTTTACTTTTTGCTGTTACTTGTATTTGCTGACCAAGCATAACTGACCAAATTACAGAGTGAGGAGTATATGGTTTGCTCTCTTCTGCTTTTCCTTATCTAATTTACTGAGAGATACATTAGCAAGAAATCTCTCTTCTTTCCTGGTGCAGGCAGGAGCTTTCGTATATCAGAGATGATAAGGAATATTGTAATAATGGGAATCTGAAAATACAATACAGCTGAGTGCACGTGTGTGTGTGTGTGTACATTGTATGTCATTGTATGCATGTTTCTAAAAGTATTAGGCTAATAAATTTTGTGTTCTGTTAATATGAATTATTTATTAAAATGCTCTTGCTTTGCATCAAATGAAACATATTAGAATACAATGATTTTTTCCTCAAATGAATGCCCATTAAAAAATAGCACTTAATTTATTTTTGAGTAACCGATTTAAGCATTTGACAGATATCTACTTTATAAGCAGCAACTGGAAGGGAGAAAAAAACGAGGCAGAGCAGAGACAAGCAGAAACTGCTAATTGTTATAGCTTCCATGCCACTGGAAAAGGAATATAGATAGCAGTTTTCTGTTGGAATATAGAGACAGCAGTAGCATGGTAAAGAAATTGGAATAAGAAGAAAGGTATTTTAAACAATGGAGACATTTGTAGGGGCTCCTTAAGAAGCAGTAGAATCCTTGAAGGGTACAGCATGGAGTCCTTTGTAGGATTGAGGTTTTAGGGTTGTTTAGTTTCAAACATTGAGATTGGGATTTGAAGAGCACACTTCTTACCAAAAGGTTTGCTTATATTCTATAGTTGTTAGAAAATGCCCAAATTTGGCAAATTTGAGAGAAAGGAGACAAAATTAGTCAGGGGAAGATTGGCGTGACTGAAATGAAGTAAATCTAGTTTGCCTGGTATCTTTACAACCCATTCAGATGTTTATGGTAGGATTGTGTGAGCAAATGTATGATCCCTGAGGCAATCAGTTCTGTAACTGCTGTATAAGATGCACTTGCCACCGTTTCAGTAAAGTTCCATCTGCTTCTGCTGGGGGTGATTTTGTCCTGTTTTATGGACAGCTATTCCAACAGTTCTGAATGAGCTTACTGGGAATGTAGGTGGTGTTATCAACACTTGTTTCGAACAGTTTTAAGAAAAAAATATTTCACTGAAAGGGGAGCAATGTTTCCACATTACCATGCTGCAGACTGACATGCGCCGAAGCCTAGACCATTCCGTCCATCTTCCTGGAATGAATGCGTGGTTACTCCAGTTCGGCTGATCCTCTCACATGGCAAAGGTGTGTACGTAGCCTCAACATTAAAAAAGTAAATTAATCTGTGGGTTTAGCTCATAGCTCTTTAGGTACTGCAGGCTTTGCGACTCTCATTGAGTATTTCCAGTGAGTGTAATTGGTTCAGCTTTTCCTTGGGTTTTGCACAAGTGTCTCAATATTACTCTGAGGTGGATTAAGCACTTTCTATCAAAATTGTTTTTTCAACCAAATACTGGGTCTTAGAATATTTATTGCTTTTTAAAGCACCTGGTCCTCATGGACAGTTTGGGAGTTCTCTTTCTTGTTTTAGCTTTGGAAAACAGAACATTAGAAGAACACAGACTAAACTACCATAGTGCTCTTCTGGGAAAAAGGGCTAGTGTTTCCTATGAAGGTTTACTACAAGGTTTTGCTGTTGCCTTATACCCACTGCAAATGTTAAGAGACGTCTCATATTCTCTTTGAGAGAGATGAGGGTTAAAGGAGACTTGAACTTTTTTATTGCTACTTTGGCAATCTCAGTAGACCCAGTTTGATACCTTGCTTTTTATCACATGCTTGCAGTAAAGGTATTTAGCTCTTTTTTTAAGCCACATAATAGATTTTCTTGTTGTGGTTTTGTAAATTGATTTTTCAGTAAAGTTCCAAACTTTATTATATTCATGACTTCACTAGATGCCAGAGAGAGCAATCCTCCAAATTGAGGCTTTAGATGTAAAATACTGACAAATTCCTTGCTGGACCTAATACATCTCCTGACAGAGTACTCCACGTTCCTATTCCTTATGGTACTGAGTTAAAAGATCTTGGATAAATAACTTGTCTGCTGTTCTCACATTTTAAATTAACTCCTTGTTAGTATAATCAGCAGCAGCTCCTCCTGTAGTTTTGGAGCCTTTTCTTGCTACCACATATCATTGGCTTCTGTATGACTGAAAACTCCCTTGGAAAATGCTTGTTTCTGGGATGCTGTTTTCTTTCCTCTGTCTGAACAGATCTGTGAATAGTCCCATGAATACTGTATGTTGTAATTGACCTTTTTCTTGGGTGGATGATAGGAATCAGTTGCCTTCACTTGCTTCTCACTTGCTTTTCCATTCTTTGAATCCTTCAGACTTAGTGCAGTTGCAGCATGTTAGGTCTTTTATATTTTAATATCTCCTGTAAAATAATAGCCTTCTAGTTCTGTTGTACTTCTAGTAACTGTTGGTGTCCTAGAGAATGTTGGGAGAGGCACTCAGACTCAGATACTGAAGTAGAATTCCTACTAGATTTGCAAAACTTCTGTGAATACAATTCAGAGGAAAAGTTTTCTCGTGCAGTCTATTGATATTTGTGGAGGAGATATTATTAATGTTTTGAAATACTATGTAACAGATCTTTCATACATGCAATAAGTGTGAAAAAATAAAACAAAAACCACTATACCCAAGACTAAATACTTGATATTATTTCACTTTTGGAATAAAACAAATTTTGTTGCTAAGAAAGCGTGCCAAAAAAGACTTTGAAACTACTAACTTCCACTCTTTATTTGATGTATCTGTATTATAAATCAGTGTTATCTGGCAATTTTTAGAATATATTTGCATCTACACTAAAATTTTTATGTGATGCTTCAGCTAAGTATGTCTTAAATGGTGAACTAATAAAGTGGTTTTAAATGGAAATTGAAATTATGACTTTGAAGAAAATTGTAGTGATTATCTCTAATACTTTAGTAAGTTAAATAAATATCTGCTTATGGAAATATCTACAGGATGGAAGAATTTTCTAAACAGTTTCAAAAATACCTGTCTGCCTTGCAACACATTCTGGGGCTTGGATTGTTTCATACAGCATAGAAAATTCAGCCTTGCCCAGAGGACCAAAACAGGTCAGTGCCCCAAAAGATAACGTTGTCCAGGAATGAGTAACAGTCTTGATGATCTGAAAAGAGACTGTCTTGGAGGGTGAAAATCTGGCAGAAGAATTGCCATTTCTAAGCTCTGGAAGCTTGATTATTCTGGAGTTACTTGTAAAGGAATTTCTGTCACTTAAAAACAAAGAAATCCCAATGAGCTTAATTTGGCATTTTGTAATCAGCTGTACAACTGTGTTTATGAAAACACAGACCACGCAATGCTCTCATATTCTATTATTTTGTAAGGGTAAGAGATCATGACTAGCAGTTTTCAGGGGTTTTCCTCTATGGCCGTAGAATCTGTTTGCTTGAAGAGTAAGGAAGCATGCAGAAAAGACTGCAAGTCTCTTCAAAAATCATCTAATCAAACTTTTTGCTTGTTCATTAAAAAACCAGAAACTGCACACTGCTCTTTCTATAGCCTTTCTTATTATCTCTGAAGGTGCTATCTTCAGTTTGCAGTAGGAGCTTCTGTCAAGGGCTGCGTTGGTGTAAAGTCTGTGTGGAATAGCAGTTCTCAGTGGTCAAAGGGTACTTTCAACCTCACTTGGTGGCATGTAGCTAGTATGACATTGAAATGAGGTAGCCAGCAAAACGATGAAGCATCACAAAAGGTGGGATGTGTCAGTTCTGAAATTGCAGTTTACAACACATTTTCTCGGAGGGAATATGCCAGAGGTGTGGAGGCCTTAGCCTTGGGGGGAGCTGCTGTTCCCCACCTCTGTACTGCTGACAAGGAGCTTTTCTCACTGTTCTCATGCTGCAACAATATTGTGCCTTTTCACTGGAAGCTGTGCTGAAGTGTTGGTGATTTTTTTGGTCTTTCTTTGTAAAACTTAGTGACTTGCATAATTTTGACTGAAGTCAAATCCTACCTATAAGTGGCCACCATGGCTTGAGGAGGCCTCTTGACCTGCCTGTTTGGCTCTTCAGGGAAAGTGAGTTTTAAGTTTGTCTGAGATATGACAGCCCAATAAGAGGTTAGCCAGCATCCCAAGTGAAAAATGTCATGTCCAAATTAACACAGAGAAGTTGTGGATGGAGAAACGTTTTCCTTCATATGATAGCAAAAGACAGAAGGTACATAATCTCAAAGGCTCATTCCTGTGTCTGGTGTAGTTAGTGGGACAGGGAACTCAGAGCTTAGGTACTCTGGAATACAAAAGGAGCAGTGCTATGTCTCAGGGATGGGAGAGACTCCTGGATAGAGGAGCAGGGAGACACAGAAAGAGGGAGGTGGTAAATGAAGGTGCAGATTAGTAAGAAAGGGATTCGGAAAGTATCCAGTGTGGGAGGGCTCAGGAGAAGCATATAAACAAAGGGAGAAAGAAATCACAATATAATGAGGTAGAGATGCATGCACAACTGTTTGTATTGGTTATAACTTCAGCACATACTTCCAAGCATTCAGCTTTGTTTCTTTGAATTAAAACTATTTGTGGCCTGACCGCTGGCCTGTTCTGCAACTTTTTCTTGCAAGCAAGGGATAAATTACAGATGCGACTGCAGAATGTTATGGAAATATTTGAGCTTCCTAAATGCTAGTTAACTCAAGTACTGGAAGCAATCTTTCCCCAACTGTTTGGAGATCAACCCAGTAAAATTTATTTAGCAGGCAAGTTGTTAGTGTTTTGCAGCCTTTGTAGGGCTTCATGCTGCTGCAATCAACCTACTAAACTATGTGGCTTGGACTTGACTATGTAATAGTCATGGCCTTTGCAGAAGTATCTTGAGTGGAATGTCTCGTCCAGAGCCAGCTTATACATGAGGGTATGTGGACTTACTGTGGCAGTGAGACTGAAGAAGTCGAGGAACAGAGGAGTCAGACTTCCAAAAATACCTCTGGGGTGGAACAGATTTCAAGGAGTCTTCTTGGCCAACATTGACATATTGGGACAGCCGTGAGTCTAAAGCATGGACATCCTCTGTTTTGATACAATGTCTAGCATCAAGAGCTTTGTATTTGGTTGAGCCTTAAGCATCAGGTTAAGAAACACCATCATGATTTGTAGCTTAATATTCAGTCTTGACTTTTCAAGGCTACAGCTGTAGTTTATAGAATAACTGTGGTGGGTGTGTTGGTTGATACACGCCCTGTTTGGGTAGCAGGATGAGAAGGTGGAATACTCCCTTCCCCTGCCACGCCTGAGAAGACTCAAGTATAAAAAGAATCCTTGGGAAAGTCTACAGTGGCACTAGGGAATTATAAAGCATGAGAAAAGCAGGGAATACTACTGCCCCCATCACCAGATGTGCCTGTGGCAGTAGCCTGTTCCCTCACAGCAGCGTGGCCAATGCTCCACTCTTCTTCCACCTCTGCGGCATTTGTGCAGCTCACCCGGCCCCTGTCTCTGCCAGGGCTCACTGTGGAGGCCTCGGTCCCAGGCAAGGGGTCGGATGTCCTGTGCTGTCCGGCATAGGCGTGTGAGTGTGTCTGTATGTGGGGTTGGAGGGTGGGGATGAAAGATGCTTATCTTCTCTGTATTTCTTCTCCCTTGTGTACGTGAGTGTAGAGCCTGATAAAACCGCAGAGATTTATATGCAAGGGATAAGATCAGCTGATCATGGTTGCAAACACGTGGAATTTATAATAAGTAATGAGCCTATTTAACCAAGCAGGAAACAACTGGCTCATAAGGAGTGTGCAGCACACTTATTATAGGAGAGCTGGAAAATCCTGGTTGTGGAAAACCAGCGTAATTCCAAATAAATAGGGAGAGTGGTGAAGTCCTGTGCTTTTTCAGAACCTAGGTTCTACAAAAAATTTGGAGATGAGGTTTTCCACTTGCTTCTGCATCTAATTGACCTATCTGATCTTCTTGCTTACTCTCCCTCATTGTGCAGCTGTTAATGTGGCTCCCAGCTCCCAGAAGAGTGCACAAAGGGCACTTCTTTTTTGTACACTCAGCTTTCTGGACACATGCTTTACAACATGAGCACCTGTGTATATCCAAGTCCTGGCTTCCCTCTCCTGCACACACAGATGTCATGCTCAGAAAGTGCACTGGATGAGTTTGTGCTGCAGAATAGCATTGAACCAAACGAAGGCAGCTTTTGGAAAGCGTGATGCGAGAGTACTGCCTCGCAGCTCTGACATGCCTTGGAAAGCGGATGAAGTTGTTCACTCTGTTACTGAGGGCCCATTGTGCCCAACTAGCTGAAATCAGTAGCAGTCTTTTGCTGGACTTACCAGACTGGATATCTCTCTTCTTCCCATCCCTCACTTTGGTCTCTCTCTAACTGAGGGGAGGTAGCCAAGGTCCTATGTGTAATGTAATGTGAGTGGCTGTTGCAGTTGCTCTGTTTTCCAACGTTGTGTCTATTCACCACCTATCAGAACTCTGTGAAACAGATAACAGAAAGCTTCTCCTGAACTTCCAGGACATGTCTTCTTCCTAGGGGGAGTGGAAGGAAAGGCCTTGCTCTTGTGAGAGCGTCACTTATTTGCCCGTTAGAAATAGGAGGTGTTTATTTCTCAGACTTCTGCTTTTCTGGCAAAGTTGGTTAAAATTGGCCAATGGCTTCAGAAGTTACTGGAGGAGAGGGAATTTATAATCAGACACAGACAAGCTGGCTTTATGTGACTGTGTGAGCCTCATTTCTTTAGGAAACCATGGTAAAATATGTGGATAAAGTTGCAGTAATATTAAGGTTAGAGTTCATGCTGGCCAGTATTTCTCCCTCAATTTTTCTAGCATGACGGTGTTAGTCAGCTTGGAGCTTTTTGAAACTTTTTATTCCATATGCAGAAATTTTTCAAACCTAGCTTCTCTGTCTTCCCTGATTTTTCCTTGCTGAACTTAATCATTAGGTGGGAAAAGTGAACACTTTAAAAATAGAGGAGTCTGTGTGGAAATGTTGCTGTCTAGATTTATTATTTTTTTTGTAAAAAACTTAATACTGGCAGAACTTTCTGATTCATTATGATCCTAAAACAGCATTAGAGCTTTCTGGCTAGATAGATTCCTTTGTGGCTTGCCAGGAGTCCCAATCGCCATGACGATGTTACTTGAGAAAGGAAACATGCTCTACATCTGTGAGCAGGGCTGTGTGCTGTATCAAGCACAGTCAGGGGGAGTGTTAACTGTGTTCTCTTAATCTTATTTTTTCATTTAAACACGTTCTGTTGGACTATAAGGTGGCTATAAGGACTCTAAAGACTTAAGCGACATGGACAGATCCATAAGGGAAAGAGGTGGAATTCTTTCAAGGGGGAGAAAAAAGCATTGTCTCACATTTGTGGATTTTGTTTGCAAGGTTGGAAGTAAGTAGAATTGCCCACATAGGAATCAATTCCCAGCTTTTTGCTTGCCACAGCATATCAAATACATACAGAAAGGATGAATGGAGAGGTACCTAGCTGGTCACAGTTTCCTCATCGTGTTCAGTGTAGATGGGAAAAGGCCTTTGTGTGAAGCATAAAGTTTAGCAGGCTTTGGTCTTGTATTATGAATAATGGGATGACAGCAGATGTGGCAGGAGACATTCAGGCTTATTTGCTCCTACAAATGAAAAAGCTCTAACGGGGGGTGGGGGTGGGGAAACAGCCTCACCAGAATTAGCTAAAAAAAAGTGTCAGACAAAATTGTGCTTTGAATGCATTATAAGAGCTTACTGTTTTACAGTGAGAAAAGACAGTCAGGTGTTGATAGCATGTAGGAGGCAAGAGCTGTTATTAGTGAGTGGGAAGAAACACATTGAGTGTGGTGTGGGAGTAGGGCAGATGGGAATGAATCTAGAGGCTTTTTTGGAATTACTCATATTCTGAATCATCTTCTTAAAAACTTACTCTCAAAGCCTCCAGTGCAGAACACCACCATCCTCCAAGGTCCCACAATATTGCCATGCTGAGCATGGCATTGAGAGGGATGTTGAGTCAGCTGTGTGCAATAGTAATATGAGATGTTCAGTGAGGAGTTTAAGTAAGTACTTCAGCCAGGTAGGTTGTGACTACAATACACAGGTGGGATGCATATCCATTAATTCAAGCCCTCTGTGAGATGAAAAAATGGTAGTATATTGTTATTAAGGTAGTTAGGAGTGTCCATGCAGAGCCATTAATGGAAAAATTTCCACGCTCATCCACTTGTGAATGCAAGGACTTTGTTGCCAGGAGTCTAGCTGTGCATAATACCTGGTGGGAGCCATAAAAGCATGTCTAAATGGCCTAGAATGTGCCCAGAAATGCCTGTTAAGAGAGCTCTTCCTTGGTCTTGACATACATGCTGTGTGCTCTGACTGGAGACATATGGTGATGGTGTTACAAATCTGGTCCTGGCCCTGCAGACCATGGTTTTGCCTACACCATCTTTTGAGAGGCACTGCAAGCTGTCTGTCCAGGCTCCAAACAGCCGTAAAACAAAGGAGGCAACAACAGATGGACTCAATCCGGCAAGTTTGGTGCTGGAGGTGTAGGCGTACCCAGACTTACACACACATGAGCATGCCACAGTCTGGGAGTGAGAGCCTTGTGAAAAGTGGCAGAGCTCCTAAACAAAGGGCTTGTGCCTCCAACCATTTGGTGACAATGTGACAGCTCAGCAGCTTGGAAAAAACAGCAGTAGTGAGACTTCCTCAGGACTCCCAGACCTCCAGGGCTGCACGGGGTGCTTGAACGCTGAAGACTTCTGATCACTGAGGCAGAGGGTCCTGGCTTGTGGTGAGGACCTCTTGAATTGCCTCTCTGGCAGTGTCTTTTATCAATTGCCACCTTAACATACAATAGGAAAGTTTCAGGAGGAAAACTTGTTTAGAGACAGGTCTGTAGTGCAAGTGTATGACTTTCAACAAGTATACTGTACTTTTTATAGAATCATAGAATAGAGTGGGTTGGAAGGGACCTTTAAAGGTCATCTAGTCCAGTGCTCCTGCAATGATCCTGGACATCTTCAACTAGGTCAGGTTGCTCAGAGCCCCGTTCAACCTGACCTTAAATGTTTCCAGGGATGGGACATCTACCACCCCTCTGGGCAACCTGTTCCAGTGTTTCACCACCCTCATTGTAAAAAATGTCTTCCTTATATCTAGTCTAAATCTTCCCTCTTTTAGTTTAAAACCATTACCTCTTGTCCTATTGCAACAGGCCCTGCTAAAAAGTTTGTCCCCATCTTTCTTATAAGCCCCCTTTAGGTACTGAAAGGCTGTAGTAAGGTCTCCTTGGAGCCTTCTCTTATCCAGGCTGAACAAGCCCAACTCTCTCAGCCTGTCTTTATAGGAGGGGTGCTCCAGCCTCTGATCATCTTCGTGGCCATCCTCTGGACCCTCTCCACCAGGTCCGTGTCTTTCCTGTGCCGACAACCCCAAGCTGGATGAAGTGGGGTCTCACCAGAGCAGAGGGGCAGAATCACGTCCCTTGACCTGCTGGCCACGCTTCTTTTGATGCAGCCCAGGATGCAGTTGCCTTTCTAGGTTGCGCGTGCACATCATCAGCTCATGTCCAGCTTTTCATCCACCAGTACCACCAAGTCCTTCGTGGCAGGGCTGCTCTCAATCCCTTTGTCCATTATGCTCATCTCTGCCTTAAAACATGCTTGGAAATTTAGAGAAAACAGTAGAAGCTGTGAGGTTTTTCTCCCTTTATCTTTTCCTGGCCTCTTCAGGAAAAGCACTGGTAGTTGCTAGGTTAATGCCTGACTTCTGCCACTACTTTAGGGCTGCACTGGGCCAGTTAGAGAGTTTCTCTTTTGGTATTAAAAGGTAGGCACATTCTTGGTGAACAGAAAATGCCAACAGAAGCAGATTGATAGAGAGCTTAACACAATGAAGCCTGTTCTCTGGGCTTGTCACAAATCCATTAACTTCTTCACTAATGGATTCTATTCTGAACTTTTTTGATCATATTCTAAAAGAAAAGAATATATCATTTTACCAGACTATTACTTGCAACTATACACCTTCCTGTTGGCTTTATTTATTGCTGAATGTATTTGTAGCTATATTTTTACTTCTGCTGCTTTTGTCTACTAATCTAGTTTACCCCCAAAGGAATAAAGAAGATTTATTTTACAAATTTACACTTGAACTTCCTAGCACACAGCAGTGGTTTTGCTCTTAAGTTTAAGGAGTGGTAATGGAAGGTATATCCCACAACACTTGTGAAATTTAAATGAAAACGAGTCTCTACATTAAATTTCTATTGCACTTCATATGTAGTATTACATTTATTGCATATTCTTTCTGAGGCTTATTATGATGGGATTGTTCAATATTTCCTGACCTTCGTCATTAATTTTGACTCAGATACACACATTTATGTAATATTTATCTATATACATGGATGGTTAGCTGGCTAGCTAAACATTTATGGTTTGCTTCTGGGCAATTGTTGTCCTATCTGAATAGTAATGGCAAAAAAAAGAAGGAGGAAGATAACAGGAAAATATATTTTAATTTCCAAACTATCAGGTGGCTGGGAAGTGGGAACAGGTGAGAGGAGGCAGAAAGGAAGGAAGAAAGTAATCAGTGGATAGTCATAACAGAGACTTGAAAGCACACATCTTAAAAAAACCCAGTAAAAACTGTAGATTCCTTCTGTGTTTTTGTGAAGCCCTGAAAAAATTTAAAATGTGAAAAACTTAGGCTAATTGAGAGCATTATATTGATTGGCCCCAATTTTCTTTCTTTCTTTGTTTTCAATCCAGCCTCTCATTATAACCTCTTAAAATAAATAAATAAGAACTCTATAAATATCTGAAAGAGTCATTCTTATATAACAGCCCTTTCTTGCAGCAAAATTTATCATTATAACAATACTGTAGTAGTTTTGCTGGCAGAATCACAGCCAATCAAAGCTATTACAATAATGGCACATTTCATGGTTTTGGAAATTAAATGTGTAACCATGGCACTGAAATGTCTCTTAAATCATATTTGGAGATGTATTTTTCACCAAATGATTTGCACATTATCTCATTCCATCTGAATTTTATTTTCATCAAAATTACACCATTGATTTTTTTCCTTTTTTGTTTCTGCAGCAATTTTGCAATAGAACTTCCCATCCATCTGCTTTCACTTTTTGTAAATTTGATCGTATTTATTCAAGAAGCAGATCTGAACCTTATTTTATCATGAGGCATAATTTAACAGCTGACTAATGGTCAAACTGTAAATTATGCTGTAAATAACTAGCATGTTAAGTTGCAGGAGCGAGTAATACTCATACCAAAATTAGTAGCTGTACTAGTTTCAATCAATAAGAAAGTGTGAATCAATCAATATTGATTGATATTGATATATCAATAATCAATTTCAATCAATAAGAAAGTGAACAATGCAGTCATTGTTCCAAGACCTGGGATCAGCTCAGGGCATGTGAATCCTCAGGAGTTTTACCTGTTGAAGAATCATGGGAGCCAGGCATTTTTGAGTAAGAAAGGGTAGAAATCTGCGGGTATTTGTTCTCTATACATATACTGAGTCTTTCGTGAGGTGTTTGCATGCACCTGGGAGCCATTTTTGGTACTGAACTAACACGCAGTCTCATCTTTGCTGTGAACCATATCTGTCTCCTGTTTAGAGGAACTTCATATGGTTTGTTAGTAGAGCTCTCTGGAAAATTGGAAGGAAGGACTAAATAGAAACTGTAAAACATAGAGAAAATAGAAATATGCAGAGCAGATAAAAATATATCTGTGGTATGACCATAGACTGGATTCTAACTTGTAGAGCTCAGATGGAACATCTTTCTATCAGAGAACAGAGTCTTAGTAAAATCAGTATTCTCAAAGCTTTCACATGAATATATAGTTTTGAACAAAATGTTGCATGAGGAAATGAAGTAAAATCTCATCTTGGTTTTCTTGGTTTGGTCATGAGAAAATGTTTCTCTGCTTCATAACTTGTTTATATGAATTTTAATAAATTTTGTGTGGATAAGAGAATATATGCATATAATTTGCATTTTAGTAACATTCACAAAATGAAGTGAAAAATCTAAACAAAACAGTTAGTGATATCAAAATGTATAGATTTTTCCAGACGTATGTCCCACCCGTGAGAATGCCAGTGACTTGGGTGTAATTTGGGGTCCAGACACACTCAAGGCAGTTCCTGCTGGAAGGTAGGTGCAGAGACACTAGACAGGATTGGTGTGAATTTGTTTTATGAAAATGCTGCAGGTACATCAGAAGAGCAGTAGGGTTTATTAGTTTGGGCGCAGGTTCACCGGAATGAAGCTCTCCTGGGCTGGTGCATCCACAGGCTGCTGTGTGAAATCAGGTAGAGTCACTGTCAAGGGTCACTGTTAGCTTGGGGATTTCCTGACCTTTGGTGTAGGGATTTGAATGCTATTCCAGGGCACTGGCCTAGTGATGAGGTTGTTGGCTGCTCCTGGGGGGTGATTTCTGTGATCAGAAATTCCTTTGTGTACCCAAGAAAATGTTCCAGACCAAGTTAGTGTGTATTTTCCTGCCAAAAGCTTTGGTTTCATGTAATTGACATTTTCTTTTGAAAAATAACTTCATCAGAAAATGACCAACTAGCTCTGGTTTCACATCCTCCGATCTGTCATCTTTGATCTGCTTAATGAAATCAGGGTTCCAGTAGTACTTGCTGCTGAGCTTTTAAAAATCTTTTAAGCTGCCTTCTGCTTTCGTCTAGATTTCTCTTGTACTCGACTCATCTGCAGCTATTTTTCTCTCCTTAGGGAGAACCCTGATCCTGTTTCAGTCTCTTTCACAAAGGCTGCCTGCTGGTTTGCTGGCTTTTCTCTCTGCTCTTTTTCACCAGAAGTGCCCATAACTAAAATGTAATGGGAAAAAATAATCCCAACCTATTTTCAAACTCAAATCAGGATTATACTGAGCTTTGGGAAGGGTTCAGATCATGATTTCTTATGAGATCTGGGCCTGATTCCTGAATCCTCTGTCTGGTTGGTGCTTGCAGTACTGTCTGCGAACCAAGACTCAGAGGCAATTCTAGCAACCAAGCCACTCGCATTATTCTGACTTGGCCCAGGCTAGATTTTGCTTATTGTGATTCCTACTCTTTTGCGGGGGGCTAACTTACCCTGTTTTTAAAATTAATAAAAAATTAGTTTCTTTTACCCTGCTTGTCACAGCATCCCATTCCCCCAGATAACCAGATTCTTGTATTCTAGACTTCGGTGTTTGGAACTGTCAAAGATAACTTCTTTATATGGTATTTCATGTTGAAAAGGAATAACAACACATTATGGGTGAGGGAAATATAGGGGTAGTTCTGGATGTGGTGTGCTTCAGTGAATAAAAGCATTTGCAAATCTACTTGCTTTGATATAGTAGATTGCAAGAACACTTTACACATATCTTTTTCAATGTGCCCATAAGTTACGCAGGGAAAAAACCAACCCTCTAACTAAAACTGGCAAGTGTTCAGAAACCACAGCTATTCAGTGTATTGCCTGACCATTTTTAAAATGTATTTTGCACTTTTGGTAGATGTTGTAATGCATTCAGCACAGTGTGAAGTCTTGGCATAGATGTTGGGTTCTAAAATAAGATGAGCTCCGCCTTTTAAAAAAGAAATGTTTGTCTGTGAAATACCTTTTCTATTAAGGATCTTTGGGAAGGGGGACAGGAAATAGGAGTAATGATGCCACCAACAGCAAGAAAACAGATTTATTTAGAATTCTATCAAACAATCACAGCAATAGACAAAGTACTTCCCAGTGAATGCTGGGTGGGCAGAATTTTATCCTTTTTGTATTTTAGTCTCTTTCTTCAGATACCCCTTAACAGTCAAATGTGCCCTTGGTTTGTGCGTATGAAGGTGGCATTTGATTTGGTAGAGTGAGCTCTACCCACATGTTGTGGCCTGCACCACAACATGCTGTGTTTCTGAGATTGGTTCCTCCTCTGTCAACTGCACATCAGCAGCTCCTTTCATGGGGACTAGCCACTATTCAGAAATGCTGATGGATTGACTGACTCTGTCAGACCCCTTTCAGTGAGCACACATCCAGATAAAGGTGCAGAGCACCAGAGGCTCCGGCTGACAGCAGTGGGATTTACTCGCCTTTAACAGGTCTGCAGCCTTGCTCTTGGAGTTAAGTGTGCAAATGTCATCAGCCTGGTTGTCGTATTGATAACACACCTGAGAGGTGCTGTGTGATGTGTTTGTCTCCTGTCCTTAATGTCTGTTGCAGAATATAAAGGCTACGCAGATGCTAAACTTCTGGTAAAGGTGAGTAGGTATTAGGAAATAGAAAGGAAAGGGGGGCTTAAATACGCCCATGCAAAACCTGTAGTGAGCTCCATATAGGTGAAATTCGTGCTGTTGCAGTGTGAAGAAAATCTTTGAGTGCAAATGAAGTTCACTGAGCAACTTGCCATCCAGACTTGGGAATTCTTTCCAGCTCATGTCAAGCTGGAGATCTATGGCTCCCTCCCGGGTTCTCCTGTGATGTGTTTTGTCCATTTGGTTTAGCTGTCCTTGAAAGAGCCTCTGGAACATCCTCATCCTCTCTAGAGAAATAAAAAGTCAGACAAAGTAGAGCAGGGTCTTTATTCAAGCCCTGGGATGACTGCCCTCCAGACTCTGCCAGGGCTGCAGCTCAGGTGGAGCAGACTGGAGTTTTATAGCAGCGACATGAGGTACTGGTGCTTGCTGGTGCACACTGCAGTGGCTGTTATTGTTTCACACCAGGAAAATTGTTATTCCTGCTCTGCTTTAGATGTAAAATATAGTGCTCCTAGAGTGCTCCCCTGAGAAAGAGAGAGAATATGGGGAGTAGCTGTAACTTCTTCTACAACAGAAGAGACTGGTTGCACCAAGTGACTTGGCCTCAGCACTTCACTGAGCTGAGAATAATGTGGTTAGTGAAATCAGTGCTAAAATGAGGCCAGAGTGACATGGCGTCTTTATTCTCTTACAGTCAGCACTGACTCTGAGGTTCTCTTTTTGGCTTAAAGTTGTCTCTCCATTATGTGCCATGAAAACAAAACAAAACAAAATGAGAAAGGATAATCAATGACATAAAATATTGCAGCCCTTTCTAGCTTTTTCGTTATTTTTCTCCACATTTTGGTTTCTTCTTACTGCACAGTCAAGTTGCAGCTGATTGTGGTAAGAAAGCTTTCTCACGCTGAGTGCTGATCACATTTGTACTTAGACCACGCTGCTTCTGGTGGCCCTAAAGGGCCCCATGAGTTCCCAGATCTCACTGCAGCGTGCAGTGGGTCTGGCTGGCTGTGGTGGGGAGCATATGTATCTCCTTAAAGTGGCGTGTGATGTAGCTATAATGACTGCTGTTCCAGTCCGCTCTGGGCAGTCTGATGTTTCGTGCATGCCTGCCAAGGGCAGTCCTTGTTGCTGTGCTTCAGGGTGATCTCATTAATATGATTAATATGATTTGATCCTGTTACCTGTGTTGTAACCTTCCATGCATGTTCCCTCACATGTGCTCCATCATGATTATGAGTGCAGGGCTAACTCTGGGAGCCAGTGAAGTTTACTGTGCACCTTTGGCACTGGAGTAAAGTTGTTGTGGAGAGGGGGGTGTTGCACCACTGGTGTATTGTGATCAGTCCCTGTTTCTCCTGTCAGATCTGCAGTGTGCTGCTGCTTGTGCAGCTGCATTGCGGATCAGAATAAAGCCCTCCTGGCTTAAACTGCTTTGTTTATTAGGGCTCCAGGGAGATGTTTTGCAGACATGGAAGCCGTGTTTCCCTTGCAAGTGTTGTCCCTCTCTCACAGGGTATGCTTCTGAAGTCCTTCCAGCCGCTGGCTATACCTTCTGAAGCGTCCTGCTGGGAACCTGCAACCCCAGCCCTGGGTAGCAGGGCAGGCAGCAGCCGTTGCTACTTTGGGAGCTCAGGCATATCTTCCTCCTTTGGCACACCCCCTGGGGCTCTGCTATGGCTCGGTGTTTGTGCTTGGAGGATGGGCTGGCTCCGGATATCTAGCCAGATAACAGCTGCCTGCAGTATGGAAAGATGTCAGTGCTTCAAATGGGATGAATTGTGGCCCTTGAATATATTAAGTGTTGCAGTGAGGGTGGAGGTGCCCTCATGCATGGCTGTACAATAAAGGGAACATTTGCTTTTGCCGCCGTTCCTGTCTGTGGGTAAGTGAGAGCTGACAAGAGCCCTGTGGCCTGGCTGGGAGCACTCCCCAGGACTGCTGGCCTGGCTGCCAGCGCTCCACGCACTCCCCTGGGTACTGTGCTGAGGCTGGCCCCTGCCCAGGTGTGGTAGGGAGGGGAAGAGGGCTCCATCTGGCCTCTTCTTTGTCTTGTGCACCCCTGGGAAAGGAAAGCATGATTTAGCTCCAAAGCATTAAACAAAAAACCCTGAAAGACTATCCCTCCAGAATTGTCTAACCCTTTATGGCTTAATATAAGCATGCCTGAGGATTGATGAAGAAAGGATGTTGCTCCTGTTGGTAATTACAAGTTTGCTCCATTCAGTGTTTTCTATCCTAGTCATTCCATTTCAGCATGTAGTCTTTTTCTTAGGCGTGTGCAAAAGCTTTCTGCTGTGTCAGGAGCTTTGCTTAGCTATTCATGTGCTCAAACCCTTCGTAAGATACTTATCCTTTCAGGCAGATCAAAGACATATGTTTGGTCCCTTGGAATAGGTAAGCAGGAAGAAAGAAATCTCTTAAGAGTGATGGCATGGTATTACTGCTAAGTAACAAATACAGTTATGTACATATATGTGCATGTCCCCCTAATAATCACTGTTGCCAATGACACAGAAATACATAACAACTGAAATCTTCTACTTAATTGCAGTGGCTGTCAGTCAGCCTGTCTTGCCAGTGAAATTTTTTTCTATTTCAATGATCAACTCCCTTCTATTCAAGAGACGAGCTTCTGCCAACAGAGAGAGAATATACAAGTTTTGTTTTAAGAAACAACGTTTTCACCTGGGTAAAGAAACTAAAATGTGGAATTCTTCCCTCTCCATACAAAACTAAGGGCACAAGAGCTAACTGATGATTACTGGGATTCACTGAAGACTCTATGTTGCAGGCACAATATAAGCATGTGATGTATTCAGTATAGAATAAGAAATGTGGAGAGATGCAGGTGCTCTGTTTGTAGATGGCAATGTGTGGATGGATAAATAAGGTTCTGTTTAGGAACAGATATTTTTGCATAGTAGAGTGTTTAGAATAGACAAAGAAACGTCATTCAAACGGGAGTGGGTCTGCAGGAGCAGGATTGTGATATATGGAACAGATAACATTCAGTGGTGCAGAGACAAGTTCACTCTTTGCAGTGTGTGGCTATACAGAGCTGCAAAGGAGCTAGCTCTGGATCAAAGCAGTATAATGCAGAACTAGCCTGAGCTCATTAGCCTGGGCGTAATGCCATGCTGATATATCTATACTACTCCCAGGACCCAAGCTAATGGCTCAGCATGGTGCTATGCTGGGTACTCCACCAGCTGGTGCATTGTATAGTGTAGACATGCCATAAGGTTTTCACACCAGCTCTGTAAGCAAAGAAAAAAGAATTAAGGGCAAGATGCAGTCCAAGACTTTGAAAAGAAGGGATGTTTAAATTTGGGCTCCTGAATCCTTGTTCATACTCTTCAGGAGGAGTCCACTGTAAATGTTGTGGAAGTCAAGGACAGTCTGCATTGCCTGTTACACGCTTTGGATCAAACTCAAGAACTCAAAAGTCCAAAGTTCCTAGTAATTCCTACTGATGTGATTTTTCAACACTGTTTAATTGTATCTCTTGAAAACAGGCTTGTTGAGCTAGTCAGTCAGCTGCTGTGCTGCCTTTTGAATTTATCAGGAACGAAAAGTGACTCCCAAGCTTGTACCTTTGATTAGGGAATGTTTATATGCAACATAAAAATAATACCTTGTTCTCCCTCCATCAAAAATAAGGAACAAGTGATACATGAAGAAGTAGATGGGCTAGTTGATATTATTTAATACTGATCTAACTTCCCATCTCTGGCTGAAGCTTTTTTTCTTTTTCTTTAGAAAAAAGAAAAGTGAGGGCTAATGTTCGAGTCATAGTTTTATTGCTATTTTCACTGGCTTGATTATCTGCACAAACTTGCTCTTACTAAGGCTGTAACTGTAGATGCCAAAAAAACAGAAAAGAGACAGTGCGCAATGTAATTGTGGCCCAGATGGACTTGGGAAGTACTGGGAATCACAGAACTAAACCTGCTGTCATAGCCAGCAGAGCCTTAGAGAGCTCCATGAAGAAGAGTTTGGGCCCAGCAGAGTCAGTGCACTAACTCCCAAGACAGGAGTTAGTATCAGGCAACTGACATACATAGGAAATGGGAAATCTTCCAGGGGGAGTTCTGCCCAATAACTACAAGTTCTGGCCTAAGAAGAGCAGGAGATAGGCAGTTTACATCTGAAAAGCATTTATATATTATTTCAGAAAATGCCATACAAACAGTAGAACTCCGATGTAAGAGATTATTATCACTGGGTGACAATAATAAAAAGTTTATAATGTACAGTTGAAATATAAGTTGTTCTCAAATGTAATCTGGAGGGATTGAAAGAAGGAGTGAGGAGGGTTGGAACTGAGTAGGGCTATCTATCAGGGAGAGATAAAACTCATGGCATTTAAATTTTTTTTAACATTACTGAAAATGCTCAGGAGGTAGTTAAGAAATTAAATACTTATTATGCCAGTTTTACAGCTGAGGAAACTGAGGGAGAGAGATTGTCAGATTTTCCTTCTAAGTAAATTGTGTGCCACAGTAAGTCTAACCTGAGATTGTTGCGTATGTGGTAACACCTCAGTGCTGCTCTTGCCTGTCATCAAGGTCATTGATATTGCAGTGATAAAAACCCCACTAGAAATCAAGGCTGGTGTATTCCTGATTCCCTCTCCTCTCACTCCAACAGTAGTATACTTGACTTTAATATCTGCTTTTTGATTCCTTGCATGCTTTTTGATTCCTTGGAAATTATGTCATACACTTGTGCTTTGAACTTAGTGAAAACATATAGTAGTATAATATACAGTGATAGAAAATTAAAAACAGCTTAAATACACTGATTTAAAAATAACAGATGTATTTTCCAATAGGATTCCTATGATTTTGGAAACATGGAATGTAAATTTCTCTTAGAAAAGTCAGTTCTGTAACACTTTTCATGACTGAAGCAGGATCTGTGGAAATAGTACCTGCTACAGAACTTCATGAGGTCTTAAGGTCAAATCTCTCATGGGAAGTGGTAATAAATGGTAGCTCAGCTGCTATGTTCCAAAAATATTTGCCAGATAAACCCATTACCTACCCAACAAAGATTAGAGGCTTCTGTGGCACAGATGGGAACATGCAACTGTCTGATTTAACATACGATTAAGTATGTGCCAGTACCCAGAAACCCGCAGTCTTAAAATGCAGAGCATGCAGCATCAACAAAATTGTATTTGCAATCTAAACAGAGCGCTATAAACTGTCATTGTAATAGTGGTAAATACTAGTGCTCTAATGTGCCCCGAAGATTGTTAGGACACGTGCTATGGGACTGTAAAAAGAATTTGAGAATATGGGAAGGTGTTTTCATCAAAATAGGATTCATGATAAATATTAATCTTTCATGTGATCCTAAGCTACATTTCTGGTGTAACCTTAACGATGACTCTCTAGTGCTTTGGAGCTTACAAGAAGTTCTTATTGAGCATAATATTTTTAAAGGTGCCTTTATTCTTTCAGAATATAAACTGTCTGGAATGCTTTTGATCATTCTGTTTTTTGCCCCAGAATACAGAGTTGTTGGTACCAAGTACAGAAACAAGAGATGTTTCTGCTGCTGCCGCCCCTTTGAGAAGCAGCATTGCCTTATTGCTCCCAGAGTCTGAACCTGAAGAGTTTTGGCCAGCTGGCTGTGATGGCCATGCTGTGCCAAGGCTGGAAAGAGTGGTTGTGTTGTTCAAATGCATTAGGCAAAGCTGAGTCCTGTTTGCCAGTCCTGGCACTGCAGACAGACTGCTTAGGGGCAGGCATTCAGTGTCTGTAGGTGCATGTGGCTTTTGACAAGTCACATGCAGTGGCTGTCTTTCATCTGCCCTGCGATCTTCCTGTGTGTGGCCCCAGACCCAGCAGCAGAGACCTGTGGGCTTGGTTCGCAAAGGGTAGAAAGAGGAGTCTTTCGCTGGGAAAGGGGGAATGGCACCTTTTCGCCTCATGCTTCTACCTCTTAGCGTGGCTAAGTATTATGTAAACAGTTACTTCTTTTGCTCTTTAATAGCTTTGTTTAATATTAAGAGTTTTGTTTACTGCTAACAGAAGATGTATTACTGGTGCGACATTGGATAAGCAAGCACCTTTGGAAAGGACACATGCCTCTTTCCCTTCTGTTTGATTCTAAACAACACAGAGAAGAAAGAGCTTTTGCACTACATTTTGCTGACTCAGTGTGTTCACGTTCACGAAATTAACATCACTGCTGTTTCTGCTTGTGACAAATTTGCTGAGGTTTGGGAGGAGGTAAGCAGGGGAATGGTGATAACAGGAGATGCAAATATTTATCCTTCTTTTAATCATGGTTTTTCATTTAAAAAAGTACTAAGCAGCAATTGGTTCGGCATTTGCTTTATTTGCTTATTGGTACGTGAGTCTCAACAGTCACAGAACAACCCTATGAGATTTTTTCTTATTTGGATCTGAGATGAGCTGTACTGTGTGGCATACTCCACAGAGCAATAGAAATGGTTTTCATTTGCTGTTCAGGTAACCAATTTAGAAATACAAAAAAAGATCATGTCTGAATAATTTTACTCTGGAACGATTCATTTCAGAATGACTTTAGAAGCATAATTAGAGTTGTAAACAAGGGATCCCCTAGATGGCCCATCTAAAAAGCAGCAGTAAGGAAAGGAGATGCAAAACAAAACAAAACAAAGCTGCTGATGGTGTGAGGAGTGACAGAATCTAAGCCTGTGGCAGATGTGTGTGGAATTTTCTCAGAGCAGTGAGAGTAGGGGTGTCTTCCACTAAGTATCAGAGAAATTTCTGAACTGAATTTTTCCTATGCTAGCAGGTGTCATTTAAGCCATGATCCAAGCCTTTGTGATTCCTGTTGTGCTCTTAGCTGGTGTAGTCCCTTGTACCCCTGGCTATGGGGAGGCAGCCAAAAGAATGAACTTCATGAGCAACACTGTAACAATGAAAAAACACACCACTTTAAAAACTACATTTTTAATTTTTCTTATAAAAGAAAACAATTCCCTAAATAGCATAAGATCCCAAACAAGTTCTTGTATTCTCCTCCTTCTTTTGTGGAATCACGGACGACTTTGACTCTTAAGAGAAAACACATTTGGAAGTTGGTCAGCAGCCTCGGTGCAACCACCTTGGGACTGCCTCCTTTGGGCTGTGGAGGCAGGTAGGACCAGCTGCACCCTGGGGCTGCTGCTGCTCCTTCCTGAGCCCCAGCACCCAGGTGGCTGCCCTCCCTCTCTTCAGCAAGGAACTCTATTAGGTAAGGTGGGACGGGTTAGGAAAGTGAGACATTAAGAAGCCAGCTTGATATTGGTATCAGTGCAGTGGGTGTCCTGGCACTACAAAAAGACAGTGTTTAGGGTCGCATCACCAGAAATTATGACAATTTGGAGAAGGTGGCACTAGTTCATGTTTTTCCTATGCCATTGGGAACTATTGCTGTAGGGGAAGCTGGCAGCTATATTTTGTTTCCTATCCATTCTGCTGGATTACATCTACTCAACCTCAGCTGTATTTGTGTAAATATGTCTATATATACATTTGCATACATTTGAATCTGTTTATCCCATATGCTATTCTTAGATGTCTGACTGAAATAAAGAAAAAGAACTAATGCAGATTAACAATGAGTTTTAAGATTGTTTTATTTGTATATATTTAAACCATGAAGAAATAATTGCTTACTTGAAAGTATCCAGTACTAAGGTGTTCAGGGAATATTGTAACCTACAGTCGTGTGTCTGTTGATGTAACTGTATAGATGAGGTAAGATGTGTGATGAGGAGCATTAAAGGAAGTTGTAGCACAAATAGCATTATAAAATATTCTTTAGACATCTGGAGACCTTAACTGAGGAAAAAATGAGAAAGGGTCTGGATTTCATGCTCTTAACTTCCTCACTGATGTTTTTCATGTCTGATCTTTTTTGGAAAGTTTGATATATTTAGGTGTTTTATGAGTGTGATTCCTCTTCCTCCCTAGTGTTGTCATATGTTTGAAGTGATTTTTTTTTTATGCCCACAACTCATCAGTAACAGAATTTGGAAACACAGGCCTCTGTTTCATAGTTCTCAGTAAGAAAGAAGAGGCAATGGTAATTTGAAAAAATGAGTCAAGTATTTTTACTTTGGATGCTTGAAAAATCATTAGCATTGTGGCATTAGCAAAGGATTTTATACTGTCTGAGCTTAGACTGAAATTTCATGTATATATCCAAAATACTGCAAAAGAATGTAGGTGCATATGAGAGTCAGCCCCCGAAAGCTTCTAGTTTGTCATTTTTGCACGTGGATTTTGGAGACTTCCCCTTTTTCCCCCCAACAAGGTTAATTTAAGAGTATTTCAGCTATATTCTCTTGGACTGAATATGCTTTATTTCTATGCACCTCACTTAAAGGTGCCCTTTATCTTAACAGTTTTCTTCTCACTTCCTTAAACGCCATTATGAGAAATTTTTATACCTACCTACAGACCTGCTAAGTCGCTGTAGGAGTTTGAGAAATCAAATGCTCAAAGGCAGAGACTTGCCCAAATTCTGTAACCTCACTTTTCTCTCAGCGGGGACCTGCTTCTACAACAGGATCAGCTGTCAGTAAAAAGAAAGACAATCGGAGCTGGTTTGGGCTCAGCTCACTAAAGGAAGGATCTAGATCTGGAAATAAAATTTTGATTCTTATTCTTTTTCTGAGCTCAAAGTTTAGGATTATTTGGATTCAGAGGGCTTGGTTTGGCTGCTCCCAGCCTTTATAAACAACATTAGCATCTCTGTTTGGTTGCTTTCCCAGAGGCCACTGATACCCTCAAAAGGGGCATTAGCATACGCAGCAGTTGTTATTTTGGCAGTAGTTAATGGTCAGCAGGCAAGGTTTACCTGTGCTTAAAATGTGGAGTTTATGTTGGGGATTTTGGAAGGGTCTAAAAGAGTTAGCTAATATATGAAATTTGATGAGAGCTTTGTGCCAATGCTCCTTATGCTTCCTTGAAAGTCCCAGTTTAGCTTACATCATTCTGGCCTCCTGGGCCAGCACGGTGATGAATCACTGTGAGAAACCAGACGGAGTTGCTGATAGGACTTCCACAGAAAACCATGTTGAGGGAATACGTGGAATCAATACATTGCATACTTTCCTTGGCCAGCCTCCCTCTGTGGCTATGTTGCCCACTTTTCAGGAAGCAAAAAAATTTCTGCTTGATACTGAGCATATGCTGGCATGGTTGGAGATGTTTTTATATCTGTGATGTTAAATAAAGATGCTCACTTGAGCATTTTGTTTTGGCTGAGTCTGCCCTTTCAGGATGCGTGTGTAACCTCTTTGTGAATTACTGAAATAAAGGAATTTCCTAATGCGAAAGAGAAATTCCACAAATATGAAACCCTTGGAATGTTTTCTACATCAGCCATTTCCTTTTTTGCTTGTGCAATGTGTATGGATTGTCAGCATGATGTGGTATGTGGTAACCAATGCGTTCATGAGGCTATTAATCTTCTTGTTACAGTACTGTGTTCATGTAAGATTTGGGAGAGCAGTGGAATTCTGTTCAAACACTCTCAGCTTGTAGTACTTATCTGCCTATATGGATCCTTATATGCTCTCATAAGCCTGAATCTACTTCCTATATGTGCCAGCATGTTAACCCTTTCCTTACACTCTTTGGGTTAACAGTCAGCTCGTGGATCTTGATAGTCTTTATTGATACATTCCCGTTATTGGGAAGGGGGTTCATATTGTGCTGTGTGTGCTCAAGGTAGAGTATGATGGAAACAATTAGGTCTGACCTACCAGATCTGGGATTTAAATACCCAAGGGTATGTGTTGTACTTTTAGATGTGTAGGCTTTGAGTTTGTTAATCTGTAGATCAAGATTTCATTCTCCAAGAACTTGCCAGACAGTGAAGCTTGCAGAAAAAAGGATTTGTTATACTGCAGTTTAAGTTTAAGTAAGCGCTTAGCCAAAAAGGAGAGAACTCTGAAAGGCAAAAACATTGGAAGAAAAGTGATTTATTAAACTTTTTATTTCCACTATCTTTGCAATTATAAGCTATCACATTGTATGGAATTTTTTCCCTACAATGCTAATACTCCCTCTGGTATATGTAGGTATGTTTTTTTTCTGCAGTGTTTAAAGTCTGAGGCTTTTAGCAGTTTAATCCGAACCAAAGCATCTTTATCATGGGACTTGCCTTTAATTCTCTCTCAGATGCTTTTTTCCCTGTATGCCAAATTAGATATCATTCTGAAGGCATGCATTCTTAATTAACATTTTTTTAATCAATGACTAGATTCTCAGGAGGGTTTTTTTCTATGCATCATTATTTTTCTCTTTCCACAGCAACTTCACAAGCAGATTAAATAAACAGAAAGAAACACTTTGTGGATTTTTCTTGTGACAGCCTGCAAACCTGTGAACTTTTTTATTTATTTTTAACTTGAAGCTGCTAATTGTAGAACTGTATAATTAATGCATTATCCACGACAACAAGGTTACATGGTTTGTGTTTAGCAAACATGCTTTTTTCTGGAGGGTGGAAAAATACATAGTGAAAACTTATGGAAAGGCTAAGCTGTTTTTCACCACTCTGCAAGGCAGCCAGTCTCTCAGCCATCATTAGAGCTGTGTGCCTAATCAGACTCTGAAAAGGTACCCTGAAAATTGGCTGGAGCCCTGGTGTCATCATCTGAATCCACAGCTTGAACCTTGCGGTTTAGCCTTCCAAGGTACGCCATTATAGCCAGATATTCTCAGAACTGGAATGGTTGCTCTGCTAATTGGCACATTCCTACTTAGATTTGGTAGGACATGCTGCTTTGTAACATGACTCAAGAATTTACTTCTTAATGGGTAATTGCCTCAACTTTCCCAAATCGTTCTGTTCACCAGCCTCATTTCTTTATTGCTCCTGTCTACTGCTCTTTCAGCATTTGTAATCTTTCTTTTATTAGCTAGACATCCTTCTCATTATTTCACATGTTTTTCACTGGTTTGAGAATTTCTTTGCTCCCTGACCTTTTCATAAATCAAGTATGCGTTGGCATGTGCTGGAAATGATGGAATGATTTCCTTATAACTTGCAGCAAATGACGTTGTATCAATGCTGACTTTGTTATTGCAGTCGTAGAAACATGGTTAACAAACTGGATGTCTCTGCGAACAGAACACTTGGTAGCCCCGGAAATAGTGTGACCTCTGCCATTATGAAAATTAGAAGCTGGTTCATGACTTACAGAAGTCTTAATGCATCTCTCAGTTCAAAGAAATGGTTGTAAATACCATAGATTTTACTGACTTTTTGGCAACTTCTGTTCATGTCATTTTTGTCCCCTCACTCCAAATCATTTCATTCTCTTGATTTTAAGATTTTAGTGAAAGGAAAATCATACTGCAATTCTTGGATGAGTTTTGCAGTTATTGCAATTATCATTATACAGTTATTGACATCTGAGAGTTTCTTGGTGAAACTGTTAAATCAATCTTCCACAATGAAATACCTGCAGGAAAACAGTTCTGCTCGCAGGAAAACAGTTCTGCTCTCAGGCAAAGTTTTCACTGGGTTTGTTCTTCCCATGCTTCTGTGAAAGTGCTGAAAACTCTACAGGTGGCTTTAAGAGCAGTGAGTTTTTTGTCTTGTCCTAACAATTTTCTAACACTTAATTTGATCAGCTTTTACCAGAATGACTTATCTGGTGTGCCAACCTACACTTCATTGCTCATCAGCAGTTGGAGCGTGTGCAGGGAGCCACTGAGTAGCACTGTAGGAGAAGGGAAAGCTTGCTCTACTCCTCTCCTATAATTGTATGTCTATAATTCATTGCCTTTGAGAACTGTCTTATCACAGCATCGACTCATTAGTGGTTTAATACAGGATAAGCTTATTAGAGATAATCTGTTTACTGAATGTCCTTACCACAGAGCAATCTAGTTAACAGCATCTTTTGAAGCTTTGTCTTCTGGATATATCTTTTAAACTGATCCCTGATTATTTATCTGTATCTTTAGTTCCTTTTCTTTAGTCTTATATCTGCTTTGGCATAAAATTACAGTGTCTAGTGAATACAATAATAAACTAAATACTCTTGTGGGGAAATAAGGCAAACCAACACCAGTTTATAATGAGCTAGTCAGTGCAAACAATTCAATCTGTTCGTAGTTGTTTAGACTTAAAAATATTTTTCAGTATTATTAGGGTAAGACTTTTCTAAAGAGCTACTCTTCCACCAAACGTTGCCACAGTCTCAGCAGTACTCATCACATAGCAGTCTGGATGTCCAGATATTTCCTGTCCAACATGCTGGCCTCCTTGAAACCTGGATCAGCGCTTAAGATGTACAGAAGAGGAAATGGAACCTGGCAATTCATCCTCAAATGGCTAGGTGTCATTGGAAAATACTAACAAGCCATTGTATTAAGAAAGATGAGATGAGGAAAGAGCATTACAAAAGAAAAGCTAAAGAAGAAAAGATGATGGCTGTGAGAGATGTATTATAGTCAGCCCATTTTATCTTTGGATCTTTCTGACCATTGGAAACTGCTCCTTGCAATTCTGCCTTGGTAGTTCAAAATGCTCTACATGTCTATCCTGACATAATAGCAGTTCTACTGGTTACTGAAGAAGGCAATAATAATGTGAATAGCACACGGACTCTTTGTATTTCCTCTTTTCTTATGGCAGTTTAGATGCCTTTAAAACAGAACTACAAATTGTCAAGCAGCCTTTTCCCTTCGTAAGAAAGAGTATCTCAGACTTTCCAATAAAAACAGTGTTTGAAGTGTCTTAAGAAATTCTGTCTTCTACAAAAAGCCCCAAGTCTGAGGCATATAGATAACTGATGACAGTTTTCCTGTGATAAAGTTTTAAAGTGAATGTGACTCACTGTTTTAAAAACTGTATTGTACACTCTGTGCTTCTTGCTTAACTGATCCTTTTGCAGTTGACGAAGCCTGGATGCCAAGGATCTAACCAACCTGTTTGAAACATGCTGAGGCAATAACAAATTTATATGCTACGCTTAGACTAATTTTGCTTCAGTGATTACTGTATCTGGTCGGGTCTTAGCAAGTGATAAACAATGAAACTGCTGTACTGAGAGGGTATTGCATCTCAGGTGCAAGGCATACTAGATAATGCAAATTTGAATAATGTCTCATAGGCAAAATCTAGCCCTTTTCTAGTAGAATTTTTGCTTTGGATTTTCCCTAATCTCCTTTCCTTTTTCTTGGCATTATTAGCTGCATTCACAAAAGCAGGTACAGGAGAGATTAGGCAGGAGTTGGTACATGTGTACTAATATGGTATTAATTCAGATAGATAGTGTTCAAAAAGTGAACAGTAAGATCTTTCAATAGGAGTGACTTATTTTGTAACAGGCAAATTCCACGAAGTTCATTCTTTGTAATGGAAAATATACTCGTCACAAGGCATGCCGAAACTTTGTGTACATCAAAAGAAAAAAATAAAATAAACATTTCCTTGCCAGCGTTTTTAGAAACGTTGAAACACCCATTTAGAAACACCCATTCTTGCTGGTGTGGACTTAACATTGCTATCCCAATTAGAACATGGTTGCTACATGTTGCAGGAAAGTGGAGAAGCGTTTCTTCGCAAGAACTTTAAAGCTACTATTGAATTTCTGTAAGTCCAGAGAAATCTAGTACCTCCAGCCTGTAAAACAAGCTTCTCTGTTTGGCCTCATTCATGTTTAGTCTGTTTTTTCTTGGCAGAAGCACTTCAGTGACGGTCTCCACCAGATTGACACTAAAGTGTTTTCTTTACTTGCCATCTGTCTGGACTGATTGGAAAAAGTAAAGTGGGGCTTGTTTAGAAAAATATATAAGCAGTTCATTTGGCACAAAGTTTGTTATAGATGTATGAGAAGCAGCTGGGTCCAGCTCAGGAGGTTAAAAAAAAAGTTTTATTACAGAGAGATGACTTTTCATGTACAAGTTCATGCAGTAAATGTGTTCTTTCATTTCATTTGGAAGAAGTGACTAAATAAATTAGCTATGGCATTTAATTAGTTTTATTTGTGTTTTCCCAGGCCACTTATAATATTATAAGTGTGAATAGGGATCTGATTTTTCAAATGTTTCCAGTCAGTTGTAAGTACAACATTTAAAAGTAGCAGAATAGGGCTCAAAGCTTCTCAAGCTCTTTCTTCCACCTTAATTCAGTGAAGCACTTAAACTCATCAAGGTTCAATGTTTTACTGGATTGATTCTGGTTTTATACATGTTTGTCTGACAGGCCTGTAGTTTTGTGGCTTCTTTTTTTTTTTTTTAACATAGTGGAAGTTTTGCTAAAGACAGCTTAGAATAGTAATGAAATCCTGTTCACATTAATACTTCCTCCATATATGTTTGTATGTGTGTAGAGAGAGCATAAGCACGCTCACATGATGTTTTTTTCTCCAGCTGTGTGAATTGCTTAGCTTCACCCTTGTTAGTATTCCAAATCCATTATGGTTAGAGGTCAGAGTCTGTCTTTAAACTAGCTGTGTTTGGCCCAGTCTTTTTTCCCCTCCTACTTTGAACTATCCACAGTTGCCTTTTGCTGTGTTTTTACTATGAGACTTACTCTCTGCCTTTATTGGCTGAACCTCTGCCATGGTGAGTGTGAAGCCGAGCAAAAGCCATTTTTCTATGGTTTCTAAAAAAGAGAGGGAGGCTGAATTCCAATAGCAGAAAAAATTAGGAAAGAAAAAATCCTTTCTACCTCCTGAGGAACGTTAATCCCTGGTAGGAATTTTCTGCTGTGTGTATTGTAATGCTTCTGCTTGATCACAGCTCTCTTATTATTGTTTCTTGTAAAAATAAATCAGTTTAGGACGGAAAATTTTTTTCAGGCTTTCAGGTAGTGGGGGTCAGACCCTCTCCATTTCCAGTTATGGGGTCTGTGTCTTTGTCATTTATGGTTTAGTGTACATAATCATCACAGCAGGATTATCAAAAGAATATATTTACCTTGGGTTAAAATTCTAAGGTTGCATCAGAGCTTAAGGCTAGTCTAGTTTCTGGTTCCGGAAGCAAAAGAAACTGAGTTTTGCCCTTCTGAACCACAATTTTACTCTGAGTGTGTTTCATAATTGTAGAGAAACATAACTGTAACCATCTGAATGTGTTTTTAAATTCCAGAGCCTCTGAAATTTTGTGTTTACATATACACTTGTTAACATCTTTAACTGAACTGGGAGTATTTTGCACTGTTCTAATGTTTTTCTCTTCTGAGATTCCGTTTTTGGAAGCATTACTCATGTTGAGTGCTAATTCCTGACTTAAATATGTATTGATCAGGTCTCATGGATTAGGTCTCATCTATTACTGGATGGGGAATTTTCCTTGTTTGTGCATGTTTAACATTGCTTCTGTAACTTCTTTTAACACATGAAGATTGATGACTGAACACAGTCTAGGAAGCTATATTTGGTGTTCTGAATTTGAAAGTATAGAGTGGTAAGTTGAAGTTCATCAGTCCCCTTCTGACAAGCAGACTGTGGCAGCAAATTATGCACCTGGAAATTATTTATGAATAGGTGTGTGTTTTCATTCATGAATTCAGATACTCAGATTAAACACTATCAGCCAGCTAGCTAGAGACATCCGTGTATGAATTACTGGCATAGGTTGTACCTGCATCTCCTCTGTGGCTGGAAGTGCAAGTGGGATTTTTGCAAGTGCAAATTCTGTTGTCCAAAACCAGATGCAGCTGTTTTGACACTTGCCAATATATTGATTTTTTTTCTCTTGAGACTTTGATTAACATCTAGTTATTTTTGCCATTGTGTTTGTTTTGTAGCATCTGTTCTACATGACATGTTTACTTTGTCTCATCTTGTTCCTGTGGCATGTTCCCACTCAGTATTTTTCAAATATTGTCTGCTGGGTTGGGTGATTCATGCTTTTGCTGGACCTTATTAGCTCAATTTACTGCTTTCATTACTGTTTTTTTTCAGTTCTAATGTAGAGGTTTATTCTTCCCTTCTTCATTAAAATTATTACTTCTGGTACATAATGTTTGTACAGATGAGTCAGTTAACTTTTGTAGATGGAGAGGCTAATTTTCCTTGAAATTTTATGTGTCCATATGGGACTTGATTTGTCTTTGTTATACTTGTTTTCTGCTGTTGTAGTTCTACTAATAGCACTAGAAATATATTTATACAAAATTTATATAACAAAGTCCTTTAGTATCAATGACACATAAATTACTCTGGTTTACCCATTCGAAAGATCTTCACACTCTACTTTCATATTTGTAAATCTAACTAGTTTCATAGAAGAATTTGGAGAAATGTGCACCTCATTCACTTAATGTTACTAGGCACTGAACAGTAATTACATTGCTGCCTCTTTAGACAAACTATTGATTGATACCAGTATTTGTTTTGTGCATTGATAAACTAGATTTGACTACACATAGAAGACTAGATTCTTTACAATAAAAAGAATACCATGAAAACACAAACCATACCAAACGAGATAAATACAAAGGACATGACTGATTAGAGGGGAAATCATGTGTGCTTTCATTTCAGAGCAGAGATAAATGAGTTTCTTCCTACATATTACTTTGAAGAAAGAACTCAGTCTCCCATTGAAAATCTACCAAAATGTGAGGAGTATTCTTCATGGTTTTCCTCCCCTTTGTGTAAATAATTGTGCATAAACAGAAAGTTATGCGATGATAATATTTTTGATAGACATAGTGTGGGCAGAGGTGATACAATTGTTCATCATTGTGGGCTGCTATTGAGTTTCAGGCTAGTCAACAACAATGTTGAATTAATCTTGAAAGTCCTTTTGGTAGAGATGGCAATTTTTGCTAAGTTTTTGCATGATGATTTCTCGAATGAGCAGAGAAAGACTAGTATGAGAGCAAGAGATGTTGTCCAGTTCATCCTTATAATTGCGTACTTCTGGAAAACTAAGCCTAGTCTTACAGGATGCAATAAAAAGATAGGAAGATAATACAGGAAAAGGAGTCATTGTCATGCGGTTAAGGAGACTGTATTGAGGACTTGGCTCTGACTTAGCTCATCATATGGCATTAGATGGTTCACTTTCAGTAATGATAGGAAATAACCTGTAGATTAATTTAGATTACACGTACTGTACTGTTTTAACTCATAAAGAAGTACAAGGGCTGTCAGTAAGGAGAAGAGGTATGGCTTTGCCAGGTTTTCCTTATACTGCTCTAATCAAACAATTATAGGCTTAGAAAAGTTAGGCTGAAGCTGAGCCAAAACAATTTGGGAGGTTGATGCAGAAGAAGAATTCTCTTTTCTGAAATACTTTCTCAAGCACAGGGCCATCTCCTTTGGGTGATAAACCCATTCACAATTAGTCACTTCTGGCATAGAGTACTTGGTTGTTGAAAAACATTTTATTATAGAATCATAGAATGGTTCACGTTGGAAGGGGCCTTAAAGATCATCTAGTTCCTGCCCCTGCCATGGGCAGGGACACCTCCCACTAGACCAAGCTAGATGAGGCTTTGAGCAGCCTGGTCTTGAACATTTCCAGGGATGGGGCATCCGCAGCCTCCCTGGGCAACCTGTTCCAGGGCCTCACCACCCTCACAGTAAAGAATTTCTTCCTAATATCCAATTTTGGTACCTGTGTTCAGCTGTGAATGGCCAGGAGCAGGAACTCAAGAAAAAGGCTGGAGGTAGTGGATGGTATGTCCCTGTGCTTTTATGTCATAAGGTTCATCTCTGTAAAAACTACTTTCTGTTCTAGCTTTTTAGCCCTGGAAAATAAGAGTGTAGGGAAATCTCTCTTTGGCTTGCAGAAAATTGTTCTGGTTTTCTTCCCATGCAGGTTTGAAAATCCAGCTGCAATTTCTTGCAATTCATCCAAATCCCACTGTGTAATTTGGGTCATGACAAAAAAACCTGCAGCTGGTTTTGGGTGCTGATGCAGAGGTGGTTAGTAAACATACTGTCTGTAGGAAGTAGTGAGTGAGCAGGGATGGGTGCTGCAAACTCAGTACAAAGTTTAACTTGGGCTTTAGGTTCTGGTGAGTGTTGTGGTTGCTGGAGCTGCTTAGTGACTCGGGAAACTAAATGGTGCTTCTCATCTCCGCTAAACCAGTCTGTTAGTATCATGCCGACATAGCGCAGTGGTATTGAGATTCACACCAAGAATGCTTCCAAACAAGGTACTCTAGTCACACCCCAGATACTACTTAGGTCAGTGCCCATGTGCTGGATGGAGAGCAAGGAAGCAGTCCATCATATCATCTGAGAGATTTCTATACTCCTCTTCACTTTGCAGTCAAACCTGGATTGTCAGCACTACCCTACAGACCTTTGCCAGACCTTTGCCACAAATTCTTCCTTGAGTTTGGGAAGTGAGCAGGAGGAAATTTTTAATTCCTTCAGTCTTTGAACTGTATACGTGGTACATAAGCTGACGCTTTTAGGGCTCAAGGGCATTTTGCATGGAACTTTTTCCTGCGGTACTCTTCTCCCCTCAATTTTTTGCTTGCACCGGGGATGAAATCTGAGACTCAAAAGAAAGACTAAGCAGAAAAAGAGAAGCCAAATTCCCATAAACCCATTTGATAGATAGGGAGGCAAAGACATGGGAGACCACACAGTAGTTTGATGACAGAGCCAGGAGTAGCTTCAGATAATCCAACTCATGTGCTTTAGTGATCAGAACACACTATCTTCCTCCTCAATTCCTAAGCCACTTCAAACTCCTTCTCTATCCCGGAGTGAGATTTCCACGTACAGAGCTTCTGAGAATCACCACTCTGGGGATGGCTGTTAACTCCAAAGTGTGTTATTTGCACATTGAAGTACTTAACTGAGGAGCTTTTCTTTTTTCCAGTTGCATTCACAGGAGGTTTGATGGTAATAGAGCTGTCTTCTGGTCTCTGCCAAGTTTATTTTCCAAAAGAAATATCTGAATGAGGAAACAATGACTAAAGAGGATATGTGAACTGTCTAGCATGCTGCAAAGTTCCAAACATTAAGGAGAGAGAGGATTTTTAGGGTGGCTGAAGGGTGTATTAATAGGAATAAGAGCATGAAATTGAGTAAAAGAAAATTTAGGCTGACTATCAGGAAATGTTAGTTGATATGGTGGAGAATTGCCTCCCAAAGGAGCTGGTGGAAGTCTCATGGCTGGAATGGTTTCAAAGGGCAGAAAAGTTTTGGGAGCAACTCTCCATTGGTGTGGGATGCACTGTGTAACTAAAGTGGTATTTTCCATCTCCCCACTTCTTGTAACTGAATCTGTGTTTAATGTCCAGTTCACATGTTAGCAGTCAGGCTTAAACAATGCCTACAAAATCAGGCATAATTGCAAGGCCATTTGAGAGAAGAGGGAAAATTATTTTAAAATTGGGGGCCATGGGATACTCTGAGGGGATAGTTGCTAGGTTTGGAAGCTGAAGGTGAGATTCAGCCCAATATTTTGCACCTGCTTTCTGGAACTGCCTGTAACAGGTTGCTACGGGCAGGGCCTGAGGGCCTTAATTGCCCTGATCAGCCTCACCTGGGGCCTCCCAACACCTGCCCCTGGGCCCAGGAGCCCTATTTAAGCCCAGCCCAGGGGCTAAGCCCTTTCCCTGAGTGATGCTGCCATCATGGTGTTGTCTCCAGCTCTACTGTGGCCCTGTCTGGGCTGTCCCCGACTGGGGCCTGATGATGGGGTGGTCCCGGCCTGTCTCTGCGGAGCCCCGGTGGCTGCTGGCCCTTGCTGTCTGCGTGCAGGTGGGTCTGAGGCTGCGGCTGCTCATCCTGCCTCCAGGAAATAGCTTTCTTGTGAGGAGAACATTAATGATGTTTCAGCTTAAGCAGCGACTTCATGTCATACTTTAAATTTAGAGCATTTTGTTTGTTTTCTTGTAATTTATCTTGTCAAATCAATTTGTGTCTATATAGCAAAAGTGAACTTTAGGCCCACTTGTTTGACTACTCAGAAGAAAATCAGATACCTCACTGAGGAGAAAAAGAAACTTGTGTTGTCTGCCAAGTTTCAGGCTTGGATGGAGAGTTAAAATGTCAGCCAACTGGGCCAAATAGCAACCTGTGATAAACTCTGTTCTTTCAAAGAGCCTTAAGACTTGCTGTGTTTTGCCTAGTTTGGTATGAAACCAAACCACAGCAGCTTGGAGTTAAGCTCTCATAGCTTCTCCTTTCCCTCTGTCTGATGCTTATTGTGCATTGAGACTTTGAAGTTGTTTCTTAATTGAACAATACGCAGAGTGAAAAATAACATTCTAAAGAGAAGACATGAACGTGCTTCCACTTAAAGAGCCTTACCCCCATCATTAGTACTTTTAACAGTCATCTCTGGGACCAGTGGCTGTGTTTAAAACCCACCCAGGTTGTAATGTTTGAAGTGATCATGGTATAGTGCCTTGAGCTCCACCTGTGCTCTAATTCAGGAGTTTGAAAGCAGCTGTGAGTGATGGGCAGGCATGCTGCAACCTGGGGGGAAGGAGGAGCATGTCTGAAAGCTGGTGTGGAAAAGAGACTTTTCCATTGCTTTGCAAGTTTGTAATATCTCCTCTGTCACGTTACACTAAACGTAACATAGAGCATTGTACTGAAGGACTGGGCTTTCCCCCTTTGCAGGAGGCAAGGGCAGCACACATCCCAGTTAGTCTCTAAGCCTGGGTTTGAAGTTTGATGCCTGAGGCTATGGATAGTTAAATGTTCCCCATGGAGTTCATACAGACTGGCCCATGGGCAAGAGCTGGAAAGTGTAACGTGGCTTTGGCCCCAGGGAAGAGGGATGCTGGGCAGCCAAGTGATCCTAGCGATTGCACAGGCCTTGCTGTGAATGCATATTTGTCGCATAGCACCACGGTTTGGTCTCCAGCCTTTTTCCTCCATTTTACCTGCTATTTTTTCTGGTGATTGTTAGACAGCTTTTCAAATATTGCCTGTGAGAAAGGATCCCCACATCTTAAAAATAATATCTATATATATAAAAAAATAAACCTCCAACTCCCTGGCCTTGCCCAAAGCCCACAGTCTGCATCAAACACACAAGGCAAAACCCCTTTTCAGTTGTTGCAAGTTGGCTGTGTGTGCTCTAATACTGACAAGCTTCCTGAAGCCTTTCTGTGGTTTATTTAGAGTTGGAAAGAGCCAATGTGCTTTAGAAGCAGATACAATATTCTAACCTTAGCTAAGCATTATAGCCACTGAGTGTGCTATTACAGTGACCCATGAAAAAAGGCAAAATGAATGCAAAGTCCTTGTAAAATTTCAGTGAGTCTATCTTTGGATACGTTATATAAAATCAAGGTCAAATATTGGGAGTTGGCTGCTCTGCTTTGTTTATATAGCTCTAGTTTAAAACATGTTAGGCCACGTATCAACTGTATGGTCCTGTGCAAAAAAGGTGTAATAGGTTCTGTTCAGTCCCCCATGGACATTACTTCACTTAACAAAACTGTAAGTAAGTGGAGCACGTTTTGGCTGTTTTTGTATGAGACAGGTGGAAGGGGTGAGTTTTTTTACCACAGCTTTTACTGTTAAGCAGGCTGAGTTCTTACCACAGATGGGAAGAAGTGTCAGCTCCATTTAAAGGTGATGTTTTAGATTTAGTGGGACAATTATGCTGCAAATGCCCACATCTTAGCTAATATCTGGGTCTATAGAAATATGTGCTATATGGTTTTTTTGACTAATTGGAGACTCAACTTTTCATTATTATTATTAGAATAGGCTATAAATCTATTAAAATATCTGAGCTTAATAAGTAAATACATAGGTTTTCCAACAGCAGTGAAAAAGGTGTTGAACCATATGTTGGGGTCTTTGTTTAGAATTCACAGATGTGACTTGGTTAATTTAATAGCCTGACTCTGCAAGTTGTCAAAGTCAATTGGAAGATTCTCAGATTTCAATGCTATTTTCTGTCAATAAATGTACCAGAACCTGGTCCTTGGCCATTATTTTACAAGGGCTCTAACACTAAAAGTGAAAAGAATCCTGTTATTCTATCAAAGCAGTTACTGCAAATTTTCGGGTCATGGCAAATCAAGGTGGCTTGCTTTATTTGTTTTTGAGAGAAATGTTTGAGAAAAGGCATCTTTGTATTCTATGTAGCTTGTTGCAAATGTTGATTAATATTTCCAGAGTACACCAATAACAAAATGCTGATAGAATATAGTGATAATTTGCAGTGGAGAAGTCCACTGGCTACAGGGAGGTAGGAATCACAGTGCTATTTTAAGATGTAAGATGAAGCTTGAGAAATGGAATAAATTAAGAACGGCATGACCCGATAATTTTTCTGGGTAAGGAACAATGAGCTACATGCATCATGCAAGTCCCAGGAAATAATGGTGTCTCACCAGAAGGCCCACCTAGTACAAGTCTTTGAAAACTCAAGTTTTTGTCTGCCTTCTTAACTATTTCTTTCGTTAGTATCAGCATATCTGGAATTCCACATATTATTTGTTCAGTGCTCATTTCATCCTTTTATAAAACGGTCTGTCTTGCCAAAGATAAGCCTATTTTTCCTCCTTCCTGAAGAGAAAAGAAAGAATGCCTGACAGCTCCTTTCTTTCTCTTTCCTCTGTTCACTATGCAGCAAATAATCAATCTTGGCTAAATGACATTTTAGAGAAATTGCAGTTGTAAATGTGTCAGTACTTAAGAAAAGTGTAAAATGCCCCTTGCATTTGCATAGGTGGGAAATCAGAATTTACCTGAAACATACATGTGATTCAGGAAAGCATAAAAGTAAAATTGATGTTGTAACAAGAAAACTGCAAGGCAGCTTTTTGAAGGAATTGCGTGATTTACCTGAAGAAAATTGCATGAATGGTCACCACTGTGAAGACTTAAATGGGTGGCTCCCAAATAAGTCCTTGAGAAGAGTGAGGGTGCCTAATTTTGGGTGGTGTTGAGTGCCCTTGGCATCAGACCCCTTCTTGCAAAAGGGTCTCCTTGTGCTTTCTTTAACTGCTGCTATGAGATCAGATGTAGTGTACCAAATGTAACTGCTCTTTTGTAGGGTGGTCTGCAACTATTTTTCTCTTGCTTTCTCCTCTTTTTTTTTTTTTTGTACAATGTATTTACCGTTATTTCAATAATAATGTAATAACATATATCGATCCTTTAAACACATACAGTTTAATGCTTTTCCCAGTGGCATCTCAGCAGGCTTTGCAAACAGTGATCAATCAATAACCTTCACAAAGCCCTCTCCGTCACTCTCTTAGTTACACAGTCAGGGAACTGAAGGATAAGGGGTGTTGAAAGACTTGCCCAAGGTCACACAAGGAGTTGGTAGCTGACTTTTTTTTAATCCCAGACTCCTATTTAAAACTTCAGACCACACGGCCTCATATAAGCATGTTTATATTTTGGGCATGGTATAGGGAACAGTCTTGCCACAGTGACTTTCCGTGTCAGTGACTATTCCTTTATAAATTGTAAGCTTTCCAAAGCCAGATGTCTGGAAAGTAAAAACATGAGGGATACTTCAGGAGTGTGAAAGCTGATGTAGCGAGGATGTAGATTTCTCACCAAGGGAAACCACTGATGTGTTCCAACATCATTTGGTTTGCCACCAAGCAAGTGACGGTGGCGCGGACTTGCAGTCAGTCTGTGCGAGGTATTTGTTAATGTTGCTACAACAGATATTCATTATAAACTACAGTTACCCACAGTTTACTCTGTTTATACAACCATTTAGTGGTTATTTATTAAAAATAAAATTTATGTATGGTTATTGGAGGTATATTTTGGCAGGGAAGTGACCTTGGCAGAAATATGTCTGAATCAACATTCAGCCAGCAGTGACTCTTTATGTTGTCATATAAAACCTTGTTAAATAATATTTTGTTTCTATCTTCAATTGCTGTTATATAAGGCCAGTAATGAAAATCTCCCAAAGGATTGGTAAATGGAGTGAGTTTTTCTGTACATTTTCTCCATAAAATAAAGAACTAAGCCAATGAGTGTCAACATTATTGCCTAGTTGAAGTGCTTGCTGTAAACTTCGATAGTAAATTGTTTACTTGTAGATTTTTGCAGGTATAAAAACTCTCTACATTTAAATACAATTTGAATGGCTTTTTGAGAGCTAAGGATAATTCATATTCAGAAAGCACTTAACTTTCATTTCAGTGGGACTACTCACATGCTTAAAGTTAAGTGGTTGGCTGAATTGTTTAATGTTCAGAAAAGACACTAAAAAATAAAACCAGGGAGAAACCTGGGATTCAGACAGGGAAGCAGTGTCAAAACTGATTGTACTTGGGATATTTTAAAAAGACACCTTAATGTCAATATGCAATGTCATTGCCTTTTGCGTTCACTTGATGTTGTTTCAATATAGCTGCAATCTCAGTCTTTTTCCTCAGTTTTTGTGATTTTTTTTTTTTGTTTGTTTGTTTTTAGCCTTTAAAATAAAACCTTTGCATGAAAACCACTGGACTGAAAGCTGCAATCTAAAACTAAGAACGAACAGATTTCTGCATAGTAGAGTGTATTTAAATATATTGTTATAATTTAATGTGAGGAAAAAGTGGTTTCTATTTTGGCAGTAGAACAGATGATATTGGTAGAAACTATCCTTCTTCTCCTGAGTGAGAATAAAGTATAACTTGTTTTGAAGGAGTTTTTGTGAGTAGAAAGCAATGCCTTTGGATTAGCAGCAAAATGGTTGTTAGTATTTATCACATAAGGAAGAGGAGGCATTGGTGGTGTGAATGTGGGGGAAGGTTGGTAATTGTGAAGTCAGTCCATCTCCATAGATGTTATCAATATGATCAGAGGGGTGCGTATGTGCTTCTAGAGACAAAGGCGTATGTTACATTGACAGAAAGAAATGGCTCATCAGTTTGTGGACTGCTAAAAGTAGGAGTGGTGGAGAGAATGACCTGTTCTTTGTGGATGTCGACTGTGATCGGGGGGAAGGACAGCAGAGGTGCAGCCATGTAGCTGCACTGGCTGTCTGCAAGGGCTCTCTAAGTAGCATCTAGGTATGCCACTCACAAACCGAAGTGCCTGGACAGCTGATAAGATGAAGACCAGACAAGAAGGTGTTTCTACCACTGCTAGCTACTCTGACAAATGGTGATAAATATGGTCCTCAAACATTATCCTAAACCAGGGGGCATCTCACTCTGGGGCATACCTGAAGCTGTCTGTCTTCAGTGAAGTAAATAGCTGGTCTGTCTCTTGAGTCAGGAAAACCCGCTGTAGAGCCTTGGTTGTCAGGGGAATGTAAAACAAACTAACCGTTGGCTTCCAGAACAAAAGGAGTGTAGTCCCCAGCTGTCAGGGAAAAACAAATAAATAAAGAAAAACCTCAGGCCCTTGCTTTGGGGTAAAAACAAACAAAGGAGCCCTCTCTACTCTGGGCTGGCTGTGGTAGTCACCTTTTGAAAAAGTTAGACTTCACCCGCAGTTACCACGTGGCAATAGCTGTTTTCCCCATGCTTACAGGAATATCTCAGACTGTCAGGTGGGAACCGTGGCTACGTGATGACTTCTGAATTGTGACCAGCACTGGTATGTGTGTCTCAGCCCAGCAGTAGCTGTGGCCCTTGCTGACTGTTTGATATTAAGAGGCCAGGGCAGATGTACATATAGTTCCTCCCCCTCCCACCCCCACCCCACACCCCACACCCCACCCCCCCCCACCCCCCCCCCAAAAAAAAAGGCGGGGGGGGCATGGGGCATGAAAGTCTGTTCTAATTATGTTTCTTCTGAGAGAGACTATGGCTGCTTTTTGCAGGGCTCTGTGTATCTTTTAGACCTGTAGACCTCACCTACCTAAGTGGACTAATAACACTAGTATTTCCATGATTAACATGTGCTATCTCCTTTCTTTGTCTAAGCTGAGATACTGTCTTTCTGACTGCAGAACTGGGCTCATCTGGCAAACAGAGCAGCTTGTGTAGTCCTAACAGAATGTATGGCTTCAGGAATGAATTCTGCATCCTAGCTCCTGGCCCATCAGCACTCCCTGCACCATCCTGACTTTGCGAGTGCTTGCTCAGGGGCTCTCCCACAAGCCTGGTGATGTGGGCAGCGTGTATGGAGGGTCTTGCTACCTAGTCTCAAACTGTTGTAGCACCTGGCTGTGTGTTTGTTCTGAAAGCTGGCACTGTGAAGCATGGTATTTAACCCTCCCACAGTAGCAGCACGTCTACTCCTACCCTATCTTTTCGCAGTAGAGAAGCATCTTTGTCCCTGAGAGCGACTGTGTGGGAGGCGTTGAGAGGTTCAGTGTGTGTGAGAAGGACTCCAGATCACTTCTGTTGCTCTCCCTTTCACAGCATTTTTGCTAGAATCCATAGTGCTTGCAGTCCCTAATGCTCTGTAAGAACCTCTTGGGAAAACCTAGGGGCATTGCAACACAAAGGAATAATCAGTACAGGTAAAGGATATAATGCAGTGAGGAGAAAGGATTTACTTTGGTAACTTTGAGAGCTGGACTTGAAGCCTTTCAAAAAAACCTCTTACAAAATTGCTCTTACTTCTGTGTTTGTAGCTGTTTTTGTGATGGGTTTTTCTCTCTGTATATCATCATCATATAATGTTGTACAATATGTTTCTTAGATTTAAGGAGAGACTTACGTGCTGCACTATGGATAGAATAGTGAAGTGGCCTTTATCCACAGACCATCATGAGCCATCAAGTAAGTGTTGCTCCTTGTAGGAAAACAAGGCAGCATGCAATTCGGAGTTTGAGTCTGTAGCCACACTTCTCATTTGTTTGAGTTTGAGTGAGCCTAAAAGAGTTAATATGGGAGAAGAATAAAACAAAACACTAGAAAAAGACACAACAGAAAAAAAGAGGCCATTTAATGTGGCTACAGACAGTGATCCCACTTCACAAGCATGGCTTTTTTTTTTTTTTTTTTTGGTGTCTGGGTGTTTATCTACCAGAGCCTAAACATGCACTGCTCCTACCCTTTCATAGCTTTTCCTTCTGTACTGTAGAACAACTCAGAAGCTGAGTAAGCTGTATCCTGGAAAAACACATTGCAGGAAATGGTATTTACCCTTTGATCTTTAGATCCTTCCTCTGCTGTGATATACAGTAACTTGTTTTGTCTTTGCTCAGTGAACAGGCTTTCTTCATTTAGATTTATGGCAATGGCTCATTGCTAGTAGAGGAGACTTTAGTACCTTTTATAAAATAAGGGAAGAAGGACCATGTTTTTCACTTATCTTACAACTTTCCGTACTGTCTGGAGATTAAGGAATTTTGAGATACAGATTTCTTTGATTGCGTGCTTCCTGACTTCGAAGTTGCACTCCATGCGCAGCCCAGTTGAACTCAAAAGAAGACTTTGTGGAGTAAACTGGCTAAATCAGAGTACAAGTTTGCAGCACTTATCTCAGAATAGAATATTTATGTAATCAGTTAAATGCTTGGAGTGCAACGTAGTAACCAGTGGGACTGTATATTCACCTCCAGATCCATTCCATAATGAATTGTTTGTGTTGACATACCCAGGGATGCTAGTCAGTATCAGCAAGGGAAGGGGATCAGAATCTGGACTACACATATTACATAATGATAAAGGGGAAAAGCTGGAATCAGTATGGGGAGTTGGTACAAGCCTCTGGCACATGCTTGAAGCCTTTCTGTTTAACTGTGGGAAAGAGAGGACCGCTTTACATTTGTCTATGTACATTTAATTGAATCCTTCTGGGGCACTGGCAGGACAGGATTTGCCGTCTCTACCTTTCCTCTTGTTTCTTTAACTCCACCTGCCTCTGTGTTGGCGGCATGCATTGATTGTTGAGTGATAACCTCAGTCTCCTCCTGGCAGGATGCAAATTCTATCTCAAAATGTCCCCATTTCCTTTGGGAATGTTGGGCCAGTATGCTTAGGTTCTTGATTGTTGGAAGAGGTATTACAGACAGTACAACTGTCTCATTGTAATGTATATCACATAGGTTAGTGTTTGAAAGATGTATATGTGAGTGCTCCCCAGACACTCAAGGAAGAAGGAAACTTGGGAATTGATAGCAGAAGCATAATACACTTTGAGTCCTTTTTCAAACCTTACTAACAACTTCCCTCACAAAATCTCACAGAAAAGTAAAATTCCACGTTGTAAACTTCCTAAATGAGAAATCTAAAGGTTTTTAGAGTGAAGTTTGTGGAAAAGTTCTGTCACTTTAATCCATATACAGTTATAAGGCTTTATATTAATTATATGTAAAGACTCTTTTATGCACTTTTAGCATGGTACCCTTTTTAGAATACAAAGAATATAATAATGAAGGTAAGACTGACAAGATGTAGAGGAAAACCACAGAGGCAGCTTTTCTACCCAAACTGACTCACTTATAAAAGCTGTAGGCAAGCATATATTTGAGAATTTCCTACTGGCTTACTATTTTTTAATGCCACTGCAAGTCTTTTAAATAAAATTTTAATATTTGGCTTATTTTAAAATACAACAGATAAAATTTTATTTCTGATCTGGAATTATATCTGTATGTAAATGCAACTTTTGTGCAGTAAGGAACAAGTAACAAATCAGTGAAAATCTATCTCTTTCCATATTTTTCTGTGTTTCGGTTGCTTTATTTGCTAGCCCTGATGATCTTTAATCTCCAAGATCTATAATCATGCAACTGCTTCCTTTTTTAATAACACTTACACTTGAATTTTTCTAAGGATAAAAAGGCCTTTTTATACAGTGTATGCTTTTGTGAAGAATTAATGACTTGATAAACATTAGGCTGTCACTGTTTATGCAAATGCAGTCTGCTCCCTGAAAATAAAGCCAGGTTGCATAGTGCATGCATGATTTAGTGCAAGAAAAAGAAAATATTTCTTTTTGTAGGAAAACAAAGAGTAGGATCCATGGCATAAACACCAGTAATTTCATACATAGAAAAATTATCCCCTCTTGGAGAACTCCCTGCTACCTAATCACAATTCTTTCTCTTGGTAAGGAATGACCAAGAACCAAGTCCAAGCAGTTGTGTGCAGTTTTCTGTAGCTCTTCATGGGTCTCTTAATAGACATGATTTGCTAATTGATTAAAAATACTGAAATGATAGTAAAGACTGAAAGAAATGGTAATGCTTTGGTTACTAAAGCTACTTTTGTCTTCCAAGACTGTGCCTGATAGTCACCATTTGCTTTGTGCAGAGAGCTCTAAAAGTCAAGAGGGAAGAGTTTTAGGTATGAGGTAGTAAAGTACTTAACATGCAGTGCTTTTATTGATTGCATTTGGAATAGCAGATAATAGAACATTTTCTTCCTTAGAGTTCGAGTGATTCTGAAATCTGTGTTTTCAGAAACCTCTTTAAGAGGAGTCGTGCTAGAAACAAGTTGTAATGATGACAGCTGAGGATTGCAAATGTATTCCTAATCTTAAGGTTATGTTTGTGAAAGCCCTTACCAGGCCCCCAGTTTTTGGTCTAAGTGTTGTTTATCTGGGCTACTAATTGGGGAAATAGTTTGCAGTGTTTGCAAATTACTGCCTGTCACCAAGATCCAAATGTTGCCATTTTAGCTCTGAATGTTTAACTTTTGGGTAACATATGTGTACATTTTAACCTTTTGCAGGCAAAAGTTAACATATATCTAAATAAAGGCTGGTTCCAGGCTGCTCAAGGTTGTTTAGGATGTATTGCCCCGAGAACAGAATTTTGCCTGAGGGTCCAAATCTGTCAGTTTTGCCTGTCTCTGTGAAACCAGGGAAAAGCTGCTGGCTGGGAGGCAGGTGAAGCAATGGGAATGTAGGGTCAGGCGCCTTTGGCATCCCTCAGCCCAGGTCACTGCTGCAAAATCTCCCAGGGCAGCAGCAGCAGGATGAAGGTGGGAGCAGGAATACGGCAATACCATCAGCAGCATCTTTGCTGCTTATCACACAGCTGGGGAACTTGCTCAATCTCAACACCCCAGAGCAACCAGGAAAGATGATGCCACAGGGATATTTTCCGTTGTTCTTGTGACTTTGCCACCCCGAGGAAGCCACTGTCTGCTTTGCGGCTAGAGCTGGCTATAGCCAGTGTTAGGAGATGCTGTCATCTCAGTCTGGGATTTGGAGTTTTTATAGAGCTACAATTGTAGTTATGCTAGTTTTACAATAGTAATTATAATAAACTAAATTACTAAATGATTCCAGCATCAATTGTTGTAGTAATTAATAGGTCTAACTGGAGTGGATAATTCTGTTGTAGGTTATAGAAATGGAGTATGCTGGCCTGCAGTCTTATTCAGTTAAAACTATTTTGATTTTGACGTAGAACAGGTTGTCAGGAGTTGACACTGAATTGTAACACAAAGCCCAAGCCGACTGAAAGATTGCTGATGACTCCAGTGGTCAGTGGATCCTGCTGAAGAGATCCACGTCTACTTCTACTGAAGCCAATGGCAGAATTCCCATTGCACAGGAGAAAGCCAGAGACGGCATCCAGCAGAAATAATGTGTGAGCAATAGACACATTCATTTACGGTTGCATTTTTTGTATTTGACTATGTGTCTTTGGACAATACCAGTTGTTGTTGCCTTCTTGTTCGCTTCTGCTTTGAAAATAAACAACATAAAAACCAGCTCGAGGTATCAAATATACGTGGAAATGATGTTCCAGAGAAAGCAGCTTGAAGTCTTGATTACAGAGAAGGTCAAGCAGCAGTGCGGTTGAAAAGAAAAATCAGGCTTGTGATTTTGAGAGGGGATTGGTGCCAGGGCATGTGATTTTTATTTTTTTTTTTTTTGTAGTTGTGGTTGTCAATGTTGTTGATAACTGGCATAGATCTCCTATGTTTGTTTACAAAAGCTTTTATGTCAGAGTGCAGGATCAAGCTCCATACAATGGAATGTTACACTTTTGACTCATTTGAATACTAATAAATATCTTCATAGGTAGGAATTGATGGGGGGGAAGATACAGGTTTATATATGGCCATGGCCATGATGATTTAAAAGCTCACAGAGCAGAACAGTTTGCAGTAACTAGTTATAGAGGGAAATCGTGGAGTCTTTTCTGCTTGCTGTATTGAATTACCTGTAGTGTTTTGTAGTGTAGGCCCCTGCTCAGGTCTCCTTACCCAGAATAATATTTTACTGAAATTAAATAATCTGTAGTTGATGTATGTCTAACAATAAGTAATTACCAATGGCTTGAAGTATTTGCTGAGGTATAGCTGTGAAATGTCAACAAGATGTTATAAGCATGCTTGCCAGAAATTACGCATGGGGAGTGTCTAAATCCTTACTTCAAAGGCAGGATCTAATTTAAAAAACAAGCACGAACAAAAAAGCCCTACCTCTCATGTCTTAACTTTTACTTTTGTTTTCTCTGTGCTTTTTACAGTTTCTCACGTACGCTTCATGAAGAATATTAGGTGGGGGCTATGCATCTATTGTATCAAAGCTGGACACCTAAAATGCTTCCTACTGATTCATGTTTCATAAACTCAGCATATTTATGGCTGAAATCCACCACTTTTTTTTGCTGAGGTGCCAGAAACCATCCAGTCACAGCAGGATTGAGTTTAGCACTGGCTAATTTTCCTGGCTTCCTGGCTACTCGCTAATTTACCCTGGGTATGAACTCTGTGCTAAAGCCCATACTGACATATTTCTGCATCTCTGCTTGATCATGCTGGATCAAACCAGTGCTATGATAGCCTGCCCTACAATGATACCATTGTAAGGACATACACGTAAGAGCAGCTATAGAGTTTCACATGAAAGGTTCATCTTGCCTAGTTATTGTCTGCAGCAATGACCAGAAGTGGATGCCTAAAGAATTTTCAAATAGGGCAAATACGTAGGAATACTTCATCCAGACGCTCTTGATAGCTTTTGGATAGTTTTCAGCTCAGAGACTTTCAAAGCAGAGATGGCTTCTATTATTTAGTAACCTTTGGGGCTTCTGTTTCATTATCTTGTGCAGTGTCCCCTTAAACTTAGCTGAACTTTGGTACCTGTAACATCCTTTGTCAGGAATTCACCTGTACCATAGTTTAAGTAGAAATTGTGTGACACATCTGTAACCTCTTTGCCTTTGTTTAGAACCTACCACTTCTTAGCTTCATTTAACATCCCTTAATTCTTGTACTATGTGAGCTTTTTCCACTGCTATTGTACCCTTTTTGAGTGTGTGCATGCATGCATGTGTAAAATACCACATGGATATTTAAGATGTGGTTGCATCAAGTTGTACTGTAGCACATAGGCATTCTTTTTCCTGTACTCTGTTCCTGTCTAATAACACCTAACATTCAATTTGTTGCAATTTGCTGGATAAGGAAATCAAAGGGATGCAGTTAGAGCTCTTCCACTGCAGACTGCAGCGTTTGGGGAGCAATACCATCCTTGGTTCATGCAAATTTGCTGAAGTACTAGCAGCAGTCAAGTCACGCTGGTATTGTAGCCATAATTGCAGACTGCGGAGTTGCTTTAGCTGGAGACTTTCTGGTACTCTACTGATTCATTTACTACTAACTCTGACATCCCTGTGCCAGCCTGTACTCCATAGTGTAGATGTACTCTAATCGTATCCTAGTCACAGTACTGAGCAGAAACTGAATAGGGTCTAGTGCTTTTTTTTCTTTATTGTCTTTGTCATTGGCAGGAAACTTCGTTCCTGATTTGACACAGAACACTCAGCAACTTATAATAAAGCTACTGTGTAGAACAGGTCCCACATACATGTGCAACGTGCGGAAGCCATCACACTTGACTATTAGGGACATTTTAGGCCCTCATGACTCTAACATGTGACTAACATTTCTTTAAATGGAACAAATATCTCTGGGTATGAAGTTAATCTATGCCTAATATTACTTCATACATTTTTTGGATGCTCACCTATGATTTATTTGCATATTAATTATAGTTCTCATCAATTAATTATGTTCAAATGCATTCTATAAATTCAGAAACGTGTGCTGGGTTTTATCTTCCTGTTCAAGTACATCCTATGGGCAAATGGCAGCACTGGAAAGCAATGAAATTAAACGAAACACAAATGCAACTTAATTTGCCTAGATGTTATTTAGTTTCTTGGTAGATGGTGGCCAGAATCTTTTCACTTTTCTGTTTAAGAGGGAAATTATGGTTAACATTTTAAATGATAATATGAAAAATGAAAGACTTATAATTGCTGAGTGAAAACATCTGATGTTCTGCCTGGAATGATGTAATGTGAGAAAGGACAGCTTGTGGCTAAGCACAGTTCAAATAAGCTTGAGCAAATCGGTATTTTTTTTTCATGTCTGAAAGTGAGGGAGACTGTTATTCTGGTTGTAAATCATGGGAGAAAGCCAAGAAACCTATTGCTGGTGTCAGAACCAATTGTGTGTGTTATTGTGGACACTCTATTCGCCAAATAAATACATTTATGTATATAATGGAGAATATGTTTGCGAGTCTCAGCATCAGGAGAGCTATGTCAAGAATTCCTCAGCACGACTTTGTTTTCTTCAGTGCTTTTGTGTTGCTGTTTGACAATTTCTCGCTAGTCTGGCTCCACTTTATTTTTTACACACCTACCATTTTGAATCTAGCTGTAATCAACGCGAAAAGTATCCAATAATCAATAACCAAATAGCAATTCTGTGCTTCTGATGAAAGTTACTGTGATTAAAATGTCCCCAGGCCAGTTTCTTTTTTGCATTCACAGGGTTTAATCCTGACTAATTACCTCAAATATGTTGAGGTATCAGAGTGCAGAATTTGACCCCTGGACATTGTTTTGATTACTGTTTTTCTAATGGTTGTTGGTTTGAATGGCAATGGAGATGGGATCAGAAGGGCAGATTCCACCTGCACACGTGAAGCTGCACTGCAGTCCTGCAGAGTAATCACTTTTATAATTTTGCAAATCCGATAAAAAGAAGAGATGGGTTGAGTCCCATGTCAGTCTTGCTTTTTTTGTTTTTAGTTCCAGAATGAATGTGTAAATGCAGAATTAAGGAAAGCAGAAGAATGCTCCCTGTATGTTGCAATTACTAGTTCATAGCAGGTTAAACATTGGATATATAGAAATATATAAAAAACAGGTAGTATCCAAGGATTTCTGGAAACCGTTTGTTTGAATTTCTCACTCCAGAAATATTTCCTATCAGCAGTTCAGCCAGGGAAATTCTGATTATGGTTGTGATGCTCCTAAACCTCCAAGAGTATTTCCGTATGCTGATTAGCTCCAAAATTACTGATCTGATGGGATGGTCTGGATTGTCTTTCTGCTACTGGATGCCATTTGTATAATCTTGCCTGATGAGCTGCTGCATGTTGTGCTGCAAGCGCTACAGCGAATACTGGGATGCAAAATGTAGTGAAATGCAAGATATTTTTGCAGTGTTTACATAACACTGTGTGCCCTTCCCAAAGCTCAGCTGGCTGCATGGGCTTGAGCTGGGAACTCCATGAGAAAGCAAGCTATGGGGGAAATAAAAATCAACAAAAGTTATATATTGAGGGAAGAACAGTGAATAACTGATTTATCTGGTATATTCTGGTCTTGAGCATTATGACATCTGAAGGTGTTTGTTTCTACGTTACCAGAAACACAAAGGTCAGCATGAGTACACATCAACTTGAATGTGTAGTGAGTGGCATAACGTGAGCTAAGCACTTTTATACACAAATTGCTAAGGATGAGCTCACTTTTTCGTGCTGTTTTCCAGGTGCATTTCAGGTGGGCAGGATGTCTCCTTGGGTGGCTGTGAGATTGTGGTTGAGATTTGTATCTTCATTTTATTTCCTTTAGGCTTGGGAAGGGCATGGGGCAGCAATAAATTGGCCACAGATACTTAGGGACCGATTAGAGAACCATTTTTCTAGTGCTAGCAGTGCGAAATGACTATTTAAACATTCATAGGACTGCTTCATAGGAGACACTGGAGCATTAACCTGAAAGATGTAGATTCAAATCTATTCAGGCAGTGGAGGTTGTTCCACGGATGGGTTCAAGACTGACTAATGTGCAACTCCATGAAAAAGATGGGAGAGTAATAATATCACTGGCAATATGGCCACATTTTTCCAAAAACTTGCTGAAAAATAAATTCACAAAAATCTGTCCCAATATGTATCTGATGTCTCTGTGACTAACTTCTATCTGAATTGAGTACTGAATTTAGTTTGCAACACTTAAATACCCTATTAAGTAAATATATAAAAATCAAATCTTAAAAAAAATACATAAATCTTTAGTCAGATTCCTACCAGCCCCCTCTCCTTCCTTTGCTGTGTGTTTTGGTTGAACTGTGACAAAGGGAGTCTCTGTTTGAAAGGTGGATATCTATAAAGGAACACAATAAGTATTAGCTTCCCTTTCTACTTTGTTTTTGAGAGCTAGAAGGAATTGCCTTCCCAACTGCAGCAGATAAACACGGTAGAGATGGCTATTCCTCAGGGATTCAATGTAATGCAGAATGTACGCAAACAGGTATTGCATAATATACTGTTGTGGATGGGCTGGTTTTGCAGTTGGGGATTTTATGTCTTGCTAAATGATGGGAGATGCCAGCAGTGCTCAGAGACTGCTGTGGTATTCATACAAGGTGCTTTTCCAAATTGGCTGCTTCACTAGACTGGCAGACAGAAGACTAACAAAGATTTTTTAAATATAGAGAGAGCTTCTATAATTGAAACTTCTCCCCTGTCCACATGCAGCCACTATATCATAGTAGCCTCTATGTAGGTCATTAAAAAAAGAAGTTGTATATACAAATGACGTTTAATAAAACCTTTGTTGGCTCAGAGACATGGTGCCAAAACAGTTGCTGCAGATGTATTAGGTGACTGAAGCTGTAGTTAATTTACAGTATTATGTCCCTCTATTTCTCTGTGTGGCCTTGGAAAAAAGCCCACTCCATTTAAAGGGGAGCCCTTGCTTATTTCTTCACTTATTTTGTTTCTACATATTCACTCAGATCTGTTATGAGAGGGAAAAATTGAAAGTAACATAGACATTTAACAAGATGAAATATAACATGGAATTTACTGATTAGGCCCCTGTAATTACAGTTTATGCAGGAAGAAGCACTCCTAGGAGATTCCTGGAGATAAGCAGCAGGAATTATGGTGCCTTTCTACTGCACTGCAGAAATGTGGCTTTTTCCAGATGTTTCTAGGTTTCAGATAAAGAATCTGGAGGTGGCTTGTGCCGCCTGCACTGCCTGCTGCAGGGCAGCTTCAAGGGGCACCTATCATCTAGCCTGTTTGTTAGCAATTATTTCCATTGCTGCAATTCCCATAGCTCCCCCCTTAGGCAGGGGGCCTGTTCTTAGGGTAGGTAGCAGGCATCAGTTTGAGATTTACCAAGGGACTATTTGGTGCCAGACTTACATAGAGTTGGTCTTGGGTTTTACCACTTTGACAGAAGAATGACTCAGGTCAATTTAAAACAAGCAGGTGAATCAATGCACATGTGCTGACCAGCTAATATACTGCTTTCATATAAAATTACTGCACTTCGATTGTCCATTTCTCTTTGTAAACATGCATGACTGGTGAAAACTCTATTAAATAAAAGTAAAATCATTATTTTATGGCTCATCACTACAGCATTATGTATTGCCTAGCAGCATAAGTAAATCGGATTTAAAATAATTGGATTTAAAATCATAAGGTTTAAAAAGAAAGATGGAAGTCTTTTTACTTGCTTTCTGGTCTTTGAGACTTTATGGTACACTGGGGTCTGGAGATCACTAGTTCTCTGGCCCTGAGAGTTAGACTTTCTCTAAAAGTGTAAGAAATAATAAAAATAAATCAGTTTTGATTTCCATGCAGTCATACTGCTGGAAAACTCAGGCAGTTAAAAATAAATGAATACATAAAATGCACTATGAAACCTGGGGACAGAATTGGGAAGGCTATCTATACTGAATATTTGTTTCGGTATGAAAAGCCCACATCTAGTGTCTGTAGAATGTGGGAATTTCACAGACTTCAATACATTTAAAAGGAAACCAGCTGTATCATCTCAGTAGTCTGTTTCTTCACAGGCATATGTCTGTTAGCATGGATGACACTTGCCCTGTGCAGAAGGCCAGCAGACAGCATATGTACCACTGGCAGCTCTTTTGAAGTCTGAGCTGGTCGTCTGTGGAATTCAAGAGGTAGCTCGTTCTCAGAGTATCCTTTGCACAAGATTACATCTCACCTTCTGTCTCTTCATAGATAGCCCACTGTTTCTGTGGGGAAATAGTAGACTCTTCATCGAGGTACTGGTATCTACATATGCCACCGTTTTTATTTTATTTTTATTAAAAGCAGCCACCTTGAAATAAAATGCCTTATAAACTGACCATGGAAAGAAGGCACTTGCATTCAGAACTTTCTTGAGACAGCAGCCTGCATGTAGCTGCTCAAACTTTAGGCTGTGCATTAATAAAGGTGAAGCTCGAAAAAACCACTCTGGCTAAGTTTACTACCCAAGAAGCATGATCATAGAATCATAGAATAGTTTGGGTTGGACGGGACCTTTAAGGGTCATCTAGTCCAACCCCGCTGCAATGAACCAGGATATATTCAACTAGATCAAGTTCCTCAGAGCCCTGTCCAGCCTGACCTTAAATGTTTCGAGGGATGGGATATCTACCACCCCTCTGGGCTGCCTGTTCCAGTGTTTCACCGCCCTTATTGAAAAAAATGTATTCCTTGTATCTAGTCTAAATCTTCCCTCTTTTAGTTTAAAACCATTACCCCTTGTCCTATTGCAACAAGCCCTGCTAAAAAGTTTGTCCCTATCTTTCTTATAAGTCCCCTTCAAACATTGAAAGGCTGTAGTAAGGTCTCCTTGGAGCCTTGTATTCTCCAGGCTGAGCAACACCAACTCTCTCAGCCTTTCCTCGTAGCAGAGGTGCTCCAGCCCTCTGATCATTTTTTGTGGCCTTCCTCTGGACCCTCTCCAACAGGTCCATGTCTTTCCTGTGCTGAGGACTCCGGAGCTGGATGCAGAACTTCAAGTGGGGTCTCACCAGAGCAGAGGGGCAGAATCACCTCCCTTGACTTGCTGGCCATGCTTCTTTTGGTGCAGGATATGTTTGGCTTACTGGGCTGCAAGTGCGCATTGCCAGCTCATGTCGAGCTTTTCATCCACCAGTACTCTCAAGTCCTTCTCAGGAGGGTGGCTCTCAATCCCTTCATCCCCCAGTCTGTATTGACACTGGGGGTTGCCCTGACCCAGGTGCAGGACCTTGCAATTGTCCTTGTTGAGCTTCATGAGGTTCACACAGGCTCAGTTCTTGAGCTTGTCTGGGTCCCTCTCGTTGGCATCCTGTTCCTCAGGTGTGTCAACTGCACCACTCAGCTTGGTGTCGTCTGCAGGCTTGCTGAGGGTGCACTCAATTCCACTGTCTGTGTCATTCATCAAGATATTGTTGTGGGGGACCATGTCAAAGGCCTTAGAGAAGTCCAGATGGATGACATCCATAGCTCTTCCCTTGTCCACTGATGTAGTCGCTCCATCATCAAAGGCCACTAGGTTGGTCAGGGAGGACTTGCCCTTGGTGAAGCCATGCTGGCTGTCTCGAATCACCTCCCTGTCCTCTGCATAGCTTCTGGGAGGATCTGTTCCATGATCTTCCCAGGCACAGAGGTGAGGCTGACAGGTCAGTAGTTCCCAGGGTCCTCCTTTCTACCCTGTTTAAAAATGGGTGCAATGTTTCCCTTTTTCCAGTCACTGGGGACTTCACGTGACTGCCATGATTTTTCAAATATCATGGAGAGTGGCTTGGCAGCTACATCAGCCGCTTCCTTCAGGACTCTGGGATGCATCTCATCAGGTCCCATGGACTTGTGTATGTTCAGGTTCCTGAGGTGTTCCTCAGAACCTGATCTTCTCTTACAGTGGGAGGGACTCCCTGCCTTCTGGTCCATCCACTTGAGAGGTGTGGGGAGAGAGGTTGCCAGTGAAGACTGAGGCACAAAAGTTGTTGACTACCTCAGCCTTTTCCTCATCTGTTGTTACCGGTTTGCCAGTCTTGCTCATCACGGGGGGTACGCTTTCTTTGACCTTCCTTTTCTGGCTGACATACCTGTAGATGCCCTTCTTATGATTCTTTGCATCCCTTGTCACGTTCAGCTCCAGCTGTGCCTTGGCCTTTGTGACCCCATCCCACAATCGGGCAGTGTCCCTGTACTCTTCCTAGGATACCTGTCCCTGCTTCCATTGCTTGTACATTTCCTTCTTGCCCTTTAGTTTGACCAGCAGGTCTTGACTCAGCCATGCTGGTCTCTTGATGCCTTTTCTGATTTCTTACACCCGGTGATTGAGAAGTCTTGTGCTCTTTGGAAAGCTGCCTTAAAGAGCTGCCAGCTCTGTTCTGCTCCCTTGTCCCTGAGGGCTGTTTCTTGGGGGGTCCTATTGACAAACTCCTTGAAGAGCTGGAATTTTGCTTTCTTAAAATTCAGGGTCCTGACTTTACTCTTTGCCTGACCCATATCCCTCAGTACTGCAAACTCCACCAGTGCATAATCACTGCAGCGCAAGCTGCCTTCAATCTCAACATTGCCGACTAGCTCACTGGCATTGCTGACCAACAGGTCCAGTATCACATCCTCTCTTCTAGGGCTGTCTATTACCTTGCTTAAGAACTTATCCTGCATGTACTCTAGGAGTCTTCTGGATTGCCTACAGCTCACCATGCTACTTTTCCAGCAGAGGTAGGGATGGTTGAAGTCCCTGTACTGGGTTTGCATGGCAAGGTTTTGGTAGTGGGGAGCTACAGGGGTGGCTTCTGTTAGAAGCTTCTCCTATGTCTGATAGAGCCAGTGCCAGCTGGTGCCAAGACCGAGCCAATCGGTGATAGTGATAGCACCTCTGTAGTAACATATTTAAGAAAGGGGGGGTGGCATGGAGAGGGAAATAATCTGTAGGGAACCCTGTCCCTCTAACTTTGGCGTGTCATCCCACAGCTTGTCATGGGCAAGCCTGATATTGTCCCTCTCCCTGTTCAGCCTAATTTAAAGCTCTGACAATGATGTCTCAATCTCACCTGGAGAAAGAGCCTTTAGTATTTTTTTTTCTGTCTTTATTACTAACAATGAAATCTGTTTGTGTGAAATTGGAGGCCAAAATGAAATCAGAGGTGAAATCCTGTGGCTTTGTTTGTGTTAGTTTTTCCATTGGTACATGTGCTGTGAAGTCAACAGGGACTTACACTGTATCAGAGACCTGCCTGCCAGTGGAGCAGGGGCTTCTCTGCACAACCCTTCTCACGGGGAGGAAGAGAAGGAAGAAATGGACAATCCAAAGTCATTGTAGCTTCACATAAGGTTTCAGAAAGTGAAGCAAAGGGGATGGCTGTCTTGATTTTATTTTTTTTTTAAATTTCTTTAATTAAATTGCTGTGAGGTAATCTGTCGTGATAAAACATGTTTTGCTACTTGGTGTGCAAAGGATTCTAAGGACACAAAAGTGGGAAAGGTAAGAGTAATCCCCAATCTTTTTTCTTTATTCTTACTCTCTAATTTTGATCTCTTTCTGAAAAGTTGTGACATCTGAAAGATAAAAAGAGTAATTCTGTTTGGGTGCATTATCTGATTGCTGTTAATCTTTCCCTGGATAATAATTCTCATGAGGGATCCTTTTTTCCCATCATTTTTTTGGAGACTTCTTTCTCAATTTGACAGAGACAGGCAAATCTAGCGCTACATTGGCCGTGTTATGGCTGGCTGCTAAGTGTCTCTCCCCCACCCTCCCTTACCTAGTGGGCATTGTTCTTATTCTTCTATCACAAAGCAGTTACGCTTATGCTGTGGCGCTGCAAGGAAAAGTTCAATTTGTGAACTGATCTTCCTCTGAAGCAAAGAGAAGACAGCTGGGTTTATTTCATTTCGAATGACCTGGCATATTTGGGGCAGTGGGCTTTATATAGCTTTTCACCTGTAAGTGGTGTTTGTTTTGTCGTAGCATGCATGAGCTGGAAGCCTCATCTGAAATCAGTGCTCATGCAGCTGTAATTAGGCCATCCAGCTGTCCTGTGATTTCTTTAAATTTTTTTTTTTCTTCTTCCAGGAAATTGAGAATTTACTCTTGCAATGGCTGGAACTCTCAAACTTGTGTTTTTCACTTTAGTTATCAGTATATTTAGTTATTTAGAAGATCAATGCAGTGTTTTGTTCAAATTTCTGGGTTATTAAAGACAGTCAGCGTATTTAGCTGTGCTAAGCCCTGACGCTTGAGTAGGGAGTGTGTAAATTTGAGTCTAATCTCCTTTCCTCCTGATGTTCTCAGCTTTTCTGACGAGGAAGGAAAGTATCGGCATACAGAGCTTTCATGTTGCTGCTAGTGCCCATTTCTGCCTGGGTGTTACATGTGCAAAGCAGGAATTTAAAAAAAATAATCCGTACTGAGCATCACTAACATGTTCGGCTTCTGTTAAGAATGAGTTTTCAGTTGCCTGGAAGGAAGGATGAATTTAAAAGAGGTTCTAATGGAAGTTCCCAGTAATGTAGTAAATGTTAATATAATCTGTCCATTTTTACAAACATCTTTATACATTCATTTAATTAAGCTAGGTCTATTGCCCTGAATAAAGACAGATTGCACCGATACTGGTGGATCTGGGAATGAGAACCATGGAAAAGGAAGAGAGGCTACTGCGATAGGTGCCTGAGGTGTAACGTGTGAGGAAGCATGTGGCTCTTCTGGCATCAGCCTGTTCTCACCTTCTCATCTGTTTGGAGGGAACTGCATGTGCTAACGGGAGTGGAATCAATAGCAGTTACGTTAATTTGTGCCTTAGTCCAAAAAAGGTAGATTTGTGTCAGCAGTCAGTGAGGGAACCCTGCCTGCAACGGCTGTGCTGTATTGAAAACGGAGAAGGTTTTTCTTTGTGATGTCTCCACTCTTTCAGAATCAGACAATGGAAAGGAAATTTTTGTGGCTGAGAAGAGACCAGCACTCCTTACTTACTGCTTGTTTTAGTTAAACTTTGCTGCATACCCACGCTATGAACTAAACCAGAAGTTTTGAACTTATGGCACTTCTTTTTTTTCCTTTTTTTTTCTTGGGGAATGTAGACGTGGAAAGTTATGTCATTCAGTGCATAGGTACATGGCATCTCAGCTGCAGGGCTGAGTTTCTGTCTGTTTCTTTCTCTTTTTTTTTTCTTTTTTTTTTTTCTTTCCCTTTCTTCTTTTATGCAGTTTTGTTCCAGGTATTTCTCTCCTGATATGTTTGCACAATACTAGGCTGGCATAGCCATAGTCTGGCTCTATTCAGTGTTTTCAAGCACAATAAATTAAGTCATTAAAAAATGCAATTTTTAAACATCTCTTTTTAATGACTCAAACAGCATTCTGTTTAACATCATTGCTGAAATGTAACATCAGTCTACAGCTTTGCATTTTGCAATATACATACAGCAGAACAGAAATCTATTTGCTTTTGTAATGGTTTCTGCTCCTCTTATTTGTTGCCAGAAATAAATTAACAGTCTGCCTTGGTCCATCTGATGCTCACTTTCTGTTTATTGTATGCCATGTATCTGATGGCCTTTTCTCTTAAACTACCAGTCCAAAGTATTCTTCAGTGCTAATCACACATCGATCATGGTTTACTCTTGGCTTTTTGATTAAATTACTGCAGTGAATTCTACTGCTGTGGTTGAGGATTTCATTTGCTGCTCAGTTTAGTAAAGATTAAAGGGAGATGAGGTAACTTACCACAGCTAATTGTATCACTTCATCTCACTATATTTCAAACTTCTTAAAATCATACTTAATGTGATTTACAATCAAAAAACAGTGCCACTCTTTCTTTTTGATTGCTCTCAGAAGTTCATTTAGAACAGGAGAATCTTATTTACCAATTAGAATTAAATTTTGGAAAATTTTTAAGTGATTTTGAGGGAATTCAAAACGTGAATAAAGAACTCTAAGGAAAGAAATCTCTGGAAGCCACATGTATAGTTGAAGGACAAGTTAAGGAATCTTCTGTAAAAATTCAATTAAAATTTAAGTAGGGGAATCCTTCAAAAATATAACTAAAATTTTAAGTGCATTGAAACAGTTTTATGGAAGAAAACCAAAAGAAGTATTTTGCATTTCAAAAGCCAATGAGATGAAATTTCTCTTTATAACAGCCAAGAGAGCTGTAAGATAGGACTTAGAATACCATGCATGCCAAGCTATTAAAATTAAAACCTTGCTGAGCACACATTGATGAAGTCATTTTAATACTCCTACAATAAATGACTGTCTGAATATTACCAGACTACAGGTAAAGAGAATGTGAAGTTAACTCTGAAATATGTGGTCCAGTGAACCAAAATCCTTGGTTTTCCTGTGGATGAAAAGCTATTAGACATGAACACTGCAGTAGCACTGTCTATCCACTAAAATTTGATCTTATTCCTGGAAGGGGAGGCATTGGATTACATCTAAATACCAACAAACCAGCTATTTTGGCACTCTGATTTGATTCCTGGAAGTACAAAGTTTTGGAAGTGATATTTACAGGAATGTCTCTCATACCCATGCTCCCCTTTTCTGGTAGCAGTGCTACAGCAGGTGAAAACTATCTCCTTCTGTGCAGTTCCCAGTAGTGTTAGCTCTGGGGAATGAGGGATGAATCCTTGATCAAACACTTGATTCCAGTGAAATGGGTGGGGATTTGTCTGGGGTTTGGATGTGTCTTTAGCTATTAGTGTCTACACTAACAGCTGTAGTCTCTAGCTACGTACAGTGTCTACAGTTCATCACTCAAACCCTTCATTGATTTCTCTGTTATCCCAGAAATTGAACTGTATTCAAATTCCAAAATGTCATTCTAGGCTTTGGAGATACATCCTGCAAGTCCTCTCCTTGGGTTTGGCTGCAGTGCTGCTGACAGGTGAGCGCACTCCCCAGCTCACTTGCTTTGTAGGCCATGGACAGCCAGCAGCAGCTCTAGGACTTGCCTGTCTGGCTATGGTTTAGTTGCAGGGTAGGCTCAGGTGTGTGCCATCAGCTTGAAGAGCTCCCTGTATGCCTGCCCAGCATGGACAAGCCAAGTCTGGCTCTGGGGGCAAGGGAGCTGGACCTGTTGTGGCTGCTTGTGGTATTTTTCCCCTATTCCTTGATGGACAGTTTCGACTTTGCTTCCTTAGAATTCTGCATCCTGCTGCCAGGTGTCCTGACTGCCCTTTCTGTTTGGGTTGCAAGTTTTCCCTTCTAAAAAGCTATGTCAGACTATTTTTATTTGGAAATTCCTTAGAAGGTAATAGTTTGTCATCTAGGACTTTTGATTTTCTTTGGCAGGCTGCTGTCTAGGATACTAGCAGGCATATATTGTATGACTTTAGATCTTCATCCATTGTGTGTTAATTTGAGAGCTTAAATGAGAAGCTTGTGTAAAGAGCCTCAATGTATTAGGGTATTTCTGTAATGAATGGATAAAAGAATTGCCTCTGAGTCACTCAGTCAGTCTGTGTCACTAGAGAAGATTTTACCGTGACTGGTTAGGGTGACTAGATTGCTGACTTGGGTTTGGTGCATAGCATCTCTCTAAAGACCTTCAGAGGCCATAAAATGTGGAGTTATGGTGAATGTGGGTCATCTACCAGAGCAGACAATAAATTGGAAAGCCTGCCAAAGAGTTGAGAGGGAGTGTGATGTTCGTGCTAGGAAACCTGTTAGGACTAGAAAAAGGGATTTTTCTGCTGGGAAATGCAACATTCTGTCAGGTATTTGAAAGATAAGGATATTTCTAGTGGGTGGGCAGCTAGGACTCAGATGATATCCCATAGGGAGAGGTGTTTTATCTCGAGTTTTCCAGCAACAAAATATAAGCTATTTACTAGCAACAATAACTAAGGAAATGAATAATGTTTAGGCTTATTTTGGTCCTTCAAAAAGCATGTTTGGTGAACTATGCCTGCCAGCGACCGCTTGTTCAGGGAACAGGAATCTGGCTGCACTGCTCCCCTGCTGTGTCTGACACTGTGGCCACGGAAGGGAGATATTTAATTATACATGGGATTTTTTAAAAATCTGGCACTGAATGGCTTTGAAATGTTGCCAAAAATAACATTCCTAAAGAATATTTTTACTGCTTCAGAGAGAATAAGTACCAGAGTGCCAGCAGACACCTTCCTTTTCATTTTCCTGTGACTGACATAAGCTGTTTTAAATGGGTAGAAGGTAGTCAGCAATTGCGGTGTGCTGCATCTAAAAGCTTTTTGATCTGAATAGCATTCTGTTGATAAACAACAAAACATCATCTGTATGTGGAGTTGCCTGTGGCGTTTCAGGTAGCCATAATCTTGCTTCTGTTGGTATCTGTTGTGCATCCCCCAGCTCCTGGCACTTCTCTTCGGGGGTGGTGGTATGGTAGCACTGTGTTAGTGGTTTTTTGTCTTTATAGTGAGTAGCTCTCTAGGTGCAGAGGAGCAGGTGCAAGCAGGCTTTTACAGAGGGGAAGGTCTTGTGTGAGGAAATTTCTTGTATGCTCCCCTGCTCAGTCCCATCATCGCAGTTGGTATGACCTATTCTGTCCTAGAAGCTCTAAACCACAGAAAAATCCTTTCTGTGTTATTCCACTAATGTTGTTTCTGAAGTTGCACCCATCAATTTTATAAATTACAGCTTTAGTTTCATGCTGATGATTATTTTTTGCTTAATAATGTCTTCATTAGAAAAATCCAATGTTGGTTCACATGAAATAATCCTTAGGTTATTCTAATCCAGGAAGAGGTTTCAGTTGAGGAAAAGCATGTTGGGACTGGAGTGCCTATCACAGAGCCAGTGAGGATGGTGTGAGGTACTGCTGATGCATCCTTCCATCCTTATAATTTGTAGAATCCTGAATACACTACTGGAGTGTGATATAGGATACCTGGGCTCAAATTGCTTCTGTGCTTGCTTAAGCATGGGAACGTGAACTTGGATTTTCTGTGGCAACTGTGATCATTCCAACCACTGGCAAATTGCTATTCGGTGAATTTAGTTTTTTAGCTTTTATTAAGAATTCCTTAACTGTTGTCCCCTGCAACCCAACAAACAAAACCCCCCAAATCCCCAACCCAAGTAAGAAAACAATAATTTTGGCTGTAGGGAAAGGGGAAGAGGTTTCTTGACCTGAAATAAATGTTTTCATCTTGCATAACATTTAAGATAAATTCAGTTTGGGGACTGATGTGAAATACTTCTGGTTCTTCATTCGGTGATCCATGACATCAATTATTCGCGCATGGGGTTTTTTTTTTGTGCTGTGTTAGAAAGGCAGGCATTTTATGGGAGGCTTCATGTTAACTTTTGGCCTCTGAGAGCTGTGGGCAAGACTGGAGTCTACCTGATCTCTCTCCCTGGCAGGGGCTGGGAATAACTTATTCACAGTAAGTGTTTCACAGTAAGAAGACGTAGGAGAGAGAAGTGCCTCTCTTTCACATCCTATCTGTGCTCTGTCTGCCTGTCAGGATGCTTTCGTACAGGTTGATTGAGATTTGGATAGGGAAGAGGCTCCTCTTTCTGTTATGTTTGTTCACAGGAGAGCAGAGAACAGCCCTGTACGGAGCTGGCAGTTTAGAAGATGTGAATGGCCTCTAGGATAGTAGCTGTGCATCCATCAAGTTCCCTGGGTAAAAGTAGGAAAGTAGGAGGAAACACTTGAAAAACTTGGCAATCGCAGCAGTCAGAGGGGAGCTGAGCTTTAGTCCTTGAAGAGTATTTAAATTGTTGACAGAAAACCCTTCCCCCACCCCAGTAGCCTTGTATACCTGGAGAAAAAGTTGCTAATGGTTTAATGTGAGTCCAGACTCCCTTTTCTGTCTTTAGAAAGTTGATGTACTATTTCGAAGCTACTAAAAAAAGAGTAAGTAATATTTTCTTTAATGTGTATGTTGGATTAATTATATGACTATTTCAGATTTTTCTTCAGATCTGAATATAACCATTTTCCAGAACTAAGTTTGGTCAGGTGGTACGTCCTATTATGGGTGCAATTTTCCTTGCTGAATCCCACGATGTGACCTTTGTCCTGTTATATGCACAGAGCAGGCAGGACCTCTGCCTTGTTTTTTCTATAAACCTTTCTTGTTCAGCTCCTAGGGCTAGCTAGGAAAGTGCTTGTTAATACAGTCAGCTGATTCCCATGCCTCCTTACCTCAATCCATTTCCAGCAGCTCTGCAGCGAGCAGGGAACTTTAGCTGTGTATAGCTTTCCTGTCAAGGGGCCATGGAGGGGGGATGCCAAAGACATTCTCTCCACTTTCCATGTGAACGCGGGGTCTCTTGCTGAATTCCACAGCAGTCTCATGTGTTACTCTCCGTGAAATTGTTGAATTACAGGTCTGACAAAACAGACTTCCATCTGTGATTCTGTGTTGAGAAGCTGGATGATGTTCTGGGTACTGTAACGTAGGAAAAACGCACACAAAACCACTCACAAGAATAGGCTTACTGGTATTTGTTGACAACATACCAAAGACTGCTTTTTTGGACATTTGACGCTCAACTTTGCCATTCTAGATGCAGCTTTTATGTGATACACAGAAGTCTACTGGAACACAGAGTTGAATGTTCATAATAGTTTTCTCAGTGACCAGCCTTGCTGAATTTTCCATGATACATATAATGGAATTGTATGCAATTCCCACTAATAGTTTTCCAGTTAACTTGTATTTTTCTTGTGTTTATCTGTACATATTTGGAGACAGATATGCATAATTTAAAATTGTTAGCTTAGTAGAGTTTGAAAAAAGGGTTAAACATTTATAAGAGTAATAAGATAACCTAGAGTTATGTTAGAAAGGATTAAAAACTTAAAAGATACTAATCCTTATGACTCAGGGGATAATTGATGGAGTTTAAAAAAGAATTTCCCTGATGGGTAAATTAGTCTATAATTGCCCCCATAGGGACTCCCTCCTTAAACATCTGATGCTAGTGTCAGTCAATACCATGCTTGATGGACCTTCAAACTAATTCAGGATGGCAATTCTCATATCATAGTAACTAACACAATATTGTGGTGTGTACCATGTTCCTTTCTGGCAATGTAAAAAATATTTTACTGTTTAGCAATATCATGTTACAGTAATACATTGTATCATATTATTCTTATGTGATATATCACAGTATGTAATAAATGGTAAATGTAATTGCTGTTACTATGTAACAGCTCTCGGATTTGCACTTTACAAGAAGGGAAGGTCTCTCTTAAACACAGTGGAATCAGGTGACTTATTTTGGGTGAGTACAAGTGATCTGTGGAGACCATTAAAAGACAAACCAAGGATAGCGTTCCTCTTGTTCCCACTCCGACTCATGGATTTTTCATATGAAGCTTCTGTGGGCTTTATGACGGAAGGGCATCAGGCAGAAAAGCAAGATAAATATGTGGGTAGGCAGGGACTGAAAGCCTCACTCATGTCTGAGCATCTTGGATGTGTGGGAGAAGAGGGACTACAGATTAGATGGTGGAGATGGGTTAGATTAGGGACCATAGACTAGATCTGGGCCCCCATGGATTAGATCTGATCTCTTTCAGAAGATTTATGTAACTCCGGAACAGTGAAGGTGGCAGCTGAGTAAAATAGAGAACAAAGACAACAGAAGATGTTTTTTCCTTTGCTTTCAATGATCTAACAAGTCATCTGCTAGAAGCTCCTGATGCTGCTTTTATAGAGGGTTGAGAAATGACTGTCAGTGTGAAAAACTGTGTTACCTTTTGAATGTGTGGTATTCTTAACGAGAGTTAAGGTACTGGATCAGGGCTACTTATAAGCAGTAAATTCTCAGATTTGCTGTGCATTAAAGACAAACTAATGCCACCATTAAAAAAAACAAACCACCCCAGAACATTCCCTGCCAATATAGTACAGATTCAGTTCCCCAGTGAGTGTGCAGAGTCTTCTCCCACAAAGGGAGTTGAGGAATACTGTAACAGCAGAAATGCTTAATCACAAAGTTATTTGTACAGTCATCCCAGGCTGCTGTAAGGCTGGTTGTTGCTTTCTTGCTGGAGTTTTGACTAATTCTCGTGCTACTTGTGTATTGCCCATCCAGGAGCCAGATTCTCTTCATGGTCTGAGAACCTTCTTAAGTGAACCTGCAGTAGGCTGTGAGTTAGCCCCCTGCTTCATAACCTCTGCAGTGTAGAGGCAATAGAGACCCTGCTTTATAACACTTACTCCCTGTTGTAAATGACCTCAGGTTAATACCTTACAACAATTTTTTTTGTTTTGTTTTGATTTAGCTATATCTAATTTTTTAAGGGGTGGAGTTAATTTCCATGTATGTGTGGCAGTCAACTAGAACCATGAACGACTACCTTTTAATTACAGGCCAGATAGTATTTTGGGCAGCTAGACTGAATAATTTCTTGCCCAGATTCAGCAATGATGTCAAAACTGGCAGTAAAAGACTCACCCTAGTAAAAGTCTAGGCTGAGACAAATGAGCACAAACATCGCTGCTATGAATGTTCTGATCTCTCACTGAATAGTTCCCTTCTTTGCTCTGAAGGAGTAATTCAAAAGAGTTTGAATTCGTTCCCCCAAATAAATTAATTATCAAAAGATAAGCACTATACTAAAATTAAAAAATACTTATGGACTAGTCCTAGCCATTGGTTGAACCATGGCAGTGTGTGGTGACAAGACACGCACCTCTGTTGCCCTGTTGAGTGAATACCGGATGGGGCAAATAGGAGAACGTTGCTGCCTTGGAAGACAGAGCCACAGCCAGGTGGTGTGAGAAGTTTGAAGCAAAAAGGAGTCAAATTGGGATGAGGAATAGGCATCTGGGGAGAGGTGAGGAACGTGGCTGATGGGTGAAAGAGCCCTGGAGACAGAGATATCTCAGAATATAAACATAAGTAATTTCAGACGTTTTACTATAACCCTACTTACCACAAAATATGCATGTGCCTGTAAAACCAGTGCCTTTTGTGTCCTCTTATTTTCGGTATTTGTGATTTCTGTTTCATTTCATATTTCCATAGTAATGTTTACTAAGTGAATGCAAAAGCAAAAGGTTCTCTTTTGAGAATTTTCTAGACAAATGATTATCTATTTTTTTCCAATTAACAAATGGCACAACGGATTTGTACATCAGTTTTTTAGATGGAAATATTATGATCTAGCAAACTGTGAAAGTTCTTCTCACAAGTGCATTTTCTCACACATGAATTCATGGAAGTGCAATATGTGTGTCACTGACTTTTTGCTACAGACGAGATATAAAAGCCAGGTTTGATGAAAGGTTTGCAAGGGTTCATGAACTTTGTTTATACTATGAGTTGGCTTGGTCAGCCAACAGCCTGCATGGGGACACGCACCGAGTCAGGTGTTACTGAATGCTGGTTGTACCTGGCTCAGTGCATAAGATCTACTGATTGCCATGGGAAAACACAGTGGTGGTGTCAGGTGAGTTTTGTCTCTGGACATGAATTCTCCTGAATTTAAAATTATGAGCAGGGGAAAAAGAAATGTTGGCGTCACTCAAAATTGTGGGGCCAACAGCTGGAAGATTGTGCAGAGTCAGTTGAAATGAAGAGAATGGGCACATCTACAGCTAGCATGGTACCTTCTGCTTTTGCTGTTTCCTCCGTTTCATTGCTTCCATCAATCCTGTCTAAGGTTTTATGTAAGAAAGTTAAGTTCTTGAAGGTGAGCTTCATAATTAATACACCTAGACTGCCTATCTTTTCTTCATACTAATGAGCATTTGGTGTTAGATGCAGGAAGAACATGAAGCTTCACAGCAAACTTGGTTGCTTTATAACTTCCCTATAAAGCCATAGTCATCTGGTAGCACTGCCACAGGCTGCAGTCTACAACCACCTTGTGTCTCTGCTTTCCCTGTCCTGTGTAAAATTGATGTTGTCCCAGTAAAACTATAAAATCAATGTAACATTTGAAATTTGGGTAATGGTTGTAAAAGATGAGTGTTTTGCTGTTGGAGAGTGTCCTTAAACTATAATCTTGACAATGTGAGGAACAAGCGAAGGTTTTTTCCTCTCTGCCCCCTCTCAAATGCAAGGGTGTCTCTCACAGCCTGTAGGCCTAGTAAATGAGAGCAGGTCTCTTTACATAGCTAATCTTCCCCAGTAAATAATTCAATGCATTAGAATGCAAAAAGGAAATAAACATCTGCTGACAGATAAAAGGAAAGTAACTTTTTTCCTGCAGGGAAAGCAAAGAAACTTTTAACAACTGTCTCTAGGCGAGTTTTCTTGCAACCAAGTGTGGTGTGTTATCCTTCCCCATTCCATATGTTTGGGAAAAAAAGAAAGAAAGGAGCTGGGAAAAAAAAAAAGAAAGGAGCTAAGGATTATTGAGGACTGTGAGTTTTAGCCATTTATCACAGGTGTTTTTGTAATTGTGATTCATGGGGAGCAGTCAGACCGTTCAATGACCATCAGGCTCTGGCTTTGTGGAGTGAGGGGCTTTTGCTAGTGCTCTGGGTTGCAACATAAATCATATTGGTTGACTAAGGCATGTTGTATTTTTCTCCTATTTGTGCTCTGGGCTCACTTTTCTTTTTGCCTGTAGTTGTATCTTCCCAGTTTTGGTTTATAGAGACTTGTATTTTCATGCTGGGCAATTACCAAATGACTGCGCTTCAGAATCCCTAGGGAAGTTTGGTGCAGGTGTGGTGTCCCTGCCTGTGAGGACTAGAGCTCCTGCAGGAGCCATGTGGTGTGGGGGAAAGGATGGTGGGACTTGTGCATTCTGTCTGCCTGGCATGGGATGTATGGATTGTTTTGGTTAAGACTGGAAGAATTGACCTGCATTATATTTGAGATCTGTTGGTTTCTCAGTCTCATCTGCTTCCTGTCAGTCTGACTGGCCATTTAATCTGCAAGATCCACTTCTGAATTTTCCTGGCCTTACTATTCTCTTCAAACTTCTGTTACTATGAAAGAGCACTGGGTTTGGTCTGGTTATCTTGAAATAAAAAGCAAAATTTCACACTGATTCCATTGGTAAAACATGATCAAACTTTAACATTCTAACTTTTAAGTTTTTCATATTTCTTTAAGAAGTAAATATAGGTAGCTATACCGGCATGTTTGTGGCAACAGAAAGTTGAAAATAGGCTCAATTTTTTTAGTGTATCTGGTGGCTTTCACAGCTTGCACTTATATGTTTCCTTAGGCTACAGTCATATTTTTAATAGATATGAAAAGTATATCTGACTTCTACAGTGATTTTGAGCAGATTATTTAGGGCTTGACATGGTAACAGTGATGTCAGGCAGAGCTTTAATCTTATTTCTGATATGAAACTCTCCCAATGGTCTCTGTAGTGAACATTAAGGAAAAGACTGTCTTTTTTTTTTTCCTGCTTCGATGTTGTCTTAAATACTCCACCATGATCATTTGATGACCTTGCCAAGTATTTGAGGAGAATTCCTACTTACAATATTTAATTAGGAAAAAAATAAAAAGCCCCAAGAACAACTTCTATTGTTATGCTTTTAGCATGTGGCTTCTCAAAACATTGCGGCCTTCAGTGTAATTTTCTAGACAGTGTGCTGTTTTCTGTATTCTTTGGACAGAAAGTCTATTTTTTGAGAGATCCCTTTTACTTCTAAGTACCTGTTTAACTCTTCTACCCAACAGTTTTTAATCCTTTTTAAAAAATCTTTTAGTTGCATGTTATTTATTCAGAATCCGATACTGTTTTATGAAGTCATTGGGAGATTTAGAATTTATAACTGGTGCAGGAACATTTGTAAGTTCCTCTGGAGGAATGCAATGTTTAAATGCTGTATTAGAAGCCCAGAATAAATTCATAATCCATGCCACCTGTAGCCTCCAGAATTTTGTCAGCCATTTATCAGTTTACGTTTTCCTTCTGATTTCCTTATAACAACCTTCCCTATTTTTTAGGTCATTTTGAGTTGATGAGTATTTTACAGGATAAGTGCATCTTTGATAGAACAAAGCTATGTTGGATATGTGTAGAAATGTGTTGTAACTCTTCAGCAGTTTACATCTTGAACCAAAGTCTGTGCTTATATTGCTTGTTGAGTAAATCTCACTTTTTCTGTGCCCTCACACTCCCACAACTCTCCACATGCTTGAATGACCCTCTCCACTCAAATATTAATGAAATCCTGTCAATGACTTGAAGCTTCCTTGAAGCTTTCCTTCCATTCTGTACCTAATTACTCTTTCCAGGCTTGCTTTATAACTTTCAGGATTCACCACCCCATTGAAATATTTTTTGAATAATAAAATCATATTTGCTCTATTCTAGTTTGAATTTTCATGCATAAGTTTGATGATAGGTTTTTAAGACAAACTTGTTGCTTGTTCTTTGGCATCTTTCATTTTCTGTACAGTTGCTTATCCACTTTGTAATACAGCATGAATAATTTTAGTACTCAGAGAAAACAGCCTTCCTCACGCCTGTGCAATCCCCTTGTCTGTGGCATTATACAAACATAAGTGAAGGGTGAATTTGGCACCTGATGTGGATGAGTTGCACTTGAACTCACTTTAAATAGCTAGGTGGCAATTTATGCAACATCAAACAAGCTGCACTTTCGATTAAGTAAATCAAAGAGTTTTCTGGTTAGGACAGTCTTGCCTAGAGCCTTATAAAGAAAGATGTGAGGAGGCTCAAGTGTTTGCTTTTAACAGGGTAAGTTTGTATTTTCCAAAGTGGGATACTTTACCAATATAATAAAGGAAACTCAAACACAAGCTGCTAGATCTTGATGAGAATGTAAATTGACTTGTTCTGCTTGGTGGAAAAGCCCCCTGACCCAAAACGTGTCATTCCATCTGTCAGCATGTAGGCACCAGAGGAGAAGAAAAATGAATCCTGTGGCTTTAGAGGAGTTACTTTTGGAATCGTTTACATAGCACCTAATCTGTACCCCGGTTTAAAAGATAAACAATTTTCTACTTTACATCAGAGGTAAATCATTTCTTAAGTCAAAAGTAGGTAAATAAAATAAAATATTGTTAGGGAAAAATTTACCTTAATTCTATTTTTACTCCTATTCTGTTTAATCATCAAAGAAAGGTGGAATAACAAAAAGTTATTACACTTGGATCCGTCGTACACCAGACATATCTTAGCCTATTGTCTTGCTTGTAGGTGTCTTTTGATGGAATTAGTGTGGATCAGCTTTATGCTCGTCTTCCCAACATCTTCCTGATGGTTTTTAGTTTTGATTGTTTACCTGATGCATACTATTTTTTACAGGCATTTTATTTCTTTTTAAATAAAGGCATGGAATAAATCAGATTACAAATCAGAAAAAAACCACATTGCCATTTAGGAAATACCTCAAATATATTCTACTGCACTTAGCAAAACCCTCAAACAAACATGTGAGGAAATATCCCCTCTTTCAGTACATCATGAAGCATTTATTTTTACAGAAATTAGATTATTTTCATATTTCTTCTAAAATTTATGTATACAATTTCTTGCTTTTTTTTTTTTTACAAACTTCCATGAGGGAGAAGTGTGTTCAGTTCTGATGCAGTTTATCAAAACAGCTGAATCTTAATGTGCATGATTTCCTCTACTAATTCGTATTATTACATGAAAAATGTAGGCATCCAAAATGGTTTTACTTCACCGCATTGCACAAACGTTTAGCTTCAAGAGGTTCTTTCCCCTGCAGATTATGTAGTATCATAGGTATTCATGTCAGTTTACAGAACAAACATGGCATGATTCTACCCTTGCAGGCTAATACCCAATATTTACATGAACTGTGGTGGAAGAACGAACATGGGTATAACTGTGTTTTGAGGATAATAGTTCACCAGTTGTGGTTTTGACATTGGCTTCTAGATATTAGGCAAGATCCTCACCTGGTAGAAATCAGCATAGTTTCTTTGGTCTTGGTAGTGCTTTATACATCAAGAATTAGATGTAATGTCAGGTAGACATTTCTGCATGATAATAAAAAAATTATATATGCTTACTGCTGCTTATTTCTTTTTTATTTTTTTTTATGAGGGCTTTCAAAATAATTTGTGATTGCAAGGATATAGTCCAATGATACAGCGTCATGGAGATGACCAAGCACTTTGAGGCAACAAATGCTTTTTTCCTTTTCCACCAGATGAATGGAAACGTTGGATCATTTTCTATAGAAAGCCAACTTGCTGTTAAAATTAATCGTGTACTTAAGCACTCTGCTGAACAAAGGACATACTGTATGAGATCGTTACAGTAGCTATGGCTTCTGACAGAGCTGCCCCCAAGCAAGGAGAGGAAAAAAAATGTGAATTTCCTCTGGGATTGTACAGTTGTATCTGTTAAACAGATAAACATCACTTGATGTAATGGATCATACAAACATAAATTCTGAGCACTGAAAAAAACAAAGATTTTTTTTTTTCAAGGTGGAAAATTAATGAAACAGATGCAGATGGTATTATGTTTAGATTTTATTGTTTAGGGTGAAGTATTTGAATGAACATAGAAAGCTGAAGTGCATTAAATGTCTCTTTCAAGGCCCAAATGGATATTTTTTCCAAAGGGATAATGTAACAAATTAGTCAATATCACATTGTAGAAAGAAATTAAAAGTTCATCAAACATCTGCTGAAAACATTAGGTCTGGTCAAAATGAAGCTTACAAGTCCTAAAATATTTCCTTGGTATCTTTTGGAGGTAGAGTCTTATGCTTGAAAAAGCTACCGATCTGTTAGGTAAAAAACGATTCCACTCTGTACTGAGCACATGATTGCTGATGTTTCACGTATTTCGCTATACTACTTAAAGCAAGAAAATCATATAGATTTATTTTTTTTTGCATAGCATCTATAAAGTTTACATTGTATTTTTTTAGTAATGTTGGAAAGAGTATTGTATTGGAATAGATTGTTTCAGTTGGAAGGGACCTACAATGATCGTCTAGTCCAGCTGCCTGACCAATTCAGGGCTGACCAAAAGTTGAAGAACATTATTAAGTCCAAATGCCTCTTAAACACTGACAGGCTTGGGATGTTGACCACCTCTCTAGGAAGCCTGTTCCAGTGATGTTATATCCATTGTATTAGGAACTCAAAACCAGGTATACTGCCATAGAAAATTGAATGTAAAATATTTTTCTTCATTAGTCCCATTTTTGACATAAAAATAACTTTTAAAAAGTGGAAACTTAATAAAACAGAAAAGGCCAAGATAGGTTTATATAAAACATGGCATTTCTTACATTTTTAGCACATAAATATTCGTTTGCTTTTTCATACAAAGTAAATTTTACAACAAATAAATAGTTGTAATAAAATGGCAGTTTGCTCTGAGTGCATAAATCCTAACATTATTCTTGAATTGATAACTGCTTTTTATTTTCTCTGATTACTGAGCATGCAGTACTCTACAGCCATAAGGGTAGTGATGCAGAAGAAATTTTGTTTCAACCACAAAACAAAAATCTACATCAATGTAGTTGACAGACCATCTGGGCTATTCAGGTGTTAACCAGAGATGATTCAGGTGTATCAAGAGCTTAGATGTCACTCAAGGAGTATCTGCATTAACCTCAAACCCAATCTTCAAAGGAATTTAAGTAGGATAGATGGAGATGGAGGGTGTATAAAATATAGGAAGCTATGTATGGGAGATGCGGTGAATTCCAGTAGCTTGTGTCTCTGGCTTTTGCATCTGAGAGATGCGCGTAGGTATTTGAGATGATGAATATTGTAGCAATTGGGAAGAACTCTTATTATTAACTAAAGGCTAATATTGCCTTAATCTGTGTCTTTTAAACTTGTAATCTTTTACTTCTGTTTGTTATACAGTACTTCAATCTCAATAGAAAAGCTTTTCCTTTAAGTGTTGGGTGCTTGAGGGAGTGGGTCAGAACTAACAGGTTGAGAATAAACGTCCTCCATTGAGGCAGCAGTAAATTGGAGATTTTTCTAAATACATCCAATGGTGCAGATTCTTCAGGAATCTAGAGACTGGGCAATACTTCCTGTTGATCTACAGGAGATCATCGTGGGAGGCAATAGCATCAGATGATCAGCTTGTGGGCAGCCATTCCCCCGGGTAGGAGCAACTGAGTATTATCCCCCTTTAAAGAAACAGGTAGAAGAGACAGCCCGCAGTTCCAGACAAACTCCGAAGTATCACAAGTGTTTCTACAAATTAGTAGGAGGTGTCTGAGCTGTAGCTCCTAGTTCATCTCCCATATGGAGCAGGTTCTGTATTCCACTATAAAATGGTGATTTAAAGTAAACTGAGGTAGGTGTTCTCAATTAGCAGCTTACTGATGACTTTATTTCTCAGGAGAGAAATTAATGGAATGTAGCAGCATCTCTTGCTGATTAAAAATCCTGTTTAACCCATGAAACATGGGTCTATATTCACATAGAAGGAATTCAAGTTTGAGTTATACTTTATTTAAGTTTCTATACCTGAGATGGAGCGAGCTGTGGAAATGTCATGCCTATCCCAGATCTTCTCCTCTACATGGGAAAGGAACCATATCATATTCTGTATCTTAACAAAGAATGCATCAACCAGAAATAGGTTTTAACTGCACACGTGAATGTCTCAATTTTAAGGGCATCCTCATCAATTTTTAAGGGGTGGGTGGAATCTTTAGGCAGAGAAACCTGTGAGTTAGTGATTGACAAGGTCACGCAAGCTAAACGTTTTATGTCCAAGTTTCAACTTCAGCTGTATTGTTTTGTTGCCAGCGAGATTTCATTTTTCGAAGTAACACCTTTTAAAGACTTCTGAGCTAAAGGGACAAAAGCAATTTTAAACCAACCCATTTGTAAAAACATTCAACAGCCACAATGCAGGCTGAATTCTAGAGTTTCGGCTGGCATATTTGGAAGGTTTGTAATCGTATTTTACTTGATAGAAAAGGACTGGATTGTAAGAGAAGGACACAGTAGATCCCACCTATTTTTTGGGTCCAGATTTGGGGCTGAGTTAAATAATGATTGGCTTGTCTGTAAAAGAGTTTGTGCCACTTTGAAATGAAGAAGTGCTAAGTGGCTACAATACGCTTGTGTTTTTTTCGTGTGTGTTTTTTTTTTCTTTTCTTTGCTGTCTCTGGTCCTACCAGAAATAGAAGTGTTATTTTTCCTTGCAGGAAAACTTTTTCCACAAATTTTCCAGCCATTTGTGTTAGAGGTGAATAATTTGAAAGTAAATTTTTGAGTACTATGTTTACAACTCTGAGGGGAATTAGACATTAAATTGCTGTTAGGAATCTGGACCTTACAGCTTAATCTTGTCATCTTTTTACAGTGGAACTCCTGCTTAAAACAAAGTGTATATTTTATATGGTCATTTGGAAGAAGAGTTCGGGCTTGAATTGATCATGTTACAAGCCTAGAAGTATGTTAGTGCAGCAGAGTGTCTAATTAATAGATCCTGGAGGTTATCTTAGCATGTGTTATTTTAGCTTACACTAAGCTATGTACTCAAATGGTCAGTTTGCAACCTGGACAGAGCTTTTTTTCTGGCCTGCCTGCAGCTATCTAGAACTCTGGAAAATATTACCCTGCAAGACCTGCAGGTCAAGTCTTTAGATGTGTTTCAGAGTAACACTTCAATTTGGTGGCTTTGTTTAAAAGCTTCATTGCTTTGACAACTTTGACATACTTTGACAGCTGACTAGTGGCTTCCAATACAGTCAGTCATGTAGTCGTTCCTTAGGCCTTTCCCACCTCAGGATCACAGTTTTACCATTGCCTGGCATTCAGATATTATGAAAACAGAGTTCAAGTGGGGAATTTTAACTCCTCCCGTGGTTTTAGAGGTTGTTCTAAGTTGGAAAATGTGTAGCACTGTAACCTCAGTGTTCACGTCCTATGAGCTATGCAGAAAGGAGATGCTATTGGAGTTGGGTAAATTTTATTGTTGTCTATAAAGGGTTCTAAACAAAATTTTTATTCCAGGCTTTTTAAAACAGTTGTAGAAGGTTCACTCTATTAGCTGTTATACCTCTTTCAAAGCCTTAAAGCATATCATTTTATTCCAAGGAATAATGTACCCATTCATTAACATCCCATCACAAAAGAAGTAAAAGGCTTACCAGACATCTGTGGAAAATATAGACGAGGGGACTGAGATGGTCAGCTGTAATATTTCTGCAGTGCTCCTCTGACGCACCAAGCTTGCAGAATTTTTCTGAAGTACAACCACTGCTTTCCTGAACAACTGTTTCTAATGCCTGATTACATTTAAGTGTGTATATGTGAATGTCTGAACATGCATGGAAAATTTTATACCCACGTATCGCTAAGACCCTTTTCCTCCAATGAATTAACTTCAGAATTTGCCTGGATAGCTGCACAGATGATTTTCAGAGAATTTTGATTTAAAATGTTAGACTAAGCTAGGAATTTGAAAGCAATCTCTGCAGTAGCAATGCTTCCCGTATTTCATGCTTACTTTTACTTTTTTTATCACTTCTGCAGGAGGTCTGTTCTATTCACTGAAGCATGTTGAGCATGCTAAAAGTTGACCTCAGAAATAAACACATTGCTGAATAAAGAAGATGACCTGAACTGCAGCCAAAATTTTGTAATTTGCAAATTCACCCTTTACCTGTGGTACTGATTTGCTGAATGATAGAACTAAAAATATCTTTCTCAGATTTCTGAAGGGAATATCAAGTCTTTCATCTGTTATTATGTAACTGCTTCAAGAATAAGTACAACTTTCTGCAAGTTGATGACCATTCAGCAGGTAACATGAATTGGTAGAGTGACTTTAATCTCTACTGGGTGCGTAAGTTTTCCACACCAGTACCACAGTAATATGATAATGGGCACCCAAATGGCACTATTAACTGGGCACTAAAAAGAAAAAGAAATTCTGAAATGGTGTGACCCGTTCTTTATATGTTTTTAGGCAGCTTGTGATGACTGTGCACCTTCTGCGGACAAGTAGCAATTCCTGTCGTAGGAGTTTGGACTTTAAACCTATTCTTAAAAGGACAAAAAAGAAAACATGACTTCCACCCAAACCGTAGTTATTCACTGTCTATCACAGCAGATTTATTAGTATGTTTTGTCTGCTTATTAGTCTGCTTTGGAGTGTGCTGTTCAGGTGATTATTTTATGTATTTTTTTTGCCTCATTAAATAATTATTTGAACAAATACGTAAGGTTTGGTATGTAACTCCTGAACCCCTGTTACAAAGTTTAGATAACTTTTAACTCTAAATATCCATTTCAGTTATCAACACCTTGTATGCAGTTTGTCAGTTCATATTATTGATCAACGAAATTTACATATGTCATTAGTTTAAAAAAAACCTCTCAACAACTAGTCTGTAGGGTTCTCCCAAGAACATTAAAGCAAATGCAATGCATCTGAGAGTGCATTTTGAAGTGGTAAAATCTAATTTTGTTAATCGCAATGAGTACATATCCTGATATTTTTTTACTCCTCTTACATATGGTATTTATTTATAAAGTGTGAAATAAAGGTTTAAATTATGCACGTGTATTTCCACCTTCATGGAATAAGGATAAATGTAGCTATTCCTCCATGTGTGCAGACACCTCTATTAAATAGGAGTTTTCTTCCTCGTGCTTTGAAATGATCTTAAATTATTTCTGACATGTGTTGGGAATTCATTTCTGAAAGATGGAGCAAAACCAAGTCTTCTGACTTGGTGACCTGGCAACCCTCTGAGCATGACAATGGAAAGACCCTATCCTAGACTCCCTAAAAGCAGCAGTCTCGGTTGCTTGAAGTTGTTTTCTGTGTGAGTAGTGAGACTAAAGATGACTCATGACCTTCCATAAAGACCAGAAAACAGACTGTGGTTGGCAATATCAAAGTCAAACTGGTTTGAACTGAAGTTCAGAAGATAAGATAGAACCATATCCGCATTTTCTGATCTACGTAGAAGCAGAAGAAGCTGAAAACTTTTCCTTCTACTGTTGCCTATGTAGGAAGGCAGTATTTCATAGAATCATAGAATTGTTAGGGTTGGAAGGGACCTTAAAGATCATCTAGTTCCAACCCCCCTGCCATGGGCAGGGACATCTCCCTCTAGATCAGGTTGCTCAGAGCCCCATCCAGCCTGGCCTTAAAAACTTCCAGGGGTGGGGCTTCCACCACCTCTCCTCTGGGTAACCTGTTCCAGTGTCTCACAACCCTCATGGTGAAGAACTTTTTCCTAACGTCCAGTCTGAATCGTCCCATCTCTAGTTTTAATCCATTCCCTCTAGTCCTACCATACCCGACATCCTAAAAAGTTCCTCACCAGCTTTCTTGTAGGCCCCCTTAAGATACTGGTAGGCCACTATAAGGTCTCCTTGGAGCCTTCTTTTCTCCAGACTGAACAACGCCAACTCTCTCTGTCCTCATAGGAGAGGTGCTCCAGCCCTCTGATCATCCTTGTGGCCCTTCTCTGGACGCATTCCAGCACATCCATTTCCTGGGGTGCAAACTCTCAGTAAAGAGGTTTTCTTTTCCTTTGTCACAAATAGCAAGAAAGAAAGGGCTAAATATCTTTCTAACCCCTGCATATAGCTGTTGATTTCAAGATTTATTTTACCTGGTTATTGTAGATTATGGTGAGTTCTGTTCATGTTGGGTATCTTTCTAGAGCTGTCCTTGCAATATTAGGTCTTGTTTGGTCTAGAATCCTTGCTAACAAAGGAAGAATGTAACAAATACTTGACATTTTTGTCTCTACTGTTTACTAGATTCACTTTCCCCTTGAGTCTTCAGACACCTCTATGTCTGGCTCTGCTAAAAATGCAGTGTTTATAGTATGGCTGCATTTGATTCAGCTGCGATTCTCATATTTTTGTAGCTTCTGTTTCACAAATAAGATGACGTTGGTAGATCATATGCACTTTTCAAGTAATAACGTTACTCTGTGCAATCCAGCAAGTCTGGCCAAGTGTATTTCCTTTGTGAGATTGCAGACTACTTCATGCACAGGCATTGCTTCCTCATTCATATTGCTTTTATTCCCTTCTTTGTCTTTCCTATTTTTTTTTTTTTTACTACTTTGTGAACTGTATCTAGTTTCTTAATTCCTGATAATCACCACTGCTACTTCATATATGTACTGTCCATAGTTTCTGGTGCGGACAAAACTAAATCTCAAATGCTTCAGATATTGCTACCTTCTGTAATGACTTTGAGTAGTAGCCTTCTCTTTACTGCCCTGGATGCATGGGCCAAAAGCTGTCAGTTGTGAAAAAAGATGCTTTTATTTTCTGGGATCAAAGTATTCCATCATTATCAAATTGAGAAGCAAAAATGTTTGATCAACAAAATTTTCATAATTTTTCAGTTCTGAATGTGATTTCTGACAAAAATATTTGACTTCTGTTTTTTTCATAATCACAGACATTTTTGCTCATGTTTATTGCATTAAGTGGGGTGTTTGGGGAGAGGAACAATGCCATACTCTCATTGTTCTGGGTGAATTTCTAATATGTCATACTTTCGGTTTTGAGAAAATAATTTTTACTTTGCACGTTTTTCTCTGGAAGCCTATTGTTTGCTCTACATATGAAAGTCTTGTAATGTATTATTGTTGCATACGAGTTAACAAAGAAATTATTTGATCAATATTGAAAAACGTGAATCAAATTTCACAGTTTACACAAGAGCTTAGGAGGTGTATAATCCAATGTTTAAGAACTAGCTGAAGATTTGAGATACCCTGGATCAATTTCCTACTCCAGTGTGGATTTCCTGTTTGGATGAGGGCTTCTTGTGCTTCATTTCCTTAGTTGCAGTGTGTTTACAGTTACACAGGGTACTTTGATTAATGTTTGCCAGGTGCTATAATACTGCTGTGGTGGGAGCCATCTAAATATTAACAATATCCAACAGAGTAGCAGTGTTTTATTTGAGAAGTATAGAGGCTGTTTTGCAGAAATTTCCAATGAATCTCAGTGAACATGAGTGTAGAACAATATGCCTTCAGAAGAAGCATCTTCACACCTGCTAAAATCATGCCCTCAAAAATGAGATTTCATCATATTTAAAGGGATAATGGTTACTGTGCTTATTTATGCAATAACTTTTTTTTTCACTCATATTTCTGCTTCTCTCGTATCTCCTGTCCATTGGGTAGTCTGACATTAGATCAAGTCCCCAGCTGTATGAAGGGTCTGGTGGTCTTTGCCTCAGATAAGTGATGAAAGTCAAAGTCATTCACTTGTTCCTGGCTCAGAATTCTGCATCTGTAGATACCAGTAGAGACGAGGAGACCCTTTTTTCAACATAGAACATGACATTGCTCTAGAAGACAGGTTTGTTCAGGTATGTTGTAGAAATTATCAGTCTGCATGCCGAAGTAGAAGAATGGGATTTTTCAATGCAAAGACTAACTTCTGGACCAGAACGTCATTAAAACTGTTGGCATCTGATGATGGAGAGTGTGTGTGTGTTTAAAAATAAATAAATAATAATAAAAAATTGATAGCTCTGGCAATACCTGGGCTTCAATAATTAGCTTAGAAAATATTCCTGGGAATACTGGCTGTACCAGATACTTGCTAGTTTAAGCTGGAATTGTTACAGTGTTCTTGAAAATTGAGGGGAAAAAAATCTTTCTTCTTAACACACCCTTGGATATATTTAACAGGTTCTACTGTTGCGAGTTGCTTCTAAAAGGCCAAATGACATGCCCAGGTATTTCCTTAACAACTTTTTCAGTTTCCTGAGTCTGGCATTTCACAGTAGCATTTCTACAAGCATTTAATTGGTCTCTCTTGTATATCTGGCAGTTCTCTCCATCAGTTCAAACTTCCTGTTTGCATTACCTCCCACTCTCAGTAACAGGAGATGTGTACCTGCATATACATTTTTTTTGGAACTCCATTCCTGAAAGTTAAATTTCTTGTGAAACTACAGAGCCAGTCAGGCCATTTTTACATTGTGGTGCTAGCTACTCTTGTGCTCTTCGGCTTTGAAAATTTCATGTTTCAGCAAAATAACTTGGTAGGATTGTCAAGCATTTTGACAGTGCTTATATTCAACTGTGGAAGAAATCTCACACTGGGAACATGGCTTCATGTCTGCGTGGGGACCTGGACCCATCAGCACCTGTATGTACCTATGGGAAAACTTGTAAACGTCAGCATCATTCTTCGTGGGCTCAGTGTTAAATTCTGCAGGAGCAATGCCCAAAGCTGCAATTTTGAACATGACCTCCCCTGAAAATGCTTCTCAGATTTGTTCTTAATTAATATATCTTCAAAGTCTGAGTTTATCACTTTCTCAGTAAGCTAGTTTTGCTTATGAATCTGCCACTTAGCTAAGTAACATTAAACGCCACTGTCAAAAGCTGACTGATCGCCGCTTTCCATGAACTTGGATGCAGGCCACCCAGTGGGTAATAGATTTACATTTGGTGCAGTTTTCCATGCTGCTCTATTTCTGGTTCCTTGATGGTAATTTCTTGCTTTCTCATCTACTTCTGTAGTTCTGTGCAGAGCTAGTGGAGCCACATAGGTTAAATCCTCATTAGCTTCTCCTCCCCTATATTCCTCTTTATAAACTTTTTCTTTGTACTCTGCATCCGTAGAAGTTTAATCTTTCTCCTTTTTACTTTATACTGTCTTTATTCTGTGATTTAGCCACAGTATTTTGTGCAAAGTCATACAACAGGAAATAAATATGCTGCCAAGTAAAATGCAATCAGCTTCATGGATGGCCCAGAGAACATGGGGATTGGGGTCCTCAGTATCTGCCTTTTTGCAACAGTAACAGTCATCAGGGATCCTGCAGCTTCAGGCTTCTCTGGGGATGGTCTATGAAGTTTGCATCTCAGAGGCTTTTTCCAAGGGTCCTACCTTTTTTGTTACAGCTTTTTCTGAAACAATAAATGCCTCTATAGTAAAAAGGAGGATGAGTCCCCTTTACCTCTCATGGAGCTGTTTATAGAGGAGCAACTCTGTTGGTGAAAAGCTCCATCAGAATGGTGGGAGCAGTTAGAGATTGCTCTTTCTCATGTTAGAAATCAGTTTCACTGGCTACGTTAATGTCCAGCTGAAAATCTCCTACTCCTAGCAAGAGTAGGAGATTTTCAAAGGTCCTGTCTCGTGTAGCTTATAAACAAGCTGGATACCACGTGGGTGTTGCTTTAAAAATCTTCTGCAAAGACTTCAAATGAAAACTTAGATCCTTCACCCTGATTTCCAAGGGCCATGTACTTTATTAGAAGGCCCAGAGGAGGCTGCTGTCACCAGAGGCAGTAAATTTACCAACTTTATTCAGACTTTTGCAGGAACAAAAAAGCATGAGAAAGCTCTAAATTCATGAATTTAGAGGACTCACTGTACTGAGGGTGGAAGCGATCACAGCAAACTACATCTGAATGCAGTATTCTGTTTCTACTCCTTTAAATTGGCAAAGATATGCGATATTCACTATTAGGGTAAAATTATGTGAAGCAGCTGCACTGACAGATAAGATTAATTATCCTTTACACTGCTGACATTAACCCTACTTGTCATCAGTGCTATGGGAAGAGTTGCCCCCTCATCAGGTCATTTTGTGAACACGTTTACTAGCAATATGTTATTTTAAATTAACATAAAGCATAATGAGTCAAAATGGAGACTGTTACCTGTGGTTTTCTATCAACACTTTAGGATGATCGTATCTCTCAGATTTTAAAATGCAGAGGGAAAAATGTTAGTCACCATCAGTTAGACTTCAGCTTTCCCACCGACTATATATGCCTTAGATACCCTTGTAAGCGACTTACCACGGTGAACCTGAGACAGTGTCATTAAAAAGATCCCTTAGACCAGAAAGCTAGTCTTGGCTGTAACCACCAGTTCTGTTTCCTATAGAGATGTTGCTCAGATGTGGGCAGGAAGAAATATTGGTGGAATGTAAGCAGTATGATGTCTAGTTTTGTGAAAAGGCTACTCCAGCTTCGTTTTTGCCTCCATTTATCTGTTCCAATAATTAGGATGAGGTAAATATTTACCCCTAGTGTTGGACTGCACTAATAGAAACCATGACCCTGGACTACGCTGACAAGCAGAGCTGGACAGCAGGTCTGCTGTCATGCATTTAGGTGAGACGAGTGTGTCTGTCACCTCCCTGGCTATGCTGCCTGGCTCTGGACCTCTTAGAAAGATGTGTGGGTCAGGGGAGCTCTGCTAGTGGAAGGTGTCAGGCTGACAGCCTGGGAGTGCAGAGGTCCTCAGCCTCTGCCAGCCTGGTGGCATGATATGTTGAGGAATGCTGGCCTAATTCTTCATGTGAATTCTTCGTGTGCTGTGGGGAGAATCTCCAGGGCATGTCTCCAGATACAGGAAGCTGGGAGGACAAGGATGGCTTCCTAGACTCTGTGGAGATCTCTAATGGAGGGCATGGTGTCCATAAGTTTCTAGGGATTGAACCTTTTGTAATTACATTGATACTAAATCCCTTTTGAATTTCCAGTAGGAAGTGGGAAAATGACAGTGTTTGGTATGAGTTTAAGACACAGCTCTGCTTATAAAAATGATGCTAATCTCTTGTTTCTTCTGTCATACTAAGGTAAATTTTAACATGAGTTTGGGCCATTCTTCACTGATAAATGTTCATGTGGGGTGTTACAAAAGCCAAGTGTGTTCATATTTGGGCAATAAAAATTCTCCCTGGAAAGAGAAGAAAATATTAATGTTTGTAGAGAAATAACATTTGCAACTTCTAGCAGGCCGGGGTAGCCCATCCCCTAGTTTGCAACAGTAAGCTAATTAGAATTACGCAAGTCATGAAGAAATATAAAGCGTTAACTTGATTAAATTTGGTATGGAGCTGCCCACCTGTTCTTCTAAATATAAGTGACTCTGCAACATGACCCGTTAGTCGTCAGAGGTGGGTAAGCCAGTGAAAGCTTGCACTGAGCCGTGGCTCCGGCTGGGAGCTCTGTCCGTGAATGAGGGCAAGCCAAGGAAGGAAGAAGCCTGCAAGAATGTCTTGGCACTACTTCCTGGCTCCCATAGTGACCTTAGATACATATCACTTTATGTAATATTTTTTTCAAATGTGTATAGTCAGCTCTAATGGCTCGTTGATCCCAGCTAAGCTCTTTGGCTTGGCTCTGCTCTCAAGTGTTCTTGTTTGCCCAGGTCTAGTAAGTTATGTGGCTTGAAGCTACAGGCCTTTCCTTACTATATGGAAATAAATTCAAAAGCTCTATTGTGATCGCTTGTTGAAACAGCTCTGACTTATTGCACTAAGGTTCCCCGATGCTGACAAGCTGAACAACTTTCACTTGGTGCAAAACCCTGCCAAGCAAACCTGCCTCCAGATCCTATCCACAGCGTGAAGGAGGTGTCTTACAGAAGCTCATTTAAACAACTTCACACCATCCTTCTCAATAGAATTGAGTCTGCATAATCCACATGAATCTCTTGACTTAAACATTGAATCTCAATATATCACTGCTTAGTGGGTGACAGTCACCATCCAAGTACTACTAATTAGGTTTTTATTTAAATGAGTCCAGACACTAAACTTTTGTGAGCATGGCATGCTTGCCAATTGCAACTCTGAGCAAAGCTCTGAAGTGCTCTTGTTAATTCCACACGTTCCTCTTGGGCACATTTTCTGTGTTGCTGTCCTACAGATATCTTCCTGTGTTCTGCTGTTCGTATCCTAAAATACAGGCTTATTATTTATTCTGCCTAACATATACATTTTCGTAGGGCGCCCTGTCTATCAAGTATTAAATATCTGTTTTCGTGAAGTAATGTTATGTTTCCGCTACTGCTGTAACTCTGCCTCACTGCAGTGATCCTACATTGGTTGATCTTAAACCCGTTAGGGTGCACTGGCTAGCAGCTTCCTTTTTGAATAGGCGTTATTTTCTTTCCCAGGGGCACTAATTTGAAGAAGCAGCCCACCTTCTGATAATAATATAGAGCTTGACTGTTACTCACAATTTAATGGTGTGTTGGCATTGAAATTCTGTCTTCACTCCAATTATATACATTTTATTTATGTACATCGTATATTGCGTTTGTTACTGGATTAAAAATTGTATTCCTAATGACTTCCATGGCAATTTTGAAATAGCTGTATATATTGCATAAATAACAAGCTTTGAAGCTGAGTAGTGATTTACATCTTCCCAAGTTGCGTGATTTCTTTGTCGGGCTTATTAAAAACTCTCAAAGGGCACTTTATTTTTACCTCCCTTCCCTTTCCCTGCCGCTGTATCTGTAATTCAGTGCCCTCAGAAGCCACAGGGGAATGGCAGCCCTCCACAAGCAGGCAGGCTGACAACAAGTAGCCCTGGCACAAAGTCCTACCCCAGTGCCTTTGCTACAATTACACCTTAGCTCTGCTTTGCAATATCCTGCGCGTTTGTTCCTGGACCCCTTCTAATCAGGGATTAAGTGCATAAAAATGAGTTGTGCAAGACTCTTCTTTATAGCGATTTTATGCTGTGGGGAATTCCATTAGAGATTAGCTTTTTGGACCATAAAACTTCTTTCAAATCTCTTCTAAAATGCATGTGAATTCTAGTTTCCTGAGGTAAATAAATACAACTTTCCAATCCTGTTCCATCAATCTGCCAAAATCAGGTCCATAAGGGCAGCCAAAATCTATTATTGGTTTACACTGGTGCAAATCTTCTGACGTTAAAGGTTGAATCTGTGTAACTGAGAGTGGAATTTGGCTTGTGGCCTTTGAATTTTATATGGCATGGGTGAAAGCTTACGGTTCAGGCTAAGCTCTTGTGACCAGATACAATAAGAGGGGGCTGGTGGGAACAAGTAATGAAGAAAAGATACTTTTTTAAAAAAAAAAGTCTGAATACATGCATATGGGCATATGAGCGTGTGTAAATGCTCTAATTGCTTATTTCTCCTTTGTATATCAATAAACATACATAAATACATTTATATTAGGTAAAACTTGCAAATATAAATTTATTTTGAGTTATCACTTCCTTTCAGAAGAGTAGTGTTTTTTGCATGTCTTTAATTACATGTGCATGAAAGCCAGTCTGTTAATATTTTTCTCTATGGAGAATGTTTGGGTGTCAACTTTCCCAGTTTGTGCAGCACGTAACACCCATCTGGTAGTGGTCAGAACTGAGGTTCCATTATAAGAGTGAATTGTGAGAAGTAACTGTTGCTTTTTTCTCTCTTGCTGGCTTTTGTTTATACGTCCCTTTTTTTTTTTTGCCCTTTTTACTATGATACCTTTGGATGCTGTGATCAGAATCTTTTCAGCTGAATGCTGCTGTATTCCACCAGGAAAATCCAGTTGCTTTTTTTGTATGTTAGGTAGCTTTAGTCAACGTTTGAAGCCATGAATTTGAAAAATTCAATTTAAGCAAAAATTATAATGATGGTTTCTTAGAAAAACAAATTATTTTGGCTATGGAAAGGACACCAGTGTATATAAAAACTTCAAAATAATAATACTGCCTCATTCCAAAGAAAATAGAGATTAATAGGAATGGCCACTTTAGCGTAATGATAATTCGTAGAACAACAAATTCAGTTCCCACTTACATTTTTTAACTCTGTAGTGACTCCATTGAAGCAAAAGGAATTACTCAAGATTTATATGCTGACAGTCTCTTCACTATTGCCTTTCTTTACACACGTTTGGTGGTGATTTCTTCACAAAGGTCAGTGACTTTAAGCCCAATGTCTATGGGAAGAGAAGGCTCTTCTAAACTTTGAGAATATGGAAGAGGGCATCCAGGGTCAAACTGGTTATCTGTGGTTTTTAAGCACTGCTTGTCAGAGCACTGAAGTTTTATTATAGGCGAGGGAGTGATACCTAATATATTATAGCAACTGGAGTAGGTTCTTGGCCCACTGCGGAGTAAGCGCTGCATTGCGCATGTGTAAGTTGCTTGAAATCTATGGAGTCTTTCACAAGTGCAACTGAAAAGAATTTCTCTTACTCTCTCTGTCCAGCATGAAAGTTTAGAGTCTGAGTCTCAAGGTGTTAAAAATATGAATTGTGATTTCACATAATGTTTAGATGTGCGTTAATCTCAATGGATCAACTCACTAACACTTTTGGTTTGGCCTTGAAATTTTGTTGTCTGGTATTTGTAAACAGTGATTGCTTTCATGAAGGGTTTTTCTAAATCTAGTGCTAGTGCAAAATCTATTTTTAAGTCAGAAATTATTTTTCTTGCAAATGTTATTAGGGTGTTTCTGGATCTGTGGATGTTTGATTCTTAACAAATTTGCTTCAGAGGCTGTTTTACTCTCCTGTGGGAATTCAGAATTTGGGATGATTATTAGATCTCTACTTTCTGACTCTGAAAGCAGGAAGGAAACTGAAAACAGAAGGGTACTTCTTGAGGGAACAGCTGTAGTGGTAGTCCTGTGGGGTTTCCTCTGAAAAACATGGCTGCACGGACTCAAGATGCGTGAACATCTTTCATCTGAGCCTGCCTAACAAATGTGCTGAATAGTGTTGGGAAAGGGCAAAAAGCTGCATAGTTCTGGCAGAAATGAGGAGGGTGGGGAAAAAAGAAAAAAAGACTAGGTCGGGGAACCAAAGCTGGCTTCAGCTCTCCTTTCCACTGGCTGCAGTAAAAAGACTTTTTTTAAGATTCTGTCTCTTGTCCTGGTGTGTTACAGGAGATGTGCAATAATGGTGGCTTTTTCTGTTTGGTGTTGGTTTTTGGTTTTTGTGTTTTGTTTAGTGTTGTTGTGTCGTGTCCCTCCACCCCCCCGAAGTTCTCTGCAAATTTTATGCAATGTTGTCATCTTGTGCTTTGTGAGGAGAAAGTTCATGTTTCAATGGAGACAAAGCTGCTAGGTAGGGAACAGCCTGAGTGCATTAAAAATTAGACTGTTGTGACCTTTATTTATCTTGATAGACATATATAAAAAGGAATGAACCAAGAGTAACTTCTTCATGTATTATCCCTCTCCTCATCTGTGAAGCTAATATCAACACCTAACCATTCTGTAAAGTTACATAGCATAAGGAGATACAAGGGTATGAGGAATGACATGCTTTTGAACAGTAAATGGTAAGTAACGTGATTCTGGCTTATGCTATGGAGAGGGTGACAAAAAATCCCTAAGTGGTGTGAGAAATCCTATCCTGGGGAAAGCCGATGTTGCTGCTGCTCCCAGCTCTAGCCCAGGGAAGGTAGGGAGCTAGCGGAGGAAGGGGGGGGGTGTTGTGTGCAGGCAGGTGCTGGTCCCCAGGCTCTCCTGGGGCTGGTGATACGCAGCAGTAATTTATATCTCTGAGGAATGGGGCTGTTGCTTGTTTGAGAGCTGGTGCTATCGATAATACTCTCATGCTTCTCTAGATAGTAAAATAAAAGATATAGACACACACTTGTACGACAATGTTTACTAGAAAAACTGTACGCCCACCCACCAATTTATGCAGAAAAATTGGTGTTCTGGTAAAACCAATTGTTTCTGGACAGGTGATCAGTATGTAGGTTTAAAAGGCAACAGTGGGCATATGGGAGATCCTTGTTTTGAAATCTACTGGATAATCACCACCCCACATTTATGTGAGAGTTCTGAAACCTGTGTTTATGGAGGAGGTGAAGAACAGCAGAGGTAGTATGAAGTGTTATGATCTTTTGAACTATCTATCTAGTACAGATTTTACATTTTAAATTTTTAAGTGGTGATTTCTTTGGTATCAAGACTGAATTTAAATATAGTGTGCTGTCTACTAAGTCATTTAAGAAAACCAGGAGATGTATGTAATCTAGTTTACGTGGCAGAAAGGGCAAAATAATGCAGCACAACTAATTGTGATGTGAAGATACTGGTGTGTATAACATGATGTGTAGGACAATATGAGAATCATGAGAATGAACTCTTAAGTAGCCTGTGATCTTAATGGAAAAATTGTGAAGCATGCATAACATTGTACTCACAGGTTTCCTTTGTTATTCTTTATATTGTAATGGATGCCTGGTGACCAAGAAAACTTTTTTCTGTGCCCTGTTGGGGATCAGTTCCTAGCAAATAAACGATCCCCTTCATTTTGCTTTTGTGGGGTTATATTCTTGATTATTTTTTTTCCTAGCTTTCTTATCTCTCCGCTCTTTCTTTTTTCTCTACTCTTCAGAACATAAAAGCATGAAGTAGGCAAACAGATTGCACTGAGTAGATGCTAAACTTCTGGAATAACTGTTTACAGGGTTGGGCTCTCTGCTTTCATGTATATGTAGAGTTCGTATTCAGGTATGAAATGCTAAATGACTTTACCTAAGAATCCTACTATTGCTAAAAACAGAAAAGTTTTGTCATCTCTTCTTCGGTTATAAAATTGTCTTATCTCAAGCTTCTTTTCTACTTTCTGGTAAGAAGTTCAGCAAAGTGTTCACCAGAGAATTCAACTGCGGAAACCCAGTCTCCTAAGCTTGTGAACTCAATCACTTGTCTTTTAGAAAAGGATTATGACAAGTGATAAGTTAAACTCCATGTCACTGCTTGCAACATTTGAATTGCTGTAAGCAAGGCATCCAGCAGAGCTGCTGAATAGCATGGTGTAAGACTTGGCACTGTCAGTTTCTGCAGGTTTTGCCAGGCTCTTTTGTGGCTTTTCTTCATATCATATTAATTTTGTCTTCTGTAACTTTGTTAGAAACAAATAGAAAGTTGAAAGAATAGTGCACAAAGTTGTTTTAGCTGCCTTTGGGTTACTGAACCTCTAAACAACCAAAAGACCACCTTTAATGTAACAATCACAAAGATTAAAATCTAGTTGTATGTCTTCTTTGTTTTAGATTTAGGGATGAGGAAAGGAAGGAGAGGGACAGACAGATATCTAAGCTCTTACTGACGACCATCTACTCTACGTTTATTAATTACTTTAATTTAAAAGGAGGGTTTTATGACACTATGTTTATGACAAAATGTCTAATATCTGGGTAGGGAAGAATTTGGTGGGACTAGTATTTAATTGAATTCATTATATTGAAGCATCTCCAATATGTACAGAACCATAACTCATGAGGGTAGTTCTGGTGTTTTGTGTGAAGCAGGGTACACAGCGTCACAGGGTAATTTCATACTGTCTGGGAGTGGGAGGCTTTTGCGATTGTGTAGAATGGGGACTCTTGCCTCTAGAAGTGACAGAGATCACTGGGCCTGATGAGGAAAGCTATCATGGAGAAGGAAAAAAATATTCAGTGTGGCAGAGTGACTTGTGGTAGACTTTCCATATTGGAACACCAGGTTATCAAGGAGCAGAGAACACATCTTACGGAGACTCAGAACAAATCACATAAAAAAACTGCTACTAGGTTATCTGAGTTTAAAGTAAACTTTAGTTTACTGTAAATGCCTTTACTCCTCAGACATGGTTGTACTGAACCAGTGGCATTTCAAAGGATATTTTCAACAATTCAGATATTCATGCTTATGACTCTTATGCCAAAATAATGTTAAAAAAATGACTCGGTATTAAACAAACATATTTTAATTTTTCATGAACTATTCAACACAATTGCAATTATGAATACATGAACTTGAACATACCATTCAGTGACAAAGATTATGCTGCTGGCAAGGTAACTTTTCCCTGCAGCTGCAATACAATAAGGGATTTTATCTGTTTGTCACAAAAATTTTGACTGATTTCAGAGGCCCAGTTTTGTGACTGAATTCTGAACGTCTTGGTACTGTGAAGAGTTTAGAGTCTGTAACAGCCCCTATAAAGCCAAACCAAGGGTAATGACGGGAAGCAGCTTTGTAACTACCTGTTCTGCGGGTGAAACAGGGCTGTCTTTTCTATTGTAGGTCAATATCCTGGATGTCCACTTGGCTTAGGGAATCGTTAATAGGCTGCCTCCATCTGTAGGTGGCCAGCGTGAATATTTCTGGACTTGACAGCATCTAAAAACTATTTGGTGACACGTGTGCAGTAAGTTTGGAAACCCCAGGTTTTAATGGACAGGTATCTGTGGTACAGGAGCTGTATTCGCAACTGAGTTTTGGTGCTTTTTTTTGATGCAGGCACAGGGTGAATGAAAATAAGCATCCTGCTGACCTCTGGATGTAATTCTTTGAGTCAGGTCTTAGATGCCTCAATGAGGGAGTAGAGTTGGCTCCCCCTGCTTTGTACCCATTGTGAATCTCTATCTCTAAGGCCCCAGTTAAGTATATGTCACATGATACTTACCTAAGATAGGGATTCTCTTTCCCCGATGGAATATTCCAGCAAGGGAACTGTATGGATTCAGAAGGTCGAATGCTTAAAGCAAATACCAGAACTTTTGGCAGCTTCTTTTTTTTTTTTCTTAAGGCAGATGATTTTGTTTCCTTCCTGGTAGGTTATGGTTGTCTGGCTCTGCCCTTCTCTGGCAACAACAGTATCATGAAGTAGACATTCCTATGTAGTTAGATACAGTGCCCATCAATAACAGAAAATCAAAGACAGTAGCACCAGTAATTAAAGTACTTTCTGTTTGTCAGTCTGCTAGTATTTTTAGGAAGCTGACGGAATTTGGCTTGTCATCTAATACGTTGATCCTTTGCCAAATGTCAGGTCCCCTGACCAGCCGCCCAAGTCACTTTACCAACTGTCACCCTCCCTTGCAGAAAGTGGAATGCACTGGAGTCGGCAACTTGATGAAGAATTAACAGCTTCTGCCAGCATGCTCTAATTAAACAGCTATATAGACAGCAGCTGTGAAAAATTCATCAATCACAGAATGTTTATTATTGGAATTAAAACACCTCATAACTAATGCATAGATTTGCATTGATTACCATCTCCTAGAAGGCGCAAGTGGTGCCAGCTTACTGTGCCTGGGCATTTTGAACGTTTCTATTGCTTGCCCTGTCACCCATCTGCCTCTGGTTTGTTAACCATAGTTAAAGGGTTGGTCAGCTTCTTTGCGGCAAGTCAGGATCTACGTCTGTAGAACTGTGATGCTGAACACTACAAGGAACTCTAAATTCACTTTGTCATGTGGTCCATGGGGTATTTCTGCATATCAGTCTTCTACGCACATGGACAGGACTCTAGATTTATTCACACTTGAGCAAATCAGAAGTAATGCAGAAAATACTAGTCTAGTTACACTGAAGTGTAACCATGGTTAGCTCATAAACAAGATCACAGTAAGTTGCCCAATTTCATTTTCTCCTAGCATTCCACTGTCTAATTTAACACTAGTTGCAATTGTGTGTATTCTTTTTTTAATAGGAGGTGTCCTCCTCAGGCACTATGTGTTGCAGTCAAGCTACTAGAAAACTCAATATACAAAACATCTTCTAAGCTGTTTGAAGACGGTCATATAAAAATATGTTTGTATGCACTCACATTTGTATATATTCAATGCATCGTATTTCTGTTGATAATAGCCACATCTTTGCCTGGTTTTGAAGCAAACTTGTCTATTTCTGCGAACATTTACAAGGACTTATGCAATATGAGTATGGGTGCAGTTCTGAAGCACTTGATCCATGTGTTTAGGGCCAGTAGAATCATAGAATCATAGAATCATAGGGTTGGTTCTTCCAGTACAAGGCCTGAGGTCCCACTTCAGCCCTCAAAACTTGTGGTGCCCTGTCTAGAACCATTATATAGAATCATAGAATCGTCCAGGTTGGAAGGGACCTTTAAAATGATCATTGAGTCCAACCATTAACCTAACACTGCCAAAACCACCATTAAACCATGTCTCTTAGCACCACGTCTACCCGTCTTTTAAATACCTCCAGGGATGGTGATTTAACCACTTCCCTGGGCAGCCTGTTCCGGTACTTGATAACCCTTTTGAACCTGTGATGAGGTCTCTTGTGGTCTTCAGTGCTCATGAAATGGTACTTAGAATCACATACTCGGCAAGTGGGGAGTAAATGCTTTTCCTCATCTAGGGGAAAAAAAAATGCTTGAAAATATTCAGTGACACTGACAGAGTTTGAAAACTGTATTAGTAGGCAGGCTGAAAAAAAATTAGAAGACTTTTAAATGAGAGAAATTGTAGTGTTTTAATTCGATTAAAGAAAATGCCTGGGATCTAGTCCTGGAATGTTTTGATGACATGATAAGCAGTGGCATTTTGTTTGTGTTAGAATCTCATTCTACCTTGTAGCACAACAGAAATATGGTTATCTCAGAGGAGGCTGACTGCGTGTCTTTATATCATAAAATTAAAAACCAATATAAAATATGGTGCAGGGATCTAAACTTCGGATTCCTGCCAGATACTTCTATTGCAGCCAATACTTCATGGCTGTAATAGAAACTGTTTTATTTTGTATTTTAAATTAACTTTTAGGCCAAACTTGCGTATTACCCACAGTGTGCAGATATACTTGATGAGACATTGTAAGCAATTCTTTGTACTGTAACTTAGGAGATAAGTAACAGTTTTTTAATGAATAACTGGGACTTTCCACATCAAGAGATTAAGACTGTAACTCTCTAGGAAAGAACAGAAAAGAATCTCATTCTGTATCTTAACTAATGATTTACGTGGTGTTAATAAGAGCTGAAGGAATTCAAGAAGTTGAGGAACACTTTCTCTAATGGACATGGTGAACAAAGTTCATTGAGTTAATTGTAACATGTTTTTCTCTTTCTTTTAATAGGCATTTTCCTACGTGTTGAGCACAGCCCAGACCTTTGTGAATAGTCTGTTTACTCAGATGAGGAAAAAAGAACCTTTCCGATGGGTCTTTCAGAGATTCTGCTGTCAGATGCTTTTCTGCTTTCACGCAGGCTTGATCCTGAAGTTACTGTTGACTTCAGTAAAGGTAAGACTTCAGACTTTTTTTGTTTTGTTTCGTTTTTCTCATGAGAACAAATTGGGCATGTCCTTACATTTGCCACAAAGTACTACTGAGACTGGCAGCAGCAAGACTAGGTAGAAAATCAACGCAAACAGTGAATGTTTATTGATACAAGATGTAAATGTTTCAGGTGCTTTGTAACACCTTGTGAACATCGTAGTCATGGCCAAGCTGAATTTCCATTTACATGGATGGATGAGCTGGCAGAATGTAGCCTGGTATTTAAGCGTGTTCACTTTCTAGCCTTGTACCAGGAGAGAATTTGTTAACTCTAGAGCATACGTACTGTATGTTGGTGAGGCAGATCTACTAAGCTGCTACACTTAGGCACTGTACTCAAAACTGGTAATTTATTTCTGACATAATAATGTCCTCCTCAAAAACTGCTCTGTCACTTGTTCATGCATAGCGGAGGGTATCAGTACTGAACCCAGCGTATGTAGGTCTCAAGATACCCAAAAGCTCCGTGTGTTTTGGAGGACGAGAGAGGTTTTAAAAATGTGTCCGCCTTTATTGCACTGAAGTGTTTGACTTTACCGCCATACTTGCAGTATTTCTTCTATTTAAGAAGAGTAAGGAATACTACTAATTCAGCAGTAAAGTCAATTAGCACAGACTGTAAATGTTTATTTGTTTTTTAATAGCAGCAAATGGATTATAAATTACTCCCATGTTCATCTATTGTAAAACCCTGCTGTTAGAGTAATTTGTAATGTAGCTTTTTATTATGATAGCTGTTGGCATTGCAAAGGCAAAGATATGAATTTGGTGTTAATAGTGGAATAACCAGCCACGTAAAGTGTAATAAACCTGCTACATTTTTAAGCAGGACTCGCCATGTAAAAATTATTAAAAATATTACATGTATATCGATGGATACTGAACTAGTTAATGTACTCTGTATTTATTTTCAGAAACCTGCTTTTGTAGGCTTCTCAAATCTGAAATAGCATGTGTTTCATAAATATGGATTCACTACATCTAATCTCCAAGTACATTATGATAATTCTTGGCTTTTGAAAGAAAAGTGTAGAAAATAGTATACTTTAAGTTTTATCTGTTAGACTGGATGCAGCTTCACAGATGCTTATGAAAAATTGCTGGCAAAATTTAATTAAATTTTGAGAAAGTTACAGACTTTTAATAATATTTTTGGTAGGAAGTACTGTTTTTATAGCATTGTAAACGTACCTAAAAGCGTTCCAAAGTCAGTATTTGTCAACATTTGAACTATAGTAATGAAATCTCGTTTAATTTATCCCTACACTTTATGCAGTTCTATGTGGCCATTCTTACTTCAGAGTAAGTGTGTCCTGATTAGCAAGATCTCCTGTCAGTTAAATTATATTTTATGTGTCATTCTTACATAGAAATGAAACATAAGTTTGTACTGAAACAGCACAATCTGTGAAAGAAGGGCTGCTTTATAATCCCGCTTCATGCAGGACACACATTTTTTGCTGAACTGATTCCCATTTGTCTAAATGAGGAAAGCTAAACAGATTCAGGATTAAGACAGACAAATAATAATGAGGGGAATTAGCAAGGTGCAATTTCTACTGTGAGGTGATTTCCTTAGAGAAGTACATTTTAGAGAAAGATTAAGAGAATCGAGAGCAAGTTTGGATTTCTAGAGTGGGAACCTTCAGTAGGTGTGGAAAATAAAGTATTTCAGAAATGACAAAAAGAAAAACAGTATGCAGAAGACCAGGTTGGGAGGATGGTTAAGTGTTATGGGCAGAAAGAAAAGTTACACACCCCTAATTCAGTTTACAGTGGAAAACTGAGAAATTGCCATCTTGCAATTTTGCCTTTAGTTTTAAGTAAGTTTTGCCCTTGGGTATTACGAGAGAGAAATCTCTACTTTTAATTTCTTAATCAATGCTGTCTTGTCTTCTGCGACTACAGTCTTTTCAGTCTTGACTGCTGGTCAAACTTTATTGAGCCACTTAAATTGATTAAGGTTTTTCCAATTTTGCAACATCATCCTTAATGCAATGAATCCAGTGACCTAACCATCTTTTCAGTGTTATTTCTGTCTCAAGAAGAGAAATTTGGAAGACTATCCAGCTGTTGATATACTGGATTATATATTGGCAATATTTTCATGATGAAGCAAGTATGATATGAAAAGCACTGAAATTATTTTTAAGAGGGGGGAGGAATACCTTACATAGACACTCAGATATACCGTTGGAGATACTGAAATATAAAGGCTGAATATGATTTGCTTGCACAGGAAGAACTCAACTTCTGAGAAGGTTTGGCTTTAGTATGAAAATCAGAGCATCAATCACACATTTTTCAGGATATTCTCTGCATAAAGCATGAATTTTCTGAGGATTTCTGAGTAAATTTTTTTTAAGTGTGTTTCTATATAAACAGATGTGATCATTCTTGGACTTTAATCTTGACTTCCATATGCAATTTCTATAACTTTGGGTTCAGAAAAAGTTACCAGTCCAGAAGGCAGTTACTTGCTTGTTGAAGAAATAGAGTCTTGGTGAGAAAGAGTCTCTTTGGTTTATTAGCTATTGCCTGCTTTATGTTTTTCATGAAGATATTTGCAAATGTCTCATTAAAGCAACAGATCCAAAAGAATGGAAAGGTGTCATCTGATCTAACACCCAGTGAAGCCAACTGGACTCTTCACTGACTCGTTAGGAGTTCATTCCAGTTGGAGTAAAATAACCTGTAAAGCTATGGTATGTGCTTTCTTACATTTAGAAGACTAGACGCAGATCTGACAAAGGCAAAGTTGCTTCATATTTGCTTGGATGTTACAAAAAATAAAAATATCCCTGGAGTTTAATCTGCATTCAGTTTCAGTATTGCTGTTGGGCTGGTGAAGGGGATTAGGGGAAAAGGAGAGGAGCAGAACGCTGGGAGGTGAAATTTTATTCTTGTTTATCTCCTTTGCTCCAGCCTTAAGTGAATATCTGAGTCCTTGGGAAAAGGGCTTAATTTCATGAAGTGGGGCACCACTCAGTGATTTTAAAAATTGTCATATGTTACCGAGGAAAGCTTGGTGCAGTATGTACGCATGGGATGGACTATTAATCAACATACCAAACTGGCAAGAGGGGAGATAGAAGCATCCACAAACTTCTAACATCTTGCGATTTCTACCTGTGGTGCCAGTTGCTCTCTGCTTTAGTAGATAAATATAAGACTTGTTCCTCATGTTATTACTCAGTGTTTTCCCACTAACTTAATGGGTTTTTTTCATTTATTTCTCTTTTCCTTGTAACAGAACCTTACACAATTTTATGAGAACTCATCTAGACTAACAGTAGCTTAGCATGGTCAGCTGTTGCTTGAGCTGGCACGCATGGTATTCCTGTACATCTCAGCTGTTGGCTTTGTGACTCTGACCCTGAGATGGGGACAGAGAATGAACCTGCTGATATTGACCAAAATGTTAGTATAGTAGATATAGATGTACTTGCAGAACAGTGGACACATCTCCATCATCCTTTTCCATCCTATATTGAGGTAAACTTTGCATCAGAGAGGTTTTATAGTTCTATATAATACCTATTCTAGATATTATACTCTAATACTAATATTCTATACTATTCTATTTATACTTCTATTTATACTTCTATACGCTTCTATACAGTGATCTGTATGTGAGTCTTTCACACCCCACAATGTAGTGCTCGAAGGGGTTCAAAGGAAATAGTTACAGGACTGGGAAATCTGCAAGAAATAGGAAAATAATTTGAGTGTTGACAGCAAATGCCTAGAATGATTTTTCTTTATGTGATTTGAAATCTGTCCTTCTGCTTTAAAGTTGTGACCAGATGATCACAAAGGTGTTATAACTTCCAGTAATGTGCTCTGAGAAATAATTACACGTGTTCAGTTGATACAGTGTTGTTACTCCGTTGTGTCTATTTGATTGTAAGTGGTGGGATAGGAACAGGTTAATGCTGAAATCATGTGTTTAATGACTTTCTGGGTTTGATTTCAGCAGCTTTTCTTGCTGCCCTCCCAAACGAGCTTTCATAGCATGTGCGGATGATACATGCCTGTCAGCATGCTGTTGCTCTTCACATTGTTATCTTTGCATTTAGGTCCTGTTTGCAATCACTTAGACTTCTTATTAATCAGTGTATTGAAGTCAGTCTCATTTCAATGTCCCAGAGTGTTTATGGTGTTGCTTTCTCTGGGCCCTAAAACAACTCTTGGAGCAATGTTGGTGCTGGCTTTTGCTCTTTCTTGTCTTGCATGGAGCATGCTAGTCTCTCACCTCTGCTCACTGTACGTTGGTATTAGAATGGTGGATAATAATCAACATGTGATACTTCGGGTATAAAAACGTGTATATCCAGATATCTCTGTCCTCCAGCTCTGTGTCAGGTTCTGTTGTCTTTAGCTACATTTCCCTTGAAACAAGTTTATCATCAAAACATATTCAATCTATCATGAATTTTCAAAAGTGTAATTCTAAAGTTTAAGTTTTATGGATTTAAAAGGATGACTTATTTATGATAATATTTGTGATATTATGAATTGGAAACACTCAGTTTTAAATAACAGCATAATGTTATTACACAGTGCATTATTACCTTCATTTAAGCTTAGAAAAACAGATATTTGGCACAGATGGGAAGAATAATCATAAACCTATTGTTATATTAACCTATATTGTTAATATATTTTCAGAGGGGATTTCCCATTCACATGTAGGTGTGGTTGCAGTTTTCCAAGTTTGATAAAGACAGCATTGAGAGCTGAAATATTCCCCTTATAAAGGGGAATATATTAGGGGAAACTTTGTGAGTGCATGCATCTATTTCTTTTTCAGGGAATCTTCTAGTTCAAGTGCTCGTTAATCCATGAAACCACTCACAGGCTTACTTCCTTTGGAAAAAAGGTGGTGCTATTTCTGGTCTCCCTGAGTTTATATCCACTTCTGCAGGGTTTCCGATTTGCTTGTGACTGAAGGCCATGAAGTTCTCACTTTCCCTATGCAGATGGTACATGTGTTTCTTTCCCAGCCCCTCTTGGCTCATACATCACACTCAGAGCCTCAGTGCAGCCTGGCTAAATAGTCGTTCTTTGGCTAGTATTTAAGGTCAGTATTCCCGTGAGTTAAAATGAAGGCATAACACACTGAACAGTACAGCCTGCAATTTCCAGAGTGCTTGTGAATTGGAGACTTTCACCTATGCAAGGTTTTAATTTCTATGTTTTATTTCTATGTTTTCATTTTAAATGAATAAACTTAAATCTATTGCTCAAGAAATAGAGAGCTGAATTAGTGAAGGCCTGCTGAGCAGGTGATGGTTGAACCCCTGGATAGCAAATGAAAGGCAAAGAACTTTCTGCCTTCAGTAGTAAAAAGTTTTATCTCCCATTTGAAAACTCTCTATAGACACATCCATCAAGCAGTCTGACAGGGAAATTAAATTCGGTTACAGCACTGCAAGAAGTCCAGATTATGTTCCTGCTGAGCAGTAACAAATTGTGGTGAGCTTTATAAAAAGTTTCTTTCTGTTTTTCACAAAATAATGCAGTATAGAGCTAATCAGTGGTCACAAGAGACACTGGGAAAACTTCTGGAAAAGCTTGGTATTCCTTAATAAGGAAATGAAATGAAATTATAGATGTGGCTTTCCTTTCCTGCAGAATCACTTGTGTTCTCTGCTCCTTTATAAGCACACCAAACCTGTACAAGGTACAATTTGCTTTGTTTTCTGCAAAATGAAAAAATATAAATGATTTTCCTCACCATGAGGTAATATACTTGTGCCCTGATTGGGGTGGGTCACCATTAATTTCCACTCAACACGGTAAGAGATGCAGCCATTCTGCTGGAGGTCCCGATGGAACCCTAATTTTCCACCTGTGAATTTTACCCCAATAATCAAATAAAGACTCTTTTACAACAACTCACCCCGTGTGCATTTCAACTAGACTGGCATTTCGGTAACCTTTCTTATCTTTTATTTATTTAGAGAGGAGCTCTTATCCCAGCTAGGATCCAAGGCTTTTGAACTCAGTGAAGTTCAGATCTAGAGCCATAACCTATCTTTGCTTTTCTCTCTTATCATTCCACCCTGGCTCTGAATGCCCTCCAACTTGAAGCAGCTTCAGACCCATCTCTAATGGCAATGAGAAGCTATGAATGCTTGAAAACAGGTCCGGAATTGTTCTCAAGTTTGTGAACTTCAGCCAGCCATTCCATTAACGTGACTCAGGTTTTTAACAAAATCTGAAACCGGGAAAGGTTTCTGGTGTCAGGTTTCTTTGCACCCTTCTGAAAACCTTTGTATTCATATGAAAAATTAACATTGTTTATATATTTGCATGTATCTAGGCATGGATGATTAAGTAAAACCTTTAGTATTTGAGAGCCTAGGTGTTTTAACAAAAGAGAATTCCTTCTGTTAATTCTTTATTGTCTCTTCCAGAACAGTTGCATTTAATTGCACGGCTTAGACTATTTTTTACTAGTACTTATGCATTCTTAGACTCAAAAGAAAAATAAAAAAGGGAGAGAAATTCCCTTCCATTTGGTGGTTGTTCTTAGAGCAAGAGGATTAAAAGCCATTGGTCTACAAATATCTTGTTTATATGGAAGTTAAGCTACCTTTTAAAAATAGATACAAATGAATGCAACTGAAAAATAAAGGAGAAAGTTTATTAGACAAGGAAGGCTAATGTTGTTTAATGAAGTGTGGCATTCTGATCTGTTTTAAAAGCCTTGTTCTTTCTCAGTAAGCAATAGGAGTAAAGTGTTTCTCTTACGGGATTCTGCTTTACACATTGCGTGATTGCCTTGAGGGATTCAAAGCCTAAATAAACCTTAACTCACAAAAGATGTAAGTATGAGAAATCTCATCCTTTTTCTGGAACGGCTTAGGGGCTGATTGTTTATTTAACAAGCTGGTGCCCTGATTTTGCCACTGACACACTTTGACAAAAATCCCCTCACAGGCATTTAAAGTTACAAAAAGGAAGAAAATTGGAAAGAAAGATGTGAGTCAATGTGCAAAGCCCACAAAGGTCTGCTGACCTAGGTGTTTCCAATATTTAGTAACTATATTTAAAGTTGCAGAGCTCAAATGATCTCAGAGAGCAGTCAGTAATGGTCTGATGTAATGAAACCAAATGAGATCTTATTATGAGTTGTTGGTTGCTTGAGTTATTATGTACAGGAACTTATTCTGGGGAAGAGGGAAATCATATCTATGGAAAGACCCAGAAGAGTACTTACAAAAATTCTAACAGACTAAAGTCAAATTTAAATAGTGCATAGGCTTTGTGCCAGCTTATAAAAGGTGAATGTGTTTTATCCTTAGATGTCAAGATTGTTGAGTGGCTGAATTTGGGAATTGTCTTTTGTTCTCTTTGCTGAAGCAGCTGGGAGTTGTGGTAGAAGGCAGGTGCAGATGCTGACATAGCGTCCTACAATTAGCGCTTCCCAGTGGAGTGTAAAGTGCCAAACCCAACTATGAGATCTAGTGCAAAAGTTGATGTTTTTTGTAGGAAAAATGCTATTTTGAAATACTGATGCAAAACACTTTTCATTGCTGCAAGATTCCCTTCTCACTAACTAGATTTTTCTGGATGTAAAATTTCATTCCGCTTAAACAACTTTTTTTTAACTAAAAAGCATTGGCTATCCATCAGGGAAGAAGGTTTTTCCTATGTCCAGTCCCTTTTCCTTTTCTTATTTCCACTTTTTTTTATACCAAGATGCAAGAAGAGGGAGGATGGAAGAAACTGAGGAACAGGAAAACCGTTGTGGAAAAAACCCTTTTTATATCTTTCGTAACCAAATAGGGAAGAATGAAAATAGTGTTTTCTCATTAATTTATATTAGTTTTTATTTTTACAGTTGGAAGGGAAGGGCAAAGAGGAAGGTAAAGAGATTTCCTTTCAGGTCATGGATGTTCTCACTTTTGTCATATGAGTTTCTCCGACCGTTTTCTGCAAGACTAAACTATCACATTTCCCCAAATGAGGTTTCCTATACTTGCCTCGTTCCAAGTCACAGCAGGCTCTTCAACAATCACTGTTTCTGTACATTGTGAAACTTCTACTGTAACTATTATATTAAGATTCAAATCAAAATCTTCAATTAAACAAAATTTCAATTTCTTTTTGTGTACCTGTGGGGTTTAACTTTTTTGAAATCACTATTTCAATATGATTTCACTTTGAGACAAATTATTGGAGTTTGTCAGTGACAGGGTTAGTAAACTTCCTAATCAAAAGGGATTTTGAGCACATGATTCTGAAATGTGCAAACAGATTATATTACTTAGTGGAATGCATTTAAGAGGATAGATGTTGTAATTAAATTCTACTTCATGGTGTCCTAATGTTTGTTTAAATTTAAGTAATGGTCTGAAATTGACCCAGACTTGCCTAAAACTCTCTCAATTGCAGGATGGAAATCTGGAAGGCGTAGACATATATGATTTCTCATCTTGTCTAAGTGGGTGAATTCCAACCCTCTGAATAAACTTTTTTTTTCTTATTTTGTTGTTTTCAGTCCCGTGAAAACTTGGCACTAAATGGAAAAGAATAAAAGAACAATGAACCAAAGTTTGATTTGGTTTCATTTTAAATTTTATCTGAAATAATTTGCTCAACCCTTTTGCTCAACTACTACCCCAGTAGTTTTGACTGGAAAATATAATCATTTACATTTCATTTCAAATATTATAATTTTTCCTGGATAATCTCTTCCTCTGAAAAAATTTCCTTCCAGTGTTTTTCTAATTTGCTGAGGGGGTTGGGAGGGAGTCAGGCAGGAGAATAGGGCAGACACCTGTTTTAATGAAAGCTATTCAAACAGTTCTGCTCTGTGTGTAGTCTTTTCTAGATTTTATTTTTTTCACTGAGTAAGGGATTCTCCCTCGTATCTACATGTGTAATTTCATTGTGTTTGACCTATTAACTAATGCATACAGCAAATCTTTAATTTTCAATACTTCGTAGCTAAAGATGAAAATGGGTCTTGTAGAGTAACTGTAAAATGAGCTTTAAATTCTAATTAAAAATCGTCAACACTACATTTCACATTGTGTAGTTATGGGTCTGATATTCTCTGAATTGGTTACGCTAGATTACTTTATAGTACTTTGTGATTGAGAGGGAGCATGAATTTTTTTTGAACGATTTCTTTTGCACAGCAGGGTGACTTAAATTACTGTGACTGACATCCTCCTAATATGCTTAGAAACCTTTGGAACAATTGATCTGAAACTTGAGCATTTTCATTCTGATTGGATCAGAGCACAGGGAAAAAGTCAGATGTGCTGGATATGCAAGCATATTCACATAGCTTCTTCGCTTAATTCCTGATCCAAGGTATGTCTAAGCATGTGTGTAAACTTAGCATATGAACATTGCTGAATCAAGTGGAAAAATTCTGGCCTGGAAGAAACTGTCACACAGCACAGGAAAAAAAATGAATCCAGGACTTTACCCAGTGAGTATTTACAAATTGCTGGTGCTTAGATGTTTGAGAGAAACGTATGTAAAAGAGATGAGAAAAATATTGCTGTGGTTGACGTTCTCCCAGATGAAGCATCTTGCATATATAAAAACCCAGTTAATATCAAAGATGCTTTCCCTGGACTAAAACTAAAACCTAAAGTTTTCCCTGGGCTAAACCCTAAAAAAGGATTTTCCTAGGCAATGGTGCTATTCATCTGCAGTGTGTAATATGTTGTTTACTTGAGCAGGGAGTCTCTTGTATGGAATACTGTTGCCATCCCTCTCCTCAACCCCAGTCGCTAATTCAGCTCCTTTAATACATTTTGTATAAAAAATTGTGCTTATACATCTCTAGGCACCTGTGGATTGTATCTGGCCAATAGAGTAGTGCTAGTACTGTAAAAGAAAAATTGGAAAACAGTAGCCAGTGATCAAAGCATCAATCCAACAAATGAGATAATCATCTTTTTAGATAGTTTTGTCCTTTCTGCTGTTGAGCATGCACCTATGCTGACAGTCAGTGCATCCTTCAGGGTGGCAAATGATGTGTATATGATGAGGAGCTGCAGAACGAACTGCCCAGAAGAATTCATAGAATCATAGAATAATTTGGATTGGAAGGGAACTTTAAAGGCCATCTAGTCCAACTCCCCTGCAGTCAGCAGGGACATCTTCAACTAGATCAGGTTGCTCAGAGCCCCATCCAACCTGACCTTGAATGTTTCCAGGGATGGGCCATCTACCACCTCTCTGGGCAACCTGTGCCAGTGTGTCACCTTGTAAAAAGTTTCTTCCTTTTATCTAATCTAAGTCTATCTAGACTATGTCTAGTCTACCTGAACTCCAAAAATCTGAAGTATCCTCTAGCCGTACAGCAATATTTACAGTATATTGCCTTTTTAGATATTGTCACAAGGTAATAGAAACAAATATTGAGTGGAAAAGCACATGTGCGTCCTATTAAAATACCTGTGTGAACACTGGCATGGTCAGTCTTGCATTTATATGGCTGAGAGGTGAAAGGGTCAAACCTCTAGCCTAATGGTTAATTGTTGAAGTTGTGAAATTTATTTTAGACAGTTATTAGACTTGTTCAACAGCATTCCTTTAAGAGCTTGCATCCTAACGCTTCGAGATGCAGAATTTCAGAACTCCACAAGAATATACAAGAACTACTACACTACCCTCTGGGTACACTTGTTTTGCCTTAGAGATGTCATTAGAGCTTTTTAATTTAGGAATAGATCGTCACCATGAAGAAACAATTTATTTCCTAGACACTCAGAAAATGCAATTGTCTACGGAATGCTTAAAGTAAGATACACTATTGCAGCTGAAACGTTTTCTAGTGACAACGTACATTCCTCTGCAGAAGTAATATGTAATTCTTGCACCTATCTTGTGAGGTTAAAAACATTTTTGCATTGGCCCTCATGATGTCAATGTGGCAGCATTAAAGAAAGGTACAGTCCTTTCCCCTTAATCCACTTGCCTTGTCCATTTCTGCTATAAGACAAATGCTATCTAGCTGGAACTAATGTGGATTGAAGGGGAAGTCATGCTAGCAAAGGTTTGTGAGTTGACTGAGCATGTGCATGTCCTTTGGTAAACCTGTAACATGTTGTGGGTTATTCAGTCAGCTGAGAACTGAGGTCTGGAGTTCAGTTGGTATTTAGCACAAATGATGTCATCATACCTACAGGGTACACTTACACAGCAGGGCTGAAGAGCTGGTGCTAACCATGTATTGATGTGTAGTTTGTAATGCCATGTATTAAGCTTATGCACTGTTACTGGTAGTGTCGCTAATGAGGCATTTTGCATTTTGATTTAAAATATTTAGCAAATACACAAGGCAATGAGTTTCCTAAGGATCTGGAGATAGGTACATGAATGCAGTTTTTGTGACATTCTCTACTGAGATTCTCATCTGGTAATTCTCTATTGTTCCAAAAACTAGAGAATAACTCTTCTTCCTGTGTCTGGATTGGGTGTTGGGGGGAACAGTGCATGGGATAAGAGGAAGACAAAGCTGGAGACACTTAGTAAAGAGAGGCAGACAAAAGCATGATGACGAAGGATTGTGTGGTGAAGCATTACGGCTAATCTGGAAGTTTCGTTAAACTTTGTTTAAAAGATGAAAATAAAGTCAAAGTTGGAACAATTTGCCTGAAGGAAAGTGCTGCTGTACACCACTTTAAGTGCTGACAAATTAGGCAGGAGTGTGCAATAAGTGCTATTCCATAATAAGAAGCAGTAATAATAGCAACCTTACTGTCATGTGGCACCCACAAACCCTGAGCTGTTAAACCAGAACATCCAAAGACCACCTCTTGCAGCAAGTGTTTTCACATCCCTCCAAGTACTAGCTCAGTCCCTCTGCTTTTTCACTATGTTTATGGCCTCTTTCATTTTTCATATGCTCGCAAAACAGCAGGAACCAGAGGGTAAGGTAGAGCTGCCAAAACCTGATTTCTAGAAAGGATGGCACACAGGGGTCCGATGCAGCCCTGGAATCCAAGAAACAGAAAAACTGTAGTGCATGGGTTTATACTGGAATTATCTCAGTTTAAAGGAGTACCCAGATGCTACCCTGAAGCCAAGCATCACTTTAAAGGCCACAAATGGTCCTATTTTAAAACTGGATCACAGCAGCAGCTACAAACCTGCAGTTTCCCTGGACTTGAGCCTGTGGGACCATGGCATGTCTGTAGCATCTGAGTATCCTTGGCAATGGCTGGAGAGCATGTGTGCACCTGTCTTCTAGGTGTTACGTGTTTGTTTCTTTTTGGTCTGCACATGATTGGTAGTTGTGTCTTTTCCCCCACTATGTCTCAGCTTTACTGGGGATCAATTTTTTTTTGTTGTTGTTTTGAGCTTTAAGTGGTAAAAATTCTTGTTCTGTTAAGTTTATGGCTGTTGCAGAGAGTGAGGTCTTTTGGGCTAGTTCCTATGAAGAACATGGACACAGTACTGCCAGTTTAGGCATGTAAATCCACCATACTGACCCTTAAAGTCCCGCTTGGTTTTCATCTAGTCCTAGAGCCACTGCTTTTCATAGCACCTGCATTTTCACAGGCGAAGTCACATTATGTGTTTGCATGATATGGGATTTGAGGGGTGGTTTTTGCCTCGTTCAACTCTAGAACGTGACCCAGCAGGTGATTCTGCAAGCATACCTTGTGGGTACCAGGCAGCCTAATGGTTACCTCTTTATCAGGCAGCCTGGTGTTTAGTGCACGTCCATACTATTCTGCATGTCTTATCTCACAACAAATAGAGCAGCCTAGCTGGCCAAAAAAGAAAAAACAAGCCAACCTTTCCATAGTTGTACAGAAAAATCTCTTGATGTGTATAAAATTTGACATCTAATGAAACAATGCTGAATCATGTGAATACATTGCAGTCTGTGATGGATTGGAACTGGAATGCTGACAGCTCCAAGGCATTTTTTTAAAAGTTGGTAACAGTTCAAATCTCATCAGCTTCTGAGATTTCATCTGTTTCTTTGGGAGGGTGGGATAAACGTCTCTGGACATGATGCCAAGCTTGAATCTTTAAGAAGACTTGGATGAAAATTCCTTTCTTCTTCTAACTCTGTCTTCTCACCCATTGTGATATTATACAAATTGAATTTCAGAGCTCATGAGCTAAAGTTTCTGCAATGGTCGGCAGAAGTGTCTTTCCATCTGATTACCCTTGAGGTCAGAATCACGTAATATATTCAGGGGTGTTTCTAATCGAACGAAGCTCAGAATATTTGAGGGGTGTAGACAGCAGCTGGCCCCAGCAGAGACTAACAGATTTGCTGAGAACCTGCAAAGATCTTGGCAGGATGTCAACAAAGATACTGCAGGGTTGCTAGATGCCAGGAAAACAAGATCTTTGGTTTGTGGCAAGGAAAATGGTATTAAGGGAGGATGGGATGTAATAAATTACAATAATTGCACTGTGAAGAAGTCTCATCCAAAAGTATTAGAGACTATGACGATGGTGGGAAAGTTGTGTGCTCATTTCCATGGATGAAGAAGCTGAAGTAGAAGCAGGTGAAAAAAAAGATGTGCTTTCTTATAGTGGCAGAGCATTATCAGAGCCAGGCAAAGAACTAACTCAACTCTATGTAGGAACTGTTTTTTAAAAGAAGTGAAGGATGAAGGGAACAAAAGCAATGATGGATAAAGGGCTTAGCTGACTTAAAATAATAGGAAAGAGAAGAACAGAGGCTTGATGGATAAAATAGAGGTGTTTGTGGAGAACAAGATTATAGAAGATTTTGCAAGGGCCTTACTTTTTGGGTTTTTTTGGGGGGGATAGCAAGAAATTGAGTGTACAACATCAGGAGTTTCTAGCATGCAGTATCCAAATATAAATTTAGGTTTACTCTGACTATGCATTTGCTAGTGATTTGCTCTGGCAAAATATGTAGGTGTTTCTCTGAAAGTTTCAGGTGCTGGAAATCTTAGCTGGCCATTTACCTGATCAAGTATAACGGTGCATGCCTCAAACATGCCTGACCCTTAGATGTTTTCAAAAGATTTTATGTCAGTCTGCAGGAAACTGTTTGATCTGTTATGCTGATGTTTGTTCCTTGCTCCCTCATGAGAGTTTTAGTGAAAAAGGTGCTCTGCAAAGAACCTGTCCAGAATTAGTATGTTACTGAAGCAAAATTGTGGTATTTAAAGAGTTAGCTTCATGAGAAGAGAAAAGAAAACAGATTCTCATCAGCAATTGAACATGACAAAGAGAATAGCAGCCCTAATGGGGAATTCCTGCATGGAAAATTTCTGCCCTACATGATAGGTTTTGATCAGTGTTCCACAAGTTTAATTTAAATTATTTCAGGGAAATTGCCTCTTCATTTACTTGGTATAGCAATCCCAATTACTTATCGCTGTTCTCAGGACTTGATTTGATGATATCCTCCCTGATTACTTTATCAAGTTAAAGTCTATGGGTTATTGACAGTTCTGCGTTAACTGGGCGACTTTGGTTTTCTGGCAGGATGCCAGCAGAAGCGGAAAGCAGCTGTTCCTTGAGATGGGAATAATACAAAATGCCAACTGATACAATCTTTCTGACTTTTGCAGAACTGAAAAAGGCCATTGGCAACCCTTGGAATTCCTCATTTTCTTGCATCCTTATGTTCTAAGAGAAATCAGGTGTCAGGCAGGATAGCATTGAAAATGCAGTGCAGTGGGTACTGGTGGGAATACCTGATGAGGGAGCGGGGAGAACCCAAAATGAAGACTATTAGTAAAATACATGGATGACAAGCAGTACCTTACTGATATATGGGTCTATTTTGAAGTAGGAGACAGCGTGGGCTGGCTTTAGAACTATTGAATGTGCCTAATCCCAACTTCCTTCCATGCTAACTATCAGCCTGCTCAGAAAATAATGGCTTTAAATAGCAGTTTAAACCTCTCTGGTTTTGTGATAGTTATACAAGCCTACACAGAATTTTTCCACTATTTGTGCTTTGTGCCTTTCTCTGTCAGCTCAGCTCCCTCAAATCACACTTAGTTGTGAAGCATCGCCTTTAGCACAGGTATTAAACAGGTAATAGAGCAGAGGGCTTGGGAGCGGGTACCACTTGGGAGTGGTATAAAGTGCAAGAGTAACAGACCCACAGAGGTGTTTCTGGTGATGGTTTCCACATGGGCATCCTGATGTAGAAAAGAGAAAGCTCTGGAAGCCTCTGAACACTTGGGCATAATCTCCTTTTCAAGATCCTGTTAAAATAGGGAGCTAGTGGTAGCAGACTGGTCAATGCGGCTTCGAGAGCTGTGGGGAGCTTTCGACAGCAGCTGCTCTGTGTCAGAAGTCTATAAATTGACTTCCTGCCATGGGTGGCCTCCAACTAGTTCAGTTGGAGAGTTACTGGGGGAAAATCCTCGTCCTCTGTCTTACTAGCAGAGCAAACATATCCAGGGCCATGCCCAGGGCTGGGGAGGGGTTTGAGCTCGCAGATTCCTTGTGTCAGCCAACAAGAGCTTGATTAATAAAACCGGTGTGGGTAGAGATCTCAGTGTTTTGTTGAGGGAGAGAAGGTGCTCTCCTTTGAGTAGTATATGCACATGTCCATCATGTTCTTTGTTTTCAAAAACTCCCAGATGAGAGCACACTTCTTTCATCACGTCTCAGATAACATCAAACAAGATCTTTGGTGTTTGTTTTTTTTTCCCCTCTCTTTCTTTGTCTTCCAGGCAGCTATATGCTATCCCCTCTGTTCAGCGGGGATGCGTGTTTCCTTTCCAACATTTAATTCCCTTTACAATAATCCGTATCTACCAGGTTTGGAACTGTCCTTCTCCAAGAGGATTTAATTTCCTTTAAAAATTGCATTCTCACTGAATCAATAACCTAACAGGAATCTCTGGCAAAGGGCTGAGTTTTGGTGCAGTAGGTGTCTCAAGATTTAGTAGCCTCTATCATCATCTTTGTTGGAACTCGTTATTTAGTTGAAGTTTAACTCCTAACCTGCTGAATTCAAGCCTTTTGCATTTTCTTTCTGTCTCTTACGATTTGGCCTGTTTTCTGCCAAAAAGAGGTATATAATGAACTCGGGAATATATAAGCCTTTTCTCTACCTGTCTCTTGTATTGCTGAAATTTTCCTCTACTCATTCAGCGTATTAGGTATCACTGTCCTTCATGCCAAAAACTTAGCACCAGGTTTGAACTCCTTTCGGTTAAAAACTGAACCTGAATACACTGTTTCATACCAAGAAGAGTCATTCTTTTGCATATCTGTGGTTTTTAAATACAGTCATGAATTCTGAAATGAGGAGGAAAAACCCACAATGAGATATTTTGAAAGTTTATCCTGGCCTGTATCCATCCTTGATTCCTTTGCTGTGCAGGATAAGGCTATATTTGTAGTGAAATGGGAAATCCAAAAGCAAACTTGAATGTTCAAAATTCTGGGGATGTTTTGAGCCTTGCAGAAGTTGGTAAAGTGGAGGAAATGTTAATTTGATTTAGAAAAAGAAAATGCAATGCCTGACTTCTCAAAAGTGTTTCAGGTTTAGATAGTTTCAGCATCATAGATTCTGGAAATTGCATTTAAATGCAGTTTAGATGTCTGTTCAATAAAACTTTCTGACCTTCATGACTTTTTGGGTTGGGAGGGTGAGGCATAAATAGTAGTGGGGAGGGAAAAAAAAGGAAACCAAGAATTGTAGCATTTTTTAAACCATTCTTATTAGAATTGGGGTCCAATTTGAGCACCCCTAGCTTTAGCTGCTTATTGGAACCTTCTCTAGAGCGCTGCTTTCCCACCATTTGAGTTCAAATGCCAGTTTCAAGTACGTATTGGTCTGTGAGGAGATGTTATTGTCTGACTGTGCGTGCGTATTTTGGAGGAATAATATCGGGGAAGGGCTCTGAACCCATCAGGCACACAAGTTAGAGTTCATACGTAAGCTCTCTTAGGAGTCCCCTGTGCCCTTCTTCTGTACCATTACCTGGTACACACACTGGAATGGTTTGTGCATATGTAAATACAGAATGCTCTCATACAAAGTGTATGGATATAATTTAGAAAGCACTGTTGAATTTTTGGCTTATATAGGCACATTCTGTGGCCTGACAAGATTACTCCCGTTGGAGTAATAACTAGAAGTTTTGCTTATTTAGGGCCTGTTCCTACTCCCTTTGAAGCCAATGGCATAATTCCCAGTAATGTTTAGTGGTGCAGGGTCAAGTCTTTAAGGATGATAGAATTTGATGTTGGAGGCCTCAGTCAGTGCTCACTGAAGTACACAGGGGTTTCCCCAGTTATTTCAGTGAGCAAATTGCCATTATTTCATGAAAATAATAATTTAAAAAACAACTTATGTAGACATGGTGTTAGTGTCAACTTCAAAAAGAAGAAAGTAAATCAAGAGACTTTCTTTATCCTGGCTGATACTATGTACTTTTTATAACACTAAAACATTTAATTCAAGTTCCCAGAAGTTGGGAGCAGCCACATCCAAAAGCAATGAACTTTTTAAATTGAAAAGGACATTTTGTGTTGCTGCCACATCTCCTGTGATTTCTGAATGCATTTCACTTCTACTGTTGCAAGAACAGCCATTCTCATGGTATCTCAGCTTTCATGCTCCTGGTCTCAGCTGGTCTGACCCCATAGCATCTGCAGGGAAAGAGAGATGATGAACAGAAATGTTGCAGCTGCTTCAGAAAAATGCTGGCTCTTGCTAATTTTAAAGGCCAGTACCACTCAGAACCATTGCAGGTATTAAAAAAAAAAAAAATAATCCCCTTTTCTTTCAATATGCTCCCTGACACCCAAGGAGTTCCCTTTAGTTCTGAAATTGCCTTCACCTACATTTCTTGTATGACGCTGGAAGTTTGCCAAAGCTCAGTTATTTTTATATTTAGACTTTGGTACTTCAGGCTGGCTAGGCTAGATCTTTAAAGGGGTAAAGTAAAAATACAGGAGGCTGAGGACGTGCACAGAAAGCTACTAGAGGACATTTGTTGGCATTTTCTCTTTCTTTGGTTCAACAAATCTATTGACCTAGAGGGCATGCAGGAGAGCCCATCTGTTTTCTCATGGTTCTAAAAGGAAAACAGAGAAGGACATGAAATTTATTGAGTGTGTATTAATATCTATTTGGATACTGCTGATCTACTGGGTTGCTTTAACTGAAGGACAGAAAACAATTTTCCCATCTTGTTTTCTTCTGTTTGGATCTGCTCACATGCAGTTATAATAGACCTAAGTACATAGAGCAATCTAAGTATTATTGGCTAGATTGCCACAGTCCTTGGCTGGATGCTATCTGGCCTCCTTTCTTAATGTACAAGTAATCTCATCTGTGTGATTTCAGCTTCTTTAGATCTATACGTCTACAACACTTTTTATCACCTGGCATATCTGCCAGTCCTTTCACAGGAGTGTGAGGCCCAATGACCCAGATGTCGTTCCCCTTCCAGCGGCAGCATTAACACTTCAGACCTTCCTGTACCTTAAATGCATATCCTAGAGTCCCAGCTTTTGGTCTAGGGTGGCACCAGATTCCACTTTGGATAATATGAAAAATGCTGAGCTCTGGAAGCTAATAAACACAATAAATATTTCCCTGTCTGTCTTTCATTACTACTCTGAAGAGTCCTCTAGGCCTAGGACTGTAGGATACCTACATTTTAGGTATCTAGCATATTAAAGAAAATATGGAAATATGAAACTGGTATGGTTTTAAGTGTTGTCAGTGGAAATGGAGATTCTGGCTATTTGTGTTACGCTACAGACCTGTATTTATGACTTACGATACTTCCTGCTCTAATCCATGTGTTTGGTCTCTCATGCAATGGTAAATTTTACAGCTGTTTGAATGATTGTCTGGTCTATTACAGAAGATGGCCATAAATTTTAATGAGTAACTCTGCAGCAATTCAACAAGACCCAGTTGAACTAGAATATGTCTTTTTGTATGATGCTTGTTGTACTCTAGCTCAATAGCCTTTTGGTCATCATGGACCATTTGGTGTTCACAGAGACACTGAGATAATCTGAATGCTTAGCTGTGGGAAGATGTGAACCAGCTAGCGTTGTTGTGATCAATATTTCTGGGTTGTTCTGGGACCGAACCGCATATCCAACCTGCTGTCTTCCTGCAGTGGGATGATGAATCTTCTGGGAAATCTGCAAACCACTCCTGGAGCTTCTCATCCTCTTACCTGTGAGGTAGTGCTATCTGTGTGTGGCTTTCAGCTACGAGTTTCACAGAGTTAGGAAGACTGGTTGCTTTTTATTTCATTTTCATGTGTGTATTTGATTGTAAATACGAAAGTGTGTTAATAGTATAAGTATGTATATCTGTCATGAGTGTGTGTTAGGATTTAAGTCTGTAGCAGAATCCCAAATAAGAAGTGGAGCAAACTGAATGTAGACATTATTACAAGAGTAACTACATAAAGATGCAGAGTGTATATTTATAAAAGGAAGTTCTTTGTCCAGATGTCCCCCTGCACTCCTTAGGGAATGTTTCTGATTGCTCTCTGAAATTTATATCACTTCAAATGAAATATATGATACAAAGCCCCCTAGGGCCAGGAAAATTAGCAAAGGCACTTGAACTGTACAACAGCATCAGTTAACTGCTCTAGTTGAATTATATTATAAATGAGCTACCACAGAAGCCTCTGGGGAGCTTCTCGCTGAACACTTCAATGTTACAGAAAGCCACTTTTCTTCATTTTGTTTTTAAAGTTATTTTCATATTTGTACCAAAGGAGAGAGGAAGTAAAAGACTAAAATCACAGCATTAGCCACAGAAATCTGCTCCAGTAACACAGTAATATCTTTATCTGCATCAATTATAAATGTTGAATTGTGGAATAATACTGAAAAGTTCTTAGTGTTCATCAAAACTAATGGGGCTGATTTTGTTTTTGTGGGTTTTTTTTTGTTTGTTTGTTTTTTGCTTCTTTATACCTGTAAAACGTGCCTGAGGAATGTAAATTCTGATTTAGTAATGCTTTGTACTCTCACTTTGCACTGGGATGAATGTAAAGGGAGAGAAATGGCAAATCAAGCCCAACTGAAGACATAAGGTGTCCCCCATTTTTAAGGCAACAAGGCCAGCATAACACAATCGGACAAAAAAGGCAAAATATTTTAAAAAAGTTTGTAATCTAGGATTTCAATATTAATGAGTCTCTCTGCTGCTGGTCAGATGTGCAGGCAGGAACAAATCAGAGGAACATTTTCACAGAATCACAGAATCTTCATGGTTGGAAAGGACCCTTAAGATCATTGAGTCCAACCAGACAACCTACAATCTCTGCCACTAGAGCATGCCCTGAAGTGCCACATCTAGATGTTTCTTAAACACCTCTAGGGATGGTGACTCAACCACCTCTCTGGGCAGGCCGTTCCAGTGCCTGACCACTCTTTCAGTAAAGTAATTCCTCCTAATATCTAACCTAAAGCTCCCCTGCCGCAACTTCAGACCATTTCCTCTGGTCCTGTCATTATTCACCTGGGAGAAGAGGCCAACACCCACCTCTCTCCAACCTCCTTTCAGGTAGCTGTAGAGGGCAATGAGGTCTCCCCTCAGCCTCCTCTTCTCCAAGGTAAACATGCCCAGCTCCCTCAGCCTCTCCTCATATGACCTGGTCTCCAGACCCCTCACCGGCCTGGTAGCTCTCCTCTGGACACGCTCCAGCACTTCAATGTCCCTCTTGTACAGAGGGGCCCAGAACTGAACACAGTACTCGAGGTGAGGCCTCACCAGTGCCGAGTACAGAGGCACAATCACTTCCCTGCGCCTGCTGGCCACGCTATTCCTCATACAAGCCAGAATGCTGTTGGCCTTCTTGGCCACCTGGCACACTACTGGTTCATGTTAAGCTGGCCGTCCACCAGCACCCCCAGGTCCTTTTCTGCCGGGCAGCTTTCCAGCCACTCTTCCCCAAGCCTGTAGTGTTGCTTGGGGTTGTTGTGACCGAAATGCAGGACCCGGCCCTTGGCCTTATTAAACCTCATACAATTGGCCTTGGCCCATCGATCCAGCCTGTCCAGGTCCCTCTGTAGAGCCTTCCTACCCTCAAGCAGATCAACACTCCCACCTAGTTTGGTGTCGTCTGCAAACTTACTGAGGGTGCACTCAATCCGCTCATCCAGATCATTGATAAAGATATTAAACAAAACTGGCCCCAAAACTGAGCCCTGAGGGACACCGCTGGTGACCGGCTGCCAAGAGGATTTCACCCCATTAATCACAACTCTCTGGGCACGGCCAGCCAGCCAGTTTTTAACCCAGCGAAGAGTACGCTTGTCTATGCCATGATTCGCCAGCTTCTCCAGGAGAGTGCTGTGGGGGACGGTGTCAAAGGCCTTACCAAAGTCCAGGTAGACAACGTCCACAGCCTTCCCCACATCCAGGAGGCAGGTCACATGGTCATAGAAAGAGATCAGGTTGGTTAAGCAGGACCTCCCTTTCCTAAACCTATGCTGGCTGGCCCTGATCCCTTGGCTGCCCTGCACTTGCCGTGAGAGCTCACTCAAGATGATCCTCTCCATGATCTTTCCTGGTACAGAGGTCAGGCTGACAGGCCTGTAGTTCCCCTCAGTGAGTTTTACCTCACTCTGACCTAAGGCTGCCTAAAGACATTGCGTGCAGAAGATGACCTTGAGTTGGTAACTCAGGGTAGCTTGCAGAAAACAATTGCTTCATCTCAAATAGTAGTGGCTGTCTTATAACTTTGTAAAATTTTCATATTGTTCTTTGGAACGATTTAGAAATACTGTGCTTGTTATACAGCACAATAGAAGTGTTATCTGTAATCATTTAAAAGCTTTTAAGATATGACCTAGTAGAACATCATAAGATCATTTCATATAATGTCATGCAGGTGACGTTACAGTGGGGGTCTGCTACAGGCCACCTGACCGGGACAACAGAGCGGATGAGGGCCTCTATAGACAGATAGGAACAAGGAGCTCCTGGACAAGCTCAAAAGCAAAAAGGAGGCCTACACAGGGTGTAAGCAAGACAGGTAGACTGGAAGGAATACAGAGAAACTGTCCAAGTGTCCAGGAACCAGATTAGGCAAGCTAGAGCCCAGATAGAATTAAATCTGGCCAGGGACATCAAGGACAACAACAAAAAAAACCTATAAGTATGTCAGAGATAAAAGGAAGACTAGGGAAGACGTGGATCCTCTCTGGAAGAAAACAGGAGACCTGGTCACCCAGGATATGGAGAAGGCTGAGGTACTGAATGACTTTTTTGTCTCAGTCTTTACCAGCAAGGGCTCTAACCACACTGACCAAGTTGCAGAAGGCAAAAAGAGGGGCTATGAGAATGACAACAACCCAGTATAGGAGAAGATCAGGTTCAAGACTATCTAAGGAACCTGAAGGTATACAAGTCCATGGGACCTCACGAAATCCATCCACAGGAACTGGTGGATGAATGGGGTTGGAATAAGAATAATAAATCACCTTGTTGGTCTTGTTACAGGGCAGAGAGGGTGTAGGAAATGGCGGTTGAGAACAACAAGATAAGGATTATACCAACCAGGTTCTGCAGCTCCCAGAGGAGTCTGTAGGAGGTAAAGCCTTGCATCTTCTGAAAATGCTTTCTAAAGAATCTGAAGGTAATAAAATACAAAATAAATAATGTATTGATTTAAGAAGTTGCTTATGGGGTACCACAGTAATAACTGTCAAAGGCGGCAGATCTTTAAAGGCTGAATACTGGACATCAGTCAGATTGCCTTAGTATCAAGGATGATAGAAAAGGCTACTACCCCCTGGGACTGATTTGAGAATGGGAAAATCATATAAGCAGCTGATGAGAGGTGTTGGTTAGACACATAAATGAGCAGCAGTGCACTTGAAAAGACAAGAAGGTGTGAGAAGGACATTTAGCCTTGCCTTTTTCAAGAAAACACAGAAACTGGAGGACAAACGAACTAAAGGTTAGTGTGGAAAGTAGAGAAACACTGAGATACTGAAGAAAGGGGACAACAATGAAAGAGCTCACATAGGAATATAATTCTTCAGAAATAAACAGTAAAGGAAGAAACATATCCAAACTCCATGAACTCTGCAGTAGTTAGAATTACATATAATTTATTTTTGTATCTTTCTGTTCTGTAAGCAAAACAGAGAGGTTTTTCTATAAACTAAAGCAATGCGCGTAATTCCTCAGACTCAGTCTACTGACTTTGTCAGAATGGTCACTGTGTTCCCTTGAGAAATGAGCAAGATGATCATTCTGAAGTGTAGAGGTTACAATTTTCTGCTGAAATAAACTTGCTGACTACATTGATTCATCACCCATTTATGGGGATTTTATTTTGGTCAGTTAACCCAGAGATTGAAATTATTATTTTTTTTTAGGGAACTTGATATGAAGTCTCACTTTGTTTTTTTAATTTATATCTGTAATTCTCTCTTAGCCATCAGCCATTGCTGTATTTTCATAGATGTGCAAGCAGTATAAATACTATGACTGCAGCTAAAAACCCTCTTAGAAACAAAAGGAGTTTCTGTATCAGGCCAGGTTCTGAATTTGGTCTTGATGTTCTTCAAGAAGCAGCACCTAACTTTTCTAGTTTTCTTTTGATGAACTTTATTAAAAAGGACAATTACAATAGAGAAAACTCGTTAATTCTTCCTGATACTTTCTGATTTAGTCAGATATTGACTGCCTATTCTTTATCACAAATCAATAATCTAATTTTGATTAAACTCTTCTGGCTGATTCTACTAAGTTTATATGGTCTAGCAGCTTTCCTCACAACTGGCCAGTCTTAATTCACTGGGATCCCTCATAATGTGGTACTATTAATGCAAGCAGTAGAGCAAATAATTCAAAGCTATGTTTGGAGGGGAAGGTGGAGAGGTAAGTTTTTTCCCTCGTCAAATTGAAGTTTTGTTGAAAGATATTTTCCCTGTGGGATGATTTATTTATTTTTTAACAAGTGAAAAGGGATATTTCATGAAACATTTCTAAAACAAATTTTCCTTTCCAGCTGCTGTTTTTATGTCATTTAGGAGAAAAAAAATCCAACCAAACAAAAAACCAACCAACCGAAAAGAATCCCTAAAACTACACCCCTGCGAACTGTGTTGCCTCATTTGATGTTTGGCAATCCTAAGGTTTTAGTTTTCATTTTTATTGGTGGACACTAAGTTTCCTACTTCTCTCCCTTATTTTAATGAAAAATAACATCTCTCTCGTGTGTTCTCAAAGAGAGAATAGGGCAGAAGTTAAATAAGAGAACAGCCTCAAGCTTCTTATCACAGAAATGTAACAGCAGCCGTGCTTCAATCTGTAACATTTACTGGGTGCTTTAGCATTTCCAAAATTTTCCAAGACAGCTTTACAGAGTCTACAGTTTTCCTTTTTCTCAAAATATAAGCTAATGTTCTTGTCTTGAACGTAGTGTTGCACCAATGAGGGGTAAAGATTGGTTTGTTATTGTAGTCTACTATAAAATTTTATAGACCAAAAACTGAGTTGCACCAATAAACCAATGGGAAACTGATCCAATCTAAGCCAAATGGAAAAATGAACTTCACAGAAACAACCCACCACGTTTTTAGTGGATGAATATATTACATAGCCTTTGACAGCTGCCCAGGAAATGCTGCAGCAATTTACATCAGGCAAGTGCTAAATTTAAGAGGAAAGATCACAAGCATCTACTTGGTATGGACAGTAAAATCTCCACTATTTTCTCCATTGCTGCTACGAACTGGGAATCCAATGTTAAGAATTCAGAAGGAACTGAGGACTGTGAATCTTCTTGTTACTTAGACTTGTATCTATCTTCTGGAAAGTATATATGTCTGTCTTCTGCATGTGTATATGTATCTTCTAATAACAAACTACAGATGCGAGCACTTTCCCATGATATGAAAATATATATACTGGAGTTTCTGCCTTTCCAAAGATAACTGTAAATTGTATCTTTCAAGTTTTTCAGAATAGTATTTTGGCAAGATTTGTGAATGATGCACGTGAATCTTGTAGACTCATATTACAAAGTTGGTAGCAAGTTTTAATCTGTAAAGAAAATAACTGAATCTTAACCAATGCAAATTGGTTACAAAAGTCTATTGTTGCATTTGTGTTATAATTAGTGCTACATTTTAGTTCTTCCACAGTATTTACTAACAAATATATGTCAGGAAAATGGAAAACATCGTTATTCAAGAAAGAAAACTGTCCAATGTATGGAAGCAGCCTGTTGCGGTAGTTCACCAGATGTGCCTAGACACTGTACAAGTCAAGTCAAGTGAATAGGCATCAGAGTGCTTAGTCATTTCTCATTTGGATACAATTTATATTCGTAAATGGTTACTTGATTATAAAAGTCTGCTGGAAACAGTAGTTTACTCTTTCTGAATTACTATGAATTCTGAAGGCTGAAGAACCCCCCCTGGAGAGTGTAAATTTAGTCGCTGTTTTTTTTTCTTTCCCAAGCATTCTTTTTTCTTTATTAAGATCAGTTTTAATAACTGTAGCAGTTCACAAGACCACAGCAGCATGTTCTCCTTGCTATTGGAAGTAGTAGGAAAAAAGTGCAGACCTCAGGTTTTGGCTCCCTTTCGTACACCACTGGTGCCAATCAGTCGTGGACAGGATTGAGAAACCTCTATAGTGACATTATTTCAGACGCTTCTTATGTGAGCAGAATTCACAAATTTAATTGGTTATGCAACCTATTACTGCAGCACTTCACCCTGAGTGGCACTAAGTAATTACACTGTAACTGCTGCACAACTGTTGTAATTTTTCATGCAGCTATGTTACATGATAACACGATAACACTGATGCTAATACTAATGTTGGGTTAGGCAGCTAAAGAGGGGATTACAATAGAGAAGTGATAATAGTATGTTGTTAGGAAACAGGATGCCAAGAAGCCATTAGAAATGAGAGTAAGAGAATAAAATGAAAACTAGAGTGGGAAATTGGAAAAGGTTTAAGGCAAACTACAGGCAGAGAGTGTTGTGCTGTTTTTAGCGTCTTTAAATCCTTGTAAAGGGTATAGACTGAGAGGTCAAAAAATCATGATGATGTGAAAAGAAGTGGGAAGTGACGGGCTTGAGAGCAGTCACCTCATTTAATGGCTGAGAGGTGTCTTCACATAATGCATCTGCTAGGTTTGTGGAGTATTTCTTTGGCATAATCCCATGGATATTTTTCTGAAAAGAGTAAATTGATATTCCTAAAAATACCAGAGGGTCTCCTGAGTAACATGAAAAGAAGAAAAGGGCTCCAGATGGTGGTGGCAGGGATGAGATACCAGGCTCTGTTGCAGTTTTGTAGCATCTGAAGTGAAGAAGGTCAAGTGGTGGTGTAGTTCTGCATGGATGAGAGGCCCAGAGCCCTGTGACCTCCCCTTGGCAATCAAACTGTCTTCTTTAAAATTGTTATATGAATAAATGCCAGCACATAGAGATTGGGATTTTCACAAGTACATTCAGAATGTGATAAGTTTCCTGCCACACTATCATCACAGTGACACACACACAGAAGTGTCAGCAAGCTTGTTTTATTCTGCACCCATATGTGGCAACGGGAACAGCACAAGGATCTCAAATAGAAGAGGACAGGCAGCGTGCTGAGTGCTGTGCCGCAGCGGGGGTTGCTCCCTGCAGAGCCCCCAGTCTAAGCGAGAAAGACCCAGGGCAGATAAGGACACAAAAAGGCTTGAGGGCCTGTGCAACTTGCAGAACAAGAATCCCCCCTTGGAGACCAGTGCTTGTGCACACAGGTATTTGTGGCCAGAGGTGGTGTAGGGAAGGCTCGGTGGATGGGGAAGCCTGTGCTTGCGGTCTAGCCCCTCACTTGTTCACTGTTGACTGAACTGCTGCTTCTATTGCATGTCTCCCCTCCTTCCAGAATACAAAATATTTCTATATGAAATACGTAGACCTTTGTGATTAACTGGTACAGTGATAGTATTTGCTGATAGCATTGTTACACCCACCACTTGCCTACATTTGAGGACTGAAAATGAGGATTTTAATCTTAGCCACACATGCATATGCAAAGGATTATTATGCACACCAGTATATGGACAATATACTGTCTGGTTCTTACTAGGTTAAACCGTAAGAAATGTAATAGTAAATAGTGCCAGCATCACACTTGTACCACATATCAGCTTCTCAGTCCAAATGGCCTAGGCTGGCATGTGTAGGCTTCTGCTTCATTAATGGGCAGAAAAACCTAAAAGGAACAAGCCATTTTAAAAGTCAAACTGACCATTTGAGAAGCTTTTCCCCCACAAATTATGATGTGCAGGTGGAAGGCAAGGATTTTGAGTAAATTTTGGACTGACTATTGCATGGTAGATAGGAAGTGTTTCAAATCCAGAGGCATAAATAGCTTTCCTAAGAACAAGCAAAAGAAAAAAATCTCTGATTAGAAAATAATTTTTCAAATATGACAGTGTACTCAACTTCCAGTTATTTTCCCTACTGGAAAGAGGAAAATAACATCTGGGCCCCATTTGCTTTGTCTGAAAAACATCAGGAATATTAAACCTGTTCCTTGCTAGTGAGGGGTTTGGTCTTGTAACGTGCCTGTTGTGATTTCTTATGCCTCAGCTAAATCTTTAATGAGAGTGTTTCCTGTCTGATATACTAATTAATTGTTTCACATTAGTCAGATGTTAACGTAAGCATATCAGATTTCTTCTCAGCTTTTTTGTGGTCATGCTGTTGGGGTTTTCACCATTCCACTAATTCTTACGAGGTCCCCCAGGCGTTACAATACCTGACATTCAAGCACAACCTCTGTATCTCCAGGAAATGCTCAGGCATTTGTGAAACGTAAAGAGGCAATGGACAAACCCACTGGTTTGTTTTTTTTGAACCTGAACCAATCAGTGAAGCAGTATGAGGCACTGCTTAATGCTGAATTCCACAATGAAGTACTATTTATTGGGCCTGAGGCCCAGTAAACCCTCAGAGGCTTTTTCCCCCCCGTTGATCAGTGTGTCTGCATCTTTACATATTGTGTGTCCAGGCTACGTGTGTCACACGTGTGTCACAGCATCATCACATCCCTGACAGCATTGGGTTTAATCAGAGGTTGGTACTGGTAGTTTGTGACGTGTTCAAAACACATTGGTGATTTCATGTAGCATCTGTTTCCCCTCTTTCTCGTATTTGCGCTTTTCTCTTCTGCACCTTTTTGGCAGACCTGATGGCAACAGTGGTATTTAAGATTGTTTAATGCTCTTCATCATAATTCTCCCTTACAAGTTGCTTATTACATTATCTGTTAGGGTAAAAATTTTCATGGTGAGTGTCTGATATAGGCTGAATTTCTTGGAACAAGTAAAGGTCATCTTAAGCCATTGAGTCTGATTTTCCACAAAGCCATTCAGGAAAGTACCATCCTATAATTCTTCATCTCAGGATGTGGGGAGGTTGGGGAAACTGCTAGTAAGTTGTTCTTAAGATCCTGATTCTCTGATGATTAGAAACTTTCTGAATTCCACTGTAAATGTATTCTTGACTAGTTAATAACATATGGGTGTGAGGGGGGTCCCCTTGTCTGTGTTGTATTTCAGCTGAAATCCCTTCCTAATATTGATTTACTCAAGTAAAAGGAATTTGCCGCTTTCTCTTCTACCAATATGCTGTTATGTTTTTAGGAGAACTTCAAATCTAGCAGAAGTGGTTCCGGGATCAGGGATAGCTTTTACTGTTCCTTCAAGAACATTGACCTAATATGAATTTGATCAAAGTTAAATATCAAAATATTTTGGTTCAGAATTGCTCAGTAGAAGCAGATGACTTCACCTAAGGTTGAGTGCTGCCCTAAGCATCGTGCCAGGGCACCCAGGTGCTGTGCTTGTTCTCCTTGTGATCACCTCTCCTGGCTGTGCAGATGTGGGACAGCATGTCGGATAGAAAACTTTGATTCTGGTGCAGAGAGGATAAGAAATGAGCAGAACTGGTGGGACAAGGGTGGGGAGAACAGGATTAAGGAATGTGCAAGGCAGGAGGAAGCAGAAGCTGGATCATGAGACAAATTGACTTCTGACGAGGTGAGGTTGAGACCGCGTGTGGGAACTAGTGATTGTGGGGGGTAAACTAGAAGAAAAGGAGATGGTCAGGAAGACTGCGAATGAGGGATAAATGAGAAGATGGCTAACGTATCACTGCTATAGGCTGTGCTTTCAATGCACTTTGCTCAGTGTAGTGCTTATGTGGTTCAGTCACCCTGCCTTTGGAACTGCCTGATAGTTTCTGTTTCTTTTGTTTAATAAACTCGTTTCCTGGGAAGTCTTATTTCAGGCATTTTCTACCTTTTGATAGACTGACTTTGCAGATGTAACATGTTTAACATCATCTGTAATAGATCATAGGCTTGTCCATTCTTCTGTAGCAATCAGTGGTGTTAGTTCATTGCTAGGCAGTATTTCTCCTGAAGTCTTATCTTGAACTGTCACTATTTGCCAGGACTACTGTGTACTTCACAGCTGCGCACCAAAAAGGCAGTTCACACCTCTGAGAGTTTAGGACAAGTCTAAAATGAGCCTGAGCTGACTCCATTTGCATGAATGTGGAAGTGGAGGAGAAGGACAGCACTGGTGGAGTGGTTCATGTTGCAGGTCAGGGTGTACTGCATTCCAGCAGCAAAGGGCTCTTTAATGATAGGCCTTGCTGAGAGTCCTGTGTTGGGCTAGTCCCAAATGGATTGGATTGGACCTGTGCTTTTAAGTCTTCCTCACGTGACAGATCGTGTTATGTCATGTGGGCTCACTGGTGGGAGTCTATACAATATTGGACAGCTTGGTACTACACTCTATTTCTATATATTAACATACATTTAACATTTAAGTATGCAGCCCAAATTCTACTTTTAATTAAATTCAGCTTAACTCTGAGGAAGTTAACCGAGTAAATAAGGGTAGCATTTGATGTAACTGTCTTAGAATTTGGCTTTATATTGCTAACTCTGTTTTTCTCCAATGTACTTATTATTTTAGAAAACACTTCAAGTATGTCAGCTGGCCCAAAGGCTACAGCTGCAGTCTGATCATAAATACAAGCTAATGAACAGAATTTCACTATCTGTAGCACATTTTTTTTATTCCAATAGAATATAAACACATATTAAATAGGGCATAGGTTCTAATTTTCTACACTAAGTACTCCAATTTAGTGGCTTCCTGAGGAACTAACAAAAATGCTTCAAGTCCGCAGGGGACTTCTCTGCTCTTAGAAGCACCTTAGAAAACACTAATGTGAGTAGTAGAATACCACAAAAAATTGGTAGAATTGCTGTAGAAGTGAATAAATAGCAGTATAACATCCTTTAGGAAAAGCGGTTTTAGTATTCAACAATGAGTGTTAATGTTCTTTGGGAAGTTGCCCTTAATGTCAGCAGAGAATGAGCATGCTTTGCATCTCATAATGGGATGCTTATGAAAATGAAAGCACCTCTAATATGTTTCTGAAAGTCACTTGTTGAAAACCAGAAGGTGAATAAATGTAGTTGCCCACAGCCAGGCTTAGTGACCTTTAATGTCCCAGTTCTTGGAACAATTAGATTTATAATAATTGTTTTGGTCTTGACTAATATATTATGATGGTTCAAAAATACTTGCACAACAACAGTTCAACAGATAATTCTTTCAGCAACAAAATAATAAATATATTACGTTACAGTGAAGTTCTTAAATCTGTCCAACTTTTTGAATAATCTATATAACAAATATGTTTTCAGGTATTCCATCAGGCCTGATTATCACCTGAATTTTGAGTTTGCAGTTTCATATTGTCTTTGTATTATTTTTGCTGCAGCAAATATTTGCCTGGCTTGGTAATACATTGACAATCCAAGGCTTAAACTGTAAATTCCCAAGGGACTAGAGCCACTCTTAAGTGTATAAAATACTAAGCCGCAAAAATTACTTCCTACGCTGTATTCTTATACTTGCTGTGGGGCCATCATAAGCGCAACTGCATAAAAGCTAATACCAACTCTTGGGAAAGCCTGTATGAAAGTTTTGCTATCCCCTGTCAACCAGAACCTTCTCTGACATGACACTGATGCTGTGTTTGAGGGTGTCTTTCAAACAGGGATGAGTACTCATCTGTGGCAAAAAAATGGCCCCTGGCGAGCTGTGGCTGAGCCCAAAGCTGTTCTGACTGTGGCTCTGGGATAGACTTGTTGATTCATGATAAGTAATCCTCTGAGGCTTTTGTGGTGTGGACAGCTATGTGTATTTCTCAGAATGGTAGAAAATCTGCTTGTGTTTCCTATGGGATATATAAGGCTCAGTTGCAGCCTAACTTCTGACACACTGACCTCAGCTTCACTGGCTGCGCTAACGCTTGCCATGTTTCCCTGCAGAAGGAGCCTGTGCTGACAGTGGCTGTGCTCTGTTTCTCCTTGTGCGAGACAGGTGAGCACAGAGTGGGCCAAACAGCCTCGCAGCTTGCTACTGCATCCCTGGAGCCTGACACATCCCTGCTAAACCCCATAACTAATACCCTGCAATGCATCTGAGTCAGTTGAAAAGCCAAAGTTGGAAGGCTTCCAAGGATCAACAGAAACATGCTATTTCTGCTTCTCCTTCTTTTTCCCCAAAGACTTTTCAGGTGTTATTTGAGGCAGAGGAGCTCAGGAGCTCATTGTCTCATTGCCTGCTTTTTGCTTCCTGCAGGTTGTCTCTCTTTAATAGCTTCCCAGGGCAAGGGGATCCCCGTGGTTTTCCCTCCTGAAAATGAGGAAAAAAAAATAATTAAAAGGGCTTGGATAGCAAACAGAAATGTTAGCTAATGGCTAGTGGTTCTTGTTCACAGGCTAATCCCGTGAACTGCTCAGCACCCATAATGTGTCGATAAAAGCCAGCAGGCTCTCCAGGTTGTTCAGCAGTACTGAAACATGCGAGGCCAAGAACAGCTAAGTAGTCCAGGAATGGATGTCCCTGTGAAGTGGAGGAGAGTGCACAGAGATGTCACTGTCACATCACCTGGAGTATAGCACTCTTGGATGATGCTCACAGAGAGGATACTGCCCCTTACCTGGCCTCTGTTTTTATCTTAGCCTGCATGATAACAATTGCTCAGAAAACAAATAGCAGAACTGAGTTCATTGCTAAAGAAATACTAGAAGGAAAACCACTGGAAACAGCTTGTAGGAAAAGAAGCCATGGCCACTGCATTCCTTGTCCATATCTCTGGTCTTAACAAAATCCAGGCTGTTGGTGCATACCAAAAAGAATTTGAGTCTCATTCATCACTTCCTATTTGTCTTAAAGTGAATGCTGTAGATGGGATCCGATTACTGTGGCACAAGAACCTTTTGTTTTGTGGTGACACAATTTTGCACCAAGATTGTATGGATTCTGTTTTCCCAAAAGCTGCCTGTGGCAGCTGGGATTTCAAAAGCCTTAGGATACTTTCCAGCACAAATGGCGTGTTCCTCAGCAGCCCTGCAGCTCTGATGATCCAGCGAGCAGTGGGAGACCAGAGGCAGCTGTGGAAAAGCCTCTCCACAGCCGAGGCAGCAGGGCATGCCCTGATACTGGGGAGAGGTGTCAGAGGTAATTCCTCCCTGCTGCACGCTCTTTTTACTAAAGCAGGTCAAAGAACTGGTAGTAGCATGTGCATGTTTAGCAGCTAATTTTTTGCTATTTTTCTGTACATCCAACTTTCTGTGAGTAACTTTGTTGTTTTGTGAGTGTTTACAGATCAAATTGGGTAATAAGTTGCCAAATTGTTACTTACGTTGGCCACATGCTTTATTCACTGTTCATTATGTGTAGTCTGTGGTTGGTCACAGAAATCCTAGGCTGTTATTTGCTTGATAAACAAAATTGTTTTACAAGAAGAATAACGAACACCATGTAGCAAAAAATGAATAACCGTACATGTTCTTATTTATGCATGAATTATCTTTCCAGCATTCTAGTATGGGCATTTGTATGAAGAAGAGTCATTCCTGCAGTATTGTGAACCAAAACTTTTGAACAGATATTTTTGTGTTGAATATGATGAGAATACTTCAACATCTGGTATTTGACTGAATAGTTGCACACGCTTGCTTTTACTATTTCATCAGAGAGAGCTCAGAGGGTGATTTTCAAAGGCAGAAGGGCATTGAAAACAGAAGAACCAGCTGAGACTCAGAAGTTTTATGATGGGGAGGGGTGCTGGAGGAGAGATGAATTCCAGTATGTTTTTGTACTGAATTAGAACAAAAAGTGGCATTTCAAAATTTTCCATTAAAAGGAAAATGGGAAAATTTTCAGTTCAGGAAAATAAAAAAAATGTGTTTTGAGTTTTCCTAAATGAAACAATCAACAGCTCTCATAACTTCTGACTCCTGGCTCTGCCATGGCTCCCTGGGGCACCCTGGGAAGCTCGTGTCCTGTTGGAAGCAGCTTGGGGAAGCTCCCTGAAGTTCCCTGGGTTGCTCAGGTTGGAGCCATGATGGCTATCAGGTTCCAAAATGTGTGGCAGGAAATCGGGAAGTCCTGAATATGCCAGCTGTAATTTGAGGGCTTCCAACTACTATCCTGCTGGTTTGCTCTGTCAGTCTTTGTGGCAAGGTCGTTGTCCAATGCACAATCTGGGAAGGTGGGTTTGCAGTGTATCAGGCAAACTGGAAGGAAACCAGTCGTGTTTCCAACAGGAATCTGCCTGACTGGGGAAGGCGTCACACCATTTCCATGAGATATTAATACATCAGTATTCCCCATGGGAAAGCCATTTCACCAAGAAATTCACCAGCAGTTGTTGGAAAGGCGGTGAGGTTTGGATACCAGATTGTTATGATGTTTTGGAAAATTTCACTTGAAGTTAAAAATGGGTGCATTAGCAATCATTTCAGGGAAATGCAGTCCTCCCCATCCTGCCCCATCACCTGACTAGGAAGTGCAGCAATTTGGCTTGATTCAGTTTGTATTTTTGCTTTGCAGCTTACCTATTTTTACTCCCTACTTTATATACCCATAAACTTTAAGACATCATAGCTTTTGCCCATGAAAACATTTGGAAAATGATTTTCAAAAAGCCATGCCAGTTTGCAGCAACTGGGGGTCTGCGCACTCACCCATCAGGGGATAATTACAGCCTTGTGAAGTGTCAGCAGTACTAAGGGGCAGTTAAAAGATGCACGATAGGCAAAATTTAGACAATCTGTCATCTAATTTTTTTTAAATGCATAGGGAAAATTATTTTATGCCTTTGTGTGTCACGGTGAACCAAATTGTCCATTGGGCAATGGTATAAAAAGTAGAAAACCAGGCTCTTGTATTTGAAGAGAAAAAAGTATCCATTACAGAAAAATGGGGAGGGCAGGTGAGGGTTAAACTGAAGAATGTACCAGCACGGTTCAGTTGAAAAAAGAGTCCAGGATGATTATACACGTAGGCAAAGCGACTACTGACATTTGTTCCTTTCAAGCATTTTACCTTGAAAATTGGAGCTATTTTTCATCTTTATTTTCTCATAAAATAAGCCAAACATTCAGAAGAGAAGGGAAGTTGGTGGACTTGTTGTTTTAATAATGAACATATGCCTGCATGTGTGTGATTTCTTTTTTATTCTTTATAATTGGCATAAACTCCTCATGTGACAAGTCTTCAACTTTAACTACTGAACTTGTACCGACATCAAAAGTCATTGTGGAATTTCAGACCTTTGATGTTTGGTTTAACAGAAGAGCTGATGGCTGCTAAGGAGTAGCTACCAGGAACAAACAGATTTTTCTAGGTCTCATCACACATAACTTATTTTCTGCTCATTTGTGACATTTTTCAAAGTTGCACAAATGTTCTTCGTAGTGCCTAGTTGTATGTACTTTTGCTGTTTCTGATGTTCACAATGAGAATTTGGCCTAGAAAAAAATCTTTATAGAGGTAGAAAAACTAAGTGAGGATATTAAAACCAGCTAAAACCCCCCAAGATATCACAATATTTTGTAGTGACTTTATACATATTTAGTCTTTTTTCAGTCTTGCATACCGTATTTTCCCTAAATTTTATCTTTCTGCCCCTGTAAATGCTCATGGATGTGTATGCAGGTCTTTTTCTTAATATTAACCTATTAGAGCTAGAGAAAAGAGTTTAAAAAAAAGCCCAAACAGAGAAAACTCAAACCCCCGAAACCAACAAACAAACCGTATTTACTATTGGAAGTCACACACCTGGGTTTTGTCTCACTTTTTCCTCCCATTATATCTCAGTAATCCAGATTGCTATTTTGATGCAACACCTAAGAGGAGGGTTTGTGCCTCTGATATACATGGCACTAGGTACAGGGTAGCCCTGTAACATGCATAAACTATTCTTGAAATAGCATGGGTAAGGAAGATGAGTTAGAGATGGCAATATAGGTGAAATTGCAAAACAGAAGAAAAAATACAATGGGTAAAGAATGAAGATGAAAGATACATGGAGAATGAAAGAGGAAAAAAGAAAAGAATGGGAGAGAAGACAATGAAACAGATGTACAGAACTGTGCTTTTATCCTTGCTTAGGCTGCTGTTTATGTTGCTCTGGAAAACAGTGATGTATTGGATGGATCCATCTGCTTTCGTGTAGCAGAGTTTGCAAGGAGAAATTCTGCTGGGTTCAGATGACGTTTTTCAGAAACAAAACCCATAAAGAAACTAAACAAAATAATAAAAGAGAGTTTGCTGTTAGTCTAGAATCTGCTTCATAGGATGATCTCCCTCTGTGCTGTGGATCTTGAGTGGATTTGCCAGGAAAAGCCAGCTTAGCATTGCACATGAGGCCCCCAGCGCCTCGTGGGATCTGAAACCCAGACTGTGTATGAACCTCCTGAGACATCTCCAGCCATACTGTCAGAAAGCAGGCAGGATGCCCGTTACCCTGTGTGCCGATCCGCTCTGTGCGTACAGACTGCTGACCCAGTCCATGAACTTTCTCTGCTCACGAATGCAGGCACGTCTGCTTAGTTTCTTTTCCCTTACCTTTGTACAGGAATGGATTGTTTCTGTCAAATACAGCGCTAAGCACCTTAGGAGATTTCTGTGCTTGTGCGTATTTAAGTAAGAGGATTAAAAACAATAGTTCAGTGTCTGGGACACTCCCAGAACAGTGTCCTTATTTAGCTTCTTGCTGAAGTGTGAATACTTTTTTGATGATGGAAAGTCATTTTCATCAGTGCTTCTAAAAGGCTGTCAGGCTGAGACATGATTGTCTGGACGTTTCTGAGTAAGGAATATGAGGACATGTTCCTGCAGCTTAATATGAGCTATACAGTGCACACACTGGTTTATTTCTTTAGCAGGTAGCCATCACTGCATAGCATCTTGAAGTCTTTATTCTCCAAGGATCATCTGCAATCTGCTTGATTCTCTTGAATGCTAGTATTTGTGTTTGGTTTTAACAGATCTACAAGTGCGTGAGCTTTCCTGTGTCTCCAGCAACAACTGCTGATTATCATCCTATCTGCAGAGACTACTGAACAGCAGTTAATTGAGCTGATGGAAATTTTCTGCTAGATAGAGCCCTGACTTTCACAGCCATTATGGTAATAGTATCTGTATCAGCAGTGCGATGGTACGAAGATATTCTCCCTCAGCCTGCCCAAGTCATTTCACGAAGAATTCATAAATGCAGATATGTTGCCCTTCTTGGGAGACACAGAAATATGTGAACAGGGTTCACTTCATCAACTTCAGATAAAACGGTTTATTCTTTGCTTATCTCAGTTCATCCTCCTGAGTATCATAGACTCGTGAAGCCAACATCTGAGTCTAAGTTATTCTCTGGAACAACGGGTGGTATTTTCAATTGACTGCAATAAACTCAGCAATACAGATGTTTCAGGCAAAATGTAGCTCCCTAAGGACAAAAATCCACAAAAGGATTTAAGAAGGTCAGTAACCACCATGCAGGGGTTAGGAGCAGCAGCAAGTAGTGTTTTCTAGAGTTCAAAGACTTGCCCTGGAATAGGTGGCCCATCGGGGCTAAAAACATCCAGAGGAATGATGTGTGGTCAGCTGTAATAACCAGGTATTCATTGACAGCTGAATCAAATGGTATTAGTCTTTCAGGTGAGAGCAAACCTTGAACAAAGATTTGAGCGAAGCTTTTGGGTCCACAGCAGGACACTTTACCTCTCTGTCACTAAGCATCATGCCTCTAATTTAGTCCGAGTGGTAGGTGGAAATGCCAACACAACAGCTTCAGAAAATGGAGGTGGAAGGGGCACAACAAACAGTTATAGCCTGGTGGTAAGGATGTGTGCCAGACAGGACAAATACATGAGTGTGGATTCTTTTTGGCATAAGCAAGGTAAATTGGCTCAGGTGGAACAAGTATACTAAAATGGCTATGTCAATTCTGGTTTGTTTAGGACTATTTTACAATGTAAGGGCCTAAGTTTCCACTAACAGTGACTTGAAGAGTATGCATCCCTTTGAACACAAATTCAAGTTCCTAGACCACAAACTGCTACCCTCAAACCCCCGTTCTACTTCCAGTGCATCGTGGAGGTGCCTAACTCTGTTTTCTGACAGACATTTGAAAGCTCCCCTGACACTTACTGTTCTGCTACTGCATCACATTGAGCTCTGCTGCTGCCACATAGCCAGAAATTTGTCTGGTACTTGTACTTTGACAGAACTGAAACACCTGTTGATCTGTGAGAGCCCAGCTCTCCTGCCTGCTGAAAGCTCAGCAAACTGAAGGCTCCGCACAAACCACAGTGGGTCTGTAAATCCTTCCCTGCTGTAAGTTACCTCTGTAATTGCAACGGGAAAGATGCAGCCTCAGTGACACACGTGAGGGGAAACAAGCTGTACAGCTATTGCAAGCTCCAAAGGCAAGTGGGGAAAGTGGTAGTTAGGAGGTCATCTGTTCAGCTTTCCTGTTAAATCTGTCCTGGATGGGGCTCTTGCCCTGTGTTGCAAACTGAAATTGGATCCTATGTATGGTTCAAAGTGTGAACCCTCAGCTGCTCCATCCAGCAGGCTCTAACCTATTTTGATACAGGGAGGTTGAGGATCAGCAGTCTCTCTCCTCCCCTCTTTTCAGAACTGTTCTGCTTCATATTCCTTAGGTCAGAGTGAGAAACAGCAACTCTTATTCTCCTCCAGATATTCTATGTATTTACACAGGAAGAGGGAGATCTGTTGCTCCAGAAACAATTTGTGTATTTTTGCCACGGGCTAGTGCAGAATACAAAAAACAGCCTTTAAACCATGAGCTGAAATCTCCTTCTCCACCAAATCAGAGACTGCTTCCTTTTGTGTACACCTTCCCTCTCTTGAGCTGTAGAGAGAGAGTGATGTTGTGTTGATTTCTTTTTCCAGGGATAGTATTCTTACGTGATCATCCACAATGATGGAAGTACTATCCCAGCCTGCTGAGTCATTATTCATAAAACGTATCTAAAGTGGAGTCCCCCTTTTTATTGGTTTTAAATTGAAGGATTTGAGATTTTGGACTTAATTTTTCACAACGAGTAATTAATATTTCTACCCGCTGTTCAATTTCTTTTATGAACTAAATCAGCAGCTGATTTAAAATCATCACTATTCTGTTGAAGCCTCGCAGAATGATGCCAGTGTAAACCATTGAACAACTTGGCCCCATTTAACTTTTTTGACTATTCAAAAAAATAAACTAACAAAACCCATAGAGCATATACGCATACGCTTAGACCCTGTATACAAAACCCATGGAGCATATAGAGGAGTATACTCATAATAAATCAGATTCAAAAACAACTGAGGTGGGGAGCAGGACTGAAAATTTGGCAGGAAACATATTTTACTCCAAGCTTACAACTGTTCATAAGGCAAACTCAAACTCTTTTCTCAAAGACCATAAAAGAAAAAAATAATGCCTGGTGTAGGTCTCCTTTATCAAATTGGAGACAACACTGTCTCCAATTCAGTCCCATTCACTCTGTACCTCCGGACACATTGTACCATTACATGCTTCTGGTAACTGGCTTATTTATTAAACATTGGCTCCAAGTGAAAACCAAAAGCTTTCTTCTTACTGATCCTTCATATTTCACTTATTCTGACTCTCAAATAATCCTGGACCTTTCTTTGTAGAAAATATTTGTCATTTACCTTTACCTAAGCACACTGTTACAGTGAAGCCAGAAATCTGTATCTTCAGCTCATGGATCATGACATGAAGGGGTTTTCAGGGAGCTGGGATACAGTTAATGTTACCATGATTCTTTTTCTCTTAAGCACTTAGTATTTTGAGACTTGAAGCTATATTTGGATGCACACAAGCAAATTAAGACTGAGGAGATAAGTTACACATCTTTAATTTTTACATTAGAGGTCAGGGAATAGATGGGAGTTATAAGTTGCATACAACAGAGAGCATGTAACTATGTTGTACTTACAGTAGTTAGAAACCAATTTATACTGCTAAAAAATGTGTATCTCAAGTATGACAGCCTTCATATTTGTCACTCTCTCTCCATCGCTCTTTATTCCTACATGCAAGTAAAGCAAGCTGATCCACCATTGATATTCCTGATGATGCTTTTCTTTACTAGACAAACAAAGACTTAAAGTTGCCATGGAAATACCCAAATCTCTCGGTTCATGCATTTATCAAAGAAGGATCATCATCATCAGATAATATTGATAGAGTGCACACTGTCTCTTTCTAGATGCTTGTCACAAGACTCTTAATGTCAAAAGAAAGAAGAAGAAAAATGAGGTGCACTATTTCATTAATGTCATGTCCATTGATCAGTGTCTAAGTGAAAATCACACTCACCGAAAACCAAATATGCAGGTATTATTTCAGTGTGCTTTCATTTAAGAAGTGTGATGATTTTTAAGATCTCGGCTTTCCAGAAAGCCAACTCATGACAGAATCTAATCTCTGAGCTTTTTATATTGTTGCATGTTTGCTTTTATTAATGGACATTTCTTTGATTGGATTCGATTTTATTCCTCATCCTCCTTCCTTTTTAACCACAGAAAAGGGGGCTAATAATTTGTTTTCTATCCTCATTTGAGATGCAGTAGCTCTCTGCACCAGCTGTTTTATTACTGCTGTAGAACCTCTTAACGTCTTTAGACTTCCTGTTTTCTAGATTTGGATCCCCTTCGAATCCATAGAGTCTGCTGGAGCAAATGGGTCAGGTTAAATGATAAACTAGCTCCCACACTTTGTACGTGTGAGTGCTGATGAACTAAAGGCCACCAGTGCTCCCTGTGTTTCTGTAAAGTGGATATAGACATTTCATCATCCCTTGCTTTGGTTCCAGTTTTCAGATTTATTTCTGAATGGCTTTTGCATGAGCTTTTTGTCGCATATTTCAATTTCACAGATTACCGGCACTATCGGAGCAAATCATCTGAGCACTAAATGTGTAAGCAAAACTGAGATATCCAACATTTGTATAAAGGCAGATACATTTTAAAAAAGCATTAAAAAGAGCAAATCCCCAAGAGAAACTATTGAGTTGATAGCCTTGAAAAAAAAAAAAGCAAAAAAACCTAAAATAGTTGTGAATTTGCAACATAGGAATGGCACCAATCCAAAAATATATTGGGATATTTTGGTAGTGGAGTTTTTAGTGCTATCATTTCAAATGTTTGCTTTGCTTCACAGTGCTGTATTTTCGTTGACATTAATGAATCTCTGAAGCTTCTGAGTTTGTGATATGATCAGAACCCCAACCCCCTGGTTTTCAGGCAGGTGAATATTCAAGTCGCCTAGGTTTGCAGGACTGAACTGAAAAGCTCGAAACATGAATGGAGTTAGAATTTCAGAAGCAGGTGGATCTGGATGCCTCCTTGTAATCTGGTTTCCTAAGGAAATAAGGCTTGCATAATTGTACTTTGTCGTTAATTTCCATTTCACAAGGATAAGATATCAGAAAAATATTAGTCTCCCAAAAGTTTGAGTAGTAGATGAGAAAAGTATACATAAAAGAGATCCCATAGTTATGTCCTGTAAATTTTCTAGCCATGCAAAAGGCTACTTGCTAAGTACATACATTATTTGGCACTGGTGTCCATATGGGAGAAACACTTTAAAAATGTCCTGAACTCTGAAAAATCTTCTGCCAGAGTTTGCAGAATCCAGTTGCAGAAGCCTGATTTTACTAGTTCTGATGTCATGGTGCTGTTTGCTTGTTCTTGTTTGTGCGTTACCCTCATCTGCAGAGAAAGGTTTCACTGAGTAGATAATCAGTCTTAAAGAAAAGTCAAGCCAGTTTCGAACATCTCATATGAAAGCGTTGTAGTTAAATGCATTTAATTCTGGCAAGATAAACCATCATGGTATAACTTGCTTCATGCTAATCAGTGAAATAGGACTGAAGCATGATATATTGTACATTGGCTAATAACAGCACATCTAATTTCCATCAGATACATTTCTCTTCATTACCATACTTCCTTGCAGTCTGCTCTGGGGGTAGCAAGTGGAAACACAATTGCTAGCCTCGGGTATAGTATTTTCTTTCTTATTATTTAAATATTGTTATTGATCCATAATATCTGTATTTAACAGTCAGTCTCCGGAGCCAGTGAAGACATGCACTGCCTGTAGATTCAGCATGTATTCTTTGATGAGGGTTTCTATTTTCTATACCCTTTTTAGCCAAAGGGGGTTGTCTCTTCTTTTGCAATGTAGTGATTGGCCTGGATAGTGGTTGGACAGACTGGTGAGGATACCATTTCTTATAATTAGAAGACAAGATCTAATTTCATTGTACAACTCAGCTACTTGTTATCACAATTTTCTTTCCTTAGTTAATTGTATTTCAGGGTAGGCACATTATAAACTAATCAGTCTATTGTCACATGCCTGTTAATTTTGTAATTAATGATCGTGACTAGAGCTGAGTGAATAACTTCTAAAAAAATAACTTATTCGGTGACTTTTGTCTCTTTTCTGTTCATTAACCCTGTGCAAGCATCATGATTTCCTGAAAGTGGCTTGTTATTTCACAGTTATTCACTGAGTTATTCTTGGTCAGTAAATACCGGACCGGTTTGTTACAACCCTTTAAAGACTGAAACAAGATGCATTTTGACCAGATTCAAATGGTCACATGTTACTTAACAAACCTCTTTTGTAGCACTATGTTTCATGGAGTTGGGATTTTTGGAAAAATGGTTATAATCACTAATCAGGCATTTACCTTGTGTAAGCATTCTTCCAACATTTTATTATTGTTCTTTTTTTATTGGGAACATTCTTGCCTGCTGACTTGTTTGGTAGAACATCAAAAGGTAAAGCAAATGCAGCAGGAGGGTGGAGAGGTTTCTTTTGAATGGCTGTAAGGTGTGCAGTTTTGCTGCTGGGCATCGTACCCAATTAAATAGTTTGTAGAAGCAGTCAATGCTAATTCAGCTGTGCTATATCCTGATATGAATTAAATATCTGTGCCCAACCAGTATCTTCCTGATTAGAGGAGTATTTTTAGGCTTGTTTAGTGCTACCTCCATTGTGGCAGTAACGGTGCATTGTTGACATGTCCTTTGTTTAGCTGTGCTTTTCCACTGTCACTTCATCCCTCTTTAACTGCTGTTCTGCTTTCTTGGCAGGGAAAATAACTGGTAAGTTGGGCCCCACTCGGGCTAGGTTTGCATTCTGTGTTTGTCTTGGTCTTGAATCAATGTTTATGTCGCCATTTACCAACCATCCACACTGTTAAATAAATAGTGTCATTGCCCTCAGCCTGGTCAGTGACATTGAGGTTTCTCTTCTGAGAAGCAAAGATCCAGCCTTCCTGGGCTTGAGGTGCGCTCAGATGCTTTCATGTAATGTCAACACAGAAATTTGCATTAAGAGCAGAAAGCAGCAGCTAAGAGGTGGTGCAGCCCAGCTCCTCGGTGCCTCTCAGCTCTACCTGATGGAAGGAAAGAACTCTCTCTGCCCTGCCATGGGCCGCAGGGCTTCGGGCTAACACATACTGCCTTTGCATCAGAGCTGAGAAGGAGTGCTTGTACACTTGGACTCTGAACCCAGCTAAGAAGCAGGTTAAGAAATTGTCCCTTACTAACTCTGGGCTCTCAGTTGCCTCCTCTCAGCGGGGAGGCATATACCGGTTGTCTGCTAATTTGGACTCTTAACAGCAATCAGGCAGGAGATTGGTCAGGCCAAAGCCCCTGAGCTCAGGCTTCAGGCCAAATATGCAATGTAGACGTGCCCTAAGAGACGGGAGTGAAACTGTAAGCCTGAATTTCACTGGCAAAATGCACAGAGTGATTCCATCCCCTTGTATGCAATAATTCATTTTGGACAATGCTGCTTCCCCGTTGGCCTGTGTGTCCTTACAGTGTGACATTCCTGGTGAGCCCCCAGCTCACACCCTTGGGCTCTGTTGCCATAGCTCTGTTTTGCTGCTGTTTGCCATTCCTAGCTAGATAACCTTCTGAGGTTCCCATTACTTCACGCTCTCTGTGGGTGCCCAGAATTCAGTTCAATTGTTTCCCAACTTTTTGGTACATGTTTACAGCCCCCAAGCTCTCCTGCTGCCTTGTCAGATGATACTCCACCTCAGCGGCTCCCCAGAGGCTCTTCAGTTTCCAGGCTACCTATGTATTTGTTTTTCTTGGTCTCCTCATTCCCAGGCAGGCAGAGCTTTTATGCAATTGACTGGTCTCCTGGCAAGACCAATCCATTTGATACTTTTCTTATCTCTAAGGAGCTGCTCAGGGGTGCGAAATAAGATTGGTTTAAGGCACAGTGCTTCTTACAAACGTCTTTAGCAACCACCCAAAGGCACCAGATGTGGTGGTGTGTGCATTGCAATATTTTAGAGGATAGCATTTAGTTTTTATAATGACATTTGTTTTCCGACAAAATGGCGGTGGTTTCCGGCAAGGTGGAACCAGTACAACTGCTTTGGATGTGGCTAGGGAAGATATGAAATGGGGAACCTTCACTACCCCCTGAAGCCATGGTCAAACTAAGTATCAGACCAGTTCTGCGTGAACACTGGGATAGGTTTGGATAAGCAGGACATGGATCTGAAAGTATTCCGTATGGAAAGACTGCAGGTGAAACCCTTGCTCACCTTACTCCACTGCAGGGACAAACTGGAGAGGCAGCAATCCCATCCCATGCTGCGAGCTGAGTCAGAGGGAAGGATTCAGTCTCTCCTTCAGAAGTGGGTGGTGGACTTGGGAACACCCAGGCAAGATTTCACCTTCACTGAGTAATTTTGTAGTGGTGCTGAGGTGAAATTTTATTCACAGATTTCTGTCTTTCAAGTCTATATTTCCTCTTGTAACGTATGATACCCTTGAAACATACCCACAGTATTTCTTTACAGTTTTCATATTTAAAGGAGTTTCTTTTCTGTACTTTTTAAAATAATCAGTGTTGCGTGGGTCTGGAGTTCTTCTAACACCGACTTCACACTAGTGTATCACAGCTTATTACAGTGGAGTCCAGACTGCTATTCCCTACATAATCCATTTGTTAGGAATAACAGCATTTTCTTTGCATTAAGCTCCTCCTTTTTACCATATGCCATCCTTATAGTAACTTCTATTTTGTCATTGATACTTTCCCATGAATGGAGGCTGGCTTTTCTAGAAGCATTTGCCTATTTGTTAGCTATAATTTAGCTAGGTATTCCTGACATAGGATCCTTCTGTATATGTTTTGTTCTTACGCTGTATTGGCAGGAGCTTGCCTCTTCAATATTGTGAAATAAAGCGTCCCTTCTCAGAGGCACGAGGAGACATATTTCCTCCTATATTTACACCCCCAGCTGTCTCTGCTCTACCCTGTGCCTCCAATCAATCCCTGTCTTGCTCCAGGGTCTTCCAACCACTACTGACACCTTAGTGCCTTCCCGCCAAGATTCTCAGGATTTTTCATCTCCTTGGAGAGCAGTAGTGGCAGGTAGGTTTTGAGTGGATTTGATGCCGTTTCATACCCTTGCATGTTTATGGCTTTTGTGGGTCCAGTGGTAGCTTCTGGGGCTAAATATTAGGTGTGTTCTGCTTTCACGAATAGCTGGTAATAGTAACATTTCTCACTAGCAGTCCAGGGTAAAGCCATAACAGCAGTCAGAGGGTCAGGCAGGATTGTCTTTTAGGCCATCATAAACTGTTAGTTTTATTCTGCTCTAAAAATAATTTTCTGAAACTCAGGCTTTGCTCTTTCCTTTTTGTATTATGCTATAATAAGCTCTTCAAATACTTCAACAGAAAGTTGCAATTGACTTGAGCCAAACTACAATCGGGATAGAACACCAACGCAGGTTTACAATTTGTAAATCAAGATAATGAATTCAGAATATCATGGTGTTGCATTTTGCAATATTTATTCATATTTATAACCCATACCTATTTCAGTATTATTCATGAGTGTTATTGGGATTACAGCATATTTCTGTTTGGTTTCTGGCCTGGAAATGTTTTGGGTTGACTTGAAACATTTAATTTGTCATGAAACTAAATATTTCGTTCCATCTTCTTATTGCTTTACCCTTTAAAAACTTTTTTTAAGAAAGGTCATTTGAAACAAAAAGCCTAAATGGTTTATTTTGGGGTTTTTTAACTTTTTTTTTACTGTAGGAAAAATTTGCTAAATTGAACTTGTATTTAAAAACTATTTTTTGCAGTGTATTATTTGCCAAAATAATCACACTAGTCCCCCTGGATGAATCCTTTACTTTCGTTGGTATCTATGAAAATTTTATGATTGCATTTACACATGGCAGATTTGCCATACGACCTTTGCAATTAAAAGAATTTTTTTTCTTAAAAATAAAAAAGGAAAAAAAGGCTTCAATATGCTATTTAACGTTGCATATATTCAGGGACTCTTACTGATGCATTTTTAATAATATTCTTCTCTGTGGTAGATGACCGTGACACTTGGAAACCCGTCTGTGACGTGCTGACAAGCTAAACCTAGAGTAGCTTTGTGTCACTTTGGGTAAAATTTACCCCATAAATAATGAACAACTAAAAGCTGTTTACATTGATGGGCTAAGCCCATCAATGCTGCTATGGACTGTGTCAGCAATCAAAACTTTCCCTTATTATGAAAGTAGCAATAAAAGAAAGTGATTAAATGCGAACAAAAAGCTCTGATAGGACTGTAGGCCTGATTAAAACGAGCAAAATCTGATGGCTAGGACATTAGCCATTACTTGGCTCCTGCAATAGGTGTCATCTCAAGTGTGTAACCCTCGCTGAAGTGATCGCATCCATGTTTTCACATTCATGATACGTGACATGCATACACGTGCTTTATAATGAACAGAAAATGTTGGAGAAGTGTCTTAAGAAGTCTTTTATTTTAAAAATGTATTGAGTTACCATCTATAGCAAAAGCAGGTGTTGAAGTCTGGTGAGGAAAGCAGCACCTGCTGGCGGCTGCAGAGATTCGTCCTTGAAGGTGGAAGGTTAGATCCAGGTTTGCTTTAGTCAACAGGAACTTTTCACTTGTCCGCAGTTAGGAGATTGTGCCCTATAGCTGGCTATGTGGATGTGTCAAGATACACCAAAGAGCTCACTATGTTACAACCTGTCTGGTGGCCCAAGCAATATGAATAGCACTGCCCAAGTCAAAGAAACAGGGATGTGATGTAGAGAGCGAATGGGCGGATTAATGGACACCAGGAAATTCATATTGAGACTTACCCATGTGGTAGCATCAGGTTGGTGGTGGTTGCAGCTGGCTGATAATGTACGTAGCTAAGCCAGATTGTACTACTCAGCTTACACAGCCTCATTACTTGAGCCAGCATTTGTTATTGAGCTTTAGCCCCGTTTCTGTCATATTGTACCTGCCAACCCTTGGAATGTGCACACTGAAACTGAGTTGTTTTGTTTTTTGGAAGTGTATGGAAAATGTTTGTTTAGATGATGCCAAATGCTTCCATCTTTACCATAGATCCAATCACGTGCAAACAGATACAGAGGCACACGCTTGCACGCACATCTGTTTACATAATACAGGCTGCAGAATATATGTTTTCCTATCAATGAAAGTGTTTACTTGCTAACTTTTCACAGCTGGGAGATTTAAAAAAGGAATATAAAGTACCTGTAAAAACAGACACTGGCTTAGAACTCTGTTCTAATTGAAGCGGAAAATACTTGTGTGCTAGTGTTCACATGTTACCTGTTATGTAGGGTTGTAAAGACGAACTTGTGTTCTTTGTGCTGATCAATGACTGATTAAAAATAATAGCTTCAAAATTATTTAAATACTTTTACTATAGTCTAAAAAGAAAGGTTTGTTTTACAAAGAGAAATAGGGGATCTCACACCATTTATTGAACTTGCGTATCTTAACAAATTGCCTTTTGCTTTTTTTTCAAGGATTTACAGCTAAAGCTGTGAACTCCTTGGTGCGTATGGTGAACATACAGCACCCAACACAGCAGGCTCCCCGTCCAGAGGGGAGTCGCTGCATGTTGGCACATCATTGTTATTGTGGTATCTCTATCAGGACTGCTCAACAGTCTCCATTGATAAAGTGGCCTAGTGTGAGTGGTAACACAATGTGAGCCACTGTCTCTGTAGACATATTTTATCAATAAAACGTTAGCTATTTAAAAGTGGGAACTATTTTTCACCAGAGATTTCCAGTAGTGCCTGAGGATTTCCTCAGACTGGTAAAAATTTATCATTGATATTTTTAAAACAGGAGTCCCACCGTGGAAGATTTAGCAGGTTCCTTCCAGGGATGGTCTTCCTCACAGGACGGGGAATCAATTCAATACTATTTCCTTCCAAGGGGTGGAAGAATGGTGAGCTGGAACCTGTGGGCTCTTGAAACTCATGGGCCTCTCCTCCATTATAATCTTAAGTAAAATCAGAGGGAGATTTGTGGTGGGAGATTCACAGGTGGTGGCCCCAGACACCAGCAAGCAGGGTACCCTGTCTGCTGGCCACAGGGCATGGGAGCAGCCTCTTGTCCCCTCCCTGGGTCAGAGATGGGACTGCCTCCATCCATGTCTAAAACATGGGCAAGTGTAAGCCAGGTACAAAAGCTAAAGAGGAGAGCGCAGAGAATTAAAGACACAGTAGTTACTTCTGGTCTGTATAAGCTTTCCTTTTTCAAAAGGCCTTTTCTAGCACACATTTTTATGTATCTCTTTTCTACAAGGTGGCTTTTTTTAGCTTGAAAGTTATGCTTGTTTTTCATGATATTTTAAAATAGCTCTAATTTCTTTGGATTCTGACTGCTATGTAATTAAGTTACCAGTGGTACAGCATCACTTTGGTTTTGAAAAGGTGTTATGTGTAAATATATTGTACCATGGCTGCTACCAGAAGGGCTTCCCTGCATTTTTATAGGTGTAAGGGGTATTCAGAACTATGTTAATTCTGGTGGTATTATCTTAGTGTTCATATATATGTTCATGTTCACATATAGGTGTGTATATTTGTGTATATATGTATATTCTAAATATATACAAACACATACTTATGAACACAAATATATGCGTATATTGATTTTTAAATGTCTCTCTTAGGGATGTGGAGAAGTGGATCTAGAAAGGAAATATGGACATTTCGGTTTCAGGTGTGAAGAGAGGAAGATCCTATAAATTCCAAACTAGGAACTGATTTTTCCAAAATCCAGATTTTCACACAGACCAGCAGACAGGGGGATTGGGGTGTTCTCAGTGCTCAGTTACACCAAACCTTATCATTATTTTGCATCACACAGGTTTTCCACTTAAGCGTTCCTGTACAAATCTGTGTGATTGCTTTGTATGTGTTCCTGAACTGGATCAAGCCTTTTGAGCTTTAAGAAGCTAAATGTCAAGGAAGAACAAGAGATGCATAGCCATGCTCTGCAGCATGCGATTGTATTCCTTGTTTGTGTAAGAGGTTTCTGTATCAAATAACGGGATTAGAAATATCTGATATATCATCAGTTGCTCAGGATCATAGTGTTAGTTGATTGTGAGCTATTTATCATGAAACTCAGTGGGAATAAGACTGAACCTGATGAGAAACCTGATGAGAGCAACATTTTGAAATCTGCACAGCTAATTTGAAAGGTATGAGTCTAACCAAGTAATCTGATTTTCAGAGGTAAGCAGCAGTGTCAGTTCACAGTAAATGTAATGGGATCTCCAGATGAATTGGTACTTAACAGATCTTTTACTTCAGTGACTAAACATAGATGCAGGTGTTTAACAACAGCAGCCCTGAAGTTTAAAAATGATGATGTGTGGTGGATATTGGTTTGGAATTTACGCGGTTTTGCTGTCCGATGACACTGATGGGATTATGAGGAAGATGTTTGATACTCCTGGGATCATCAAGTTCTCTTAGTAATAGAGATGATAATTCTCTCGGAGATTTTAATGCCTCTAATATTCTTTAGAGGTTTTCCATTTTGCTTGCCCGGAACTGCTTCAGCCCAGCTCAGGAATCCTGAGTTTCCTTTCTCCGCTGTGATCCATTTTCATTGTGTTGGCTGTTTCAGCGCATGTACCTCTGTCCATCTTCACTTAAAACCTGCTGGCCTGAGTGCTCTGCTGTGAAGGTAGCAAATGTGGATTTTCTCCCTCCTTGGCTGAATTCGAGTCAATAACAGAAAGAAGGCTCTGAATAAAGGAGGTGTGGCTTCTTCCAGTGACAGAAAACTGTTTTTAAATAGGGGCACTATTTCCTTTATCTGAAAGGACTGATGTTAGCACCCAAGGGCAAATCTTCAGTCTGTGGGCCGCGGTAAAAAGGAAATGTTTACTTTATAGTCTAGAGTCAAGTGCATCAGCTTTTGCAAGGTGCAGTTTTATCCTAATCAGTGCATGGGATTTTTTGGTCATCTTGTATTCTGTCACATCACTTTTTACGTGCACAATTTAAGGATTGTAGGTGCTTTATGCTGGATTGAATTTTGGACTAGGGCCTAAAAGGTAATGTGTGATAACTGACATGGAGGCATTGATTTCTATTATCAGTTCTAGTCCTTCAGATGCACCTTGACACATCACTATAGCTGCATTGCAGTCTAACAGACTTACATCTCTGATGCAAAATTTTAGGGATTTTATTAATGCTTAGCTGTTTGCACCCATTGCAAACATAACTGTATGGAGGTAAAATCATAGCTACAACTCTATAGTCTAGTTTGACATCCCCTTGAAATACTGACTCTGAAGCTGTAGTTGATAACCTAACCTTCTTATACTTTTTTAGAGAGATTTTTTTTTTAGAGACTCTTTGGAATCATGAATCTCTACAAACCTGTAGGATAGGGCAGTAGATGCTCATTTGCATAATCTAATTGAGAAAAAAGGAAATGTCTAAGAACACATCATGTGTTAGTCTGGCATAGGGGTTCTGGCACATGCCTTGTACTATAGCTACTCAGTGCCCTGGCTTGGGATAGGCAGTTGAGCCCATGTTAGGGAAGCTGGCAACTGATAAAGAAAAGGCTAATGTGAGATCACAGTTGCATCTTGTGAGGCAAGCATTCACATGGAGTTTGCTTGGAATCAAATGCTTTTGCAGCAGGTTTAGTCAACTCACGCACCTCAAATATCCATTGAGCTACAGTAGTCTCCACATGGTTCAGAGAGTCCAGAAACAAAAGTTATTGATATGCAGTTTATCCTGCTCAGTAAGCCTAATTAGCTGAGGCTGTCTGAAGTGCATTTGCCAAAAGAAGCAGGGAAAAATAAAGTTTGTCGGGCTTAGGCTTTCTAGGTCTGTTGTTAGAAATGTGACCACTAGGAAATAATGGGAATGGCTACTTAATCTCATTGCGTTGCCGAAACTGAGTTTTTTCAAGTTTATTTGGAATCTGAAGATCTAGTGCTGGCACTTTTACTTACATTCATTAGACCTTTGTTCTGTCAGTGGTGCCCAGTTAAAACATGTGATATAATCTTGAGGACAGTAATACGTTTAGTCTACCAAGTTTTTCTGCATGAAAATGAACCTCATGTAATAGAGGTCCATGTGGTCTCTAAGCCAGGGTTCTTCATTCTTCTTTCCATTCTATTCTTAGTTTTTGCATTTCCTTACTAAACTGCTGTGCCTTCCAGCTACAAAACTAGGGAAGGAAAAAGACCCAGACAAAATCAGCAAAATCATTAAAGGTAACAGAAGTCAGAACTATTAAGGGTAAACTCCATTTTACTAGATTTACTGACATATTGTATCTCCAAGGGACGTCAGGCTCTGGAAAAAGTCATTCCAAATCCAGCCACAAGCTTAAGCACGTGGATTTGTGTACAAGTGGATTTGAAGCACAAATACAGGCTGGGCGGAGAATGGATTGAGAGCAGGCCTGAGGAGGAGGACTTGGGGGTGTTGATTAATGAGAAGCTCAACATGAGCCGGCAATGTGCGCTCACAGCCCAGAAAGCAAACTGCATCCTGGGCTGCATCAAATGAAGCATGGCCAGCAGGTTGAGGGAGGGGATTCTGCCCCTCTACTCTGCTCTCATGACACCCCAACTGGAGTTCTGTCTCCTGCTCTGGAGCCCCCAACACAAGAAGGACATCGACCTGTTGGAGCGGGTGCAGAGGAGGGCCACGAAGATGATCAGAGGGCTGGAGCACCTCTGCTATGAAGACAGGCTGAGAGAGTTGGGGTGGTTCAGCCTGGAGAAGAGAAGGCGCCGGGGAGACCTTATAGCAGCCTTCCAGTAATTAAAGGGGGCTTGTAAGAAAGATGGGGAGTGTAGTGATAGGAGGAGGGTTAATGGTTTTAATCTGGAGGAGAGTAGATTTAGATTAGATATTAGGAAGAAATTCTTTACTGTGAGGGTGGTGAGGCACTGGAACAGGTTGTCTAGAGAAATTGTGGATGCTCCATCCCTGGAAGTGTTCCAGGCCAGGCTGGATGGGGCTTTGAGCAGCCTGGTCTAGTGGGAGGTGTCCCTGCCCAGGGCAGGGGGGTTGGAACTAGGTGATCTTTAAGGTCCCTTCCAACCCAAACCATTCTATGATTTGTAATACCTCTGCTAGTATAACTTAAAAGTGCATCACTTTTAGAACACGCATTTTGACCACATCTACAAAGAAAAATTGGTTCATGTGCTGAAAACTTGTAATGTAAAAGTTTGAAGTGTAGTCCATCAGGACATGAAAGAAATCCTGTGCAGAATCTGTTCTGTTACACAATATCCCGAGAAAAAGAAATTGGTGGTCCTGTTCAGGGGTATTTTCAGCACCTGATACTGGGGGAAAAAGAAATAATTAGCAGTGTCTCCATGGTTAAACATATTTAATCTCAGCTGAAAGAAAACATTGCATCTCTTCCTTCTGAACACAAAACAAAGACTACTAAGATGAGGTAACCAATGTAATTCCAAACATTTTATTTATGCAGTCAGCAGTATTTTTAAAACCACTAGTTTTTATTTGTTCCAAGCTCATCTGTTTCAGAAATGCTCTTCATGGAGTCACATCCATGTATAGGTCATTCGAATGAGACCAGCAGAGGTAGAACTTTAGTAAGACATGATTCGTTTAAAACATTTAATGATGTGTAAACTCCTTCTTAGCAAGGTTTTTTTCATTTTCAGAACTTCCTCAAATTCATATTCACAGGAATAATCTGTAGTCTTGTTGACAATGACCACCAGGGAATGCCTTTATGGCGCTAATGGAAGGTAAAGAATGCTTAATAGAAAATTCAACCTACAAAGATGTGGTTTTTTGGTTTAAGACAGACTGCTATTACAAAAGCCCTGACTTTACACTGCAGTATTTTTATCAGATTGTGATTGCAGTCACTGCATATGTCACTGCAAGCTGGAGTGATGGAGTCTGGAGAGTAATGTTAACATGATTCAGAGGAAATTAATCAACATTAGTCAGCACTTGTCTCTCATGTACTTGGGGTCATGGTCTGTTCTCAGCTAACTTATTTTCTTCCTATTCAGTGATGCAGGAAGGAAGATTTAAAACCAGCAGTAGGGTAGTAATAGTGTGACAGGAAGAAAAAGGTCACTGAGAACAATATGAAAGCTGATTAATAGGATCATCCTCATAGGTGAATTAGAATTCTGCAAATGACTTTTCTATTTCTCATTCTTTCCATATTGTGAAGTAGTTTTATTCTGGAGCAATGCATCTGAACAGGTGCACCTGAAAAATAAGTCTTAAAGGCTGTGAGATTTTTTTTTCCATTGAATTTCCTTTGTATTTTTTTTTTGCGCATTAGTGTGCACTAAGGCAAAAGAGAGTTCCGAGCTGCGTATAGATTTTGAAGAAGAAACCATCAAAAAACCCCAACAAAACCTCCCCAAACTAGTCATGGTCAGCAATGTGTGGGGATCCAATATGATAAAAACTATTCCTGCTGTTCACAGGCAATGAAAAATGAGTTTCATTACTAATCAATAGCATTTCGTAAATCATGATGTTCGTGATACACTTGATCTCAATTAACTAAGGTTTAGGACTCTAAAGTTTTGTCATAGTCGGTATGTCTGGGGAATAATGTAATGCTAATAAATAAATGGATATAATCATGAAGCCATGATGCAGTGCTGCTGCTAATAAGGTCTTCAGAAGGTTCTGAAGGTGGGAGTTCTCTTCACTACCTTTAACCATCTAAAAGCTGGTGAACTGGGATCCTTCTACACAAAGTTGAAACAGAAAAGTACCTATAAGGAGGTTTTTCTGTATTAAAGTTGCCTTCTTGAGGTGCAAGTCCACTGGCTTCAGCGCTAAAGCTCAGATGCAAATGGACTCCACAGGGCTAGGCAACGGGAAAGTGTTCATCTTCCTGCTCTGATACCCCCTCTCTCCTGTCAGTGCAGAGCCAGAGGGGCTTTCTAATGCTTTCTGGTCAACCTGCAACTTTGCCAGTGCTTCCCATCAGTTTACTATGTACTATTCGGGTGTATATTTTGATTTTAAGTCCTTCATGTCATGGGATAACATGTTGTAAACATGATTTAACCTGTAAACTGGAGGATTAAAAGCACAGAGCCCTTTTTTGCTATTTTAGTCCTCTGTTGCTGATTTCTCTGAGGAAGTGAAGTATAAACCAACACGGTTTTTCTGATTGTGACTTATCTATAAGGCTGTTGTTAGTTTGTCCCTTATTTAGCAAATGTGTTCTGTGGACATATTGCAGTGTATCAGTTGCTTATGAGTTATTTTCTTGCACTGTTAATTTAAGTTTTCAGTTAGTAGATCTCTTTTCATGCCATGTTTGATTAGTCACCTTTGTAGTGTCCTCCTTTTTTCTCCTCCTTGACTGCTACCTCCCAAACAGGCTAAGGGCTTGCAAGATTCCTGTAGGCAGATACAGTGTTTCCATGGCAGGTACATAGCTATACGTGAACACAAATTTATATGTTCAAATAGGGTTTTCAAGCCTTCTGTTTATTTTTTGTGGGCAAGTTGTACTCTTAAGTGCAAAGTGAACCTAAGGGCCAATACCACTTAGGCTACATTATTGTTTTGTCTAAATATTATTCAGTAATTGCCAGGGTATAAATCAAGCTTGGTCACGTACACCCTGTAGTTTTTTCAGTAATGCTGTACAAGGAAGTGCAAATATTAAAACCCAAAGTTTGAGTAAGGATTAATTTTATTTAAGTAATGTTGAAATGACTATAACCAGGCCCTTGGGGAAAAGGTAAGGGAAGAAACTTAGATCCTTCATGCTGTAATTACATATTCTAACTTTCATAAGCTGCAGTTTGGCTCTGACATATCTTCTCAGCATTTATCCCGTTCACTTGCACACTTTAGATTAGGTATATTAGGCCTAGCAATTTGCATGGGGTCTTGAGGTTCCTGTCATGTGAAAGTCCTCTCCTACAGTATAAATATTTACAATATATGACAACTGCCATCTGCCACTGTGAAGAGCTGAAATGCCTATGGTCTGAGGTTTCAAAAAGACTTTAACTTTTTACCTTTCTCCTGGGTGGCAATAAATAATTTGCCTTAGAAGAACAAATCCACTGACTGGATTTGTTTAGGTAATTTTTAGTTATTTAAAGAAGAACTGATCAAAACCATCACACACAGAGAATGCATTATGTCAATGTACAGAGAAGTCTGTATTCATTAGAAGGGGGAACTTGTACTGTCAAAATAGTGAACTAGTTTCTGAACAATTAAACCAGGACAATATTAACGGTTGGAAGAAAAGATGAACACACAATGAAACAGCACTTGCCTTTAAATGGTGTAAAGAAGGGGACGGGGAAATGAAATCTACGTTCCATGAACTGAGCTTACAGCAGGCCTGCTGCATTGCCTCTCAGCTGCTTACTGAAGCTAGGAATTGACACCAGAGCTGGAACCACCATCAGAACATCAGCACCACTTACCCAGAGCCAGTCCACATCTTGTTCATGTCTTGTGAGCTGACCAAACTGTGATGATTAGGTTGGTTCATTATGTAGCTTTTCTGCATGGCATGTCTCTGACTGCCCTTGCAGTAAATCTCACCCCAAATGCATTAATTCTGAATTTAAACATAGAAAAATGGGAATCCTAATCAACATTGACACAGACACCACGGTATCAGAAAACAGAGTGTAAAGAAACCTAATGAAATATTTTGTGGAAAGATGCTGTTCTCTTTTGCAACTTCAGTTTAATCTCCCTGTATTTTATGACTTTTCATAATTAATGATTTAATTTTGAGTTTTTCAAACTTTCCATAGTTCAATAGAAAACACTTATTTGAAGATGCGTATTTATAATGCTTATTAGAAGAGCCTGGTTCCCTGTTAAGGTATTAATTACCTTCAGTGTTATCTACCTCCTTGAAACAAAAGAAAATGTCATCACTGCATCTTACTATAGAACCAGGACAACAAGGAACTACTTAGCCTAAAGAGCAGCACTGGCACAGGACATGTATATGGATTGATCATGAGTTCACTTGGGCTGCAAATGAGAAAAAATATTTCTACAGATTCTTGAGCACTTTTCCAGCAAGAGTTATGGGGGGCAGAAAATGTGATTGCCCATAAAAGGTGAATTTCTTTTTTTGAGAAGAATCCTAAGATATGGTGACTGCTATAGAAGACAACTGGAGATGTTGACCCAAGGAAGGGTTTTAGATCGACTTTGGGGAACAAAGGCATGCCTGAAAACAGAAAATGTCTCTCTCACATTATGTCAAATATACACTCCCATCTTCCACTGTCCCCGTTTTCCCAACACAACTGCCTGAGACTGGAGTGAGAACTGTGACAGTCTAGGTACGGTGTCACAGCAGAGTGCACCATATGTTACCCATTGAAAAATTATCCTGGCTTCCTCTAAAATATACTTAGCAATTAACTGCTGCTACCTTGATTTCCACTGGGAGTTCTGCATAAACATAGCATGCCCCCAAGGCAGCAGTAACTTATGCTCGCAGTTTGCAGGCCTTACGGATGCACCTGCACGCAATTCGTCTGTGTTAGGAGCATTGGGTGGAGTTTAGGTTTGCCTGATAAGTCTATGCATACAGAAATAAATGTTTCAATGAACTGTGATGCCGTTTTTTGCTACCCCTTCCATCTGTGGCAGCCAATGTGCACAGTGGCCCTCGATGTGACGTGGTTTCTCGAATATGTGGTTATAAGCTGACTAATGAGACCTCAAAGTTGTACCCAGCTTTGCAGGAAATAGGTAAGTGTTGTAAAACTCAATGTGAATATTGCTTTGCCAATATACTGGGGAGGAGACTCTTGGATATAATTGTGATGCCAAGGAAGGGCATGTGGAGAAAACATCTGGGGAAAAGAGGTGTGGAAAGGGCCTCTGAAAGTAGGAAGAAGAATTCTTAGAATTGGCTTTTTGAACAGGAAGGTGCAGTAGGGACTGGATACCCTGAATTGTGTCTGGTTTTTGGAGTCCTGGTCTCTGTGGCAAAGCAGCAGCACAGCTAAGGTCTTCTGAGACAACTGAGAAATCTCGGAGTGTTCCAAATATATTTCCGGCTAATAGCTCGTTTCATGACACTCATTCCAGAGAAGACTGGAAAATTGCACATGGACTAGGCAGGACATGGTGAGTCACTAACAAGCCAACCTGTAGGTGTATATATAGAGGAGTTTGATATAGATGTTTGCTAGTTGTTTGGATTTTTTTTTTCAGATGTGGGAATAGACATGTAACGTATAGAAACAGAAGGAGGAGAGCCCCTGCCTGTTTTCTGAACTTAACTGTGGAATCATCCCCTAGATTCAGAGCCTGGATTTTATTTTTTAAGATCAGCTTTCAATCCATCAGAACATTTCCATCTAGCCTATTCTTACGACTTCTGATATCTCAGTGTAAAGTCAGAGCATGCAAGGATGTTGTGTATTTGGTCAGCTGGCAATATTGTATATGTCAAATTCTTTACTGGCATTCAGGCTGTTCTAGAGGATGAAATTTCATCACCCATGCCTCTGCATTCAAAGCTACAAATGGCATAACTCTCACAGAAAGAACCGTGGAACTGTTCTGCAAAACTGAAGGGAGAGTCACACTGGTGTCTCACTGAAGTTCTGGTGTGGGGCGTAGGGCTGTCATTTTAGTTGATCTCTGAAATGCAGGTTGTACACATCACTAGGCACCCATCAAAGCTTCCTTTGCTGAAGAAAAATAATATATGGGTACATATTTTTGCCAGATGAGAGAAGGGCAGTTTTCTTACGTGCATTTCCTGATTGTTTTGTTCAGGAGAATCAAGGCTGTCAAATCCACGTACACAATTTCTATATTCCTCTGCAACATTAGAAATGGTGCTACGCCTCTACCAAAGCCTGCATGAGCTGCATGTCTCTGCTCTTTGGTGATGTTGAGAGACTTGAGACAAGCCTGGGTGTCCTGTCTGAACTCATTCTTCTGATTATCTCTAATGGTAAATGATACTGTAACAACGTTTCTCCAGGGATGGTTGAGTAATGGCGATGCTGTGCTGCCCTTAATCTGTTCTTTGTTCCGTGGCCATGCAGAAATCTTGGAACTAGGGGGTGAATAGGGTAAAGAAAGGACTTTGAGACTGCTAGAGAGGTAGGCAGTGTGTGTAGGAGACAAGCAGTCAATGTCCTGCAAATTGCACCATGCTGCTGGGCTTTGTATCTCTTCTGGGATGTCCCATAGAAGAGGAATTCAGTCTGGTTTAGTGTGTCTTTTTCCTCAACACAACTTCTACAAAAGCCAGTACGTAACTAGTTAAGGGGTACTTCTTAACTATCTCTATATGCTCCGTAGCATGCTCTTGCTGGCAGGGACAAACTGCATTGTCACCAGGAGATTCCTTCTGTTTGCAATTGATAAGGGAACACAGTATGTGTAATGCATTCACCTCCTTAGCATATAGCACAAACTAATTATGACCCCTTGCTTGCTTCATGTACACATAATACAACATAGGCTTTGTCTGAGTGCCCATATCAATGCAAATTGTTGATGCTACTGAAGCTGTTTCTTAGAGTTTACACTCTGATTTTTCTTGCATCTGGAATCAAGAGCACTCTTATAGATTTACTTGTGTTTGCAATTTTGTGTTGAGAAAATGCGCCAATCTTATGTGGCATGTGAGGACACGGTGCTGTTACAATGATGAGTTTGCTTGAATGGCCATGTCTGTCACAACTCCTATTACTGAGCTGTTGCTTAATAATTCAACAAAACTTTTACCAGCTTCTGGTTGCACTATGACTTTTCTCTGAGGTAATACCGTGAGGCAGCACCTTTAGCTTACAGTTGTACTGCTGTGCATGATGGAGGTAGATCTTTTTGCATGCAGGTGTCACTATATTCATTTTCCCCGAACCTATTAACATGCAGTTAGATTCTTGTAACCTAGTACAAGACCTAGTAACACCTAGTAACTTAGATTAGCAGGTACTTCATGTGTTTGTGTAAGGATGAAAATTTTCAGAAATTTGATCTCATTGGAAACCTGTTTAAGCCCATACTTTGTTTTTTTTTCTGTGTGCCAATCCTGTAATATGGGGCTCATCAAGACAATGACTTTGTAGCTGCTGGAAATTTGCAGAATTCAAAATCTAGTTTCATCTTAAACAGGTATAAAAAGTTTTCTTTGTAATATTCCAATTAGATCTGAACAATTTGCTTTGTATTACAAATGCAGAAGGTTACAACTGAAATTAAATGTGTAGGACTTGTTAGCGGAAGGCTGTTAATATTGATGTTTCGGTTCTCTTGCAGAACTGTTTTCTATTTGTCATTTGGATCCTGCCTGAGTATACGGACTGTTAGGTCAAAGGTAGTGATAGACTAGAAGAGGCTAACTTTTGGAACGCTGATATATCTGATAAATAAGAAAGGAGCATAGCTACAGCCATGTCAAAACTTAGAAGATTTGGATCATGGATAGGAGCAATAAGTAGTAAAAACTAATGTTCACAGGAAAATTAGGTGCTTTCAGGATGAGGCTGTAGGTGAGTAGAAGATATTAGGTTCTGAAGTTTGAACTGAGTTTTTAGACTTATTAAAAGATGTAGGTACCTACTTAGTACTTGAGAGGACTATTGTCTGGCTTATTACTTTTTTAGTCCTAAATGTGACTGCCTCCAGGAAAAGATTAAGGAGTAGCATGTGTGTAGGCCTCTTACACGCAGCTTGTCACTGGGAAAATGTAATCTGTAGCCTGCTTCTACTCTATTAAATAGATATGAAGAGAAGTGGGTCATATTGATGTAGAAAAAGCACTATCGATATTTTGTTTGGTGTTTTATAATATTTTTAAGATGTTCTGTGTGAAAGTTCCCACTGTCCTTAATTTGGATGGATGGGAATTTCTTGGTTAAACAGTTTTGGGAGGAAATGCAAAGCCATCCGATTTTTTTTTTTCACCACTGGGTCAACTTTTAGAAAATTGAAAAAAAGTTGACAAAAATAAAATCCCTACATGGTGTTTGGAACCACTGTTGCCTTTGAAATTGAAGTTAATAGTAGTAAAAAAAATTAAGAATCCTTTGATACTGAAATGAAGCATTTTCAAACCTGAAGTGCAAATGGCTTGTTTGACCCAGACTAAATACTTCTGTTTGAGGATGGAATGGAACAAAATGAAAGGTGTTTCAGTTAAAGAAAGTTTGATGTTGTAACTGTTTGGCACAGTATGCTTAGGCTAAGCTTTGTGAAAGCTCAAAAAGCTTGTCTGATGTGAATTCAGTTTCTAATTCCTAATCTTTATGAAAATGTAATCAGAGCAAGTGCTTGATTTAATCAAATGTGGTGTGAAACTGGGAATGTTACTAAAAGTCTCCACGTTGGATGTATCAAAATCTTTTGGACAACTCTACAACCTTGTCCTGTGGTTAAATATCTCAAAGCATCCTGATAGATAATATTCAGAAACTGATTCTTTGGTGGTATCTTTATGTGTTAAAAACGTTAAGGGCTTTGCTGTGGTAAGAGGTAAGATTCTTAGCTCACTAAAAGAAATGAAAACAATTAGTTCATGTGTATGCCGTTTTGAAGCATCTTTGTTGTTTCTGGGACTTGTTCAGAGAATCAGTTAAAAATGGATAAAAATCAAGTAGATATGAACTCTAAAGAAAGGCTGTGTGAGAACCTTTTCAAAATCTGAAGAACAGACCCCAATTAGTTTAACTTGTCATATCTCCATGTAAGCTGATGGCCTTATAGAGACCATCAAGATATTTTTCATGGGAAAAGCCATGCAATACAGGGATATGTGATACATCTGACTTATTTCCTGCTCATCAATATCTGTATTTATTAATCTTCTCATAGACCTAAATATTTTTGAAAATGGGAATGTATCTAACTGTACATTGCTATACATGTGAGAAAATTACTGCTATAATATGGAAGACAAAATTGGGAGACAAACAATGTAAATGACTATGTAGGACATGGATTGAAGGCTGAAAAGGTATGCAATTGTGACCACTAGTTTTGTCTGATAATTGCAACATCTTTGTTCCCCAGCATGCTTCATAAGAATAATTTATCTTGTAAATATTTAAAGGCTCTCTGGGCTGTTTTCAGTTGCTTGCTTTTTAATACAATAATTTAATATTATATGCAATTTTTACTGTTTGTTCCTTGTGTTGTTATGTAAAGATTTTATAGTCCTGTTTTATTCATTTGCGTGATTTATTTAGGCCTTCTACCACTCATGTGAAATCTTTTCAGGTATGGGAGGTATTCTTATAGACTTGCTATGTACTGCTTCACTTGTCTTCAAGCCTTTCCAAGTTTTTTTCATTTAAACCTGTTGTCCAGTTTTAAGACTCGACAAAATAAAGTGTACTCTTCCTTTGGTGTGAGCACACATCAGTTATTAATACTAATGGAAATTAGGTGTATGCTGAGACTAGAACAGACCTGGTAGAGACTATTATGAAGTACTATAAGAAAAAAAATCTTTTATTTTGTCTGAAGAAAGATGAAGATACATATACTTCTTCCTTGCTTTGTTATATTTCTTCCCCTTCCTTTCCTGTTTTTCTTTCCTCTATAAAGTAACCTTTCTTTCTCTTTGTGTAAGTCAAGAAATTCTGGAAATTGTGACAGTAAGAGAAAAAAGTGAAGAGGATAAATAAACTGAGTTTCATTTATCTTATTTTATAATCATTTGTCTCTGTATTATTCCAATAACAATGTAAGAAATCTTGTATTTTAATTTTGTTGTGTTAGTTTCCATTATGTTCCTTGAAAAAAAACAGAAGGGGATAGCAGCATACACCAGGATTTCTCAGGTTGTTTTTTGGCTTGGTTTGTTTGTGGTCTTTTTGTTTGTTTGCTTGCTTTTGTGGTTTTGTGATTGGGTTTTTTTTGTTGTTGTTTCTTTTTCCTATTTTTTTGTGTGCAGTGATTTCTGGGGTAAAAGGCAATAGATTACTTAAAAAATATGGAAATTACTAGGTTTTTACTGTTCACCAGTGGACAGTTTGGCTCCAAAGATTGCGTGTCTCATTTCTCAATAGCAACAAATTCTTGATTTGCTCTCAAATATCTGGCCATGTGTTTTAGTAGGCTGAGCATGTTGAAGTTGTTTTGTTTTGTTTCCTTTGCACAAGAATGGTTACACTCAGATTTATTGGTAAATTTGCTTAATGCTGTGTTATCTGCTATATTTTGAAACAAGGACTTTGTGTGATAATTTTTTTAAAATTTATATATGCAGACACATTTTTTTCGTGGTTGAAATTTTCGAGTTTTTGATGGTTAGGGATATGTCCGTTTGGTTTATGTCTAAATCTGTTTCCCCTGATGAGGTCCTGTGAAATGCTGAGCATGCCCCCTTCAAAAATCAGACCTGCATCTCAAAATGTGTGCTCAAAGGAAGACACTTTTGAATGTTGTGAGTAACAGCAGAATAAAAAAATAAAGTAGCATACTTAGAGAATTTGCTTGAAGGCAGAAAACTTAAGAAATACCGGACTCACATGTTCTTATGACTTACAGTATGGGTCCTGACTCTGAGGCAGAGTTCTTCATATCCAGTGTCGAGGTGGTCTTGTGCTTCTTACCCCAGATTCAGCTACCTGTGTAAATGGTACTCACCCTCTTAAAGTCAATGAAAGCAGAGGCTCTGGTCTGACACAGGCTAGTAGAGCGTTGCTGGCAGACTTGCACATCAGCTTTACTGTTTTCATCTGCAGAAAGCATTCCCGTGCAGAACTGCACAGAGCCGTTCTGTCCTGCGTGGCTGCAAAGCTCTGCACGAGGTTTCAGCTCTGAGCAGGGAGTCTCAGGTCTCCAGTGCCAGTGGTGAAGTTAGGGAGATGTGACTGTGGGTCTGATGTCTAATGCACGGCAGAAGACTATGAAATGTTGACCTTTATAAAAGGCACAAGAAATTTTCTCATGTGGCTTACACTCTTGAATCCTAGGCTAACTAATAGCCCGTGATACTCTGCGTTACGGGACTGTTCACTGGTTTTCCCCCACTAGAGAAACTGTAGGGATTTTCTGTATCCAAGGAGCTCTGACATTGTTACAGCTGTAGTAGAGAGAAAAAAGGATTTTGTTGCAGGCTGGGCCATGTGGTTGCACAGCTGGTGCTCCAACCGACTGTTGAGATGCTGTCACACCTTCAGCCTGTACTTTGGTGGAGCTGTATAGTGTGGGGAAAATGCGACTAATTTTCACATCTATGGTAGACCTCTTGTGAGCTGAAGTCAGTGATTGCTTGGAGGACTTGCTGGTAACAATATCAACAGTGGATCCTCATGGTAGTGAGGCAAGCAAGTTGTACTGGAGAAACAGTGGGTCACAGCGTTGTAATGGAAGTTCGTTTAATAATATGATACATGCTTTGTTTACACTAGCATTGTTTTTAATAAATGCTTGGTAAAGGGAGAGAAATAGGAAGAGTTGCAGTAAATGAAGCCGAGATACTGCATTCAGATAAATAGATGTCATATTTTAGGGCAGATATTGACCGTATTCATTATGGTTCACTGATCTTTTTCCTCAATCATATAATCTGTGCTAATTGACACAAATATATTTCCTGTAAGCTAACTGAGAAAGCATTTGTCCTGCCTAAGTTCATGGTAACATACACAATAATTGGTAGGAATAGCAGCTTAATGACTTCCACTTTGATAATGCTGTTATTTTGCAGATATATTTAATAACAGCACTTTGGTTCCTATCAAAAACCAATTTAGCAGATTTATTAGTTTGAAGAAGGATGTTAAATAATTATGTAAAATTGTTCAGTACAAATCACTCGGAGGCTATGTAGAATTCTCTCCTAGCACCGATAGCAACATGAAGAATCACACATTGTTTTGAACAAGTGTTAAAATTCCCAGAAAATTCTGTGAATCTTTAGGTGAAGCAGTAAAAATATCTCGTATCTGTTAATCTTGTTCCCTCACTTAGCCTGCTGCAGCAAAGTGTCGAAGGTTATGTAAGAACAGGGAAACTTTCCTTAAAGAAACAGAACTTTCAGTGAACATTACTGAAGATCAGAGCTTGACTACTGAATTGGCTTTTCCATTCAGGTTTGACAGTCTGTGCTTTTTTTTTTTCTTGTTACTTATTGACTCCAAGGAAAAGAATCAAGAGAAGGCAGCATCACCTCCTCTTAGTGCTGCGCGGCTTCACAGGTAGCAAGATCCTGCCTGTTTCTGGACAGTTTGGTTAATTTTCTGGTTGCTCCTGTGCCAGCTTTGGAAATGAAAGGCTTATGATAACCACTGGTAGAGACCTGTAGGGCAAACAGCCAAAATGCAGATGTGTTGCTGCGTTTTGGCATACCAAAGGTTTCTAATCACAACAGAACTGTGTTTTTTTCTGGTTTATTAGTGCAACTCTGCAAAGCCCATCAGTGGGGGCAGTCAGGGGGAAAAACTGGATTCATTTCTACTCTTGCACTTGTAAAATGTCCAGTGGACTAGAAACCAGCACTGCATTTCCACTTGCCTGAGCTACATGATTCCAGAAAATGGCAAAATACAAGGGGACTTTTGTGTGCGTAAAATGTGGCAGGTTACACTCAGATTTTCCTTGTGGGCATTTGGAGCTAAAATGAGCTGAGATTATCCGCAAATCTCATTTTCCCTTGTCTCAGATGATATCAAGAGCGTTCTAAAAGGATTACAAGGATTTTGGTCTGTCTTCTGTGCTGAGTCCCGACCATGTGGCATTGCCGCACAGCAAGAGGGATAAAGGAAGCTGCTGTGCCTGGCACAGTGCATGCCTGTCTGTCTAGCAGTGTTGCTTTTACTTATCTTAGATAACACTCCATTGGCAGAAAATTTTGTCAGCTGACTTTGGTGTTAGCCAAACTCTTTCTTTCACTATAAAAAGCTATTTTAATAACTTATCTGAAAGGAAACTAAAGTTGTCTTCAAGAGAAACCCTACAGTTTTAAGTACCAGTTAAGCAATCCAGATCAAGTACATAGTAAAATCTTCATCTAGCAAAGTTTACGGCAATTGCATTGAATATTCCCTGGAGCAACATAAATCCTTTTATCCCCAGTGGACTTTAACTTGCCCCATGTAAAAATCAGACTTTCTTCTCTCTATAAAACCTTTAACATGCATTAGTAAGCATCTGGTAATGAAAGTATCCTGTCACCATAACTACACGTCCTTGTCTGGACCAGAACCCACTTAGTTCTTGTCAGGTAGGGATGAGAAAAAGGAGAGGCAATCTTGGAAATCCAGTACAGCACATGAAAGATAATCGAGCATCTGTGGAGAACATCTGTAAAATATATGTAGGAAATCACCAAACTTAAAGGTCATTAGTAAAGAAAGTTTGAAATAAGGAAAATATTAACGAATAGCAAATGTATGAGAAATAAAAGGAAACTTAAGGGAAAACTACCTGATGGTCAGCAGTATCTAAAAACTTAGCTTTCAAGGTTCTGTGGGAATTTGACAGTTTTTGTTTTTTACCTGCTCTGTGCTAGAGAAAATATTTTCACATCCAAATATGTTAAATGATGGTAGTCCTATCTTTATGTACTGTGTTGCGGTGTTCTTACGTACAAACCACAACTTTTAACTTTTATCAACTTAAAAATTTCTAGCTATTTTCTAGAAATTAGCTGCAGATTTATCACAGAGAAAATCTAGCACTAAATAGACACGCTGGGCTGCCACGTGAACTAGGAACGCATTAAAATCCAATATATTTTAAAAGTTCCAAATATTGCACTCTTATGCTTCTATTTCATTGCATTTCTTGAGGAATTCGATGTGAACACTAGCTGTAAAGAATATGAAAAGTTAATGTTTCTGCTAGAGGGACATTTTGTTAGGCTTTGCTGTTTTGCTCGTCATACCATTAGCATATTAATAGCTATGTATTTTAAGAACAGTAAAATACACGTCTCTGTATGGTACAAGATAATGTAAGAAATTAAAAACAGTGGATCCTCTGTCTTCCTTCCTAGTTCTAGGTAGCTGTAGCATGTGACCTCATTTTTGGTCCATGGCTATAAAAATACCCCATCCTTTAAACATAGAGGTTACCTCGAATAACCCATCCCTACACAGAGTTATATTGCTAGCTTTCCAAATCATACAAATTACTCTGAAGTGAAAACCGCAATGGAAACAGTCCAAAATGACATTCTTGGCTCAGCTCATCATACCCTATGTTATTTGCCAGTTCCCTTTTCCTTGAGCTTTTGGGGTAGTTTATAAAAATATTTCTGTGTGTCACATTGAACACTCAATGTTATTTTCTTCACATTCATTTTCTTGCTGCTAGCAAGATACTATCAAGAAGGAACAAATTAATGTAAATCAAATAGCACATCTATGGCTCAAGCTTATTTATTGTGTTAATCAGATGACTGGTTTTATTGTGTCTATATGCTCCTTGTAGTAAACGTTCTAATTCAATACTGGGAAAATAAACATTGGAATCAGGAGATAGAAAACATCTATGTGATATGCCACGAGGTGTCTTGTGGTTGCTCAGAGCTTCAACTAATCGCTGACAAATTTCTGTGTCATTAAAGTGCCTTTGAGGGAGTGTTTCTTGGAAAGGGTATATAAATATTCAGAATATCTGATCTGCATTGGGTATATTTCAGGAGACGGAATTTCAGGGAAAAAAGAAATGTAATCCAAAATTCCTACATACACGTAGCATTGGTAGGTGAGAGGTCTGCAGCATGTAGTTTATCTTGTTCTGTACAGTGCCTTGTTAAAAAAAAATTATTGCTCCATGACAGCTTGGTAATGAGAATCTAGTCTTAAAATCCACCATTAATTGATGAAGGCCAAGATGGAGAAAAATTACCCTATAAACAGGAGAGGTAGGGAATATTTAAAAAAAAAAAAAGCTTGAATATCAAGGACAAACTTTCTGATATGTTCAAATGAGAGGGACAAATAGGATCCATACTGCTTAAGACATTTAGAAGCAGCTAAGCATCAGATTATGATATCCTTCTGTAGCTGGCATGTCCCATGAGCCCTCAAACAAATCTATTAAAAGCCAGTTGGATTAGGAAAATAGGGTCTTATTCTGTAAAGGTAAGTGTATCATAATCTCACTATTAAATGGTAAATCCTCTGAACGTTTTTTCCTAGAGTACTTTGGAACAGAAATGTTATTACTATTGTTAACCATAACAGACTATAGTAGGGCTGAACTATAAAGACAACCACTTCCCCCTGTAGAGGCAGACAATATAATTTCAGATCCTGAAAAACGAAGCAGTTACATTTTTAATCCCAGTGTTTGATTTCCTCTTTATTCATGGGAAGGACAGATCAACCGGTGATTTCAACATTCAGTGTATCAGCTTGCAATGCACTCTGTTCTGAGACTGCTTCTACTTCAGACTAATGATCCATGCAGTAGCTTCTTGAATGGACTGAAACTACACTTGCAAACGCTGCCTTGGATTCTGAACATCTAAGACTTACTGCAACCTTTTGGTACCAACCACTCATGGATGTTTGTACTGCCATAAACATTTGGGTGATGGCTGTTCTTCACGTTGCTTTAGTCTCATGAATATGGTTATTCATTCATGTGTAAAAATTATTGACAATTAAACTATTAATTAAAAGATTTCATATATTTAGTCTGGAAGCAAAATAAATATCTATATGACACAAATGACCAGTTACACAGCATAAATAAGAAGTGGGAAAGAGCCCAAGTGAATATTTCACAAATTCTTTGGGTAAAGTTTGTTCATCTACAGCCCTTTCCTATAGCTCAGGGAAGCTGATGAGAGTTTGGGGCTTTGGCTCAGGCCCTTTAATTGTCTGTTCTACAATTACAATAACAAACACAACAGTAGTCTATTTGCAAACAGCTGGTAATTGGAAAAAGGGCTGAAGTTGTCAGCAAATGTATTTGTCAGCACTGATTTGACCAGTTGTAGACGTTACCTTAAATGACATTTCTTCCCTTCCATGAGAAACTGTAGAATCTATGTCCAACTATTTTCCTCAGTGGCCGTCATGCAGTGGGCACAGCATTCTGTGGCGTGTATCCATTGCATGTTAAATACCCTCCAGCCCTTGCTGTTCATTATCCAGTATAAATAGGCTGTTTTCCAATTACTTTATCAAAAAAACAGTTCTTGTAGCACAGTAAACACATTTGTGACAAGTGGAGTTAGGCAGCTCTGCCCAACTTGAGGTTTGCCTATTGATAATAGGAGATGCTAAGTATTCTCTCTTGGCAGGAGAATGATGACGCTTTTAGAAGCAAAAGATATCTTCATTCAAGCTATGGGGTCTTTTGTTTGTTTTTGTTTCGTTGGGTTTTTTTAAATTTAGATTAAGAGCTATTTGTATTAGGTGTCCTAGTGCCCAGTTCACTAAGACAGAACAAGCTTGTGTAGTAGTCACCAAAACTCACAGAGTAGTTGATTGGCTTCCTGTGCTTTTTTTATATCCTGTTCCCAGGTTCAAATATCTCCTCTGAATTTATCTGCATTTCCAAAGGTCCACCTGCCTGAGAACTGTGCTGCATCTTTGGCTACAGTAGTGCCCTCCAATGCGATAGCACAGACACCTCCTTTGCCTGTGTGATTTAAGTGCTGCTCTTCTTGCACTTTCTCAGGTTTCCCTTTTAAGGTAGCAAGAGCCAGCAGGTGTCACATCAGCTCATGGCCATTCTCCTGTTTCCCACGCTCTGTCTCTGTGTGTGTATACCTTCCTTTTCTTTTTTTTTTTTTTGAGAAAGTGGATGAAAAGCACAAACTGTAGTCGTCAGTTACGTTTGGAAGCTGAGCTGTGATATTGTCAAGACATGATTCTTTTTCTGGTCTGAGGCTTGTTATTTCTTTTTCACCTTTTGTGGTCCACTGGCTCTGATAGCAAATGTTCATGAATGACCTCTTGGGTTTTGTGGTTTGGTTCATTTGGTTTTTTTTCCTTCGCTATCTCCCCTGTCCCCCTCTCCCGTGTTGTTTTCTATTCTTTTTCTTCCCACTTGCTACATTCATTCTTGAGCAGGTGCCTCTACAGCCTGGACATCCTGTGGTAAAAATATATGTTCCTTCTAAAATCGTCTGTTTCTTTATGTGGTCCACAGATAGAAGTGAAAGGAATTACTGATGGGTATGTCTCAGCCCTGGCCCATGTTGCTCATGCTTCTGTTATTTGGGCAGTTGTAAAACCACAAAATATTATGTCACTGTTATTGATATATGAAGAAAAATCAAAGCATAAATCTGAATTAATAAAGTCTTTTGTGAGACAAAACAAAAAACAGGCATGATACAAAACCAGTTTTGTTGCAAATTATTTTTGTTCAATCTGTTGTTTCCTGCCATGAGATGCAGAGAGCAGAAAGTTCTTGTTTCTCCTAGTCTCCTGGAAACCTATTCCAATCCAGATGTGGATTCTTATGTTCAGATGGGAAAAGAAAGGGATGGAGAGAACCTGTGAATCTCACCATGTTACAGTGCACTGATAACAGTAACAGGCTCCATGTGAGTGAAATCCTTTCCTGTATTTCATACTTATGCTATTGTCACTTCTTGTCTGTGGTAGCTAGCATGGTTTATTGCACATCCTGTGTGCTATAGTTTCCTTTCCATGGCTTTTCAGATTGTGGCTGTTCCTGTACAGGTTGGCACAGGATTTTGCCTTTACAGGACACCCAAAACAGGCTGTGTTCCACTGAATAGTCTGCCAAGCACTCGAGGAAGTGAATGTCCAACATTAATGTACAGGCAAGGGGTCTTTAACACTACTGGTTTTTCAAGCATCAATTTTGCAGTCCTTGGGTTAAGCAGCAGCTGATGGGATTAAATGCTGAAGTGCTAAAATATCAGCACTTCGTTATGATGCTTAACAATTAAGAAAAAAGCCACTATCATGCATATTTGATCAGTTGTGGTGATGGCAGTGTTGCTGATACATTAGCTGTCTAATAGAAGTGAATGTATGTTCTCTCTTTTATGTGCCTTTATCCTAACATTGTGTGTGTTTTTTCTTTCACGCTCTTTCTCTGGTTGCTTAGTAGACTTCCCTTCGGGCTATTAAAGATGATGTTTTACATTGGCAAACTTTTCAGTATCTTCAGTCAACAACCTGTGATGTAATGGATGGGCAGTGCACAGCCTGGCTCATCACAAAGAAACAGCCTTATTGTGATACTTAAAACCTAAAGTGAATAAAGGTAAAACCTGAAGTCAAAATGATTTCATGTGTACACGCCCCATTATCACAAATGGAACCTGTTGAATATTTGCCTGTCACGATTTTTTCTACCAGTAATTATCATGTCAAGACTGAAAATATTCTATCCACAGGGAGCTAGGGGATACTATGCTTTTTTTTAATATTCTGTATGCATGATAAGCCTGCCTTCTCCGTTAACTTGCTTACATTTTGACTATTTCTTTTGAAGTAAGGAACAGATGGCAGCATTCACTGTAATAAGTGCAGAAAAACATGCCAGCCAATTAGGGAGGTTTCAATTGACTGAAAACCTGGATCTTTTTCCAATATATCGGTAATACTGCCCCCCCCGCCACCCCCATGTGTGTCTAGAGGAAATTTTTATTTATCATTTGTTTAATAGAGTCATAAAATTAGAGATTAAAGGAATCTTAGGTCATTAAATCTCTAGCAATGAACCTGAAAACAAAGAGCTGGAATACAGTTTATGTTTTGTTTTTTTTTTTTTTTTCAAAGCATCATTATTGTCTGACATAAAATCAGAAACCCCAAAAATCAAATAGCCTTGTTAATGTGAACCAAGTATCACTTGAATGGGCTGGTATAAACTGTATCTGTATACGATCATAAAATATTTACTAATTCTTCAAACTCTAGGGCATCAAGCTCTACCTCATCCAATAAGTGCCCTTTCAAATATCACAAGATTTAAAATAATTATTTCTTAAATCCTTATGTCTTGTCAGGTTCCTGAAATTGTGAAATTGCCATTCCAACAGTTCACTTCTCAACCACGTTTTGGGGGTGGTATGTCCCCCACTCACTTCCTCATCAGGGAAGGTTACTGTCCTCGCATTTCCTACCAAAATCAGGGAGAGTTTAAGATGCCTTAGATCCCTTAGAAAAAAGATTTTTCTTTGTTTTGCCATATGAAACCAAAATTAGAGGTCACTGCTGAAAATGCAGGTCATTACTGATATGCTCCTTATGCACCTGTACATACCTTTATCCCTCTCTAGCAGTCAGTATTATTGAGGCTCTAAAAAAGGGGCATTTTGGCTTCTAATATGTGATTATATTCCCTGGTTGTATAGTGCTTTGATCATGTTTGTGAGATATTCTGCAGTCCTGCCCTCGCTGTTCCACTGTTTCATTTCAGAGGTAGAACTATGCAGGTTTCACTGCTTTAGGATTTTCAGCTCAACTTTTAGTTTTTATTTTATTCTACTGCTTTCTGCCACAACCTTTCTTTGCAATTCTTAAGATTATACTTTCCAAATGTCTACTGTAATACCATTATGTATATTTCTCTACTAACCTTTTGGTATCACTCTTCTATGACTTTTCAATTCTAGTCAATGAGCTCCTAAGGGTGTAACCTAAAGGAAAACTGGTGCCACTTACTAGGGTAAATTTAGTCTATGAAAGATGAAATTCTGCTTCAGGCACTAAAGCAATTTTCAGAATAGCATATCAGCTTATATCAGGCTTAGTCTGTTCTTCCTAAATGAAGATATTTCGTCTATTTATGGGTGACTACGGTCACTCTGGGAAGCATTTGGTGGTAGTTAAGGGTAAAATAGTGATTGTTCTTCAAAATTAGAAACAACTGGTAGCTCTGCAGTGACGATTTAAATTTCTTTTTTAAATTCTTTCAAACCACAAAGCTGTGTGTTGTTCAGTGATTGAATGCATTTGGACTTATGGAACTTTTCATTTAATGCTGTTCTCCATTGTTTTTGGCTGAAGCCCAAGCCTGACATCTTCTAGTTGCAGGATTCCTTTCTGCAAACTCCATCCTTTGCTGAAGGCTCAGTGTAACATGAGACCATCCCCGTTTCCCAGCAGGCAGCACATTAAAGGTCTGCCTGTTGACCAGCTGCAAAGACAGGTGTTATTCTCCTTTTCTTTTTTCTTCTCCCTTTACTTGGTCTTGTAACTTCCCTAACGTACTGTCAAGTCCTGAATGAAATGAATAAGTAAACTTTATAAGCTTGGAAAAAGCTCTAATTCAGACGGTGTGGAGCTGGGGATTTTGGTCTAAAGTCGAATGCTCTTAACCGCTTGTTTGCCACGTTTTCACTGGGCCTCCAAGAGACTGAGCCAAACTGGAAATCCAGCTCATCAGGTTAACTGCAGAGATCGCAGGCATTGAGCATTTATCTTTCCGGGCCACTTAGCACTGACAGCACCATACTGCAGATGCTGCAGAAGCCTCAAGCTTTGGAGATGGCACACTCATACTCTGCTTCCCTGCCAGAAAAGAACCACACAAAAGTGCCTACATGTAAAAATATGTGTGAGCTATCCGTGCACCTCTCTCACCTGTATCTATTTCACCTGCATCTTACCTGTGTGTTGGGTGTAACCCACTGCAGTCATGGGGCTATGTGACCCAGAGACTGTTTCTGTTGTTGTGTTCAGGGATCTGTAAGAAGAGTAAGGCAGACCTGAGAAGGCAGTACAGTGAGACCCAGTGCAAAACTCAGACTAGCTTCTTGAGCCATTATTGATGAAAGGCATCTCTTCCTGCTTCCCTCAGTATCACATGCTTTCAGTATTCTGTTTAATGTCTAATTTAAACCATAACCTTCTCTGCCATGATCATTTTCTCATACTTGCCTGTACAATATCATGTACACCTGTGGTGTTCTATAGGTAACATGGAGTAATACATTTTAGGAGCATATTATTTCTCAGAGAAAGGCAACTTCTCTAACAAAAAAGAAATTACAACTGGAACTTAAACCAACCCAGAGCTTTAACTTCCTTTCTAGCCAGTGATAATGGCTCAATCTAGTAATGGTCTATCCATCAATTAACATAATTTTGAGGAAGACTTACCAGTCTGTGTCAACTTTATGGGCCTGTCTCAACCACTGGACCCATATCTGGTATTACAGCCTGCATGTCTCACTCTATCCCCTTGAAATTATATGGGGAAAACTAGTACTGAGGCCCTTGGAAAAATATTTTGATAATTTTTGCACTGATTATGATGGTGCAGCCTAGCCTTAGTATGTGCTATGACAGCTTACATAATTGTCTATTAGTAGTTAATAATGATGGTCAGCACAGCGGGGGAAAAGCTATACAGACATTTTGAAAAACCTTTCTCTGACTCTTGCTTTTTTTTAATGCATTAACATGTCAGAGAATTGATATTCTGTAGCTTCAGTTAAATTAGAGTTTAGTGATTGATTTAATCTTTCTGTTATTCATTTGGTTAACATAATAAACACCTTATACTGGATATTTGGATATTTTGATGTACTAATTTTGAGTAAAACAAATTATGACAATATTTCTTTAAAAAGGACTTATTGCAAAGAAGAAATTATCTTTCAAATAGTATGGCAGTGACCCCACCCACTAAAATATATAAAAGTACCGAGGACACAAACATTAGCTACCCATAAAGCTATAACCACATCTACTTTTGTGCTTTTCATTGCATAGTCAAAAAACATTTTGAGCTATAAAATATCTGAAAAATTAACTTGACTGATGGGACAATAATTTAATCCATCAACTAGTAAAACCATACAATTCATACTAACCTTACTGTGTTTTAGCAGAGTTCAGGCAACTTTCTGAATGTTTATTAGCCTTTTTTATTAAGTTTTGAAAATTAAAGTGAATTAGAACATGTAGAAATGCTGACAGTGTGAGATTTTGTTCATTTTTCCTTTGTCTTTCTCAGGTAAAACCCCACTGATGCTGGGATGAGTAGATTTGAGTAAGCAAGATCAAGCTATTTAAAGCGAATACCCGTGCTCGTGAAAGTGTATCAGGATATCTCATTTGCTGGACAGAAATAGTGATAATGTTGTTGTGGCCACTCTGCTCTGATATTTCTGCTGCCCCGATGAAAATGTTGCCCTTGACTTAGAAGAATATTGTACATCATTTACCATCTAAAATTGTACAGAACTATAGATTTTAGTCAATGGCAGAATTTCTGCACAATAGTTATTGCTGGCAGTTGCTTTAGATGCTTCATATTATTTGTTTTAAAAACAGAATTGCATCTGGAGCCTGTGTTGCTTAGGCAAAGTATATTACTTGGAGATTACTCTTACTGAGGTCAATGATTGACAAACTTATGTTTTTGAGTGTATCAGTAAAGATATTGCTGGACAGAACTATTCCTTTAAATATTTAAAGATTATTTACCTTTGGTAATGTGTAAAATAGTATAGATCATATTTACTGGAAGTGGTCTTTACAGGAAAATATTGACCTTGTAACAAAATCTGATTGTATCTCCTCCTTTTTCTTTGCTCTCTTCATGCGGTATAGCTGAATTTCCATAGACAACACAAACCAAGCCGCAATGAGATATGACAGTAAGAACTGTGGTACTTCTTACTTGCAGTTCAACCCTTGCTTTAAATGTAGACCACTGCTCTTCTGTTTCCATAGCCATCTCTGCTTGGGCAAAGCGGATTAGAAATTGTTCTCATGAGGAAGTCTTGCATCCACATTGCCTAGGTAAAATAACAGCATGATGCTTAAGTCAGGGAAGAATCAGATCCTAAATTTCAGTTGTGAAAATCTGTGGGTACTTGATTGTGATTGTGTTGTGAAGGGAGTGAATATTATTAAAATGAACAGGTTTTTTCATATTTCAGAGAATGCTACAGGGTGTTATAGATAGCTATATTCAGCTTGCATGACCGTGAACAAACTCTTGTGTGCTGACAAGGAAAAACTGTATGGACGCTTACTGTTGGATTATGACTTTTCAATCAGAAGTCCTGCACCTTCACCAATACTATCTTACGGCTTTTTTCAATACCTCAAGCCACTCTGATCACTTTTTCTCATGGCAGTTTACTTATTTTTTTTATATATATATATATATATATATATATATTGCATGTTACCGTTCAGCTGTGTTAGTTTGGTTTAGCAGTGGGTTAAATGCAAGAATAATTTACACACGAGACATGCTTCTCCTTAAGAAAGCTATTTAACTTGCTCTAGAAAGATAACAAATATCCAGAATGGACAATGTATGTTAGATAACGGTTGGCCCAAATCACTAATTTTTTCTAAAGTCACTTTCCAAAGCTTTGATTGGTATTGCTTTTTAGATAGTTTGTTTCCACCATTCTTAGAGGGTTTATGAAGTTTGGATGCAGGTTCAAATTATTTCCAGGTCTGGTGACATGTGATTAAATCTGATGAACTTAACAAATACTGTAGTTGCCTCTAAGAACAATACAGTGCAGGATTGGCCAGAAAATTTTCAATAACATATGTTTGCTGAGCTTGCAAGACTGAAGTGTGTTGCAAATATAGTCTGATTTTATCTAAATGGACCAAAGGCTGAGGGTTTCTGGAACCCCACCTGCCTTCTGTCTGTTCACCTGCCAGGCTTATGGCTGATTCCCTGCAGAGGCTGCCGGGGAGCCCAAGCCCTGGTTTGACGGTCCCCAGCCATTGTGCTGTCTTAGCATAGGAAGAGTCCAGATCTTCCTAACTCTCTGCTTTTACATCAGCCAGCAAGTGACTTAGGTTTTACTAATGAGGAAATTCCTTGCTTTGCGAGGTCAGTGAAATAGTATTTGCAAATTTTACTGCTGATGTAGTTTTCCCAAGTACGTTTGTTAAAAAAAGTCAATGATTACGTTCAATCAAAATCACATTAAAGTGGCAGTAAATGACGGAGTGAAACTTTTAAAGCAACAAGGATTTTTTAGAATTAATGTTTAGATGCTTTAAACTGGGCTAAGTATTACAAAGGTCTCAACTGTAGCATTCTTATCAGATGACTATTTCCCTTTGCATTGAAATAACGTACTCAGAATTCCTACATGTCTCTATTTTTCCAAGTCATATCTCAAAACCCTTTGGAAGATAGAGATGGATGTGCTGACAGCTGTAGAGTTGATACTTCACAGCCGCTAATTATAGCATGGTTGAGTTCTGCAATAGTGTATCACACAACATATTTGTCTTATCAGGACAAGCCTGATATGTGGAGAGGAGTAATTATTTTCTCCCCGGGTTATAATGGTCTGCAGATACCGGAGAAAAAGCAAACCTAGTGAGGATAAGTGATGACATCTAGTATTTTTTAATATCTACCTAAAGACCAGCTGTCCGTCAGACACTCTGCTGTCATTTTCTTATAGTTGTCTTCTGTTCTGAGAAAACTTTGGTCTTTTTTCTCTCAAACACCAGGGCTGAGTGGATGGATATTAAACAAGAAGTCCTTCTGGTTTCAGAAGGAATTTGTTGAGCTGAAGGACTGCAGAATTTGGCTAGCCATTGGGTTACCCCATTACAGTGGGTTAAGTTAGCTGCATACAAAAAATGGATGAATGTACAGTGCTTTGGTTTATGTTCTTTCCAAATCAAGGGTTGATTTCTGAGGTTTTGGCCACAGCTAGTGCTTGAGGCTTTTCCACCTCAGGTCTCAGGACTTAACATTTTGATTCAGGGTCTGGAAGTTTCTTGGCATTGTTGATGCTGACATTGAGATGAGGGTTTACCCTGTTCCCCAGCAACTGTACTAGCAAGAACTAAGTCACACCTCCTCTCTATGACCGCGTGTGGAAGCTGGCCCACAGTAGGGTTATATTGTCTCCAAGCCCAAACACCTGTTCATGTTATGCTTAATGTGCAGGAATGCGTTCTTGTAGACTAAGATTTAATTTTCACTCTCAACTATGTTGATATGCTATTGATTTCAGTGATGTTTCACTTAATATTCCTTTGCCTGTTGCACAGAGAATCAGACTCTGATAAACATGAAAAAGGTCCTAAAATGTAGGGCCCTGACATCCTTCACTGGAGAACAGACACTGAGAGAGGGCGAAACTTTTGAAAAATATTCTAATAATGTCTTCACCCTTCTTCCCCTCAGTGGGAAGTCCTTGAAGGATGCACTCAGCTCTAGAATAAGCCAATGCAGCCTTGAGTGGACTGGCAGAGATCTGTGTAAACAGATTTGCCAGAAAGGAAGTTGTTGTTCCATAGCTTGTGGCTTATGGAAGATATGGAAAACACTATAAGATTTCAAGTGTGTATGGCCATGCTCTCTATTAATACAACAAACCCTATGAACCTCCTCCACTACTGTGTTGAGAGTTGCTAGCAATGCCAGTCCTAAGGCTCAATTTTCAGCTACTGCCTTCTTTTGGGCCTCTGAGAGCATGAGAACCTGTGCATGATCAAGAAGTACTGAGGCTGGTAGATTCACACGTTCCCTGTAGGTGCATCCTATGCTGGGTCTATCGCAGTCTTGAGTTCTGCACTAAAAAGGACCCCTTTTTGTTCTGGATGCAAAGGTATTTACAGGTAAATCAGAACAGCCTTGTCTCTGAAAGACACAAGGATGTTCCCTATTGAGGGAAACCACTAAAAGAGCAATAAAATAAGTGATCTTCTCCAAAGTACCTCCATAGAATGCATTAGGCAGCAAAGGGAGCGCTGTCAGAAATAGCGACAGAAAATAGATAGTTTATGAGAAAGCACAATATGATTAAGTTCTCTCAGCTAATAAGGGATTTGCTTTCAGCTTTGTGGGAAATACAAGACTCACTAAACATCAGATATGAGCTGAAGCTACAATAGAATCTGTTTGCATTTCTGGATTTGGATTTCAAAAAAAATTCCAGAGTGTTTGTGTCTACAGGCTTCTATCCTCTTCTTGTTAATGTGTGGCACCTATATATAAACACAAGATCAGAAATTGAACTTAAAAATACATTTAGGTAGTGCAGGTTCACAAGCTATCATGTATCATCCGAGTTATGATATTTATTTCTGTATGGTATTAAGGAGCAGCAAAGGCAACGTAGTGCATCTCGGATAACTCTTTAACAGCAGGCTAAGTTAAATTGAATTAAAATTGCAGTAGGCCTGTGAATTCATCCAGACAGTTATCATGGCTCAGCCAATTTGCAGTAACTTGAATTCCTTGCATCACCTCTGAGCACGTGTAAGCTTTTGCTTTGGGTAGGAGGAAACTGTTGGCTTCACAAATCTCAGATATCTGAATTTTCACAGACTAGTTGTATCTCTGTGCCCCTCTCTACAAAATGTAGAATGTGATATTGTTTCATGGAGGCTTTGGTTTATAAACAGATAGCTTTAGAAATAACACTTATACTTTCCAGTTAAAAGAGCCCAATTCTACAAATCATCTTTTGTTAGGGCTTTTCCCAGATAGCTCATTGACATTGTTTGTAGGCTTATTCCACATAAACAACTAATGTTACTCCAAATCAACTCCGTATTGCATAAAAGCTGTGCATTGAGCTGGGACCTATTTCTATTGAAAGTATTTGTAATTTCATTTTTGGACTGTGAGGAATTCTGTTGATTTATGTAAAAAATGCCAGCTTCTCAAAATTCCAGTTCTCACCACAGTACAATGACTATAATCCCAGCATCGGATTTATCATGTTTTTCTTTGACCAGATATGTCAGTAGTTTAGAGGGTTCTGCACTAATAAATTGCTTTAGGTTAATGTGAGGTACCTTCAAATCATTGGAGATTTCATTGTGGAAAATACTTTGCAAAACTGCATATCCTAAATGGCTGCACTCCAAAGTCTGGGATTCGAATCTCATTTACCATAAATGACTGGCAAACAGAAGATGTATAACACACTTTTTTTAACATACTTAATAGAATATAGGGGGAAGGGGCTGATTTTTCAATTCCCATATGATGCACACGGGCTTATTCAAGAAATTAACCATAAATAAAGGAAATACTTCTCAGATAGTAATTAGGATAATATGTATTATGTTTGAAAGCAATACTGTGGGATCTGATATGTCCTCAAGTAGTGGGTATGGAGATCTTTTTGTTGCTTCTGTGTCATTTGGTGATCTCAGTTCAGGTGAGATTGCAGAAGGGCTCAGTCTTGTTCTACCTCAAGTTACAGATGCCGAATGGCAAGAGAGTTTAGCAAGAGCTAGATGGATGGTGAGTGCTTTTCAAAATCCCACATACAGAACCCTAATGCAAGCAATATGGATGTGAGTGGGCTCTAAACTAAGAGCCTAATGTCGAGCTGATAAATCTATGCTCGTTATCCATGGTCCTCCCTACCCTACCCCACCACCTGGGAATCAAGCAAGTGCCTAAAAAAGAAATTGTGGATCTAAAGATGGGCTTTTATTTTCAAAACTATGTATTGACTTACATAAAATCTCATGTTTGAGTGGACTACTACTCTTCCTTCCTATTGCTGTGAGTAATAGGCTTCATTTAGCTCTACGTTCTTTTGGTATACAATTAAAAAATACAATAGCTTCCATCCTAATTTTGATAACTGACACTTACAATTATGAACATTGAGAGGGATAATACTTTGCGTTAAAAGGAATTATTTTTTATTGATTTGGGGGAGTTACTTATTCATCTGCTTAATCCCATAGCAGTCATCGCCTCCCCCATTCATGTGAAGGAGCTCCTTCCAGCTTCCTTCACAGAAAAACTTTCCATTCTGAGGAGAAAGAAGGCAAGCAAAATAGAGCAGAGTACAAATAATGTCCCTAAATATTAGTGAAGGACTTTAAGTAGGTCTTGCCAGAGACTGTGGACTAATCAGGCTCTTGATGGCCACATAGTTCCCATTGCCACATCTAGTAGACTAAGAAATTTGGATCCTATTTTTGGCTTTGCCATTGACTGGCTGGTGTAACCCTCGGCCAGACGTTTAATTCCTTTGTGTTATTGTTTTCGCTATTACACATAGCCTGTCTTTTCTGTTTAGTTTGTAAGCATGCCTGGACAAGGATTGTCCCTTGTGGTGCTTGTAAAATGCCAAGTTAGCAGGGCTTCAGTCTTGGCTGGAGGTTTGAGGTCCTACCTGGGTGTATTATAATTTTATAATTATTACCATGTTAGTACAGTTATCAGTTATCCCAGTTTGCGTAGTGCTGACAGTTTGCTTCATCAACTCTTAGTGGTGCGGATGAAATCAGAGTGGGTCCCCACGTATTCCCGCAGTGGGCATTGTCGAACTATAGAAATAAAAATAATAATAACAAAGAATGTGTTGGAGCCTTCTGTGCAATCCTGGCACCATTTGGGTTGTTGTAACAACTCTTTCTTTCTTTGGGCTGAATCGGTTTCGGGATAGAGATTGTAACGCTTTGAATGGAAGCCACAGTCTCTGCAAGACATCGAGTGAACTGCAGCAGGTTACATCACTTGGGTTAAACACCTCTTTTCACAATCGCTACGCTTGCTGGCATGCTCAGCAGAGATGTCACGGGCTGTATGTGCTTAGAGACTGAATTACCCAGTGTCTTACCCAGCTCCCCTCTCAGCACAAGCAGAGTCCCACTTTCTTTTGATAGGAATGTAAAGGGGGCAGAGATGAACTAGATATCTGTAGCTGATCGAGCAGTCTGACAAGACTTTTTGAGATCAAAACCACTCCAGACAATTTTCTGAATTCAGTTAAGTCAGAGGAATATTTCTGGAAATACTATCATTCTAATGTGCTTAATTGTATTCTCAATAACTTTTTCAATGTGCCTCTCAACTTTTCAAACGTTCCTGTACATGTGATTGCTTTCACGGGCCCTGTGAAATCACTGGGAGTCACTTGTAGATACTGCTGCCATCAAGGGCGGCAACAGAGCATGATCTGGGCTGTGATCAAGTGGTGGTGGTCTGTGTCCTGAGCAGGACATTCACTCACATGATATTTTAAGGTGTTTCTTTGAGGGCTTTCAGAAAGGGGATGGGAGTAAAACTAAACCAATAACAGGAAAAAATACAGCCTTGGCTCAGGAAAAGCTAGCAGTGCTCAGTAATAAAAGACTGTAGAGAGTGACTTTAGAGATTGAAGCAATGTTCACGACACACTTTTCAACAAGGTAAGTGGTAAGCTATGCTGGCTGTAGAAGAAGCAGTTTCACAATATTCCTGCAGTAGGAATAGGACTGGAGGGAACAGTGTAGCAGGTAAGAAAAATCACCTGACTTTAGAAGATTTAATTCCCCTGAAGAAAAGCTAAGCTTTGTTCTTGAAGAGTCAAGTGAAATCCTGCTTGCAGCAAAAATTTTGTTCTCCTTCTGCATGCCTGCTGCTTTCTTAGGTTACTCAGCACTGCTATTATTACAAGAGTCTCTCAGGAGCTGTGCAAACCCATAGTACGATTCCACCCATGCTGGAGAACACACGGTCCCAGTAGCCAAGGAAGGGGTGTTAGTGGCTTGTCCTTAGATACCAGCAGAGCTGGGACTTGAACCTGTGTTTCTTACATCTGAGCTCAGTACCTGAATCCCGGTATCACTACAGAGTCCACCTTATTTTTCTCCTTGCAGAGAAAAGTAATCTTTGGGTCTTCTAAAACTGTCTTTTTGTAATAGTAAGAACTGTGGTAAAGTGTTGGAAGTACAGTACTCTAAATGCTCAAGATAAGTTACTGAAACAAGAGTAGAGAAAGCAAACAAACAGCAGGTTCAAAAGATTCCTCCATGTCCAACTACCACGAATGCAATATTTTCTGTGCAGGACTTGTTTTGACTTGTTCAAGTTTGGTGAGAATACATGTGCCTCTAATGTGCGTACATAGGTCCTAGTCCTGGGTGACGGTGCGAGCCCTGGAATATGCTGCAAACTAATAGCAAGAACTGACTCTTCACTGCGTGTTCCTACTGGCCATAAGCACCACAGCATTGTCTTAATGACTGTCCATGAGCTGAGGAAAGCGTACTATCCTGTCTGCTAGGAGCACATTCACACTTGCTCTATTGAATAATTTGTCCTTAATTACTCTTTTCCATATTACCATCATTTTATTTTTAAGTAAGTCTCATTTTCCCTTCAGTATTACCATCAAAGATTTTACCTCAGGTCTTAATTTTTCAATTGTTATTGATGTGTCATCCCACAAAATTAAATGAGGATTCATGATTGCTGTATCTTCTTGAGCAGCTCCGTTCCTACATATTAAATGAATTATGATGATCAGTTCAGTGTCTTTCAGAAAACAGTTGCCATGCACTGTTGATAAGAACAGTTGTAATCTGGGGAGACACGGATTTTGACTGAATAACAGATTCCTCTGGGCACCTCTTGGGAATATGTAAAATCAGGAAGTCTTAGAAAATGCTTATTCTTTCATACTGTTACAAATGGCAGCTTTTGCTAAGTATGAGGCAACTCCTGTCACTGAAACATGTATTTATGCTTGAACTTCTTCCACAGTGACATGGAGGATTGAATCTCTTTTGAATTATATTGACTTAAATGGAATGAATTTAGGTAAAGAATCTAGACTTTTACTTGTTCCACAAAGGTTTGAAACACCTTGAAGTACCCTGTGAAATCCAGCACCTAGTTATACCACTTCCCCATTAAGTCACCAGTGTGTAACTGCCAAGGACCAGAGTGTGTGATTACCTGATTGCTTATGACGTTATCTGTTTTGATTCTTCTTGGAGATGTGTACAAAATAGCTCTTTGGGGTGGGATCGTCTCCGTGTTCTGTGTTTGTACAGCACCTAGAATAATTCTTTCAGGACTGGACCTCTGAGGAGCTCCTACCACACAAATAAAGGGGGTGCAGGAAAAAAAGAGATTGCTTTGTTGATGGATTTACCGTGGCCTTCAATGCAAACATGCACTAAATGAAACCTGGACAGAAATTTGGTTCTTTGGTCTTGCTGTTAATTTCCAAATGTGCTGGGACAAACTGCTTAGGGCTTGACTCTGCAAGGTGCTGAGGACAGTTAGGATCTGCAGAGGTTGCTCAACACTGAACACAGGTTCTTTTCTCTTAATGAAACTGTTGCACTTTAGACATTGGCAGCTTGGAGTTCTCTGAAATGGCAAATGCTTTGGAAGAGACATTACTGTCGGCTTTCGCAACAGTCGGCTCTTTGGAAACATTCCCCTTGAATAATGTTAAAAGCAATTCCAGTTTCTGTAATTTAACTCATCCCTATCATCAGCACCAATAAATGAAACCTCTACAGATTCCAGGCTCACCAGGACCTTGCCAAGAGCTGGCATTTTACTCTGAGCCAAGTAACTTATTATAAACAGCAAGTATTGAGCTCAACAAGTGGGTATGTTCTTGCAGGGTGTTCGTGCGTGTGCCTCGCTGGCGCCAGCAGTGAGGAGCTTTAGATCCTGCTGTTACATTTGCAGTTGTATCTATCAGAATTGCTACCAAAGTTGTACTGGCAGATAAAAATCATAGTGTCTAAGAGCTTGCCCCGCTGTGCTCTATTAACAGATAAAAAGTCCAGGAATTATTTCATATTTTACCATAAGGATTGTGTAAGTCCTAGGAAGCGAATGGTTATTGTGTTCTCCCATCCTCTGTATGTACTACAGTGCTATGAGGTAGCCTTAGAAGAATCACTTTCCTGTTACTTGCACATCCGAAAATTTGGATGTGAAGAGAACTATAGTTTTCTAAGAACCTCAGGCTTTGCTACATATCCATAGCAGTAATTTGTGTACTGCGTGGCACGAAGTGAAAGGCCCAGCACTCAGTTGGTACAATGGAGTATAACCAAAATGACTTCAGTGGCATCACGCGTTGTCTGGTTCCAACATTCAAGGACACAATCACTGAGAGAGCTGTGCTTCACTGCAGAGAGGGACACCAGCACAGCCAGAATACCAGCCCCTCCGACTCCTTTCTCTTCCAGCGTCTCCCAGGTTTACTTCCCCTGTGTTTGTGCCAGGAGAGACTGTTGCAAGGTGTGACACAAAATAAGCCCTTCTGTCCTGTTAGTAGCAGTTTGTGGGTAATAGATCCCGTAGGCTTTTTTGCTTTCAAACTAAACTTACAGACACGGATCCTCAGAAACCTTTTGCTTTTTCCCTTTTTTATGAAACTGGGTTTCTTCATTCCCCACTTCAATACAGCTCCCGTGGGAGAGTGATGAAACTTCCACTCTTGCCTGAGACCTTGTCTCTGCAGTTTTCCAAGGGCCAGAAGCCTGCTGACCTGCTGAGCATGACAAATGTGGAGAAATACTTGGTGTCGCTGATCTGTTCCCTTTGGATAATGGAAGATGATCTTTTATTACCTCTTTATTTAACCCCTTTGTTCTTGTTTTCTGTAGCAACAAAGAATTTTGTCTCTTTCCCCTATCATGATCTGTTCAGAATGTTTATTTTGTTGGTTCTTCTTTTACTGTAATTTCCAGAGCAATAAGCTAGTCCAGCCCCTGCTTTGGTTTGGGCTCTTCCAACTTTATCTTGTACTCTCACTATAATTCTGTCTTCCTATGGCAGACTTCCTATGCCTTTTTTGAATCCTCTTGCTATTGCAAAATATGTTTCACCTTTATTACACCAGTGGTATGAGATGCTTTTAGCTTCCCTTTCTTGATGGAGGATACACCTGAGACACACGTTGTAACAAGACTGTGTTTTACTTGTTTACTCCCAGTGCTTTTTCAGTCTCATAACTGAAGCCTGCTGGCTTTTGCACCAGTGTCCAACTTAAAAGTAGTAAATGTGTCACCTGCTTTCAGGCCGATAGCATGTTCATCTTCTGTCGCAGAGTTGTCCATTGGCTCTATGTCTGTGCCCACTCTGCTGGCAAGTACAAACTCTTCTCAAGTGACACCGTTCCCAGCCTGGCCCTGGCCTGGCCTGTGCTGGTGTTTGTGCCTGCAGTCTGAACACCTGCCCGGGGGGCTGTCCTCCCTCCTCTCTGTCCTACGTAGCCTTTAAGGACTCTTTGTCACATCCTTAGTGGCACACTTCTGTCCGCGCTTCACAGCTTTGGCCCAGGCTGGGGGACTAGTGTCTGTCAAATTGTAATTGCGTATCAAGAGTCAATTTGGGTTCCTTTTGTTCTTTCTCTCCGAGTGGCTTTTCCTAGATGCCCGTCACCAGCTCATCTACTACCAGGTACTGAGACTCACTCTTCGGCTTCAGCTGAAGATGGCTCTTCTGCTTCCTTGTTCTTTTTGTTTAAAAACAGAGCTTTTTTATGTTTCATTTTTGTGCAGCATGCAGTACTCAGGTGTCTGTAATCCCACTGCCTAATTAACAGCAAATTACCAAGAACATTACAGTGCTTCTGAATCAGCCACTTCCCTGCACAGATCTGTCATCTGACTGGTTTCTTTGGCTGACACCCACCGCGTGCAGGCGAACGTCACACAATTGTCTGAATTAAGGGCCTGAAGAGCTTGGGGGATAGTGGGAGCCATTAGAGAGGTATGTGAATACCCTCAAGATGTGAACTCATAGTCATTTTCTCGTCTTTTGAAAGCTGCAGCTCCTATGAAGCTTCAGAAGTTCTGTTCTCCCAGTTAGAAGACAGCCAATGGAGTTTTTACTGTCAGTACCATGTGCTGTGTTCAGTGACGGTGTGTGTGTTTAAAGCTTCTCGCAAGAGATCTGCGTTGCTCTTTGTCCAGTTCCACTTGGTTGTGCATAACGAAAGCTTCCCTGCACCCCAACTAGACTTTTAGAGGCTGGGAAACTTCTTCCTTAAAGACAGAGCCCTCTCTTCTACAGCTACGGAGAAGGAAAAGAAAGGTATCACAGCCTTTGCAATAGCATGTAATATGAACTCATCCTGCCTCAGAAAGGGGTGAAAATATGCAAGTGCGAGGGAGAGCAGAGATGCTTGTTCTGGGCTTTTAAGTAGATATTTGCCCTTTTTGCATGTTTGCAAGATCACCATCTACATAATTGACTTGGCAAACGCATAAAGCTGTAGTTGAAGCCTTTGTTTTATATTGCACGATGAGATATTGTATATCACTTCTCCTGTAAGATACTTTATGCTTTTCCAGAATGTCTTAGCCAGCTTCTGGCTCCACGCAATTACTTTTAACAACTGAGACTGACCAAAAGGATGTTGTCTTCTTCAGTAGCTTAGGCATGAGGTATGATAGACCACTTTGTTACTGGAGTTTTTCACTCCATTGGCAACACGTTTAATCCTGGATCTTGTTACTCGGCTCTGATGCCATTCACTGGGACAGAAAGAGGAGAGGGAAGAGGAATTTTGCCTTTTAATGTTCCAGTGAAGTCATTCAGTTCTATCGAGACGCAAGAAAATGTTTGGTCCCATTTGGCAATTAACTCTGCAAATTGACTGACACATTGCTGGAAGAATAAATAGTAAAATACAATGTTGCTCGTCTATATCTGACAATGTGGATTTCTTGTGAAAAATTGTTTGAAGTACTGGATAGCACCCAAATGTAAAATCTTATGCTGGCTAAAAACTGAAGTGTTCTTAAAATTGGCTTCATCTGATGTGTCAGAAGTAGAGTTTTCAGCTGTAGACTGAAAGGGCTAAAAATTCAGACTCATTCAGACAATAATTTGGTGAGATTGCAACCCCTCATCTTTCTGGTGAAATCATCCCCCTCAATTAGGGCTTGATTATCTTTTCGAATCGGTTTTATGTGAGGGTAATACCACTGATTTCATCCAGTGATTTACACCAGGGAAATGTCTTGATTCTCCTCTCTTTCCTGCTCCTGCGGGCAGGTTTTATGTGAGAAGCTTTTAGAAGGGCCCATGCTGAGAGTCCCTGCGGTGTGTAATTCACAGGGCTGGAGGGGTTTTGTCACTTGGTCCAGCTTTCCCTAAATACCTGTCACACAGAGGCATTTTGATTCTGGGAGCAAAATGTCAATCGGATGATCCCTGTGCTCATCCCACCCAGTCTGCTGTGCACGGCCCTGCCATGCCAGGGGCTCCAGACCTCTCGCTGCCATTGCTGTGATGCTGCTTTCTCATGTAGGGTTTTGTTGTTTTCCCTCTGTCTGAAATATTCCGAACAATGTCTCTGGGAATGTGGGGCTTCAGATGGTCACAAGTTTTTACTTGAACGTGAGAGGCCCATTTATTTTTCAGGGTATGTCTCTGTGGCCAAAGATGCGGTGGCAGCTGTGAGGATGGAGCAGAGCTACATTAAACCGTTTGGCGTGGGTGATGACAAGGGTGTATTCAAGGCCACGCAGGGATCACTAGGACTCTGCTGCCTTATGGCTCTGTTAGACCCTCAGCTGGCATTTTTGCACCTTGGCAACTTTATGCTGTCACAACTACAGTGTGAGGTGTGCCCCTGTTAGCTGGGGGTGCTCCTGTCCCTGGAAGAGCTACAGCTCCTCAGGCCATCAGAGCTCCTACCAGGAGATGTGGGCTCTCAGGCCAGCAAGGTGGGTGCTCACGTGAGAAGGCCAACACCCCGTAGCCTTGGTTAGGCCATTGATTACCAAAATTCCCACTGTCAAGAAGGCTGGATTAGATTTTATGACAGGTTAGATCCAATTCATTTTATTTTGGAGTAATGCAATGCTGCATTTTGGTAACAATAGCCAGTTTCATGTGACTGACTGAGAAGGACGGGCTTGTCGCCAGTTCCAGGGGCAGCGTGACTCCAAAGCCAGGCTAGGTATGCATCTCTCAAGTTGCTGAAAAAGTCTCAGGTCCAAACATATCCTGCAAAGGCAGTGCTTGAGGACTAGGATGTGAATTTTTCTGTTCCGGTCTATTGCTATCAAATTTTGTAAAATATCTGGATCAGAAGTTGCTATATATTTTTTTCAGATTCTTTTCAGACTGTATGCTTAGACTGCAGAGTGCATCACTTTTCAAAATGGTAAGTCTACAGTCCCACAATTTTTGGCTGGCTGAGCTACCTCTCGCTCTGTGCAACAGGATGGGGGGCTCTTTTTGGTGTGTTGATATGCACATACGGTGCATAGACAGTTGGTGAATTCTAAAGGAATGACCTTCAGGACTGACATTCTTCTGTATTTTCATGGTTTTGTCATGCCGTGGTGGGTTTGTGCATTCCTCTTTCATCTCCTGTGAGTGAAAAACTCTGCAGTCCTCCAGACAGCGTCTCTCTCTCTCTTTCTCTCACTCACTCAGTCAGACCATCTGTTCCCAGATTACAGATTTCTCTGCATGAGTACCAGGTAACAGACGTGACTTCGCCCAATAACTACAGCAAAAAAGGCTTTCACACACTCTCCACAATCTGTGAACATATGATCAGTCTAGGATAACATGTCGTGCCAAACACACACCAGAGAAATTTATATGCAGTAACAGAATGAACCCTGAAATCAGGTACTTGGCAACCCCGAACCTGGCATTTCCTCTGCGTGTTTCAAAAAGAGGCTTCTGTGCCTGCAAGAAATTCTGTGTTCCTGCCCTGGTGCCTTTCTCTCATGGGGTGGAAGCATAAAATGCTTCTCTTGGGTTTTAAAGGGAAGCCAGTAGCATCGCTGCCCCATGTCAGCCCTTGAGGTTGGTGTGGGGACGAGGTCTCTGTTCTCTGCTGGCAGCTCAATAAGGAGCGTTTGCCAAGGGATGAGAGACACCAGCAAGGACATTTTTTCCATCTTTTATCATCTTCACTGGATTCTGCCCATTTTTTGTGAGTGGGATATAGATTGATATTTTATACACAAGTGTGTGTATATAATATATCTATAAATATATGTCTAAGCTCTTTTATTCCCTTTCCTGTTGTCATATCGGTTTTCAAAGAACTGTAATTAGACTGAGTATTAAAGCGGAGTTTTTTTTGACTGGAGGGAGCTGCCGCTCATTCTAATGACCATTGAGCACTTGCCTCAAGCCTGTACTGCTCTTTTTATCCGTAATGGCTGAAAAGTTAGGAAGCTGGCTTTGAGCTAAGGGACCATGTGTGGGTACCAAAGACAGATAAGGTACAAACCAACAGTTTGTTGAGCTGCCCTGTGATCTTTGGGCCAAGGTTAGTCTTTATCTCTGCTGCAGGGCACATAATGCAACATATTCCAACAAACTAGTAATGTGTTTATTTTTTGATAAGTGGATGTGTGTGTTAAATGTCTCACGTTAGTCTTGCATTCCCCAGTGACTTAAATAGAAATTATAAGAAAAAAAAGTCTTATACAAATTAGTACCCAAGAGAAACTACTAGAGAGGTTGGAAGGGAATTTACTAGTAAATTTTACTTTTGGATGTCTTTTACAGTATTATTTACTGTCCCTTGGATTTCTGATGAGAAAAAGTTATCTGCTGCATAGCACTGTGTGAAAAAATACTTAGAGCAACTCAAAACCTAAGTGCAAAAATTTTTCACAAAGATGGGAGAACCTCAATATATTGCATCTGTGTGTGCACTAGTTACTACAGAAATAAAACAAAATAATGTTCGGAGAGTCAAGATGCATTCATGTATTTATTTATTATTAACCTGCCTCATATGGCCTATGTGGGTCTTGGTTCCCAAGAGCCAACATCCATTATCATGGTTGCAATACAAAAAAAAAAAGTTGGTAGAACAGTATTTTGGGAAGTCACAGTCTTTGGGAAGTCACCTCGTAAACGCGGTGCAAATGTAGGACAAGAAGATGCTGTGTGTTTCTGACTGGCGTGATCTAAGGCGAAAGGCAGTAAGTGTGTACAAGGGATAAGCTGTAAGTGTGTGAGCTATTGCTGTGTGCATAACTGCGGCTCCGGGAATCCATCCTCACTGCTGTATGCTTAATTAAGGGGCATGCTGGTTTTGGGGTGAGCATGCATGTCTTCTGAATGTTTACAAATGACTATACTCATTGAACAGGCGTGGTCGTTTACCGTGCTTTTTTGTGTCTTAAATGCACCAATCTAATACGGCATTGTTGGTATAAAGGCTTTATTTTATATTTCATGGTACAGACAACTTTTATCGCCATACCATTTGTATATTAGTTAACAGAAAGCTCACAGCTAAAACGTGACCTTGATCTGCTATTTGAGAGACGTTTGCCACACTGAAACGGTTCCTTTTATTATTTCGTCCTGTTTATCGAGCAGCTGCTTTTTGCGATGATTAACAGCTCCTACTGGATCCTAAAGAGGATTGCATACAGGTAGGAGTGCAGTAGGAGATGCAGTAGGATAATTAAGTTTCCTCGTGCCGTTATAACATTTTAGCCAGTCAGCGCCGCTCAGGCTCCACTGAGAAACTGGAGAAGGTTTTTCTCGTGGCTGGGGCAGAGGCCTTGCACCGTGCGTGGGGGGCTTAGTGTGCACCCGCTTCAGGTGTGCGACTGCTCAGGGCTGAGCCCGGGACACGGGACTGCCCTTGGTCTCCTCGGGAAAGCCAAAGGAGGTGCTTCCTCCACCTCCCTCTCTCCAAAACAGGGATAATTTTCCCAGGGAGGTTGGAATTGTTTCTTGAGACAAGGGGTAAAAATGCAAGATACAGTATGTTTCTGGTATGCAGGGCAAGAAAACTGGTATATTCTGCCTTTCAGCGAAGGTAATTCACTTGTGCAGTCACAGCAGCAGACAGTTGCTGAGCACACAGACATGCTCAAACATTTGAGAGTGACACGTAGTTATAGGCTAATACAACCGAGAAGATTTTGACTATAAAACCAATTTATTCATTGCTATTCTTTTCTGAAAGATTAGCTCCCAATTTGGAACAAATCTCCCTTTATCCAAGGCCGCCTCCTCTCTCTGCTTTTGGAGAAAACAGGAAAAACAGTCATTTAAGCTATGGAGTGGTAATATTTTTGTCAGAAGAATTGCTTTGTTCTGAAAATCAAAATGATCTGGGTGTGATTACCTCTGTGTAGAGATTTACGTTTTCAGCATTAGGCAGAAGGTGTTAAATAAATGTTGACTCAGGCTTCTGCATTTTCTCTCTAATTTCCCACATCTTAATTCTTTACTTTGTGCAACTGCTGCTGAAACTTGGAACTAAATCTTCATTTTAATGTTCTTTTTCGTGTTTCTTTCTCTGCTTCAACCACATCGTTCTGCTTTAATGCTACAATAGTGTGTGGGAGGATTAGTTACACTGATTAAAAAAAATAAAAAATAGAGTAAGAATGAATTAATCTAAAAGCCAGACACCTTCATTAAGCAAAGTAGGGAGAATAATATATATAATTAGCAAGACTTCTGCTTACTGTATGCTCTAATGTAATATATTAGCCATCTAATTATTTTAAAATATTATTAATTGCCTTGAAATTGTTAGTTACTGTTGTTAATAGCCAATTAGGGCTACTCTTAAAAGGGAGCTATTTGCTGATAATAATAAAATTTTAGAAAATCAGTGTACTTAGACACATTTGCTTTCATATTTCATGTATACTTCATACTTTTGTTTATTCCTTTTCATGATCCGTAATTCATTTTTCCCACCATAAAACAGAAGGGCAAAGAGAGACAAACCTACATTCTATAAAAGGTATTTACATTGGTAAAAATAGAGCAAAAGACCTTTTTTCTCCTTTTTGATAATGTGAGTGTACAAATACTCAGTAATATTTGCAGTGGAGTGGAAGTCCATCTGTTTGCTTCTCTACGCAGTGCTCTTTGCGTTGTACCTGTGTTCCACAGCCAGGGAGCAATGATTGATACCAGCACAGCCTCGGACTTATTCCTAGAAGTATTTTTTCCATTTAATGTTCATGTTCTCAGAATTGTGAATTACAGATATCGCATTCCTGTTCACTGAGCTCCTGTTGTGCAAGACCTGTTCTCCTGTTTCTCTTTTACTTAAAATTTTGCATCCATTTTATTACATGTTATTATAAATTAACATATAGACCATTGCATGGGGGGAAGGAGGGGGTGCAGAAAAAGCTTTTTTATTTGGTATGTACTTCACAATAGAGAAAGGGATATAAGAAATGCCCAATTGTGTCTGCAAGCTCTTTCACCTATGAAGACTGTAGGTTACTTTTCCTTCCTTCTCATCACGGCTGATGTTTACAGAACCTACAGAGAGGACAGTGGCAAATATTCCTTGAATAACAGAAATATGGGTTATTCTGTTATTTTTGCCCTTGCCGGTGTCCTTGACATGAGCAGCAGGATGTGACATTGCCCTGAAACGAGGACATGAAGGATGTAGGAAATCCAGCACTTCCGCAGTCCTCCACATGTCAGTGTGATCCCAATTTAGTATCTCCTATCTATAACTAATCTGGTTGAGATTTCTAGGGAAATTTAGGGAAATCGGGGTTGCTAACGAACTTCTAACCCTCGTTAGGGCCTTTCCAGCACCCTAGCTTTCATTTTTGATGATAGTTACACACACAGTAAGCTGTAGCTGTCAGGGTCCCTATGGCCGTGCCTACAGGTTCCTAGTGAGCAAATCAGATTCAGCAGAAACATCAAGGGCCCAATCTTGTCTTGATCGAAATGAGCACAATCTGTTAAATCAGCAGAGATGCTTCCACTTACATTTAGGCCGGCTGTGATCCGATAACTGTTGTCTAATTACGTTGAATAAAATTAAAAGGAAATTTTGAATGAAAACTATTCATACTCTTGCTGACTTTGCTGGGAAATAAACCATGCTTTACGAATCTATTGGAGGTCTTTGAGAGGTTGATAAGAAAGTGAATGAGGGTGAGCTAGTTGTATAGTTGTATTTCTGAAAGGCTTTTGATGAAGTCCTCTGCCAAAGGCTTTTAAGGGAAACCAAGAAAATTCACAATGGATCTTATTAATGGAGTTCTGCAGAATCTGTGCTGGGGTCTGTCCTAGTAGACATACCATGACCTGCTGGGACAGGCAGATGAACAGAGAGGTGAGAAAGTTTGAGGATGATAGGAAGTTAGTCGGTAGTAAACATGAAGACCACCAATGAGGACACAAAAATACTTCAGGAGACTGTGCGGGCAAATGAAATTTAGTATGCGTAAGTCTAAACTGATGCATGTGGGGAGAAAGCAATCCTATATTCACCTACAAAATTACAGGCTCTGAGCTGACCATTACGATTCAGGATCACAATCTTGGGATTGTAATAGTGCCACGAAAACACTGCCTTGGTGCCCAGTAGCAGCCAAAAAGTTAACAAAACGTTAAGTGAGAAAAAAAGCTAGAGAACAACCCCATGAATCAGTGTTCGCCCATGCGTTGAATAGTGCATGTAGTTCCAGCCCTTATATCTTAAATAGGACGTAGTACAACTGCGAGATGTTCACAGAAGCGCAAGAAGGGTGGAATGACTTCCGTAGCAGGAATGGGCCACATATGCTGGGACCATTCAGTTAAGAAGGGATGTGATAGACCTACAAACCGATGAGCAAAATGGACAAAGAGGATAAGAACTGGCTCTTTGCTCTCTCTTCCAATGGAAAAATTGAGGACCATCAAATGAAGCTTGTAGGAGCCAAGCTTAAAAGAAACCTAAGGAAGTTTGGTGTCTTCATGCACCAAGTAGGTGTGTAACTTTTTCCAAAGGACATGGGGGCTGCTGGAAGTTTACATGGTTTCAAGGTGAGATTGCACAACTCTATGGATGAAAAATTCATTAAGAATTATTAAATTAAAGAAACTGCATCCACTCATAAAATCCCTGCAGCTAAAAAGAGTTGTTATGTGGGAGAGCCTGTGGGGATGTTCATACACACATGCCCTCTTTCTGCTTTTCCCTGCTCAGCTCCTTAGAAACCCTTCTGGAGACAAATCCGGGCTCAGTGGACATTTTGCGTGATCCACTATGGTGCTCTCTGTATTCTAACACCACTCTGGTCTTGTGCCTCAGCGGTGACAGGAGAGATCTGGGCTGTGTACTAATGGCTGTGGGAGTGAGAAGCTTTTCTTTCTTTCCCATTCTTGGATGCTGTGACACATGTCTGTTGATTAACCAATGGATGATCACCTGGTCCTTAACTGACCAAATCTGCCTTGGCAGATAAAGCACAATTTTAAACTGTGCTCTAAACATGAGACATCTCTGCAGTACTGGGGAAACCTGCAGCAAACATCTGTTAGAGCTGACAGACCTGTGAGGCTCAGAGTTTTACATATCCCAGAATATCCTTCATTGTGAATTTATTTCTAGTAGCTCCTAGATAGACAAAAGAATAGAAATCTAGCTTCTGCATAAACGATGTTACAAAGTAAGTCACCAAAGGCTGTAGGAAGATCAGCTCTGATTGCTCACCGGTGACTTCCTAATTTACAGCATTATACTGCCACAGCAGAATGAAAATTTACTTTACTAAGGTTGTACTTTAAATCACGAATCCAAAGGAAGGACAGGGTGTAAACTGTATTACTAGTCCAGGAAATGTGTTACTATTGTGACTCAGAGAAAGCAGCCCAGACAGGAGACTTGTGTTTCTCCCACTGCAGCTGCACATTAGCAGCAAATTAAAACTCATTATCGCTAGCTCAGCTGCTTGGACACACGAGCTCCCTTGCCTTAGTGAGTGGCGGAGTAGTGTTTTATGATCAAAGTTAATCTCTTCTCCATCCTTTTTTGAGTCCTTGGCAGTTGCTCCAGAGAGAAAATACTAGAACAGATACATCCACTTGCTCCCGAGTTCCCGATGGTGTGGGTGGTGGAGGATATGTTTGTACTGCCAACGCCTGGGTCCCCAGGTCCTCAGGGTCTCCTATACTCATAATATTTCAGACTGTAGTTCTAGTCACATCATTGTCCCAGTAGAAGAGGATTATTTTATGACATCTAATGTGTGATCTGTAAACATTGCCTTTCAAGTAAATTTAAAATTTTCTAGCAGAAGGACTTTGAATTATATGAGCAAGTGTATGATGGCTATATCCACGTATATTAAATAATTTTAGATCAACCTAGAAGGTTTCACTGTAACATACTGACTTGACAAATACAAAAAAGGATCTAGAATTTTTTGCCATCAATAGATTCAAAATGCTAATGCTTTCACTGTATTCTCCTATATTAATTATACTGTGTTAATTTCAAAACTCATTTTGGTATCACCTAACATGGATTGTTTTTAAGTTTCTGTGCTGAAGGGTATTTTGAAATTTGTGGTCTAATTCTGATTCAGAATTAAAGGAAATTCCAAAATGTTGCAATTTTTCCCTGGAAAAGAAATGTAGGAATTTAATCAGCTGTATTTGAGCTGTTATACAGCAGATGAATTTACACTTTTTCTTGGTTTCTCTGTACAATCCCATCTCTTTTCTTGTATGGGGTGTTTATATAGATCTACTTATGCATATACATGATTGTCCATTTCTTGTGGAAGCAGCCTTCTTTTTATTCTATATTTATAATTTTTTAGCTTCACCAATATTGTACCAATGAAAACTACCTCATTTCGCCTGAAGAAAGAGGAAATGCATTTTGAATGTGTGTTATGGAGGAATTGCTTTTTAATTAATCCCTTTACCTTCAAAATTATTCACAGACTGAGGAGTTAGACTGAGCAGAATGGAATCTTTTCATATCTTATTTTACTGCACATACAGGTCTTTTTTCATTATCTGTTTAAAGGAGGTGAAAAATAAGAATATGTGCTTGTTTTAATTTATATTTGAGAATCCAGAATGTTAATTGCCTGGTGTGAAATAACATACGAAAAATATAGCTCATTCCATCCTATTATGTTCTATTCCATCATTAATCGCTTCACAAGATTTGGGTTTGATGACATAATACAGAATTCATGTTTGTTAACTTCTGAATTTTTAATGGGTTAAAATCTCAACTTCAGAAATTTTAGTTATTTTATAAATGTAAAGGTCTTCGATAGAAACAAGGAAGGGTTTATGGAAAGAAGTTCTGGTTTTTATGTGGTGAGTTGAAAAATGGTATGGAAAAAAATGGACACGTGGATCACAAAACCCCTCAATTAACAGACAGAATGAATTTATTTGAATTTCTAAGTGTGATTCCTTACGTCTTGAAGATGGGAATGAAAACGTGTCAAAAACTCAACAAGTTGAAGGAAAAAAAATCCTCTAAAATAATTAAATTATAGAAAAGAAAGAGAAGTGGTATGAGTCATGACACTCCAGTTGGAAAGTCTCTGTCCTGAGGGAAAACATATCTGCCTTGATATAAAATACATTATTAGAGGGGGTGCTCTTTAAGAAGAGACAGAGGGAACTTCCATTAGTTTTGACTGTCATTGACATGTTAGGAAAATTACAGACTACTGAGATGTTTCATTAAAAAGAATTCTACCACTTGAAACATTATGATTTGTTGGCTAGCATAGGGTTGTTTAGCTTTTAAGACCAGAAGAGATGACTGTAATCATCTGCTCTGACCCTATGAATAAAATGAGCCATAGCAATTCACAAAATTATTCAAGCCACAAGCTGTAGTGTAGCTTTTGGAAAAGTGCCCAGTCTTGAAAAGTAAAGAGCGTCTCAAAAGACCAACAAAATAAAATGTCTGGACAATATTTGACACTTATATCTGAAGCGTCAAGGAGAGGCTAAAAGATCTCTAAAAGGCCCAATCCGCTGTTGTTGGGGTTTTTTTTCTTAAGTGGTGACTTTGGTTGGCTGCAGTTGATGCCAGTAAAATGTTACTGTAAACGAAAAGTGCAGGGAACATGCTAATCACCTTCCCAAGGATTCCCCCGCCCCGCCCCCCGTATAGTATTACTTAAGCAGTTGCCTTGGCCCTGACTTTTACCTCTTCTCTGAAATGCGCTCAATTGCTTTTCTTAAGTCCAGGGACCCACTGGAGAATTAACCTCAGGCACTGCATCCCAGGCTGGAACTCAGTTGTACTGAAAATTGAGACTCCTGCACACTTCACTACTTTGTTTAATTCAGAAGTAAAGAATGGATTTATCTAACTTAATAAACATGTTGTTAAGGAAACCTAAATAGCATAGAGGTCTTATGAAACTCTTAAACAAAGGTTTACAAACTTTCTCTCTAGAGATACGACTGAGGCTGCCACTATAATCTTATGGGAGATTGTTTATGAAATGTCTAATAGGGTAAGGCTGTAAAAACAAATAACAAACTCCTTCCACCCGTGCCCAAATTCCCAAGTGAAAAGATGCACCAATAATTACACTTCTTTCTTTCTTCTGATGGTATTTATCTTGCCTGTTTAATTATTTCTTCCCCTATAAAATTTAATTTGGATATTAGTCTGCTTTACGAAAATAAATCCTGCAGCTGTTATTATACCACCTCACAGGACAAATACCTGTGCATGGAAAGAGTAACCAACCATCTTAAATTTCTTTGCTGTGTATTTTTGAGTAACAGGTAAGGATTTTTCTACAGTTTGATCCTGTAACAGTTCGTTTCCTGCCTTCCAGGCTTCTCAACTTCAGTATGACATTTAAGTTTTCTTTCTCTCTTTCTTTCCCTTCCCTACTACCCGCAACATGCGCTAGGCAACAGGGATATCAGTATGCTAACAAAGAACTTTGAGAAAGACAAATTTCAAACTAAGAAAACCCACATTCCCCAAACTACCCTTGTTCATTGAAATCAGTGGTGGATTACGGAATTAGGACTGTGGAAACCAGGAAACATTTCAGTTCAGTTCCCATTCAGCTCCAGTCCACAAACACGCAGCTTAATGCAGGTCCTCAAGTGAATATAGCTTATTCTCTTTGCCTTTTTCACATAGGAAAACCCAGTTAGTATTGTACCTGTTCTTAAGTACTGAAATGAAGAAGATTTCTGACCATTTTCACTCGTAAGAATCACTGATACAACTTGTATGTCCTCCCAGCAGATAGAAATACATTTTCAGAAACCTGCCTGTCTATAATTAAAAAAAGGTTGCTGGTGCCCAGCTGGAGATAACAAGTATAATAATGACATGTTACTTTGTGCTGAGCTGAGGCTATGTGACATTGTCATAGGGCCCACAAAAACCTAAAACATGAGAGTTGCACAGCTCCCTTTAATATTACCTTTTAATGCTAGTTGTTAATCAGTGCAACTGCACTATCCCGAGAAGAGTTACTCTTGGTTTGCATTAAAGTGAGGGTAAACTCTTATTCTAAGGAGCACCAATTCTTTTTAGAAGATACCATTAATGTGCCTAATGTTTCCAGTTAAGGAAATCCAGATTTTTATGTTGTGCCTGCAGCTGGTTGTATTCTTCCTTCATAAATTGTAGGGAGCTCGTTGGTCCGAAGTGAGAGTAAACAGCATCAAAGTAGTCATCGTCCCAGTGCACCCCTGAAAAGTATGTAAAGCAAAACTCCACAACTGGAGAAAGATCAGTGTTTGCTGGGGTTTCCACAGATCTGATCTCCCACCTCAAAGTGTTTCCAGTGTTTGTGGCTTCCCTGCAGGACCCCACCGATGAGCACGTCTGTATGGTTGGCAAAGCACGGCTGGTGCATGTACACATTTTGCTTTGTTTTCCATGTGCAGCAGAGACATGGTACATGTGGCTTGGCTGTGACTCTCACAAACACGCAGCACCCCCCCACCCTCCCCCCAAAAACCCCATACCAAAGCCCCAGACCTGTCCTTCTCTTGCATATACAAACGTGAATGGTGCAGTGGTAGAAGAAGATGGTATTATGCAGCCCCTTCAGTTTTAATTTAGCAATTCAAGTTCTCTGAAGGGCTCTGTGAATTACATGAGAACGGATCTTTTCAGGATATTATAGATATCAGGTGAGTTAACCCTGATTTATACTGAAATAAGTGATTTCTCATCTTCACAGAGGACTGAGTTTGATTTTAATTTGCACTGAGGCAAAAGTCTCTTCAGTAAGTCAGTCTTGCCTAGATGGGAATGCGTCTCTGCTTTTGAGCTTGTCACACAACTCATTTTGCTGAACCATTACAGGAAAAGAAATGATTTTTGGAAGAACTTTAGCACTTGACATCATTCAATTAAGAACTGACAGATCTCTCTCCTGCACATTTCTTAGTCACTCCAAAGCTCTTGTTTTTCTTTGTATTTCCAAAGAAGTCAAAAGAGGGAAATAAACTGAAAGTTGTAGATGTTGTACATCTACAAACATCCACACGCACAAATATGTAAGCCCTTCAGCCCACCCAAAAGTAAGGAGAACCTCCCTCAAGAACTGAAGCAGCATTGTTTGCTGTCGGGTATGGTGTGCTGTGGAAATGTTGTCCTAGGCATGACCCTGTTACGCCAACCGCTATCACTCTTATGAATAATTACAGTCAAGTCAGCAGAGAGTTATGTGTAGGGAGCGGTCATTTTCGTGAGTCAGACTTGAGGAATTCAGTGCTGCATTTTTGCAGCAGGCTTCTTGATTTGGTTGAGAAGAAATGTTACAACTCGCTGTGTACGTTGTCCATCCACATGTCGCTGTGCAGCTGAAGCTGAATATTTAAGTTGGTTATATGTATTGTCACTTCACCCTGTGGCAACTGTTGCTATAGTGAGAAGCCTGTCATGGGGATGGAAAGATAAACCTCTCTACAGGCTGCACCCAGAGAGAGGACGTATTGCCTGCTTCCAAAGGCATACCTTCTTCTCCTGATGCTTCAGATTGGTTAAGTCTATGTCCAAAGTGTGCTATTTGTTACCTAAAATGATATTCTACATTGCTTTGAATCCCGTTAGCAGGCTTAAAATGACAAATGGTCTTCTCAGCACCTAGTGCATTATTACAATGTTTTTATCAGTGAACAAAGCAAGCAGGTTTCACGTTAGCATCAAAGGCGCGTGATTTTGAGATACCAAACAGTTTTCTCATGGTCCTGCTGATGCAATAGATCACATTTAACCCGTGGAAAGATTATTATAGGTATCACGTGGCATCTTCTCTCTGACTCTTTGACCACTACTAAAGCACAGTACTTTGTAGTGTTATCCTGCACCCATTTGTCAACCGTACCTAATTGATTAGGCTACTGTAACATTTTTATTCTGCACATGAAGTTCCCTCCTCAGCAATCTCTGCCTCCCAAAATATACATTCATCATTAATTACAAAATCAATGGCAGACATGGTCTGGACATATACAATTGATAGCTTCCCTCTTCAGATTAGCATAACCTACCAGTTCATTATGTGGAGTGAATAACACAGTTGCTGCCACTGTGAAAAGGGGCGGGTCACTTGCTGTAAATTCCTTAACAAAATGTGGTGTCATGTGACTTTTCATTCACCGGGTATTCACTGTGTGTTTGGAGGGATCCATCCTCTTTCTGAGCCCAGATTTGTCTCCTATCTCTTGGCAAAGCAACAATCATAAATTTAGACAACTAAATGCTTAAATGTTGAAAGACTGAGAGGTTCCTCCTGAAAGCTGCAGTGATTAAGCTGAGAGCTGCATAGGGCTGAGACTGCAACTCTGAATAAGATACTAAAAAAAGATGAAAGGATCAAAACAAAAAATTTGGTCCCTTTAAACCCAATGATGTTTCTTGCATGAGAAAGGTGGTTGGAATTTAGGCTACAGTGTGCATATTTTCCAGTGTTTTAGCATATTAAAACAGTGAAATCTCCCAGATATTTCTTTCACTCTGTACTATATTAGGATTAAAGTCTTCCATTTCTCTCTTCTCAAAGAAATAAGCTTTTGGTCACATTTTCCAAAATAGCTTCTGTGGTCTTTCAGTAGCTACCCACTTATAACTTTACAAGCCAGGTCAATTATGAAAAGCTATAACATTTCGGTAAGAGTCAGGAATGCAGCTGACATTAAATAAGTATTCCTTTAATAGAGGGATAGAAGAATAACCCCCCCCCTTTTTTTTAAATGAGAATCAAGGATCATATTCTGATATTGTTGTCAATGTTGCACATGGGCAACTCCAGGAGTTTCACTGAAATTAATGGGACACCTTGGACAGTAAGGAGGTGGACAACAGGAATAATGTTTAGACTCTTCCTGCCAGTGCCAAAACACTGGAATTTTTATGCTGAATAAAATTTATCACAGATTACACATACATACAACAGGAATCTTTATCTTAAATTATAAGATACGAAAGATGACTTAGCCATTTAAATAAAGGGAATGCTTGCTTACAACTCCCATAAACATTAATGGAGATTTTATTGGAGTTTTAGGGGGAGTAAAAAATCATTCCCAATTAATTAACTGCAAGAGAGCCATTCACCTCAGCAGAATTTGGACCAGGTTTCAAGTGATTCTTAGTGACTTTAATGGACTTTGTTCTGGGGATTATAAAAGCATGCCCTGTAATGTTTAAATTGGGGTTATAAAACTAAAGGAATGAACTGAACTGAAGCTGCAGTAGCATTACTAGAAAATTGTCATCTATAATGAGTAATTAGGGAGAATACGTAAAGCAGGGCTAATACTAGTATTTACAATGAAATTCAAGCCAGGCTATGAAAAAGAGTAACGATAGTTGTCTTCCTTGTTATTAAATTGTAGTACAATTATCTGTGTGTTAGAGGTCAACAGAATATATAGATATTTATAAACATGCCTTAAACCAAGGATGTCTTTATATAGTTTGGTATGACGAGAAATTTATTATCTGATTTTATTAGCACTTCTGGATTGCCCCTTGAGCTAATTTTGCAATACTCCCAATGTGATTACCATTCACGGGTTTTATTTAGACGTTGGTGAAGAAAATTACTGCAATCTCTTGCTCTTCATATGTACAGTCTGAGTCAGATATTCCTCTCTAGAAAACTTTCCAAAAGGACTGATGGGTGAAGATCCAATTGCAAAACCAAAGTCTTAGTCTACTGAAATGGTAGCGTCTTTCATCACAGAAAATAAGTGCAAAGTGCATGTAAGTATTAAATCCACATTGCTAGTGGTACTTCCCTGTCAAATATATATTTCTATTATTTGCTTCAGTATTATTTCTCATGTTCCAAATTATGGGGTTTTCCTGTGTTTGTCAGCTCCTCAGTCATCTGGCAGGATTTTCTGCTTGTTATTTTCCAGTAGCCATAATTTAACGATATTACTACAATCCTTGCCAGAACCCCTTTGTCTCACTTTAAATAATTCTTCCACAGTCTCATAGTGTGTTCTTCAAACCTCAGTAGCCATCTATCATATCTTTCCTGTCTTAGCCAAACTATATATACAACTCTTTCCTTGCCACGGCACATGGAAAAAGGAAAGACGGATGAACCAGATCTGATTATTTCTGCATGAATAAAGTTTTCTTAGCTAAACAGAGGCCCTTTTCATGTGAAAAAACCTTGCAGATTATTGGCCCGTGTAACTACATTTATGAAGTTTTCTAAAAGCACGTTATTGATTTATTTGTCTGTGATGCAGCGTTATTACATTTTATCATGTAAATATGTACTTAGGAGCCTTTATGAAATGCAGATTATTGACCCGGTCCTATAAATATTTACTCACAGTTTTAAAAATCAAATGATTTTACCTGATTGTATAACTATTAATTCTTAAAAAAAGAACCGCCACTGTAGTATATCTGTATTTGGAATTTTACAAAAAAAAAATCACATTATCCTAATAAACTGTTAACAGTACTTTGGGAGTAATTTCAAACTCTACACGTTGTGTATTTCTCTTATAGCCTCATGGCTTGAAAAATTTTGTTTTTAAAATATAAATCTTTTTTTCGAATTATAGGAAGAAAAAAATTAAATGTGTTTCAGTTCTATAACTTGTTTGCCAAGATTCAGCCCAGAGCAAAACATTTATGGTTGAGTTTCAAACCTCTGAAAATAGGGGTTTACAATGGAAACACTGACACCACTTTAACTATAGCGGCACTTGCAGTGTGGTGTAATATAGACTAGAAATAGAAAATGAGATTAGAGATGACATTTAGGACATGAGGCCTTCTCCAGGCTGTGGGAAAAATAACTGTGTTCTATTTTTTTTCCACAGCCTGAAAAAGGCCTCCTGGTCTAAGTGTCACCTCTAATCTTGTTTCCCATTCATACCATGTATTTAATTAACCCATTTTTTAATCATTATTGACAGCAATTTGTTGCAGCTTTCAGTACCAACCCATACCCAAACTGTAGCTTCTCTAGTCAGTATACGTCAAGGTGGCAGGGAAAGTAGCAAGGAGACCCAGTACTTTGTAATATTTCCATATCAAAGAATCATAGTCCCGCAGCTGGCTGGATCCCGTCGCTTCCAGCTGTGCCACCTGATGAATCAGGCAGGGGAGACTCCCTCACACCTGCCCCAGACCAGGGAACTGCACGACTGTGCATATATGCAAGCTACTTTTTCTAAAGGCAAAGTAAATTTGACAATTAAATACACTTACCCTCGAACATCTGGGAGTGGTAACCAGGATAGTCAGTTACTGAGGTGCAATGACTTCCACCATCACTTCTGGAGCAGGCCACAACGTCCACCACAATTTAGCATTGAGCCAGGGTCCTGAGTACTGTAAAGTGAGCATGCTGCTGAACTCCAATAAATTACTGGATAATATGTGACTCTGGGCTGGGTCGCCTTCACCACAAAGCCCTGGTGTTAGCATTGTCAGGAAGATCTCTCCATCACTGCGGCCCTCCGTCAATGGAGAGACTTGGTATTGTCTCAGAAAGGCAGCTAAGCTCAAGAGGTAAGTTTTAGGTTTCTCCATGTTGAACTCTTTTTCCTTCCTTAGCCATCTTCCAACTTGTAGCTACTTCAGATTCTTATTCACTGCACTACACGATAATTGCCTGTATACTTATATGGCCTTTTAATGCCTACTGTGGTGCTACGGCGTTGCTTTGCTGTGATCTCGCAAGCTCCATTCTCGGCATGGGGTAAACGCAATTGTAATTACTTCTTGTATCCGCCAGACTAACATCAGTAGGAGATCCAGATCCTTAGGGTGGTGAGACAGACAGAATAGATCTATCCTGTCTATATTGCTAGAATGGTTAACAGTACTACATTTTGCTGCATTTTCAGTACTCATCTGATCAATTATTTTTATTGCTGCACTCACAGTAGACAAAGATACTAGAAGCTACTGTCCATTCTCCAAGAAATGTATCCTGCAACATCAGTAATGGTGGCAAATCTATTGCTGAAGCAATTGCCCAGTGAAGATGCTTTCTTCCAGCACCATGAATACTGATATACTTATTAATGTAGGGATAAATGTGACCTATTCTGTTCTGTATATGTAAGTAGGTGTATATTACAGTATATTTTGTTTGTATGCACAGTGTCGTCTTGGCAGGTAGTCTGCAGCCAGCAATTGCCAGCTGCTAAATGTTCAAGGAAACATGATTTGAATTGCTCTCCACACTGTGGGAGAGTGGCCAGGAAAACAATTCACATTTAATATAATAAATGGATTCAGTTCCTGTAGCAAAGGTGTAGGAAATCTTGTTTACCTGTGTACTTTTTTTTTATTTTAATTTTCAAAAAACGAGGTGAATAATAATTATTCTCTCTTGCACAAATGATACATCTTAAAGCCTAGACTGGCTCCCTCAGAAAATCTGGAATATGAATGATTTGATAAAGTTGAGCTTTCCTGTTCATCTTTCAACAAGATTTCGACTTCGTTATTGGCACAATACCTTATTTGACTTCATGTTGTTTATAGATACAGGAAAATGTTATATACTTTCTTTAATGCTTAGGAAATATAAACATTCTTTTAAAAATGTTCAGTGGTTACCTCTCTCACTGAACAGTACTTTTTGCACAAGCCAAATGTATGATACAGTCATTTAACAAAAAAGAGCAGGATGATTTGAAACGCCATTAGTTACTGAAGCTGCTGTAGCAGGCTGGTAACCACAATATGTTCATAGGCAACTGCTGGTAGACAAAATGTTCTTCCAAAAGCGTATTCTTGGTCATACAGGGCTGTGAGTGTAGGACATGAAGAACAGGTGGAACAAAAGTCTATGTTGGGAAAGCAGAAGCCTCCACTTCAGGCTATAGCTGTGCTAATCACTGCACGTGGAGTGCTGAATTACTCCAGGAGACACGCTGAACCTACCTAACACTCGCATCAGAACTCTGTGTTACACCAGCCACTGTGTCTCACTTGTGACAGTCTCCAGTCACATTTCTGGCCTGCAGGGCCAGAACGGGAGTTTCTCTGAAAAGGTTCTCTGCACAAAGAAGCTGCAAGGAGTTAACCTTGAAAGAACTCTGTTAAAACAGTGCAATGGAGTGAGTGGGCATTGATGTTAATTTCACTTGATCCAACATAACTCTGGTTTAAATGATTACATGGGTTCCCATGCAAAAACTCCAAAATTTAACTAAACGTACACTATGGCACCTTCTATTACCCTGGCACAGGTCTGTGTATAGGTGATTCTATCCCACCCAACCTGGAACAATAACTGTGGCCTGCTATGTAGTAGATGGGAGGAATGTATTTACAAAGCAAACCTCATGGCTGGCAGGCACGGATCTGCAGCTTTCAACATCCTGCTAGCTGTGCAACTCCTTCATCCAGCAAAAATCCTGTCTTCTCTCTCTAGGCACAGGTAAATGACCTTGGGAGCACTGTGGCAGTAGGTCATGTAAAGTCAGCACTATGTCTCTTTCCTTGTTTGCTCTTGAAACATTTTGTGTGATGATTCTGAGCATATATGATACTATGTTCCCCTACGCTGTCAGAGACAGCATGAGATGAACTGTGTGCTGATAATGTGCAAAGGAAAAGAGAACATGGCAAAATTTGCCTAGGTTCAGCACTAGCTCTGATTTTCCAGCGCACACAAATCTGAAATTCATTGGTAGGAAATCACGCAAAGCAAACCAGCCTACTGGCAAAATTTGCTGAAGCATAGGTAAACTAAAGCTGTGAGCTTCACACAGCTCTAGGTCCAGCTTATCCAATTCTAGCAAAACTTCATGGCTTCATGCTGCATTTCTTCCTCTGAAAGTCAATGTTACTATTTCCTGGTGGTTTATTTCCTTCTTGTGTACCACAGAGACATGACAACGAGAGCTCAGTTTCAGTGTGCGTGCACAGTGTTTGAGTTATCTCATTCCTACAGCAGGCCCTGTTCCACATCACGTCGTTCATAGGAGACCATAGGAAGAATGTTACAATGACAGACTGTGAAGATTTACAGCAACAGTTTTCTGTGATTACCTTATATTTATGCTAATCAGAAGCTATTTGAAATATCATGCTGATATTATAGTATCACTACATATAACACAGAAACTTTTCACCGTATTTCTCCCCACTTTCATCTTATAACTTGATAGGCGCATTGGCTGGAGCTGACGGAACAGATTTGTACTGGGTGATGAAGTCTTTTTCCTCTAGACTCACCTTGGTTGCCTCCCCTCCTTGATGAACCTTTTCCTTGAAGTCATCTGGGGAAGCAGCACTACTGGGAATTATCAGGAATCCTCCTGCAAGAGATGAGGATTTGTGTCAGCATTACACTGCTGGGGATTTGCAGTACATCTACACAGATAACTCTCCTTCTGTTGTTTCCTTGTCATCCTTTTGGATCAGGCTTTAAAGCTGACCATCAGCTAACTAACTTCTAGGTGCCCTGATTCAAGCTGAAGTTCCCAAGTGGTTGGAGTTGGCTCCTCACTACTTTTTCTCTCTGTCATTTTCTGTGCTGTAGACATTCTGCACTCCACTCCGGAACAGGTATTTGAATCACAATTTCCCAGACGCCAGGGAGTGCCTTAGCCACTACCAAGGAGGCTGGCAAAGCTCTTTTTCTCTGGTTCAGTGACTCTTTTGGTATTCAGACCAGGTTGAAATGCCCTAGCAGGAAGAAAGCCTATCTCTCCATCCAGGACAGCCAATTACCAGGTGCTTGGGGCACTCAGCTGGTAAGGAAGTTCCTGCTCTGACTGAGAAGGGTCTCCTGCTTATTCTGAAATCCTCTCCCACCGCATCAGATGTGCAACTCCATGAGCAAGTTCACATCTGAAAAGCCCTTGGGGAAAGAAACACAGAGGTGTCTAAGCCCTGCTCCATCCATTGGCATCTCATTTCTTAGCTATTCCTTTTGGTACCCTTTTCTAGAAATCTAATTCTCTGCACGGGTTCTTGGTGAAACCTGCCTTTAGCAAAGACATCTAACAAGCCAGAGTCTATAATGCTGACCCTGAATATGGTTTTGCAAATGTTGCTGACAAGCTTTCTTACCTCCTCTCTGTGCTGTTCATTGCAAAAGAAGGGGTTTTCTCTTTGGTTTTAGGAAAATGCCTCTCTGATTTGCAAGTTAAAGTATTAAAAAATAAAATTAAAATAAAGCTTGACACATTGTGTCTGACAAAAATCCATAGCTACATCATGATTTTGCGATACTTTGATCAGAAGCAGGTTATAAATTCTTACACTGAAGCTGCTATTATATGGGAAGCATATTGCCTAAAAAAGACACTGTTACTTGTGTGTACTGGGAAATGCCAAATCCTGCAGTCTGGTCTTACTCTCCCTTTGAACATTTGTTAGGGAAAATCTGTAAAATTGATTAATTTATTAGGTACAATACTAGCAGTAACATTATACTGTAGTGAAGGTTATTTTGCATAACATTAAAATATTTGCAGAAGGCTCAACATTTGGTGTCTTAATAAGGATATATTTTCACAGTAACAATTAGCAGTTTTGTGGTGTCTGCGGTAACAACTGCTACAGTGGTAAGGGTCTTCTGGCCATGTTTTTCAATGCAGCAGGTAGCGTGTAGAGCCACCACCTTGGCTGGGGTCAGTCTCAGGGTGTTGGCTGAATAGCTTAGAGCTCAGCTGTGACAAGTGGACAAGCAGTGTGACAGTCTCCATGCTAATGTGTCTGCAGGAATTTGCACAGGGGAAACAGGGCACTGATGAGAGTAGCAGAATAAATCAAAGTGTGAAAGCAACTGCAGTCAAATGTCACACCCAAGCAGTGACTTGGCATGCTGTTTGGAAATAGGTTGGGCTACCTGTCAACATGGCATTTTCTTTCTGTTGCTAGAGAATAATGTTATCTAAGGATAAAACCTAAAGAGCACAGATGGTTGTTATACAGACTTGAACCCCTAAACCCTTATTGTAGCAAATTATTCCATTGACGTAAATGGGACCACTCCTATGAAAAAGATCTCAGTTATATTCTCTAATTCTTTCATTATTGAAGTGATCTATTACGTACAGTTTTGTTGCTTTGTGTGTGAGTTTATATCTATGCATCTTTAACAAACTAACATTATTGGGGGGGAATAATAGCCTAACAGTCACTGGGATCACAGTCATTGTTTAAGACCGAAGGATATAAATTCCCACTTGGAAACATTATCTCTGCACTTTCTAAACACTCTAAAGACTCTGATTTGACTCTGGTATTTTCTTTGCTCAGGAACCACCAGTCTGGAGCCCACCTAAGGTCTAATGCTTCCCCTTCATTTTTACACAGGCACTGAAGACTTGTGCTTGTGGAGCAAGAAGACTTCAAACTGTAAACATGAGTGAAGCAAGGAAAACGGATTAAAATTTAGAATCAAGCCTTATTTGTTTTCATCTATTCCAAATTCGTTTATGTATTATGATGCAAATCTCTTAGCATTTCCTGAAATATCGATTGTTTCAGAGTAAATCATTTTTACAGCTGCTATTTCTGTTGTCAGGCAAGCCTCTGTGCTCTGTGAAACACGAGCAGCGGGCTACACAGTTCATGTTGCTTCCTTTACTCCATGCACTGTCTTAGGAAACAGCCCTGCTGGCTTCAGGAACATAGAAATCAAAATAAGAGCATGCTGCCTTCAGATGTAAATCTTGCAGCCAAGAAGTTGACTCAATGGCTTAACTTTATCACATACCTTGCTGTGTCACTGCACGGTTTTGGCAAGGCAGCTTTATGCAACTTTCTTAGAAAACACTTCCCTTCTCCTCACTTCTTTTTGTCTGTTTCGCTGCTAGTTTAGAACTGAAGCCAAACCACTGGAAGTCCATTTTACCTAAGCAAGGATTAAGAGAAAGTATTGAATCTCTGCCCTCCTTCAGTTTTGAGGAAAAAAATTACAATTTTTACAATTCTTACAATTCTTTGCACACAAGCCCTGCAGTTCAGCTCTGAGCCTGAACTTTCCTCAAATTTCAGTGTCTGTAGTATTTTGGTCCACTATTTAGACCTTCTCATTTACAGTCTATTAAACGATTTTTATTTTGAGGATACCTTTTCCCCAGGAAAACCCGCAGTGCTGGAGCTGAAGCTATCCCCTGCTTGGGGATTTGAGGCCCTGGGACACAGGTTCACCTTTAAAGCTTAACTTCTGCTGGAGTGGGCCAGGCAGCAGCAGAATGGTTACGCAGAAATGTCCCATGATTTTTGAAAACTGGATTCCCTCTAATTAAAAACATGTTATGAATTCTCTGAAAGGAAAAAAAAAAAGATCATAGCATTGCTGATTTTCATTATAGCTGTCACTGTCACACCATGGATTCAGCTAGCCGAACCATTTGTTATGAATAACATTTAGTTTGAATTCTGGCATTTTTAATAGATTAACTGAGTATTTTGTCATTATTTTAGCAGAGATGGATGTATCTGCCTGCTATGTTTCTGGCCCATATTTTCTTTAAAAACAGAATCCATGTGATGACCTGCAAATATTTTGCTTACTTTGGTGCTATTTACTCTAGCATTCTTCTCCAGCAGGAATGTATTTCTTCATTAAAGGCTGAAAAGAGCATTGGTATTAGTCCTAGGTTCTCAAATACAAAAGCCATGAGAAAAAAGATGGAACCATTTTCACAAATAACAGACCAGCCCAGAGCTCTTCTCGAAAAACAATGTAAGGAGACTTCCTACGTCTGCCCATGTAGAAAACAGACTATCCATTTGTTTTTATATTTTTATTTCACAGAAGCGTCTTTGCCTCTGGTATAATGGAGCATTCATCACTGCCTTTTATCTAAAGAAGCCAATCCATAGAAATTGTTTGGAGCCAGTCTTCTGGAGTTCCATCTGAATCTCAGTACGTGTCCATGTAACTCGGTAACTCATCTGCTGACGGGGGGGGTACGTATGTCTAAATGGACAGGCCTAACACCATACATTTTAATACAACACTGACAATGAAGCACAGCGCAAGCTAATTCTGACATTCATTTCTGAAGCTGTAATTTAGTTCAGTTATAAATGAGCTTGGTACAAGTATTAATTTGGAGTCATTTTTATTTCTCATCTGCTGGCTAAAGCTTGCAAACAATAGGGTAAAGGTCTTGCTATACTGCTACAAATAAGTAAACATCTTTTCTGCCAAGAAGACTACAGTGTAAACACAGAGTCAGGGAATAATTTTTGACTAATTCATCCTGCATATGGATGCTTGGAGACTACAGATGCTACACAATGATCTCTATCTACAAATTCACCAAAGGAAAAGAGAACTTAAATTGCACCTAGTTTATAATAAATCATTGCCATGGATTGCTGTTAGCACACGTTAGAGAAACACTGCGGACTGGGTCTGGCTCAGCATTAAGGGCACAAGGTGAGGGCAAAGCAAGGCAAGTTCAGAAATTGGGAAGAGGAAGTGAAGAAGATACAGGAGAGAATGAAAGCCTACATCTGTCAGAAAGCAGCTTCAAGAGCTTCCCTAAGTACACCTGCTCTTCTCTGATGAGGTTGCAAGCTTATCTGCACCATGGCCAGCTAGGCCAGAATTATTTGTCCGTTTAGAGCTAAGAAGGAGCTAAAGGAGAACTGGACTGAAGCTTACATTGAAATCTGACATGTAGACTTAAAAGCCAAGTTGTTTACTTCCCTTCTTTTCCCTCACAGTGTCTCATATAGTGGCACAGCTCTAGGAGCAGCATGGCACACAGGTTGCAGTTCTGCCTCTCTAACAGTGAGTAATAACTTCTCTGATCCTCATGCTTTTCCTTTCACTCTAGATCTCCCTCCTGTGCTGTTGTCATTACTCGTGTATCTCTAGATGCAGAGATAATTATTCTTTCCCATTTTCTTTACCGCATCTCCATAAGAACCGTTCCCCTTTCTGATTTATTGCTGTCACTTTTCAACACTGCCATCTCTTCAACGTCACTGCACAATCCCCCTTGTCTATATATTCTACCAAAAATTAACCTACCCCCACTTCCCATAATTTCTCCATAACTCTTTCCCTGCCTTTCCTCCTCTCTTCCTCCCTCGAGTTCTGTTGACTCTGTGCTTCCACCTGTTCCTGTGGCTCTTTTCCTCCTCTTCCACAATTCTGTACATGCCACCAACCCTCAGCCCCGGGAGAGCAGGAATGCAGGGAAAACAAAACTGTGAAATGAACTCTCTCTGTTTCTCTCTGTATTTACACTGGTTTCCAGCTCATTCTAGGAATAGGCATATGGTGTTAATCTAAACTGTCCAACACATTACTGGGAGGGAAGTGGCACCCAGAGGATTATTACAACATTTTACCTGGCAGATGCCACCATATTTATTGATATGAAAACTTCCTCCCTTAATATCAGCCACTGAAATCTCCCTCTGTGAAGCTCTCTTGAATTTAGGTATAGCTCTGTTAAAATATTTTGTTAAACTCAGTAAGTTTTGCTACGGCCAGAGTTGACATTTTTATTCAGGAAAAGTTCACAGAATCACAGAAACTTCAGAGTTGGAAGGAACCTCTAGAGATCATCTAGTCCAACTCCCCTGCTAGAGCAGGATTGCCTAGAGCACATCCCTCAGGACTGCATCCAGGCGAGTCTTGAAAATCTCCAGAGAAGGGGACTCCACAACCTCCCTGGGCAGCCTGTTCCAGTGCTCTGTCACCCTCACCGCAAAGAAGGTTTTCCGTGTATTTGAATGGAACTTCCTATGTTCTAGCTTGTGCCCGTTCCCCCTCGTCCTGTCACTGGGAACCATTGAAAAGAGTCTGGCTCCGTCCTCCTTAAACCCACCCTTTAGATACTTGTATGCCATAACAAGGTCTCCCCTCAGCCTTCTCTTCTCCAGGCTGAAGAGTCCCAGCTCTCTCAGCCTTTCCTCATAAGGGAGATGCTCCAGTCCCTCAATCATCTTAGTTGCCCTTCGCTGGGCCCGCTCCAGCAGTTCCCTGTCCCTCTTGAACTGGGGAGCCCAAAACTGGACACAGTATTCTAGTTGTGGCCTCACCAGTGCAGAGTAGAGGGGGAGAATGACCTCCTTCGACCTGCTGGCCACACTCTTCCCTATGCAGCCCAGGATTCTATTGGCCTTTTTGGCAACAAGGGCACATTGTTGGCTCATGGATAATTTATTGTCTACTAGGACCCCCAGATCCTTCTCCTTAGAACTACTTCCCAGCAGGTCCACCCCTAACCTATACTGGTGCTTAGCATTCTTCCTCCCCAGGTGGAGGACCTTGCACTTGCTTTTGTTGAACCTCATTAGGTTCTTCTCTGCCCAGCTCTCCAGCCTGTCCAGGTCACGCTGGATGGCAGCACGGCCCTCCGGAGTGTCAGCCACCCCTCCCAGTTTGGTATCATCAGCGAACTTGCTGAGGATACACTCTGTCCCATCATCCAAGTCATTAATGAATATACTGAACAAAATTGGACCAAGTATTGACCCCTGGGGGACACCACTGGTTACAGGCCTCCAACTGGACTCTGTGCCGCTGATCACAACCCTCTGAGTTCTGTCACACAGCCAGCTCTCGATCCACCTCACCGTCACCTCATCTAGCCCATACTTCCTCCGCTGCCTAATGAGGATGTTATGGGAGACAGTGTCAAAAGCCTTGCTAAAGTCAAGGTTGATGATATCTACGGCTCTCCCCTCATCCAGCCAACCAGTTATAACATCATAGAAAGCTATCAGATTGGTCAAGCATGATTTACCCTTGGTAAATCCATGTTGACCACTTCCAATGACTTCCTGTTCCTCAACGTGTTTGGAGATGACATCCAGAATGAGTCGCTCCATTACCTTCCCAGGGACAGAGGTGAGACTAACCGGTCTGTAGTTCCCTGGCGCCTCCTTCTTGCCTTTTTTAAAGATTGGAGTGATGTCAGCCTTCCTCTAGTCCTCAGGCACCTCTCCTGTTCCCCATGACCTTGCAAAGACGATGGAGAGTGGTCTAGCAATAACATCTGCCAGTTCTCTCAGCACTCGCGGGTGCATCCCATCAGGGCCCATGGACTTATGAATGTCCAGATTGGCCAAGTGGTCTCTGACCCGGTCCTCCTCAACTGAAGGAAAATCTTCCTCTCTCCAGACCTTCCCCCTTGCCTCCAGGGTATGGGGTTCGTGAGAGGCAGCTTTAGCAGTGAAGACCGAAGAAAAGAAGGCATTCAGTAGCTCTGCCTTCTCTGTGTCTTCCACCACTAGGGCACCCATCTCATTCATCAGCGGGCTTACATGTTCCCTAGTCTTCCTTTTTCTATCAATATACTGAAAGAATCTCTTCTTATTGTCTTTAACTGCAGTGGCCAAGCTGAGTTCTGATTGAGCTTTGGCCCTTCTAATTTTCCCCCTACATAGCTTTGTTATATCTTGATAATCCTCATAAGTTGCCAATCCCTTTTTCCAGAGAATGTAAGCTTTCCTTTTTTTCCTGAGGTCCAGCCAAAGCTCTCTATTTAGCCCGGCTGGTCTTCTTCCCCGTCGGCTCGTTTTTCGAGACATGGGGATGGCCTTCTCCTGTGCATCTAAGAGCACCTGCTTGAAGTATGACCAGCCTTCCTGGGCACCTTTGCTCTTCAACACTGCCTCCCAAGGGACACTCTCGACCATGCGCCTAAACAGGCTAAAGTCTGCCCTTCGGAAATCCAAGGTGGCAGTTCTGCTGGCTCCCCGCCTTGCCTCACCAAGAATTGAAAATTCTACTATTTCATGGTCACTGTGCCCAAGATGACCTCCAACCTTTACATCCCCCACAAGACCTTCTCTGTTAACAAACAGTAGGTCCAGTAGGGCACTTCCCCTAGTTGGTTCCTTCACCAGCTGTGTTAGGAAGTTGTCTTCCACACACTCCAGGAACCTCTGGGACTGTTCCCTGTCTGCTGTGTTATATTTCCAGCAGACGTCTGGGAAGTTCAAGTCCCCCACAAGAACAAGGGCAAATGATCGTGAGACCTCTGCCAGCTGCTTATAGAATACTTCATCAGATTCTACATCCTGATGAGGGCGTCTATAACAAACTCAAGTTATCACTAAGGTCAACAGAATTTTAAAGTAATGAATTACATGTTTACTGTATTTGACTAGTTGAACACATATTACATTTTTATGATTAATTTCTGTGGGCTACATATACATACCTATACACATGTATTTATATGTATACATATGCTTATGTATGTATATACGTGTATATTGGATTTTAACCTCCAAAACCTCTATTTTATATCAAATATTCCTAAAGAGAATACTTAAAATCAATTAATACTGACACATCAAAATACTATAAAGCAGGGCCAAAGTAAAGTATTACTTGAATTAAATTTCAGATAATCCTGAAATGTGTAAGAATGACAAGCCAAATCTGGAAAGCATTTATAAAAAAACACAGGAGCTATTTAAAAAACAATTATCAAAGTTTCCTTATTTGTCTTTTAAAAATACTCTTTTCAGTTAGATTTCCTACAGTTTTAATCAAATAACCAGAGCCAATATAAATATGAAGAAAAAGGGTCAAAGACAATTTAAAAGCCATCCCTTGGAAGGGCAAAAGCTTTCCGTTTGGTTTTACTTTCACAGGGAAAAACTACATTCAATTCAGTCAAGCACTGCATTTTCAAAAATTTTGTGGTTCTGGCTGAATTCCACAAAAGAGAAAAACTTCAAAGTTGAGGATTAAGCTTCCAATATTTGGTCACAATATGACACAGTTGGGTAAAATTAAGGATGGTAAGCCGTTGTGATAGTTAGTGGGGAGGGGGTGATCTCTGATGCTGGATTTTCTTCCTTTTGCTGATTGAATCATCACAAATCCCAAACATAGATGAGATTTCTTTTGCTATTATGATAACATATCTTTGCTTTTTATTTTGGAAACAAATAAATTCTAGAATGTCTGCACATGCGTATTGGTAATATAATACCTCTAAGACAGTTATGAAATCTGACTCCCCTTTCCTGGTGACCTGTTCCGTGTTCTTTGTGTCTACAGCTCCTTGCAAGCACCTTTTTTTACCATTGGCTGACACTGGGACAGATCATGATATCCAGTGACATGCAATAAAGTAGTATGTTGTTCTACCTCTAATGGTCTTGGTATATGATAAAAAGCAAGGTCCACACATGGAAACATCTTTAATAAATCCATTGACAGAGCTTGGGAAAGTGGGCAATATTTTGGGCTCAGAGCGAGGGATGTTTAGTGCAATTTTCTGTAGCAAGGCAAGTCGATGGATATGCAGAAAAGACTTTTTGGGGAAAAAGAATCACACATGTTGCTACATCTTATAGGTTAAAAATTTTCCATCGCCATCTGTTCCTTAAAGGGAAAATTGGATTTTGTGAGAATATTTTTTCCACAAAAAAGTATCTGCTTTCTGTAGAAAATTAGAGCTATTCATCAGAAAGCCAAACACCTGCAAGCCAAATATTTCTGGCTGAAAGTATTGATTTGGAGTGCTGCTGCTGCACCTCTTGGGAGGATGGCAGTTTGGGGCTTCATTTCCACGCTCTTTGTGAGGGGGCTCACAACCGCCACATCTTTACTGCCTTATGTGGCTGAGCTCAAGTGGGGACAGGAGCTCATGCAGCCAAACGGCTGCGGCACGTGACAGCAATGCTGCCTGTGAAGCAGAATTTGGATGGGAGCTGATTTCTCCCTCCGCTCTTCCTGCAAGGCTAGGGCCCAAGTGCAAGCAAGCCGGGACAGTAGGGATGCTTGGGAAGCTTGGGCTGAAAACAAGCTCCAGGATGGGGCTAAGCAGGATGCTGATTCTCATACAGCGTCCCATAGAGAGCAGTGATGTCTTCAAGCACCTAATTTTACCATTTGCATGGCTAGAGAAGTGTTTCTGACTGGGAGTTTTCAGATGGAACCTTTGTTATTTCACCATGATAAAAAGAAATCTCTTCAGCTTTCCCAGTTAAAAATAAATCAATAAACTCGAATAGTTTTTGGAAAGTAATGGCCCTGACTGCTCTGTTAAACTCAAAGAGGCATTAATTGGGCAGAAGATTACCTAGAACTTGGTAATGCATGAATTTTTAGTCAATAGTTCTAACTTTTTTTTTTTTAAATTCAGAATTGTATTTTAGTTTTAGTCAAATTGAGCTTTTAAAAATGTTGGCAAAATAAAAAATAATCAGGAAAAGTATAATTTTTGTTCAACCCAAAATATTTAGCACAGCTTCAAAGGAATGGCTTCATTTTTGGTCTTGGGCTGTTTCACACGTTTTAAAGCTTTTTTTTCTTTTTAAATTTAGGGCAATTTTGAAATGGACAGCTAAAAAGCTTTGTTTTGAAAGTTTTTGGAAGTGTTTTGGCAATTCTAGAATGAAACACTCCATTTTGAAAATACTAAAATGAAGTGTTTTGACATTTTAATTTTTTTCTTTGCATTGTTTCATCTGGGACTATTTGCTAAATTCCATTCAAATGCAGGAAGAGTCTTAGTCCCTCTGAAATTCATTTGTGTGGTATATTCATTGTTTGTCAGAAAGCAGTCATTCATTAAGCTCTGCATCAGTTCAACCTTAAATAAAGGGAGAGAACGCTTAATAGGGAATTGATCGTATACAGCTACATTTCTCACTCACCTTATAATTACTACCCTAACGGAGAGCACCCAGCTGCATGGAGCCACTGCAGGAAGGAGGCAGCCTTCACCCACCTGCGAGAAGGGGTGGCAGGCAGACCCCAGCACCCTGAGATGGTGCTGCTTCCTCCTCGCCATCAAACAGGACAGTCTTCCTCCTCCTTGGGCGCCCATTTAAATCTTACGGCTTGCACCAGTGTTTCTGTAGCCTTTTGCTGAGCTCTGCCTTTCTGCTACTGCTTGTATCGCTGCTCCTGCAGGAAGAATTTTTGCTGTTCATGTTAGTATACGTGGTCATTGCACTGCTTATGTTTTGTTGCCTTTCTTTCCTTTTTCCCATTAATGAAGATTGGGTCGAATATACTCCAACTGGCTTAAATATTTCTAAAAGCCATTCATCTGCATTAGAAGTAAACAGCTGGCATACCAACGTTTTTGTCTTTCTGGCTGCTCAGCTCCACCAGTGCTATTCACAGCTTGCACTTTACTAAGGTCGTCGGTATCACCATTACACATTTCCTGTGTTACATGAGGATCGGGTTCCAGTAGTTAACAAGTCAAAAAATACTCCCGGGGGTGGGAGAGGAACTAGGTATACAAGTGCTTTCCACATGTCCACTTTATTTCTGGAATTGCTGCCTTCATCCATGTGAGAAATAATTGTGATCAAACATAGGTCTGAACCGCAGTACCCCAAATCACGCAGAAAAGCTTTTGCAGTCTGCTCGCAGAATGGTCCAGTTCACCTAGGCCCAAGTATGATGGGACCTCAACTGCTGGCCACTGCTTGGTGCCTGGACTCGAAAGTCTCTGGGACAAAATTGGGAAATAGCACCAATAAAATCAGTACTTTCAATTTATTCTCTTGAAATTCAAAGCCCGATTTGGCCCACTATGTGGACAGAGTCCAACTGAAAGCTAGGGGACAGATTCTCCTCTGACTTATGGGAAAGTAGATGAGAATTAACTCTACTGCAGTTAATCGGGCTCGATCCTCATATGTCTCGCACTGATATAACTGTTCTGACCTCAGTGGAATTGATCTGAATTTATGTCACTGTAACTGAGATTGCAGCGTGCATTGTTTAAATTCTGTTGGGTGCGTCTTTTTCCAGGATGGAAACTATTTGCAAACTATAACAGCCTCTTTCCTAACATTAAGTCTTGCCATATCTGAAATTTTTGGTGGGGCAGGGGTGTGGAGAAAAGGATATAAAGCCAGCTTTGTGCTTAGTGCTACCTTGTATACTTTGAATCCTGTAGTGTTCTGCTAAATTGTCAGCTTTCATACTGAACTGACTGGCTGAGTTGCAGCTGTCTGACAAGGGGAATGGTTGCTTTTCAGAAGAACACTGTAAGTGTTAAATGCAACATAAAGAAGCCTTCACCTAGCAAGATATTTCAGAATTATAGATATGTGCATATATATATATATATTTGGACTAAAAAGCAACTCTGTCTTCCTTTGCACTGGAAATATTCAGTTTATCAGGCAGACCTTTTCTCCTGTTGGCAATGAAATTTGGCCAGGAGTCCCAGCACACCGTAAGAAATGAAGCCGTGGCCACATTAAGCATGAATGGCAGGGCAAGGTTATAGCATGTAACACTATGCTGCGGTGACCTGTTGCAGAGGTAGAGGCTGGGAGGTGCGAGGCTGGCTCAGGTAACTACTGCAAGTGAAGCACAAAGCGAAGCTTAAAGCTGCTTTGGCTGTTTACTCTTTCAAGAAGCATTTAGTGAGGGTTTTTTTATTTTGAAAGCATATTTTGAAAACTTCAGCTGAAAGGCTTGTAGTCAACCTTCCAGAATCAAACCAGAATATTTCTCAGTTTTACCTACGAGTACACTCACGGCATATTCCTACTTATTCTACAATGATTTGAAAAACTTTTCTAAAATCTAATGTACAAAGTGACTGCTGAAAGCAGGCTGTTGGAGATGTTCAGCTGCAGTGAAATAAAGCACCGAATGACTCCGCCAGGAACAGGAGTAGGTTGGTGGATCTCTGCTCTCATCGGCTCTAGAGCTGTTGTCCTTGGCAGGAAGTTAGGCATTCTCTTAAAGAAGAAAAAAGAGAAATGCCCATGGTATTATCTACACCATCTATGAACTTTGTTCCCCCAATCTTTGTCTCTTGAAATACTGAATTAAACACAGAGGGGAAAAAAAAAAATAAGGACATTTTTGATTTTGAGGCTTTCTTATTCATTTTTCTTTGCCTTTTTTTTTTTTTTTTGTAATTTTTAACATCACTTACAAGACCCAGTAGCCTGAGAGGTAGCACTATTTTAATGTAGCTCTGAAGGGAATTTGGCTTGGTGTTATAAGGCAGACTAGGGAAGAGCCCGGTCTTAAAATAGACACAAGGTGCAGCACATGAATCAGCTTCCAGGATCACACTGAAGCACAATGTGAACTGCGCTTTGTGGAGTGCCACACTTGAAGTGCACAATGAAAACTTTCAAGGCAACCAGAACCAGGGCTGCAAAAGATCTGCAGCGTCCCACCCTTTTATACCTGCAAATAGGTTCTAGGGAAGATCACACACCTACACCAGCTTTGCCTCGGCCTAGGACCGCATGCTTTTGTGTGACATCACCTGTAAGCTATCTTTCTGTGAGGAGAGGGCAATCCAGCTTTCTCACATCTCAGACAGTTGGGAAATATTTCAATTTTTGTTGAAGATATCACTGAAGCCAACAGAAAAATAACTTTTGGTATTTGTAAGTTCTGTCTCACGCCACGGATAAGGTCTAAGTATAATTAGGATTTAGGTCAGTACTACGGCCTTGCTTAATAATATAATCGGGAGCTGTATGCTGCGCATAGGTATCAGATCAATGGCAGCAGCACACCGACCAGGGAAGCGCCCCAATTCAGTGCACTCATTAGGGAGCCGTGTATTGTCCCAACAGAAATACTGCCTCCTCCTAGGGTGCAGAGCAGCAGGGAATTACTGGATGCCACTTTTTGCAAGAACTTCTAGGTTAGAAGTTTGGAGCACGTTCTACATCCTAGAAATCTAAAGATGTTGAGGACATAAGATATCATTTAAGGACTGCCCCAGCATAGAGCCAGCTGCATCGGCTTCATTTCTGATCAACATTAGTCCAGCCCGTTCTTATCACCTCTGTGATGGAGCGCCTCCATAGCTTCCCAAAAAGCAAGCTGTGTCTGAGCTGGTTCGTAGCATTAGAAAGCTTTTCATGATGTCCAGTATGAGGTTTTTCATGCTATCAGTTATGTTCTCACTTTTCTTCTTATCTGCTAAGCGCATTTCTTCATTTTTATACCAGCCTTTTCTGTGTGTACAGACTGTTACCCCAGTCATCTCTTCTGCACGCTAATTATCTCCAATTATTCAATCTTACTTTTTAAGTGTTTTTTTCCAGATTTTTGGTTCTTAGAGCTCTTATCTAATAGCACTCTCTCCTGTCACTTAACTTTCTGGAAGCCATGTGCTCACCACTAGAGCTGATACTTAAACCGAAGCCTTACTAGTGCGCAGTACCTTGTCATATAGCTGATTTACGGTTCTTTCAGTCCCTCTGGTAGGAACGCTTTCACCAGGGATGACAATGTCTGCTTTCAATATTTAATTAAAAGCAAAGAGGATGAACTGATGGTAAAAGAAGCCAGACATTCAGCTGGCAAAAACTGATACAGCGTCTTAATGTCTATAAACAATACTGACTTACATTATCTGAGCATGGTGAACCTACCAGGTTTACAAATGCCCTGGCATTAAAACTTCCAACCCTCTGATTTGTTTCACTACAACTGCTGCTTCTGCCAACTGCATCTGTGTCTAAATCTAAACCTGCTTCACTGTTGTGATGGACATAAAGCCCTGGCGTATGAATGATTCATGCTTGCATAATTAATACCAATTGTGTACCCAGAAGCAATTGCTGGATGAAGTATTAATATCATATTACATCTAAGTGCTGCTGTATTTTTCAGTTTATGGATACCAGGGTTTAAAACTCAGCAATCAAAAGATTATAATTAATGATTTCAGTTATATCAAAATGTACCAGCAGTGTGCTATATTCAAAGTATTAACAGTTCTGATCAACTCTAAAATAGAAAAACATGTTTCACTGATTTGAGGCATCACAAAATGATCATAAAGCTATCCCAATTAACAATGTAATTAAGATTTACAGGTTGCATAATTTATTTCACACGTATAACAACTGAAATTTAACTAATGAAACCAGACTAAATAGTCCTAATTACGAGTATTTTCAGAAGCAAAGATGTTTCAAGAATGAAATTTGGACAGTATCTTATCTTTTTCCTTTCTTACCATTCTTTGCTGGATTGTTACTCTGCTCCCACATATTCAGATTTCCTGATCTTTTTGGTTGTACTTGACTGCAGGGGAAGAGAATGAGGTTTTTTATAGTTGGAAAATCTTTAGTTGATAAATCATATTCAATTTTAAATTGTTCTTATTTTATACAGCGTGGCCTTCAGACTTGCTGCTGCATGTTTTTATCTACGCCTTGGTCATATATTGATTTAATTCATTGTACAGCAGAAATAGCGTATTATATTCATGGAACTGAAAGATTTTAACAGTTTTTGAGGCTGACTGCTATAGTCTCATTTATGACACTGTAACTTAGTTGCAAGCTCAGCTGAAGTCTTTCAAACTGGAATGGATCAAAAAATTATTCTTACTACAGTATGTTTTACTAAAAGCAGGCAACACCTGTTTCTATTATTATTATTATTTAACATTTATATAGCAGTAGCATCAGGAAATAGAGCTCTGTTGTTTTAATGATTACACTGTCTTGTTTAGGTGTATTGGTAAATCTCCTGCCTTGGTACAGTGATGAGAAAAGACAACCTGTATAAATAGTTATTCACAATGGAGAGTTAAGGGCTTAAAATTTGGTCCCTGTCTGAAAACCGACAGGGTAGACCATTCCATGTCATCAAATATCATATGGCATTACTATAACTACTGTGTAGTCTCCTACTGCTATACCCAAAGTTCTTCATTCATCACTGTTACTGTACTTGCTATTTGCACAGGCTTTGTTAATAATACACAACAAAGGAAACAATACTGCAGGTGTCTTTCAGTGTAAGCATCTACTCGTCTTGGCGTAACTTCTGAAGCTCACGCCTCACTGTGGTGAGTGGTCTGAGGAAAGACTGGCAAAATAGATTATTTTTTTTTCACTTTTTTTGTTGAAAGGGGCCTCTATGTTTAAATGGAGACAGCTTACAGGATTGGGCTATCAGAGCAGCAGCTCATGACTTTCAGTATATTATACTGACAAAGGCTCACAAACTGTTTTCCAGTGAAAGCATAAACTATACAGACTCTTGTGGAATGTAGACAATATAAGGAGACACTCTCCAGTCTCCAAGCACTTGCATTTTTTTATTGATTACAATGTTTTTTCTAATTTCAGTGCTGATGCAGTGTTTCATTTGGGGAAGTGGTTGGTTTGGGGTTTTTTTACTTCTGCCTCATACAAAGCACCCAGCAATACCATGAGACTGACACCACTTGTGTTTGTCATGTAACGTAAAGAAAATGCAGACTGATATGTTACAGAGGCTAGAAGCTTTCTTAGGGGCTAACCTCAAAGACTGAAAGATTCATCCTGCAAACAGAACTGCATGGTAGGTATTCAAAGAGTTACCGTGAAGGAACACTGAGGTTAGACTTTAGGCAAAGGTTCTCCAGGAGTGAAGATGGATGCATTTTATCGGGGAAGTTGTGGAATGCCCATCATGGTCTTAATAAAAAAAATAAAATAACCAAAACAAAATAAAACAAACCAAACCAAAATAAATCGAAACAAAACAAAGTAAAATAAAATAAATTCTCCCACAAAACACAGTCATCATCAAGCCAAAAGTGAAGACAATATGTAGATTTGACTCTTCACTGAGGATGCACCTCTCACAGTCCCTTCCAATTTGATTTCACGGTCAGATCTTGAACTGATGCTGAATTCCTTGTATTTGGGTGGACTATGCAGGGCTGTCCATTGGTACTGATTTGTGTTTAACCTCCCTTTGGTAGGAATGGGCCTTTGACAGTCCTGACACTCAGCAATACCCTATCAATCTTGTGTTTATTAAAATTTCAGACAAAGTAACGTCTTTCAAATACACTTAGAGAAAAATTACTAAAAACAATGATTAGATGTTGCCAAGTTTCAAAGTTCAGCTGTTCTGGAATGATGTGTTTAAAAAGAGTAAGTATGTGGTACCAGTTTACTGTGCAGAAAAAGATTAATTTTTTTCAACTTCTGTCTTTCAAAAACAAGCAGAAAACAGGAAAAATGGTTTTTCTCTACCTTGTCACAAGCAGTAATTAAATAAGCTTTTCACGAAGATAACATACAGAAAACTCTGATTCCAAACAAAAAAATAAATCTAGAAAGGTATGAATTAGTGAAAAGGGAGATAAAGATGAAAATAGCCTTAGAATTAAGTGTTAGAATATAAAACACAGTAACACAACATTATTTTTTCTGTCATATTTTTATACACTAGTAAAGCCTTATTACTTATTTCTGTGGCCCACATTTTCACGGGTTTTTAGTAAGGTTCTACAATAAGCAGTCATCTGAAATACCTGTGACGCTGGCCTCTCCCAACACACCCACTGTGGGTTGTTTCCTAACTACTGATTTCTACTACTTTAATGGCACAAAGAACTCTATGTTTTGACACGGAAATCCTTATCACTCTAAAAATGAATTACAGTATTCATCTAATCATAAAATGACATTATGAAAGCAGTTTTTCTGCTGATGTGGTGACTATAGAGTTGCTTGACGTTATTCTGGTAACACAATTTTACTAGATATAAGTTTTGACATCCAGGAAACGGGGACGCTGATGGAAACTGATGGACCCGATGTCAAAAGAAGAAAAACTGGCTGCGGGAGGACACCCAGAAAATTAATAAATGCATTGTAAAAAACCCCATTCCCAAAGAGTAAAGTCAATAAAGAGAGGACTGAAAAAATGGAAATTATAAAGATAAACCAAGTTTTATATTTCTTTCTTATAAAAATAACAAAGAGATACTGAGGAGAATTTTAGAGCTCAGCAGATGCAGGCTGAGGAGTAGTTAGTTTTAACCTGAATAGATGACATTCAATATTCATATTTCTGTTTCTGACACAGCCTTCAAGAATAACTGTTGATAATGTGAAGTACCTCATTATTAAGCATCCTTTATCTTGTTCACACTTTTTTTCTTAATTTCCACCATAAACGTGTTCCAGAATACTATGAACAAAATGCCATCCTCAGGAGAACTACCATTTGTAGACATTTTTTTGTTGTGGACATTTCATCGCAGAAGCCAAGACCTTTTCTTACGTCCCTCAAGAGCCTTTGCAAACGCTTCTCCTTTCACATTTATAAAGTGTATTTATATATAATCTCACAAACCTTCAGGATAAAAAAAATCAGGTTTTGAAATCAGTCAGAAACATACCCTTTCACATATTTTGTCCATTCTCAACTGAGGATTTCTATGTATCATAGATTGGTCACTATTCCCTGTCATTGAGTGATACTATGTCATAGGTAAAGGACTTAGGGCTTAAGGCAGAACTGTGTCAAATAATGCAGTGCCAAGAATTCAGTATCAGCTCAGTCAACAAACTCCTCTTCTGCAAGTAAATGATAACATTTACATATTTTGCTACCTGATGACATCATGTCTCCCTTTGTACTGACTCCCGTATCCGACTATTTCTAAAGCCAGTCAGAAAGACTTCATTATTCTGATCTTTTTGACCATTCTGTGAAGTCCCTGAGCAGCAGATATTGGAAGCTGAGACACTGGTGTAAGCAAATATCATTATATACTTAATGTTCTCTTATATCCTTCTGTAGGTGTCTACTGGTGGCCATTGTTGGCCATAGGATACATATTGGCAAAATGGACCTTTCGCTTGCTCCAGAATGGCCATTTCTATTGTGCTACGCAAAAAAAAAAAATCCTGCAAACAAAACCCAATCAAAGTCATGCAAAATAATAAATAATAAGAAATAATTTTGTTAGCAAGAAAAAATCCTGAAATCAAAATACTGAAAATCAACAAAAAGGAAAAAAAGTTTTTGTCAAAGTGACTTGGCTCCATTTTCCTCAGTTCTTGGCTAGAACATTTCCATTGATAGAGTTGCTAAGTGCATTCTATTTACAAATATAAACACTTGATTTTGATCAGCAAAAATGCATCAGCACACTTGAACAGTGTCAATGATGACATAATTACACTCACAATTTCCTCTCTGTAATGATTTTTAAATGTCAGCAGTCATTTTTTGTCTAATTGTAGCCTGCATGTCAGCACTTCCTCTTAAAACAGCATGTTCCTCTCTGCTGGAATTTCACACCTCTCCACTCACTCACTCACTTCACCAGTGAAGATAATGAAGATGATATAGGGCTCCAGGATATTTTCACTCCTGTGCTGTTTTACCATTTAACATCAAGCAGGCAGAATGAGGACTTTTTTTTAAGTACAGAGTTTGATCAGTTAGTCTCTAAATAATTATTTGATTTTAATGAACAAATCAAAAAGTAGTCCGCTTTTCTGCCCCCCTGCTGGTACTTTGCTAATAACCTGTTTAAAGGCATGCGCTTGGGATAAAAATATTCTCACACTGTAGTCTCCGTATACTGTAAACTTACTCACTGGAGGAGAAGGCTTAGCCTGCAATGCCAGACAGTCTCTTAATCAGTTCAGTGTTTAACACAGTGCGAAAGCAGGTGACCCTTTCTCTGCAAAGGCAGCCTGTTATAGATGTTATCACTACTGTCTCATGCTATGACCTAGAAAGTGACTTTTGAAATGCTATTTCGCATGGTGCCAGGCCTCCAGAGCCCACAGCATAACAAATAGGTGCATCTGGAGTTCATCTCAGAGCTCTCTTCCTCTTTCCATAGATCACAGACCACATCATCAAGTATATGGAAGTGTATCACTTGTGCAATGAACTGGAAGCTCTGCACTGACGTTATCAGCAAACATTTTCCACTCGTCTGAACATACACTGGAACTGGAAACAGGGGCCAAAGAGGCCTCCTACAATCCAATTTGCTTACAACCCACCTTCAGCTCTCTGATGACGCTTAACTCTAGGGTTTAGGAGGTAAAGCTTATAATTTACTGGCCCATTTAGTATCAAAATACGTCAAGAGCCATAAAGAATGCATGCTGTGAAATCAAATCATGAAATATTGTCTGATAAAAAAATAAAAATTTACTAGCTCTGATTACAAATACACAGACCCACACAGAGACATATCAACCCTACTAATATGTCTGAATGGGTCCCCAAAAGATAGATGAATGAATGAATAAATTGAATAAATAATGGGGGGGGGGGCATGTATTTTGTGAAGGCCATGATAACATTTATTATGTGTCTCTGACATTACCAACACACATATGACACATACACACACACAACTGTATATGTATACATAGGTGATCGTGTGTATGTTCATGCAACACAAATGCTGACCTGGTTCTCTTTTTGGTTTATGCAAAGGGCAATAATGTTTTTTAACAATTGCATCCCATGCACTTGTGAGATGTATGAATGAGTAGAGATAATCTGAAAAGAAATGCTTCCAGGTCACCCCACTGCAGAGGGCTGTCCCCAAGGACCATTTCATAAAGGAAAGAAAGCAAACAAAAAACCCCAACCTAACAGCCCAACAATCAAAAGGGAAAGAAAACAAAGTCTTTGAGCACTTCTAGGAGAATATGAGTGCTGAAGCCAGAGGAAGACCTGCTATGAAGTACACAGCTAGCTTGCCTGTGTCCGCCCTTGAAAGAACAGGAGTCAAGAACTAGAAATACTAAACGCAGAAAGACTATGCAATGGATGAACCTAGAAGAAAAAGAGACACTGACCGAGATCTTTCCTTCTCCCCTACCCTTTCTTTTCCAATTTTTATACCAAAGATAAAAGGAAGAATTATTAAAGTTGATGCTAAATTGAATGTGATACGCTCATAGGGAAGTCAGCTATACTGAAACTTTACCCACAAAGCTTCCTTTCCCTATGAGCAGGCTCCACTTCTATGTGCTGCACTACAAAAAAGATCAACACCTCCTTGCCACATTGCTCAGCTAAAGCTAAATTGAGAAAACGGAAAGCAAGGAAAGAACCATTCCTGGAGTCTTCTGCAGTTCCAGGTGGCTTGTTGGAGGAGGTGAAAAGGATTTTCTCAAGGCTAATAAGGTAAAGAGGCTACTTTGAAGAGCAGGTCCATCTGTTTCCATAGAAAAGCAAAAAGGACATTTATGCATCAGTTTGACTCTTTGGGTATACTCTGCAGAGGACAATGCAAACCCCACACAGAGTTACCTGAGCTACTTCTCAATTACCCTGACTAGGAGTTTTTGAGTTTATTGCTGAATCCTGGCATTTTGGTTTGAAGCTTGAGCCTTTTAATGAACTACAAAAGGCAACATGTCTTTCATCCCCCCCCCCCCCCCCCGCAACGTTTGAACATGAGGAAATTTGCAAAAAGTAAGGAAATGTAGTTTTCCATTTCAATGGACCAGAAGTATTGGATTATTGATATTACACACAGGAATTAAGTTTATGTTTTACAACATTACAGTCAAGCATTTCTATACCTTCAGACTGCTGCTAAGAGAATGACACATTGTTCATTTAGCGTCTAACAGTGGTAGGTTCAGCCTGTAGGAGTACAGAAACATTCCCTATACCAACTGAAATAGTTTCATAGCTTTTTAAAATAAGACTGTTACGGACTGTGCTGTTTGGCAGATTATTCATGTCTCAGTCCCTGCATACAGGGCATTGACTTCTGCTGCATCTGAAGGTGCTTGACATCTCTTAAAATCATGCTGAAAGTATTTCAAGCTGGCCTCTCAGAAAATGATGCACATTAAATTAGAGACTAAATCAGAAAACTTCAGTTGATTTGCTTCATATGAACTTGAATTGAACCTCAACCTTACAAAACAGGGCATATTAAAACATAAAGACAGCTGAATGGTAACCATGACAACAATACTTCCAAAAAACCGTAAGTACAGCCAACATTTATATATACCATGAGGGATAACACATTATTTTGTACCTTTGTTAGTATCAGTTCATGCTGCGTGCATTATTTTTCATCAGCAAAACTCTATGTTATGCAGGTATTTCTAGATTCCCTATTAATTTACCTTTGGTGGTTTGTTTTTTGCTACTCTGACAAGGTCCATACAAAATGAAGTCAGTCAACACGTTCCAAGTTTTAGGTTTGGGTACAACACGGTCTCAAAATATTGTCAAGTTTTAAAAATCTTTCTTTTGGTAAAATTTGCTGCTCGAACTATAGGCTGTGTTCCATTGAGCCATAATATTGGTTATAACATTTTCACATATTATTTTTTTTAAATCGTGACAAAAAGAGTGACCTTTTTTCATTGCTTTATTTTAGGAATATTTATTTTTTGAATAGCTTGTTATATTAAATGAGACTTAATTTTATCTAGATGACTGTTATTTTTTCAGTCTTTGGACTAAAGGACCATTCTTTAGTTTGGACCTTTTTGGCACTGAAGAAAAATGCTTTATGTGTCATTTTTATAACCCATTTCACCCCAACCAAGGCACATTTTTAATCCCCTTTTCTCCAACTAAGTTGAGAAATACGACCCTTTCCATCACTTTGGACAGAAATATGTCTAGTTTGTTTTGAAATACCCTGCCAAGGGGCATTTTCCTAAATGAGGATTTTCTAATCTTTAATTAGTATTACAAATACTTTTGCTGCCTGCACATTCCGCCAGTGAAAGGTTGTATAAAGCAAGTCACTGAATTCTGCAAGTCCTGTGGGTCTATGTGAGGAGCTACACACTCCCCCTTCACACAGTGAACAAAAGCCAAATTCTTGCCTTTTTTTTTTTCTTTCTTTCTTTTTTAGGTCTGAAATGATAAAGCTATAGGTGCAATACTGAGGGCTGAATACTGATGATCAGGTCTTCTTGGGTGGTATCAGCATAAGGCTTGTAGCTCTATAATTCATCTGCCATCTTTTCTTTTGTTATTACATTACTTTTCTGGTCTCATATATTTACATAATAGCACAGATACAGTGTTTACTATTTCTTTGGAGATCAAATGAATTGCAAACACAGTGTTCTTTCCCTTAGCAAGACTAGACTATAAATAGTTCAGGTACTATCAATCAGAAGCACTACAGATGTATATATAATTCTTATGTATTTCTATGTATATATATATTTATATATATTTAAAATGTAATACACTGACAATGTGCCTTAGTCCGTTAACTAGTCTGATATATGCCTGTGGGATCAGCACATTTAAGTGATAGATAAGCAGACTTCAGAGTGCAAAAATCTCTACTTTTGTGCTAGTAATGCATCTCATTCTTAGCTCATCAACAAACTATGTTAAAGTTTCCCTAACTAGATCTGCAATCATACCTTTTAATCCAATCTATGCTTTGTGAACTAGACCTGGCTTGCATCTGGCCTGTCCTCAACAGCTGTGCTTGCAGTCTCAGAACAGCGACTTAAGTGAGGTTTACCCATTCTGCAGGGAGAAACCTTAAATGTGATCTGGTATTTAATTTGTCTTGACTTGCCCTGTGCAGAAAACCTAGTTGGCTTCTCCCAGGCTAAAGCCAGAGTGTAAGCTAACACATAACTAGAATGGACAAAAAGAGTGCCAGGATTCGACTGTAAACTGCTGCCCAAATTAGCAAAATTATCTAGATGACATTAAAACTAATTGCCTAAGGTTGTAAAGAGACCTCTAAAACTTGAATTTGTGCAGTTCTCCTGTCTTAAACACAGGGCTCTATTTCTTGCCTTTTCAAAATAAAGAGCTTGAAAGAGCTTTCCTTGCCTGTTCCACTTGCCTATTCCAGGGTACGTGTACTTTGGGTTGGATTAGTTCTTAGATAAAAGACTGACATACAGGCAGCAGTTGTCAGGTGCATGAGTGACAGCTGAAGTGACGGTGGCATCTGCCTTTTACTGATTTTCTTCAGACTAAATTATCCTTTCCTTAGTGTGTGGAACCCTGTTCTACTTTAGGGACAGCAGGAGTGTACAATCCAGTAAATCCTATCTCCATCTGGATGCCCCCCTCTTTTCGTTATCTGACACTTATTGCATGAATGCTACTATAAAGTTACCACTTTATAGTAACTTTTTTTTTATAGCACCTCATTAATTGTTCTAGCAATGAGAAATTCAAGAGCAGTGACACCCTGGAGGCTTTAACAAACAGGAGAATCATGGCATGAGCAATAAAAACCCGTCAAGCTGTCCTCTTGGTGCAACCCTCCCTCTGGCTTTTCATTCAGCCCAGGCACTGGCCTTCGGCTCTCTCTGTCCAGGTACTACTGCAATGGCAAGGATTTGTGCCTGCTGCTGGCATCACATATCCTGCGATCAGCTTCTGTAACCAAGGCCCATTCAAGCCATTGAGCAGAAGACCAGCCTGGAATCGGCCCCAGCACTGCTACATCTTTGGGCGTCACCAACACCAATTGAAATGGCAAGCTATCACAGCTATCTAGTGCCATCATACTTCTTCCATCTTAAATGCAGTTGGCCAAAGAAAACTTGACACTAAAAGCAATGTTAGCTGGGATTTGTGTTGCTGTGATCCTATAAAATCTTTAGCGCAATAGAATATGTAGAAACAGCAGCATTTGCTAAGACACCCTCTCTCCTCCCAAGCAAGACAATACTGCCACATTGCACAGAAAAAACCCTCAGAGTTACCAGCCCAATTGTGGCAATGTGTGGCTCTGTGCCTGTGCTGGTCTGGGCACAGTGCCACACTGATGTGTCTTGGACCCACACTAGCTGGGTTAGTGCAAAATCTAAGCTCTCTGCAGTGAGACCTACATTGTGGTTCACAAAGAATAGGGGGAAGAGAAGCTCCCTGTCTTACAGTCCTCCGTGAAAAGGTACTGCTTCCCCAAATGCTTAGAGCCTTTAAGAGACAAGGAACAAACTGACTTATTTCTCCTGTAAATTGGGAAAACACATCCTTTACTGCTGCAGAGCTTCCTAAATGAAGCACAGCTGGATGGCTGCCAGTAAAGCCTTAGTATAGTAGTTGGCTAGGGAACAAGGATGCCCTGGCAACCACGCGTTAGCAAGGATGCTGCATAATCTTTAACAAACTGTTGTGAGCTAAGGCTGATGGTGGAGGGGTGTGTGTGGGGGTCTGCTTCCCAGTGATTTACATAGAAGCTGCTGCAGAAAAGGTGACCACTCTCCTTCAATGAAGGGCAATGCTGCAGCAATGGAGCCATAGATGTTTAAGGCTTCATTCAATTCAACAGTTTTGCAGGTGTACTTACTCTTTCTTTTATCTGCTTGAAGCTACAAAATGCGACAAGGTGCCTTGCCATTGCAGGATGGAAGATCTAAGGGAAGGTCACACAGGCTCCTCTTGTAAATAAAAAAAATTAAAGCTTACAAAGAGAAAGGGAGGAAAAGATGGGTTATGAACTGTAACTGCTTCAGACTACACCAACACCTGTTTGAGCACTGATTTAGTTTTGTAGCTGCATTGTCTTGAAAGTAAGTGTGCATCAGTGCACTGCTAGCTAAGGAATAGTTACAGGTATATCATAGGTACTCATGGTTTCTCTTGCTCTCCTAAAAAGCTAGAACAGGTCACTTCTTGCATGCTGAGGAAGCAAGGTAAGCTCTCTTCAGACAATTGCTACACATTATTTGATGACCCCAATCTACGGTAAAGATTTTAACGCTTTCATAAACCCAAACTTCTGAGGAAGACAACAGGGGACAGACCATTGTCTTAAACCTGCAGAATACCATTGGTCTTGCAGCTATTAACTGCGGCATTGTGAGCATGTTCATAAATTCTGCCTACTAATGACAGCCCAAAATCTACACTAGCTTTTTATGAGGTGCAGGTGAGGTCTGGAGACTTCTGCCACCCCGCACATCCATTCAGCTGGAGGGTCCTCTTCCAAACTTTTGTGTGATAGGAACAGCCACTGCTAAGGAGCAGATGTGCTTAACATCACAAGAAACTCTAGTTCATTGGGCAGTGGAATAAACTCAAGGGAAGCCCTTATCTATTTCATAAAGATAGTGTAAATCTTATTATTTCATAGTATTAGTTAATATTTATGAGTATTTTAAATTTCCAGAAATCATTGTAAAGTTGCTATCGACATTATTATTGCTATAACTAACAGCAACAGTATTCTATCATCTATGCAAATGCTAATACGCTTTTGTTTCTTAAGAGTACTTATGTGCTTTATAGAATTTGTGTATTTTTCTCCGTGTCTGCTGATCTGCGTGAACTTTATAATGATATGAAATGCTGATGTTTTAGGGTTGGTTTTTACCGTCTTTTTTCATGCAGACTTCTATGGAGGGTTTGCTAATGGTCTATGTGTGTGTTTGAATTAAACCCTTTAATGCCAGGGGAGAATATCAGTTTGACATGGAATTCAGCTGTTGTTTTTGTAAGGAGAAAAGGCCTGCTGGATTTAAGAGGGTTTGAGTATATCTGGTTGACTGAACTGTTTCCTCAAGGAAGTATTCATTCAGTGAATGTCCTGAAGGGTTAAGAAAACAGAAACCCATAGTTTTACAGAGTTGTTGTTATGTACGTTGCCAAGGGAACTGCAGCTGGAATGTTTAAATGTGTTGTTTCTCCCCAAACCCATAGGAGTGGAGCTTGAGTATCTCGGTGTGCCCTAATCCTTGCAATTAGCTTCTATGTGGTGGGGGGCTTAGAGGGCTGAATCAGTTGAAATGCTTGTTAGTGACACTAGGTAACATTCCCACAATGCTGGATAGAGTGAGTTTAGCATCATACTCATTAATTATGTGAATCACAACCAAAAGCAGAACAGAGTATATTAAAAGCCTCCCTTATTGCTTCTCCCTGAACTCCATGGACTTCTTTTAATAATACACATTATAGAAATTAATGATCTCCAGGGAGTTCTCCTTAAGACTTAGGAAAGAGAAATCATGAGGTTGATTGATCTTGACTCAGATCTTCAGTAAATGCATTGTCTTGCCTCACATATCATTTAACTTGGCTTCACTAGTGTAAAACTGGAGTAAATGTTATTGAAACTGACTGTTTCAACAGGGGAGGAAAATTTTAGCTTTTTTTCCATTTTAATGATTAGGCTCTTGCACTGCAAACACATCAGTCTGCAGAATGCCTAATCAAGTGCTCCTCATTGCCAGATCAATTGTTATAAGAAAGAAGACATACCTCTATATATCTGTAAAGGTCAACTGATCTATAGCGATAGAGGTCAACTGTGACTTAGACCTTTCAAGAAGCTAGGAACAACAACAAGGTCCAAACCCTCCCAAAACCCTTCCATTCTGCCGTCACTTTCAACCTCGGGCCTATTCTACCACCATGCTTTTTTCATGAACGGCTGGCAGCACCCAGCGGAGCAGCACTCAACACCTGCTTCAGTCAAACCTTTTTCCAAGCATAAACTGACACACACTTTGGCTGATTTATGTATTCCTTCTGGTATGTGGGAGGATGTGCATTCAGGGGAATACTTTCAGTTTTGTACTTGTATCTCCTCCTATGACTCAAGGTTTTTAATACAGTCCAAGATAATTCTGTCTTAATACAATTTGAGCCAATTCTTATTCCAATGGACATGGAAAACACAGGCTATCTCCTTCTTTGCAGCTATCCTTCAAGCGCTTGAAAGCCCTGTCTTTTTTCCCACTGGAGGCTGAACAATGCTTTCCCAAGACATGGTTTCTAAAGACCTGATGATTCTTGTTGCCTTCTATGGTTCCTATTCAGTACCCACATTTTGAGCTATGGCTCCTGAGACAGATAAAGTTCTCCATCTTGTCAGTGCTGGGGCAGATTATATATTACTTTCTTGTTCCTGCCTCAGTACGAAACTATTGACCAACAGGCTTTCTTTCTGCATCCAGATAAAACAGTAAGCTTACTCTTCAGCATGTCCTAGGTTCCTCATCCTCCAGCTGTCCAAACTGGGAGTCATCTGAATTGCAAAACAAGGATGGAGACTGATTCACATTCAGGTCTTCTACAGGCAATGATCTCAAAACTTCTTTCAAGCTCTTAGATTCATAACAAGCAGACCCATGTGGTCAGTGATAGTAAAATCCTGGGGAGAGAGTTTAATGCTTCCATCGGTGGTCAGAGGCCAAGTGTCCTATTTCCACTGTGGTCAGAACAAACGGCCAGTGCTGAAGCTAGCTTGGGCATGTTGACAGCTCACATTTCACAATTATGATGAATGTGATGATTTAAAATAAAAGAACAAAGAAATAAAGATCAGATCTTGATCAATGATTCCTGTGGCTCTTTTACTCCATGTCTTTCGGTACTGTGACACAAAGAAAGGCAACTCACAAAGCATTAATTTTTTTGGTTCATTCTATTACCTATTTTTGTTCTTCATGAAACTCCTGCACAGGTTAGTTTGACCAAGCATTTCTGTACACTTCTGAAAGTGTAATGTAGGGCTGTACTGAGGTGCATTGGCAGGAGCTGAACATGGCTTGCTCACAATCTCCTTGGCTGTGGTTTACAATTCATCTCCCAGATTTATCTAAGTTTTTATTTAAAATAGTCTCTTAGAAGTCTCTTTAGATATATAAAGTATTCTAAACTGAACACAGAACAGAAGCTCTGATATGAGTGGAGTCCACTATGTAAAAGACAAAGAACCTTTAAAATGCAGAGGGAAAGTGTAACCAAAGCCCTGCACTCCGCAGAAGAGTTAATCCTGCAATGGGTGCTAAACTCCAGAGCCTTAACTATACCCAGTGCACTCCTTATGTCTTTCTGTTTCTTGGCATTTGCAGCCACAAGGTAAGGATGAGCAAAAATCTGCCTTTTTCCTTTTATTAGATGCAGGAAACACTTTTGTTTTGGCAGTGCTTCTATTTGTCATTCACAAAGTTTGTTTTTCTCTTGAGTTTTTTGGGAGCTTTTTATTTCCTGTCAGAGTGTGGAGGAGAAAGCTGTTCTGGTCTGTAAGTTATGCGCCCCTTACAGTGCCCCTTAGTTACACAGCACAAGGAAGAGAGAAACAGAATCCATGGCATCGTGCAGCAATGCTGCACTATATAGTTTGCCCTGGTTAAACATTCCCAGAACGGGAATAACACATTGCCGTGGAGCTCTTGAATGTCTTTTGGCCTTTGTGCTGCAGCGGATGCAGCGTATAGGGTTAAACTGAAACAGTGCTGGATTCTGGGCAAATTTGGTTTCAGATCTGACCTGCATAGATAAGAATTATTTCCTGTTTGTACTACTACAACAGTATCTCCTCCATACCTAAAATAAGTGTCATATGGAAACTTGAAAAGCAATGCCTAATAGCTGTGGGAGAATTTCAGTTTGATCTAGCCACGTGCCCCAATCTTCACCCACCTTTTTTGATCTTTGTCCAAACAACTTAAAGTATGCCTGAAAAATAACCCTGGAAGTCTTGCATGTACAGTTTTTTTTTTTGTAGGATGTAATTCTGTCATCTTTTGCCTTGTGTTCCAGATATTCAGGGTGATGTCATACTGGAAAGGAAAAACGTTAATTTAATTACATTTTTCAAACCGTGCAAGAGGCAAGAGTTGCATTTTTGGATAAAGTTTGGGATGGTCTCACTTTGTCCTCAGCATCCATCTTTAATTCACTTTATCTTGCTCTAAAATGTTTTGGTGAGGAAAGCTGAGCACTGAATCTAGTCAGGTCCTTAGAGCTGCTGGGGTTTTCTGAATTATACCTCAGCGCATTCACGGCTAGTGGTCCCTAATGTAATGACAGAATGGATCAAACCACTGGACCTAACAGCAGCCTACATGAAATTTGAATGTGCATCTGCAGTTTGTGACTTGTGTCAGCTGCTTTTTCTTTGCTGCTAATGTTTGAACCTTGCCCATTCCTATGCATATGCTTTAAACACATACCTTCAAGATCAAATACTTTATCTGCTTATAGGTATGCTTCTCTTTAAAGCATCGTGCAGTCTTTAAAGTTGCAAGGGACTTGCAAAACTAACATGCCTATCGCAGTCAAAGTCCATGCAAAATGCTGGATGGCAGAGCAGGTTTTGGTTGTGCATAAAATCATCTGCAACTGGGAGACAACAGGATTTTAACAGTGTAAACGAGGAAAAAAAAACCCTATTCAATAAAAAGGCACATTGGAATTTATGGCAGCTGAGAACATGTTCCCACAGCAAATGTACAATTAGCTAACAGAAAAGCCCTTTTCTGATTTGTAATTAATAATATTTTAAACTATTAATTATGGTTCATCTGCTGTTCTGACAATTAATAACCTACTTTCTTTTATGTTCAATTAATTAGTTATTGGAAATACACTGAGGCAAGCATCTGTACAACGACTCAAACCTTTCAGCACACTCAGATACTAGGGATGCTGACATCTTCCTTTTCTGCCAGGCTGTAGCAATGTAGAACAATAATAACAACCACCACAGAGGAACCCATGGCCTTCGATTAGCCCCTGCGTTTTTACACTGGGATTCGTTCAGTTGATATAAAATGGTAACTCAGGCAGTCCAAGTCAACGCTGCAGGGGGCCTCTATAGGGGAAACACAGACCCTAAAAATGCTCCCCAGAGCCCCCCCAGTCAGTTTCAAAGAATGTAGTTTTAACCGTCCCTAAGATGAAACCCCCACCAACTTTTACAGAGGCCACCCTCTGCTTACAAAACCTAGCCCCTTCCCTGCAGGCATTCAGGATCCTTTGAAATGGAAAATTTATGCTGTACTGAAATACTTCATACTATAATAAACAACTAGTGCCATCGTTCTGCTGGTATTTAGAGCACAATTAAACCTGAACCTCATGCGAGTACGCCATTGGGAAGGTGGTGTGGGGGCAACAGGCAGCTCGCCCCCATATATTCTTTCTTAATGCAGCAGGTTTTACTGCTTCCCCCCCTCCCCCGACTCTCCCTGGAGTGAAAACCCCGTTCTCCGTCCCCACATTTACTTGGGGTGTGGGGGCTTTGGGCCATTATATAACTTATAGGTCAATTTGTTGTTTGGGCAGAAGCGCTGCAAGAATGTGGTATGTTGGCTGAAGCTGTTTGTTTGCTTAAGTTCTCAGAGTTCAATGAGGTCATTTTCTCATCTTCCCTGTGTTTTCTGTATTTTCCACAGACCTGCCAGCCTCAAACAACACCCTCTTTCTTCGCATTAGAAATGGAAACACGTCCTCTGCAGGAATTTTCCACTTAATAGCTCCTGCTTTCCTACCGGGGGCCTCAGTGCACCACCACTGCAATGCTGTATTTCTTTCCACTGCAGTTTGACATTTTGCAGCCAGAACAACGAGCGGCATTCACTCCATCCTGATTTTTGAAAAACATATCTCTATAGGCACACAGAACACACCCAGTGCAGCAATCACCAAGGGGGAAATGGCAAAGGTATTTAAACATCATTACATGTCACTTAGAATATGACATTGTCTAGTAAAAATGATCTTTTATACAGTCGCTTTTCCTTACTCCCCTGTTCCTCCCCCCCTCCAACCCTTTATACACACACACGCAGACACCAAAGCCTCTGCCCTGCTCTCCCATTACCAGTCAGTCTCGTGTTCTACACTTGATTGTAATTGTTTGGCTTTGTGAATTATTTCCTTTGCATAATATTTGCAAACTGTGTATCAGGTCCTGACACTGCGAGGAGCAGAAATGCAGACTGCAGATAATCTCAGCAGTAAACAAGGAGCCTGCTTTAAAATGCGGGGAGTGACCTGTCTGAAAGCAGCGATATTTGCAAACTGTTTACTGCTGCGATGCAATGATGTCGTCTGAAATGCAGCAGCCTGAAGACCAGAGCAAAATGGGATCTCAGACGCTCGGTCAAGCACAACCTGTGATTTTTTTATTAGTTGCTCGGGTTGTGCTTTTCTTAAAGTTAGAGCTGTATTTTAAATTATTAAAAGCTAATTTCCAAAAATCCCTTTGCTGTGTCTAGGAAGTATTTTTTAATTCCTTTATAGGAAGATAAATGTACGGAAGTAAACATTGTTTATTGCTAGAAGGAAGGTTTCCCCTGTCTGCGCAGTGGTAGAGTCTCAGACAGCAAGGTCCCAGTAGGTCAGACTGGCACATTGAATTGCGTATCAAATGTAACTGGTATTCTGGAAAAAGCGTGGAAAGAGGAAGAGGGGTGTTAGTAAGGAGGTTGCTCAGGCCAGGAGGGTGGGCCACTGAAAAACAACAAGGAAAAAAATAGGATTGATGATTTGCAGGACACCTAGGGTATTTCTTTCAGGGGGTATTACTTCCACTTTTAACCAGGAACAAGAGCTGGTAGAAAAAAAAGCGGCAGGAGCTGACAGCTTTGTGCTGATCAAAGGGACATAGCATTGAATGCTTTCCTTTGCTAGCTATTTATTGGAAAGAGAGAAGGGCTCCTTTGCCATTCTACTTGGGAGAGAAGGGATTAAAGATCAAAAAAAGAAGGGGACTGGCCTGACTTCTTTGTTCAGAAAATATTTCTCCCTCTTTTTTTTTTTTTGTGTGCCATGCTGTCCACTATAAGACAAAAACACCCTTTCTTTTTACAGCATTGCTGCCTTTCTTTTCTCAATGAGCAAAATTTCTAATGATGAACAATTCCAGCAGCATCTTTTTTTTTTCTTTTTTTTTTTTTTTTTTTTTAGTGTAAAGAGGGAACTTGGGGAACTGGGAAACTTAGTTAACAGTCTTTTAGCCTGATTAACCTAGGAAATAAAGTTTAAATGCACGCTGGGATTCTGTTAGGATCATCAGTTCATATAGATAACAGTGAAAGGTGTTAAAATGCACTTCACTGGTGCAAGTGATCTCATGTTGTAAAAATGATTATCCCCAGCAGAACAGGGAAGGATTAAGGGGCCATGTCTACATCTGGGAAACTCTGTAAGTGTTTTATTAGCATTAATACATGTACTGATCACACACACAAAAAAAGGCCCGTCAGGATGGTGGCAAATGGCACAGTGCATTAAACCTACTCTCTTAAGTCAGTGAAACGTGATCGTCTTTATTCCTAGAATTGCAATAAAGCTGTTAAGCGGTCTGAATGAAATTGGGAAAAGCTGGCTTGTATGATTGTGGATCATTGTGGATTACCTGTCATGTAAAAGAAAGACCGTTACCAAAATAAGATGCTCCCATTGCAGAGACTTTCAAGAAGTGTGGAGTAGATTTGGTATTCTAGCCCTAAATCAGTTGAACTACATTGCATATGAGTTTGATTGCAGAGGCCTAACTGCTCATTTATGTTCTCATGTCTGTTAAGCGGATCAGAAAGTCTGACCACGTCCCATGCTTTTGCTTCCTCTTCCACTCCTTAGTTCAGATTGCTGCTTCCTAAGGCAAGTGAGAGTAAAGGCTGAATGGCTGTGCAAGCAAGGTTGAGGCAGACACTGATAAAATTAAATGCTGTTGACCAGACACATGAATAACTCAGGCGATGAATACTGTGCAGTTTGACACGAGCGGCATTTTCCACACATTCATTCCATTTCCATTTGCAGCCCCTAAATTTTGTTTCAGTTTGAGAGCAACCACAAGTATCAAACATTGCCAAATATGTGGTGAATTTAAGGAAAGATTTTTTCTATGAGGTCTATTACCAACAGTAAACTAGCAAAACAAATACATGGGGTCCTTTTTGATCTTCTACCTTCAGCACCACTGAAGCAAATCTAAGTCCTTCAGTGGAGATCAGGAATGCAACTCTTGAAAAAAGTCCTCCTATCTGTGCTGTAGTCTCCTTTCAGCTACGCTATGTTTGTTGACAATCACCATACTAGAGTGGCATATAGGAAAGTCTGGGTAAGAACTACATTAGCACCATGATAGCTGTGATAGTGAGACAAATTATTGACTTTATTGCTAAAAATATTATAGTTATACATGTTCAAATCCTGTCAGGCAGTTGCCTCTCTCATTCCTGTATTAAACACTTCTCTTTCAGTGGATATTTGGAATATTGTATGTGTCTATCACCACAGCAGTGACATTTGTTATTTTGCTCATCAAAATGTCACCTGCCTATCAAGATATCTAGGATAAGTAGGACTGGGAAACTTCGTTGAATCATGCACAGGCTTTTTTCTGCCAGCAGATGTATTACAAGAGGCGCTTACATTGATATGGAACAGCAACAGAAGTCATCTTTCCTGACTGCAAAGTTAAAGGAATTAACATTTGCCTTAAAAGGATATTTTAGTAATTGTTTCACAACATCAAGGAGACGGATGGACTATTAAACCAGGCAGTCCCTGACAATGCAGGATTGTTCTTATTGTAACTGGTGTTTGCAAAGGACTTTGAAGACGAAGAGGACTCTGTAGATGTTAAGCATTGTAAGTACCACAGTGTTTTGAGCATGTTTAGCTAGGGCACTTAGCTGCCCTAAAAGCCTGAAGAAGAACTTAACTGCCAGGTGACAAAAGAGACAGGAAACAGGGATGCTAGATAACTGGAAAGCAAATTCTAAACAGGGAGGCAAAGAAGAAATGAAAAGCCAAGCCTATAAAAATACAGCAAGGTTTTTAGGAGTGACACCATTATGACAAATGATCAACACTGTTTCAAATATACTGTATTTCTCCACCCATCCCTGAGTAGATCTTAAGTACCCTTCACCGCCTTGGAGTCAGATTTCATGCCAAAATGTCTGTGTTACTAGTTTTGCAAGTGCTACCACTAATTGAAACCACATAATGTTGCAGATCTGAAATAAGGCAGGCAGGGCATCCCTGCTGAAAAGCTACCCAGCAGGACAAACCCTTTGTTCTCTTTTAAAATGAACTAATTCAAGGGAAATGTTGTCTAAATCATTACTTATAAATGTATGCAGAATTTCCTCCACACACCCCCCACTATAATTTTCCTGGTTAGCTATCAAAGGACTTTGCTATTCTTGTAAACTGCAAAAATGGTTTTAATATGCACACTTGTCATTTCTAGGTGTATAAATTTTGCTTTTGCAGGGATCTTACATGGCACATATTGTGATCACCTGTGGGTAGGGTGGTTAATTAGCAGAGTCCAGGTCCTATTTAATTTCATTTATACCAGAGTAATTTAAACTAAGAGAATGATCACAGCCACACTCAGTAATTTAACTCCCTCCTTTCAAAGCTGTTTTGGTAATTATGTTTTAGTTGAATGTTTTCAGGAAGCTTTTTTTTAGCTTGTTTTCCTGAACCGTGCAAGCTCTCTCCCTTCCCAGCTCCACTCGGCCCTGGCTGTTTGTACTTCTGGGTAGTGCTAGCTGCATTCCTTTAAGAAATTAGAAAGGATGCAGCTGTCATTATTTTGTCAGTCATAAAATTTAAGACATGGAAAGAGTCTTAGGAAGGCGGGGGGGGGGTGTGTGTCATATAATTTCTGTTGAGAAAACAGGTTGTTCCCCAGTACTTTCAGCAGCACTTTCACTTGACCTAACAGAACTGGGTAAAAGATGGACTTCTGTTGTCAAGGCTTGGAGTCCTAAGTGGATCACTGCAATGTGTGTACAAAAATATCACTTGATACCTGGTTTGGAAACCCTCAAAAGCCACCCTCAGCACTTTTTGGGGAATAACTCATTATATAATTTCATTCTGAGCCTTATCATCATTAAAAATTTTGGTGCTATAGCAATCATTTAACTCGATAGATTAACACTGGTGGAATAGATAATGTGGCTGTGGCCCAGACCAAAAGTGACCAAATCAAAGCATGTTCCTTGTCACAGTGAATGGAAAAACTGACAATGGCATATAACTGGTATCCGCAAATAACTTGTTCACTTGCAGCTGGACAATGCAGGCCTTGCTCACCGTGTGCCCCTTTTAAATAGGACAGTGACTTTGAGATTTAGGAAGCCTTTCAGGGATATAATGACTTGCAGAATCCTATTTTTGTTTTCTCTTGACATTACATTCATTGTGATGTCAAGATTCCAGAAAAAGATTGTACAGTTTTCCTGTTGAAATTTTGATTGCAAAGTAGTAGACAAATAGGTTAGCACTTGCTTTTCAGTACTCTAAAAGACCTGGCCTTTACTGATGCTGTTGGTGTTCCCAGTTAACCATATTCTTATCATACATGCATTACAATTTAAAATTAAATACTTGATAAATTCCTACAAGTTTCTGAAAGCTGCTAAAGATTGTACACCAAAGATCAGACTTTTAACATTTATTCATGCTGGAAAGTATTTTTTGCATGTGTGTTTTCTTGACTAAAAATTCTTATTTAAGTACGTCAAATAATTTGGTACTTATGAAAAATTTCTTCCTGACCCTTGCTTATCTTGTTTGTGTGTATGGAAGCAAAAATCTGAACAGTTACATCATTTTTAACTTAAACAGCTGGTGACATTCTAATTACTTATTTTTTTGAGCCCATGGCCTTTGGAGACACAGATTTCCAGTCATTGGTTAGTCTCTGCGTAGTGGGAAACCTTTTGTGAAATACGGGACTTCAGAGGAGGAGGGAGGGTTTTCCTTTAGAATAAGAAAAGTGTCTGTGGATTTTGTTTGAAGATACAATGTATGATTAATGATTCTCTGTTCACTGGAAAACAGTAACTCTCATTAAGTGGAATGAAAGTACACCAGGGTAAAACACAGCCTAACTGAAAAAAAAGAACTGAGCCTAGGAAATCCAAGCATCAACCTTTTTTTTCCTGGGCAGTGAAAAGCAAAGTATAGATGTATCAGGCTTAAATTTCCAGTGAAGAAGCCAGATATTTTGTTGCTTTCTATCTGCTATATAGAAGATGGGTCCTGAGCTCTGCCAAGGGTTGCCTGTTGCTTGTCTGGGCTAATGAGTGAGTTATCAAAATACAAGATTTATGACAGCAGTCAAGGAATTAATGAGCAGAATTATGAGGGCTGAGGAAGCCTTTGCAAGTCCCCAAAATAGAGAGAAATCTCTGCTTGAATCATCTTCTGTTGTGAATTGGTATGGCATCTGCTGCTACAAGTCTAAAAGCGGAATGAATAGACAAAGAGTTTCAGATGTACAAGCTATGCTTAATCACCAAATAATAACAAATAGGAACTCTGCAGCAACACTCTGTGAGATCACGCTCAAATTAGCTACACATTCAAGTTTTAGAGCAACAATTTCCTCACTTCTATTTATGGGAAAACTGTAGTATATATACCAGCCACAGAACTTCCTGCATCACATGACACGGATGATTTTCTAATTGACTCACCCTCTATATTACTTCATGCAAGGTCCCTTAGGAGCATTTTTCCACTGCAGAGCTCAGTGAAGCTCACTGTAAAGCTCTTCTCAAGAGCACCTCCTGGCCAACTTTTGTGTCTGAAAAGCAAAAAATTCAGCAGAGCATTTCGTGGTGCCTAAGAAAAATGTTTTATCTGTGAGACTTTGTGCATTAATCCTAGCTGTATCTGTCTGCTTACTGTGTTTTCATGAGAGTGTCACAAGAGCTGGAGAAGAGTTTGATTTTTATGTAGTGTTTTTCATACAGAAATTATCCCAGTACACATAGGCAAGTTATGAATGTTGTCAGAGGCTGTTTAATGTGCTTACTGGGTAAGCAGAATAGAGCAGTCAAGTTGTGGTTAATGATAATTCACATAAAGCACCAGATGACGAGAACATGTTTGAGTGTGAGAGTAGGAAAAACTTGGCCACAGACTCAGACTGTATCAGTATATCCTTAACTTATTTCCTTTCCTTCTTTCCCCCCTCACCAAAACTCCCTCTTGGTCCTTGGAACTGAAAGAGTAGCAACCCAAATTTACTTTTCATCTGCTCCTTAGCATGCTTTTTTCTCATTCGGCCAGGCATAAAGTATTGCACTTTGCTGCATAAAGGATGGAGTGGTTTTGGGGTAAATTTCAAAGGTATTTAGACACCTAAACAATGCAGTTAGGATCACAGCAGGATTTTTCAAAGGTGAAAGCAGAAGGTGCTCAATGTAAATTATGACTCTTCTGCTTTTTTAGCTGTCCACGAGACTTAAAAGAAACAAAATGAAAAAAAAATCCTGCTGTATTTCCTCTTGAGGGTCACTGGCCCAAGAGCCATTTCCAGAGGAGCAGGGCTGAATCATTTAGTTTAAGAGAAAACTAGAATAGTAATTGGAAGCCGTGGAGCTCCTTTTACAATTTCAGAAGAGGTACTGGGCCCGTTAGCGTTTATATGGTTTACTGCAGAACAAGATGTATCTCCTGGCAATTGTGGTAGAACCCCTCCAGCATATCTTGACGAGATTGCACCTGAGGTTCCCAGATAACATTGTGCTAGTGACCCACATTTATGTTCTGGGTATTAATAAAAATAAAGTAACACTCCAAAAAACTCAGACCAGCAGCAATTAGTCTATTAATTCAAAAATGCTCTTTGAGATGTTGCCTGAACTATCTCTGCCAAATAGTTTGAGATTAATCAAGACCATGCTATGGGTCTCTCCTGATGAAGCTATTCTATTTTGGATGGAGCTCTGCCATAGCCATTGAGAAAAAGAGCATTTGGACGTTTACCCAACATGTGGAGCAACTGGGTGCCTGACTCCTTATCAGCATCAATACCAATACATAGTCAGGCATTTAATACAGAGTCTTGGCCAGATACCCTGCTGCTCAGAATCACCCATGGCCTGGGGATAAAGTTTCTCAGAAAGTAAAAGGCTCAAAGACAGTTCTCTTACAACATGGGAGTGTGCTATGGACATTCCTGGACTTTTCATTGCCAAGAAAGAAGAGCACTTTTTCTAATTCCTTGCATGTATAAATCATGCCTCTCTGCATTTCTACTACTTGGCTTTAAAAAAACACAAACATAATACAAATTGATGCCTGAAAGGGAAAGAATATACTTTTTAGAACACTGAGTGAAAACAAATGTCAGTTTTGGGTCAACTGAAACATTTCATTCCACCCCAAAACAATTGTTCACACAAGTCTAAATAAAAGGTGCTAGAACCAAGCCATAAAAGCTATTGCCAGAAGCAGAGCTGAATCTGAGTTGCTCATTGCTCTAAGGCTGCCTGGCAAGCTGGTGGTCAGTCACTAGAGAAGAAATAGGTATATTTTCAATTGACAGGTATTAAAAATGTAGTATCCTTTTGCCCTTTTTCTCTTCCTTCCCCACCTCCACTGCAGGTGGCTTCTCCATCATATACCGTCACACCCTCCCTCCCTGCTTTGAGCCACAATTAGCACATATTTTCATAATAAAAATAAGCCTCTCCCTCTGTCCTCCCAGCTGTGCTTCCCACCCAAATTCCCATTATGAATCAAGAGAAGTACATGTGTTTAAAATAACAAAAAATATGTCTTTCTTCCCTCCCCAGCCTTGCTGCCTTTTTCTGCCCGTAACCTCAACTTCACTGAAATGTTTCCTGGAGGGCTCCAGAGTTTCTTCTGAGCTTGAGGCTCCTTGACCATCCAATTTCTGCTTCAGTGTTTTCAGAGCAGCCCATGACCAGGGCACTGGGCAGTAATGTCAGGAGTATCTGCCACAGTTGTTTAAGACAGTTAGATGAAATAGGCGCAAAAGGACAAGGCAAGCTGAATGGAGGCCCGAAGGGAGAACAGAGAGGGGTGAAAACTATACTTTCCTTTGGGAAACTACAGAGTTTTACGCTGCAGAGCTTAGCTTACTGACAAACAGGCCACCGCAGGAGCACTCCTTGTATGAACATTAGCTAGCATGGAGAATATGGAGGGGAGGAAGAGTATCCTAGCTGGGCAGATTTGCATATATTATGCTAGATGGATTAAAAAATACATGCCAAGGAAATTTACCCATTCAGGAGTCCCTCCACTATTCTGGCAGAAGATAAGAGGCATAGGTTGACATGGCACATACAGCAACTCTTCCCTGATATGCAAGTACAGTACATTGGTTGGAAATACAACTTTTTTTCCATGATGAGAATGATAGTTACATTCAATGTCCTTCCCCATGCTTCAGAGCAGTTCCTCTGGAACGTAATTGAGTCAGCATCTATTGAATACCTTAAGACGCTCCAGAACAAGCTTATTTACGGGTTATCAATAAAAATGTCAAAAATATTTGAATGATGTACGTTTTCTGAGAGAGGTTTCTGTTCTGTTTCTGTGCAGTATTGCATGATTTCCAAGTTGAACGCTGTGGTACCACCACTTGAAATCTGACCTAGGCTTTTTCAAACCAAAGCCTGCTTCATGCTTCTCAGCCTTCAACATCTGAGCTTTTTTTCAGCCTTCAGGTCACTGCTCCATGTGATCAACTGAAACTGAGTTTTCAGCCTTACTTCCTGTGGCCTTTTAAAGGCAACTGGGGTAACTACCCTAAAGATGAATGATTTTCTGGCCGAGCTAGTTGCAAGGTCCCAAACTGGCCTTGCTTGGGCGCTTCTCTGTAAAATTTCCCCACAATCATCATAGAATCATAGAATACCAGGTTGTAAGGGACCTCAGGGATCATCTGGTCCAACCGTTCTTGACACAATGATAGACTGAGGATGTTCTCATTTCAAGAAACTTCTCAACCAACAACAACCACGACCTGCAAGAAGTTGTAAGGGTACTGATTGCTTTAAATGAGCTTGGCAGACTGATGCAGAAAAAAGTTATGCTCGCCTAACTCAGAGGATTGCATTAATAAGCACTGGGCCATGGCCATTAGCTCAGTTTGCTGCTGGCTGAAAGGGCATATTTTGTACAAAATTGTTGAGTTTCACATTCTAGAGTTCCCTTTTCCCAGTGTCTTACCTCCGTACACAGAATTTCGGGCCTGGCTGATGAACTTTCCAACATGCCAAGTGTGACCCTGTTAGCAGAGCAGTGGGAGATCCTGAACCCTGCCAAGCACTCTGAGCTCTGAGGGTGAGCAGCCACAGCAAGGGCCAGCTCACAGCCGCCAGACAGGTGCCAAAATTGGACCCTGAGCCCTTGGGATGGGCACCCACCTGGCTTGCTCTGCCTGCTGCATGTGCCCGAGTCGAGCACATGTACTCCAGGTAGGTCCATCATCCTTTCCTTTTTTAAAAACCAGGGCCTAGCTTAAAATGATTTTCTGTCACTAGGAAGTATTCGGTTCAGTTCTTACCATTAATCACAAGTATTCATAAGGGCATTATCCTGCAAGCCAGAGGGAACATTTAAAGGACACATGGCTATCCTAGTATGTATATCACTATTTCCTTGCCTGTTTTCATTGCTGTATGGATACTGTGGATGATTTATATTTATTTATTCAGGCTTCCACAGGCTGCAGAAGCGAGGGTAATAAGCTTGCCATAGGTAGGCACCACCTCTATATGCTGAACAATTCATGACCTGTCTCCCAGTTTTCCATTATGTGATCTCACAGCCCGTCTACCAGCTTTGATACCTCCACATCTACCAAAGAGTTCACTAGGACAAGGACAGTTTGTTCCTTGAAAGAAGTGCAGTGAATGGAGTCTCTGCTAGGGATTTGCATTTCTTTTGTACAGTGGGTTCACGCTCCAGAGGGGTGAATCTTGAGAATGTAGTTGTTCCCTTGAGGGCTCAGTCTCCTTCTCCAGCAGCCATTGATGGCAGTGGTCTAGCAACCTTTGATGGAGAAAAACGTGCAGGTGTCTCCCCTGGCAGAGTTCTCCCTGCCATGGGCCACGGCCAGTTTTAGAGCCAAGCACTGTGGATTTAGGTTTCCACCAAAAAACACAGCATCTTATCTGCTCATTAACAGAGGCCAGAGCAGCTCTTCATCCCGCAGCATGTTTGTTTGTTTGTCCTTCATTCCCAGGACAAGTTAAAACATGCTTTTATTCTTCCCAAAACACAGACTGGCTCACCATGACTCTCTATCCCTGGAGGATGAGCTATCTCTGGGAGGATCGCCTGCCTTTCAGCTCGGGTTAGTCCCTGCCCTGGCTATGCATGTCGGGCAGCTTGGAGACAGCACTTACCAGCCAAATGGCAGCTGAGAGCAGGGGGGCAGCTTGGCAAGTGGCATGTGGCCAGTGCACGGGAAGCAAGATGGGCTTGAATGCAGAGGCGGAAGGGATTGTGGGCACTCTATAGCAGTACAGGTACCATATGCTCAGGGTCAGCCCTGGATGGGATGGATGGTTTGGAGCAAGACGGTTAATAGATCTTTATCACAGCCAATATTCTGTACTATTTGCACCAGTCAAACAGATCTTGTTCTCCCTCAGCTCTTTGGAAGGGAACCCGGCCGTGGTGCTCAAGATGGGCACAAGATGATGCCCTTAAAGTAGGATTAGCATACACACAAAGTATCTTCACCTTGATCTTGATGCTGCGAAGAACCTTTGGTGATGGGAGTGACCCGGCAAAGGGTGTGATAAGGGATCCTAGGATTCAAAGTACTTGGTTAGCATCCTCTGGGAGCAGGGATCTGCAAGTGCTATTGCCTTTCCACCAGCAAAGACTTAGGTAAAACTTTTTGATAATCCTCAAGACATGAGGAGTGAACTGCACCAAATGACCATGAGGAAAACTACTCCTGTTTATGTCATATTTGTACCTGGTGAAACTTCTTGGAGAAGACCCTTTTTTTTTGTTTTTGTTTTTTGCTTAAGAGTACAACTTGCCTGCATAAAATTAATTCTAGGCAGTTTGTACCTTGGGAAAATAGAGTTCGGGGTAACAGAATTTTTTTTTTTTCAGTTTAATTCTTAATTTATTATTTGAGCAATACTGAAAACATACTAAATGCTGTACGAGCATGCTCAGGAAAAAAAAAGGTAAATTGAATCATTTACAGAGAACAGGCTGGTGCAGACTTTCTGCTGGGGTAATCAGGCAGGGGAGAAAGGATTAATGTCTCTGCATTATTAAGCTTTGGTGTGCTTGTCATAACCTTCCACCAGCTTTTGCATTTACTCACTAAAACCTGGCTACCAGATGGCATTATTTGGCTTTGCTTATGCTTCTGAGACACCCTAGTATCATCCTGTATTCTATCCAGAACCCCTTGGTGTGTTGTTATACAGTAAGAAGAGTGAGTCTGGCACCTTTCATTAGCAAACTAGGCAATAAATAGCACAGGATCCCCAGGAACAAGCTGGTGCTGTTTTAATGCTCATTTAAGTCTAGCATTTTTCTGGCCAATCTTCTGTGGATTTTAATTTATATCATAATTTCATATTTCTATTTTAATTTCTGAAAACTTGGTTTCTTTTTACCTTCCTGCATCAGGAAAAGCAGGCATAAAAGCTTCAATCGGTTCATTTCTCTCCCATCGGTTTTCTGTCTTTGTAATTCTAATGCCAGTATTGATTGGAGTTAACCCCTAAATTTACTGGTATAAATAAGAAGCAAATTGGCCCAAATATCTTTCCCGTCGTCTTCCAAGTATTTATTTCCTGCAGTGCTTTTTGGTACTCTGCCTTATGCCAGTGATGCCTGTCAATATTTTTGGCTTTTAACACACATTGTACAAAAATATTCAGCAAAACTAATTTCTGAACACAGAATTTTTCCCCCATTAAGTTTTTATGAAGCAACTCATGAGGTTAAGAAGTTACGGCATTTCGTAATCAGTTGAGCAATCATCCCCAAGTACTACTGATAGCTAAATTTTAGTTCTATTTATATTCTTCTTATATTTTCTATTCTGTTAAGTTTGGGGCAACCCTTTAAAATCACTGACTGCTGCTGTGAGCTCTGTCTTTCATCTCCCAGGTAGCTGAAGTACCTGTGGTGGTTACCTCCAGCCGTAGGCAATGCAGAACTGTGTTTGGTAGTCTACAGAGTTTAGCAGTTCTGGGGAACAATCTCATCTATTGAAAAGTTCCAGAAGGTCTTTTAAAACAGGCAGCTAGTAAGCCCTTAAAGATGAGGTTTTATCTGTCAAGATTGGGATAAAAATCCATAGGTGAAAAAAGTTTGGCCCTTCAGTTCTTGTAAGGAAACCACCACAGTGTAAGATTAACCGAAGGACACTTTAGACCTGATGTTCTCCGAGTGCTCAGACTCGACAGTGAATCCTGAGCTGCATCTGGCTGTGACATGTAGACAGGCCTGGGGCCCCCACTGCCTCTCCAGCTCTTCCCTGCAAAGGTCACTCCTTTGGAGTCAGACCAGGACTTTTGCAAATATTAGCTGCACTGACAAAGCGTATGCACGTGGCATGGACTCTGCATTAGGAAAATCCCTCAGTAGGATCTATTTAAGATTATTTCATGACTGCTTGTTATTACCTAATATTAGAGATACAAAAGGAAAAATTGTGGTCATTTCCCTGTATATGCGAGGGAGAACTTTGACACCTTGCTGCTGTGAGTTGTGTTTTCTCTGGCAGTAAACCTCTTCAGACAGGGTCTGGTGCAAACTACAAAGCCTGTGCACTTCCACACACTTTTGCCTCTGAGCTGAATTCCATTTTCTGTAGCTAAATCTTGAGGATCTCAGGGTATGGTTACAAAATTTTAGGACTCTGCAGTTCCCTTTGGCAGTGCCTCCAAGTAATGGCTTTTGTTCTGTCAAGCTTGAAAGGTTTTGCAGTTAAATTGCACGTAGATATCTGAAGACAAAGCAGTGAACATAGTACATAGATAGCCATTCCATCACAGCATTTCCATAGTGCAGTTGCTTGCCCATTTAGTTAAGTAATGTATCTAAGCAAAATAAATCTCTGCAGCGATAACACATTCTACATATGAAACCCTACTTGTCACCTACTTGGGGATTTTTCTAGCGATATTAGAGAAACTGCAGGGACATGAAGAGTAGGAATAAATATTTTTAACTTGGTCACATGTTCTCTGTATTTCTGTAGGACTGGGTTCTGCCACAAAGACATCATCATCTCTGCTTGAACATTTGTTTATTTTTCACTCTTTGTAATCCAAAGTGGAACATAGGACAAAAGTAAATGCACTCCTGAAGTATACCATGCAACAGCCATTTCTTGTAAGGAGTCACAGATGTTGTCTTCTTGGTTCTGTCTCATCAAACAAGAATGCCGTCTTTTCTTTTTTCCCAGGGAATGCATAATAAATTCTTCATCTGTTGCACTTACGTAATTTAGACTTCTTATTAACAACATGTAGGAATAGCCCAAGGATAAATAAGAATGATGTCAGATATTTATGTTGATATGAGAGGCTTCCTGCAGCTTTCATTTGTTAGCTTCTTCTCAGGTCTGCAAGGTAGGGTCTGCAGTTACAGACCTGTGTACCACAGGTACATTTGCCTAATCCCTTGCCTTGCTTGCAGAGCAGCGTGTTTTAGGCAGCAACAGGGCCTGGTGGGACGACCAGCGTTCGCAGCTGAAACCAGAAGACACATTTGTTGTGTCGAAAAACCTTGAGCTAGGGAAGTGGCTTCTGGTTGCACTATTCTCTGTGCAGCGGCGGAGAGGTTTGCATTTGTTTATAGGGTTTGTGAATTTGCACAATCAGTCAATCTGCCATCTAGGATCTCTCAGGAAACTGTCAGAGTTGTATTAACTGTATTCTCCGAAATCAGTGACCTTAGCAAAGACCTGAGGAGACACTCCTGTTGTTGGTGAACATCATTCACACAAGCAGGGAGAAGGCTGTGTGGTCAGGCCCTGGGCTGAACCCCATATGTGCTACACACTTCGGCACAACAGCCCTCACGCTTTGCCTCTCTTTAGAGGCCTCTGTGCCATTGCCTTTTAGTCCCCTTACATAATTTACAGTGGGTAGTGTCTCTTATTGTGCTGTCTTTGCAACACAGCTCTCTTTAGAGATGCAAAAGCCTGCTTTGCTGCAGACACATACACAAACCCCTCATTTAGAGCTATATAAAAGGGCCGAGAAAATCTTCTCTTGGTGAACTTAATGGGGTTTTTACCATTGACGTCAATGAGGCCAAGTTCCCACCCTTTTTTCAAGCAACACTGAAACATGGAGGTCAGGTGACTGGCAGAAATTTTGCAAGAATTACAACCACCAGGACAGAAACACAGTAGGCTGCCATGTAAATCTGTGGTGTAATAGGATCAATAAGCATCAATGCAGTTTTATGAGTATACATTTATTTATATATGTCACCGTTTTCAGGCAGAGCTTATGTGTCCTAGGGAAGTGCTGCAAAGCTCCCACACCACGTTATGTAGAGGTATGTAAATCTGCCATGCGTAGTAAATACACTCGGAAAGATTTATTTTAGAAGTTGCCTTTCCAACCTCTTCTAATGTTAGCTCTAAGCAAACATGCAAACAAAAGCCTCACAACCACACATGGAGAAACAAGATGTGAGTAGCATTTAAACCACCTGTCCAGGGAGCTACTTTGGGCCTGCGAGATGTGCCAGCAATGGAAAGGTCAGAATGAAGATGCTGGCAAATGGAAAGGCAGGGTCATATCTTCGCACAGAGTACAACTGTGCTAATATGTTGACCCTTTGGCTCCCCTGTCAGTCTGAGTCCTGGGACTGCTGCTTGGCTTGGGAATGGCAGACAGCAGCAGTGCAGGTCCCTTCTTCAAGCTGACTCGTGTATGAGGGTCTGATTAGCCATTTGTGCTGCTGGAGGGTGACTGGGGGCTGCCCGATGAAGTGGAAAGAAGGTGTGCTCAGAAAACTGGGGGCAGAAAGAGCTGGAGGAGGACACCTGCTCCAACAGCTCTGGTGGTATCACAAAGCCAGCAGCACTCAGATGCCCTCAGGGAGCGCACAGACCTCACATAGGGCCAGGAGTCTGCACGACGCAGACAACCAAGTGCGTGGCCTGGAGAGCCCACATGCAGGCAGCAAACAGGAGAGAAATCACAGAATATTGTGATTTCTGAGACAGTTCTAATCTCATGTCTAATCTGGTGAGGAGCGGCACATGCTAGCACACAGCAGGACGAATGAATAGGTAACACTTTCCCAGTTAACTTCTAGGGAAGGGCTCTTCCTAAAGAGTCCTGGACTGCCTTAAGTAGCAGGATGATATAATCATCGATGGCACAATGACTTTGCAGTAAAATTTGATGAATAAATCAGAGAGAGAGATCACACTTGGCAGACATATCAGCAATATCAGAGGTCCTTCCCCATAACCACACCTTCCCCAATGTTGAAACAAAAGAAATAGCCAGAAATTTTTGACTAAATACATTTCCATGGATTATCCTGCATTGTCAAAGCTTAAATATTTCTGAAGAAGTACAGATTCAACAGGTTTTAAATGCGAATATTCCTGTGGTGCCTATCAGTTCCAACAAGAGAGAGAAAAGGAAAAAACAGTGACTCAAAAAATATGACTTTTTTTTTCCAATTTAAAATAGACAAATGCAACAGAAGTTTTGTGGTATTTTCCAAAGACCATATTTTGTTTGTTCCAGCATGGAACAAAAAAAATTTGAGACCTTTAAAGTTATCACAGAATGGAACTGTTGTTCTCTGGCCAATTATATTAAGCAGGCTTGAAGTTACAAGAAATGCCCTCAGAAATGAGAGATGTAAAGAAAAAGAGGGGCATAGGGAGCTGAGAAACATTACTGTATGTTTAATTCAGGAAAACAATGGTCTGCTGTCATCTTTCTGATTCCAAGACCAGTAGTATCTTAAGGACAACACATAAGATCTTTGGAATGGAATAACCTTAGACAAGCAAGAACCCACCCATGGAGCATCTAATAATATCATAGCAGAGAGATGGGGAATTTTTTTTAAAGCTGCCTTTATCTCTCTCCAAATAGCTGTGCAGATGCATAGCCCAACCTAGCAACTTTGCAAATATTAACACTTGTGAATAGTTGATAAATTCTGCAAAAGCCAATGTCTCTCCTAGCTTTGCTATAAATAGAGACTGGAATTTATCAGATTAATAGTTACAGTTTGGCTGTCTAATGCTGAAAGCCAGAGACTTTTTTTTAAATGGAAAAAATTGTAAGGTGGTGCATTTTAAACATTTTTGTATTTCTGAAAAGAGTTTTCATGCTGCTTCTACAGCTCATGAAATGATTATTTCTGGAGGAGTTATCATTACCTAGTTCACCAGCTGGCCAGCCCTTCAGGATTGGCTTGCCTTTAACAGAAGGCATCAAAATCAGTGAAGAAAGTGGCAATGATTGTTAGTATAATTTCCCAACTTAAGTACAAGGAATGAATCAGAATACAGAGTTCAACAAAACAGTGGTGACCAGTATAAATGGCAGCCTGGCTGCCTTTCTTTCAGTGCTTATCCTGAAGCTGCTGTATCAGCTGGTGAAGCTGAAAGCCCTTTGGGACCCAGGATGCATCTTGCTAATGTCTGTAAAGTCCTTGTCACATTTTCAGCTCTGCGTTACTATTAAAGCCAAGTTGCAGATTCCAATGCTGTACAGAAAATTAAACACTTGTTAAAGTGAACAGTACTGCAAAGCTCAAACACAGTGCCTATCTGCTTCATCCCATTTAGACAGCGTGTCCTTGTGCCTTGTCTGTACAGCATAGAGAATCCCTCATCTGCAGGTGAACGGTCCTTGCAATTGTCCACACTGCAAATGAAGGCATATTCTTCGAAGGAAACAAGCAGGGAGGCCTGTAAATGTGTTATACTGTACTAAGAGATAGACAAATAGTATGAATGTATTTCTGTTAACAGTCAGAGAAATAATGCTAGCTATTTTAACTCGCCCTTGGAGTTACTGCTCTGAAGGAATGTGCTAAGTGCTATGCATTTCTCATGTGTCTATTTGAATATGAAGATTCAACAGCATGAGGCTACATCTGTTCTAAAAAAAAGATCAGTGCTTGGCATCTTGGTGTGCACTGTGCTACAATTCATCAGATTCCTTGCGATGTAGCGAAGATCTACATTTTTAATATTAGCTAGCGGTGCCTCCATTTTTGGGTTGTTAGCCTAAATTGCCTTACAGATGTTGGATGTTCTGTGAGTGAATACTCTGTGCTGTTTTGAAAAGCCTTAAATGAAAAATCCAATATTATTTTGGGAGGCACTCCAGAATTATCAATTGCCTAAATACATGAATATTTCAAGTGCTCCTGAAGATAACAGTGCTTGAAAACCTCATGCAATAACATTCTGAGATGTTGTAGAGCTTACTTTCCATTATATCTCTTTCAGTATTGATTAAATATTATTTGCTACCCCTTCCAGAGCTCATGAGAAGCTCTATGACACTTTAAAATATCTTTAATTTGGAGTTGCTTAGCCAAGTCAGAAGCCCTGTTGCTCATTTTGAATACATAGTAAGTTCAGATTTTTTTCAAATGCAAAAAAAGCAGCACGCTATTTTTTCCACGGCTTCAAACTTAGCAAGTCATTCCAATACTTTTAGATAATGAGGCGGGAATAGTCTGAACAAGTGCAATAGACAGTGTTTAGTACCACAGAGAATTAAATTAGAGAGTACACAGAAATGGCTTCATTTGAACTTGAAAACATCAGTTAAATAAATAAATAAATAAACAAACTCCCTAAGAGCTCCAATTTAACACAAAAAACAGAGAAGCAGGTGCTGATAATTGTATCTACATCAAGCCGTACTTTTCATAACTGGCTTCACTTTTTGGGTTGCAAGGGACGCAACAACCAACCAGTGCAACATCTGAGACTTGCACTGTTCAGCTACATTGGTTTCACCCAGCATTAGCTATCTAAAAATGACGTGTCTAAGCTGTTTGTCTCACTGAGAAGAGACTGATACATCCAGAGATGTTTAAGAGAGGGTGCAATGAATAGCCCTTTGGAGGTGCTACAGTTACTTGAGATAAATCTCTCCTTAGATTTGCTAAAAAACAGAGTATAATACAACTTTTAAACACAAGCAGCCACTTGGGAAGATGTGCGTATCTATTACTGTCTTACTGCTTTATGAGGTCAGTCCTCCACATGGACGTTTGCCTCTGGTAGAATCTGTGTTGCTGAATTCACCCCCAAATGCACAATTCCTATAGGTTTTAGAAGTCATTTGTGTTCAGCTATTCTTAAAACAGAAGTTTCAAAGCTGCATCACAGAGAATTTGTGGAAACCAGCACATGTGAGGATCTGCTTCATAAATGCTTGAATATGTAAAAAGTACTGTGTGACTTCTCTGATGAATAACAACTGAGCAGCACAGCTTGACTTTCAAATATTCATAATCAATTCATTAAATAAAGAATGAATAGAAGAAAATTATGATCACAGATATTCCACAAACAGAAAGGAAAGCTAAATGACAACTCCGATGTGTCCTCTGAATATTTTCATGAGAAAACTATATCAATATTTAATGCATGTATTACCTTTTTCAGTCAGCTCTAATTTAAGTGAATTTCATTCTCTGTGAAATGTCTGCTAATAGAATACTAATGCTACTAATAGTTGCTTGCCATGCTTGGGGAGGCAGGAGTTAATGTTACTAATGTCTGTGTCTAAAGATGTTATTCTTAACACTGAATTAGAGAATGTTGTAACCATGTCAATTTATACACTAGCACAATAGAAATGGAAGCAGTGTGTCAGTGAGCTATTTAATCTATCTACATAAATACTTAATCTCACAGATGGCAAACAACCCCAGATTTGAGAAACAGACTGTGAGCAATACCGATACTAGAGAAAAGCACGTCTCTAAAATGGCAAAAGCTGGGGTGTCTAACAGCAAAGTCAATACACCACATTTCTAATTAGCCTGAGCTGCCAAAGACCTGCCTTGAACTGCTGGCTAATTTTCCCAGGTCTGTGACCCACTCTCATGGAAGATGTTGGTCCCTCCCTTTGTACGCCCCAGGGGCTTTTCTCTATGGGCTACTGAGCCATGCCTGCCAAGAACAGGGGAACCTGCCCCACCGTGGGCAGCTCCTGAAGATGCCCGGCCCTCCTCCTTCCAGGGCTGTCCCTCCTGAGCCTTTCCAAGTCCTAGGCCTTCCAGGACTGATAGTAGAACTGGCCTTATCTTCAGTCATATGTTTCAAGAGCAGATACTTGCCACCTTGAATTCTTTTAGCTCAATTGAGTACAACACTACCTAATACTTGGGGGACACCCTAGTAACTACACCTTTGGAAAACTAAAAGCAAATTCATGCATGATTTGATGCAATCTCTTGATGTAAGGAGACATTTTATTCTATTTCACACCACTTCTTTGCAGCTTACTGTTTCCTTCCAAGAGGAGCAAGGAAATAAAAAACATTTACAGAGTTACCAAAAAGTTCATGAAGGGCACAGCCACACATGCACATGCTAATATAATATATACAATTAAAGGAACTGAAAGCTTAATGAGTGCACTGAAGAAAGGTTATTTTAAGTGCCCGATGCTAATGCTTTCTCAGTCAGCTTTCTGATATCTATGGAAATGACTGACTTTAAAAAAACAATGCTTCTATGCAATCTTATTTAAGACGTTTAAAAACAAACTTCTGTACAAGGCTATAAGTGATGGTCCTAGAACAATAAATCTGCGAAGATGTATCTTAACTGGAGGAAGAAATGCCAGCCAAAAAGAGAAAAAGAAAGATCTTGAAATGTTTGACCATATAGAAATGTACAAACAGGCTTGCTGCACCAATGCACTTCATTGAACTGAAAGTGTCACTTTTTAGCAAAGTCCCTGCTAAGTTTCTTTACTAAGTCTGACTTACCAAGCAGGATAAGCTGAACAAATTTCCTGTAGATTAAAAAAAAAACCGAATGGGATCTGCTTTCTACTGGGGTTGAGATGAACCACCTCAATTAATTCCTTACCCATGGTGCCTGTGTCTGATGCTGGTCAAGCCTTAAAGGGGGACAGGCCAAAGCCTTAGCAGGCAACAAAGCCTATTTTCTTAAGACGTTTCTTCTCGCACTAGAAAAATTGCTGCTAGTTTTTCTTTCATCATATATGGCATCCCCAGGTGGGCACCCCAAGCTGGTGTAGGTGGGCAGCTCCCTCCTTGTGCAGCAGTGAGTGCCTACAAACCCACTGAGGAGCAGCATCTCCTAGCACCCACTGGCTTTCTACTGGTAGGCTCAGTCCCTGAACTGGGAAGAAAAATCACAGGCTGGCCAACTAGCACTAAAAAGTTGCCAAAATCTGCTCTAAAGCACAGAAAGGGGGTTTTATGCTTTATTTGGTCCGCTGTTCTCCCATCCTTGCGCATTTCAGGGAATATATGGACGCAGGATGGTGCTAAATCTGGACTTCTTCCTGGAGGAGAACGTACTCAAAAAGGAATAATCCAACTTGGAGGCAGGCAGAAATGTTGCCTACAACCTGAATAGTGGAGGATTTGGGCATTTTCTAACTTTTTACCTCACTCTAATGCTATTTAAGCATGGGAGTATAATAAGTCAATGCAGTGAGTCTTAATCCTGGTGTCTGAAAATCTGATGGGCTAAATGTTCTTTTTAGCTGCTGTGTACAACTGACCTTAAATCTGAAGAACTACTGAGTTACGGACTGAGCCACTTTTGTTTACATCAGACTAGCTATATAGGAGGCACATGTACAAATTCTAGGAGATCTTCAGGGTGTTCCCTCTTTCTCAGTCTAAATGCCAGCACATTCCTCTAGAATTTAGAACTGTTTTCACAGTGTTGCCCTGATTAAGTACAAGCACTTTACCTAGATCAGGTATGAATAACATACCAAGAAAGTAAGTTGCTAAACAGGCATTTCGTTATTCCAAGCTTTCTTATGGAACCATAGTCTTTCTACGTATCATATTGCTTGTGAGGGATTAATGGTAATGGCTGCAGTCAGATTTGAGGGCCTGTCATATTCGTAGCTATAGAAAAGGAGAGACTGTCGGCACAATGGCTTGCTGGATGACACTGAGCACTTTATTCATAATGCTAGGACATTGCTGATAAGAGCTGCGCCTTTTTCTCCCCTCTTTCTGGAGCACATGAAGTGCTCTGCTGAGAGCAGGAAAACAAATTAGGTCATTGACCTTTCCCATGACCTTGACACAAATTCCAGTTTGCATTGACCGGCAGAGCGCCTACTTGAATGGGACCTGTCCTGTCCTCTTTCTCACCATGCCTCACCCATTTCAAAGTGGCAGAAACAGAATAGAAAACCAAAGTTCAGATGAAAAGGAGGATTTTTTTAATAACAAAACCCTCTTGGGGCCTCCCTGCTTTCATAATTTAAGGAAACTAAGTTATTTCATTCTAATTCTGATATTTAGCAACGTTGACAGCTCTAATACATTGGAGATCCTTCAGATCATATTGTTAAGCCAACTCACTTTTACAAATTAGGCTGAAAAAAGACAGATGCCATAACTTGTGAGGCTGATAGGTAGCGACAATTGTGCTTGCATTTAAACACAAAATGCATTTCATTCCGTCTTGTGCTGCATTCTGTAGTCGGAGAGCACCCAAACATTTTCACAGCAAGAACTGTGTCTTAACAGTTTGTTTTATGGGCCACCTCTTGTCATGGGAGAGAAACACAGATCACTTCTCCTTGTTGGTTAACTACCAGTAGCACAGCAACTACAGTTGTTTATATCAAGTTCCTTATAATCAAAAAAGTATTTAGGTGTATGGCTTCTAAGTAAATGGCTCTGTGTGTACAAGTGTTCAATTATGGCCAGAGCTTTGTAAACATTTAGACTGGGGTCTGCAAGATCCAGGGCACAGACAGCTATGCAGGCAGCAGAAGGATTGCTTTCTGCAGCTCTTTACAAACTGTGTGTAAGATTCCTGCAACTGGGAAATCTCCTGCACACTCCCTGACTAGCTCCAGTTCTAGGCTGGGAGTAAATAAATGTGTAGAGGGGTTTTCCCAGGAGTCGGTATTACACCAGTGCTAATGAAGGGATAAAACCCATTTATCCCCACTCCTCCCCTAATGAATCCATGCTTTTGTAGGTTTGCCCAGACTTCATGCCAGTGATTGCTCCTTCACCGGGAAGGGAGCTTGAAAGGAACTGGGAGTGTGGTGTAGGGTCGTTAACTGATGAGAAGAAGAATTTTGTAGCTAATCATAATGCAGTTTAGTTGTCAGAAGTGGAGGGTCCAGACCCATGTGCATAGACACATCTTTCAACACACTTTAGGCTACTAGTTGGTTTTGGATCACAACTTGAATGTGTGTGATGACCAAGAAAAAAAGTGTGTTCCAAAGCATTCATCACAAGCCCAATTTTGTCTCCTGCAAGTCAGTAATGAATTCTTGGATTTCTGTCAACTGAAGCAAAGTTAAGCCAATGCTAAACAGTTTTGAAAAACTCACCCAAAAATCTTATCCAGCCATTCAGTTCCCATTAAGGATCTGCCTGTATGAATTCTCAATCAATGCAGATACACAGTTCCAACATGCAATTGCTGTCTCCGCACAAACAGGACAGAGTGGTTTACACGTAATTAGCAAAATGGACATATCCCTGCTCCTCTTACAAATAGACATTTGATTTCTTTGCATGAGGAACTCAAGTGTGTGCTCAGCACGTATGTAAGCCATTGCCCACATGTTTTTGCAGAGGGGAAGAGGGCTAGAATAAAACATTTTTTGTTGTTAGGTGACTTTTCTTGTTTATGAAGACATGTTTCTTGTTCAGGTGTGCAACCTTAAAGACGAGAGAGGGCTCTAGTTCACAGAAAAGCTTTGTGCTTTGTTTAAGATCATCTTGAAAGTTACTTAGTCTTTTGCTGCTCTAAATAATTATGCCAGCTGCAAACCATAAAGATTAAATATATGATCCTAGGCTAAGCAGAAGGCTAATCTCCCACAAAGGGAGATGAGCCAAAGACTACATCAACTGAAGCAGGGATTTCAGTATTGCTCCTCAGTTTTGTGAGGAAGGTGTTCACATACAATCCTCCAGAAAGACAGATGATGAAAATGATACATACATGCTCTGTCATGGGAATTTTGGGTGAATTGCATGATATATCTAATTTTTTTTAAGTAACAGGAAAGAAAAACTTGATTAGGAGGATGTTGGAAATCAGACAAGCAACTTTTTACAGAAGGCTTGATGACTCTTTCAAATTACTTCAATGGAAATCATCACGGCTATTAATATTCAATAGGTAAGTAAGAGCTCTTTAGAAATAGAGAAAACAGAAGGAGGCAATTGTGTATTTAAAGTAGAGATTACTTATCTGTCTGTAAGGTGTCCCTAGGGACCTGTGTACTTCTCATTGGTGACCGACATTCAATTTCTCATCAGAGAGTTTACCCTAACATTTTCAGACCAGAGGGGAACTGCATTTCTTGCTTAGTGTTTGAGCGTCTGCTTCCTCTTCAGCCTCAAGCTGGGGCTGCTTGTCAGGAGAGCTGTGTGAGCTGTGTCTCTGTGGTTCTCCAGACACACCAGGAGGAGAGCTCTGGTTTTCAGCTCCCACCCCATTTTTCAATATGCAGCAGCAGTTTGCTGCCATTCAACCAGAGCACTTTCCTCAGCCTTCTGCCTCTGCCACCACTGTACCATGCATGCTTTGTAAACATTTTCAATCATCATAGCTATAAAAAAGTGAAGCTTTATAGTAACAAAATCCTTATTTGTCTCCTTAAGTGTTTGTCTGTAATTCAGTTTAATGATGCTGCACTTTCTTGTGGTCTCTCATTGCCTAGAGGGTACTTTGTATTGATTTAGTCATTGTATAGGTCTCAGTAACAAACAACCACATAAAACGTAGACTGGAAGAGGAAAAACCTTCCTCAGGTGGAAAAACACATTTATCAGAGTAATGAAACTTTTGACTCAGAGAATCATTTAGAAGAAATACAAAAAGAAAGAAATTTAGTGCTGAAATAGAAACATTCATGGAGAGGGTAGGGAAAAACCCACTCTGTTGTTCTCTGTCCTTTCTTAAACAAACTGACCTGTCCCATCATAGAATATGAAATATTGCTCTATGTGCACTGTGTCAAGTCCCAGGGAGTACGTATAAGATATGCAACACTTACCTAAATTCTAAAATAATGTTTTCGTCCCAGTTGTAGTTACTAACAAATATTAATTCAATTTATTTCTTTTCAAAGAAAGTAAGTTCTAAGTGATTAATAATCAAATGTCATGTGATAAATGGCAAAAAGTGATCCAATGAAACTATTACGCTTATATATTTAATCAATGAACTGAGAAATAGGACCCATCATTTGTATTGCTATGACTGAAAGTAAAATATTCAGAGAGACCTTTGAATACTTTACATGGGCAAGAGTTAAGAAATATCTTCTACTCCAGCTCCAATATAAAGAAAACTCTTTCAATCCTGTAGAAATTTTTCCCAGGAATCAAATTTTCTAATGTGCTTAGGGCAGTCATGTAAGAAAAAGGTAATGAAAAAAATATCTAAGGAGTTTCAGCAAAACATGTGGACACCATCACCAAAGAGCTCTTCAGGTTCCCTTCTCCCCACAGGGACCAGACCCCACGCCTGACTGCTGGGCTCCCCCGCAGGCAGCATAGGAGCGAAGGCATCTCCAACGGGATGCAGGATGCCAGGCAGATTGCACAACCAGAAGGAAGGAACATAGACAAAAAGCCTGGGGAAAAGTCTTATGTTACAGCCTCTCATGTACAAGTTTTCAGGCCAGTGCTCTCCAGTAAAAAGCAGTGGCAATTTCGGCTTTCCCTTCTGGGTGATTTCTCGAAGCAAGCAGTGACTGACAAATAAAAATATTCCTTAGATCCCATTGGTGTCCTCTTCTAGTATCACCATCACCCTGTACCTTTCCAACTTTTGAGACTTAGTATACAGCGTAAGCCAACAGATGATACTATCTGTTGCTCTCATACATGAGGGAAGATTATGACTGGCTTTTACTTGACAACGTTAATTTCTATGTGTCTTTATTTTTTGCCCTTCAAAAGCAGAAATTGTGCTGGAAAACACTATGCAGTGTGTAGAAATGCGGGAACTGTGGAAATGTTCTGCTAAGAACTTCATCATACATGATGGCACCATGTGGGTCTTAACCTTAAGCTTTGGGGTCTCTTGATTGGAACCCCAGTATAGAGCAACTCCCAAAGTGGGTGCTGGCTCTCACGTGAGAAAGTAAAGCCTCCCCTTTTCAACTCAGCCTCTTTTTAACTTGCCAGTGTTTGCACTCACTAGTGAGTAGTCTCAAAGCAGTCATATCCAAGGGACTTTCTAAGCATTTCTCACTGGAAATAACATTTTGTACTGATTTACAGGTCTCACACTATTAACCACTGATTGCCACAAAATGAAAAATAGTACTTGGAGTTGTCTTTGGACAATGTCTAAGTTACCGATTTCTTATGTGCAAATGAGATGGATGTACTTTTTGTGCAGCATAGAGCTGCAGACAGGCAAAACTAATTTTTATGGCAATGCCATTTTCTTACTGATGGTCATGTGCAACACTCTTCTCATACGGTAATAATTGTGAAGGACCACAGAATGGCAAAATAAGAGCTACAATTTGAATGATGTCGGAAATAACTATGTAGATGGTTTCCCCAGATCAGCAATCTAGCACTAATCAGCCATACAAGAGGAAACATAGTCTTGATTTTTAAAGCCTGGAATTCTCTTTTTCAGAAGATGCATGGGCCTGAAAACATATTTGTGTTCCTAACTGTAGGCATGTGAATAATTTTATTAGGGAGATTTTTTGTGACTGGTTTTATGCTTGAAGTTAAAATCACAGTAAGTGTTTAGAGGATCCGTGCCTAAGGCAGGAGTCAATATTGAAAGAAAAAAGCTGGTTAATACACAGCAGCTTTTTTTTAAGAATGATACAATTTTCTATCTTATTTTTGCTGGAAATTACAGGAAGGGGAAATTCAAATTTTTTAAAAATAAATAATTCATTGCTCTTCGGATGTTTTATACTTTTTCTGTGAAATCACTAGAACTGGGAATTTCCCCCCATGAATTTGTGTGTCCTTTTCCACAGAGGCCTGATGAGGAGGAATAAATGCTGTAAAAAAAATTGTTACTGGCCACTGCATTTAAAATTTTAATTTCAGTAGCAGACTTTGCCTCCTTGTTATCCATTTACAGACATCTAAGTCGTACTTAAATATACCTATAGCAAACCCTTTAATCAATTCCTGAAATAAAAGCTACCTTTGTAAGAGTTCCAGAATTTTTGAATGCATTGCTTCTATTCAAGGTACTAGCAATAAATATAATATTTATATAAAAATATTGCATAGAACATTAATACTGCAGCACTAGGAAAAGTGCTTGAAATAATTTATGGCAGATAAACAGCACTTCAGGCATTTTCTTTGGCAATCTTTAATAAACCATAAACTCCAGGATCCCTACAGGTCCTCACAGCCGATGTACAATACTACATAGTGTTGTAGCTCATCCACAAGAGAATAAGAAGGTTTCCCCATTCCACGTCTCTGGGCCTGAACATTTTACCGCAGATGAGAGAGGAACCGTTTAAGTAAACAACTTTCGACTTACAGCTGTCCAGCGGCGCAATCCAGGGCTTGTGGGTATGAATCATTGATACTGACCCACAGGGGTGCTATCTGCTGTAGGTTTAGCATGGAATCAACAACCACTAGCTTGCCTATGACCATACATTCAATGTGTTTTCCAGATTTTAAGAACATAAGCTCTATAATTTGAGGCTAAGAATCATAACTAATATTAACACTTCACTCCAAAGGAGGTAGCATGGGTACATAAATTCAAGAAAGAATCCAAAATTATCTCATGCAACCTCATGTAGACAGATGAGCCACTAGACACACAGCTTCTCTGGTGGCATTTTCTGTTCGTACTTAAAATTCATATACTGTGCAGTACAAGAAATGCCAGTGTCTTCACAGCATCTGACTCCTATCCTACGTAGGATTCACAGACTGGGTAATTACATTTTGCCAGGTGCACCGTGTGGTGGTGGTGGCTGCCGAAAACAGCATGTGATACTAAAATATATCGGTCTCAGAGAGGAGCTGCAGGATGTTTTCTAAAGCCCAGAGCAAAAAGCATTTAATGTTACTTGGAGGATTTTCTTCATTTAAATCTTTCAAAAGAGATAATCACAGCGTGGCAGGTGTAAAGGGAGGATAATAACTTAGGTAACTTTGTAGTTCCAACAACCCTAGGAAAACAAGCAACAATGCTATTGTAAATGCCAAGAGAAGTTGCAAATTTGCATTTTTATCATGCTAATCCATGACCTTCCTGGGTTCTAGTCCTAAGCAATCAAGTTTCATTGCAAACATTTCTCTCACCTCCACATAAAGTAAGTCCAATCTCTACAACAAAATCATAAAGGAACACTAAGAATAACACAATCAAATATCCCAGAGTTAGAAGGTATAGTCTGTCTACATTACAAACCCTTACTTTCTGTCACAAATAAAATGCTATGAGGATCTGTTAAATACTCAGGCCCCTTATGTTCACAGGCACTGATGAAAACTGGAAGTCAAGCTACTCACGGAAATCAGCCTCTTGAGTCCTTGCAAAAGAATTTTGAAAGCTTACAGCAATTGCTGTATTTCCATCTGGGAATGACATGGCCCTGGCTCCTCAGCCTATACCCTACAGACTGCACTTGTTTTTAAAGCAAATTCTCCTGAACTGGCTGTAACTTGCGCAAGGGTGGGGTTGTAGTAGGTTACAGCAGCACCATGCTCACAGCCTGTTAATGATGTTTCCACTATAAGATGGCTTCTTACTGTTAATAAGATTAGCTGTGCTTTTCTCCTGCCAAGAGTAAGTCAAATGTGGGCTTCTGACACTGAGAAGCCATGGCTATTGGGGATAGTATAAAATCATAGAATTGCCTAGATTGGAAGGGATCTTTCAGATCATCTAGTCCAACCACCATCCCTGACCTTAGGCTGCTGCTCTGTGGCCTCCCTTGGAGGAGTCTCCTTTTCTCTGCTGGGTGCATAGAGGGCCTCTAAGAATGATCAGTGCTTCAATGTGAGGTGTCACAAATCTACCCACTCTAGTCATGCTGGGTATTTCCAGCTTGGCTTTGACTGGAGGGAAATCCGTCAAAAAAAGAAGGCCTAAAGCAGAAGACAGCTGAATGGCAAGGGACTGGAAGATGCCATCCCTCCATCACCTGGGAGCAACACTACTTAACTTTTACCAAGGCACATTCAGTAGTTTTTTTGAGATCCACTAATTTTCAGAGAGATGTGATCACTCTGCACAGTATGCCTGCCCCAGTACAGCCATCCTAGCCCATTTCAGAGTGCTTTTTCCATGCTGTGAACCATGACAGCTTGCGGTCACTGGTCCCTGAGGGAATCGGAAGAAGGGCAGCTCTTCTGCAGGAGCACAGGAAGCTCCTCCTGCCCAAGACCTTTGTGTGCTCCAGGCAAGATTTGCTCCTAGGCCAGGCATAGAGGAGAATGTCATTTGAGGATGCCTCCCTTAGAGACTAAAGCTGCTCAGAAATGGGAGTTCTTAAGAATAAAATGTGTCCTGGCATTTAATTTTTTAATCATCTGTCTTTTATGTATTTTTATGTCTTGGTAGAGTTGGGTGAATATGGCCAAAAGGCTGGGTTTATGGTGGATATTCACAAGGAATCCCATCAAAGAGACTCATCAGAGGCTGTAAGGCTGGCAAATACTATTCAAACATCTCTAGAGAGAGGTAGCTGCTGCTTATCTCCAATTTCTTTGAGTCTTTCTAATTTGTGAAACAGATGCCAGCACCAACAACTTACTCTCTTCGTAAGAAGTGCCCTAGTTTTACTTTAAGGCATCTGTCTCCAGAATTTCTGGGCTGGATAAGTCCCAGGAAGAATTGCATTTGGTTCTCTCTTTCAGAATTTGCTAGGTAATTATTTTCTTTCTTGGTACATACTGTGCTTGCATCTGGTAAGCATTTCTAGATGCCAATATAATGGAGAGCAGACATGTGGGAAGGAAGATGAGCGTGGCTGCTGAAGATACAGATGTGATTTTAAAAACCATGTGGAAGATTTCACAATTCTAATCATCTGCTGGTCCAAAGGGAATCCAACCCATGTGTGAAAAATTAGTATCTACTTAACTGATGTTCACCACATAGCTCCAGGAGAGTTAGCAGAGGAACCTGTGAATCTTGACATGCCTTCTGTGATAGAGACAGGTCATCTTTTTGCCTACTCAAAACACCAAAGCAGGTTCTTCACACAATGTGTAATACAAGATACTTAAAGTTTACAAGGATTCTGGTATAAGAACAAGCCATCAGGGAATATAAAATGCCTTGGTGATGCTTGTGGCTCAAAGGTCTCAATTTGCTCATTCATAGAGGTTGGAAGAGGGCATCACTGAAGTGTACCTGCTCTGCTCTTTACTTTGTGAGCTTATTGACCACTGTGAGAAATAGGAAATGGACTAGAGAAACTTTTGGTTTGGTTCAGTACAGTTATTCTGATGTTCTTATTCCAAAAACAAGTTGATCGGAGTGTGATTTTTAGAGGCACCAACAATCAAAACCCTGTCTGAAGTCAATGGCAATTGTGTCTGTTGAAAAGTTCCAAAAAATCAGGATTTAAGTATTTTATTTACTGAGACTAACAACCAATTTTGAAATTAACAACCACTCTGAATATTACCATTGTAAATGGCACAGCATTCTCCTGGCACAGTTCTCCTTTCCAGGAAAACCTTAGGAACATCCTGTAATTTGTGTTCATAGGAAAGCTGAGAAAATGCAGGCTTAAGCAGCACTGCCAGCTCTTGTGATTTTATCATAAACCTGACAATATTTCATGTTTTCTTTAAGGTCTAAAATCCTGGATTTCTAATGAGAATCTCACATTACACGTTTGAAAAGGTAAACATCTCATTCTCATGGCTGCAGAGAAAACTTCAAAATCTGAATTTTAGACTCCGTAATCGGAAGACAACAATCTCTACAATCTTTAGGGTAAAAAAAAAAAAAAAAGAAAAGAAAAAAGAAAAAAAGAAAAAAGAAAAAAAGAAAAAAGAAAAAAAGAAAAAAGACTGTAAGACAATCTCTTATTTTTTGGGAACCTGACTCACAGAATTTGAATGTTTTGATTTAACATTAATGCTTAACTTCAGCTTTGCAAAACAGTCTTCATGTTAATGTTTAAGTCTTCATATTTTCCATATGAAATTGGCAGGCTTACACATTTTTAGGGGCTATAGTTTTATGACTGGTCAATACAAATTTGTGAAGACCATAAACATAAGTCCTTTCTAACTATCATAAATGATTCCTTTTTCTCACACTGTTTGTGGATCATGATCCACTTGTTGGATTTCCACATCTTAAGTGAAGGACGCCAATATTTATATTTAGAGCACATTCATATTCAAAGCATGCTGAAGTTGATGGGCCTTTATCAGCACTGCTGGACTTTGGTATCAGCACTGTGCTGAGAGTTCTTACATTGATTTCAGAGCAACGTGCATCTTCAGCTTCTCTGTCTCCCACCCAAGAGCAAATGTTTAGTTTCTTCCAGATTTAAACATAAACTGTGGTTGATTCTTGCTGCTGGCAGAAATGAGAAAAACAGATTTAGAAAGGACAATATAGAGATTTAAACCTTGCTTGGCAATGGCTATTTCAGGTCTTATTGCAGCTGCCCTGACTTTGGCTTTCAGCTCTCACGACATGGCTCCCTTCTTAGCTGCCTGTGGACAAATAGCAATGTCCTCGCAAGTGTACCCACCTTCCTGACGGGTCTCTGGCCTGTCCAGGAGGGCAGGCAGAGCTGGACATTGAATACATGTCACAAGCCCCTGTCCCAGACCAGGCTTGCCTGATCCCCTGAGTTGGAGGCACATGTAGTCCTTCCTAAATCTGCCTGCCTTGTCAGGATTGGCAGGTGTAGAGACAACAAGTACTACAGTGTTTGTCAGATACCCACAACATGAGTTCAGAGTGCAATCATTAGGGCTGTAGATAGTTTGTTGGATTCCTTTGTGGTGCTGTGCAAAGGGTTTCTCCTGTGTCCCCATCTGCAGAGGGCTGCTTTCTGTGGAGCTCCTAGGTATGCCCTGCTTTCCAGAGGCCTTCTATGATGTTTCATATTCATATTTCCAGGAGACAAAAAGTTTTATACTACTCCCTACTCTCTTGATGTAGCAAATAAGTATAACCAAGTGTTTTTTCTCTGACATTTGCTTAAGGATGCAGCAGAAGGGATGACATGAACACAATCCTCTGAGGACAGGAGTGGAGCCTAGTGACCCTCAGGTACCTCATTTACCTGAAGAATTGTCTCTGGTAAAGAATCTGCATGTTACTACCTCTGTCTGCTGAAAGCAGATGACTTAGCAGGGTTGTATTACAAGGTGAGTTGGTCGTAAAGAGAGTTCAACCAGCTACGTCCATGCCCTTTGCAAGCAACAGAAAGACAGCCTCTGAAGGACGATGAAAACAGAGGGCTGAAAATAAGCCTGAGGGTTACTTTGTGTTTCATAGCTTGCTCTGTGACCGGAGTTACCCATGCTTGGTGCTTCTCTTGGAAGCTTAGTAACTTCATTGAAAGTTGCTGGCCCCCTCCAGTTCTGAGCCAAGACAAGCGCCCCAGCAGCTGGCCAGGCAGAGCTGGAACCTTGCTGCCCTCCTCGCGTGCCCATGGGAGCACCACCATGGCCACCTCTCTAAAGCCTGGATGTTCTTCATCCCAAATACAGATTCATTAAATAAACATCCTGCAAAATTACCCTCTCACCAGTGTGCAATTTTTTTCTGCCCTTCACCTCTCTACAGAAAGATTTCAATAGATACTGATGACGTTTTATGTCAGATTAAAAAAAGAGAAAAAAGTGACAGAATGATACAAAACTCATCTCCAGCATGACTAAATTATAGAATATTTTGGTAACTGCTTATTGGTATGTAGAGTGTCTTTCACTTAAAATATAACCCTGCATTATCCCCTGCAGGAAATGAATCTCTCATTTAATATTTGCTTTTTTTCAGAGAGCAAATGAATAATCTGCGCTAACCTGTCCTGGTTTAGAGAGACTGTAAGGCAAGAGAGTACAGTCTACACAAATATTTTTGGTGTTTTGTCACAAAAAAAAATGAGGGGGTGGGGAAGAAGGAAAAAAGTGGAAAGATCTCCTGATCCCCAAGCACTCCTATATATCAGTAGTTTTTGACAAGGTCTAAAAGGAGCTTGGTAGGGAAGAACACAAGTAAACCTCTGTAAATAGATTATTTTAAATGTCATTCATATTTTTTAAAAATTCTAGTAACTTCAGTGTCGTGCTTTCTGACGTACATAATACATAGTAGCCAAAAAATTGTATCTTTACTTGCGCCCTAAGTAGCTATAACTGAAATAAAGTGGGTCCGAAAGGAAGGATTACGTGATAAAATAATCAAGAAATACTCTTATAAGCACCGTTTGGCATTTGTATGCATTCAAGAACCTTTGATTTGCCGGTCTTAGTTGTTAATGGGAAAGTAGGAATTTGCTGTGTCCTTAATGAATCTAAAATTAGGAAGACCCTGATGTCACTTCATGCCTGCCCATTCTTGAATCTACATGGAGTTTGGTCGTATTTGGGGCGAGGGAAGAAATTGCACAGCCTAATGTGCAACTCTGCCAAAACTCTGTGATGAACCCATGGCTATGAACCAGTTAATAAGGTAATTCTAGAAGCCCAAGTTTGTTTCCGTAGCTACATAACATTACACAAACATTTTGGTTGCAATTTTGTGGCAATGGTTTCACAGTTATTTGATTAAAATGCAGTGCCCTGCTGCTTGGAGCCAGGGAGTGTCTGATATCAGTGAAAGCTCTTTAGAAGTGCTACAATTTAAAATTATAGCTTACCCTGTTTGAAGGGTTATTTTTAGTCTATTTATTCGGAGTATAAATATAGTTCTATACATCACTGGTTTAATGTCTCTCTCTTGAGCTGGTCAGAAAGACACTTCACCCAGCACCAAACAAAGGTCAACAAATGGGTATATTTTCTTTTTTTTTTCTTCCTTTCTTTTTTTGTAAAGCAGCATTAAGTGCTTTAAAAAGCAAAGTATCTTGTCAGCAAAGGCTGCACGTCTAACCCCTTTACTGCAGTGACCTACTTATAGGAAATACTATTGAAAAGGGCTTTTTCCAAGATCTAGCATTTCAAACAAAAACGTATCTAAAATTAGGTGGAAAGTGTTTAAGGGATCCCTGAGCAAAGATAATCGAAAGAATAAAAGGCAAGAGAAGGGAAATGGTGATGAATCACCATGCAGTCAGGAGGAGTGATGTAGTGCATATTTCTATGAATGGCCATTCTCTGGCTTTATCATCAACAGCTTCATGAGTTATTTGTTTCTGATTATTTGTTTGGGTGTCAGGGGGATCTTTGTGCCTGCAAACCCCTGGAAACCAGAGTTTTATGTACATACAAAAGGCACAGTAGCGACAGTGCAGGCAGCCATATCCCTGCTCAGCTGTTGCCCTTGCCCTTGACCTAAAGAGACCCTCCCTTCCACACAGCAACCCGACAGTGCATATTTGGTTTCTGTGTTAATGTAGCTCTGGGCTTTTCTTGAGCTGGGTTTGGTAGTCGTGCTGAACTGTGACGAATTCTTCAAGGACCAGTAGGGTTGGATTGATTTCAGGTTTGATGTGTGCTGGGGGAAGAGGTAGAATTTCTTCTAATAAATGGCCTCTCCTAAACATGTTGCTCTTCCATTTGGAGCCTACCTCAGTCTTACTGTAATTTACAGACCTGAGCAAGTAGAAAAGACCACAAAGATTAAGTGGGCTCTGCAGTTGACATCTCAAGTAGAGTTCCCACCAGAAAAAAAACCAAACATCAGAGCCACTTCTGGGTGGCATTTCTTAGCATCTCATTTGGGAGGCACAAAAATCTAGCATCTTTCATATTGTGGACTATGGATTGAAATGGAGGGGAGGGGGGGGAAATGTGCGGTATGTCCCTTTGTTGAGGTAAAGGTGACTGTTTTTTGAGGTGAATGTCAATGGGTAGAGGAGCTTGGCAGTCCAGAATCTGAGGAAAGAAGGTGAGATTTCTGCATATGCAGAAAAAGACTTATGACCAGGAGGTACAATATGGGCAACACAGATATATATCATGGGACCAGCCTGAGAAATTCATGTCGTTTCTAAGGACACACATTTATCAAAGTTCGTAATAAGCTTTTAAGGCACAACACCTTTTCAACGTCTTTTTAAGACTTAATTTTGGAGATGATCATTTTATTACTAACTTAAAACAAATAAACAATTTGGCTGAGATAGGGCCAGGTTTCAGTGAGGAATATTGTTCTGATTTTTCTCCCCCTGCTCCGGTTTTGACTACGTATGAAAAAAATTCTCCCCAAAAATCATGTACCAGAGAGGGAGGAGAGACTTTGCAAGACATTTCAGGCCTGTTCCCAGTTTGCTATAAGTCTGGGCATGCGTCATGATCTTTGTGTGTCCCAGTTCTTTACTTAAAGAGTCTACTGAATCTTTCTGTGTCATCTATGCAATCTGAGGCTGCATTCATAACATTTAATGTATCACTGAGATGCTGGTGTGACTAAATAGTAGAATTACCAAAAAAAAAAATCAATTTAATCCTTACTGCATTACCTGGCCCTTCTTTTATTCCTTTATTTACTTTCTCCATTTCAGAAAATGGAGATCTCTACTTTCTCTTGACTATTAAAATGCAAGGAACGATCTGGAGAAATATTCTCCCCAGGCTGCAGCGCAGAGGCTGTCGATCGCCAGCTCTGCACTCGCCTGGTGTGTGGAATACATATCGACGTCAAGGGGAGTTCCTCCTGCAGAACAAAGGTGGAATGCGCAAGCAGGAACAGTGCGGGGCGCCACCGAAAAAAAGGGGGCTGCTCCAGTTCGGCAGACGAAGGATAAATACAGTCCCCATTGCAGACCTAAAAATGCTGTGACATAAGCAGTTTTCCTATTGATTTTTATCTCATCCTAAAGAAACCATTGAAAAAAACCCCAAACATACAGCATGTAAAATAAAAATATTGGGGAAGTCATTTCACACTCCAGTGAAGTACACAGGAGCCCTGGGGACAGTACACCCATTTCTGTGTTGTTTGTATAGTTTTGTGTCCCCTGAGCACTCTAAATCGAATTCACAGTATTTGCAGGCTGTGATGGGACTCCTGTAAACACTGCAGTTCTCACAACAAAAAACCTGTGAGCTTCAGTGCGCAGACAGCCCTTTCTGAATTCTGCTCATGGAAGCTGGGTGGGTTTTACTGTGTTCTCAGCCATCAGCTGTGCTTTTTCATTTTTTTGTGAATTATTATGGACATAATAATACATACTTTTACCTGGACTTTTAAAAATCTGTATGAACCATATCGCTCAGTAAAAGAAGTAAAACTTGTTAGTTCTTTCCCCAAGTGCTTTTGTATTTTTTAATTGCTACTAGGTTAAACACAGATTATTCATAATTATTTTTTATATAATTTGAAGTCTTCGGACTACATACAGTAGTCTGCATCCTACTCCCCCAAGAAAAATGCCATTTCTTATTTACAAGGCAGAAATACAATAGACAGACAACAATGTAATCACTGCCTGACATATCACCTACCCCACAGCAAGGATTGCACCTGGAACGTGTTTATTATAGCCAGAAAGACAGTCCTCCCTAAGATGTTTTAGGATGTGACTCATGATAATGACTAATAGAAAGTTACTTTACTCATAAATCTGCTCTGTCCCTAATCCATCTGTTATTCTTGTTCTTACAAAAGGCAAAACAATTTGGCAGAATGTTTTTACACAGATATAATACATTTACATGATTGACTCTCCATTGCTGCTGGAAAAGCAAGCCATTATAACATGAGAATATACTGCAGGAATTCCTTTTTGGATAACATTTTTGCAATGGAAGTTCCAGGTGAGCCATCTAGAGGCAAAAGCAAGATTTTCTTAAGAATACTCCACGATAGTAGTGTAATGAATTCCTCTCAAATAAATATCCTAAAAAACTCGTAGCATCATATGTACCAAGAGCTGAGATTGCCATCTGTTAAATTCATAAACCTCTTAAATGCTTTAATTTCCTGTATGCTCACACTATGAGTTTAACAGTTTCCTCTGCTTTTAAAAATGATTTCTGAGACTGGTTTGGATTGCTTTATGCTAATGTAGTATCAAGAAAAGCCTATATTAATTATAATAAATAATATACCAATTAAAGGAGGAAATGTAGAGTTAAAAAAACTTGGAATCTCTTCCCACTCTTGACTCTCTGTGTGACACTGGGAAATTCTCTTAACTGGATTCAGTTTTACCACCCATAAAGTACAGCTCATAATTTTACTGTCTTTGTAAAGCACTTTGTGATCTTTGGATGAAGTACCAAAATGCTACAATAAAGATACACACACAGTAAATACAACAAATGGCCACATTTTGCCTTTACTTCCCTTTTGCTTAATCCTGTTAAAATCAGAACTGCATGGTGCACAAATCAGAGCAGAGCAAGAAGCCTTCTTTGCAGTTAGCAGTAGCAGCATCACAACACAGCTTATGAAAGGAGGGTAAAAGTCACCAATCTAAAACACAGCTGGGGTGATCTTAGAATAGGGGTGAACCTGGTACATCCTGTGGGAGAGTTTAGAATGGGTAGTCATCAAAGGCCTGTTTACTATTAAAATTGCTAAATTCCTTTGAAAACATTTCTATTCACAGAAAATTTCCCTGTGACATCTAACTGAGCCCTACTGAAGTACAAGGTTTTCTTCTCAACGTGCTGGCTAAAGTAACGCAGCCAAAAGCCTGGCCTCTACTGCAGGCCCAGCGCTTGCAGCTGAACGCATGGTGCGATGTCGGCAAGGCTGCCTGGGCTGCGAAGTGGGAGGTGTAGCTTCAGCCCCAGGGACTCAGAGTCCCAAATCCAGCTGAGACTACCCTGATTTAGAAATTGCTGGTGTCCAGCGCAGCCACAGCTACACCAGCTACTAAAAGTAGACACAAATGCTCTGCCATCGTATCAATTACAGCAATTGCAATGGGAAACAGAAGTGAAAAACCTCTCTTAGCTGCATGGTTCCAAGCCCACATGTGGGCATCTCTGCTAAACACACAGTCACCCCTGGGAGCTGGAAGAGCCCTTCCTGGACTACCAACAAGGCCTGAATGCCCATTTAAAAAAAACCTCTATAAAGCCTGGGCTGTAATTTGTCTGCCATTTAAGTTTTCCCTGTAGTATAAAACATGAAACCTACACCAGCATGTGTCAGGCTGGACACACAGTGCATGTGAGTACTGGTGTGTGATGCTGGTCCAGCAAGGGTGGACGTTGTCCACATGGAGCTCATTGTGAGTGGGAGCTTCAGGAAAGCAAGGAAGGATGGGGATAGGGAACAGGCTGGTGCTCTTCTCTCCCTTCTTCAAGTTCACAGGGCATGTTGGGATAGGCACCCTGGGAGAACATTGTGTTCTTGTCAAAAACAAACAAACAAAAAGAAATAGATGAATAGATGAGGGCGAGGAGCCAACAGAGCGATGGTTCCCACTGGGAGCTGGAATGAATCAGAAAGTGTCTTCTAGCCTGGAAACAGGCTTTTCACGTGGCACGATGCTGTGCATGGAAGGGGTGGTGAGGATGCACGGACAAAGGTGAAAGATGGGGAGCTGCCTGTACATCAGCCCATGAGTGAGTCACCACCCTGTGCTGTACAGTAACAGCTAACAAAGTCAGGATACAAGAGCACATGGGCTTCTGCCCGATCCTCTTCTGTAAGAGCTGGAGTTTTACCGGGGCTTCTAGGGACAGGACTGACTGAGTTCACAAATTCACTATCTTGTCTACTAGGGTATGATTCAGATGAGCAGATCTGACCCCATGTCTGTTCCTCTCTGTACCTCCAGCTTTGGTGAGCCGTGGGCAGCCCTCCACCTGGCTCGCAGCATGCCCCAGATGTGCACCACTATCTTCTGTGGAAGGGGCCAGTTGGACTCTGGTCCCCATTTGCTTCGGACAGTTGTGGTCCCCTGTGGCTTCCCTCTCTGACCCAACATCATAAGTGCTTGATAATATATTTGAACAGTTCTTCTTCCACCCTTCTCTTTTGGGAATTACAGAGGATTTTTGTTAACAATTTAAATAGTGCCAATAATTGCCCTCATGTAGTTGGAGATAGCTGGTATCAGCCAGCTATTCACTGATTTTCCACAGGCACAAGCAGGATAAGCCTCGTGTATATATCACAGACACTTATTCAGACAGAATAAATAAATTCCATCCTACAGCTGTTTCCTAGGTAACTGAACCAGGACCACAGAAACAGACCACGTGCAGCTTAAAGAGTCGAAACAGAGCTGCAGCATTTCTTTCTGTCTCCCAACTTTTGATTTTGTGTGGCTACAAATATGATAGAAATGTTTCAAGAATGAAATAAATACGCAACCAGAAAATACACACCTATTCTTATGTAGCCAAAACACGTGATCCCAAGGGTCCTGTGATACATCACTTCTCAGAGTGATGAACCACTCAGAGCAACCTTGCCTGTGCTTGGATTTCTGCCAGCATCCAACCCCCTGGAAAGCCGCAGAGAGCAGTCACCAAAAATGGTGTGGTTGTGTTTCTCAAATGTGAAATCTAGCCACCTTTGGGAAATAGTCTTAATGTATAAGCTGAGTCAGGCCTGTACAAGGGACTGGTGAAAATTCTGGTCCCTTCAAGCTATGCAAGGGCTCTCTGTCATTAAGAAGCTGGAAGGTCCCAGCAGATGGTACCACCTTGTTGATGCAAGGTGAACTGAGTTTTTCTTTAGTAAAACTGTCTGCACCCACGTGCTGCAGGAAAATGTGATCACATCCTTTGAAGCCCTGTTCTGCTTTATTTTGTCCATGATGTAGGCTGCCATATTTGCTTGTCTGTTCTTTTCACTCATATACTTCTTGTCAGTGGATGTGACTATCCACGCTTTCAGCAAACTTCAGTCTGTTTTTGTGGGACATAACCCCTTTTTACGTGTTTGTATCTCCATTGGATTAACTACATTTGCTGATGGCTGATTTTCTTGTGGGCTGCTTCTTTTTGCCACCCAGAGCAGCCTGGGCACCCTACCACATTTGGGTAGTTCCTGGGTCTGTGTGCTGACTGCCAGCCTGGGGAGACAGCAGCACCACCTGCCTTCCCCAGGGGCAGAGGGAGATCCTTCACTGGGCACCCCCTTCCTGTGCCCACCAAGAAGAGCTAGTGCAGAAGGTTCTGCTGTCACACCGGTGAGTTAGAGGGGGAAAAAAAAAAAATAAAATCCAAAACAACCTCTTTGGCAAGGAAATAGGCAGGTGCAACTTTGCACCTGCAACAACAACAAAGGCAGAGCAGTTGCAAAAAATCTATGTAGCTAGACAAAGGTAAAATTATTTGTCTTCCTGCAGTGCAAAAGTCTGAAGTACTTTCTGTTACGACCTTGCATTCAGCTAGGAATATTAGTGAAAATAAAATAGATTACGCTGGGTGTACCCTCATTTAATCCATGGAAAGAGTAACATGCAAGTAATCAACTGCTAAGTGGTGTTTGTTTGTGACATTGTAGCAATTGCTTCCAAATATACGTTGTGCTTGTTGAAATAAATGTATTTCTTTTGTTGTGCAGAGCTATGGAACAGTATTTCTGCCTTATGAAGTAACACCTTTTTGTGGATTAGAATCACTGTAAATGTGTTACTCTAATGACAAAAGCCCGAGAAATAAATATTTAACTAAACAGTTTTGTTAGCTGTAGGGCCATGGAAGGGCAAATGTATTTGATCATCATTAGAACAGAGATGATCTAGTTTTTCATCTCCTAATTGAGTACCAAACACTCTGAAGAATCAACAAAATTAGTAATTCTTGTTAAAAAAATAAAAATTAAAAAGAATAGCTTCTTCAGATGGGCTAATACATCTAGCTATTTTTAAGTAGCGACACAAAAGCAAACTCATATTCCTGTGTAAAAGGGTCAGGGGATCATAAATACCAGTGGGGGGAAAAAAAAGAGGTCTTCTGTTTTCATGATGAATTACATGCAATTTTTAGAAAAGGAATTAGAATATGTGCCTATCCACCCAGAAACTTGAGTTCACAGACTGAGTTTCAGGAAACATGGTGCCAGCTTTTCACTGAATTACATTTGTGTGGTCCTAGTGAAGGTAATGGGGTTATATGAGGTGAAAGTCCACGCAAAAATGGGCTCAGCCAGACTCTCTAGAGGTATGTAGAAACCATGGGGCCTGAGTCTGATCTATTTGGCAGTGATTTGAATTTAAATTATATTAAAGTCTATTGATTTCAGTGGATGAACCGTGAACGCATGCCTATGTAAATGTAGCTAGAGTCAGATCACCCACAGCTATGTCCAGCCCTGCAGCTATGAAACAGAGTCAAATTCTGATAACATGGTTTCAATGCTTCTGGTCCGTTTCACTTCCATATGCAAATGCTCAGTCTGCAGCGAAACAAGCTCCCATCTTGTCTGCTTCATGTTTCAACTCAACAACTCTGAAAATTGCTTATTCTCTTCATCAGCAAATGGGACATGCAAGACTAACTGTTCATGTACAGTTCCCAGTAAATTAAGGAGAACAAGTCTTCACCTGAACTTCAACAAGAACATCCTTAGATGACTGGAAAAAGGCTTAGTTCTCCCATTAGTTGGCTGGTCAGAAGCAACAATTAAAACCAAACAGCAAGTACACTTTGTCACTGAAATTCAGAGTTCTCATTTCAAAGCCACACACATTTGTCAAGCAAGAAAGCATTAGTTGCTGTAGTCAATTGCCTGAATGTACCCTATTTTTAAATTTGATCACCTACATAAAAGTAAGAATAGGATCACATAATTTCATTGGCTGCAAGTCATAACCTTTCTTTAAAACCGTGCACTACCTTAAGGTCTTGTGAATACAGCAGGCAGTAAAATCCTGATGTTATTCATATATCACCTAGCTAGGAACAACAGGCAGTCCCCTGGGGTGACGCTTTTTAATAAGCATGGCAGGTCCAGCATTTTGCAGCCCAGCCAGTTCAACTTTACCCTGGGGGCCAGGGTGGGGACCCGCACCACAGAAGTGTGCTGCTTTCTCTTTCAGCATAGCTGGCTGGCACCTGTGGCTCTGGCATTTCAGATGCAAGGGTACTTAAGTTACTCTGACTTGTTAAAAAGCTAGGGATGTCTCTCTCCTGCAGACAGTGTCCTTTATCACAGAGAACATCTAACGTGAACAGAAAGCTGCAGTCTTCCAGGGTAGTGCAGCTCATCTGCAGATTGACTGTCTCATGTGGGAAGCTGCCTCTGACTGCAGTTTTCCTATATGCTTCTTCTTGCTGGATAGTCTTATTCCTTACAAACACAATTCAAAACCAATCTGCAGAATTACTAAGCCAGTGAATCACTTAGACTAGATGGTCTGAATGTGAAAATACAGAAGGGAATTTAAAAACAGGCAAGAGAGCCCTGAGGGGTCAGACTCAATACCATGCTGATGATGGTCTCCAGAAGAATCTATTAATACGGCCGGATGAGTTTGCTCATCCAATTTGTTGTAACATACAGGTAAACATACAAGAAAAGCGTACCACAGCTAATCTTTAGAACAGAGATAAGGCCACAGTCATGAGTAAACCTGCGCACACCCACTTAATGCTGTAATACAAGCTGCTGCAACTTACAGGATATAAAATAAAACATATTCATGACTTGGCTTATATTTTGCATTCAACCTTATTTCTCCCACACCTGTAATAAATGTTACACTGAAGCACAAGCTTCATTCTCTGCCTCCAACTTCTAACGGACTCCTCCTATCTCAGGATTCATACTGGGAGGTCCCCTTATTTGAAATAACATCCAAAATCAAAGTAGTACACTATTGTCCCGAAGAGCCAATGGAAAGATCATAAGGCAGCTTGAACCAGCCTCTCCCTTTAAGTAATACAGACCAATGGCAGAAGACTTTTCCTATGTTATAGATCCTGCTGTGTTTAGTACATCAGGATGCATTACAACATCAGGCTCAGTGCAGAGTCTAAAGGACAACATAAAAGGCATTAAAGCTCATCCGTTCTCTCCGTCAGCCCCATGAACCTGGCAGGATTTTTGTTCTCTTGCTTTTGGTTGCTTGTTGATTTGTTTCAGTCATTCTCTTCTGGCTCTCTTCTAACCTAGCAGAGGTTTAGGTGTTTTTTATACGAGTCAGAGAGTGAATTGAAAATATAAATCAGAAGGAAGGAGTTCCACTTTGTTAAGTTCAGAAGCTGCACCATTTATGCACAGACTTAGAGAGTACAAAATGTATAGCATTTGAAAGGAAGCAAGCCCCAAGTAATTAACCTCAAATACTGTAATTATCAGTGTTTTTTTTCCCCAGACTCTTAAGAAATCACTTCAGTGACTGTTTTGTTATTCTGGAAACCACTTAATATGAAACACCTCAGATTAGAAATGTTAATAGCAGATGAGCTTGTGTGATCACAGATGGTCTCCTAGTGATGGATCAATAGAATTGGTGTAACTGGCAGGCAGCCGTCAGCTTTTTTTTTTATATATTTTATTTTAGAGCTATTTCTTGCAGAACCTGGCAAAGTTTTAAATTTAATTTTCGTAGAAAATTAAATGGAAAAGCTGGGGTATGCTTTCCTTAGGTTTACTCAGTGCAGTATTTTCTGACTGAAGCAACAGTTGGTCTTGGTCACAAATACAGAAAGGCTCATAATTTCCCACTACACATCTGAAACAAAATGCGCCCTCATTTCTCACTCCAGCGTACACTTTAACTTTGTCAGAATGATAGGCAGTTCATACACACTACAAAGTTTAGGTGACTGTGGTTTTTTTCTGCTCTCTCCCTCCTTTTCATTGGTCCACTTCAAATCTCACTTTTAAGAAAACAAAGTTAAATTTAGTTTAAATGACCAGGGGTATTAGCCAAATTGCCTTTACTTTGTTGAAAGGTCAGTGAACCATTCTGCTGGACTAGGCTTTCAAGTCTCTAATGAAAATTAGTGGGATTTAGATGTTACAAGTCCAATGCCAAGATTTTGCATATCTATAACTATGGGAGATTGTTCTCTGGCTCCATTTCCACAAAGGATGCATTAGACGTCAAGCCTTTTTGGCATGGATAGCTCAGTGCACTGAGCTAGATCAGTGCTTCAGGGACCGTTTCAGCGCAAGTACTCTGCTTGACTTGCTGAGGTGTAGGCTTTTAAAGATAACTGAACTAGGTGAAATGAAAAATTATAAATAAATGTTGGAGTCTGCAAGAAATACAGTTAGCTGATAACGCAGAAGATAATACAGGCAGGAAGATTACACAGACCTGAAGGTATAAACTGTGGTATACTTATTTTAACTTTAAAGTGTGAAAAAAAGAGGCAAAATGAACGGAGTGTTTGCCTCACAATGATAAATCACAAGTTTATAGGACATGTATAATTTTTCCTAGGTGAAATTCATTATTTTTTTTATGATATTCACAAGTAGCTGGGGGTTCTTGGTGAGGAGAGCAAGTGTCCTGTATACCCGGTAAGGTTACCAAAACCTGATGATCCTCCTTACTGTTCAAAGATGAAGCAGAGAATATGTTGGTTCCATCTTGGCAAAACAGGGAGTCTTCAGCTACTGCACCAGAACCATCTGCATTCCTAGTCCTCTGTGCCCCAGGCTAAGAAATGCCTTTTTCCCTTGCATTATATAATCATTAATAGCAATCATTTACTTAATTTATTGTAATGACAAGCAACCCTGACACTGAGCCCGTCAGGGACCTGCACAAGCAATTAAAAATACAATCCTGCAGAAGGCATCATGAAACTGATAAGATAATATTAAATAAGTTATTAAAGTTCCACATAGAAGTCTTACGAACCTATAAACATATAGTGCTGAAATATATGAAGTTATTTCTCCCAAATATAGGTAGCTAGTGCTGAAATATGTTGAAAAATAAGGTATATAGTGAGAAACAAGGGACACAGGCTTCACTCTGTAAGTCTGAATAACCCGTTGCAATATGGATTATGCAAAAATGTCTCACATGCTAATAGTAAGAAGTTCTTTGCTCTCAGGGATGGCATGTTCCTGGAATTAAGGCCATGTGTCCATATTTTTCCATAACCAGAGAATTGAATTTTAATTGCTGATTCTGCAATAAAAATGCTAGCAATATTGTTAACTAACTTCCCCTCCCAATTTCTGTTAGTAACACAGTAATTTTTCCACCTCCAGGATTATATTACCTGCCAACACAACCACAAATGGCCTGGAAAAGAAGGGAATTTTATTGCACTGCTTTAGGCCACGTCTACATTGGGTTGTTGAACCACTTTAACTGTGGTTACCTTGCATTAAAGTAGCTGGTGCGTACATCAGACTGGTTTTCAAAGTGATTTAGTACCTCAGGCTACACTAAACATCCCTCATTAGAGCAGACATTAATCCATTTTGCAGGGGACCTCTTTCCTGTGGAGTTCACGTGGCCCTAGCTGCTCTGCTGCCACAAGCCCTTTACTTGGTAACTCACTCTGTACTAAACTGCCTTGATATTTCTATGTCTCCAATGTGTTCAGGTTGCCTTGGCCAGATGCACTTTCTCTTTAATTACCAGTAGCCCCACAGATGTCAACAGATCAAGTTTATATATCTACTCTAGGACACATGTGTATCTCTAGGTTCCTTCATGGATCCGCACATAGTTCTTAGACCTGACTGCTCTTGCCAAAGACACTTACTCAGCCTCACCACAATAAGATATCCCACAATGTGGATGCTTTCAGGGAATTGCTAGAGCAGAAAGGCAAAAGGCTGACCAAAGCTTGACTCAAGGCTGAGTCAAAGTGAAGGACTCTGGCAAAAGTGCCATGATACAAAAGGCCATGATGGAAACACAAGCAAAGCTCCTAGACATGAGATGACGACTGTATATTTGTCAGCCAATCTTAATTTGGCTGACAGATGAAGCCAAAACCAACTTGGTGCATATTGTCTGCAGCAGTACTGTGATAAATATCCACAACGGAACTGGCAGGCTCTGGGAAACCACTGAGAACACCCAGCACCCCATGCATACATGAGGTCTGATTTGGAGAAGAATAACAGGGTAGCTGAGACTCAGCAGATGTGGTGGAGACACACAGAACCCCAGGACAGTCACACTGAACACGAACTCAGCAGACAGGTAAAAAACCATTGCTGGGACTTGCCAACAAGTATGATGTGGTATATTGTTACACAAGTGCCTAAAGGCACTTTCAAAGGGTTGGGATTTTTTTGTTACAAGCTACATTGCAGGAGGGAGCCCCCTTCCACCTGCCTTTTAAGCCCACTCACAGACACTTGTATAGTCTTTTTAGGGAAGAAAGGAGAACAAAGCCAGAATCCTCCCTGCCCTTCTCCATGCAGCAGAGTGAGGGGACACGTAGCGCACCAAATCCCGTCCCAAGCCCAACCACCTCACTGTGGCCTCTGGCCACCAGATGAGGAACACAGTCCCCAAGAGATGCTGTCCTCGCTACCCTACAGCTCTTCAGAACTAGAAGAATTTTTCAGGCTCCGAGAGCTTGCTTCCTCTTTGCTACAGTACACGTTCAATGTGATTTAATGCTTCAGCTATGTGTCATTCATTCTCTCACTCTCCATTCGGGACGAACAGGCCAAGCATAACAAGGGAGGTTTTGCACTCATAACTGGAGTAAAGCAACGCCAAAGTTTCTACTGATGTTAAGTCTGCTGACAGTCAACAGCTACATCCAGGAGGTACTGGTTCTACTTTCATTAAAATCAACTATAGGACTTATTCTGCAAGCCCCTGTGTAAGCCCAGTGAGCGTGAGGGGTGTTCATCACTGCCATGCAGTGACCCTGCAAGGTTGCCACAGTGAAGTCTTTGAGGAAGGTGCTTTTACTTCAGTGAATGCAGAACCATGACCCCCCGTTTATATTTCTATGGCAGAGAAACAGATTGAAGTTAGAGTTTCAGGTAGGGAAATGGCCTGGAAAGCTGGGTGAGCTATCAATAGACCTTGATTAAAACTCTTAAATTCAGACTGCCTCGACATTCAAATTTCAGATAGAGAGCTCTTGAGTCTCACTCCAATTCTATTTCGAGAGAGAAGACTCTTTTCCTTTCCAAATACAACAAAAGATAGTAAATTTTATTTGTTCCAACCTTTTGGATGAATAAAGGAGGGCTATAAGTCCTGGACAAATGAAAATAATGTATCACAATGTTGCCTCTGTATGTCTCTTTTATGCTGCAAGTTCTTTCCCTTACTCTTGAATTGGCTGTGAGCAAAGGGAATGAAGAGAGCTGCAAATACAGTCTTCAGACCTCTGTATGCAAAAGTATGAATCATTAGTGGTTACTGGTTTATTTGCCTGACAACAAGGATCTCATGCTAGCTAGGTACCCAGAGTAGCCTGCCTGGCCTCCACACTGCTGTTCCAGAAAGCTGCAGGTCTGCCTGAGGTCCTCCTTTGGATCCCCTCTCTGACCCCCATTCTTGACACCCAAATGTCTCAAACTGCACTGGGTTTTTCTTTGTTCAAGGTACCTAAATCAATCCTGCTGCTGCTTCCACTATTTTTAATTTCTAAGCCACAATGTATGTCAGTATGCAGGAACAGTTTCATATTTAGCATTGCACCATTGAAAAACTCGTCCTGAACAGAGCCACCAAGTACATCTAAACACAGGTCCCTCTTACTCCTAGAGGCTCCCTCTTCTTCTATACATTGTGGCCTGTGTTGCGAGGCAGCAGTGAACAATTCAGGGTCTGACTGCCCATCTCTAATATTGTCTTTGTGGACCTAAGAAAAGGCCAAGCACTGATTTCACATAAGAAATTAATTAAGCTTTGAGCTACTTAGTGTCACTGTATTAAATGTCTTGCACATCTATCCATACCAAAGCACAAAATCACTCCAATTAAGCGTAAAGTTCTGCATCCAAATCTGGATCCTGCTGGAAGCAAATGGTAAGACTCCCACCAGACTTCAGTGGGCCTGGGGCTTGCTCTATACAGATTGTTAGGAATGCAGTTTTTTAGTTTGGTTTCCTAGGGGAATGGGATTTATGCAATCGTGCTGTGTGTATAAGCATCTCAGTCTACCCCAGTAACTTTGTACCCACTGGAAAATTTCAAAAGAGAGCCCAAAGACAGTGAGTTTCTACGAATTCAGTAAAAATAAGGAGATGGGTGGCAGAGGGAAACCCTATCAGTGCCCAGAGAAGGCTATGTGGCAAACTGAGCTCTCTCAGATAATCCACGAGGGAGACAGATGTAGGACACTAGATTTCTTTAGTCCTGCAACCCATGAAGCAGCTAGGTTTTGTTCATTTTTACCATTCTACACTTAAGATACAAGATTAAAATCATTCAGTGTTTGGGGTGGGGTGGGGTGTATGTTTTGCAGTTTTGGGTTTGGTTTTGGTTTTTTTCTTTTTTTGCTTATTTAGTTGGTTGTTTGGGTTTTTTTAAATAGAGGACAGAGCATGCCAATGGCTACACAAGTGAGCAGAGGAGTTGCCTCAACAAATGCAAGCAGTGGTCAAACACCAGTCCTCCTGTGACCCTATCATGGTCTCAAATCTTGTACCTGTAGAAATAACCGGAAAGTGATTTGAAAGAATATCTTGACTAGTAAGGTATTGCAAAAGCTGAACGATCCTCCCTTTTTCTCATCTCTGATTCTTGGGTAGTCACTGATGCGCTATATTAAATTATTCTCACATTCACATCTCCATGACTTTCCCTGGTAAATCGAGAAGAATTTATCTCCTAAATATTATTTTTTGGATTTTTTTTTTTTTTTTTACACAACCATAGTAGCCAGTTTTAGCTGTGATCCAGTAATATAGAAAGATGTATTCCTAGGGGAAAATTTGCAATTTATGGCCCAATACAAAAGCTACAGAAAATGTACCATCATGGCTAAAAGTGAGATAAGTATGGAGCTTGTCTTGGTCTCCTTGCGTCAAACTCACAGTGGCTAGAAATCACTTGTAATTTATGAATTCAGTGCCCAGGAAAATTTCAGCCTATTAGTTTTTAGATAGGTTAGAACCGTATAAGACCCACATGAATTAAGACTAGCCTACAGCAGAAAAGTCTGTCCTTTTTATTTTCTGCTGTGCATCCCTCACACTTGAAAAGCCAATAACCTGTGTTCAGGCAAATGGCCTCTTTTGGGCTATACTTATAATTTTATTAGAAAAACACAATTATTAAAGTGTCCGTTTAAAATTCATGGATACTAACAGGTCACTAAAAAGCCTATTTTGCACTGGAAAATTGCACTGTGCACATTTTTCTGAATAAAGCAGATGATATTCTACAGACAAATGAATAATGTATTCTGAGTTGTACCTGATAGTAGTGCTTTCACAGTAATTTCTTTGTGTGTCAAAATTGTTGGCTATTTTTTTAGAATATACTATAGTTTTACAACACCTGTATTCTCAGAATCATCCTTTCTTACTGCGCACAATCCAGAAATATGAAAAATATTCCCAAATGTGAGATAGCTCAGTGACAATTAAAGAATGAAAATCTTTAGTAATACTAAACAATTTTGCAGATTTTTTTTGTATTTACTGTGATATACAGTACCTTGAGGACACTACCTAGTGTTGAAAACTTCCACTGACTTTAGATTAATTCAAGCATAAATTAACATTTATGCACATGCATGTTTGCATGTGCACACACTCAACCTTGAAGTCTACTGCATTGCAGTCTGTGGACATTTTTGCATTATCTCCAGTTGCACCAAGATGTCATTTTCTCCATATTTATTTCTTCTAAGATGCAACACTTTGCTTCTGACAAACATAAAGCAGTCGCCAGTCTCAACAAGAGTTATATCCTTAATAACTGTAAAGGTATCTTCCCTATATTATAAAAGGCTAGCTATTATTGTGAAACAACTGGTTTTCTTAGTGGATTATGTATGGTAATCTGGCACTTTGAAGTAATATTGCCTTATAGATGTAACAGCTATTTCCTGACAGAGACCAGGAAAAGCAAGAGAAAAAGTATTAAAATATATATATATATATTTATTTGTAAACAGTTTACCATAAGGTTTAAAATTAGAGTTTATCTTATTCTGGGAGGAAAAATGGTGATTATAGCACTTATTAAAATAACATGGTTTGCAGTTACTGTATAGCGTTATTGCCTGCCTTCCAGTGAGATGTTGCTGATACCATGACAAAATCAACCAGGCTCATTAGGAAAAATTCTGTATAGCAGGTCATAATTTTACCAACAGAGCATCACTGTTTCTCAGTCTTCCAGAGACAATTTATACTAGTTGCAACTACCAATACTTGAACACCTTCCATGCTCACTGTAAGGAACTATAACCTTGAAACATAAAACATCTGGGTGATTTGACAGCTGTAGCAAGACACAATGTGATCAAGATTCCCCAACAGTCAAGTTAAAATATTTTAATGGAGCTACAATAGTTGATCAAGGAGACAGTACTCATGGGTACAGAGAGAGGATATTCAAGGTCCTTATGTCTGTCGTAAAACATGGACCTATGAGTAGGTTATAGCCAGTTTACTTTAGTTTAAGTGAATTCCAAAACATTAAATTATTAGAGACAACCAAGTTTCTTGCATCACTTCTTTTTTGCCTATACCTGATGGTTCTTCATTCCCACTTGTTTTATTAACTATGCAATTACTACTGCAGATTTAGCATTTGATTAGTTTGGGCTGTATCTAGGGTTTTATATTGTACAGAACAGAAATGACAGAGAGATTTTCTTAGGAAAGCATGAGAAAAGTTGCAGCTATCCTGCATAATACATCGGCACCATGATTTCTCAGAGGATGTCCCAAGTGTAGGAAGGCTGCTTGGTCAGTGCTTCCAAGCCCTTATACTCAGTGAAAGCATTTGGCAGTTGAGGGCTCCAACATTAACTTATAAAAATACAAAATGCAGTTTGATTTTTTTTTCTATAGAAATTTTCTGTGGAAAATAACGTAATTTTTCCTACAGATAGAATATTATAGGAATCATTACATAAATGATGTAATCATGTATATCCCACATGTGAGACTGGAAGATTAAAATTTGAAAGAGCCAGGAGCCTTCAACATCTGACTTCTATTGAGTTCCCTAAGCCTCTCTGAAAAAGCTCTGCCTTTATGAAGACTGAGGCTGTAATGTTATTTCTAAGGACTTCAGCAGGGTCAGGGTTCCACGCTGGCTATTACTTTAAAATAAATATGCAGTCTCAAGCACAGTCAAGAGGATTTGCAGCGATTTCTGTGAGGTTGTGTGGCACTGTATGTAAGAGGCTGGCCTAGACAGTCAGAATGGACCCTTGTGGCCTTATGAAACAATCAAACTTCACATGCCAAAAGTTATTATCATTTGAATAAAAAAAACCTTTGTGAAATCAAATCTTTCGTATTTATACACATACCTAAATGCTCTGCCAAATTCAGCTTTTCTGCATTATTATTTTAAAATCAGATTTTTGTTGGCTGAAGTGCTTAGTAATTGTGGTTGTTTGCTTTACTTCAAAAGTATATGACAGCTAGCAATCAGGCATGTCACTTGAAGAACTCACTGAGCCAATTATAAAAAGCATCCAAGTATTATTAAACTCTTTGCACAAGGGGATAGTAGGGCATCCCAGGGCTGCAGATTAGGAATAGGGTCTGTCCTATTGATAGCTCCCCTCTGATTTTTTTTTTCTTTTTTTTTTTTTTTTTTTTTTATAATTCTTTTGCCTGATTTGATCTCACCACAGGCCCAGGGGAGTGTGACAAGCTGACAGGAGCTGTGGTACAAAAGGGAGCTGGATTCTCCTCCCTCACTCAAGGCAAAGGGCCTCTGTGGTGGCACAGCCCTGGGCTAGCTCCATGGAGCTGTGATGTTGGAGATGCTTGTGTAGGAAAGAGAGACATAGAATAGAAATTGACTCAAGATGAGCTTTTAACTCTTTACGTTCATTGGCCAACAATAATTTTTTCCAGCCCTTTATCAGCCAACCAAAAAGCAGGATATCTTGCAGGAAGAAGGCAACCTGCACTTGGGTCACAACAACCCCATGCAACAGGCTTGTGGAGGAGTGGCTGGAGAGATGCCTGGCAGAAAAGGACCTGGGGGTGTTTGTTGGCAGCCGGCTGAATATGAGCCAGCAGTCTGCCCAGGTGGCCAAGAACGCCAACAGGATCCTGGCCTGTATCAGGAACAGTGTGGTCAGCAGGACTAGGGCAGTGATCGTCCCCTTGTACTCGACACTGGCAAGGCCCCACCTCGAGTACTGTGTACAGTTTTGGCCCCCTCACCACAAAAAAGATATTGAGGTGCTGGAGCGGATCCAGAGAAGGGCAGTGAAGCTGGAGAGGGGTCTGGAGAACAAATCTCATGAGGAGCAGCTGAGGGAGCTGGGATTGTTCAGCCTGGAGAAAAGGAGGCTGAGGGGAGACCTTATCGCTCTCTACAGCTACCTGAAAGGAGGGTGTAGAGAGGTGCAGGTTGGTCTCTTCTCCCAAGTAACAGGCAATAGGACAAAAGGAAACGGCCTCAAGTTGCACCAGGGGAGGTTTAGACTGGATATTAAGAAAAATCTTTACACTGAAAGGGTTATTAAGTTTTGGAACAAGCTGCCCGGGGAAGCAGTGGAATCACCATCCCTGTAGGTATTTAAAAGACAGGTAGACATAGTGCTTTGAGATATGGTTTAGTGATGGTTTTTGTCAGAGTTAGGTTGATGGTTGGACTAGATGATCTGAAAGGTCCCTTCCAACTTAGGCAATTCTATAGTTATATGATTTCTGAAACTGCTCCAGCTGCCTTCCCACTTCCCACCCTCAGATGCCAGGTATCTAATGGGTCTTCAGCTCTGCCCTGCTTCTTGCCTTAGCCATAGATTTTGTCTATTGTAAACACAGTTCCTTACTTATTACAAATGGAGCTCTCTACCATTGATAGGATCGGGATCTATTGTTTCACACATATAAATGCTATGATGAATGCTAATATATTAAAAATTAAAAGGTAAAGTTTGCCACGGAACTGCACTGCATATAGTTAACTATGTATGAACACAGAAGTCTCTAAGCTCCCCCTCAGCAGATTCACATATAATTTTCACATCAGGTACCCAGGGACAATTTGGCAACATTCAAGTCATGGTTGTGAGATGCCTTTTTTACTTTATTCTCTTAAATCATTTTTTTTATTAGCTTGAAGACATTTGCCATTATTGCATGGTGAAAGCATTTTACATAGAAACACATGGCAATATTTCTGGGGCTTTGAATTTGCATTACTCCAATTAAAAAAACAACCTCTTGCTTTGGGCTTCATTCACAGTAGGTCTGGACTCTCTATTTTTACAAAACCAAGCTCTGTTTTTCCTGTTGAAACGCAAGACTTGTACTTGCACAGCTAAAACAGTGTTTAACCAGGAGCTGGCTGATTGACTTGTGCAAGCAAGGCAAGCCCTTTTACATCACTCCAGACTTTTTTGTTTAATTCAAAGTTTTCTTGGCATGCCATTCTATAGGTAAAACGAATCTGAATTCTAGATAGAGTATCAGTTAATTTACTTATGAAATGATCCTTCCAGCCATAGTGTTGGGGGGGGGGGCTCCCAGAAAAGTTGGGATTTTTTAGTATAAAATTAGCCTTCAATCATGCAACTATTTGTAAGTGAAAAAGACCTAAGTACCATCCAGGTAGCACAGGATATTGTACATAGGAGTATGATTCAGGCTAAAGTCAAATCTTTCACTCGTCATCAGAAGGGGAGAAAACTAAACAATGCTAAATACAGCCACCATAAAGAAGGTTAGTATTTCACCACAGTATAGTTTCTGCCCAGATATTCCATGGAAGTTTGTCCACTCTCCTAGCCTCATACTAGTTCCTGTGGGTGCTGCCCTGAGAGCTTGTAACGTTTAAGAGCAGACTTAGCATACAGTTTGCACATGCCAAGTGCTGCTTTCAAAGCAATAGCTGCTGCTTTGAACTTGTAGCTGATGTCTACAAAGAGCTGGGGACTTCATTCAGAAGAGCAGGGGGATAATGTTATGTATGTCTATGAACAGTATGCAAGTAATCTTCCATCTGTGCGTACGTAAGAAACTTCCATTTGAATGACATTGGACATCTTTCAGCATGGCCATTTATGTCTCAGTATATTTCCTAATTCATTGATTGTATTAAATATTAGACATTAGAGCTTTAGCTTAAGAAACAAAATAAAATGGATCTTTAAAAATCTATATTGTAGATAGTTCATGCATGTCCCAATGATTTAGTTCACAAGTTGCAAGTTAAAATAATTGGAGCTCAGCAAAAATCCCACTGGATCAAGTTGTACCTTCAGTTGCACCCAACTAATTAAAGAGAGAGATGTTTATAGATTCTAGGTGGTCTAAGCAGCATCCTATGTTGAGACCGATAAGACTAACAGTATTTAACCCAAATAATTATTACATAAAGTATATATTAAGCAGTGCAAGTAGGCACTGATTTATAAGGCTGAAAAGACAATGCTCCAAATATTTCTTTTTTTCAAAATAGAACAGATTTATAAAGTAATGACCTAGGTGACAGACATTAATTCTTCTGTTTAGAGGCTGTATTTTCCTCTTAGCATCTAAACTCACTTTGAATTTGCATAAGTTACAAGCAACTGCTGACTGAGAGTACATATGTAAACATAGATTGAACTGGAACAAATTTTTAAACTTAGATTGTTTGATGGCCAAATGGCAGTAATATGGCCAAAACCAAAATGGACTATGCAACTGAAAATATTGCTGCTGATTAACTATGGTTCTTTTTCCTGAAACACTGTTCTCAACAGTAAATTTCTAAAACATGCCTGATTATAAACAAAGTAACTGTTTTTCTTTTATTTTATTTTTAATGTGGTTATTTAACAATCTGCATATGAAAGAGTACTTTAGTTTTTCAGCATCCCAGGCAGGAATTCTCACTTAACATCTACTTGAACTTTTACAGCTTATGTAAAACAAGTTAAAAAAAAATGTAAAATGCTCAATACTCTCAGTTGCAGAAGTATAAAGCAAGAGTAGATAGGGATGTTGGATACACTACTTGAAGGTAGGTGTTTCCAAGTACATTAAAGGAAACATTATGCCTGATAAGCTTTCATTTTACCTTTGGATTCGTTATGGGACTAAGTATGGCTCAGAGGAGCTTACGTGTTCAGGAGAGAGGCAGGAGGGGAACTACCAGAACTGAAGTTTCTTATTTCTGTAAAGAGCGCTGGGACCTCAAGAAGGGGGAGTAAGGAAAATGCCGATGGCTACATGTTACTCACTACCATAGGAGCATACTCACTACTCACTATACTCACTACCATAGGAGCAATTACTTTAATCCTTTAGAGTTTGAGGATGGAAGGGGAAGAGAAGGGCTCTGTGTACTTTCTCTCCAGTTGAATGCTCAACTGTAGATCTCGACTGAGATAAAGCTGGCTCAAACTTTTTTTAATTGAAAATAGTTTAGTTCCCAAATACCAACATATTGACCTTACAAGGCAGGGGTCAGCTGTCACCTTATATATTGTAGCCATCATACTACCTTTTATTATTAACTATCAAAGCTGATCATGTTGTCTTTCAATGAATTCTTCCATTATTTAAGTCGCTTCTAGACAGAGAGGCTCATTGTTTGTATGCTTCATATTTGCAGCTCCTCCACTAGTTTGTAAACAAAACCCATCTGTTAGCTATACCTGTGTTTATTTGGCTAAGTGTGCTGTATACAAATCATGACAATGTCTCTGCTCCTGCTTTGGATTACTCAAAACTTCTGAAGTGAGCAGCATTACCAGTACCAGTCAATGAGAGCTGCTGCAAACACTGTTTTTCTAGTATTTGCATAGCTGTACAGATAAAATAGTAAATCTAGTTATGGTTACTAAGTTAGGTATCTTGCTGAAGTACCTGGTGCGATACCATGAACATCCACAGATGTTGCAGCAAAACAGACTTCACAGGTAACTAAGCTGACCATGCATGTCAGGAGTTGCTGCCTTTTCCCCATGTCTGCATGCACTCCCATGCCAGCCTGACAGTAAAGAGCCACCACCTAATCTGAATTTGCAAATGCAACTATTTTCCTCATGAATTTAATTAGATTGAGTTACATCTGTATCAGGGAGGCATCCTCCACTGCCAAAAGCCATAGCTCGAAGCACATTTTTCCCACTACAAAATCTAGGATTAAAACCAGATGCTGCTAAGTTTCCACCTTCACAAGTCGTATTAAGATAAGTAGCCATTAACTCTTTTGGTGTTTGTTGTTTTTTTTCACCTCACTACCAAATGAGATAAGATAATTACAAGAAAACACTAACACAGGTAAGACTTTTATTACTTGCCAATTAGTTTAACTGGCTAAGTTGTTTGTAGAAACCATGGAGAGTTGACATTGTCAACAAATACCTGCATTGTATTAACCAGACAAATTAAAGAAGTTATCACCTTTCTAATTTCAGTTTTTATGGAGGTAACAAATATAAATGCAGCTCTATCTGCTGAAAATTTCCTTACTCTCTAAGAGCAACAACTTAAATTCCAGGTGCTCACAGGGGAAGTAGTATTCCGCTACTGGACATTTAAGAGTGGTGAAACGCAGTGATCTTTTCGGTGATCCTTTTTACAGTGCTTTGAAGTGACATCTGAGTTTGTCTGTAAGACTTCAACATTTGAAAACTTGTGCGAAGAAAGAAATAAAGCAGAAATATTTCTTAGCGAACCAGAGGAAGGGTTACTTAAAGGGTGAGCATGAGAAACTTTGGATGTGAAAATGCTAAAAAGAAGATCCAAGGACAAGATAAATCATGTTCCTGAGGTATACAAAAAAAATGCACGTGACCTATGCTTTAAGTTCTGTAAGCAAGAAACTATAAAATACATGTGCTTTCTGAAAGCATGAAAATTCATATTCAGATGACTTATAGAAATAGCCAATACCATACAAATAAAGTCATCACTAGACTCCATGTCTCCATCCTTCCAGTTTGTTCCTACTCTGAACATCAAGGCCTGCTGATGCACTGCTTGCCTCTGTTGTCTGCACAGTCTACTGGTTCTCAGACAGCCAATGTCCTCCTGTGTGGCCTTGGCGGGGGTGGTGGGTTCTTTAAAGTGCTGCATTTCAACTTAAACAAATACCAGTATGCAAAAACTATAGCAAAGCCCACCAGCAAATGGAGAGGGGCAACAGACGTAAGGTAAGAAGGCTGGAAATCCTAGACAGTCTTAGTTTTCCCCCATCGCATTCTATCTTGCAAAAGAAGCTTAAGTGCTGATTCCTTTATGCTGAAATACTGAGGCAAGATTTAATGCTTAACTCATGTCAATGGTACAGCATCAACACCCTGTTGTTCCTCACCTGTCACCTAAATCCACACCACAACCAGAAACCGTAGTGAGACACCAGTTTTCAGGAAGGCTCCAGACAGGACCCAGAAGTATCCAGAACAGGAGATCTAATCTTTGTCAAGTGGTTGAAACAATAATAAAGAAGAAAATTAGATAACACACTACTGTAATGGGCCAGAGCTGAGAAAGCTTTTTACAAAGGGAATATCATACTGCCCAAATCGAAGAGTTACTTGAAGGTGGTATTGAGCAAGTGACATATCAAGGCATCATCTCACAGTACTCTTGAAACTCGAGAAGCATTAAGGGCTCTAAAGGAAACTGAACTACCAGAGGACCTATGCAAAATCCTCTCAGGAAAAAAAATTGTTCAAGAGTGAGAAGAGTTACTGTATAAAATAACTGATCCAGTATCAAAATAACTGAAAAATTGCAGAAGGATTTCATGATATCAAACAAGCAATAAAGTCACAAGTGAAATTCAGAGTAAAATTGTACATGCAAGGAAAATAACCCTACATACATTAGAATGTATTTAGACTACAGGTTGCCAAAAACTAGTAGTCTACACTAAGGATCATTATATGTTCGACCTATTCTTTACATTCCTTGCCTCAGCATGTGCTGCTGGCTGGCTGCTGGCAAAGGAAAGATATTAGTTCAGAGGGACCATTAACCTAATCCAGTATGGCTGTTCTGGATTCAGCCAGGTCAAAAGGACATATGAAGTAGGTGCTGTAAGTTTTGAATATCCACGTTTTGTTTAAAAGTATTCAAATGGCAGTAAAGCAGATTCATGGAATATTTATCTTGTTTTTAGCTTTTAGTAATTTGAATTTCCTTCTCATTCAGGCAAATCCCTTAACCACTTCAATTACACCTTCACATTATAGAAAAAGTTTCAAGAGTCTGTGTCCCATAATGAAAAGATTATCATACAGTATTTTTAAAAAACCAAAACAACATCACAAATGCATCTCTACTGCATATTAATTTCTCCCTTTCTCTTTGATCCAGTCATTTTAATGGTTATGCACCTTTCCTCCATGAAATTGTCCAACTAAACTGTTGCATATTAAAAAGAAAAACTAGCACCATCTCAGCTTCAAATAATAATTTTAGAAAATACATAACTTAATAGCTTTAAGAAGATTATAAGAAAACAGTTTGCAAAAGAGAGGCTTTATGAATATTATCGAGTTCCTCCCAAGAGGCTGAGGAAACCAGGTTCCTGGGGGGAAGCACCAAAAGCTCAGAAGTTCTGTTATGTGCCTGCATGTGGCAAGAGGAATCCAAATTCAGGCTTTCAACTTGAAGTGTTCCTAAGCACGAGCATGTTCTTTTTCCCCTAGAACAACCAGAGGATACATGCAACATCTGTCCCTTTCACTTACCAACAGCAAGGAGTTAAATAAATGCCACATGTGTCCTTCATGAAGCATAAACCCATCTCCTGGTTGATCAGCAAAGTAGCAGAATGCCACAGAAAGAAATACTAGTGCTCCATTTTCTCAGGGAATTGACTTTGAAGATACTGAAAGGATAAATGCTGCTACGACGGGGAGTGGCTTTAACAGCTATTAGGCACTAGTCTCCTAGCAGACAAGTTACAAATGCAGGACCTGTTCTATACACAAATACAATAGCATGTTTTATTCCTGAGTAGTCAATGACTGTCAGCAGAAGGCAGAGGAGTCTAATACATGATCAGATGTTGTCTAGACTTTCTTGGGACATTCTTCAATCCTTGAGTAAGCCACGTGGACACCAGCACAAGTTATCTCTGAGGATCTCTCTCTAGCACTCAGTGTTCCAAAGCAGGAAAATAAAGCAGGAAAATGTACCAAGTGGAATTTCCTTTCCTTTACAAGGATGTTGCTAGGCTTTAGGACAAATTCGTTGTGATATGTCCAAGTCCACTGGATGCAAGTGCAGTAGACCAACAGAATAACTTCACTTCGCAAATTGCTTAAAATAGGACATCCCTGTATACTGAATAAATTGGTCTAATAAAAGACACACTACTGCTCTGCACAAACCTTGCTTTGTACTGAATCAATGATAGTCAATCTCTTCATATTTCCTTGGGGCTATTTTTCCTTCTTGGTTAAAAGCACAGAAAGAACAATCAAAACATAGATCTACTTTGTTTATTCAGAAGGTTTTTGAACACAAGGAGTCTTAATCAAGAGTAACAGTCTTCCACTTTGTCCTAAAGCACTGACTGCTAAATTCTCTATGAAAGTGACCAAAAATAAATGATTTATGTAGCCTCATTTGTTGACAAAAATAAGACCTCTTTGCACTAATCCTTTTCACTCCTGGGCTCTTCTTCCCTTTTTAATATTGTCAGGATAATTGACCTCTTCTACAATCATTGTTCAAACCATTTTATATACCACTGTCATCTGACTAGTCTTCCTTTTCATTCTACCCTCAAGATCTATAGCAATTTGTAACAATACTACTGTATTTTCTTGCTGTTAAGCAATGAATGCCTGCTATTATAATAAGCAGTCTGTCCAAGTCTGTCCATTTACATATCAGACTTTTGTTTTGCATTTCTAATTCCTTCTTGACTTCTTCCTCTCCTGTAGGTCTATTGTCACAGTGCCCTTTACATCCTGGAAACTTAATATTTGAGTCAGCAATACTGACATAGCTGAATCACAATAATCATCAGCCTCATGAATCACATCACCCTCTTCCTGAAAGTGTTTAAGGGTATATTATTTTTCCCCTGTGCTCAAATTTGCTTTAAAAAAAAAACAGACAAAAGAAATGAATGCAAGAATTCAGGTATTATGTTCAAGTGCATTATCTTCAACTTCATTCTCAATTTGTTTTACAGAATGTGTTTGCCAGCTGTTCTTTTATTATTTTCATACCTCTCTATATCCAATTTTCTGGTTAAATACTATTTGGCCCAAATTCTGCTCTCTAATATGCATGACTGGAAGTCACAAACATGTTCAAGAACTGGAATTGGCTCTAGATATTCACCCACAGCCTGTCATATTTTTGGGTTTTTTTGGACTCCATCCGTTTCATTTTTCTTAAATGATGTTTTACTGAGGCAGTTTTTAACAGACACCTGTATATAACTAGCAGCACCTTTACTGAATTTAACATTATTCAGATTTCATGTTTTTAAACTTAGTGTGAAACAGGTTATTTGACACAATATTCTTGATAGCCAAACAGAATCCAGCTCTCACACGTCAGTGAAATTTTTAGAATCACTTCAATTAGGAAGCCAAATTACATGAGTTATATAAAGCTTTCTAGCAAATTTAATCTATAATACAAAACCTATTTGCCAAGCGTAGGAGCATTTAGGTAGCGTTATTAGATTCCCCTCTTATAGCTCTGTTATATGTTTCCAGGCACTTCTATCACCTCACTCTATATAAACACATGGAAATCTTTTAGAGAAGCATACACAGCCAACCTGCCTGTATATAACATAAGCTGCAGCCGTTAGTTTGTGGAATTCAATATTTTGAATCTAATAAAGTATTTTTACTTTAACATGAGACAACATTTATGCTCTGCCTTCAGTTCTTGCCATTATTCTACCCTTTATTTTTAGAAACTGACAGTAACTCATCCAAAAAATGGATAGCCTTTTAATTTGTGTATTAACAAACCGGACTATTTTTACTAAACTACGAGTTAGGGAAGAAGACAGCCCTAATGGCTATTTGCACGATTAAAAATTTGCAGTAGGCATTAGCAAAACCTACCATGCTGTAAATGGCTTTTACTGACTCACATTAAACTATTGCTTAGGCTTTTCTTCACACCTCCTAGTTGTAGCTACCACCTGCTGCTTCAGAGGAACATTGAACTCTCTTCTTTGTGCCAGTAAGTTGAGGCTCTTGCATAAAGTTATACGTAGGAAGTGGCTGTAAGGACTGCTTTGTCCTTACAATAAGGACTTACTGTAAGTCCGTCACAGTAAGTTAATGCTGCTGTCAAAAATATCCATTGCTGTGTCTAATGTTCATATCATTAGCTGTAAAACTTCTAGATACTTTCTAAAATGAATGCAATTGCAACTGCATTCAATTATATCAACAGGCGTTTTAACAGAGACAGGATGCTGAAAGAACCTATACCAGCTTGCTTAACTTCAATATCCAGCAAAATACCTTTTAGAAATACTTATAGGGTAACATGGCAATTGACACATCCCCATTGGACATTACCCTGTAATGGAAGGGAACTGGATTGATTTGACGTGATTTGTCTCAGATAATAGGTGCTATGGACAGAGGAGAGTAGTAGGTGTCATACCCCGAATTTAGTAAGGATTTTGAAGGTGGTTGGAAAATCATGTCCAGAGAACAGCTGTCAGTGGCTCACTGTCAGGAAAGAAGGGTATATTCAAGCAGAGTTCCACAAGAGTCCACACTGGCTTTGGTACTACTCACTGCATTGGAAGTTGGATGGTCAGATTTAATTTGAACTCTAAATAAAAAAAAACCGAAAAAGTAAAGCCACAGATACAAGTCAGTAGGGGAACAGACTGAGTATTCTTCTTAAGCAAATAAGAATTTACAATATATAACTGTACAAGTAGCTGATCTATAGAAAAGAACCAGGGAGTTATAGCAGATAGCAAGCATGAATTACATAAAATAGTTCCTTTGCTCTATTGATCACGCAGGTACCACAGGGAAAGAAGTAGCTCCACTGTGTCCACTAGACTGTAAGAATTATCTATGCCAATTAGAAAGAACAGGGGAAGGTAATGAGAAATAACCAAGGCCTACAAAATACAGCATATGAGGAAAGAATGAGTGAACTGGAATTGTTTAGTCTTAAAAAAAAAAAATGCTGAAGGACAGACATGATGAACTGTAGCAAGAAAGGAAATTTTAGCATTTGCATACTACGTAGGTCTAGGGGCTAAAAGGTTTCAGTTGATGGAAACAACACCAAAGAACATGAGAAAAAGCTGTCCAAAGGCACAGTTCGGAAGTGCAGGAGTGGGCAGCCAGCAGGGCAGGGGCAGGGGCCTGCAGGGGCCTTCACTGCAAAGTTTTACAGCAAAGAAACACAGGCACAAACAGTGGAGGCACAGCTGATCCCACCTTGGGAAAGGAGAGTGGATCTTACAGATCAGTAAACACACGTCCTATAGAGAAGGTGAGTTTTTAATACTATCCCTCTTGGGGTTCTGCTGCTGTTCTGAAAATTAGACCTTGGGCAGATATTTATTAATATTTCCTCTCAACTCTTTTGAAAACTTTCATTCCTCTAATGCTTGAACCCCAATTTCTTATGTTTTCTGCTTCACCTTACAGAATACACTGTGCAATTGCTCATTACTGTCCTGAAAACAACAACATGTTTGGCTCAAGGTATTGATCTGCAGGATTGCAAACAGTGACAAGCCAGGAGAGAGATTCCTTCCTCCCCATGTTTTCTCCTCTTTGGTCTAGTTATAAAAAAAACATTGTGGCTGTTGCCTTGTGAGCTATTTCAGAAGGAAAAGCTCTGCCCTTCAGACCAGGGAAGTGGTTATAAAGTACTGGAAAACTCTGGCATGCATTGTTTTAATGGTTCTACCAGAACAGGTAATTTCATAGTAAATATTACCATATTAGACCATTCCAATGAATTAGACAAAAAGCTGTGAAATTAATCTTCAATAGATAAGCATGCAATGGAAGATAAATGGTGTTATTTATACCTGATAAAATGCATACTATTATTATGCATACTATAACGTAATGTGCTATAATTTGCTTGTGTTCAGCAAAATTTTTAAAAAATATTTTTCATGGAAAACTGGCTTTGATTGCCTTTTTTTTTCCTCGTGAAACAAACCTGCCCTGCACTCCACCACTTTTTTTGCATACACTGACAGTATCCAGATTTTGTCCAAAGATTTTAAAATTATTTTAAAATGGCTGCAGTGTCATCTGGTTTATGGGATGGATGCCACTTGACTCCATTTTGCAGGGAAGTTGCATCCCACATCATGGTAAGCCCAGAAATGGGAACTTGAGAAACTCATATGACACCTCTCAGATGATCAATAGCCAGTTTTCAGGAAATGTTTACACCCCACCCCAAATAGTCGGAAGTTTTCCTTGGAAATTACCTCCATTATGCCCTTCACCTCTTTTCCTCACAATTTTCCATGGCAATTGTTTTCATATTCATAATGTGTATTCATGCAACCCTCAAATTCATCCAAAGATTAATTAGGAGACTATTATTAGGAGACTATTAAGATACTGCCAGGAGATGTTCTGGTAGAAATTACCTTTACACAAAAATTACCAACTAATAATATCAGAGCTGGAAAGCGTGATTTATGGGACATAAAACACACATATGCACACACAATGTCCTGTCTGGACAAGGAATGCAACCAACACTCCCCAGCCATCACAAAACTTAGTTTTACAAACAATGATCATACAAAGAACAATGAAAAACACATTGTCTTTTAAGCATCACAAGTAAAATTTGCAGATAACTCCTACATCATATCTTTATCCTATTTTCAAACAGGACTTTAGTCTTTAGGAGACAAAAAACAGGAACCCAAATCATCCGATGAAGACTTTAGTATTTTGAAGTGTAAAGATGCACATGGCTAGACGGAACAGCTTTTGAAAGCGTCTAATCAGATTACATAGCTAATTGAGTTTAAAAAAGAAACAAAATTCTCACTTGTGTATTTCTTTAAGTGTGTATTTATCATTTATATTTATTTTTAAAGAAAAAAAAAGTGCTAACCTGCAGTCTGGTGAAGTCCTTTAAAGACAGACTTTCTTTGTCCTTACCACCTCTCCAAAAACTGTATAAGCAATTACCTTCTGCCCCAGTCACAGCCATACACTGTTTCTGAGTGCAAAATGCAGCCCAGTTACTCAAGGCTGTATAGGAATGCCCCGAGTTTCACTCTTGATGGAAAAATTTTGAGGTGAAATAAAAGTAGGTGTGGGTAATACTTTTTTTTCTTCCTACTGCCCAGTCATGCAACACTGTGACTCAAGGTCAAAATATTTGCTAAATAGGAAACTTTTTTAAAAAATCATGGCTTTTGGCTTAATTTACACTGATGTTTTCAACTAAGAAGATTTATTCCTCCAAACATTAATCTAGACATAAATTGTACACATGGGTATGGATGCTAAGTGGGAACATTCCTTCTCAGTCATCAAGAAAAACAGTGTTGAACTATTTTTAAAAAAGTAGTAAATAACTTAAAGTAACAATGACATCTTCTGGATATTTTCTCTGTTTAAATTGGCAGCTCAAGCCTTTATCTTCTTTTCACCAAATTTCTACATAACCACAGTAATGCAAAATTAACCTTCTGCAGAAGACTAGCTGCCTGATCTTCCTTCTGCAGAGATAAAACCAATACGCAGCCCTTGGCGTCAGTGGCTCTAAGTCCATGTTTCTACAGATTGTCTCTTCAACTAGACTGAATTACTATCATTTCAGTCCTTGATTTGTCCAGGACTTTATCTTCCAAGATGCTAAACCAACCCATGCATTTGGTTTGTTTCTTTAAAGTGGGCACAGAGCCCCACTACAGATGATGTTTGACAGTGACGAGAGGTAATATGATTACCTGCTCGATGAGCATTTTGGAAGAGAAAATGTAACCATTCCTCCCCTACACCTCTCCATAAAACAGGTAAGGAAGTGATCATGAACACAATTAAGTGTGGGACTAAGGATCATATACCCACCGATCAAGTAATTTTTACTTCAATAATGTCTTTCACCTTCATTCACTTTAACATTGCAAACCTGCCCTGTCTTGCTGCACTAGATGTTGTGGAAACTCATTACAAAGGACCATTTGTCCTCCAAGTGCATAATGCAACAATAAGCATTATTAAATACACTTGCGATATAATCTTTTCTGAGAATGATTATATACTATGCAAAGATTTTTTCCATCTATAAGAATGAGTTTAATGAAAAGTTAATAGAAAAAGAGAGGCTGAATAATTGCTTTTTCTAGAAATAGCTCATTTATGCCAAATGTCATTCTATTTACCTCAAATTCCACAATGATGCTTTGTTTGCCTCACTCTGGTTTGCATTTCTGAACACTTGTCACTATCGGCAGGTAACTATTTTAGTTACATGAAAAGATATCAAACCCACATTACCCAGCTTTTCAAATACAATTTTAATCCCTTAAGTTGTTACAATTCTTGCAATGCTTAACTAGGATTTTAGAAGAAAATAGGAAAGAGACTGTGCATTATTAAAAAAGTTTTCATTGAAAACTTTGAGAGTGCCATGAGAGTACTTTAAGAACGCACAGCCACCTGTACATTCTTCTCACTGACTTGAGACTTACTGATCATTTCCTTCCTACAGCAAAAAGGGCTTATCCGCAGTCAAACTATTTTTCTGACTGTTCCCATAGACAACTTTTGCGTACCAACACTACACATTAGAGTGCTGCCACAAGCCATGACTAGGATCCTCCTGTAGAGTTTAGAGACAAGAGTTAATTAGGAAACCTGTCTTTTTCAGCACTGGTCTCCATTCTCAAATGGCATGTTCCATCATGAAATAAATGAGCATGCCACGGTCCAGTCCAACTTTCAATAAAAAAACCTGGCTAATGTTCTAACATTGCTGCAGGAACTGGTCTCTGTTCCTAAGCTTTTCAAGAACATTTGAATACCATCTAGCAATGCAGTTATTGCTTTTAAATTAGTTACAGAAAATTTCACAACAGTTCTTGAAGGAAGTGGGGAAAAAAGTGTGCTAGGAACGGACTCAGAATTGTCCTTAAATAGCTATAAATTGGTCTCAGCTTTGATTGAGGTGAGCTCCAGATTACGGATCAGCCTGAAGAATCAGGATTTATTTAGGACTAAGTAATTTTACCCTTGTTTATAGAACTGAGTCAGATAACAACGGGAACCATGTTAGAGACTACTCACACCTGCAACAGTCGAGACAAGAACAGCTCAAACACACCCTTGAGCACCCACAGGCATGATGCAATGGTCAGGTGCTGCCATACCTCATCCCATCACTGCTGTTACTGGTGCTGCCCATTCAGGTTTCTCTCCCCAGTCAAGAAATGCTATTGGAGCACAATGCAAGCAGTGGCAGGGACTCATCCAGGCTGTGCAGATGTCCATCAGCCAAGGCAGTCCTCAGGCCACAGAGCAAGCTCTGCCCACCTCTGAACTTTGTTTGTCCCCAGCCATGACCTGAGGTACCAAGGACTGTTCCTGCTACATGCATGATGCAGCAAAAGGGTCACAGCATGCCCTTGTGAATGGCAACTGCTGCCGTCTCTGCTTTCTCAGGTGAGCATGGTAATCCCATTCCTGCCACCTCCACTGCTCAACACTGGGTTCCATCTTGCAGGCATCACAGAGAAAAGGGAACAAAACCTGCCAGGTTCCACAGCACTCACTAACATCACTGTGCTGAGTGGGGACAACTTGGGCCACACCATCTTTCTTGGGAAGTTTGTTTAAATCTGCATTTAGAGGAACATACTAAACTAAGACTCTTCTGTAGCCTGTATGACCATCCTACATGTAGCTATCAAAGACAGAGTTAACTTAGTCACAAATTAAACCAAAGCATACTACTCCTGCTGGATAGACTATAATTTTTTATAAAATAATAATTTTAGAGAAATACATACCTATTTTAAATGAAATATGACAATCAGGATGTGTTGGATTACTAGGATTTAACAGGTTTTCAGTGGGATTTAATAAGTTTTGAAATATGCTCTCAGATTTTTCTATAGAGACAGTTCAACCTTGACAGATCCCAAGATAATGATCTTAAGGGCATTATGTACTTAGCTGAAGACAAAAACCCCCATATTTTAATTACAGTTAATAAGAGTCAGATTTTGTTTTGAATTCCATGATGTCAAACCTGGCATGCTCCTTTAAGGATTCTGTATAGAGAGCACAATATTTTTTTCCTGTAACTCATCTGAACTTTTTTTGCTTATGTCAGTTTGACCTTGAAGAGAACATGATGTCCTTTGAGATCCTTTTTTTTTAAAAAAAAAAAAAGTCACACTCAAGGCCAACAGTTCTTTCACTAAAGAAACCTCTGTATCTTTAGCTGATGAAATCTGTTGCTCTATTAATGCAGTAGTAAGAGTCAGTATTCCTTGTTTATAACAGAATGCAGATACAATTGAGCTCTAATCTCAAAAGCATCATCACTAATACTGGAATTTTTTGTACCAGTGTTGGGATTCAGATGGGATAGGCTGTTAAACATACGGTAAGGGGATGCAGATCTGTACAAGTTCATATAAGGTCTGATCTTTTAGTTATTTAGATAGGATAAGAACCAAGGCTCCTGGGAGCTACTAGACAATGCAAATAGCCCGATTGATTTCAGTAAGGATATTTATGCATTAGCCGTTATTAAAGTATCTGCAAATAGGGGCTATTGCACTATCAATTTTAACTGATATCAGTTAATTCATTACTTTTGCTTGCATGTAACATCTGTTCTTTTTACTGATATCGTAAACTGTCCTTCAGATTCCATCATCCTGCAATAGTTTAGCAGATAGCTGTAAATATGCCAGCAGCCTCACTAGGATTTCACTAGGTAGTTCAGTGGAATTAAACAAACAAGGCCGATAATAATGGAGATATTTTCCTACCATTACACTATTCTAAGGAATTGGGATTGACTGCAGGAGGGGTTTAGAAAATCCACAAGACTAAATTTTTCCTACATGCAGTGCTGGTGAAATGGGCTTTATTTTATTTGCCTAATCCATAAAGCATACATACAAAATTCATCAAGCTCAGTAGGGATATTCATCTAAGACAGATTTATACCTCCACATAACCCTGCTGGCAGCTACTTAGTCACAGAGAGTAAGACCAAAAGGGGCTGTTATGATAGTATAGTCTGACCTCCTGCATAACACAGGCCAATGAACCTCACCCAATAATTTATGCTTCAAGATCATAATTTGTGTTTGAGTTACAGCATCTCTTTTAGAAAGGTCTTCAGTCATACCTTAAATACCCTAAGCGGAGGCGAAACCATTACATGTCTAGGTAAGTTGTTACAGTGATGAATAACCCTTAAAGATAACAGACTGCCTTATCTCTAGTCTGAATTTACATAGCTTCACTTTTTGCCATTGGATTTCTCCACGCCTTTTCCAGCTGAATGTAAGAACTATCTATTATTTTTCCCTACAAAGACACTTGACTACTGCAAGTCACATCTTAACCTTCACTTGTAGAAGTTAATAAACCAAGTAGACATCTTTAAACATACAGAGTGTCCTTGTACTTGTAATTAATTCTGTAGTTCTCTGCACTTGTTCTTATTTTTAACACATCCTTCCTGATACTTCATACCATACTGCCACACCAGTTCTACACCTCTATGATGACTGTTTCTTACTTACTACATGGACACTCATGCTTAGTGAACAAATCCTCACAGCCCTGTGTCCTCATGAAATGGGGACAAATTACTTAAATAGAATAACTGTATAACATTAGAGTAATTAAAAACATATAAGCAATTAAAGATGTGTATAAATATCTTGGTATGTAATTCCCACTCACAGGATGAAAAATACCTGATCCTGGATTTAAAAGCATTCATCAATTGTTACTGCTTAGCCTACTGCCTTCTTCTATGGTGAAGCCGGATTTTTTTCAGTATCAATATAATTTTCTTTGTTCCTGTCACATCTCAGTACAGAGAAGTTTGTTGTATTTTTACTTTTTTAGGATTAAGTGATATTGCCCCCCCAAGTTTAATACTGGACACAGCTGAAGTCAGGATTCAGTTCATTATCAAACAAGAATTTCTTGTAACTACCCTTTACTTAACAGAAGCAAGACCAACTTGAATTATTTTTAGAATGTACAATTTTATCTAAACTTCATATTTAGGCGTGTCATTTTTAGCTTTAGGCTGCATTTCAGTTCCCAGAACCCTAAAAAAAAAAAAACCCTAAGAACAAAACCACAAACTTTTGACATTTTTTACCCACACTTACAAAGTCAGTTTTCAGAGGAAAGAAGTTGTTTGCCAGTGAGGTCTGTATTGTTGGAAAATAAATAAGTATAAACAAGTAATTAGTTCTACTTGATGCTGTTTAGAAGTGGCAGGCAGTTAAATAAGCCCCAAAACTTCTGAAAGTTTATGCGTGGGAACAAGCACTCCAAACAGCACCCACTAACCCATTCCTTAGCTTGAGCCAGGATCTCTTCTGTTTCTATGTCAAAATATCTCCCAGGAAACTGAAAAAAGCAGTCACTTCATAACTCTCCACAGGTTTGTATACCCTGCTTTCCACTTTTTCTTCTCCCTTGTTCTACTGGGGGCTCACTGATTTCTCTCGAACTGATTACGCATTTTGTGTGCATATACATGCATTTATTTATGTACACACATACGTGAGTGTGTATATTCCAGCCAAATTGGCTTTTATTCCCTTTTTTTTTCTTTTTAAATGAGGAGGATTGAATATGCAGAAAGCCTTCCCTTGGCCTGTGCGCCAGTTCAGTGCCTAGGCCAAGCCAATTACTGTACCCAGCTACAGCGTGCGAGGCTGAGCAACTACCTCCGAAAAATCAGTCATATGTGTACCTCATGGACACAGGAGGCATTAGTCTCATACAAGCAGAGAGAAAAATGCAACTCAAAGTTTATAAAACATTCATGCTGTCTGATTAATGACTACTGTTCGATACTGAGCTCTTCTTTACATTTTGTAACTTAGACTTCAGGATCTGGAAAAGGATTTGGGAAAAAAAAGAGAAAAAACAAACCAAAAGACAGCACTAGAGAATCACTGAGGACAAACCAAAGTTATTTGACAGAGATATGACATACTTTTTCTGCATCCTTTAACTATCCAAACTCCTAATACGCATTGAGGCATTGCCTCAATTGTGGTATTGCCTACTTTACAGCTTTAACATTGTATCACATTCAAGATTCATGGCCACCCAAGATGGTTGTTTCTTTTGTTGATAAGGCAAATACTAGGGCAAATGGGGTTATGGGATTTCTGATCTAAGACTGAAAAAATACCAGATCAAGATCCAGGGCAACTATGTTCATGGCTCTCATTAAAAATCTGTGTGACTTAATTACTAGCATTAACAAATAGAGGCACACTGTAAAGACGATACGTTTAATGAAACCTGTGCCTCCGGCACCAGAGTTGGCAAGGCATTTCTTCATATTTAATGCATTGCACAACTATTATAGATTTTGGCTTTCTGATGACGAGCATCCCTGTGTACAGGGGACTGGGAAATATACAGGACAAAGAGTTGCTCTAGCAGGTGGTTCTGCCTTTCCGAAGTACAGTTCCAGCAGTGCTACTGAGAGCCCATGAGACATCTAGGTGAAACTGTAAGGGATAAGTGCAGAAGAGACCAAGTCTTCCTCCTCTGTTCTGGCCCTCTCTGCTCCAGGTAAAGAAACATAAGCATATAGTTACTGTGGAGGTCAGCCTAGCACTAGGAACTGTGTTTACTAGCCAATGATTTAGTTAGAGATCTTATTTGTTTTATCTTTCTGCCATATGATTATTTTCTCTGATGTAGTTTTGAACTTAGCTGAACACTCACATTTCCTATGTGCTTATTCATTCATGCACCAAACAAAACAAAACAAAAAGTCACCATGTCAAGCCCAGCATTTGTCAACCTCCATACACGTTTTAAAATAAAAGGGCCAAACACATCACTACAATCTTGTTCTTGTGACTGGAAGTGGCCTGCACTCCTTAGCAAAAGCAAATTTTTTGTTTGAGTGCTTCCTTCAGAATGATCTAATATTGAGTTCTCAATCCTACCTATTTGTTCTATTAATCTCTTTCACGTCAGTTATTTTGTGCTCATAAAGACCTAGATGTTTGTCACTTCTGCCATCCCAGGCTTCTTTCTTTTACTGGTGGATCTCAATGAACTTGTGTCTTTTCCAGAATTACCGAGGAATTTTGGAATAGAAGATAATTCAGTTATCACTTCTTCACACTTGTGTGTAAGTTTTACCAGGTGACAGCAAAACATGAGTATGACTCTTGTCATGTGTTACATCCTACAGAATTCAGCTATTTTTACTACTAGTGGCTTGTTCTTATGCATGTACATATGAAGGATTAGAAAGTAATTTCAGCTCTTGTAGAAGACTTGCAGTCAGATATCCAACGATATTTAACAAAGCAGGGCAAAGCATCATTCTTACAGTTTTATTACACATGGGAAATTGAGGACCAGAGTGAGTCACCGATGGAGACAGGAGGTGGGTTAATTTTTCCTGCCTGTTAGACTAATATGCAGCCCAGGAACATAAGCAAACAGGTCAAATTATGTCTTTATGTAGGGATCTTTCAGTGCAAGTTGCACTGATACTTATAGCATGACAACTGCTAGATGCTCTGCTTTTGCAATGAGGACTTTTGTAAAGTTTATTACTTTAACCCAAAGCTTAAATAGAAGACCCATAAAAATTACACCAAGTGGTGATGTTGAAAATACTTACATTTCATAGCATCTACTTTTTTTAGAGAAATTGTAAGAATCTATAGAAGCTTACAAAAGATTAAGTCCTCCTATAAAGCTAGAACCAATTAAAAAGGTAATGTAAAGCTTGATATGACAAAAAAAGTCTTTTCAAATTTCTGTGAAATTTCATTTTAACAAGAGAATTTGCCTCTTATTAACATGTACTGTGAAAAGTTACATGGAAGCAACTAGATAGACCCGGTCCTATGCTAAACTGGATAAATATTAAGTCACTTTTAGGATTTACTAATCCTGGAAATAACTAAGGTTTTAGCTCACAAAGTAACACTTCCTCCAGATGCAATGTGGAAACCACCAGAAGTCTGACTCATTACTATGAGTTATAAATCACAGATTAAGTCTTGATGAAAGGAGCCACACAGTTGAGAGATCACTGATGGTATAAACAGCTGTAACATTAATAATTCACTTCGACTGCATCAAATTAATAAGAACACCAGTTTTCTGAATTACCACGTTATACTCACATGGTTAGATAACGAAGGTTCAACTAGAGACTTTGCTTTTTAGAGCTTATTTCTGTTAACACATAAGCTTAAGGTTTCAGAGATACTCTTGTTTTTAAAGGACTACCAGAATGTTCCATAGAATAAGCTTAGATTTTACCGCTACTTCCCCACACACACTTCTTTCAAGCACAGGAATTTCCTGAATTTTGTTAAAATTGTGATATATATTGCTAAATGGATACACCTTAACTAAAACCACATGGCTTCAGAGTCCTTTGCATTCTGAACTGCGTATGGAAGGGCCTAAAACAAAACAAACCAGAATCAACCAGAAAGGTGCAAGAAGAATAAAAATAGGCTGGGTCCTTCTGAGAAGTGCAGGCAATAGTGATAAAAACTGTTTCCCTAGAAGACTTCATATATCACCGATATTCTGAGAAAGAGAAATCAGGAGGATGATCACATATGGCCCCCAACGAACACTAAATCCAAAGTACATTTATACATAATAGTTACTTTCTAGGAATCTTGAGCGCTTGTAATGAGACACTCTAAGCAATCTCTGACTTACCTTCACTCTCAGTTTCACGGGCATTCTACGGCAAGTCTCCCTCCCCGGCAAAAATGACTTGGTGCTCAGTCCACATCTGCTGTCCTCCCTAAGAGGGGAAGGAAGACTGTCTTAACAATGCAGCAGGAGATTTTAAACTTACTGCATTAGAGAGAACCACCTTGTAATATCACTCTTCTAAGTTATACTGCAACCCTTTCCCAGGCTCCTTTCACAGACCTCCTCACCTCCAAGGCATCCATGTTGGCTGCACACTCACACCAAGCCAAAAGCAGCCTCCCACACCCTCACAGCTTCTTCTGTGCACATGACTGGGCAAAGGCAACACTCACAGAACAGCTGAGCAACCCCCAGAACAGCTGAGCAACCCCCAGAACAGCTGAGCAACCCCCAGAACAGCTGAGCCTCATTGCCCTTAACAAGACTAGCTCCAAGTTTCCAAGGGAGACCCAGGTGCTAAGATTGGCACTTCTGTCATACCTGGGTGTGGTTAATTTAGTGACAAGCTGTAGATGCACTTAAATAAATTTTGCACATGATGTAAAGCTTTTCATCCCATCACAGACAAAGCTGACTTTGACATTGATACATTCAGTTATACTTGAGAGAATCTGTTTTATCTGGCAGAACATTTTACAGGTGCATATACTGTAATTCAACAGGATTGCATGACTCATTTGATAATTAGTGAGAGGCCTTTTAACAGGCACAAACAAGAACCCAGGAAACTAATACCTTCCAGGAAACTTCCTTCTCACCCTCTAAGGGTTATATACCAGAGTGAGGAGTGGCTGACCATGAGCAGAAACACCTGGCAACTGCCACTACAAGGTTGATGAAGAGTCAAATTAGAGACATTAGCAATACAAGTTAATTTAATTATATTTTGTTGTTCAGGGAAAAAAAAAACAGATGGGAAAAAATGTAGAGTAAGAACAAGCAATAAAAATTATACCATCTGCACTTGTCAAGTGTACTTTGGTTTTGATATTCATTTATTCATATGCAGAAGTCAAGAAGTCATGGCAATATCCATATTGTTGTTTCTGGTAGGTGTTGATTAAACTGTTAGGAGCTAAAAGAAAAGGATGCTCAAGCCATTACTCCTGTAACACTCTTCATTATTGTGTAGCTAAAGTATGATTGGGCAAGGAATTGACTAAGGGATCTGCTGTAAAACCACGTCAAGTGTCAAGCAAAGTGTGTCGTGGGGGGAATTGTAAAAAGTATGCAGGCAGCTAAGGATTGTGTCAGCAAACCTCTCTAGGTTCATGTTGCCTAATGACCTCATGCTTTGAATTTCAATTTCTGTCACCCTGCAGGGACACTGTCATAAGCAGAGTGCACAGTGAGAAATAAATCCTGGACTTAAGCAGTGTGGACCACTTCTGACTTGTTCCACCTGAGGTTTGTGATGAAGTAATCCAGACTAGTTTAGCTCCTGCCACCTGCTGAAGGCTCAACATTATCTGATAGTTGAGTCAGCATTTGTAGGAAGAGGTAATAGCCTTGATTAGAAGAACAGAAAAAAAGCTGGGAAAAAAGCATAGTAGCTTGCAGGCACTCAGCCCATCAGCCCATGGCAGGCTGTGCAGAGCATAATTTCAGACATGAAGGCAGGCTGAGTGCCTGAAAGCTTGTCTTTTTCCAAGAATATCAGTCTAATAAAAACTATTAACTCTTCCCGCAGATCTTGCCTCCCTTATGCTCTTAGACTATCAAGGCTTCAGAGATGATCTTACAAACATCTGGGAGCCACCGCTAGCAGGGACGGGTGAGTTCCAGCAATGCTGCTTCCTGCCAGGCCATCCCTCTCATTTCCCAGCCAGAAATAAAAAAATGTGCTCCCTGTAATAGTACTTTGAAGGGAGGGTGGCCATCATGTTCACCACAATTAGAGGGAAGACTTGTAAAAAGTATGCTCTGGGATTATAAAAGAACAACCTTGCTACTTTTTATGTCTCTAGTTCAAAGATGCCAGTCCTGCCTCTGTATGTTGGAATAAGGCTGATTTAGACCACAAGATACAGATTGTTACAGATAAATTGCCAACTTCAGGCCAAAGTAGCAGCAAAATATAGCTTTTAAAGAGGCAGGTAGATCTCTGAGAGAAATGAATCAAACTTTCCCATTCATCCCTGACCTTTTACAGTATGTGAAAACTCAGTCAAATTAAAGAAAACAAAAACTAAAAAAGCCAAACCAAAAACCTCAAGCCAACCCCAAACCTCTTTTTTAACTAAACACCACATCTGGATTTACTAAAATTACAGTTGAGACCACTGGAAAATTGCTAGGGCGATAAAACAGCTTGTATCGTAACCACCACTTTCATTCTGCTTTGTGGTTTAGAAACTCATCTGATTTACTTTCTAACGTTTTTCTTGTCTGAAAAAATGTTGCTACACGATCCTTAGTGGTTAAAACTATGGCTGAGTCATTCTACTTTGCCACAGTTGACTTATCCTTCAGAAAGCCTGCTCCCACCACACTGTTTAGAGACTGATTGGACATGCTTTGGCTTCTGCAGAGCCATCCCATGGAAGGAGACCATGTATATCCCCACAGCTTGAAACCATACAGGAAGTTCTTTGGATGCTAGGGACTAGCCAAGAAAATGCATGCAAGAAGGAGGAGTGTCTAAACACGGTAACAGCTAATGCAGCTAAGTATTTCAGCAGTTGTTAGCCTCTTTTACATCTTGACCAGAGTCTATTCTGTACAATAGGTTGCTTCCTACACATCTCGGCTTCTCACTGCTAGACTTTCCTTGAGAGATTATGATCCATCTACAGTAGATTATCCATTTGACTGACTGATTATTCATACAGGAAGAAAGAATGGATGCAAGAGACCCAAGACTGGGAGAAATGAGAGATTAAGACAAGGTCAAGGGAGTTTGTGAAACGGGTTGGAGAAATGTGAAGAGGGAGAAAGTCTGCCAAATAAACTCGCTATAACAACTTCACTTTTCATTGTCTTCCACTTCTGCTCACCAATACTGCATGGACATCCCAATGCTGGCTTGCAAATCCAGTAAACCCTATTACTCCCCCTGCTTCTGTCATCACATGCTGTAAATATGCCAGCTCTGAACATCAGGACAGTGGCAAGTATGCCCCTGTAGACTTGCCAGGTTTTCATTGCATGTGCTACCCGTGATTTTCTGATTTTCTCTCATGAATAGCAATTTCTCCCTCCCCAGCAATAAAATCTGTAGCAGTCACTGAATGTGTTCTGTCCCAAAACTCAGCATCCCCCTCATTTACTATTTGGCACCAATTGATTTATCACAGAAGAAGATGCTAAACAGTTGATGAGATTAGTCAGGCAAAAGAAAACAGCCACATCAAAACAAATATTTATTTCAAAGAACCCTACAATAAAAGCTGTTCTTTGGCTCTCACATCCCTGAAGTAATAATAGCAGATCTTGTTGAAAGTGGAAGTTCAGATATGATATAGTCTTAAATGATCAGAGACGAAAAATCCAGCAGACTGTGCTCTCAGCTCATAAAAACACCACATTAAATTTAACATATTTACTGCAGTCCCCAAGGGTGCATAGTAAAAAGGTGTATTTTGTACTGCGCAAGACCTATCCCAAGCCTATTTCATTTCACTTGGGTGTCTTGTTTTCATTGGTTTTAAGTGACTTCCGTCTGATCTGTGCTCAGTAAAAGAGGGAGCTAGATACAGCCTGTGTTAAAGAACAAGCCAGGCTTATTTATTTAGTATCTTATTCTCACTGCATAGTGAGATCTTACAGTCAATATGGGTAGACTTTTTGTGGTTAAGAAAAGCTGCTTTAAGCAGGTGGATGTAGGTGCTTTCCAAGGGACTCCCGGCAGCTAAGGTGCCTGTAGCCACAGGAAAGGAAAGAAGGCCATGACCCTGTGCCGGAACAGCAATGTAGCAGCATTAATGGCCAAGGTTTAAATGCAATTTAAACACAGTATCTTTCCCTGGACCAAAACAGTGCAGAAGTGACTTAAAGAAATTTTTCACTCCATGACCACCCCTTGAACTATACAAGAGACAGAAAAATATAACCACAGAGATCTGGACCAGACTACCATAATGCTTTAAACATCTGTCATGTCTGAACACGCAAAGCCCAAGCTTTATCACAACATAACTCTATGGATCCCTTTGATAGCATAAGAAACAGAAGATGTAGTAAAATTTATCATATGTAAACTGTTACCAACCATTTATCACAAGTATCTTCATTTCCAAGTGCAGGCAGAAGCCATGGTTATGTTGGACATTTTGTGGCTAACCTTGGCAAATGCTGCAGTAATAATAACAGCAGGTACTATATACGACACTGACAATTCTGAAAGATCATTCCTGAATATTTTTCTAACAGCACCATTTTTAATCCTGAAGTGCATTGGTGATCACAACAATGCTTTGTCTGGGTTTTTTAGCTCCATGATGTAAGTGTTTTTGTCACAGTTAGGTTGATGGTTGGACTAGATGATCTGAAGGGAAATTCTATGATTCTAAGTGTTCATTATCAACAGCTAAGAGGTAAGGCACCAGGGGATGCCCTCACTGCCAGAGAACCAACCTTGCCAGGGAAAGGCTCCTCTATCATGCTTAGATTTTTCCCCAGGATTTTGAAAATTCTCAGACTATTCAAGATGAAAAATGAAAATGCCAGATTATTTAAAAAAAGAAAAAACCAAAATAACAAAATCCCAAGTAGAAGTTTTGTTTTCTAATTTAGATGTGTGTTTTATGCTGTCAGATATAAGACCATAAGATAGAATAGCACTACTAAATGCAGGCTGTTTTGCAATCTGAAGATTGTATTGTCATGACAATACAAAGGCAGTATATTTAAAGTTAGACACAAAATCTTAATGCTATTATTTCCTGATTTTTGAGTGCTTAACAATGCAGTGAAGTTCTCTTAATGCAGCATTTTTAGTTAGTTTCTTTTTAATCCTGGGTATTCTGTGAATGTAAAAATCATTCATAACCTAAAATTTCCAGATTCTATAAATTTAGGAATATTTAGGCATATGTAAGGAAAAAAAAATACCAGGTCCCCACCTTTTCCTCTTCCCTTCAGTACCCCTCAAAACAATTTATTACAGAACATACAAGTTTATATATTGTAGTTTATAATAGAAAAAAACCAAGCTTTATAAAAGATAAGTATAGCAGAAGAAGAAACATTCACTTAGTCCCTGAAGAACTGAATAGCTTTATCTATAATAAAGATTTGTCAGAGAAAAACACAACTATATTTTCTTTGTTGTGGTTCATATTGAGTTTCATTCCTGTGAGCCAGGTGGTACATAAAGATGCAAAAATCAGGTTTTTCAGATAAACCAAAAAACAATAGAAATTAAGGCTATGGCAGATGGATTATCTCAAACACAGGAAAAAGACTAAGAAAAAATATAAAGAACTAAAGTGTTGATTATTTTCCTGATAAGATGCCAGGGTATTATTGGTATGCAACTAACCTCTAAAGCTCAGGAATCCATCTGTACTCTGGGATCAATCAGTTCTAATACAATGAAAAGCAAACTGTGGAAAGCATCTAGGCAGACCTCAGCTGCTATAGAGTTTGCGTTGACTATATTTCAGTAGTGTATCTGTTGTCTTTACCCAGCTTCTATGAAAATTTGACTGTGAGATCAAATCTACCCTAATATTAAATCTATGTGAAATGAGTTAATCCAAAAGCTGAAGCAAACAGGTACAATGCCACTGGTTCCCAGAAATTGAGATACTGGCTTTTGTAGTTCCACTTCTGTAAACCATGTTTAGCAAAACTGCTAAGAGGAAGGGTAAACAAAGGCAGTTCTTCACAATCTTTACACAAACACATACCTATCACAATCACATATATGTAGATATGTACAACTTTACATCTGAGTCTGCAATCAGTCTCTGAAGAAGGCAATTTTGCTGGTGGTGGCAATAGTTGTATCCTAGCCATCTATGAATAGCAATGCAAACTGTAGTGTGGAAGTGACCACACTTGTTTTAGCCTGCATGGAAAGGCTTCCAGGTCAGGGAATGTTTCCCTGCCCACCCCTAAGGCAGGTTTTCAGTCATTCTTGGATTGCTGGGGTCAAGGCACTGGTTCTGTTTCACCAACTAAGTCAAATTCTGATCAGGCTACCTATTGCTAAAGACTGTAAAATTAAAATAAGAAAGTGTTCCCTAGTTTTTGTTAACTAAAACAAAATTTCATTAATATAGTTATCAAAAGTAAATTAACTTGACATCTCTCTCACTTTCATCACTTCTATTTGTTTTTTTTTGATATTCTTGGTTATATCCCATTTTAATAGGCGTTAGACTTACAGTGGTCTGGAAGACTTTGAGGAATCAAATTCTCCTATGACCCATCAAGCACCTTGCGTGATCAGGCCTGAAAAACACTAAAACAGAATTTGAAATTTTGTTTTACACTCTATAAACGTAGTTCCAATGGCAATGTGACTTGCATTTCCCTTCACTGGTCAGTACTAAACTTCAATAGTAAACAATGGCATGGTGCCAAATTTATACGTATGAACACTAAAAATATAATCTTATTATTGGTATGGCATAGAGAAAAGCAGAGCTCTAAGGCAAATTAAGCTAAGCCTTTTTCACTTAGGCCCAGATCCAGAACTTTTCAATAGGCACTTAACTCCCATTTGAGTTTTAGAAAAAACATTTTTCTCAAAATCATTATTTTGTCACCTTTTTTTTTTTTAAGCAAGAAGTAAATATACTCCAAAAGTGACTAGTTGATTATAAGTTCAATAACTACAGAAGACTGGAATAAGTAGCAATTGGACAGAAAACAAGAAATACAATCAATTGCTAATAATAGCTCCTTTACTCTAAATCACCCAAATGCCCATGTTTGCCTCTGACAAGCAAGATCTCCTGAAACAAGATGATTAAATCTTTGGTGTGAGGCTTATTCCCTCTGGCCATTCCCTTCTTTGAGCTTCTGCTCCCTGACATGAGAGGCTCCTTAGTCAGACCTACCTCAGGTTTTTCAATAGTCAGCCTAAGACTGGAAATTCTGCTTCTCACTCTCAAAGGCAGGAAGACATTTCCACATGTTAGCTGGTCCCACACATGCCAGTGGCACGTAGCAGGTATGCACACAGCCAGCGTACTTTCTACTTCCTCATTAAAAAAGAAAAACAAAATACAACAGCAATCACCAAAACAAGGTATGTGCACAAAAGACAGCAAATCCACCAAGACTTTTTGTAATCCATGCTTATTTACACATCAACAGCTTTCACCCATGAAATCTGTGTCAGTCTGGAATGACAGAACCACAAAGACAAGCAAAGAGCATGCTTTAGTGAGCTGATATGTATTTTCCCCATTAAGGGTGGCGAAAAAAGAAAGGTGCAATAACACTTTTTCAGTCATAGATTAGGAGCTGCAGAGGTGGTGTGGCCTTGATGGGACTGCATGCACAAGCAAGAACTTGGTTTTTGGAAACAAAGGTGATCTAGGCTGTCTTCTGATATTGTCACAATCTGATATTATTTCTTGCTAATTGTCAAGGTATCCTGTGCCCTCTAAGGTGTTTTGCTGCCTGTTTTTAAGGTCAGCTCTGATACAGGGTAGCTGTAACCCATTCTCAGGCAGGTGGGAAAAGATCTGCGTGAGACAGAGCAAAGATGCCTCATTGGTGGCCTTTCCCCCTGTGCTCAAGCAGCTGCTTTTAATCTCAAGCCCTCTGCTTCATCCCTGCCTGAGCTGCTTTGCATCTGTGCCTGGCCATGTGCCTCTCTGATCTGGACCTCAACATGCTGACTTGATTTACTGGCCATGGTAGTAGTGAAAAAGGTATTAAAATGCATTGCATCCCTTTTTTTTTTTTTTCCCTTTTTATTTTTTTTAAGTTGATATTGCTCAACCACTACCAGTAGGTGCAACAAGTCACACTGCAGGGACAGCTGAGATTCATGCTTGCTCTGCTTTCCTCTGAAAGAAGTTTTATGACACCCACACTCACAGTAAATTTCACTGTATATAATTTTTCTCTTTTTTATGCACTATGTTCCTCTTTAACAAACAAATAATGAACCTCAAAGGCTACCTATCCACTTTGAGAAGGCAGAAAAAAATGATTACTAGTTTTAAAATCATTATGTGGCTGTGCATTTTTCTTAAAATGCTTCTTCATTGAGTAATACTGTGTATCTTGTAACCTTAAATTTTTTTAGTGCTGCTATATAACACATTTGGTATAAAAACATTGTTGTAACAGCAGCCTTATGTGGTTTCTGTAAAACTCAATGATCTTAAGAAAAGGGATTAGTAGATTAATTTTTGCCTTTTTTTTTTTAATTAAGCTGTTAAACTGTTTTCTCAGGATACACATAGTTCATCCAGCTTGCCTTATTTTACGTCCACACATGTCCTGGCATTTACTCTGTTGCATAGAAAAAAAGAAGATATATATTTGTGTTGCTTAAAATCCACAAAGATAACACTTTCATTCTTACCAGTTCTCGAACTTGGTCAGAGTAATGTAATACTTTATTGCCTGTTTCTATATTAGATGCTAAAAATCCATTATAAGATACAGAAAGAGCTGTTGTGCAATAGTGAATGAAATTTCCTCACCTTTTCCCTACATAACTTTTAAGAAGAAGCAGAAAATTTTACATGAGCCATGCCTTAGTTTGCAATCAATTTTTTTAATTATATTTTTTATTATTTTAAAATTTAGCATCTTAAGACTCAGTTCCTAGTCATTCAGAGGAGAATTTCCATTAGATCCAGGGCTGTATGAAAATTTTAAACCATGGTAGCATAGGTAAAATTTAATCATTTGGTGACTGAACTTGTATTTAAAACAGATTCATTCATTATTCCTTTTAATTGGAGATGAAAGTACTCCACATTATAGGAACCAAATACACTCTTGAAATCTCTGCTCTCAGGAATTCAGCTACTACCCCTCCTTTTTTAATCTCTTAGTATGCAGGAAAGAGAGAGGGGAGGTGAAATAACAAGTCTGAAATCAGGATAAAAAGGAAAAAAATCCTCCCATATGTTGAGGGAAGCATAAAAAAAAAAAAAAAAAGAGGGGGAACACTTCTAGTCATGGATATTTCTCAATGCAGGGACTTAAAACCCCCTAACTGAATGAGAGAAGAACATGAAGGGTAACACTAAGGAGCAAAAGGTAGTGGTACTGTACCACATATTTTCTCCTTCCTGAAATACTGCCTTCAACAAATATTTTCAGAGAAGACATTGATTGGTCATAGACTTAATTCAAGGTGAAGTTTTCCAGTTTCTACAAGAACACTTGGAAATCTTTCCCAATAAATACCTAACCATGATTTATAGAAATTTGCTTCAGGAAGATTTACTGTTTTTAGAGAAAACCGATTAAAAATGCACTGTAAAATAACTGCTTGGCAGGAACCCCCAATCCAACTTCCACTCAACCAAAAAAATCAAAACAAAACTAAGAGGGTTATTTTCTCATAAGCCCCTATAAAGTAAATAAATAAGAGCTAGCTTTTGAGATCATTAATCATGACAGCTAATCCTTTCTACAAAGAGGCTCGCCAGCTTCAGCATGGCTTCTTATGTGCTTGCAGTGTTCCCTAGGGTGAAGGGCTCGGTGGTTTTGTCCACAATCTAGAGATAAGAGACAGAGATGAGAACAGTATCTAGTCATGCCTTACCCTCCATTAAATCAGGGAGGCCTGTGTTCCTATTGCAATTCCTGTTTTGAATCATCAGTCCAAGTGTTGCTGGTGAGAGAGGTTCAGAAGTGTTTTATCAGCACACGCGTCCCATTACTCATTACTGTCCAGTAACCAGACATGGACAAAGTGGTAACTAACAGGGTAGCAGAATTGCGTTGTTGTTGCATGTTTGTCTGCATGTGAAACATTTCAGAAAGAATGGCAAATTATATATTTTGGCAGGTTTAAATGAAAGTTTTCCAGGTGCTGAATGAAAAAGTAAAGCATCATCTTCTTATATCTTTGTGACTGATGGAATTGGACAAAACATTCTTCAAAATGTTGTATTGTGATTTGACAGCAAGTATAAAGGAACTAGAAGAGTATTGATTTCAAACAATAGGGAAAATTGAAGCAAGCCCAAGTTTAAATGCCTTGCTGTTAATATTTGAAATTACTCAACCCAAAGTAATTTTAAATTTAGCAGATGGAACTCTTTCTCTAATGGCAAAACTCAACATGATTAATCTTGGATTTAAATACTATTTAAGTCAAAAGTGATCAAAAAGCTGAAGCCAAATATTGTAACCATAGCCAATCTCAAAACAAATGAGAACATTGCAACACGATTCAAACCAAAAAATGAAAGCTGAATGTTAAACAACATCTGGGAGAAGAACAGTCATATAAAGTGTCATTATTCAAAAAAAAAAACCAAAAAAAAACATGACACAAAAAGCAATTTTGCTTAAGGAGACTAGTTAGACAAAAGAAACAAACACATTCCTCTGTAATAGAATAACTGAGTTCTGTGCAGTACCTGAAGTGTCAAATAGAGGGGCAAGATAAAAAAAAGCTCTTTCAGAACTGTGATCTACACTCAAACACAAGTGTTGAAGTGAGAATTAATATTTCTTTCTGATGGAAAAGTTACTATTACAAAATACTGAGAAATTCTGCTGAAACAGAAATACTGCTCAGGAAATCATTATTTTACAAGCAGTCACCAAAAATTTTCATTTAAAATTGCAGGCAGACTTAAAGCAAATATGTACCTGCTGAGCATGAGTGTAGGCAGGCTTAGACAAATGTATACATGCCATAACTATTTCTGAATTTCTCAAAGTCTTTCGCAAATTCTGATCGCAAAGTCTGATCTACTCCCACTTGAGGCGCAACAATTTGTTAGTAATTTGGAAAGTATTGGGTAAATATAAATTCAAAGGAATCAACACCATTAATTCCAGAATAGGGAATAAGTCAACAAGAGCAAAAAGCACCAAAGCCTTTAAACTGCAATATTTTAAATAAAGAACAAATACACATTTCATAGAATTGTATTCATATTGCTGCCTTGCCATCCAGGGAGAGGAGAATATTATTATTAAGGCAGTGCATGCTGTTGTTATAACTATCCTTGGCATAAACATTCAGGCTGTGCAATTTAATTTTATTTTTTGAGTGTGCCAGAAGAAATACTGGTCCCACTGTCTAGTTCTTTTCTTCTGTCGTATCTTGAAAGTATCTTTAGATATCATGAAGGTTAAAAATACTGTTATGTGAGGAGGAAACGGGATTGACTACAACAAATTCCTTGTCCCCCACCCTCAAGAAGGAAATTTCTTTGCAAAGAAAATTAGGGGATGAATAATGAGAAAGCTGAAAGAAAGAAAGAAAGGGAAGATAAACCAGAGGAAAAGATAAGCAGGGGAGACAAATGGAAAAAAAACAGGGGTTGACTAATAAAAGAAATTTCACGAGACAGCTCTCAAAATTTAACACAATACTGTTTGTCAAGCTCCACCAGAAATTACAGCCCTCATAGGCAGCCTCCTTCATCCTGACACATCTTTGATCCTGTGGCAAGGGCCACTGAAATGTCAGTGTGTCACCTGCACTAGGCACAACGGTCCTTCTCACCACATAGTGCGCCCCATGTGTTACTCATGTTGGACAAACATCCATTGAATGTCTCAAGTAGAATAGTTGGGAAAGTCACATCCACTCCTTCAAAAGCTGATAGAGTTTTGAAAACTTTCTTCCCTTCTAGGAAGGGGCAAAAAATTAGAAACATGGGGGTTTTTTGCTGTATGGAAAGGGAATGCTAGGAAAAAAGAACTGGTTTGGAAGAACCATAATGAATTTTCTCTTCCTGCTGCCTGCTGGAAAGGATCTTGGTAATTTCACAAGACTAAAATTGACACGAACAGCCCAGGCTGACGAGAGAAGCCAGCCTCCCAGGTATATATTGTCTCCCCTGGCTGGCTGCTGAAAGGGCAGCGAAGCTGCAGGGTACTTAGCATCTTCATCTCCCAGTAAAATATTCAGAGGAAAAAGGCTTCCCAGTTTCATTTTCTCTCCTTAGACAATATTTTCCTGAAGGGAAAATATTTTATTTCCTGTAAAATCATCATTTTCCCGGGGGGGGGGGAGGGGGGGGGGAAGTTATTTCACCAAAAAAGGCATTTCATTTCAGAGAATTTGCATGATGGAAGAGACTCATATGATTTTATCATCCGATAAGACTGATTTCGCAGTAAATTTTTAAAAATATTTGTTAGGAGCAGATTATTAGCTCTTGAGAAATCACTCCACTGCCTTTCTATTTAGATCTTCATACTTTACATTTTTAATAAAAACAAACCACTTACAAACCAGTAACTCTTAAAAATAAGCTTCCTTTCAGACTGCTGGAGTTACTGCACTTTTCCATTTCTGCTGCTCTTTCCAATACTCCAGTATTCCAGTTGCTCATCTGGAGCCATTGGGATCTTCGAGAAGTCCTCAAATTCATATAGTGAAATGCTCTTTGTGTCTTAAAAAACAGATGCTTAGACTGTTTGTTGCATTTCCTGGAAAAGGTTCAAGTCATCATCTGTGAGATTCAGCTACTAAGCATAGAGAGTCAGTAAAATCTCACATTTCATTCATGACAAGAACTGTGAAGGACAAAGTAAATAAAGATTAGATGGGACCTCCACACTTCAGAGGTTCACACGATACAACAAACAGCATTAACCACATAACCCCCTTGTGCCCCCTCCACATCATGTGGTGAATCAAGTTCAAGATCCTTTTAACTTTAATAATTCTATATTCTTGCTCCATCTTACCAAATTGATCCTTTAATCTCCATGTGCCAAACTGAACACTTTATTCTCACACAGCGCATCTCTTCCCGAAGTCTGGCTGGAGCCTCAGGGGCCCATACTCTTTGCTGAGATTCCCTGGTACTTACTGCGGTGATTTGCCCAGCAGAGTCAAGAACTATAAGGTCATAACCATTAACACCTAAACCAAACTTTGTATCAGTTTGGGCCATTATTATTCCTTCATTCTCTCTTAGATCTGTCTTTTATTTCAATATATATTTTTAAGAACAGTTGAAAATGTTCTGTAAAATCCATGACATACAAGAAAATCAGCTTCACTTCTCTGGACAGTATAAGTACTATGTAACAGACAGCCCTTTGTCCACTGCAGCATTTGAAAACTCACCTGTCCTGGCTTTAGCAAGTAGTCAAAACAGAATAATTACCAGCAATTCTATGGGAATTTTAATTGGGTAAAATAATGAAAAAAGCCAAAATAGATCAAACCCCATAAAGAGTCCACCCTGCACCCAGTTTGCTATGTGCTTTGCTTGGAAACTGTGCTTATCTTGTCTCCTAAACACCTCTGGAAAGATTACCCTAAACTAGGAAGATTTTCAAAAGCGTAGGTGAACTTATGAATTAGTCTGAAGCTAAGACGCAGTATCACCTGGTTAATGAGACACTTACAGATCTGTGATCTTTTGAGAGCATCATACACTGTATTCCTTGTAGAAAATTTTTGCCATTGCTGTAGGAATCAATGAAAACCACTGAATTCTGTTCTTGGAAAGGAAAAGGATGAACAAAGAAAGCACAATCCTGCCTTGTAAGAATTCTTGCAAAGACATCTGATGAGTTAAAGTCCCAATAATTACTGACAGCTAGAAACTCTCAGACCTATAATCATCCTCAGGATACTTAGGCTTAACTAATAATGCCTTTAAATATCAGCTTCATACAAACCATTAGCTGAATCATAGATCTTTGTATAAATGAGAACCTGGGAAATTTGAACAACTCTTGCATAACGCTTTTTGAAAGCTGAAGTGTGCTTTATGAAGGAAACTTCATTCCCTAATGTAAGAGATGTTGCAGACCCATATCAGGCACTGCAGACGGTACCAATTCAGCCTCTTGAAGAAAAAAAGAATTGCGCACACAGTATGTTCCAAAATGATCTGGAATAGTCACACAATAAGCAGGGTGACCATGAATATAGATCATTGAAACGTGATGCCAAGTGACTCTTGCTATCTCTGGGACAATTTATGGCCCACCTAACCTATCTGAGAACAAGAAGCCTGCAAACTCTCGATGGTGCTGGTTTCTGCACAGCTCAGAGCTGCAGGTCTTGTAATAGCCCAGTAGATGATATGCATTTGCTTCTGCTTGCAGAGGGAGCGCTTCACTTCTATTCTTGCTCACATAGCACTTGGGGTAAACACACAGCATTCAACCTTGTATTCAAATACAGAGTTTTCCAGAGTTAAGAACCAACTCATGAGTAAAGTGTAAATAAAACTAGGCAAGTGTGTTTTGCTTCATTATAAACATTACCACCTTTCAGACTTCAATTGCACTTCTGCTATTTCAATTTTTTTTCTTGCTTTGAAACACCATTTTTTATAGTATTAATTTTTGTAGGTACTGTGTGTATCTTTCATTTTAATTACTGTTTCAAGGTACTTGTTAACCTACAATTAGCATAGTGTGAAGCTGAAGGAGAGCATCGGTTGGGCCCAGAATAACCTTGTAATTTTCTCCTTATTCTCAGCTTTCTAAACCGTAAGGCTCCAGATTGTTTGATTCCCATTTGGATTTTTAGCCCATCATGAACTTGACACAGTTGCTAAGATACATATCAGTCGGCACCATGTTGATACAATATTATTTAAACACTTTAAAGGGCAGCCTAACAGTTCTCTGTAAACATACAACTCTGCCGTAAACTGTTCTCAGCAGAAACAAGCAGCCTGACACCAAAATTAAATCCAGGGTATTTCAAAGATTACTATGGAAGGCTTCATGAGCATCCACCCACCACCAGCAAAACACCTCACAGTTGCGTTGCCACCCTGATCTAGCCTCACGGTACACATAGGTCCTCTGGCTCGATGCCTGCAGCAGACCCCCTGCCTGCAGCTTCGTGTGGAGTGAGACTTATCTCCTGCTATCTCTGTCACAAGTATGCAGGGAATTTGAGTTGATGTTAACAGCCCAGGACAATAGTTGTTTCCAGGCCTGCTTCAGTAACCTGCCCAAAGTGGACCTGACCAGGAGTCCTGCTCATGACCGAAGGTCCTGCTGCACTACATGCTGTTGAAATAAAAAAATTAAAAGTTCACCCCTTTACGAAGAAGGTCCAGAGGTTCACACAGGCAGCAGGAAAATACAAAGAGATAATACAGGCCAAGCCCAGGAGGCTTTTCATGTAATTGACATTTTCTTCCTGATACTTCCTTCTTGGTACTTTGTTAGTTTGGGCAACAGCTGTATGGAAAAAGGTTTAAAGTCTTGTTCAGATGATGCCAAGCAGTCTTCACTGAAATACAAAGAAACTCTTTCACAGAGATAAGACTTCATGACAATATTTTCTCAGTGACCTTTGCCATGATGCGATGACCACTACTTCTAATGCAGTTTCTCTCTGATGCATGCATACGAGGGAAGTGTCTGACAGTGCAAGCAACCGATAAACCAGAGTAGCTCACTTATCACAGGACAGACAACCTTACAACAACATTTTGCTTTAAATAGCTGATACAAAAACTGAGAACTCCCATGACTATTTCCAACTTTCTGAGGCCGGTGAAGAACATCTTAAGGGCAAAGGATCCATAGCTGGGACCCAAAATGAAGGGATCATGCCTCATGATGGGTGTTAACAGCATCGCCCCTGTGCAATCATCTCCTGCACCAAACCAAACATCAGCAATAATAGACCAAGTTTTCATAAACCTTAAAAAAATATCGCCAAACTGTATATTGTTTTCAGAGTAAAAATATTTGTATCCACAACATACCTTGAGGAGTTCAGGATATCATAATCTTGAGAGCGGTTTCACAAGGGCCAGGCATCAATATAGGTGATGCAGGTGCTCAAAACACCTGAAAATCCTTCCCTATTTACTCAGTTAAAGCCTGCAGGGTTTGCTTTTTTACTAATTATGCCAAGTTTCTTTGTGTCAGCCTTAAATCATAGCAGTATCTTTGGCTGTTTTCCTGGTGTTATTTAACTGCATTAATTATGACACTGGTAAATGTTTCTTTTCTCCCTTTTAGTTATACTTTCTCCATTAAAACACATTCAGTCTGTTCTTCAATATTTCACTTTTTTTGGGTCAGGATACAAATTTTTCAGTGCCTTATCATCTCTCTTCGATGGTTGTTCAAATTGCTGCATTAACTTTTCTTCTACCTGATTTTGTCTTTTTCTATATATTCCTGTTCATCCTTTGAAATAGTTAAGTCCCCAGTGATGAGAGGAGTGAAAGCAGAGCAGGCTGAGGTGCAGCCAACAACTCAGATCACCAGGCAGGTCCATAGCAGCAAGGCAGGTACAAGGCAGGTCCCAGGCCAGGCAGGACGTAAGCCTCAGGGCTGGGGTCCAGATCAGCAGGACAGGACTGCAAAGACAGCAGAGCTGAAGACCATTGCTACCATATTGTTCAGGAAGGGATCAATGTCCCTGGGCTGAGCTTAAATGGGGCTCATGGCCCATGGACACGTGTGGAGAGGGGTGCCTGGAGGCTCCAGGTGAGGCTGATCAGGACCAGTGAAGACTGAGGCGCAAAAGTTGTTGAGTACCTCAGCCTTTTCCTCATCTGTTGTTACCAGTTTGCCAGTCTTGCTTATCAGGGGGGGTACGCTTTCTTTTACCTTCTCTTTCTGGCTGACATACCTGTAGATGCCCTTCTTATAATTCTTTGCATCCTTTGCACGTTCAGCTCCAGCTGTGCCTTGGCCTTCGTGACCCTGTCCCTGCACAACCGGGCAGTGTCCCTGTACTCTTCCCAGGACACCTGTCCCTGCTTCCAATGCCTGTGCATTTCCTTCTTGCCCTTTAGTTTGACCAGCAGGTCTCAACACAGACATGCTGGTCTCTTGCCTTCCTTATTTCTTTTGGGTGCCCTATCTAATCTGCAGAGATCTCAGTTACTATAAGGGGAAAAGACTTTAATCAAACTCTTCTCATAAACATCACAGCATGATCTCTGGATTAGTCATGTATCTTTATTAATCACCTGCCTTTGAAAGACCATTAGATCAGAGTCAGAAACGCATCCTGAGTCGAAAGGTGGAAATAATACAGTGAAAAGAGCTAAATAAAATCAGCTCTCTGACAAAGAGCCTTCCTCTCTCTTGTGTAAAAAGCCTTTCTATCTTACAGAACAGGTCATGACACACAGTATTTGTTTCTGTGTTGGTTTTTAGAGTCACATCATTTGGAGTGCTTGCGGAGACAAGCACTTTTCATGATTCTGAGGGCTTGTTTTAGGGTTTTCTTAATATTCATGTTGTCCCTTGACACTGTGCCCACAGCCAGCTCTTCTGAAAGACCACACTGTGGCCACTGACCTAGTGTTTATGTGTCAGTATGTCATACTCTGCCGCTCTGAATTCTCATCAGATTTTTTTGCTTTGCAGAACATACAATCATTTTGAAACTTGTTTCCAAAAGGAACGAGTTTTCTAGTCTTTCCTGCTGCCAAGTCCTATACTTCAGGAACAGCACCAAAATGTTGATTTTTACTTAATTTTTTTATTAATATACAAAATCTACTTAATGTTAAAAATGCGTTTCAAAATGGAAAAAACATTCTAATTGTAAAATAAACCATAGGACACACCAGCATTCAAGAATTGCTTCATGTTTTTAAACAAAACCAGAATTTTATCATGTTTTGATATCAACAAAAAAAAAGGTATCTCGGGAAAAGATTTCTGGCAAGAATTTTGTGATCAACTGTTCTTCCTATTCTTTGCATTTATCTTCCTGGTACGTCCTAATATTTATAACATGCAAAGAAGTTTCCCTTGGCCACATGGTATTTCGTTCTGTAGTTAAAATTGTCTCTTTTCCCCCAGTGAAAATGGAAAGCAATCTAATGACTATTTTTCCTTAAAGCCAGGGCTGAGTGATACAGTAATATCAGACCACAAAAGGCATAAGCGATGAGCCTGAGAATTTGTCATTCTACTGCTATTCCCACCAGCCTGGAGCAGATGTGAACCTCATTTCCTTACACAGCCTCTCTAACAGCCTGACTGTCACCTCCAAGCACATGGCGCGTGCTCTGGGTCATCAGAGGTGCAAGACATGGTATTGATTCCCTATCCACTGTACACTCTTAGCTCTCTGTTTCTTCAAAACTGTTGCAGGCATCTCTCTGCTTGTAAACTGACAGTATTTTCAAAAGATCATTTGCTTCAGTAAGTACGGCAGGAATAATCATCTGACATTAATTAGCTATGCAGGTGTTCCCTATCTGCTTTTCACTATGTGAACTACAAGGTTAGGAAGGCATGGAATACTTTGCTTTTTACAAAGTGATGAAATGATAGAGATATCACCATTTTTGATGGTCACAAGGCATTTTTTTATAATAGCAGGCTGTAGCAATTGTGAGGCCTCTTGTTTAAGACATAGCTGACCATGGAAAAGCCAGAAGAGATGAAGAGCATGAAGGAAGCACATGGTCCCAACAGAGATAAGACCTGTGAGTGTGAGGGCTTTTTTGCAGAAGGGAGAGCAGAAATTATTCTCTAGTCCTACTCTGATTCCATGAAACTGTGGAAACTCAGTCTCTTGTGGAAACCCAAGATATTCCAGTTAGCACATTCTAGGATCTGTGTCACACTATTTCCTATTTGTGAGTACACATTTTCACCATTTTCTAAAGAAAATAAACCAAAACACTGTTTTAAGACAGAATCATAGAATTGACTGGTTTGAGATCCTGATGCTTGGATGAATATTGCACTAAACGTACATTTTTCATTGTAAATTCAGCACTAGTAAGTGTCCCCACATGTTCTTAGGCCACAATGACTCACTCTAGTTAGGAGTTATGAGGAGAGCTATAATGTAAGAAAAATCAATAGTGTTATTTTAAAATGTTCAGCCATGAAAGAACAATCAACGGTTGAAAAGACCAGAAACAATCAATTTCAATGAGCAGTTAATGTTAGGTAACAAGGCACTACAGAGATAGATAAAGATTAAACTGATAGGAAAGAATATTTAAAGCACTAATTAGATACACTAGAGCTTAATGCCCCTCAGAAGAGTTTTTAAAAGAAGACTCTATCTTAAAGCTTCACATTCCATTGCAGAATTACATCAATCAAATAGCACATGACAAATGTGACACTGAAAACTATTTTTTTAAAAAACAATTATAATTTATTAAAGTACATTCTGCTGGCTGGATTCTTCAAGAGCATGTAATGACATTTCTTTCCCCTTCTGAAGGTAATGTTGTACTCTCCAGAGGAAAGTTACTCACATGCCTAAGTAAATAAGTGCCTAAATCTGTGGCAAAGTAAACGACATCTTCAAATTAGAATTCCAAGCCGGAGCTGTCATAACATAGAATGAGACCTTCTTAATGTGAAAGACCTGAATGCCCAAAAGGCAAATGACCCCATTTTCTTGTTCTTGTTCAGAAACACTTGGAATAGGGTATCCATTTTGTTTTTAAGATACATATACATAAATGAATATATATGTGATATGTCCATTCCTTGTCACGGCAAACTAATTTATTCCTAATTTAAAAGGTTTATGGGAGAGTGTCAGGAGAATAGAAACATATCACAGGACTTAAACCCACAAAACCCAAACCAAAGAAAACAGAGCAAACGAGCTAATAGCAGGAATTTAGAAAGCGTCTATAAGGTTCACATTGTAGAAAACGGGACTAGATTTAAAAAGGCGGAGGAGAGGTAAGGGAGTGCTCAAGGCTACGATGTCCAAAGTTTTAAAAAGTTCTCTGAAATACAGCGGGACAGGTTGACACTGGGCCCTCATTAAGGCTTTGATTTACCTTTGATGGTATCAGACAGCCAATAACAGTCTACACAAAGATAAATCAAAGATATATAAAATATTCTCAGTCCAGGGTAAATCTAAAAGCATATTTCTCTATGCTAGCACAGCAGTAAATGTACCATTAATTATTATTCTCAGTTCTATTATCTAGCGCTCTTCAGTGGAGACACAGTTTGAAGGACAGAGGACACTTTGTCACAAGCAAAAATCCCAAGTCAGCATTTTGTCTGATTTCCTATTAGTTTGTCACGGAAACGGTATAAAACTTTCCTAAGACACTAGCAGAATATGTACATTAAGTGCTATATTTCACTATACCAAGACAGTAAACAGTCCTTCCCCCCCTAAACCCACTAACCTCACTTGACAGAGCATTCATTTATCTTGTGGACATACAGAGAAAGAAAAACCTGAGCAAAAAGCACTACATACTCATTCTTTCTCAGAGAGAGAAGGAGAGAACAGTGATTTATATGTGGTAGAAGTCTGTTAACATAAGCAATAGTATCTCTGTGGAAATGAAATAGGCAGTAAGAAAGCTTTCTTACCGAAGTGCACAAAGCCTGAGCTCAAACTTGCTTTTCTATGTTCCTGAAGGGGACATTATGCTTAGATTATGCTCACTTGGGTTAAAACTTGTCAAAATTTGAAATTTCTTTTTGGTAGCAAGTCTCAAAATATCACGTGTGTTTGAATTCATGAAACAGATGGAAAGTAAGGGAATCGGAAACTTTTGGAAAAAAAATAATTCTGAAGTGTTACTTAGTTCATTTAAAAAAATGTTATTATGAATGGTTTTCAGCATTTCTCAGGCATACATTCAGAGTATTAATTCAGACAGTGTACTGGAGATTTGTACTTCTCTCTATGTCTACAAAAATAGACGTTAAGTGGTGAAACAGAGGGGAGCTTCCTAGGACAAATGAAATGCCAGCAAAAGCACAAGGAAAAACACATGATAACTGTCACATTCACAGTCCCTGTCAGTCCATAGCACTAAATCCGTGGCACCACTGTCAGCAAGATCATTCCAGCATTGACTGTGGTTACTAGGTGCAGTACCTGTTTCTGAAGGGCTTATAGTGATATTCTGGTCACACATGAAGACGCACACATGCTCACAGGGCTGTGTACAGTGGCAGGGCAGCCCCTGACCTGGTGTTTGGCTAAGATGCCTGGCTGGGCTTTCCCTCAAAAGACATCACCTTTCCGCTCCCCACAGTAATGCTGCAAACCCAACTGAGTGCTGCAAGATGCTGTACAGGGGGTATTCAGGGGCTTCGGTAAGCTTAAATTACCCTTCCGGGTGTTGATTTTCGGTCCTTTGACCCTGTGTACAGTACTGCAGGTTTTCCCATGCTGACTGCCGCTGCCCAAGGAGTAGAAGTCGAGTCTTTGTTGAGGCTGATGGCATTGTTTGCAACGTTGAGTACCCTGAACAGGTTGGATCTCAGTTAGTTTGGAAATTTCCTCTCTTATTCTGTGGTACCACCAAATTAGATACCTGTTAGGAAGTTAAGCCAGATGTTCTGTCACTATGGTCAGGGAGAAAGATGGCCAAAGCACAGCAGGTAAGCCTTACTGATGGTGAATGTGAAAATTGTAACTGAAACAGTTCAGAGGACGAAGCAACAATCCCACATTTTTTTGTGGTCATAACAGTATATCAACAATGTATGCTGGGAGGACCAAACGTTTTCCTGTGGTGCACCCATTCTTCTGACTCAGTCTATAGTTTTTATCCCTGATTGACTTGCTTAAATTGCTTGGAAAACACAAAAGAGAGGACTCATGCCTGTACTGTTCTGAAACCTCTTGGCCTTCATCTCAGTCTAGGACAGCATCTGCTCCTCCCTACCCTAGAAACCAGCATCCAGGGGGTGATGGCACAGACCTGGTCAGACACAACCTTGCAACCTGCCATGAATTAATTTGCAACAAAATTTTGCATGGAGAGGTGATCATGGCTCCGCTCCCCAATCCCATTGTTCCCAACGACACAGTGTGTACCAGCACACTCCAGATTGCCACAGCCACCTGCTGTGGACACTGGGGCGCCACCATCCCTCCTGGAGCTCCCTGCCACACTAATCAACAAGCCAGGCAGTGCCCGGGCAGTCAAACATGTACCACAGGGAATAACTCATCCTGTCAGCTTATTCTATACATGACTTGTGTCACCACAGCTCACATACAGGGTGAGAGCCAGGAAAAGAAAGTGCTGGTTTCAGACTTCTTGGATGGGCCACATACTTCAGCAGAAATTGTGACAAAATTCTCAAACGCTGATGGACCTATATGCCAGAGAGAAAGCGAATACCTCTGCCTGCTTGGCCAAGGACATCTCAGCCTCTTTAAACTGGAAAAATAAACACACTAGAGATTCAGTTGTTGTGTTTACAAGAACAGTAAAAAAACCCTGAAGAACTTGTGAAAGAAAAGAGTTCTTTGGTGGGAGCCGGATTCCACAGGAGTTATTTTGAATTTCCCCAGCCAGCTGGAGCAGGGGAAAGGCTGATTTTCCACTGCCCTGCACCTTGTAGAATCATTTACACTCCTCAAGTGGATGTAAAAACGTTACAGACACTAACAGCACCATTTAACACCCACTTTGCAGAGGTGTTAATGTCTAAACAAAGTATAAGGTCATAGAGAGCAAGCCCAGAGACATTCAATTAAGAGCGATTGCTGAGGAAGTGCAGGCTCCTCTCCTCCAGGGCACTGACAGCCGGGTGCTTCCCACTGCTTCCCCAAACAGGAGCCTTTATGTGGGGGCACACTGCGGTGGTTACCAAAAAAAAAACTGTTCAGAGATTACCTTTTGATGGGTGCCATGTGTGGTGGAGAGCTACATCTCCATAATCTCCCCTTGTCCCAAGCAGCACCTCCTAGACGACCCCGCAGAGCTCTGCTTGCTGCGGCCCCATCCAGCCGTGGGCTCCATCCCCACGGGGCACGGCCATGCTGCTGTGCTCCTCTGAAAGGAGAGGAGGAGGGAGGTTATGGCAGGCACGACTGACCCAACATGAAGCCTGTCGGCCCAAATCCCACCAGGCATAGCTGAGCAAACAGTGGCACTGGAGCAGCCCAAGGAGCACAGCCTGTGCCAAGCGCTGGACTGGCAACGCTGTGGAACCTGGCTGCTTCCTCACCTCAGCAAGATTTGGCAGTTTCTGCCCGCCATGCCATGCCAGGGTGCTCTCCAAAAGAATGGGGCAGCCTCTCGGGTGCCAAACCCTGAGGGAGCCTGCCCCGTGGCAGCTGGGCAGGGCAGCCATGCCGGACACAGCTCCCTCAGGGGAGAGACGGCTACTGAGGGGCACAGGGTGTTGGCTGGGAAAATGGAGGGAAAGCCCAGAACCAAGCAGGGGCTGTGCCTCATTTGGGAAATGGACCCCACCTGGAAAACCCAAACAAGCCAGCTCACTGCAGGGGCACTGTGGCCTGGCCTTGCTGCCTCAGGGGCTTCCTCATACCGGAAACTAAAGTTTAGCATTTACTACCAAATTCCCAGTCATTTCTTTTTCCCTGGCCCAACTGCCATTCCCGCTCAATCCTGAGGTGTGCAAGATGGCACGGGGACCTGGCCCTCCTGGGAGGGCTCTCAGCACAGGGACCACGAGCTGCTCCCCCTGTTCTCCTCCAAACAAGATTCCCCATGGCTGTGTGGGGACAGGCAGGGAGGTGGCATTCAAGCTGCCGCTGCCTCCCGCCGCCTGCCTGGCCCCTTGGAGCAGGCATGGAGGTGAGCATCTGCCCTCACATCAGGGCTTTGCAGGCTTGAAGCCCTCTGGGTTCAGCTGCAGCTACCAGGAGGCTGTTGGAGACCAAGGTTTTATCTTTTTTTTTTTCCTTTTCTCTTTTAAAATCATATTATATCTCCTGGTATAAAAATCTAGTCAGGTATTATTGCTGGATTTCGATAAAGTGAGGCTGCTGAATTAGAGGCCTGGTCATGCCACAAGCAGAGGCAGCACTGCAGGCCTGCAGAGATGGAAAGCAATCCAGCTCCCTTAGCCTCAGACCCAGGAGCCTGTCCTCTCCCCAGAACTTGACCGACCATACTGCGGTTTCAGCCTGTCCCTGGAGTCCCTCCTTCCCTGTCCTGCTCCCCCCTGGCACAGGGACATCACCCGCTTTTCCACACCTGCTCAGGAGGGCTGGCTTGGCCCTTGGCTGTGACAGGAGTTTTCTGCTCCTCACATCAGCCCATTCCCATCTCACAAGCTGCTTTCTCCCTCAGTGGCACAGTCAGACATTTTTCCAGATGATTTGCTCTCCACACGCTCCTCCCGGAGCCCCAGCTCCCGCCTGTCCCAGCTCCTTGGTGGCTGCTCTTAGCTCCTGTCGGTTTTGCCAGCCCTATTCCCTGTTTCACTGTCCCCAGCCCAAGGCAGGTTGCAGGAAGGGGGCAGGTCCACATCGATACCCTGCTGGAGTAGGGTGAAGCTCCTGGTCTCCTCCATTGGCTTTCTTGGGGGTTGCAGAGGTAGGCAGAGGTCCTCCTGAGCCGTTGCTGTGGGCTGCTCATGGTGCGGGAGATACACAAGGCAGAGGTGAAAGCTGAGGGAAAAGGTTTATGGGAAAATTTGTCCATAATTTTAATACATTTAATTTCCTCCTGGCCCATGCTGATGTCCTGCCAGCTGCAGTCAGAGAACCTTTACCCCCACACCCCTCTTTCTGTTCCTCCACCCAAATTTGATTTTGGGGGCGAGCAGAAATGTGGGCATCAGCCCTGGCTTTGCTGCCCACCAACTGCAGCCCTGGTCCAGTCTGCAGCTTCTCAGTACCTCTGCATTTTATCAGCTCTTTTTAGCCCCTGAATCCCTCCATGAAACTTGCTGTGTATGCACCGAGAACAGCACTGATAAATGCTATCCTCTAAAACAAAATCGATGGTGGTTCCTGCTCATGCTCTTTGTATGTTTTTGTGAGGGTTAGAGAGCATAGAGCCAGCTGAGAACAGGGGAGGCAGAGCACAACATTAAGAGGAACAAAAGACAACAGAGGAACTCTCATTGTATCTACAAATATATTTCCCACATAATGAAAGAAAGGATTGAGACAGAAAGAGAGAAGGAGAAGGAAGATGAAAATATGCCACAGGTGGGGAGAACACCAAAACCACCACCCACCCCAGTGCCAAAAATCTCAATTAAAAGGTGACAGGTGTGTAATTTTGTTTTAAAGGCAAAACCGCACCATAAAAGAGATGTTGGCAGGTTTAGAAAACAAATACCAAATGTGTTCAGTCTTGCCTTTGAGCAGTGTTTCTTTTCAGTTGTCTTTTGTTTTTGTAAGTTTTATTTAGTTTCCTGCGGTTCCCTTGCCAGCTCTGTCAGCGCTGGCCGTAGATCTGAGAGATGTTGGCCCATCTCTCCTCTGACGGCTGCTCGATTTCTCTGCTTTGCTCAGGGCAGGTTGCTTGTTCCCAAGCAAGACAGGTCCCTGTGTGCTTTAATTGCTCCTCAGCCACTCTGGCACCAGCTAAGGTCACTCTGAGTGATGGCGGTGGAGGAACAGCAGTAACTCCAGCCAGTGCTATTGTGAGGGTTTTTAAAATGCAAAAGGAGCAGAGACCCAAGCACTGCAGGCACCTTTCCGCTTTTAAATAAACTTAAGAGCAAATACAAGTGTAAAACTCAACCATTGCTTTTTATGGTCTTGTATCCTTTTAATTTAAACCTCTTCTGTTTAAGAAACAATGGCTCATAGAAAGTGTTTCTGCAGTGGCAAAGAAAGTGAACACACGCATTTCAAATAGGGAAAAATCTGAATTTACCCCAAATTTATGCTCCCTGCTGCATTTGGCAATGCTCCCCTTTTGTTCCTTCTCTGGCTCAGGTGCTGCTGTGTCCAGCAGCGGTCAGGCACAGCATAGGGAGTGAGGTGGATGTTGGAAGTCATCCTGGAAAGTCTTTGGAAATGAGCTGGGACACAGGACTTCATGAACTGTCCCACTGAAGAGTACAGACAACAACCTGACTCTAAAACTGAGAGAATCTCTTTTCCCCTTTTAGGGCTGGAGAAATCCCTGTAAAACCTTATTCCGTTCATTTCTAGTCATCCCTATAGGATTTCCCAATGAAACATGGTAAAAAAGGCTGGAGTTTGCTTTGGAGGATGAGTCAGTCTGAACATCCACGCCAGGGGCTGGGGAGAGGAAGAGGAGCATAAAGAGGTAGTGAAGCTCTTCAGCCATTACATGGGCCCTGGCAATGGGGTTGCTGCTGAGGAGAGAGAGGCCGTGCTCGGGGAAAGCACATGGCTCCTGGGGCAGGGAAGCATTTGGAAACCACTTTTTGGATCATCTGCAATCTGACTTGGAACCAGCTCCTACAGCAGAGGACCAAAAGATTCCCACTGGTTCACTTCTGCATACAGATCTGTACAAACATGGATAGTACCTTTTTTGCATATTAAAGGCAGCTTTTTCCATGAAGGGAGAGAAATTTGGTCTCAGTGTTATAGCAAGAACATTACTGTTTCTTATGGGTTCTTTATTAACTACTTGCTTACTTGCTCTTGGAAACCTTTTTAAATTACAATCTGTCGTCTTAAAAAAATTAGGGGGGAGGTTCTCTCAGTCACAGAATCCAGGCTACAAAACTTCAACAAAACCTACGAAGTATTGAAAAATTGAGCACTGGATGATCAGTGTCTTTCGCAAGGTTGTACAGGTCCTTTTCTTCCCCCACAAGCCCTCTCTTGTCCCCGCCTCCCACTGTGGAATTCCTCTGTAACGACAGGGTTTTACATCCTGATGGGAGTAAAGCTTCTGTCTGGAAACACGGCATTTTTAGAGCTTTACGGAGAGCATGATGGGTCCCTCTCCCATTTGTGGATATTCTGCAAATGGAGATCTTTGAAGTGAGTGAGCATCTTCCATCCCAAACTGTGAAAGGTACCTAGAGAAAAATTTCTGTCTGCTCTTCTGAGAAATCTTATCCTAAGTATTTAGTTGAGGATGGCACTCATGGCATTAGATGCAACCACGCATGACTTGCAAATATTAACCTATTAAAGCAATTAATTCATTTCCTCCAACAAATGATGCGATTAAAAATGTGCCTAGGGAATGTTATAAATATACATCTATGACTTGACTTTTCTTCTCAGGAATCTCTGGCTAATCCCTAGTGAATAACCCGGCTCTAAGATGAAACCATCAAATGAAAATGAACAGCCAAATATTTTAAACTATTGCTTTTTATTATAATTACACCGGAGCACAAATAAATAAGCACTAAATTATTGTAAAATATTGTCAATGCACTAAAGAAAGCAGAATTGATCTTCAAACAACATCTTATTACTTCAGAAGTATCAAAGTACATTTAATTACATCTTACCTAAAAAAATCAAGTACAAAAATGAAAAGAAAATTAATATGTATTTATACTGTGTATATAGAAACGGCTAATAATATATGATTACAGTTAGCCTCTAGCTACTCCTTACTCCTACACAATCTCAGGCACATACCTGACAATTTCTAATGAAATATGAAAAAAGCAACATGACATTCAATTTCAAGATATTGGTAAATGTATTACATTGGAATGAACACAGAATGATTTCATTTTATTTAAAAACCCTGTCATTTAAAAACATAGTGCCATTGTCCACTTAAAAATAAACAACCCAAACCAAAAAAAAACCCCATACCATTTTATACCATTTGCTTTAATTTGTCAAAAGGAGCAATAAAGTAGACATACATTGGCTAATATACGTAAACACATTTTTAGTGCAAGAATAACAAGACCTGTGACTTTACTGTGCTTTCTTGAAATCACAGTGCACTTTACACAAATTGCTACACTATAATGTTTAACTTCAGGAGTTTAAAGCAAAATAAGTGCATACCGAACGATTTCATATATACAGTCTTCACAAGTGTGTGTATATATGTGATCTGTATGTATATACAGATTGCATATTTATACAGACTACAGCTTTAATGACCGTGTGTAACTAAGCACTGTCATTCACCCTGTGACACAGAAACTGCTGAGACAATAGGTGATGTAGAAAATGTTTAACAGCGTTCCGATGGCGCACTCTCGGCAGGCAGGACGATGCACCTTTTACTCCAGCGATGGGGTGGGCCAGCAGACACCGGACAGCACGGTGGCGTATGTCCTGACCTTTGGAAACTACTCCACCTGAGCCTCACTTCCCCCCTCTGTAAAACGATTCTCGCAAGCGTGAGGTTCAGTTCACATTTCTAAAGTGCTTTGAAGGTAAGTGCTAAGTTATATTTTACTTTTTCATGTACTGTCGCACTTCAAAACAAAAAGCCATTGTCTCCATGGGATACAATGGAGGTCTGGAAGCACATGGGCAGTTATTTAGGAAGGACAACATAAACAGTGTTGAGCAATAAAAGCGAAACAAGGAGTGGTTTTATGGTGGGCTACGCATACAAGCAAGTCTGCTTAGGACAAGAATGCTTCAGTTCCCTGATCATTATTCCTATTACGCACCGATATGAAAAGGACACAATATGAACAAGCACTATTAAACACGTAACTGTTTACATTAACGTTTGCCTCCCCCCAGAGAGCCTGGCACTGCAGCGCCCGTGCCCGCCCCCGGGGCTGGACTGCAAAAGCGAGGCTTCGCTAGTGGGGTTTTTAAAGGAATTGCTCCAGGAAGAGACCAGTGCAGAGGAAGAGTATCGAGACTGACTGAACGCCGGCTTTCGTTTTGTCACCAGAGACTTAGTGCAGTTGGGGGAAAGGGTTGAGCTAAGTATTTCACACATGGTTATGAAAAATTCTTCTCTTGCCACATAACAAGGAAGACAAAGCATAAACACTTTCTGAATAATGAACCTGTTATCTCAACAGATTTCTCACGACCAACAAGTCGCCTTCTTTCCAGCAGATTCTGGAACTTTGCGAGATCTCTGGAGTTTTTCTGCTGCCATTTTCTTTCTTTAAAAAAAAGAGAATAAGCAGAATATACAGTTGGTGTCTTTTGGATGTAACAAGTTTTCAAAGACTCCTTCACAGCCTCTGGGTTTTTTCATGTCTTCTGTCATTTCGGCTGTGAGGGGCTCTTTAAATCTGCATTTCAATTGCGTACCCATTCCAGCCACTGTATATTCAATAGCACACACCAATATTTAATGTATGTGGGTATATACGTATGCACACATCTATGAGTATATAGAGAGAGATACATGCATATATACATATATATGTGTGTACACATATGCATATATACATATACAATAATGCTAATATACATACACACATATAAACACACACTTTATCTTTTACAGAAATCTCAGTTTGGACATCAAAATATACATTAGTTAGTCAGTTATAAAATATTTAAAAACTTTATTTCAGAGGCTGAAAAGAAACTACTACTGATAAAGCATTACTCAAACTCAAACTTTAGCAATATAGATTACAAAAACCTTCTAAAATTTGTTATTTTTGGTTTTTTTTTTTATCAGCAATTACAGCTGTGGCAATGCTGTCAATATAATTTCAAAGAAAAGCCAATATAACAAGAAGTTTCAAACAACACACCTTTTCTTCTTGGCGAATATAACATTAAAATGATTGTTTTAAAGAGGGACTTTTGTGCTAGCAAATTTCAGACGCATAGATAGAAATTTAAATATACAAAATATATGCCATAGATCTTTTCTCCCCTACCTCACAGCAGTACAAGTTTCCCTCGTTCTCAACAGACCCTTTTGGAAGATATTTCACCGCACGGATTTCACCCTCATAATCAGCATAAGCCATCTCTTTCTCCCGTTAAAACCAGGAGGTCATAATTCTTTGGTCATGACATAATATTCTGTTAAAATGGGTGTAATATAATACAGGATTGCAAGCCAATTACAGAAGCAGCCAGGAAGAAGAAACGGTGTACCCGGGAGAACGTATTACGTTGGCCTCTGCTTCAAAACCCCATGAAATCAAGAGGGATTTCCCGACTGGCTTTCAAGGGGCCTGAATTCCAGCCTTTATAAATAACACAAGGAAATCTGACACGGCATAAAGTAAGGATGTGTTGCTGAATTTAAAAATAATAAACATGTAAACAGATTTTGTCGCCTTTATTTTCTGGACCAAAGACAAATGGTGACAGGAGCCGTGGCTGCATCGCCACTGCCTCAACCTGCTGAGCGCCTGGGTCTCTCCGCCACGGGCTGTACGATGCTTAGTCACAGTGAACCATGGTCTCTGCTAGTCAGCTGAATATAATGAAGGAAGAGTTTCCGTTGCAGGCTTTTCTGCAGAAAATCTAGTTGCTTGGCCAAATAGTTTTAGTAACTGATTCATATACAACCAGGGGCAATTTATCTGCTTGACTTTATGGGAAAACTGGTGCAGAACAATTCATATTTTAAATGCAACTTGGGCATCCACATTAAGCACTTTTATTTGCATTGCTTGCAGTTTTGCTGTTTCCCACCAAAACTCTCTCCTTTGTCCAGCCCTCCCCCCAAAGCTAAGGACATCTAATGAGTACGACTCTAGGTAACTTCTACAGCCCCAGCACCGCGTCGTTTTGTACATTGTCCCGTTCAACAAAACGTACAACCACATGCTTTTCTACAGAGGCCAAATCTAGGCAGGTAAGAGAAATAAAATGGTGGCGACGGGGGGGTGGGAGGAAACATTAGAATACCACATAGAAAATAGGTAATAAAACAGTATAACAGTAACATTATATAGTAAAATTCTTCATAAATTTTTGAATTTTTATATATATATATTTAAACAGTGTATTAGCTTGGGTGTTTTCAATATAGTGGTGAAATATTTACATTTTGATATCTTCTGGATCCAAAAAAATCCTGGATAAATATGTATGCCTTAATCCAGTCGGAAACTTAAATCTCTCTCTCTTGATTGACAGGTGAGCACTGTATCCGTGTGGTTTTTTCCTAGGAAGTTCACCACCTGCAGGTAAGTCTTAGGTTAGAGCCTTTGCCTTATTAAGAAAGCAGGCTACCTGTGCGCGGTGCAACAGAGTGGAGAGGGCATCCTCCACACGCCTGTCAAATTGCAGTGTCCCAGAAAACAGTTTGTTGTTTGGAATAAGGAGGAGGGCTGTATTTCTTGGTTCCGGTATTCTTTTTCCAACTTGGCAAAATAGGCATGCTGTCCTGTTTGCAGAGTCCTTTTTCTGATTTCTGTCGAGCTTTTATTTCTTTGCAGAGGCAGCGTTTTTTCTCAATCATATCCAGCATTGTATGGTCCCCTTGCAACCACTGCATACACGTCACCTATTGCGGGGGTGGGGGAGAAAGAAAAGAAGGAAAAAGAAAAGAAGAAAAAAAGCATACAAATAACTATTTGGTCATAGTTTGAATATGTTGTTTCTTTGCAAGGTTAACATTACTCTTATTTGAAACACTCTAATTTGTTTGATGAACAAAAAATCTCTACGCCAATAACAGAAACAAAGCCTTTACTTCTAACTACTACTTTAAGAAAAAAAAGGGTAATAAAAGGTCCCCTTTTTAACTTCTTCAGAGCACTGAAAGCTAATAAAGATCAATGTTTTCGGCAAACTAGCACTGGTTGGATTTTAAATGATGGAATAGATCTTAAAAAGTCACATGGATCTTAACAACGTCTTTAAGTTGTGGAAATAAAAAATTCTATACCCTGAAATTCATATTTTATATTGCTTTCCAATTCCAATCTGTCACATTAAAAGCATGGTGTTAACACTTCTGAGTATCAAGCTAAATATAACCCTGTGTTTAATTTTTTAAAAATGATTTAATGAACTCCATGCAAATTAGATGGATTAACCTATCCTATTCTGTGATGATATTTCATTAACTGGAAGGCACCAAGGGTTTAGGAACTCCACGTTTTCATGCATGTAGTATATTTGAAAACATGCTCCTAATCCAAAAAAGGAGGTTAGCATATGTTTAGCTGTAAGTACACGTCACAGCCCCTCTGAAGCCTGAGAATGTGGCTTTATTTGAGTTCAGTGGGGTGCTCACTTGATTGAAAAAGTGTGTGTCTTCAAAGGCTTTAGATTGGAACCGAAATCGCTAATACTAAACTATCCTGAAAGGGCTCACTGTATTTGGATGACACGCTGTATACCTGCAAATCGGAACCTTCCTCTCAACACTTCGTTTGCAAATTTGAAGTGATGTCTTGAGTGTCCCAACATTTATTTTCCACATTATTCATAAATTAAGGATTTGTGTGTAAGTAAACACAGGCCATACGTTCACAGTGGCTGTCCAAGTACATCTCTGGTCTTGTTATGAAAATGCACGTGTGAGGTAATACTTTGGCAGAATTTTATGATTCGTGAAGGAAATGTATGTTTATTATTAAGCGTACTTGAGTACATTTAATAATGCATGTGCCTTTCATTCATAAATCTTAGAAGGCCAAGCATGGGCATATACCAGGTTCCTAGAACTAGGTACTTGTCTTAGACGCTGGTATAGAAACTTCCATTGATCTCGGTAGTTTTTGTGGTCAGCTTGAAGTGCAGTTAGCATTTATTGAAAAACAGATAGAGAAAATGTTCAGATTAATAGCAGGAAACAAAGAAAAAGAAATAAACATGGGCAAGCCTAACAGAAATAATAATAATAAACTATGTACTCAAACAGAAAAATAAACAGAATACAGAAATATTTGTATTTTTTCAAATATCTGCATAAAAAAGGGGTGACACAGGATAAAAGAATTTCAGATTGAATTACCTTTCTTTACACTGAAACAAAACCACGCTTACCTTATACATGAGATAGTACTTTGAGTAGAACAAGTTTAAACCACAATATGAATTTTGTTCTTGAATATTCTTATGAATTTAGAATTACACAGGTAATGTATCTGCAGTGTGTCCTCCTGAATGGCTGAGCTTAAAGTCTTCTGGAAGCCTACTGGGCCTGCTCTTCCTAACCAAATACTTATTTTTCATTTACTATGGTGCAGGCAGGTACGAGGCACGTCATCCTCCAGGGCTGTGAGACTTTCCCTCTTTGGGTGTCCGGGCCTGGTCCAAAACTCACCGACTGAACCGGAGACACTCCTCCCCGCCCCCTGGCTCGACTTCACAGGTCTTTGGTTGAGGTTCTACCTGAGGCAGGTTTCCTGCCACTTTACTCGTCGGTGACGGGTCAGTACTTACGCAGCAGTGTCTTCGTTTTGGCTGGGTCCTCCTACGTGGGGCGGGACAGGCACACAGTCTGCACACAATTCATTAAACAAAATATTCACAACACACAGCTGCACACCAGCTTTGGGGCTGGATTTGACAACAATGGTGCTTGAGTGCAGGTTTCCTCTTCAAGGCATTGGGAAATACCTTGTCTTTTATAACCCATCGTGTAAGTAAACAGAGCACGTGCCAATACCAAATCCTTACGGTATGCTGTGTGCTCCAGTCACCACGCATCACAAGCACCATCCACAGCACGTACGAGTCACCGGGAGGGTGTTACATCCACGTCACCCCCCCACTCACCACTGTACTATACGCAGGGCCGTTGCCAACACAGTGTCTTCTGGTAGCTAATCTCCTTCACGGGATTCAAGGGGACCCAAGCAGGATTTTGACATGCTAAGATCTAAAATACCAGTTGCGACTTCCCAAAGATAGAAATGGTGTTGCAGAAAGTATCAGTTACACAGACACTCTGCCACCCCCTGCAAAACAGCACCTAAAATAAACTCGAGTGTAGGCAGCTCCAAAATCCTGGTTTATACTGGCCACCATGTTGTGGTGCAGTTAGTGAATCATTTATTATGAAGAATTCAAATTTTTCCACTTTCCCAGACACAGATTTTCAAGACTACTTGTGATTTTTTTTTTTTTTTTGATGGCTAAGTCCTTCACACCACCATCCTCTTAGATGTACCGTCCACATGGTACATTCCTCTCCTGTAACTGCATTCAGATAATGGTATGTGCAGCATGAATGTGCAGAACTGGTATGTGCAAAGTCATTTGCTAAAATAGACTAAGTGAACACATATGATGTTGAAAGACTTGGGAAAAAAAACTTAGGAGTGAGAACAAATGTTAAAGGGTTTTATTTGATATTTTTGCCCAGTTCTAGTGCTAACGTGCAACAAAATAAAAATGTACTGAACAAGGGTGCATGCCTCTTGAAGCTGTAAGACAGACCTAAGAGGAAATCACTTGTTTGTAGATCAATGAACTACTGATATGACAATAACCATGTTGCTAATACAAGATCCCAAAGAGTGTTAACTAAATTTTCAGTGTGTCCTAGACAAATTACAGGCGCTAAATCTCACAAGACAGCACTCAACCCAGCTGTTTAATCACAGCAGTAACCCTTGATGACTTCAGCAGGGCTACTGAGGTGTTTAACTCTGCAGACTTAGGCCTAATCCTTCCTGTGATGGAACTGATGGAGCTCACACTTAGTTCCAGTACTAATTTTTTTCATATCCTCCCTCCCTTCTGGCTTCAGCCTGCTCCTCTGGTCACGCACCAGGCTGTTAATATCCCTGATAGATCAAAACAAAGGATTTGTTCAGTGTGAGAGGGACAAAAATTAATGATATTACAATTTAATGTATGGAAAGAAGTAGAGCATTCATAATATTATACAGCTATACGGCTTTCCTGCTTCTGAAAGATCCCATAGCACGTGAGGAATGGTACACATACTGCAGCATGTCAGAGCTTGGCTGCAGATGTGGATGTAGGCAGACCGGCACAAAACCCGTCAGCGCTGGAGGTAATGGCCAACAAGACACAGCACAGTAGAAGCAATGTTGGTTTTGACCAAAGAGTCTCAGCCCAAAGCCTGTTCTTACTGAAAAGGGAAGAAAGAGCCATCAGCTAATGTTAGGATTTTAAGGAGGCATCTCCTGGAGACTCCAGGCTATGTATCATGTACTGTGTCATGTAATCTCTTTTGAATGATGAAATATGCTGATTGTACATCAATTTTTGTTGTGCTGTAATTTTCACTCATTAAATTATCCAGGGTCTAAGATACAATTTTTGTTCAAAATCAAGCAGAGCAAGAGAATGAAGGAAAACACCAGCCAAAGGCCTAGAAGATTGAACATTGACCTAGGAGGAGATGGAGGTAGGCTCAAATCCTAGCTCCTATGCAGGCAGTAAAAGCTGTAGGAACAGTACAGGAGCCTAGAGTGGCTGGATAAGTTCTCTCACGTAAGCGCAAGTGTAAACAAGGATGTCTCTTGAGTTCCTGGTAAACACACTAACCCTTCAATTATTCATTATTTTCTAGTTTTCCTCAAAAATCTTCTTCAAAGCAAATGCTTGCTCTAAACTTGAACATCATAAACAAAACGAAAGAAATTTCTTCCACTATGCAAAACTTAATCCTTCTATACTTCTTAATCACCAACTTTCTGGAAGGCCTTAGGAGAAATGAGTCTATGTTGCCATCTTTCATGGTTTCAGCTGGGAGAGTTGACTTTCTTATTAGCAGAATGATTTGGGATGAGAATAGTGTTGTTAAAACACTGATGTTTTTGATTGTTGCTAAGCATTCAAGGCCTTTTCCGCCTCACACCTCCCCTCCAGTGAGTAGGCTGGGGGTGCAAAAGAAGTTGGGAGAAGACACAGCTGAACAGCTGACCCCAACTGACCAAAGAGATATTCCATACCATACAATGTCACGGTCAGCATATAAAGCTGTGGGAAGAAGACGGAAGGAGGGGCGTTCGGAGTTACGGCATTTTGTCTTCCCAAGTCACCATTACGTGTGATGGAGCCCTGCTGTTTTGGAGATGGCTGAGCACCTGCCTGCTGATGGGAAACGGTGAACGAATTCCTTGTTTTGCTTTGCTTGTGTGCACGGCTTTTGCTCTACCTATAAAATTGTCTTTATCTCAACCCACGAGTTTTCTCACTTTTACTCTTCCGATTCTCTCCCCCATCACAACTCGGGGGAGTGAGCGAGGGACTGTGTGGACCAGCTGCGGACTGGGGCTAAACTGCAACATCATCTTACTTTTACTATCTGCCCTTCCCAAAAGGTTGGAAGTGCATTTTACTAAGATCTGTTACATACTGTCAGATTCTAAGTTGGCGGTGACAGAGAACAAGAAGTAATATTATAAAACCATCTTTTAACTAAGAAAAAACGACAACTTTACACCTCCTCAAAAAAATGCAAAATGTTTTGTCTAAGAAAACCATTCTAACTAAAAGAAGATCACTTCTGGTGAGTGTTTTAATGCTTTATGAAGACATGAGAGACAAACTAGACACACTAGTTCCCTTCTCTGCAAAGTGCAACTGGTATATTTTTTTGTGCTGGTGCCTCCATTAGCAGTGCGCCGGTCTTCATTTCTTCATGGGACTGAAATGTTGAATTATCCCAGAAAGATAAGTAGCAGTCCCAATGGTTTACAAATGTATGTATTGCTTAAATTAGATTGCCCTGAGCTAGATCACAGAGTGTCTTGGAGCAAAGGTTTGACAGGCGAACATCTACAGTGCAAGCTCTCTTAGAGGCCAGGACCTGGAGCCAGAGGTCGGTGCACTCTATAGCTCTCTGCCACATCAGAATTTACGGAGAAAAGCTCATAATCCCAGAGAAAACTCAAAACAGGCTTTGGGGAAGAGACAATGACTCATGCTGCCAGGAACTCCCTGGTGTCACAGCAGATCATTTCTGTTTTCTATTGCCCTGGCACGGGCTCTGCCCCAGCCCCGGGCACCCCCACCGCTGCCTGCAGAACAATGCCAGCACGGCTCCGGCCCACGCTGTGGCAGCCTGCACCGGCAGATTCACAAAAGTGCTCAAAATATGGATGTTTAAGCAAGAAAAAGAAATGTAAATGAACATAGTTCTTCCCTTGTTCTTGACTAAGGAGGATCGTTTGGTTTTGCAAAGAGAATAATAGTTACAGACGGAAAAAAGATAGAGAAAATATTCTCCAATAATACACTTAAGCAGCTATTGGTGGATACAACTTTTCACACTTGCTAGCTGTGGTCACTAGGTAGAGCAAACATCTTTTATCTTTTTGTTGGTGACTATTCAAAATATGAGACATGACCTTCTGGCCCTTCAGGAACTGGACTTTGACCACAAGGAGCACCAGGTGAAGTACATCAGTACAGTATAGTGCACAAGCAGGTCTGTGTAAGCTACTGCACACATGTATGCTACTGAAAAAAATATGGCAACTCATATCCTCTTGTCTTGAACTGAGCCCCATGTAACAGTAAACGTGAGCCCCGCGCACGGGGCAGGCAGGCACCCTGCGCTCCTGCCGCCCAAGTCAGGCCACAGGGGTGAAGTGCAGGGAGGTTAAAGTCACGCTGATTCCTGGTGCTGAGAGGTGCTTCAGGAAACTTATCATTGAAAGGTGCACTATAATTTTTCATACAAGTGCCTGTGAGAGTATGTGCTGCTAAAAATGCCATGGGGGAGAAAAATACTTGAAATATCGTAGGCAGCTCTATTATGAGTGACAGAGTTAGAAAATGCTGCCAGTTTTCATTCATTTTTTGAGGAAGCTTTCCTAACGTTTTAATTGACCACCTGATATTTCATGCTCTGGACACTTCTAGGAGTGAGGCTTTTTTTGGTGTTGTATGAACTTCTAATGACCTAAAAAAATATTTTCCACTATAGTTTACACGAGGGCTTTAGACAACACCATATCCCATTCAGCTGCTTCTCCTCATGACATCTTGGCTGGTAAGTGCTTGGTTTGCCTGTTTTTAATGCTGCTGGCTTGTTTGAAGTGAAATCAGAAGCTCTGGGCAATTAGAGAGCCCCATGACTCAACAGCGCTTCAGTAATTTTTTCCTAGGTTCCCACTTACTGTGCCGAAATGGCAGAGGCTACGGGGCTGAGGAAGAGGCTGTTCTCTTCTGGCCCTTGTGAGTGTCTCCCTCTCCTGCTGGAAGGGCAGAGGGGTTGAGTACTCATTAACAGGAAGGATGGGGAAAACGACATCACACGTATGTGGTCATGGATGTCATGTACAAATACCCTTTTCTTTGTGACAACTGCATATCACAGATAAAATGAAAGCCCAACAGCGGACATGAGGCTACAACAAAGTGACCTTAAACCAACGCAAAATACAATGAAATAAAAAATAACAGCAACATTTGGAGGAGATTATTAGAAATGTCTCCTGGATCTGTAAACAAAGTGATCTCCGCCACTGCAATCTGTGAGCAGTGCTACACACCATTCAGCAGAGCCAAACATGCTGCTTTGTTTTGGCAGGCTACGGTAAGTGTAAGTGAAGAAGAAAGGCCTTCTGAAAGCCACTTACCATCCTCTGGGAGGAAAAGGTACTCCCTCCCTCTTCCCTGTTCTCAGACAGGAGTTTCCAAACTCTCTTTCCCACTGAAAACTCTTGACGGCACTTTCTCTGGTACAGATGGGTCCCAGCCATCTGGCCAAGTAAGGTATTTCCACTCGGGAGGGTGTGAAATCCCACTCTTAGAAGGCAGTCGTGTGCCACGGGTGCAAGTGGCGGAGGGCTATGTTATGTAGCAACAGTTACTTCATGATCTGTTATCTGATACGTGGAGGTCCTCAGCACGCGCTCGCAAAAGGGGAGTTGTCCAAGGCAGGAGTTCAGCCAGAATCAGGTTTCAGAAAATCTGAGCAGCGAGATCCTCACCCATTTGAAGCCAACAGGAATGTACCGGCTGACTTCATGGGTCCAAGAATTTGACTACAGTTTGTTCAAACAAATAGTAAAAAAAACCTCAAACGATTTAAAAAGCCATCTGAAGAGCAGTTGGAAAACTACGCTGGACAAGATTTCTTTTGCTAACTGTTAGCTATAACCATTGCACTGCAGTTGAATGTCGTTACTTCCAATGGCTGCAAAAGTTGGTAAGTGAGGGTAAAACTACAGGCTAAATCTGCAGTCACTTCGTTCGCTCTGACAGAGGTACTCTGGAATAGTATTGACACGAAAGACAGTGTAATTTGGCCCAGGACAGTTAGTTGTTCATATAGCTCTGTACGCTAACCCGTTCTCCTGTTACTGTTAAATTCAAAACAACAACTGGTTATTCATACAAAGGTGATTAAAAGTAACAGTATGTTCAGGAACACGCAGGATGTGCAAGGTGAGCGGTGACAGCAGACGCGCTCCATGCAGTTCGCAGTGCATGGTAACGCTCCCCGGGGACGCTGGGGAACGTAACTGCAAATTCTCCGATGGGAGTGTCTGAGGTGTTTTCTAGAAGGTGTCCTACGATGCCAGCAGCCACGTTAAAATGATCCCTGTGCATTCACATACTCACATCACAAGCACAAGCACACACAAGGTGCTAAGTGCTACACAAACTACCCTTTCCGGCCTTTCACAAATTCTTCTTTTTTAAAGAGACACAAGTAACCTATTTGCCCTGTAAGCACTTGGGAAAGGATTCCCGCGGCCTTAATTTTGACAAAATAGTTGGGTGGGAAGGAGCACTTTGTAATTTTACACTATATATTTAACATTAAAAGAATTCACTGACACCTGCTATTTCAAGCTATAAAACTGCACATGCATCACATTTTAGGGCTACTGTAACAGAGAAATTCCTGTGTTCAATGTTTTTATTTCCATTATTTGAAATTTCTAAACTTCTGGAAACAGGTTTTCTCACAAATGATACTACTACATAAAAAAAAACCCCAAACCCTGTAAAAACTGTTCTACCACTTAATGCAATTATATAAGGCACTATTGTAAGAAAACTCTGGACACCTTTTTTCAAATACGGGACTCACTACAAGACTTATTACATTGTCTTGCACCCTATGGCCACCACTTAAAAGCAGCTGACAAGAATCTTTGGAACTCCAGGAATTCAAGATTATGAACAATTAACACTTATCCTAAAATTAAATTAGCAAATTGATAGTAAACCTTCAGCCCCTCTGATTCCAGACCTCCAGTTTCATGATTCATTGCTTGCAATTACTAAATGTCACAGCTACTTTATACAGAACCAGCAGTGCACGTACTCCTGCGCCTCGAGTTTTCCAGTAACCCTTGGATTATTGCTGAGGCTATCAATAAAGCAAACTTTAAATGATAAATTCACTGTCCTGCTTTCCATTTTTATACTGGCAATCAGTCTAGCTATAGATCTTCCTGACCTTGCATTATTATCTTATTTGGAAACATGTATTCTTCTCATCCGCGCTTTCTTTTTTTAACACCAAACAGCTATCTATCTGAAAGGTACTGCTTGATCTACTGTTAGTTAACATATCCTGTAAACACTACTGTGTTTAAAATAAGAGCCTATAAAGTAACTCATATTAGGGATATTGTGTAAAGTTGTCTCATGCACCTCATTTATGCAGTGGATCATCACAAGGTGCATTCCTATTGAAATCACTCATGAAAAAATCAAAGCTTAATCTACGCCTTTGCTAAGCAATAAATGCAGAACTCAAGCAACCCACCATGACACATCCTGCCGTTCACTGTAAAATAGAAAGGAAAATTCGATATTGTATTAGGTCAGTCACAGGAGGGACAAAGGACAGAATACTTCACTAGAGTTCCGCGATACAGAGATCTCCTGCTAACTGCATTAGAGAGGACACTCCAATGTCCTAGATTTCCTTGCGAGATTACTGACTCTGCCTCCCCACCTCTTCCTCTTGCTGGAGGTTGCTGCTCCGTTGCATGTTGGCCTTAAAAGTTCATGAACAATCCTTAAAACAGCAGGATAGTTTGAGGCAGTGACCCCAATGGTCACTAGAGCTGTCCCTGCCTATGACCGAGTAACCACATCCACAGCACAACACACCTGGAATTAGTCTTTCTTACTCTAAATCACAGCAGTTTTGAAAAGCTGCCAGATTCTAAATCTCACACTGAGTTGAACAGCCTGTCCCTCTTTCCATTAAGAGGTGGCATGGAGCAGTGTGAGCCACTGGTGGGCAAGATCCTTTCCTCCTCCAGACCCAACCCTGGTGAACTGCGAAAGCTCTCATGTGAGAGGGAGCTGAAGGCAGCAGAGCTTATTCACAAGAATAATTTTAGAATAAAAAAATAAATAAATAAATAAAAAATAATATATGACGGGAGAACGCCTCAGCATTGTGAAAGGACTGGTGCCTTCAATTCCTCTTCTGTTGTATCAGGTGATCTAAATACACAAATATCTCAGCTACAGACTGTGAAGTTTACAGATGAGAAATTTTGAAATGTGCTCTTACATTTCTCCTTTTTTGATGGTAAAATTGAGTCACTGACCATTTTCTTAGATTAATGCCATTTCTCAAGTATTGTACTGATTATGTGAGGGGAAAAAAGGTTTAGGAAAGCATGACTGAAAACAACACAACATACAGAGATAATCATATTCTTGTACGTGGTCACATCTCCCTTCTGAAAGATGTATAAAAACATGATTAAAGGACAGAGATATCTATTTATGATTGGTTTCTACCTCCAATTCAAAGTGTAGTTAATGAACAGTTACTGGAGTTATAAACTGTACTGAGAGTTTATAAAGAATCCAAACATGTAAGAGCCCACCCTAGTATGGGATACCACATCTGCTCTACCCTCACAGCAACATCATGCAATTTCATTTGTATCAGGAATTGGTAACCAATATAGTACCCAAATCCAATACAGACGTGATCTCCTGACGTGCAGAATAGCTGAGATACAGGCAGGAAACTGAGACTGGCATCCGCACGCTTTAGAAAATGGGATTCACTGGGTGCAGCGGTTCCCTGTGCCTTGTTTCTGATTTTCTGGTTAAAGGGAAACCTCCAAAGGGACGGCACTGGATGATGATTCAGCATTAACTCACTGAGAAGACTGCAACACACTAAACCAGCAGCTCTAGTCTGCTGAACGAGGGCTTTGCTCGCAGGCTCCCGCACGTGCAGTGACCAGGCAAACTCGACTCAGCCTACAACAGCAGCCTGGGGTGAATCCAAGTCCAGATCTCCAGAGCAGGGAGGAAATGTAAATAGCCATCTTAAAAGGAATGGCTAATGGCAGCGCATGGCAAACAAAACGTTCAGCTTCACAGTAACTTATACACACATATCACCTGTAACATAAGCAAACAAATTGTCAACCAGCAAAAAAGTGTCGCTTTTCTCTGACTATTGTCTGTGCTTTGAAGTTTGGTGCAGAAATCAAGCAAGAGCCTTGACCTGACCAATATTAATTTTAAAAATGTATATTGCTATTGTCTTTTCTCATTTTTATTCTTTTCTATTGTGAATTATACAATCCCAGATAGCTAACGTGCTTTCCCAGACTGTACAAAAAGAGATGGGCCAACCCAACCCAAGAGTCCTCTAATTGCCACTGAGTTGAAAAGACTTAAGATCAGGATGCTGGCCCATAAACACCGAGCTCCGTTAGTGGAACGTGTCCTTTCCCCATCCTATTTTTTGTGGAGAAAAAAGCTTTCCCTGGATATTCCACTTATAGCTTATGAGTGAAATGGGAATTTGCTGTTGACGTGAGTGAGGTCAGAATTTAACTCTGTAACTTTAAATTAAAAAATGAAAAGGATTTTCTGTTATGCGATTTTAGCTGGGGTGAAAGCTCTTCCTAGCAGTGGCTCCATCAGCCTGTCAGTTCCTCAGTATTTCCTGCATAAAGATCTGTCTTCTGAGATTTTTCTGAGTAGCTGCTGCCACTCTGCTGCAGTACGTTACTACACACCGAGACTGTTCTGGCTGGACAAGCAAATACAATGATAAAATTCACCACAAAGGAAGCAAATTTATCACTCCTAAGTCTCAAAGAAACACAAATAATTACCACTGAAGGTCCAGTTCAGGGAAGAACTTGAAAGACCTGTTCAAACTGGAAAACACATATCAGTTGTCCCCTTGATTTTCAGGGATATTTTGCTGTGTAGGAAAAGCCAGTGCTTTGCTGCCTCAAGGCCAGTTAATTGAGCCTATGTACGGTTATGTAGTGATTAAGAATAATTTTACAAAAGGCTAATAAATTATTATTAGCTGTTTTAATAAATGCCTAATCAATTGGCAATTATACATTACTGTGGACTGCAAACCGTAAGAGGTCTGACAAACAGCGTCTGTAATGTTCCCATAAAATTGACACATAAAGTACGATAATTTCACCCCTTCCTAAGGCTCGCCTGCACTAGAGACACTTTTCTTTCCAGCCTAAGGCCCTTATACATCCATATTTATACGTGCGAGGTGGGTCGCCCCCTAGATTTATGGCAAGTCCCTCATGTGAATAGAGTTGGGATTTGCAGCAGGAGAGCCCAGCTGGTTAAGGGCATTTCAAAATCTAGGAGCACTTGACCAGCGTAAGATACAGAGAACCAGAACTACACAGTGTGGGCTGTTACCAAACATTTTTCAACCACAGAAAACTGTCAGGAGAAACACAAATATCTTTGCAATTTTGGATATGTTCGTATAGTATTTCTGAAGAACTGGAAACCTGAAAATTAGTAAAAATAATAATCTTTTAAAGTTCTCATTTAAAATACATGACATCTTTATTTTCATTGTTTAACAAGACAAAATGAGAATAAAAGTAGGTTATCAAAAGTGGGTGCTGGCGTTCATACCTTTTTATAACCGGCATACACATAATGTATATGAATAGCCACACATTTCTAGTGAAAGACTATGAACAAACACACATACATATACAGAGATATAGAAACATACTATACATACATACATGAGTGAATATACATATTTATGTGCATACAGTATACAGACAAGATACTATACAGGTACAGTAAGTGCAATATACTGTATAAGGCTATACAAACACCGAAAGATTCTGGTGAAATGGTGACAACCATGAGAACAAAGCTCGAATGGGTTGTGACTTAATGCAGATGGTGGGGAAAACCTCGCTGTTCCAGGTCGTGTTTTATGCATCAGACACACACAGTTTGAACAGAAACATGGTACAATACGTTCAGTTCATATACAAAAAAGGGAAGACAAGTGGGAGCGCATGGAGGTAACTGAAATGTGTATGAGCAGACAAATAACGTTGTTCTACCTAGAATACAGAATGTTTGGTTCATTTACAGAAAACGCCTATATATAAACCCATGCTTTCATGAATTCATGCCATTTTTATTTCTGTTTTTTTCCTTTAAGAATATTATAAAATTCTTGCCCTGAGTTGAACATAAATACACACAGAAAAGGGAAAAAAAAAAAAAGGAAATAGCATGCTTCTGGCTTTTTTTTTTTTTAAATATTTTTTTAACCAAGGCACAATGTCTTCAATAGTGGTTGCAAGACTGTTTGAAATAAACTTAGCAATTGCTATTGTTCTGGTACTGCGTCCTTCTTAATGTGACTAAACTAATTGTTTGCACACAAAAGTCTCAGAACAAGTTTTAGAAGCGAATTTACAAGTTTTGGAAGAGAATAAGTAAATTTATGAGAAATGCCTTAAAGAGAGATTCCCTGAAGAGGAAGGAATGCTACCAAAAGAAATTCCTTTATAGGCAACTTACTGATGTTTGGAATGAAATTATTTCACAGGAATTATATTTGTTTAGTATTACTTTAAGTTGATACCTATTTTTAGTAGAACCATGTTCAACACTGTAAGAGCAGCTAAAAATGAGAAGGACTTACAAATAATTTACGGTTTCTTGTTGTAGGCAGACAGGAGAGTGGACTCACTGATTCAGTGTTTTATAAGTTGCAAGGGGTAGTAACTTCGGAACATCTGTTCAATGAGACCGTAAGACTTTCAAGGCGTGTATCGCCCCATCTCACCAACCTGCATAAGTCTTTTACTGTAAATATTAGTTATTAGTTTCCATATATGTCATATTAAATTCTATATACCCGTGTACAAGTCTGACTCTCAAATGAAAGGTCTGGGTGCAAAGGGCATGCTTAGCTCTTGCCCCCATGTCCGAGCCCTCTTTGCAGGGCAGTTCTCACCAACTTCCAGGGCCTCTGAAGAGTAGCTCACCTTCCAAGGAACAACGACCGACATTGTCCTCCATCAACTGCGACATCTGTCCCCACACACTTCCCTGTTGAGCTAAGACTATTTTTCAAAGCACTGAAACACGCGGTCCCAACTCTAGCGAAAACAGGCACAACGTAACAACTCCCTGAAACCACAGACCAGGCAGAGGAGATCTTCTCGTGTCTGTCCTATGCCTTTTAAAGAAATTGTAACTCCCAGTCTGAGAAACAACTAGGTAAACACAGTAAAAAAATGTTGAGCGGGAAGTGAGAACCCTCATAAATGCTGTATTTCATTCTTTGACAGAATATTGTTGTATTTGAAAAGTTTCAACAAATTCTGTGAGGGAACAAGACTCTTTCTGTACTCTGCTGGCAAGCTTACAAAGCCCATGCAAGAATAAGAAGAGATCAGAGTAAGGGAATAGCGTACTCTTCCTCCCACTCTCTTCCACCACAGCTGGAATAGGGGCAACCAAGCCAGCACTCGAGGGTGAGACAGGTATGACGACAGACTCTGGGTCTGGAGCTCAGAGACTGTCGCCCCGTTCCCATCTCTGATATCCTCGTTCTGTGGCATTACTTCTCCTAGAGCTGAACTGCTTTCACCCATCGCTGCTTCCCCCCGACACGTCTTTTTTGTGCCCCAAACCCATGCTGCTGAGTGGTATGGAGAAGGAGAGCCACCGAAGCCATGCTTGGGCCTTGGGACCTACCATGACGACAGGGTGTGCTCGGATCCACCTCTGCCTGCCCGGCTTCCCCCGCGCCATGAATCAGAGGCCACTTTGGTGGTGTGAGGACTGTCGAGTATGCACTCTCTCATGCTCTTAAATCCTGGCAAAATAGGACCCAGCAATGCTGTGACCCGCTTCTGCTGCATGGCCAGCCCAGCTGAATGCTGAAGAAAAGATGTTGGGACAGCAACAGCAGGGCTGGCTGCCACCAGAAGACAGCTTTGACACATTTGCTTCTCCTGCCAATCAGTCAGGCGTGCCTTGGAGGTGAGGGATGATGGATGTGGCAATTCCATCCACTTCAAGGTTTGCATTTTCTTTTCTTTTTCTTTTTTTTTAATAAGCGTTCTCTATTTGCAGTTTGTATATTTAGAAACAATTTGCACTGCTCTGGACCCATGCGCTGATTACGTAAGACCAGATTCAAGCTGAAACTCAACACAATGCAATGCGGAGCCTTCCCTAAAGCATTAACATTCTTGTTGCTGCTCTCATCCAAAATGTTGACAGCATATTTAGCTGGACTGACGACAGCAGAATTTTGCCTTTCTTGTGTGCAAGATACTTGTCCTTGCAGGACAAAAAAAAGCAATACCCAACTGTGTAAAGTAATCCAACTGCTCCCTCTCGTGGGCATGGGGCTCTGCTGCACTTTATAAAGGCACAAAAGCGTAGTCAGACATCCAGACTCGCAGATTTTTATCAGTGCAAAGTCCCCAGAAGACTGTGTGACACTTCAGGATACAGCTCATGCTCCGGGCACCTCTTTCTAGGCAGCGACAGTCTGTAATGACTCATCCCTGACTCTTGCGAACATTCAGCCTGAACAAGAAGGCAAAATCCTGTGGGTCTGGATGATCCAGACTTGCAAATCTGTCAAATCCAGACATCACCTCAAGCTAAAACTTGGCCCATGTCCCATCGGTGAAGTGCTCGTGCCCAGGGTTTCTCTCTGTACCCCACCAGGGGTTCCTCCATGCCAGTCCATCCTCCCAGGTAGGACCCAGAGGAGTTTCTTCCTCACACCTATATGCAAAACCAGCACCCACAAAATTCAGTCTACGTCTACATTCTTTTGTTTTTGCCTACACAGACACTAAAGCGTTCTTCACTGGAGGAGCAGAACTTCTCCATGACAGGGCCCTTTGAGAGAGAGAGATCCTTTGTAAAACGTTCCTAGTAAAATTTACCTGATTTTAGACGCTCAAATGCATTGCATTATATTAGTGGCACATAAAACTAATTAAAATCACTTTCGAAAATACAGATTGCACTCCAAATAGTTTTTGCACGTTCTAGTTTTACATAAACCAAAGCTTAAGCAATTCCTGACAGTCACATACTTACCCATCTACTCCCATCTGCAACTGCTTGCTTTCTCATCTATTACACTGAGCTTACAAACCCTTGGGGTAAGGACAGTCTTTGTTCTACACACATTGCCTACCAACACGGGGACCTTATTTATGCCTATGACTCTTAGACACCACCACAAATGTTACTGTGGTAGATCCTAGTGGCCAACATTAGGCAGGTTTTGGACGCAGTGACTAACCCAAGCCTTATTAAAGGTGATGATTAAACATAACGAGTAATTTAGTCCCTTTAAGGGAACAGCTTCACAGGCAAAAATAGAAGCTACCATCCAAAGCAATAAATAGCATATAGAAAGTCCAGACCAAACTCCCATGGGACTCTGATTACAGAGCGAGAGGCACAGGACTGTTCCCACACTGTGGACATACATTTTGAATGAAGAAAAAGATCAAGTATCCAAAAGGAACAACCCTAATCTTGGCTCCAGGAGCACAGAGACAGAGATCTCAGAGGCATTGTATGGGCTGGAGGGGAACAGTTGGCATTTACACACAGGGAGAAGAAGAAAACGATTGCCACCGTCCCATGAATTGTTTCATATGTTTTGTTATTCTACATCCAAAATACACAATAGACTTTCAAAACTTTTGAAAATTAGAGGAAAAAAGAGAAACAGAGAAAGCCATACCAGAGTAGCAATTAGTACAGTAGTTAGATACTCATTTTGAATAGGAATTTGGGACTGTATGTCCCCTGAGATCTTTACCCAGCAGCCCAGGGGGATCTTTTTTCCCCTTTGGCCCAAAAAGCAAGTACAACAGAAGCTGGATCTTTCATTGCAAATCCTTCTGCATTACTAGAACCACAAAAGCAGAATCACTAGAGTTTGGTCTAGCTTCAGATCGTGACTCTTCAATCAGTGCATCTAGCAAATATCTGAAGTACTGAGCGGTGACACGGGTTTATGCTATGTAGCAGACACAAATTCCCTTATTAGCATGCTTTTTTTTTTGGTTTGTTACCATTTCCCTAGTATTCAAACTGGATGAAAGAGTACTTCAGTCCACAGAGTTCTCCATCACCTGCAATGACTGTATTTCTCTCACCTAATGGGAGTTAAAAAAAAGACTGCTGCGATCAGACACGGAGCAGCAGAGCTTGATTCATAGGTGCTCATTTTTCAGCAGCAGAATTCATTAAATGCAGCAGCCAGGAACCCGGCCCTGCTAAGATGCCCAACAACTGCAGCGCGTTTACTGACTGCTTTGAACCCCTGTACACTGTTGCTGGGGCAAATGGCAACTTCAGGCTGAGAATAATAGAAGAGCACAGATGCTTTGTTTATGCTCACAGAGTAACACAGAGCCCATATGCTTTCAGATGCACATTTGCCAACTAAAGCATGATAATGTCAATTCATTGGGGAAGTATTTTGTCTAGGTGCCTTCGAAAATAATTATAGCCATAATAATAACAATTTACCCTTCTTGCATTTATTAATTACAGGGTGAACACAATGCTTACAAGGCCCACAAAAACTCTAATATGCTTTGTATACACAATTAAAGCTAGAGACATTAAGAGTTGGGCTTGTGATATGTAGCTGACCCAGTACAGAGTTGTTCATGCACTTAGGCATGAGACAAATACCGAGCAGCTTTGCTGCAGAGAACTCAGTACCTGTCAAAATTCAGCTCTAAATTACCTCTCTTAAGTTTCGCAAATGTCTTACAATGAGCTCGTACTGCACTTGAACTGCAGGGTATTGCTCTAAGAATGCATGTGGAAAGGCATCAGTTTTAATGCTAAAAATTTGTTTCACAATAAAACGTGTGTGTTTTAATTGCATTTTGGTTAGTACCTAAATATTGAGTCTTAAGCAAAACATTACTTAAGCTGTTGTGTGGAAGAATTTGGGATTTAACAGGTGAGGCTGGTTGCAAGCTCCCTCCCTCCCTCATGGCAGCTGCTGTGGCGCAAGGCTGTGCGTGGTGGTGGCACCCATGGAGAGAGTGCAGCCACCCCTCTGCGGGCACGCAAGGACCAGCAAGGAACACGGCTCACAACGATCTCCGCACAAGGTTCTTGCAACTAATTGACGCAACATTTATGAGTGCAGCCAGCAGGGACAGAAAAAACCCCAACACATCAGCCCAGTCTTCCTAAAATAATTTATCTCCCCGAAAATTCGGGTGAGGTTCCTACGGGATCTGAACAGGCTTTACCTGTCCCTAAGCCGGGCAGGGCTTTGTCACCTTTTGTCAGGCTTTTTGTGCCGAGCAGGAGCCCCGCCAGCCGGGCAGACGGGGCAGCGCCCTCGCTGCCGGGGAAACCCCCCCGTTCCCTCCGGCCCAGCGCAGCCGCTCCCCTGCAGCCCCGCCGCCGCCTCCCGGCGACCCGAGACGCCAACGGGGACCCGAGACCCCCCCCGCCCCCGCCGCGGGGACCGCGCGGCCGGACCCCTCCCGGCGCGGGGCGGCGCGCGGCCGCCAGGCGGCGCCACGGTGTCGCCGAGCGGGGCGGGGCGGGGCCGGGCGCGTCCCGCCCCCCCGCAGCGGGCTGTGACCCGCCCGCCCGGGGCATCGCGGGGATCCGAGCCGCGACAGACGCGGGTGTCCCCCGCACGCGTCCCCACCTCAGCCCGGTCCCGCCCGGCGGGCATCCGGCGTCCCGTTCCCGGCCCTGGGAAAGGTACGGCTTTTGCTAGTCCTTTCGGAGTATTCCAAATCGTCCATTCTGAACAGCTGTTAAAGTGCATTTTCGCCCGGGACCGCTCAGGCACAGACCCAGACAATACAGAGGGTATTTTCTTATGGTCTTGCTGAACGTAAACTAGCGTGCATTATATCTGTCTCAGGCCAACTGTAAACAAATACGACGACAAAACCCCTTCCAGTTGCATATTTAAAGTAGAAATTCTGCTTTCTACTTCTCTACCTACGTTAACACATTAGAAAACTCTGCTGGAAAAATCCTGGTCTGTTGCTTTCAGGACTCCACAAAGCTTGGATTTCCATTTCCTTGGAACAGCGTCCTTAGTGGGCGTCAGACAGCAAGCCAACAGCCATCCCAACACGGGTTATGCTCTCCCCTGGCCACTGCTAGCCAGGCTGACTACCAAGTTCAGCAGCAGGGAAGATGCCAAAAGCACGTCATTTCAATGATTAACCATAGGTAGGACGCAGACGTACCACCCGTATAGCTTCTCCCTAACACTCAGCACCCATGGATCAAGTCGGAAAAGGTATAAATGTCTATTACCCACCTGGAAATTTTAATGATTGTTATCTATTCAGTGGTAAATGTCCAGGAACCTCTAACATGGACAGACCAGGAATGATCCCAGCCAGCTTTCCACAACCGACAGAGGTGGTTAAATTAGGAGGATAAATTACCAGGTTATCAAAGATGGTCACTGAGGCACTGAGGTTTAGATAGGCGAATCCCTTCTGCAGGTGTCCCTCTTCATGCGGGGAACCTATATTATACTCCTGATTTAGACATCTCAGAGGTAGGTAGGGTAGATCTCAGCTAAATAGCACGCTTGGTCCTTTATATAAGTCTGTTTCGTTATTTAGCTACCTAAATACAAATTTAAGGAGCCAACTTGTATCTAAAATTCTTGCCTGTCAAAGATATGTAGTCAAACTACGGATGGATTCATTTGGTACAGAACAATAATTACATGGTCAAGTCCATTCTGTGAATGGGAGGCCTTTCCCTTTTGCTACATTATATTCAGAGAAATCACAAAATAAGTGGAAGCTCTCCTCAGTTTTGGAAGGTAATGGTTAGTTTGTCCATCACATGGGCCTTCTGGGTCATGTTCAGTGATGGGGTCCTATGGGGGAAGAAACATGCCGTCTCAACTTGCTGGGGGCTCAGGCAACTACCGGGCAAGCAATGAACTGAGCTGCATTTTTTTTGGAAAAAATAAGCCACAGAAAATTTCAGTGTTGATTCTGACGTATTTTCTAGCTTTTCCTTCATTCCTTCAATGCCAGTTGAAACTGCTTAATTCATAGCTGTCCATGTATCTTCATTCCTTCCTCTGAGTTATTCCTTCTAATCTCAGCATGGCTTCTGGATTTTACTTTGATCATCACTGTACAAAGTTTAAATCTTTCTGTGCTTAAATTGCAGCTAGATATCACTGCCCAGTCCTCCCCACAAGAAGACACCAGACCTTTAGAAGCATGCAAACCTTCAGAAATAAGGTAGCATACCTCGAGGAGACAACAGTAAAGGACAGTGCTGTCTTCCTGCTGAAAAGCAAGTAACTAACTGGCAGCATGAAAAGAGGCTGCATGTTTACAGATAAGATACATAGTTCTGTGAAAATCTGTCTGAAAATAGGCTCTGCTTTGCAGAAAAGCTGAAATACCATATTGTAACCATCAGGGGTTTTGCTTTCAGAGGGTGTATTTTCCTTCAGATTGTGGGTCTTCGTTACAAACATGCACTGTTGTGCTGCTATGCAGCTTAATACACGTGATTTTACAATAGCTGTCTACATCTTAATGCAAACGAATTTCACTTTGCAAAATTCCTTTGCAGCAAAAAAATCTAGCAATAGTTACATTGTCTCCTTTTTCTTAGAATGGAAACCAGTGGGGTTTTTGGTGTGCAGAAGGCTGTTTGGGAGAAACCTGGCAGTGATGTAGAGATGATTTTATGTACATTAAAAATACGAATGTAAGATGCTTTGCTCTCCAGCAGAGGGACTTCCACAGTGCAGGTTGCTTGAAATGTTTTCTTCTTTTGTGACAGGCATGCTCAGTGCACACTTATTCTGCATGCGACAGGGATTTTTGAGTCCACCCATAGAGTGTAATCCTTTGTTAGCCTGAGATGAAGATGTGGAGAATGAGAGGATGCAGGGAAACATCATTGTTCATAGCGATACCTGTGACTCCAAATCCTGCTTACTTTACATAAGTGAACGATTTTTTTTGCTATGGGGGTGTCCTGACATAGAATAGAATCATAGAGTCATCTAGGTTGGAAGGGATCTTTAAGACCATCAACCTAACCATCAGCCTAATACTGACAAAACCACCACTAAACCATGTCCCTCAGCACCACCTCTACCCATCTTTTAAATACCTCCAGAGATGGCAATTCCACCACTTCCCTGGGCAGCCTGTTCCAGTGCTTGATAACCCTTTTGGTGAAGAAATTTTTCCTAATATCCACTCTAAACCATGACTGAGCATTTACCACTGCAGGGTAAAACATCACCAACAGAAGTCTCAGGCACCAGCACAGAGGATACAGAAACATATGTGATGAGTTATTCATTGGGGCATCCTTGGACCATGTTTATTCTACTTTATAAACTTCACAAAGTGGTTAACTTTTACTGTTCTCTGTCCACTTAGATGGCTACAAATGACTGGTACTTGTTTTCATTTCCATATAAAGGCCAAAATCAGATAGACTTTTACTACTTCTAATTTTATTCACACATTTCTTATCTCTAAGATATAAATTATACATACTTTCTAGAACATTTTTCCATTCCCTGTAAGCTCTCTGCTAACATCAGAGAATATCTACAAGGCGTTACGTTTCGTGATATCTACAATGCTTCTCTGCTACTTACACTCCTCTCTTTAAGATATTTATATTAAGATACTTATTTAGGAAATATAGCTATATGCCACTTCCTAAGCTCAAACACATTCCATGCTTCTGCCATACTACAGCTCCAAGCTCTCCACTTGAATTCCTCTGCTACTCCCTTAATTTCTTAAACTTTGTCCTTACACTGTCAATAACTTCAATTCCAAGATAAACTTACATTTATCTTTCGGTTTAAATTGAGTCAATTCACGAGGTCATCCATGGTTAATTCCTGCAACCAGCTCTTTCAAAATGCCCTCACCCTTTACCAGAACTAAGTATGGAACAACATGCTCTCGATCTGGCTCAGCCTGTTGGTACCTTCTGGCTGCTGCTGCTACACTACAGAATTTTAGTGTTCTCCATCAGAGACCAGCCGCATAATTCATCTCTTTGTAAGCTCTTTCTTTTTATTTATAAGTGATCAGTATAATGCTTACCATCAGTACACCATAAATATGTTCTGTGAATATTAACTGGTTGATCCTCAAAATTCCTACACCAATAAACAAATAAGAAAATAAGGCATAGGGGTGTTAAATGTCAATAGTTACAAAATTAGTCGATATTTGTTTGGAATTATAATTTAGGTTTCCTTAGCTCAGACCTATTGTTGATCACTAAGCGTCCTCACCACTTCCTTGAATGATTCTGTATTCTTGAGAACTCAGTTGCAAATCTGATTTTTTCCCCCAAGTTAAACATTTTGAAAAAAAATCAGTTTGGGGTCCATGAAGATTTGAGAAAACTGACTAACAGTAATCTGCCCTTTCCCAGAGCTTGTATCCCTGTATGAATGTTAGCTGTGCCCATCTCCTCAACACAAAGAGATGGATAACAGGATGTGTCCTCTTAATCTTTTGGGAAGTCTGCCTGCTGATTAGGATGTGGTTAAGGAAACCAGTATCAATACAATCAATAGCCACAGCACACGAAGAGAAATACCCTGTATGCCACGATCTGTCCCATTCAGAATGGGCTAACAACCCAGCTATTTACAAACACATTCCACCTGTCATAGATTAAGACAGAATAGGTGTATAAAGAACACAAAGTAATGTTTGTATCTGCCACGGAGATAATGAGACTTTCGTCATTCCACTGGAATCAGGGTCAAATCCACACCTTTAAAAAATGATGCCATCCTAATAAATGACGACTTAATAGATGGACAGTAAGAGATTGACAGCTTGAAGGGAAGACTTTCTGGGAGAAAAAACTTTTGGTAGTTTTTCTTGTTTTTCATGAAGCCTCATCCATACCAATAAATTATTCAATTAACAAGATCACTCTCTGCAGTCACTTGACAATTCCTCTTATCATCCTTGTTCCTTTCTTCTGTATGAAGTGAGGTGGATTTTTCCTCCACAGTTTCAGTGAACCCTGGCTGCAGCTTCTAAGAGGCTCATTATCTCTTCTATCACATCAGCTTCTGCTTTCAAGGCTTATTGTTTAGTTCTTAATATAAACTGAGAGAACTAAAATCCCTTCAAAACACCCAAGGTGCCTTTGCCACTGAGTAACCAGCAAAGCATCGTGTCTGCTCTAAGACCCATTTAATCAAAAATCACATACTACATGAACACTGGGACATTCAAAACCTTTGGAAGTAAAATTACCCTAATTTCTTCCTTAGATGAAGGAACACTTGACATGGTATTTAAATGGGCTGTCATTTTGAATCTCCATTATGAATTTGATTTTCTTATGTAAAACAGGCTTTAGAAATGTGCATGGTTCTGTTAGATATTGTGTCCAGCCAGGCTCAGAAGTAATAGAATAGCATCAGTTTTTCAGGTTAAAGGATTTTAACCTATATGGACTAGGCTACCCAAATAGAACCTTCCCAACACGTAGTTAGCTGTCTGGGTTGAATAAATCAATCATACTCTTCTTGTCTCTACTTTGGTCAAGACCTTCTAGAAGCAACTCACCAAGCTACAAACAACTTAAATACGTGATTATTGCAAAGCAGTCCTCAGGGAGTTTTCCACTCAAATCTCATTGAAATTCAATAGGATTACTGGGACCAATTCCCTGAAAGCCAACTGAAAATTCATCATCTAAAGTAAGGGTGTTTGTGTGTGTGTGCATACATATATGTATGTGCACATATATACATATATGTTTACCTTTCTTTGTGCATAGATATACCCACACACATACACAGTGTTGCGTAGGCACGTACACACAAGCGATACAATACTGGAGTGCTTTGAGCTTGACAGAAGGCATTCACATTGTGTTTAAGTGAAACCTCTTCTCTCAATTGCTACTCTCAGCAGTTAGTTCTGTCAAACTAATAATACAGGTCTGCGCAGCAAAATGATACAATATCAGTATTAGCATATAAAATAAAGGTAAGTATAGGTTTCCCGTGTCTTTATTTCCTTTCCATTTTCTCGCTATTGCAGAAATTTGCCAAACCCAAACACTTTCATTTCTTTCTCAAGGGTCTATGTGGCATTTTTGTTTTTGATTAAGAAAAAAACCCACGTATCTCTGTTAAAGATACAAGGACATGTTCCTCCTTTGATTTGGTTTTCGATTCCCAACAATATACAATAAATAGAACTACTACAGTGGACTATTTAATAGTCCTGTAAGCATTACGTGGCCTATAGCTGAAGAGAGTCTAGCTGCCTTAACTAAACAAAATAACTTGCTGTAAGAGCAGTTTTCAGGACAGTGATAAATCATAGTGTAATACAATCATGCATTAAGCTCAAAACAAATGTGAGACTGGCACAAATATTAAAGTACATCTGGGCAGAAGTCAGGTATGTACAAGTCATTGACAAACATTGGTGCAAGTGCTTTAGACAAGACATTTAAAAGAAATTTACATAAAAACATAGACTAAATTTATCAAAGTTTGATAAATTTTAAAGACAGTAAAAAAGTACAGAAAACATGAAAAAATAAAAAACCCAGCCAATTCATACAGTACAGTTTTACTACATTTATATTACAGAATGAAGACAGAAAAGGATACAAGGAATTAAGAGCAAAGAAAATTCCACTGGCTGTGGCCAGGGGAATTTCATTGCCAATGAGAGATGCGCACACACAGATGCACGCACACGCACAGAAAATAAAGACAAAAACCAAAAAAATCATTTACTGTTACAAATGACAGACACAGAGGTGAGAAACATTTGGCATGTTGTAGCACATGAAGTCATTCACGATTGGCTAACGATGGTACCTGGCTCGGCTGAAGATCACTGGCTTGCCTGAGCGGAGTAACAGATGGAGGAGGCACACCTGATGTGGACGCAGACCGACCTAATCTGCAACTTGATTTAGGCTCTGTGAAGGAAGAGAGAAGAAAATACACCAGTGAACAGGAAGTGGGTTACTGCTACAGTCAACTGAAATGTGGTGGACCCAGGATTCCCTTGAAACAGAGAGTCCAGGCTTGGATTCTAGTTAAAGTCTTGGGCTTTTGGTTGAATCATCAACAGAAGTTGAGATCAAAAGAAGGGGGATTAAGACAGAACCCATCCCATGTCCTGGCCTCTTTCCTCTCCTGAAGTATAGAGCATAAAACAGAAGACAGACAGGAAGCATATAAAGGAAACCTTTTTGTTGCCCCCCCTAGTGCCTTTTTCTACTCCTCATAAAATACGGCAGTGATTAAGGGAGTTACAGCAGCTTCTGGTTTCATCTCTCCATCCCAGAGCTCAGGGAGGTGGTAGCCCAAAGACGGACTGTGCTAAGGGAAAGCATGAAATGCCAGAAAATGAAGGACGTAGCGTATAAAAGTGGTGAGGATACTGTCGCACTTGTGGATTTGCAATGACACCAAAAATACTTGGAAATCTGATGTTAATGGCAAGGAATTGAGAGATAGAAAGTAGGAAGAAAGGAGAGAAATCAGAACATCAACAGTGGCAAATTCTGAAGTCAGTTCCCCAGAACAAGGCAATTACAGAAGTAGAGGTTGCTGTGAGAGAAAGCTCTATCCCAGAGAAGAACTGCACAGAAATTACACAGTTATTTCATTTTCCTTCTGCTGTTGTACGTGGAGGCATTTCTCGGAAGGCTCCCCCTTGATTTCCAGTGCAGGTTACTACTGTTAACATACTGACACGAAGGTGACCGTGCAGCTCAGGAGTCCTTAATGGAGGTTTTTGTGTCTGAGCCATGCCGACAGCAGTGTGCTACCCCAGTGTTCAACATCCCACATCTGGTCTAGAAGAAACTGTCTTTTCCTCAGAAAATGGTCTTCCTGTTTCTGCCTAAGACAAATATTTGTCCCTTCATTTCCTGCTCATGGCCGAGGAAACATCTCAGCCCATGATTTTTGGCTCAGATGAACATGTTCATTGTCCTCATGTTTTACAAGCCTTCCTCCCAACCCTGCTCCTGTCTTTTCTATTTAGTGGGCAAACACTGAGACCAAGGACATTTGCACTTAGCAGACACACTTTGTACAATAACAGACTCTCAAATTCAGCACTGATAGTACCACTTTACCATGAATAGCAAGTATTTATAATAATACCATGCCTCCTTACAATGGGTTTAAAGAATTCCTCAATTCAATCTCACGTTCTCAAGAAGAGCGGAAGGACCTATGGGTCATGCAATCCTGGTGTAGCAGGTTTGCCTTTGCACATGTTTTATCGCATACCTTTTGCTCGTGTCTCTCTGAAATGTATTTTCTCATGCCTCATTTACGCTGATGCTTTGTTTGTGGTTGGTTTATACTAATATCTCTATTTCCTGCATGGATCTCGAGTATCATCACTAGCCACTGGTTGGGCCATTGCTGGAAACGAATAAGATGTCCATCACTATCCTTAAGGTCACTTGGCACATCTTGGAAACTTGAGGACAGCTGGCACATTACACCACCTACCAGCAACATGCTGAAATGTGTTCCTCCAATCTCACTGATGCTTTTTCATTGTCACCTTAAACGCTTATTTTTCTTGGATGTTTCAGAACTCAATAGGGCATGGAGAAGAGCTATCCACTTAAGCTGGAGCACTTAGACCAATGAAAGCATCTGTATGGCTGAATATTCATCAACTAAATATTAATAGGTTGGTTAACATCCAGCTGGCTGAGCAGCAAAAATATTTATGCTGTTCAACAAATGCATTATTCAATTCACTCATTCCTAGTCAGTCTGTAAACATACCACGAGTCAACTCGGCAATAAGCATGCAGAAAGGAGCAGACTGATCTCCCCCATAACCTTGCATTTTGTACATAATCTGTTGTTTTGCTTTTTTTGGACTTGGGCAGTTATTCTGAAGGTTTGATTAGATTTGGTCTTGTTCTGATTTCACACTGTCTGTGTGCCAGACTTCTGACTGTTTCTTTTAGTAATATAGATAATGGATCTCATGTCTCTTCCCTCCTGGAATTTTGCTGGGGTTTCAGAGAGGACAAGAATTGGGGGTTTTGTGGTTGTTTTTCCCTACCGCTAAATAGAGATTCTGCTTTTGCTGTGACAAGCAGAATCAGACACCCAGCATGTAAAAAACTCCAAGGCGCTGTCTGCCATTGCTTCGGAATTGGGTTTTTTTGGTTTTGTTTTGTTTTTTTCTTTGGGAAAGCAGAGAGAAGTGTCATAATTTCCAATTTGGATATATGTGCAACAACAAGAGATTACCATTTCCTTGCCAAAGAGACTCCTTTCATCTGGCATCAAAGAAATAAAAACCTATCACACACAGATGAAGTATTAGTTCCTTTATCTCCCTGTAATATATGTTACAGAATTAAGGAAACTATTGCAATTTCCATAATGATCCTCACCAAAAGAGGTTTCAGAGATGGCTCCAACTAGCTTTCTTATAAATTTAGGAAGTTGGGTTATGCAGTGAAAGGGAAATGTGTTTTGTTTTTTAATTGCCATTCCATTGGTCTCAGTGGGAATAGTTTTAGATGAAATAAATACTCCATTCTACTGTAATTAGTGCTCTGAGTAACATCTTCACACTGCACACTGCTGTGGGGAAAAAAGTATCCATAAATGGTCTGTTGCTTAAGTGATGCCCAACTCCCTGCTCTGAATTCTGCAGCATGTTATTTTTCAGCTGTGGACAGCTTATGCTCTGCACTGAGGCTAACTGGATTTCCATCACTTCAAAATAATAATGATCACTTCAAATAATAACTTCTGCTTTGGGCTATCTAAAAATAGTAAGAGGTCTCCTTACATAATTATGTCCACTGTCCAGTTACCTTCATTACCTTGACCTCTTGGTTTTCACGTTTTAAATGATCATTTCAGCCTGCCTGAAAGGCCTGCATATTGATACTGATTCCGGTTCTGGAATGAAAATGGGTTTTCCTATTTACTGCTGAGAATCTTGAAGGAAGACCAACTTCTGCCAGCAAATCTCAGGGACGGTTTCTAGTGTTTAATTCATGTTTATCTCATGTGGACAATATTGAGATAGCTCAGTATTAACATCTGAAATGAGCAGTCTTGAGACTTCTTGAAAAGTCCCCTTTGCAACAGTAACGCATGGTGCGGAGCAGAGTTTTATCAGCCAGCCTGATAAGCACACAGGGAAGGCTCCATACTGATACAGTTAGCACAGCACCACATCTCTGCACTGTGCTTCACTTCATGGTGCAGGTGGATCCTCTGGTTCTAAAAGAGGGTTCCGCCTGAAAGAGGGTTCCAGAGACTCCACTCCAAACACAGGACCCTGTCTGCATCCACACCTAGGGGCCTTTTGACACCACTGTATGCCACTCAGGTGCTGACAAGGGCTAACAGCCTACTTCCAAGCTAGGGAACTCATAGGCATATGTCTAAGTGCTTTACTGGACCGGGGCCAGGGGATGCAGTGCACTTGAGTAGCCATTAGAGATGCCTGTTTGAATTCAGGGTAGCTAGAGAGCTGCACAAAAATGCTCGTAAGAGTCAGTTGCTGTATTTAACTGATGAAACTTTGGTGGTATTATTTTGCACAGCTTCAAATGACGCATTCCTCACACCGTGCCATATTATGAAAAGCTCACTGCTCACTAAGTGCCTGAACCACCCCCAGGAGCCAGGTGCAGATGCAGGGTAATGCTAGTAGGGGATGGTGGGTCAGCTGCGTCTCAGTCCCCTGTTACGTCACCCACAGCAGCCACAACACTCCCAACAATGCTAGCGGCTGGGACCACAGCCACCTCAGCATGAAGTAAACCCACAGATTTAGTCAGCTGCAATGGGACCAGCATTAGTGGATGGACTCTCAGGTTTAAGCTGCGTCCTGACAACACCAGTAGGGCTACACATGGACATAAGCAAGTGGACAGCCCCAAAGGACAGCATTAAGGATGAGAATTTTAGGAGAGACTATCTAACACAGAAATACAGGTTTTCCAATTGCAAATAGGATTGCCTTGAAATTATGTACTTAATTATGTATTTAAGCACTCGCATAAATGACCTGTTTTCCAAAAGTGCAAGCGCTACAATCGTAACCAAAGATGCAGAAGCTTGGGCGGTTGCATTTGGGGCAGGGGGTGTTGCTGGATTTTCCTCAATAAAGCAAAGTGCTGAAACATGATAAAATTTTATGGAAATATTTTAGATCAGTTTTATACCAATGTGCTATGGTTTTCTATATTCTCCAGAAATACAACAGCCTGCATGATTTTTATTTTTGGATCCTAATGGGAAGAGTTCTTTTATTCATCCAAGGAAGGCTTCATTCTGCCCATCCTAATCTTAATTCAAAAAAAATACTCTGGCTGTCACTTACATTGGAGAAGCTTCTTATCCTGTCACAGTCTCTTCTTTGCACATGAAAAGAGAAATATTGCTTATTTGCTACAGCTGCCAAGAAGCACGTTGTGAGTTAAACAAGGCGATGTGACAGGCTGAGAGTAATCACATGCAAAAAAGAAGAGGAAGAAAACATGCACACTGGAAAAATGAATCACACCTATTATCATCATAGTGGCCTGGCCATGTCGGTCTCCTAAAAGGAGATGAGTAAGCTGAAACATAACTTGAAATTATGAAACCTTAAGGTGGAATAAGCTATCTAGTATTCTGGCACTTAAAAAAAAGTAGTCAGGACTTCACCTGCAGAAGCTATTTAGTGCTGAAATAGAAGAGCAGCATTGTCAAACCGAACTGTTCTCACAAAGGGAGCACTGAACCTGTGGAACTCGGTGTTACTACATATCCGTAGGTCAAAAGCTTAGCAGGTCTCAAAACCAAGTCAGAAAACGAGAAAAACCATGTCTGTATTAGACAGGGTACATTTTAAATTAAGATTTGTTCTGACCTGTCATGTCTCAGGTCTATGTCAATGACTGAGGCAATAAGGTAAGGAATAATCATGTCCTACTGGCAGTGTTTTTTTCCTTAAAATTTCTTGCTATTTTTCTCTGAAGTTTCTGGCATGGGCTACTGTCAATCTTGAAGCTCTGGATCAAAAGCAAAATTGTGCATTGTTCCACATAGCTGTAACACCATGGCTGCAGAGAGCAGCGTGAGCTTCTACAGTCAGGCTCTGTGACCGTGTGATCCTACACCCTGGCTCATTGTGCTCTGGCCTGATGCCCTTAGTGTACAGCTCCCAGTACCACTCTCCTTTCACGTTGGGTGACAGGCACTGCTAGGGCAGAGCTTGTGTGCGGAGAACATGGATGACCAGTGCAGGCAAGGTGTGGAAGCATCGCATCTGGGGCTGGACCTCATTGAGCAGGCTGCCCAGTAATGTATACCTCCAGCATTAAGCTGCCTTCACCTAGAGAATCCTTAAGGATTTAGTAGCACAGGGATACTCTGATTATTGCCTGCGAGGAAAGAATTTAGGGGTTGGTGGGAGTACTCAGTCCTCTTTGAGTGAAGCAGCCCTAGCCAGCATGAATTGGTATTTTGCTGCTACTCCCTCCTTGTACCAATGAATGTGTCTTGCACCTTGAGTTTCGCAGGCCTTGCTCCATTCCCAAAGAGCTTGAAATTAACTATTCATTACTTTTGCAGTTCCACAATGCTAGCCAGTAATTCCAGTGAAGGGTGGGCATTTACTCCCTTCCTGATTATCTACAGTGTTTTCAGCTAGAATTCTAATGGGCTGGCTGAGTGACAAGCTGATGGTGATTCAAAACCAGGACACAACAGAGTATCTGAGATTTAAAATGCAGCGCAGTGCCTGTCTCTAGCAGCAGGTGGCAATGCAAAATGCTTCATGGTTGCACTTAGGAAAAAAAGCAGCAACATTCCAGAAAATACTCTTCATAGCTCCCGGAGTGAAGTTATCACAGCCTTCTGTTTCACAGATCTCATTTGGCTGTTCACTACAATCGCACTGACTTTCCTAAATGCCAGCATGCCCCCAAACCACTTACACTGCTTTCCATAAGAAATGACAGAATGCCAAGAAACAGAAAGCGGCCGTGACAAATTATGTGACAGATGAGAGAACAATCAGGTATTAGAGACAGTGATATCCATGTGCACCTGACAGGCCAGGCTCATTTGAACAAAATGACCAGAAAGCTCAAGATTCTGTTTTGGAGATGGCTCATTCCCCCTCTGATCTCGCTAGCGGGTGCAGAGATGGGGAGAACCCACAAAAAATCTGTTGTTTCACTCAGGTATTCACTCGGACCACTCCAGTTCCTAGTTAACCTGTGCCTCAGCAGACCTGCCTGCTGAGCACACGAGAGGTCCTCCTGCATCCTTTCTGTTTTACAGCAGAGCAATTCAACCCCATTTTCTTTAAATTATTCCAACGCTGCCCTAATAAATGGCTGTACCAGTGTGAACTAGGAGGTAGGTAGCAAACTGTGGCATTTCAGGGACATGTCTGCCCAAAAAAAAAGTAGCCTTTTTTCCCTTATCGATGATGTTGGAAAGAGAGCAACAGCAATGACTAACGTACCGGGGATTGTCCTGATTTTATTTGGTCCTGTGGTAAATCTAAGTTCTAAATTCCTACCGCAGAATTACTTTATTTCCTTGACTCCAGAAAACATTTGCTTCCATAAAGATGTATCCAATCTCTCTTCTTGCATTCCATTACAGGTCTAATTTAATTGCGAAGAATGAACTGTTACAGATCATGTACAAGTTCATTGAGGAGAACTGTGTACAGCATTTTGAATGCAATACCCCACCAATTAAAGGTAAGACACGTTGCTCGGGCAACAGCTAGAGACACAGGGGAAAAAATATTCATGGCAGATGAGAGGCAATATTCATCAAATGAAATGTCATAAAAACTGCAGGGAAAGAAAAATCATAATCAGCTCTCAGATTTTAATCATAAAAGGAGTCAAAATTCGGCCAATAAAATAGTTCCATAATTTTTCTTTGACAGTCCTAGCTATGTAAGACAAAGTCACACTTAACTAAATCAAGGCATGATTCAACAGCTATTACAGTTTGCTGATGCTGAATGAAGACTGAGGCCAAAATGTTTTGTCTGCTTTTGGAGATCAACCAACTCTTTAAAATAAATCTGATGCAGGAAGGTTGGACAGAAGAGCTATATTTTGCTAAGAACTTACTCTTTAATTTTCATTTCTCTTCCATTCTTCTCCATACTGTCATCTCGCAGAACTGAAAAGGGTGGTACACACCTTTGGTCTAGTTATCAGATGTCCCAATGCTTTGATGTGTTACCTTTAAACCCACCTTTTTACCTGCATTAGCGCAGATGGTGCTCTAATACACTGGGAACAGAATTTTTAACAAAGCTACAAGCTAATCTGGAAAATTCTTACCTACCAGGATGCTTTGTGAGAACAGAGAAGTAAGCAAAAGGCAGTAAAACCCAAATATCCCGTGCTAGAGTCATGAGATTTGCAGGAAAGTCACTTTTGCTGCCCCAAGGGCTGTTTGGGGGGTCTGAAGCAAGAAAAGCTGGACTGCACAATTGCTGCAAATGATACCTCACATCAACAAAGCCCATTCAAGTTATATACTGAGTTTCAGGTGTCATTTCCAGCAATGCAGGGAAAATACGAGCCCCGTTATCAGGTAGGGTGAGGGGTGGGCACCTCTGCTAGCTTGGCACTGTAAAGACTCATCTCTGCCACTGACTGCCCAGCAGATCTCTTGTGCAGGCATAATTTTTTGTTTGAATAGCTCATTCATGGTCTTATGCTTACTGAACATTGACCATGAGGCTCCAGTACTATACATGCCAACTGTTTTTAAAGCGGATATTTTTCACAATCCAACCAATAAACAATGAAGTTACTCTTTTAAGTGAACTGTCAAATGTCAAACAGTAACAAGGAAGTCCTTATGCCAGAGCTAGACTTATCTGTCTAGAGATATGCATTCATGTGTCAGTTCTGTTTGTCTTATTCAATTTATAAACAAAGCTGCATTATTTTTCATGGTTTTTGGAAATTCACTATTTTATATAGAGAGAATTTGAGACTTCTGAAATCCATAGTCACTTTTCTAGAAATGTATGTACAAGCATAAAGCAAAGGCTGCCTGTGTCCACTCACTGTGCATAGTAATACGACAGCCTTGTTTCTGCACAGTGTGTTTTTGTTACTGCGTGTGGTATCTGAATTTATGAACTTCTCTGTGAGGTGCCATCCTGGGGGTGTCTGCCAGAGTGTCCCTTTTCAATGTCAAGTGGAATTCCTTACTTCTTTTAAAACAGATGAATGGCATGTTTACCTGCTTATAGTACCTGTCACCATGCCAATCCTGTTCCAGTACAGAGCACAGGCAGACAGCACAATGCTTATTAGTGCAGCAGGGCAGATTCTGGAAGATATTTGGACGTCTGAAGAATCCTGATGGTTACCTATATCTGCATATCTTTAGAGATCCTTCAGCTCACAAGGAGATTCATAAGATCTTCCCTGCTCTGCTACTTGACATACCTGAGCTGTTGCTTCCCGCCAACATGGTTGGACTGACAGAGGATCTCCCCAGCCTGCTGGACACCACAGGTGGACCTGGCGTTCCATCCCATTCCTGAGCTTTCCCTGGCTCCCTGGAGGAAGCTGTCCCATGATGGCCTCCCCTCTCTTTGTTTTCCAGCTTTGGTAGTGGTTCAGTGCTGTGACTTCTGATCTTCAGCTCATCTAGTGGTTCTACAAAATAGACAAATGCACATTTAGTTACAGAGTATCTGCTAATTACCCATATCATATAACAATCTTTTGCTCAATATTCCATATGTACTAATCATAAATCTTTTAAGGGCAATCTATATCAAAATTTTACTATCTAGGCCTAAAACCTATAGTTTATGTAGGTTTCAATACACTTCTTAATTATTAAAACCATACACAATGTAGCAGATGGATAAAATGTAACTCTTCTGTTACAACTTTTTTATGCCAGGAAAATATTTTTGAAAATGGTATTCTACCAAATTATGCTTTTATTAACAATTTATGGAAATACTTGAACTCTTTTCAGCTGTCATTTCATTTGGAACAAGTTCTTCTTCAGGCACTTTCTAAGGAAGCTCTCTCCTAAGGCAATATTGTACAAGCAACATATCTGTCCTCCTCAAAAGTTCTAATATAAAAGCACAGAATCCACGAAACTGTCCAGCATTAATATTTTGGGTGTGCCCAGCACAATAACCTAGGGAATAAAATTTCACTTGGTTGGAAAATCCTTGGAGTCATAAAATTACTTTCTGCTTACAACACCACGAATCAATATAAGGAGGAGAAATTCCAAAAACAATTGAATGATTTTTCAAGTGAAGCAGTGATATCTGCTTTCTTCATGGCTGGTGATTTTCTGTTCTTTTCTTGAGACCCTCATTTCTTTTCTTGCAGGCTGAGCAATGCAATGGAGAAACAATTCATTCCTGATCTTTTCCATCTGTAGCTGGGAAAAATTCACATGAAAAACCAGATACAGAAGGAACATTAGATTGTTTTTAGTTGTAACAGCTAATTACTCTGCTAGTTAGTTATTCAAAGCTTGCTGAACAATTTGCCTCCTTTTAGCAAAAAAAAAAAATAAACATCCCTTTGAGTTTGTGATTTTATACCTCATATTTAAGCGCAAAGAAATCCTTACGTGACACTCTCAGTTCTAGTCATTCAGGTTTATAAATCAAACCCCTGATGTACCTTAATTTCTATATGTATCTACAGTCTTGGGATTCACATTTGATAGCAATGGACAATCTTCCCTTGAGCCCTTGTGGCTACAAGGGACATTACAAGATTTGGGAGAGCCAAACAAAGGGAAAACGCCAGGAGCCCTTCGCAGGCAGGAAATGAGAACAGCTGCCCAGGGGACCCGTGTGGGATGGCAGTGGCCTGGCTGCGCCGGACTGCCAGAGATGCAACAGCAAAACTTCTCTCAGCAGCCACTTTTTCTCCCAGTTATCCCCATGGCCAGGAACTGGGACTATCCAACAGGAGTTGCCACTCTGATGATACAGTCACAAAAAAAGAACCACATTCAAACTGCTTTAATTTGTCTGTGGCTCAAAACCCCCCCCACCATTTACCCTTGCTACAGCAAACAATGAAGAGGCAATAGTAGATACCCATATGGTACGGCAGAGACCCCACCTATGCACAACAGTAACAAACTCTCGCGTTGTTTCGAGTTCTTTGACGTTCCAGTCTGCAGATAAACTTGATGAGCAACAACACAGTCAGCTTGAAGATCTCTCAATGAAATGTCATATAGGACACATGTAAAAGTATCTAACTGCATATGCAGTGCAATATGTAGTCATTAGTGTATTTCATGAATTACTATCAGTAAATAGTAAAAATTAATGTTAAGGATATCATACCACAACTTCAAGATTTTTTTAAACTGCTCACAGTAGTAACACTCCATGAGAAAATAATAAAACAGCCCCAGTTTGGCAAGTCTCGTAAACAGGAGTCAGTGACATTTTATGTGACAAAGACCTTCAAAAATTAAATGTCTTCCTTGAACTTTCAGGTCACTTACCTACTTCAGTGTTTGCAAAAAGACACTGTAATGAAAATCTAAACTGTTTGTTTTTCCTAGTTGGTAACCCCAGCAGAGTACAAGGTTGAATCGCAGTCTGTATCAATAGAACATGACACCTGCCTTTCAGGGACCTTTGCTACGAAATGTCTGTAACACACTTCTGCCTGTGACTGCGTAGGGAGACTTGCTAATACAAAGAGCTGTGCAAAGAGATGTAGAGCCCAAATTATGACTAGATTTGAACCGTTTCAGTTATCAACAAATAGACTCTTTTATTTTTTCTGAGCATTGATCTATCAAAAAAAATTATGTACTTTTTCACATAACAGATACCTACAATCATATCTGAATTTTTCCTTTACACCAATAACATTCTCTTCTTTAAAATACTTCTTATCTGGGAAAAGGAAAGATACAAACAAAGTTTCAAAATTCTTTGGAAATGCACACACTCCTTTTCCCCACCAATACAGGATTCTCTCTAGATTGCAGTTCTTCCTTTCCAGCAAAACAAAGAGAAAGCCAGAAGAATAGAATGCGCTTTAAGAGAGTCCCATTCTGGCCCTGCAAGCGCCCCGCCAACTTGATGCATCATTCAATAGATTTAATTTACTATGTCATTCAGCTGCTCCTGGAAATGCTGTGATTACCTTAGTGAAAACCTTCTCTGTGTGTGCCTCATTGACACTACTTGAACACCACCCCTTGAAATTTCACAAGCTCGTGCAGTCAGCTCTTAGTGGAAACACTCTGGTTGAGTGTGGAGCTAAGGATTTATCCACTTCAGAGAAGCATTTGTACTTGTTGCCTGATAAAAATGCTTTGTGCATTAGTTTTATTATCGGCTGAATCAAAGCACAGCAGTTCTCTGCAACCAGCTGGAAACTATGGAAATTCAGACTAAATAAAGATTTGGCTTATAGTCTACTTCTTTATAAGGTGTAGAAAATCAGTTTTCAGCTGGCTGTCTAGACTTCGTAAATTTACATTCCACTATCCTTTCTTGGTGATTTTCAGTTCTCAGTTTATCTGAAAAGTAATATATCCTAAAAATGAAAAGCAGATTGAGTCAGATTATAATGTCATGCAACCCATCACAGAGCCCGAATCATTATTATTTGGTGATCACTATCAGTAGCATTGATACACAGTCAGAAAAACAACATGTCAGTGTTTTATATAGTTTTCTGTAATATTACTTTCCTGATCACTTGCAAATACATAAAAAATGGGGAAAAAAAATTAATGCCTTGCCTTTGCTCAAATATTTTGGGGAGGGTTTTAGAATAATTTCAGCTTCCTTAATAAATCTCAATGGGAATCATGCACAAATTCAATTATAAAGAAAAATCACTGTGCTAGTTTTTGCTTGACTGAAAGAGTACCTCAGTTCTACTGTGCCTGTGACAGCTCCAGAAATGCAGAATGCTCCCCTCCCAGGTCATGGCGCATTACTGGGACCTTTTGTTGACTCTCCCAGTCGCTTGGATGTTTTTATACTGTCAACTAGTCCCTGCTGCAACCGCAGCTCCACGGAGCAAGCTCAGTGGCACAAATTATTATGTCTCATAAAAGCACGTTTGTTGCTCCATGTTTTCGCCCCTGCAGTCAGGCGCGAGGCACTGGCAGAAAGCAGAACACACGTGTAGCTGCCAGCCATGGTTACTTATGGGGTGGTGACCTTATCATGGACTGAAAATCAAACCAGTATATTTTAAACAGGGCAACCCTTTATAAAAGCTACAGCACGATTTACATGGTCACTTTATCCACATTGATCCCATACTGAAAACATGAACTCTAACCAGTCATATATACGTTCTGCTGAAAGGTAACAGTAGCTGCTACACAGATTTTTTTATTTATTTGAGAAGTGCAGAAACACAGATGGGATCTAAGTTACCTAATGCTGTTAGAAACCTTAATTTGGAGTTAGGAGACACTGAAGCTCAGCGTTATGCTGGGAGCTCACTCAGTCATATGATGGCCACAGGCAAATCTTTTCACAGTCAAGTGCTGTATTTTGAAAGCTGAAATTATTATGGAAAGCATTTTTATTGTTCAATAATTCGTAAGCCAAAATAGTACATAAAAATGTAAATTTCAAGAAATAATTCACTACTTTAAATATTTATGGATACAGTTGGTTGAACTGCCATAAAGGCGTTGAAATGTTTCAAGCACTTCCAGGTGTCATTGTATTTCAATATTCAAAGATATGCATTTTTCTTATTTATTTCACCTGAATCTCAGGCTTTTCCATCTCAAGAATAAGATGGTGGATAAAATATCTTAGAAAGAACATATTTTACAAATAATTGACCTGTACAATTTCTTCTCTATGAAAGGTCCCCTAACAGCTGCACACTAGGCAAGGCTGGCACGGGAGTTGTCGTTCTAGAAAACTCGTAAATGCCAAAGAAAGCGAGAAACAAACTGAGTCAGCTGGAACTTGGAGCAAAGCAAACTGAAAAATACAGCTATGGAAAACATTTTACCTGAAAAGCTATCATTCATATTAATGTATACTCTGCGGCCAGTCTGCCACTCTGCTCTTAAGCACAAATTAATTTCAGGTCCTGGTGGCTTCTTAGTGTAACGCTAAGTGATAAACAGCAGAACCGTTATTACAGCTTGGGGTTTCAGGGGGAAGAAAGAAAAACCATTGTCTTAAGGAACTTAAAATGAGGCTTGCTCTCTGCCATCTCTCTCAGCTGTGAGCTGAAATGTGTAAGCTAATCATCCATGCATTATTCATTTACTCTTTTTTTCTGTGTATTTGTTATAAACCTAAATAAATAATACATCACTCTAGGCAGAACTTGCATGCTGTGGGAAGCAAATGGTACTACTCCCAGGGTCTAAAATTCAGTATATGCATACAGGTGTAAAGCTGAGTAAGACGGGGTTTAGATGTGAACCAGAACTCCCGATCTCCTCCAGCCCCAGCATGTCAGACCTCACCTGGTACGGCTGCAAGGTGGGCACGGACCTGGCCGAGGGAGCAGGAGCACAGAGCATCCCCAAGGACACACCGGGCCATCAGGAGGGGTGGAGACTGCAGCCAGCACATGTGTGTGCTGATCAGAACTGCCAGAGACATGTCCCAGGTTCAGCTCCTACCCCTGTACCTGGGGCAGAGCCGGCGAGCTGGCAGCAGCCCTGCTCAGCAAGACGTGCCTAACCCGGGGTCCTGACCAGGGGCAAGGCCAGGCACAGCTCCACCAGCGTCCCATGAAACACTGCCCGCATGACAGCAGCACGCACCCAGCCGCTACGGACTGACCGCTGCCACAGACATCAGGTGCAGAGCAATACTAAGACCTTGAGGGAATCCCACAGTTTCTTCTTTCTGCACAGCAGATTTTTATTTACATTTATTACACATTTAAAAATTAGAGCTGCCTTTTAATGGTTTCTTGATGTGTGGTGGTTTGTCTGATCTGCACAGCTGTAAATTTATCCCAACCTCTCCCAAAGAAAACTAACAGGCTATTAATACCACATGCAAGAAACATAGCTAATGCTCAGGGCTTAAGGCATTTTCCCCCCAAAATAGGAGTGTATTATACTGTCAGTGAAAGCCATTTCCTCCTCTTTATTAACTATGGTGGTTTGTCTATTCTGACTTCATCTGCTTGCTCATTAAGCAGAAGTTTGCTTTGCATATCAATTTTTAATACCCCTTTTTTACAGTTAAGTGAGAGTTGCAGCAGCCAGCTTGTTCAATTAAAAGCAGCTCTGACCTAGTTCCATGCAAAATCAATAGAAAGACTGAAAGTCTCACAAACCATCTAACATCTAAGGAGACATGGCTGAAATGCTTCTCAGTGTTCGCTGAGCGCATGTTTTTGTGAGCAGTATGGGCTTTGTTTTGTTTTGTTTATACAGTAGAATCCAGTGGAGATCACATCTGCCTGCTACAGAATTGCAAAGATCAGCTCTGCCCGCTACAGACAGCAAAGAGAGGGGAAAGAGGGCTGAAGAAATGCCTTTGCGTTGATTTTCTGTGGCTATCCCAAAGCTGCTAAATGGGCAATCCTGGCTAGAAACAAGACAGGAAAAGAAAAAGCCCACACTGCAATTAATTGAAGACTAACAACAGAAGGGATAGATTTATACCAAAAGATCATCCAAAGCTTTAGAATAAAAATATTAAATGAAAATTATGAGGATTATAATTTGGTTGGAAAAAATATAATAGATTAGAATTCTTTAAGTTTCAATACACTTCAGATGGCATTATCAGTCACTTAAAAGATGAAGTTTTAAAAATGCTGCATGGTAAGACATACATTTAACATTGATGTTCTAGATTAAGGGGGAAAATCTTGTATATTGATGATGGAAATACAGGAAAACCTGTTTTTAGTCTTACATAAGGAGACCCATTTGATCCAAGATGATTATATTTTGGCATATATTACAGAAATTATGACAATATAATACATCCTGTTTCCAACAGGGCCACGATTATTTCTTAATGATTTCTTCCAGTACTGCGCTTGATCTTTCAAGTGTGCCTATTCTGCTGCAGCTCACCTCTCAGCCTGATCCTTTGACTGAAAAGGCCACACCTGGAAGAGACACATTGTGTAGAAGTATTACCAAAGCAAATAAAAAACAATGTCCTTGGACAATCACCATTAAATCCAAGAGCATTCTTGGAAAGGTTGTTCTTTTGGCACTCTATTAATAGGTTTGCTATTTGCCTTGGACCAGTCACAATTACATAATTAAGCACAACACTTTATTCTCTGATATTCACTGCATATTTTTCTTTTAGTTTCCTTTCAGAGCTGGCAAAGTCGGGAACTGGTGACTTGCAGTTTGGAGAACCTCGACAGAAGCCTCTGTGTCTCCCAGTGCCTTTTTGGGCAAAAACCTCACTACAGCAAGTCATAGGGAATTCTTTCATTGACTTCAAGGGAGCAAGGGTTTTCCTTCCGGCAGTTATTATTTGGGGCTAGTCAGCTATGCTGATTCATATGAATGTATAGCACGGTTGATACTGGTGAGCTGCAAACTCACATAGTTTGTGCACCCGGATCTCCTGCTGATAATCGAGGCTGACCTTTCGGTCAAACAAGTAAATGTGTGCACATAAATTTCATACCTGTAGATGGGTATGTACATGGTCTATGTCTCTCTGCATAACGAACAGGATTTAAGTAGGAGAAGAAGTAAGATGAGTGGTTTGAAAAGTCTGAATGCGGCCATCTTGTGAAACTCTTCTCTCCCCCACTTTCCTCTGTTGGTATCACTGACACCAGACTTAGACTACTTAGTGACAAGCATATACAGCACAAGCATATACTGCCATGCCCACCCTAAACGCAACACAGATCAAAGAAAACACTGTTAAATGAAACATGCATTTAAACTGTGGAAATCAGTGATGGTAAAATGTTGCCCAGCTGTTACTAGCATTCAATTTAAAGAGAAGATGGTTCCTGCTCTTACTTAATTGCTTTCCTTCCCAACCCTGTTCATTTCACTGCACGCTCATTCTGTTATTCAGGTTCTTAAATATACAGCCTTCATGTCTGGACGAGGAAATGGTGGTTTGATGGGCACTGCACATATGTCCCAGCACAGTATGGCAAGAAAACAGAAGAGAAGGGTGAGCCAAAAAAGCTAAAACATACAGACACTTTAAGAAAAATGTTTTTGTAGAAAGTTCATGACCTTGAGTTTCAAAGCTTCACTTCAAAAATATCAATCTTTCAGAGAACTGCTGACTATATTAAACTTGTCAAGATTTTTTTGGTCAAGTTTTCTGCTGAAAAACAGCCTTGAACTATATCAGCAGTTTGAATGCAGGGTTTTTCTGTTGTTTTACCTAGTTTCACTTCTTCTAAAATGTATGCCTTCATCCAGATTCAGCAGTAAATGAGAATCTGTTGTTAGTCAGAAAAATGCAGAGATAGTAATGGACACTGGTTGTGAAAACTGGGTACAGAAACCCTCACTCTCATATTTTCACATTACAAAAATCAATTAGAAAGTTGGAGTGAAAATAAACTCTTTCCTGGCTATTTTATCTGTATTTTAACTACCTTTATGAAAAACATTTTTATCAATGCTTTTCTCTTTATTATCTCCATTAATGAATGAGAAAATTTGCCTTAGAACAAGCGTCCCATTTGTACAGCTCTCCTTCTAGCACAACACATTACCAGTAAGAGGAAATTCTGATGTTGTCTTAACATTAGCCCTTCCTGAATTTTGCTCTCAGTTTTACAAAGCCAGGCACAAGCATCCAGGCGTTTCTATGCAGCTGGTGTGCCAAGCCTAGCTGGGTCAGGGTCCCGGGAACTATTTGCTCTGCAAGTTAACACTCAGGGTTTCTTCTGATTAGACAGTGAAACCCATAGGTCATTCTGTCTCTCCATGCCTTTTAACAGAGTCAATCATTTTAGGCCCTCCCCAATTTCCAATTGGAGGTTTCATTTTGTGATCAGGTTTTGCTCTTGCTAGCTAAGCAACTGTTAAGCCATGGCAGCACAGACTTCAGATCCTGAGGAAATAAGTAGAATTGCAGATGGCCTTATACAGCTCCGGCCGATGCCCATGCTCGTAAGGCTTTCACAAGTGTGCAGAGCAGCTAGTGTGGCCGGGACAGGTGTCTCTGTATGTGTTACGGCACATATAAATGAAATATAAATTACGCAAGCGTTACCTGAGCAGTAAAATAGCTACAGATTTCCTAGAAGAAAGTACTTTTTGAGTTATGAATTTAAGTCACACACACACAAAAGTCATTTCCATCTCCAGCAAAATTAAACATGCAGCTTCACTTTTTCAGATGAGTAGTTACAAGAACAATAGTACTCCTTACTCATTCTTCAATACCAGATAAAGTGCTAATTGCACGTTACTATTTTAACAAAAAAAATAATTATTAGGGATGGGTAATTCTGTTGAGAGGAGTAAAAGTAATCTGAACCTTCACATCAAATTGAATGTAAATGAACCTAATTTTTTAATGTGCATTATTATCCTGACAATTATTTCCTCAATGTTCCTGTACTTCTCATCTTATCTATACGTATCATGTTTGTACACCTCTATGGTTTCACGGTTCAATATTTGAATCAACGTTACACATATTACCCAGTAAAGCTGCTTCTAAATCTTTGTTTTATCTTGTTACTGGTAGACTCCTGGAAGTTCCAGAGAAAACTTAAGGAGAAGCATATCCATCTTTTCTTAGTTAAGAGTCTAAAACTTTTCATCAAAATATTATAATAGGTTAGATAATACACGGACAAAAATGCATAGAGTATCATGCAGCCATCCACTATTCTTCTCTTAGTCTTTTTATTATTCACTGGTACATTCTGGATACCTAAGTGCCTTGGTTTGCAGGGTGGTTTTGCAAGGAACAGCAGCCTAAGACAAGGAGAGGACCTCTCTTGCCATAACTTACAATGGGATCTCCTGAACTACATCTTATCTCATACTTCAAGGACCTTTGGAGTGGCACTTTAATGATGGGGTTTAAGAATTGCGCTCACTCTGCCAGGAATCAAATCAGACTGCCAAAAAAAGTACATTTTTTAAAAATGGATATATAAACCACTTAGCTCAAGAAATTGTGAGTCACAGATCAGTAAGGTAAAGGCATTTTAAGAAATATCGAGAGGAGAAATAGCAGTCAGAAGTTTTGGAAGACTTCAAAATTAAGGGAGGAAACCTTGTTCTTTCCCTTATTCCTCCCAAAGTTCCCACCATCTTCTCTTAAAGTCACAAAGCTTCTACGTGTGTCACTCTAAGTACAGATATGGCATTCAATTAAACTTCATCTCTTGTAAAGATGCAACGACAGTAGCTCAAGAGATCATGAAATCAGGTTTCAGACCATGAGCTGGCATGTTCATTTAACAACGATCCCAAGCAGCTCCTCTGGCTATGATGTAGATATTCCAGCTTCTGGAAGAAAAGCAGATTTTTGTTTGCAAAACTGTTTTTTCACTCACAATAAAATTGGGGGAAACCATTACATTCTGCTATCTTTGAAATTTGCACAGTATTTCACCTTCCTAAAGCTTACAGTCCTTGGCTTGGTGGTGGTGGTGTGGGCTGGGGGACTTGGGTTATTTTTTCTAAAAATACCTGTGATCTCCTTACCTGTGATTTAGTTTAAGTGAACAGACTTAAGTGCTATCTTTATATACCTACCTGTGGAACATGTCCAATCTGGTTCAAAGTGCTTTATGAACACCATAGTGCTTAAAAACAAACCCAGTCAATGTAGGCCTTCCTACTAACGGTCTCTGCTTTTACTTTTAGGATTTAACAAACAAAAATGCCCTTGAATCCTAATGCAGAGAAAATCTGGTTCTTAACTTAGAAAAAATGCAATTCAGCATCCAGTGCTTGGTTATAAAGACAAGTTCTGAAAGATACAGCAGCTGCCTTGAAAAAGAAGCCTTGTACTGCCAAAGCCAAAGGCAGGAGCACCAGTTGGTCCCACCCTGAAAGTCATCGCTTCAGCCAGCCAGCCAACCTGACCCACAAAAAGATGCAGCACAGTCCCCAGCCATGGGTTTGACCTACACTCTCATGGACTTGCTTTCTCCCTTTCCTACAGCTAAACGTGCACAAGTATCTTTTTCACATCTGAACTGTAATTCCTACTTAAAACTACTAACTCTCCAATTGCCGCAACACATGATAGGATTTTAGTAAGACACTCCACAAAAGCACTATAAACCAAAGCTGACGCTAGACATTTCCTCCAGCAAGAGGCTCCATATTATTTTCAAATAAATTATTTCAAACTGACAGCAGGTTAGAGATAATCAGACAATCCCCTAACAAGCTCTGTAGGGTATAAAGTTTAAACGTGTCTGTGTTCAATACAACCATTCACTGTCCTAGCAGACAGAAATAAAGCATGGCTCCCTACCAAATCCAGAAGGCCCAGGGAGGAGGACACCGATAAGAGCGCAGGGTTGGGACAGACACCCACCCTGGGTGCCACAGCTGCCGCCCTCTGAGCTCTGGGCACGTCCTCTCAAACCTCTGTCACTGCTGGCCTGGTTGGCTTCATTCAATGTGGCTGTGCCAGCTTCCTGAGTAGAGGCTACGTAAATAAAACTGCACCATTCCATTAAATTCCATTAAAGTAGTTCAATTCCTATACCCCCCCTTTTTTTTTCCTTAGTTCTTTCACAAAAGGAGGACCCTGATACCCTACACTGATACCACCTTCCCTAAAAAACACAGTGAGAAACTTTAAGAAATTGTATTTAGCAGTTTAGTTGAAGGTAATATATGCTCACAGAAAACATCACCAGATAAGCACTTCTTACCATTATTGCTGAGCACCCATAAAATGCTCATAAATTTTGTGGTCCTATTTGAAATAAAAAGACAATAAACTCTTCCATTCACCATCCTGCTGTATGACTACATCGTTTTGAATACAAGCTGTTCTAGTCACAAAGGACACATTTATTTTCTTGAAGCCAGAGACACAGATGGTGTAAACTGGAGTATCTCTCCTGATTTCAAATAAGCAGCAGTGATTTATGAGTGCTGAGGATTTGGCCTAAAGGTCAAGATATTTCTCTGGTTTAGAAAGTTCTGATCAGGGGAGGGGAAAAAAAAAAAAAGAAAAAAAAATCAATGGCACTTAAACCCTGTTATCATTATCCATGTCCTTAAGTGCAGCACATGTTACTTTGCTTATTCACGACACAGAGAAGTAGGTGCCCTCACAGTAAAGAATTTCTTCCTAATATCTAATCTAAATCTACACTCTTTCAGTTTAAAACCATTACCTCTCCTACCATTACACTCCCCACCTTTCTTACAAGCCCCCTTTAAGTACTGGAAGGCTGCTATAAGGTCCCCCCAGAGCCTTCTCTTCTCCAGGCTGAACCACCCCAACTCTCTCAGCCTGTCAGCTGGAGAGGTGCTCCAGCCCTCTGATCATCTTCATGGCCCTCCTCTGCACCCGCTCCAACAGGTCCATGTCCTTCTTATGTTGGAGGCTCCAGAGCTGGACACAGAACTCCAGGTGGGGTCTCACCAGAGCAGAGTAGAGGGGCAGAATCACTTCCCTCGACCTGCTGGCCACTCTTTTTTTTGATGCAGCCCAGGATACGGTTGGCTTTTTGGGCTACAAGCGCACATTGCCGGCTCATGTTGAGCTTCTCACTAACCAACACCCCCAAGTCCTTCTCCTCAGGGCTGTTCTCAATCCATTCTCCACCCAGTCTGTATTTGTGCCTGGGATTGCCTCAACTCATGTGCAGGACCTTGCACTTGGCCTCGTTGAACTTCATGAGCTTTGCACAGGCCCACCTCTCAAGCCCGTCCAGGTCCCTCTGGATGGTATCCCTTCCCTCAGCTTGTCAACTGCACCGCACAGCTTGGTGTCATCAGCAAACTTGCTGAGGTTGCACTCAATCCCACTGTCCATGTTGCCAACAAAGATGTTAAACAGTGTCGGTCCCAGTACTGACCCCTCGGGAATGCCACTCATCACTAGTCGCAACTTGGACATCGAACCATTGACTGCAACTTTTTGAGTGCAACCATCCAGCCAGTTCCTTATCCACTGAGTGGTCTGTCTGTCAAATCCACGCCTCTCCAATTTAGAGACAAGGATGTTGTGTGAGACAGTGTCAAATGCTTTGCACAATTCCAGGTAGATTATGTCAGTTGCTCTTCCCTTATCCACCAACACGGCTGTTGGCTGTCACCAATCGCCTCCTTATTTCCATGTGCCTTAGCATAGGTTCCAGGATCTGCTCTATGATCTTGCCAGGCACAGAGGTGAGACTGCCCTGTAGTTCCCTGGGTCTTCCTTTTTTTTGCCTTTTTAAAAATGGGGGTTATGTTTCCCCTTTTCCAGTCAGTGGGAACTTCACCGGCATGCCACAACTTCTCAAATATGATGGATAGTGGCTTAGAAATGCTGATTAAATTGCTAACCAGAAATTTTATCAAGCAGTCAAGTAATATAAACAGAAGGAATAAATAAATCCATCTACATCAATCAGAAACAGCAGCTGTTTCCAGAAAAACCTGAGCAATTATTTATGAAATTACATCTTCTTCAATGCTTCTGTATACCATCACAATCCCAGGAGGACCTGATTTTCTGATGAGCCTAAATTGTTGAATTAGAAGAGGAGACAATGTCATGGTACCAATTAGGAAAACCATTGCATATCATCTCAAAATGCATGTTTTCTATTTTAGTAACTGTATGTAACAAAGACATTCCTTCATCTTAAAAATGGAGGGGACATCCCACCCATTAGTGACTTGAATGACTAAATGCCCTTAAAATAGACATACTCACTTTTGTGTGAAAGAAGCAAGACAACAAACAATACAGCATGCATTTCAATCAAGAAGCAGGTACCTACTGATTTATACATTCAAAACGAGTTCTCAAACTTGGCATTACCCTTGGTGCTGAGAAAGAACTGAATTACTGGCACGCAATGCAAAACAGGGCAGCGATGGTGTAGCTACGGCAAGGGATTAGCACCTGGCGACATGCAAGCTGCCACTGAGCTGCCGTCCTTCCTTTCACATATTTCTTCTTTGTACCTTTGCTTCTCAGCTCACTCCCACTTAGAGTAAACCTAGGTGAAACATTGCTTTCCTGCCTTTTCTGTGCGTAGCTGAATCACCTCACTGTCATGTTCTGATTTTTCTTTCCAATTATTTCCCGTGATTGTTAATTGGGCAACACATGTCAGCTTCAACATGTAAGAGGCTCCAGCTGGCCAGGCTAGTTGGTCTGAATCAAAATATTTAGTCTAGTATACCCACCTCTTTTCACTAGGGAATCCAAGGATTACTGGTGAAAGACAACAACGGGTATGGCTGAAGCAGTGCTCAAGACCACTCAGCTACAAAATGAATCTTTTTTTTTCCCAAAAGCTTGGTTCCCAAAGGATGCTGGTGGTCCCCATGTTTCCACTTCAGTCATTTTCAGTTGTCTCACAACATTGCACACTCACCCCAACAGGCCCATCCCTTAGTGAAGGGCAGAGTTTGAGACCAGCAGACCAGACAGCTCATGACCTTTATGTGTGCAGGGGTACACAGCTCTTGCTCTGAATATGCACTCACAAGTGAGCACTTGAAGAAAGTACTTCTGATGCTGCAACTCCTTAGCTTGCTTATATCTCAACGGATAGTAACTGACGGACAAGGACAGAGCCTTCTTCAGGCTTTGACTAAATGCAACTAACTGTGGTACGGCAATACCCTTCCAGAGGTGAGCGAGTATCATTCTGTTCAAAACCGGTGTTCTCTTACCCTGTATTCCTTTTCCTCTGGCACTTCACCCTGCTCCCTCCTCTAAGTCTTTTATTTCAGATCTGCTTTCAGGACTGTCAAACAAGACGTGACTGCTGTGATCACCTTGTCTAATCTCATACATATCATGGGTCATCAGACTAGAAAAGGTAGCTTCCAGTAAAACAGCTGTCTCACCTGTAACAGAGACGCTAATACACCTCTGGCTCAAAGGTTCAGGAGTAAGTTCAGTTATGCAGTATTATTTCTGTAAAGCTGTAGCTATCTCATTAACTGAACATAGCATTCAAAACGCATGCAATGAATTGCTACAATGCAGAAAAGGGCTGGAGAATTTGGCTGACATCCCTTTATATAAAAACAGAGAAAATATATTAACCCAGGGGTTAGGAGTGACATAGGCTTCCGAATTTCAGCCTCTGATATTGACTCAGCTATGCCGTAGTTGAGCAATGTTATGTAGTCGAGTAGCTATCATACTTTTTATGGCCAGCCTAGTCTTGCAGGCAAGCTCTTCCTCTTCAGAATACTAGAGGCTGAACAGGTATCCAAATGAGAAAGTATGCACAGTTCAATGGCATACACCAAGTCCACCATCCTTAGGCCAGCAATCATCCTAACTCCATTAGAAATACATAAGCTGAAATCCTGCCTTGGGTGTCTACGTCCCTCATCCTGCATTTAATGCACAGAGGTGGAGTATAAACAAACAAACAGACCCACATGGGGTGAATCTTCGCTTCACTCATTTCCCAAACTCTCTTTTTCAACATACTTTTCCATCTAACGGGGAACCTAAAGCTGCTTTCTAGCTCCCTGGAAAGCATTCCACTCTAACTCCTCTAACTCCACAATTTCTTCATGGGAGGGTCTCAGCTGCCTGAAATCAGCACAAGTTCCTTTTTAACAAGTTGAGCCACTTCTGCACCCCTCTCCACACTATTTTACAGCTTATAATAAAATGTTTCAGATTCCTAATGCAGTGGGTACCAGCCAGGAACAGGAAATGTTAATAATTATCCCAATTTTCAAACACTTTTACTGAATTTTCAAAGTAGCATGTTCACAAATTTCCTCCCCATATGTGATGAAATTCCCTCCCCATACGTGACAAGAAGCTGAAGAGTGAAACTCTCTGTAGGCAAAAGCCGAAGCCGCTACGAAGCCCTGCAGAGCAGCTATGAAAAAGAGCAAGGAAGTGCGATGCATCGCGTGTCCTGATCTCACACCTTGTGCACAGAGTCAAGGGCACACAGCAGAGGCAAATATTATGTTGTGCAGTTCATTAGGATGAATATTTGTAACACTTGCTCAAAACAGGCATGAAGTTCCCAGGAAATTACGAGGAAACTGAAGCCTTAGCAAATGGAAACAACCAACACACAAACAGAAAGGGCTGGTCCTGGCAGAAGTTTATAGGACCATTTCACACAGAAAAAAATGTACCGCCTTGAAGCGAGCGCAATTCAGATGCAGGCCAGCAGCTTCTCTGTTTTGCTTTCTAGGATGTGGGTATGCCTATAGGCACATGACTTCAGTTGTATATTTTCACAGAGTACAGCATGTTTCTATGGCGCAGAAAAGACAGAAGCAGCAAATACAGCTCCAGAAAATCCCAAGACCATTCCCTCCCTCTCTCCCTCTGTAATTCCCTCTTCACTGAAGGACACGGGTAACAGTGCATACGCTAAAAGCTGTGTCATTCAACACAGCTGGACTGAGCCGTCATATTTAAAAACCCTCCAACTGCATTAGGAAAGGACACAACTGCAGCAGCCCAAGGACACCAGGCAGCATTGGTACCCTTTAAATAGCTTCCCTCTGACCTCTGAGGATTAACCTTATATTTCACAGGGGTCTGCCAACTGATAGGGCACGCAACCATGTTATCCCACACAAAAGCAGGAAGGGTTAAAGAACAGTCAATGACAATTAATAATATCTCTTTTCCACTCTTTCACATTTTTCATGCTCTACATCTTTCTTCAGTTTTCCGTAGGGGTTCTCTTCATCTTTCTTGCCTTTCTTTGTGATCATCTTGCAGCAACTTTTTTTCATTTCTGATTTGGCCTTACAATTTATTTTTCTTTGTTCTTTTCTCCCCACCTTCGTAATTGTGCTGTAATGCATATTTAAGATGCTAACAGTACACAAGAGGATTTTTAGAAGAACACAGCACAATAAGTGAGCTGCTTATAAAATCCAGATACACACATCACAGCTGTAGCCAGTGGATGCTGAGTGCATTCAGCAACATGCCTGCGGTTTCAGCAGAAGCTCATATCCTCAGCAAACCTGGCCCTGAGGTGACGGCCATCCTTAGTGTCACTGATTTATCCCAATATCCCACTAATGCAATTCCAGTGAGCTCTATAGGAATAAAATGGAGAGCGATAAAAGAGGAAAAATGGCAGAAGAGTAAAGAAAATAATACAGAAAGGCTACAAGGACAGTTCGGCTTGTATATTAAACTGGAAATACGGTTTGTGCAGTGCCCCTGCTCAAAAAGAAACCCACTCAAAAATGCCGCAAAATAAAAGCCAACAAATACATTATAGAATCATAGAATCATCTAGGTTGGAAAAGACCTTTGAGATCACCGAGTCCAACCGTAAGATCATTGAGTCCAACTGTATACATTTTATAAAACACAAGTTTACTCTGAAGCATTTTTAATCTGAAATACAGCGTTGTGCTTAAGGAAGCAATAAAAACAGTTGACCAAGGTGTGATCTGCAGTTGTCTTTACTTCCTCCCCAGCCTTCGCATAACAAGACATCCATGGCACCGGACAACCATTAGAAGTCTTAAGCCCTAGCATCTGCTTGGGACCCAAGTGTCTCTGATGAAGTATTACATCAGACATACATTATTTGCTTAATGTAAGGTTCTCGTTTCTTTGGGCCCAAAATATCTTTTTTTTTTTTTTTTTCTGGCATTTCAGCCAAAGACATTGCATTTGCATAATCAAAGAAAAAACTTTCTTCCATCTGAGGTCTGTATCAAAATGGAGCACCTCAAAGCAAAGTCCTGAGTTGTTTTAAAGAAAAGCTACAAATGGTTTTGACTGAGGAGAAAAAAGAAGGTGAACAGAGGATACATAACCCCCTCCTCAGATTACTATCTGATCAAAACAAAAATAAATTCTGAGTTTGGACTCAGATGCCAAATTTCTACAAAATCAGTTGCAGTAATAACAATAAAGATGATAAAGAATTTTCTCTGTAACTGCTGCAATATTTTCCAAATACGCTCTGCTGAATACAAAATTTAGTATTGTGCTATTTTTTTTTTTTTGGACTAGCATATGGCAGTGAGAGCTTCAGACAAGTCACAGAGGGCTACATCTTGGAGGATTCAATGAGAAAGTTGCTCGAGATGTGCTCAGAATAATTTTATATTTTAGAAGCAAATAGTCTTAGTGTCCTAGCATGATTTCAAAAGAGCCATATAACTTCTTTTTTTTGGCATTTATTATCCTCTAGATTCTGGAAATCTTTCTGTATGCTGAGAGCAAATTACACTAAAGCGACAACTATAAAACCACGGCAGTCCCAGTTAGTCCTATGCTATGCACTTGTTCTCCCATAGCTTAAAAAAAAATATTCAGAACTGTATGAGGGCCTTAGGCTTCCAGTGTGATTTGTAGGAGCAAGATTTCTTTAACAGATCACATGATTAGTCCAGTCTACGCTATCTATCACTGTATAATCACAGCATGTAAATGTGACAGTCTGGTCAGATTCTGCATTAAAATCCCACAATTTAGATTTCTTATGGTGGATCATTTTAACGTAGACACAAAATGCTAGACATGTATGTGTTTTCTATAAATCTTAGAGTGTTTTCTATCTCTGTAATATCTGAGCACAAACCTGGTTCTTGCTCAGTGCAGTAATCCCACAGGATTAGGTCATACTGTAAATACCAGACAAATTACAATCGGATTAGATGGGCAGTCTGTTCATTTACTCAACACAGCTGCACTCCAGAGTCTTTTTACCACTGATGTCTATTTATAACATGAATGTTTTGTCCTTACTTGTCTTACCATTCGTGACCAATAAGGAGCACTACTTCCTAAGGAGCAAGCAGAATGCTCCTTGAGAGGCCAAGAAGAAAGCTGTGCTCCGCACAGATCTGCAGGGCAAGATTTATTTTAAATTTGTCAGTGAAAAGTCCTTTGAAAGGTCTGCTTTCAATTTCAGTCAAGTGGAATATAGAGAATATCTTTCTGGAGATAGGTATGAGACAGCAGCACAGATTTGCTGAAATCTCCCACTTGCCACATTTGCAGCAGGAATTCCTGTAGATTCCAAACCTGGTACTTCTGCCTACTCAGTGAGCATAAAACCATCCAACTTATGAAGCTCCCCAAATAGGTCTGGTGTAGCATGGGGTTTACAGGGGATTTCTGCTCAATTATGAATAAGAAGCACGCTTAATAATGTTCAATATTGTCTACACTTTGCCAAAATCTCCCCACTGCTTCACTGCAATTATTTATAAATGTCACATCACATGCCTCATAATTGTCCCCAATTACAAGAATCATCTTGCCTTTTAGGTTCAAACTTGTTTCCATCCAGCACACAAATCCAGTGTTACTGTATTTTTATTACTGTAATCATGCAGTGAAACCCTACTGAATCATGGAGCTAAGACTTTCACGTAACAGTATTTATGATTGCAGGCCACAAAAATATTAAAGCCAAATTAAGCAAACTGCTGCACCAAGCTGTATTCTCAGTATCCTGGTAACTACATTTTCACCTCCACCTTCTGATTTCAGAGTCATTATTCCTGATTTGCACAGAGATAAATAAGAATAAAATGGCCGAGGTTGGGGCAGTGGAGTCCATGAATCAGGAGGAATGCTTTGTATTGCAACCCAAACCACCGCCACCAAGCTTCTCCATACTTACACGTTTACATGTACTCGCTCAGGGCAACCTCTGCCCATGAAAACCCCGAGGCGGTGTTCTTATGAGCCCCCTGAGCGTACCCCAAAATGACATGAGCACACTGCGACAAGTAATGTAACAGAGCGACACAAACACAATCAGAAAGGCAGTGCAGAGTTCACTTCACTTCTGTAGTGATATGGTAGCCTGGAAACCAGAACACTTTCCTGTATCAGGTATAAACCAGCATAGTTTATCACATCATATTTAATATATTACAGCTGCCAAACAGGTATAATATAGCACTTACACAAACACAAGATCAGCTGTTCTCCAAAGAGAGCTTTTCTGCTAGGCAGGTGTCAAGAATTCAAAGTCATAAACTGATTTTACTGAAGTTGGAGGAGAAAGTGTACCGAGCCCTCTTTGCACTCTGACAAAAGGTGTTGTGGCTGCCTTCCACTGCAAGACGTTGTCTTTGGCACCACTGAATGGGAGTGTTTTTGGAACAAAAATACTGTGCCAGGTTCTGGTTTCACTCACACCTGTGACTCCTGCTGATTTCATTAGGAGTTTCCATATTTCACTAGCTCAGAAATAGGTTTACATTGTGTAAACCTGAATACATGTGGGACAATGATTTTATGATACAGCATATGAAAAGTCAATATTGGCTTAAGGTTTTCCTGCACAACTTCCTGCTTTGCTTTTCTCTGTGTGTGGGTAATGTGTTATAGGTCATGTTGGTTTTCAGATCGATTCACAATGTGGCCTCCCAACCAGTCACACTAGCACAGCTGAAAGAGATACTCTGTGGCACAGGATGGAAGGAGGCAGTGGAAAGGAGGAATGGTTTAAGCTGGTACCTCTGGTTGCTGTCATACACGCCGTGATCACTGGCCAAGTAAAGGGCAATCAATGTATCTTTGCCAAAAAACCTACTGTTTGGTTATTTTGCTACAAACTGCTTGGACAATTACTGTGTCTTAGCATCCATCAAGAAAAGATGGATGTGACATGGTGGGAAGATCCCACCTCACACGGCACCCCTTACAACTGGAGAAGTTAATGAAAAATGACTCCTTTTGCAAGACCAACCCATGAATTGTACTTCTGTAGTGCAGTATGCATACTTAAAAATCTTAAAAATATACCAATATGAAGACTAAAGGAATTTTAACAATAATCACTTCCCTTCCTGTTACAAGAAATTTATATTAGGAATTCAGACTTCTGAATCAAGTATTCGATTTTTGCAAGTGTTTGATTTAGTGCAATATAGTGAAAGATATTATTATACAAGGAAGAACAAGGAAAAATTGCATCAAGAACTTACTTTCTGCAGGTTCCTTAGATCTTCTGCCACTGGAGGACTTCCTCAGGAGACTTCGTCCTGAGGTAAAGAGGCTAGTTAGTTCCTCCAGAGGACTGGTGGGTGTCCGAGAACGGGAACCACTCTGAGATGATGACCCGTAGGTGCTGACCGAGGCATTTACCATTTTTCCTCCTTCTTGCAGTGTGTTTCTGGCTGTAGAATGAGGCACTGATGGAGAGCTTCTTGAGAGACTTCCTGAATGTACAGAGTCATAAGGTGGAGGTCTTTTGAGGCTTAAGGGGGTAAGAGACCTACCCATACTGACAGGAGAAGGTGAGGCAGAGTGACTTTTAGGGTAACCATGTGGAGATTGTGTTCTGTATAAGGTAGAAGGATGAGGAGGTGAGGAGGTGTGCCCAGGGGTGCTAGTTCCATGAGATAGTGTCTGGTCTTTCTCCAGTTTTTGATGGCCTGGTGTATGAGGTGGCAGTGAAGATGGAGAAGCTCCAGCTTGTTGTTTGATGTAAGACACATTTTCTAAAACAGGAAGCTTTGTGACCTCTAGTGGAGTTAGAGGAGACTCGTCAGAATTCGGGGAACACTGCACTGGTGCTGGTGGGAACACCAGCAGTGGAGGTCTGTGAGAAAGCAGATTTGGAAATGGTGGGGGTATATCACAAAGCAAGCCCTTGGGAGTAGATGGCACTGAAGACTTGGTGAAATCTAGGTCAGGCACTGTGGGAGTAGCACACTGAGAAGAACAAGTGTGATGGTCATATTCACATTGACATTTTGAATCTTGGCCTACATCATCAAATATAGGGTATTTCATCTCCTCATAGACTGCTTCGCTTTGGTCATCCTCGTCTTTTTTGAAGTCTCTGAGAATATTCCCAACCATTTCAATATAAACAGGCTCTTCTTCCTCTGTGTCTGGAGCAGGACTGCTGACCTGCGATAAAGAGGCATCCCTAGTGAGTGTTGTCTTCATAGGGCCATGCTTTTTGATATACGTTTCATCAAAAGATGTGCTTAGCTGAGTGTTTGGATTTCGTTTCGGCTTAGGTGGTGGAATCTTCTTTGTGTATTCATCACTGTGAGGTCTTGGTTTGGCTGACACTGAAAACAGAACAAAACATAAATTCATCAGAAGTATGTAACACACTTTGTCAACCACAGGATCTCTGTTACAGTGTCGTAACTCTTCAATGGATTTCCTGGGACCAGCCTGTTGCTGGGTTTCTCTGGTATTACATCAGTAGAATGCTATAAAAATAACACCCTATTCAAAACACTCCTAATCTTCCCCCAGAATGCTGTGACACGCCAGTATTAAGTAGCTAGTGAGCACTTCCCTTCCTCCAAGACATCTGTTCTCTCCCAAACTCTTTGGACATAGGACTTTCCATTTTTAAATATTATGCTTTTCAAATATCACTGTGGGATTTTAAAGACTGAAGGAGTTCCAAAGACATAAAACTAAGTATCCGAATGACCTCCTTATGGCTGCAAAAGAACAGTTAAGATCCCAGACATTCATATGGGAATGACAGTGATGTAACTCTGCAGTGACACAGTGATGAATCAAGACCTTTTTATTTATAGTAACTTCTTGCATGAAAAGCACAACAATTCTCGCAGCACTGACTGAGAAAGAAAACACTCACAAACAAGCACTGTAAAATTTGCTGTTGGGATAATCCTAGTCATTTTTCTGGACTCTGTCCTACGAATTAATGACACTCCAGTGAAGTCAAGGGGGAACAAAACATCTCATAGATTCAGATCCCTCCTGAACAGGTTACTTCTAGAAACAACAGACCATTTTGTCTTTGAAATTATAAATCAAAACATGGTGATGAAATTTGTTTTAAATGAGAGGTCAAGGGTTTCTTAGAAAATATGCTTTATGAGTTAAACAATAACGAAAGTAATGGAATTTGCATTTTGTTCACTTTGCATAAACAGTTAATAAACCATCTCATTAAATGTTGGGGCTAATAAAACGCCTCATTAGATGTTTGGGTGAAGTCAGGTTTTATCCTAAGCTGACTCAACAAACTTATTCATACACTTACCACATACACTAAATTTATATTCCTATAGGGTAATTTACATTCCCCTAGGGTAAATGGTTCTTGCATTGAAAGCCTTGATACCTCATTGCTAAGTTTCCCAATTTAAAAAAACTCCTAACCTACAGGCCAGTTCAGAATGGCAGCTTTCCTCTCTCACCAAACCCTGCTGCTCCTTGCAATTCACTGCCACAAATCTGCCACTGCAAACTCAGCGCTCTGAGACATTTCCAGACACCTTCTGCTGACCCATCAGAAAACAGCCAGCAAATTTCTAATCTTAAGCCAAGCAGGCAGTGCTCATGGACTTAAAAGCCCTCTTTTACAAACAGCCTCCCAACATATTACAAAGCCAGCATCGAGGCATTGCTCTGCCAGCTGAAAGACAGTATTTTGACAGTCTGCAAGGACGCTGGCTCCAGGCTGGAAGATGCCTGCATTACAGCATCTAACTAGTGTGATTTGGTCACCATCAGAGGAAGATTCAAACACAGTGTTATCACTTTGTCACACTTCTGCTTTGATCTGCTAAATAACCTTTCTTCACTTCTTACAAGGCATAGCAATAAAGGCAGATGTTAAGCAGTATTCCAGTTTTGTTTAGGAATAAGGAGCTGTGAATGTACGTATGTGCACATATATGAATTAAAGAGACCAGTCTTCGTCCATTGCATCTATTTAAGCTTAATGTATAACTAAGGTACAACAAAGCAAAAAGAAAAAGAAATCTTGCCAGGAAAAATACCCCAAACCCAAAAAACCTAAAAAAATGATATTATGCTTTCATGACGGTTCCAATTAATGTGTTCCACTTTGCAGCAGGCTAGGGACATGCAAAAGCTGCCACTGACAAAAGCATTTGGTAGCTTGATAGTTTTTCACTATGTGGATATATCCTAATGCACTTTAAATTTGTCTCTTTAATTAACCCAAATTAATTTTCTTGAATGTATTAGGATAGACTTTTGGGAATGAGACGTAGACTACCAGAATCATTTGGGCTTTGCAGAAAATGTTACTCCTGATGTATTTGACAATACTAACGGATTTTTCTTGCCATGTTTCCAGCTGAATCACCATTTCCTTTCTGTTTAGTCTGTTATTTGGATTATTATGTTCATATACAATCTACTGACATAAACTTGATCTCAGTCCTTTCTCTACACCTCTGTTAATCTGATTTACAACCCTGGCAAAAGCAAAATCTTCTTCAGTTTGGTGTCATTAAAATGAAGAGACAGTCAATGAGACTGGCACAAACTGCCTGATCATTTCTGAACACGTTGCCCAGGGCCTGAACTCTACTTTAGACCAGCCAAAGGATTACAGACTTTGCTGCATTTGAAAACTGTGTATTTTGTACACGGAGGCTTCTCACAGTCTTCCATTCCCTGTGCATCGTGCTGCCATCCCCAGTGCATGCCTGAGATACAGATGTTTCCCGCTCCTCTGCCTTCCTCAGACCCCTGTTCCCTACGCTGTCTTCTACATCTCCTGTGCCATGGGTGTGACACTGAGAACGTGCTCTGTCTCACAGCCATATCCCCGCTCTTCCATCTCTTTACTGGGAGAGTTACTGATGGACAAAGTAATCAAAATATGTTCTTGTGCCAAAGGTCATTCAAGGCTACTCTTAACTGATACTTTTACCTAAAAGTAGCTAAAAGTGGTTGAGTACTCTGTTTTCAAACAAATTGCTAGAAATAGTTTCCTTCTTCCCTCCTTCCATTTTCACAGTTTTTATCCAACTGATGAGGTTCTGCCACACGGTCTAGACCTGTCCTTAGGTGTTAGGGTTTGCATATACAACATTCACAAGTTATTATATTACAGACAAGGAAATGAGAAATGTCATGGAAAACGACTGACATTCTGCCATCTAGTCTTGTAAAATATTTTTGCATGGGTTGGAATTAAGTACCGCAGTGACAGACACAGCATTCTCATCTGCCATCGCATGATATGTAGCAATAGCCTAAAATATCTTGATGACATTATCAACAAAAAGGTCAAATGACCCAGTTCTGCTATATGATACACAGGGTAAAACATGACAAGGTGAAAGATTACTTTGCTTTTTCTATTAAAAGCATTTTTTCCTCTGCCACAGTTTATTTTATTAAAGCATCTGTTTCCAGGAGGTGGTATGATACTGAGATCTTTTTCCCTCCTTGACAAACTGGACTTTCAAACTAAAATTTAAAACTAAATGCTTAAAATATTTTATAAACCTTAGAAAGGTATAGAGTTACCTCCTATATGCTACCCAGAGCAGGAACATTTGGTGCTATAACACTTCCTAGAGAAAATGCACAGGTAAATGGACTGCTTAAATAGCAAAGGAATCTTCTTATCATGACTGGGAACAGAGGAACTGCACAACACCCACTGGGAACTCCCCTCAGCTGCCGTGGGGCACTCAGGAGGCAAACTGAATTAGCTTTAAGAAGCCTATGATGCAAGACACTTACCATGTTTATTTAACAAAGGTTTCTACTCTGAAACACAGCTCCATAGCAAGGGCTGAACTCTACAGCACACCTGATAAGAGAATATGGACCATGAACTATCGCTCCGGCCCAGAACAACAGAGAAAAAAACTGGGAATCCTGCAACCGAACAGAGCTGTGCAGAGCCAATGAAAGAAGCAGGGCGTATTTGTACAGTTCCTGTGTTACCAACATTTGGCAGGGATAAATGTGCATGAATGCAGAAGCCCTGGCAAGATCCCACAGCCAGTGAAAGGAGATTATTTGGCAATCTCCGGAGAGGAACAGGCAAGATTGCTTTAAGTACTTGACATTTATCAGGCAGAAAAAGCATTCAGTGCCTGCTGGGAACATAAACTCCTATGAAAAGCAAACCATGCTGACATATTGGTGACACACATATTGCTGTGTTGTCTGCTCTAAACATGGAGTAATTAAGTGCTTTTCAACATGGATTATTACATCCTTGGTGCAACTGTCGCCAGTAACTTGCCTTGAGACTCTGCCACTCGTACTTCAGAGCACACGGGGCCTGATCGAAAGCTAGATGGAAGAAACAAAAGTGAGGACTATTTCTCTCCCTGCCATGTGCACACTCCCTTAACCAGCCATGCCAAACTGCACCACAAAGCTCTTGTGAGTCCTTCTACTACAGAGACACACAAATGCAAGAGACTGCCAGGTCTGCGAGGAGTTCGAGCAGACTGGAGGCGATCAGACAGGTCAGCAACTGCTATGTGGTCCTCTGCCCTCACTCACAGGAGCTGCCCCGGCTGCGGGAGCCCAGGGCACTATGTCAGATGCTCCTTTTGTTCATCAGAGCCACCCAAACTACCACAGCTGATAAACTGGAGGCACGATGATCCTTGCAAACAAAACCAAACTTCACGGAGTTTACACTGCTTGGGCAGGAACTCTCCCTGTTTAATAGCATCCTACTACCAACCAATTACCTATGTCTAATAGACTGCAAGTGAAACAAAACATGCAGGCGGCAATGACTTCAGTTCTCATCTAGAAATAAGAAGCACAGTGCTTAAAATAGCCTTACGGAAGCCCTACTGAATAAGCAGAACATGACATTTTTGAAATGAGATATTTGTAGCACAAAGGTTACGCATAGCTTTCAGACATGCCGAGATAATCTGCCTTTCATAGATAATTTTGGAAATACAGAATGCTTCTTGTCATCTTTTCCTTCTGAAGTATTTTTTTACTCTTTAAGGAGAGATTGAAATATGAAAATGTGTTATCACATTGTTTTTTATTATTCGCTCACTGTGTAAGTGAAAATGTCTAAGAACTAAAATGAATTTTGTAATTTTCTATTGTCCTTTGGGTGTTTACCAGCTTCTGCAGTTCAGAGACCAAGCCGATTTATTGTGCTGTTCACTGCAACAAACAGAATAAAAATACATGTAACAGGAAAATTCCTCCCTTTCAATTTCTCCAAGAGGCTATAGCATTCAATTTCTTTCTAAATGAAGGAATGATTTGGGGCCTAACATTTTTTAAATTCTTAAAAATGTTACTTTAAATGCAGAAGGAATTAATCTTGCTGTATTTTGAGGGGTACCCTCTATCAAAAAGAGCCTCCAGGACTGAAAGGAAATAGATTTTCTTTAATTAAACCCTGAACTTGAACTGGATACTGAATCAAAGATACACAGATTCTGATTTACATCACATAATTCAACAGAGAAAATCCAGCTCTAGGGTAGCACAGAGCCTATAGATACGTGCAAGTTCAAACTATGAGTAACCCCACGGCTTTAAGGAAATGAACTGCTTGTTCAAAGTTGCACATGATCTTAAGTGCATTTGTGCACCAGTGCTTATATTGGGTTAGATTTCATTATCTCTGTAGATGAAGTTTGAATAATCTTAGTTAGTTTGAATTTAAAAAGGCACAGTCCTCTGAACTGTGCAAAAGATTGGCACTCATGAGACCTGAGTTTAATTCATTTCTTTGTCACAGGCCACAGGGCCTTGCCTGTCATTTCACCCCTTTTTTTTTGCCACTTTTCACCATCTGTCTTTTGCCAGTTTAGGCTCTAAGGTGTATTAGGCAAGGTTTTTATTTTAATGTATTTGTTTATATTTGTTTATATTAATCCGTGCACAGCGGTTCTCATCACTGGAAAGCAACAGTAGAAAACAAAAGCAAATTTAAATATATCAATTGGAGACATGCACTGTTGAACATGCATCTTTTCTTCTCCAAGCAATTTTTGAAGGCAAATGTTCCTACACTGTGAACAGCCATAAAATATACACACAAAGATGCATCTTCGTAAATGACAATAGAAATATCATCACTAGGTTGAAGTGGAGAACATCAGAGGTTGAACAGTAGGTTGAACATCAGAGAACGTACCTCTGTCATGAAAAATACTTGCTTTCAAAATAGCATTGTCCTCATGGACACAAGTCCTTTCCCTGCAGGTTACCTTTTCCTTTTCTAAGAGATGCTAGTAGGAAAAAGCAAAGGGAAAGAACATGGAAGGAATAAAAGAGCCATCTGATTCATTCAAACAGCTTTGCAAGCCACAGGTGGTTTCTGCACAATGATTTCATGCAGTACATATTTATTCCCCCTCCTGAATCTATTAGCTCTACTGGAAATTATTTGGGCATTTAAAGAGGACAAAACTATACTGAAAATGAAAGGACTAAAAGAGAGTGTCATAAAATACTACTGATATGCTACTCGGATGTCTCAAGGCTATGATTAAGGAGACTTCTTCAAAAGTATTCAGATCCCTTTATTTTGGCTACAAATTCTTTTAGCTTTTAAAATGATTGATTTCTGCTCTAATTCAAAGTGGTAGAAACCTAGTGGCTTCAGTAGCAATATTCCAGAATTAAACATCAGTATAACAGAGAGCAGAATTGGGCCCCGCAGTTAAATTCAGTTCTGCATTAATCCAACACCACAACTTCTGCAACTGATAGGCACCATGGTTGAAGACATGCTGCTGCCAGGTTCAGTTCAGGGCTGTGTATCTGGGCCACAAAACCAAATTTGTGGCTCCTTACATGCTGTATGTGCCAAGGTAGCTATTCCTGCCTGGGATTCACAAAAGCCAGCCTACAGCACTAACTGTCCTGCCGCCAGAGCCACATTACCAAGACGAGGGCAGAGATACCAGGACATTTCAAAAACTTTGGAGTATCCGCATGCTGGAGAGAGTCCCTCCCCAAACTGCCATGCTCCAGAGCAGACTGACTTCCAGGTTTTCTCCTCCACAGCCCTCCTCTTCCCTTTGTATCTGCCTGACACACTGAGCTCTGCTTCTCACCCTTTCCCACCATAAAAAGGTCTCCAAAAGCTTTCAGAAAATTACAAAGTGACAAAGTCTCCTTCTGAATGCCCAGCCTCGTGCTTTCATATATTTCGAACTTCACATCCTAGTTCTTTTAAAGAATGGGTAATTGATGTCCCTGATTTTTCCAGGTAACGCTGAATAGGCAAAGAAATAAAGAAAAGAGAGTGTTTGAGAAATAATTACAAATTATTTGCAATCAAGCCTTTCTGTACAATTCACTGAAGCTAAAAGTTATTGTCAGTCGGCACAGCCCTAGAAAAGCAGAAAAAGAAAGATTTTGGATATGTAAGAAAAGAAAAGTCAATTTGAATCATCCTCCTTTTACAGGAAAACTGATGAACTGAGTGCAAATGGAGGCAAACAAAAAAATCACACAGTAGCTTCTTTTAGGTTGCAATGATTTCGGAGTATCCATTTAGAAAAATATCCTTGAACTAACATGCCCAGACACAAGGGGTCAGGATCTATGGAATTACATGGGTGTAAGTTAACAGCAGTTCCAGTGGAAGCAGGCTCTGAGGAGGGAGAGGTGGGAGGATTACTGGGGAAGTGGGAATCTGAGTAAAGGATCCTCACACTGCCCACACATCCAACCAATATTGCTGCCGAAGTGCTGGTTTGTTCTGTTTCAGACAGCCTGCACCACATAGCCTGCAGTCTGCCTGTGCGAAACAGATTCCGCAGCCAGTGCAACAATAGCACTAGAAAATGCTGTAACTGTATGTAATCTGAAGGAATTCTAGATATAGAGGCAACTGGCATGGGAATTCATCAATCGCAAGCATCATTAGATGAACTACATGAAGAGCATGCAAATAGAACTACTGAACCATGCTTGCAGGAAAATTAATTCACAAAGCCTGTGTGCTTGTTGGTTGGTGGCTCTACTGCTCTGCTGTGGGAACATGCACAGAGTTGAGGCACTGAAGAGTTAAACATGGTCACAAGAGAGTACAGAAAAACAGACACAGACCTGCAAGGTGAGTAAAGCTCTTCAGTTTTAAAGTGACATTTATGGTATCTTGACTGTCACCTTGGAGATGAAACCTGAACAGTTTTTGCTCTTTTACTGTAAATTAACTGTTATGGCTCTATTCTTACAGCTACCCACAAACTGACTGCATTTCACACTGAGAACGATGGGTGACATCAGCCCCCGCCGCCTCCCACCCAGCATCTTTGTGTGGTGCAGGTATCCGAGCACAGTTCCCTGGGCTGTCATCCTGCGCCAGCTGCCCCCTCTCCCTCTCTGTAGCTACCCATCTCGCATCCCCCGAATGTCACGCAGAAGATGGTGAGGCTCTGCATTTTGTCTGACTGGGTTTCTACAGGCTGTGCCGCATGATGACTGCAAGCGCAGCAGCATTTCTGATGACCTCCAGAAAGAAACAATCGCTCTTTGCTCAGAGAAGTATGCTTCTAGGTACGTGTAAAGAGCTAAGTCCCACCAACATGTGCCTTAGATACCTACATCACATGAGCTTGGTATGTAGTGGACACCACTATTATACCAGTAAGCCTTTGAAAGGCTGAGCTGCTTATTCATGTATCATCTGCTGCCCAAAGAGCACTGAAGGCCTCTGTGGTATCATTTGGCAATGTTCATGTAAACACGAGCATGCTACAGACTGAATGCAACTCCTGGCTTCACAGGAACACCACCGCTATTGACTACTAGCTATCATAGCTGAGGGAGATCATGTGGGAAATAATTTGCTGGATTTTCATTAACTTCTTGGAGAAGGTGTGGTACGTGACCCATTCTGACACTGAAAGTGATCTCTGCAAGAGTTCCTGGCTCTGGGCAATTTCTAAATCCAGTACCTGCACCCAAATAGCGGACTCTGAAATGATTTACAGGGAAATAGGGAAAGAAGGAAATCAAGATAGAGAAAGAGCAAATGCTTAATGAAACAGTAAGTTTAGCTCACCTACTTCATTTATCTAGAAAAAGAGTCTGTATTTGCTCACTTGATTTAATTGTCGCTTTGGTTCACAAACGTCCTGTCCAGAACACTAGCGGTGACTTCAATAATTTGTCCAAAGATATGAGACTTCATTTTTTAGATCCACAGTAACGCCTATCTTCCTACTTACAGATACAGTAAGTAGGTCAAATCCATTATTTGCTTGCATAAGTAGCAATCTGTTTGCCAAGCTTCTAAAATAATTGCAGCCCATTAAATTAAGCTGGCAGACCTACCGAGGTGATACTGTGCATAACACTGACCTCTGGGGGACTCCAACATGAAATGTATTTTGTCCAACTATTCCATGGGCACGGCAGCCCCACACATGCTGCCACACTTCCTCACCGTCTCCCACCAGCGACGAGGACCCAATAGATTTTACTAACATCTTCTCCCCCCGAAATGTTGCGGGCTTTGAGCAATTCTTTTCTTTGAGGCAGTTGTATAAAAAGCCTCTGGCTGCTGCTGAGTGACACATCCATCAGGCCCTTCCACCACGGAGCTCACATTTCAAAACAAAGCACAAGGTCAATCGCAGGCGTCAAATGAGTCACCCCAGCAGGAGCATCAAGAAAGCAAATGAGCCCCAATGAACAAGAGTTCATCTAAAGGGGCACTCTTGCCTCTACTGAAAGGACAGAAGGTGACCCTGCAGAAGCAGTTCCTGCAGGTTGTCACTGAGCATCTTTTGGGTGAATGTGATGATAGCTGAAGTGGACAGGGCATTGTCAGAGCAGCTCACAGGCAGGCAGCAGTGCCTGGAGATGTAACACCTCCGTGGTCAGAGGCTGAGCATTACTGAAATACTCAGTGTAATCAGCTCTAGGAAAATAGCCTCACAGCTATTCAGTTTACTTCCACCTCCATACAGGGGTGACTCCTCTCTCCTCCTCAACTCTTTTAAATAAAGTGCTGACAAAATTACAGACAAGCCACATGTCATCAGCTGCCTCCCACTCAGTACTTCTCTGCGCGCCTGGCATCTATCATTTCACCTTGCATTCATTTGCAGAGTGGTCTAGTGAAACTAGTAGAGACTATAATACTGTTCATCTATAAGGGTCTAATCACCATAAATTCACCTGCTATGGCTACAGTGAACAATACCATTTTGACAGTGTTGTATGCAGTTCTAGACAAGCTTTGGGAGAGCCCTCTCCTGTTTCAAACGCCAGGCTTAACCTCATTGTGCCACTTGAGAAACGAGATGGAGGATGAAGAGACAAAGATGGAGCGCAAAAAGGACCAGAGGAATTGCTGCCAGAAGCTGTTCCTACCTCACCCACGACTGCAGAACCTGTTCAGTTCAACTCACAGGCAGAACTAGTGGGAACAAGAAAGAGACTTGATTAAAAACTAGCACCCTGCAAAAAAAAAAAAAGGGGGGGGAGGGGAAAGACCAAGAAGCAAAAAACGGAAGATGGAACAACGAGGAAGAGTGGAGCTCTCCAGCAAAAATGCTTGGAAAGCTCAGGTAAATGAAAGGCAATTAAAGCATGAGCAGTATCAGAACTCTAAAAGATCCTAGCCAATATCTAAGGGAAGAAGCAGGCATCAGCTGCCAGAGTATGACTGGAGAGAGAGAGCCCAAAAGCTCTTTACATGAATGAGGTGTGTTTTTATTTCCCTTTGTCCCTCCCACACTGTGTTTCCAGAGAGCACACACACAGCACTCCCCTCCTCTTCTCTTCTCCTTTTTCTCCTTCCCTTCCATTTTTTCTCTTCTCCTTCCTATTTACTTATAATTTGGACTCATCCAACCTTACAGCACAGCCCCTAAGCCAGCCCTAATGATTAAACTAAGTGCTGAACACAATGGCATGGGTGTAGGGACAAGCCAATGCTGGTTTTGCCACTGAAAAGCCAGTGACTGATGAAACTGTTATACCACGAAGCTTCCTCAGATAACATATCTTATCCTTTCCTTTGCCAAGCAACTTTTCATTGCAATAAATGTTCTTTTTTTATCCTTTCTTGCAGCTGCGGAAGTTCCCCATGAAGACTGAACTAGCATCTACTTCCACTGCCACTAGAACACAGGGATGCACCCAGGCGTTGCGCAGTTGTACCACCACAGGAAAGCAGAAGCTCTTGCTATAACCCAGTGTTTACAGCCTGCTTCATTTTGCTGTTGCTTAGAGCAAAGCTCTTTGCAGGGATTCATCCATACCAGCCTAAGCTCTGAGGGGGGGTTGTTACCTACCATCTCCTGGGACTGTCTGTGAGTTCAGCATTCCGCAGAGCTAGACCATAATCGCAGGCCAGATTTTGCCATCCTTATTCATGCACAGCATCAGTGAAAGTGAACTTGAGCAGTTCCTATGCTCAGAAGCTGCTTGAAGTCCTCATTTCCTCAGTGACTGCCCTGAGTTCACAAATGAAACCCTGCCAGATGTGTGGAATTTCACATTAAGCGAGGACAGTCTTTTTCATGTATTCCCTTCTCCACTCAAAAGCCTCTTTCTACAGTGCTATTCACAAAAGCACTCACACGTGACCCATTAGCCCAAATTTTTACTGTGAGCAGAAATACTCTGGTCATAAGTTGATGGCAAACTACCTCACAAAACAAAGCCCTTGCCACAATCTCTATTTTATAAAAGAGGAATCTGGGACACTGAGAGCCAAGTGAAATACTCCTGGTGATCCAAGCCAGTGGCAGAGCTGTGAAGAGCCCTGTTCCTCCACATAAACCACTGGGAGATGGTTAGTATTATTTACAGAAGTCTCCATTTGGCATAAGACTTACTCACAAGCAAGCATATATTTGCAGGACTGGGATCTTAAGGCAATTAGTCATTGCAGATATTTATCCACAAGAGCTATAAAAAATTATCTCTAACAGAAAATAACAAGTAATTCAGAACCATAGAATACCTTGAGCTTCCATGCGTTTGTTTGTAAAAACCCTTATTTAAGAAAATAAACATTCTTTTTAACCAAAGGGTTACTTAGAATCTTATTCACCAAAATCCAAGTATTAAGGGACTTCTGTTGTCATAAGCAAATACCTAACCCCATTAAAACTTTCCTTATTGAGACTTGTGGCATCATCACATTGATCCTAAGGCAATATTTATAGCCAAGCCATCCTTTGGTATTCTACCAAGAGGAAATGGGAGACAGGTCCCTTTGCAGTCGTGCATGGAAAATGCCAGGAATCTTCTTCATCCCACAAAGCACTGTTAGGGCCAACAACCCAAAGGTTATACTGCTCCCAACAGGGAGTTGAGTTTTTTCAGGCATGTTTATGCTTAGAGAGTCCTGTACTTGCAACACTGGTTTTGTTTTACTACTAAGCATAAGAAGAGCTAGAATTATTCAATCATTACATGCAAGCTGGTTGTGAATTCGAAGGCAGAGTATTATTCATTAATATCTCAGAGAAATTATGGAAGCCATGGAAAATATACCACTGCACTGGAGATGGATATTAAGATATGCCTCTTGCTGATGTCAAGTACACCATGCTCCAGCATTTTACTTGCCACATCTAAGCCTCCCCCCACCATGAACCAACAGCTAGCTGAAAATCACACTGGACTTTGGGGGATGTGCTTCTTGTTTGACATGCCAGCAGTTCAAAGTTATGCCCACTGAAATTAGCATAAAAATTTGTGTTCGCTTGGTTTTTTTCACCTCATGCACCTATGAAAAGCCCAGGCTGGTACACTGTGACCTCCAGGCAAGTTGGTGGCATTGCAAAATGGAAGCTGTGGTCTGTTGAGCTGTCACTGCTGTGCACGTTATCCCGACACAGCATTGTTTGCGCATGTACAAATTGAGAAGTGTGAAGTGCCAAACACAGTTGTAGTATGTCGGGCATATGTTGCTTGATGTCATCCAGCATTAAGCCAAGTGGAAGAGACAAAAGCAGCAAACCGGTGCACCAAACAAGACCACTATATTCAAACAGTCATTAGAAAGACATTACCCATGAAAGGGAGGCTAGCCAAGACAGGATCTCACCTGGAGCCAGTCTAAAATCTCGTGGGACGTGATTCTGCTAAGCACCGTGTGTTCCCAGTATCAACCTCTTGGCAAGAAATGTTTTGAGAGCTCGAGTCACACTTCACTCCATAAGGATTTGTCTCAATTGGTTGTTTAATGAGAACAGAATTAGGGCACCAGTTGAAAATAAGGTAAGAAGAAGTGGAAATCCTAAGAAGTGTAGCTGTTTTGGTTTTTTTCCTTTAATTCTAAATGAGTTTTGCCAGATATCTCTATGATCACAAACCAGCTCTAAGAGTAAACACGGACTTTATTCAAGCCCTTAGTCATTTGTCCACAATGTTCCTAACAGACAATGCCAAAGACAGTATGGAAAACAGAAGAGTAGTACGAGTTTCCCAAAATTGTTATTTTTGTAGTTTCACGGGCATTTTGTTTTACTTAACAAATTCTGAAGGGTTGTCAAAACAAGGCACTAGAATTACCTGGATTTCTCCTCCCCTCCTCTCCTGGCTCTGATTTCAGAGCCATTCAGTGATGCAAAATAATGCAAGAATCTAGTGTTTCATAGTATTTCAGCTCACAGGTGGAAATACTGAGAAGGCCCAGTATTATTGTTCCCTGAGGTATAAACAAAATAAAAAATGAAATATAGTTGCAAATATGATGACTTACGTTTCTCTCCAGCAGCATTTCAGGCTTGACATACAGTGACCTGATGATAATGGATTTATTGACACTATAACCTTCCATTTACATAGGGGGTCTGTCTATTGAGGTTGCAAATTAACCCATTCAGTGGACAAGAGCACCCACATGACAGCATTCTGCACAGACTCTCTCTTCATTGTGGTCTTTCTGGTAAACATTATTGGTCCAGACACCTCAAGTGCACAGCTGAAGCACTGCCGGGGCTGGATTGGCTCTAAAGGCCTAGTGACTTTCATATGATGTGAAACCTGTGCTAATACTCTCTCTTAGATCCCAGCTGGCTGCATGAATCAGTAGCTTATGTTTCCTTGCCTTGTTGGCATGTCCAGGGACTACAGTGACCCTATACAGTCAGCAGACTTCAGGGCGGCAGCACCCTGGAGAAAGTCTCCTACTGGGCATGTCTGCAATATACCCAACACCGCCTTGAGGTCCTATTTGCAGGGGCATTTTGCCCCTAATTCCAAGGCAAAATGGTGTGAATCCACAAGCGTGGTTTGGGCCTGGGTCCACAACCAGGCTTATAAACTCTCCTGAGCCCTGCAGCACTGGCGTACAGAGTGCAGAACTGCCCACATGCTCAGCAGGAATCACAAGCATTCTTGCAGGGCTTACTAACCTCAGTTTAGGGCAGACAGCCTCCTCCTGCACTGGCTGCATTTGCAGTCAATCTGGTAAATCAGCACAACACTCCCTGAACTCGCATTATTAAGGCTTTTCCATTATCAAGAACACCACAGCTTCCATCACCCTCGAGAACAGAGAGATATCTGTACTGCAGAGGGGCTGCACATTTAATTTTGTGCTTTTTTTCCATAGGTGCAGTGTCTCTCAGAAAATAAGCAACATCCTAATGTGAAAAGAGAGATGAGGAATATATAAAGCAACTTTGTTAGATTAAAAAGGAAAAAAAAAAAGACACTAAGTACACAGGATAGACTAGCACAACACAGCTAAAGCACCAACTGCCAAGTCTTGGGCACAATGCAATTCCCAAGTGGGTAACTACATCTTCATGTCTTTTACCACTGCATGCTCTATTTTCTGTTCAATGTTTGCAACTTCCATTAACGTTAATGAGTATGCATATGTGCCTTGAGGGTAAGAACATACTCCCTCTGTGGCTTCAAAACTTGTTTATAAATCCCTCCAAAAATCACATTGTGTTCACTGTTCTGCACAGAAAGCTATTATAACAGCTATAAGAACTGCTGCTTTCATTCCTTCCTTCCCCCTTGCCCGCCCTTATCTGAGGGACCAGAAATCAGACCTGAAAAGATGAAGGGCTGGAGGAGGTGGCACGCATAGGGAAGTAACCCAGCTCTGGGAGCTGCAATCTGAAAACCAACTCGCTGCAGGGAGGGGCAAACTGAAATCTCAGCAAAAGCAAAGAAAACCAAACTCCAAAACACTGAAAAACTACCAGCACTACCACCCCCCCAACCCCCCCAAAGCAAAGCCTTTGAAAATCTCTAAGCTCTGAAGTGCTAGAGAATAGACTGAAATATTTGCCGTGTCCTTCCTGCTAGAGGACAGGTCAGTGGGGAGCAAGGTGCTTCAGCAACGGAAGGGACCAAACACAGAGCAGAGGCACTGCTGGGCAGCGTCCCACCGCAAAGTCAGGCCAGCGCTGCCCGCCGGCCTTTCAACCACTTTCAGCAGCAAGGAGGCTGCTGAGATGCAGGGCTGAACAAAGGGAAAGGAGTGCTGGGTTTCTAGTAGAGACTGCATTGCTATAGCAATGCTGAAGTCACCACATCCATCCCCGTGCCACGCAGACACACAGGGCAGTTCTCTGGAATCACATATGGTAGTTAAAAGCCAACTCCACCTCACTCTACTGACAACAGGACGTGTATCTTCTGATGCTGGCTTTGACTTTTCTCTCCATCGTTGTTTTCTCCCAATGTGTACAGTTTCAAGTTAAGCCCTCTCAAGCTTTGCAGTCTGCAAAAGATACATTACAGTGTACAAAAAATAACGGGTAATGCAGCACTGAGATAAGACTCAGATTAAGGTATGTGGAGGAAAACAGACACTGCTTTACACGTGGCTGAATACCAGCTTGCATTATCCCCATATAGCTAACATGAACACTAGCTTTTCATGGGTCTAAATGCTCTGCTTAAAATACAGAGCAGGCTGTAGGAAAGAGGAAAATGAGCTAAAAACCACACAGTGCACAACACGCAAGCACTCAGGCCTCTCGGGCACCATGACACACGTGGACTCCAGCTGAGCACCCAGCTGAGGAGCCAGTGCCCTGGGAGGACACCTCAGAGGCCGGACCTCAGGAGGCAGCACAACCTGTCCTCCACAGCCAACGCAGCCAGCTCATCCCCTTTTCTCAGACCCACAGCCCGCCATTGCAGGCCACAGTGACGCCTGGCCCTTGCTGGGAGGGAGCGCATTGACAGAGCCATCTGCACGAGACCGGTGCTCGCTGCGCAGGGCTCTGACAGACCTCCCTGCAGGATGCTTCTGCCCAGACCTGCCCACCCCACTCCCCTGCCACAGCTCCTGCCCAGCAGCAGGGTGGTGTAGCAGCACCCGTGTCTCAAAGATGAGTCCCTAAAATATTGCATGCTGCTACATCAGCACGGAGTTGTCACGTCTGGCAGGAGGCCAAGCAAACAGCCCAGAAGCAGTAGCATCTTAAACTGCCCATAGCTATACCCTCCAGAACTCATCTGTCAGTCCCTTTAGACTCGTTAGGTCAAACAGGTCTCATTAGTGATATTTCTTCCTTTAGTAGGCACAGATGAAAAGATGCAGGAATAAGATCTAGCTATAAGGAAGGACATGACATGGTTACTGCAGAGGACACTATTTCAAAGTTCAGGTTAAATCCATAATTAGCTAAGGTATGAAATTAAAGGAAACCAGCACCACGCAAAAACAGCAAAAGTACTAAATCCCTTTAATGCAAGTTCTGTTTAATGAGAGTAGCAAAAGTTCAAGTTTACAATGCAGAGTCACCAGTCTAGCTGACAGAAAACTAGATTTATGAGAGAGACCAGCTGGACTGCAACCCCAGTTACAGTTACTGTAATTGCTTTTCTCCAGAGGAAAATTTTCCGTACAAGTTGCCCACCTTTAGAGATTGCTGAGCAAGAGAGAGAGGCTTGCATGGGCTTAGAAAGCAGCAAGAAGGATATTTTCTTCCACACAGGACACTCAGAGGGAAAACAGTAAACAAATTGAGTGGGTTTGGGAGGTGGGGAACCCTGCAAGCATTTTCACATATCAGACCTAAATTTCCTGTGGACTCTGGCAGGAGCAGAATTATAACCATGAACAGCAGTTTGAAAATGTTACTCTGAGTTTTCATTTGCATTTGGGTGCTTATGTTTGTGTGTACATGCAAGCACACACAACTTGCATTTTCATTATACATATTACATTTTTTATATATATTATGTGCATATATTTATATAATATAGTCATCCTCCATCTTACTAAACAGAATTTTAACAAAAAGTTAACTTCCAGAATGCAATTCACTTATACCTCTTCATTTATATTTGCACTGCAGTAGGTCTGTAAACCTTTCTTGAGGACATGCAGTGACCACATCAAAAAACACTGCTTAAGGCTGGTTACATTCACCAGTTATACTGTTTTATTAATTCCCTTTTCTGTAAGATTGGGCACATCAATTAATTAAACTCCTGCATTTTCTCAATAAAGAGCCTCTCAGGATCAAGATTAGATACACCTTCCATGCTGAAATGTTATTTAAAATTACCCTTTTCAGTACACTTCTTACTCCCAATATGTGTTGTATGGGGAACAGCTACATTTGTTTGCTGTGCCTACCAGAGTTTGAAAACTCTGCAGAAAGACAGCCCACGTTTCTAAAAACAACTTTCTAGAAATCTGTCATGGAGGAGAAATGCATCGGGTGGAAGGCGTTCAGTGGGTGCATATGAGAGGTAGCCGGAAGAGTAAAAAAGGAATACTGAAATGTAAGAAGGGACACGAAAGTGTGGAAACGCAGCAACAAAATTAAAGTTAAGGAGAATGAAGCCTTCAACCTGGAGAGTGCTCTTTCAGGCAGAGCCAAGGCAGACAGGGATAAAACACACAAACAGGAGTGTTATCACACTGCTGCACAATGAGACAGGGTTAATATGTGTCATCGCAACTTAAAAGAAGATTCTCACACTCACACGAATTTAGAAGCAAGAGCACTTATAGGAAAAGTGTGCGGAGCCGGTATGGCTGTCAGTGATGCCATTTGTGCTTCAAGGAAGAAAAGATCTTTCAAGCTCACGACCAAATTTCTCCTGCTACTTACTCCTGCAGTAAAGTCAGACTCATATTCAAAACATAATCTAATGCTTTGGTAATTGTTATGATGGGATGGGTTCAATATTTTGACTTTACCATGATCAGAAGAAGAATAAAAGTTACCAGCAGTAACTGCTTTTGTTTGCATAAACTGGATTGTTAATAAAAAGCAAAAAGTAAACACACTTAATAAAAATGAGTGGTGAGGCTGTCCCTGGTTGCATAGGAAATGTACCAAATTCCTTCTCAAAGTAGCCACTGTCTCAGACAATAGACATTATAGTCTGAATTATTCTGCATTTCCATAAAAAAAATGATCTGGGAACAATTTTGTGACAACTCTTTGTAAAGATTCCACAATAGTTGATGGAGAAACAATAGGGGTTTTCATCTTTGTTTTTCATAGTTCCTGGAAAAAGCTGTAGCCATTCAGTCTGTGAGCACCACAAGTACAAACAAATGTGTGAGACACACGCATATACAGATATTTGGGTACAATATGGACAACTGAAAGTTAAACCTGCATGTTCTTGGACTTGAGGTCCCAAAGACCTCCCTAGGAGAACATGAATATTGTATCCTGTGGGCTATCTCACCTGAAATTGGAAAGATAGAGTTGTACAATTTCTTGAATTCAAAGACTGCTACTAGAATGAGAACTACTTAGATATGGAGAAACTTAATCACTTGCACATAAAAAACAGACTGGCAGAATCAGAGCTTCACAGGTTTCTTTGAGCTAGCACAATTCAAGATACTAAGTTTGCTGGGAATTAATTGTGGAGCAACAGTAATAATTTCATATTCTGGGACAAAGGTGGTTTAAGATTTGTATTAAATCAATACTGCAGATAATGAACTTTGACTTTCATCTGGTTCTGCTCATCTTTAAATGTCCGCGTCAACATATGACCACAGTTTTTACATAACATTCCCAGGCTAGAGAAATGACAACTGTGAAAATTCTTGCATCAAAACAAACATGTTACCTTGGAGTGCACAGGTGGTAACAAAGCCTCTCCTGGTGACAGCAAAGCATTTTAGAAATCCAGCCGGTTCATCCAAACACCATATTGTACCACCCTTGAGTATATATCAGACTTTAAATTTCACTGCTTACTTCAAAAAAAACCCCTACAATCTGATGTTACTTTCTATGTATCAAACTCTTTGGTGAAACACCTGTAAGTCTGGCACATATAAACTCAGACGCATGCAAACAGGGCAGATATTCTGAACACATGAAAACAACGGCATGGTTAAAGGGTTCTCCACGCACTTCTTCACGATAGTCTAAAAATGCCCATTGCTGCACTACATATAAAGCAGCAGAATTAATATAATACAGGTCATATATTAAGTATCATAGAGATTCTCAATATTCCATGAAGGCATTTAGTCACACTAAAAAGTAACATTTAGGTATTACCTTTTATGCTAGTGATGGAGTATTACTCATTCACCAGTTCTTTCCAGAGATCCTGCTATGAATATTCAGCTCTTGATTACAATAATGAATCCAAGGCACTCTGCAATACTTAGTGCTACGGTGCAGTAGTACCATTGTCATACGGATTGTCCAAAGTGAACACTGCTACAATACCACATGTACCACTCATAACCACCAGGTGATGGGATAGATTAAGCTCAACCTGCACAGCGTGGGAGGAGGCAAAGTGGTACTTTGCCTTGGAAACAGAAACGTCAATCAATTTCAAACTTTGAAATCTGTCAGAAGGGACATGACTACATATTACATCCTTGGTGTCAAATATCAGATGGCAGAAATGATGAGGGAACAGAAACAAAATTTTCAGGACCTTCCATAATAATAATGCTGAAGAAGATCTAGATTCATGAGGACACAGACTGCTTAAGGAGTCTGCCATAACTTCTGTGAGATTGATAAAACACTTGATTACTATCTTTACTATTATTGCTACTTTAAAGCTGTCAAAGTCTCTTGCTTCTTAGTAAATGAGGAAAAGGGCGGTGGGCAGGTATAAAACAGACCTCATTCCTAACCGTTTCAGAGATAATGCCAAGGTCAACTGTACCAACATACTGTGCACAGAGCACAATATACTGTGTGACTCAATGCACACTTGCAAGAACATTCACTAAACAAACTAGAAAATGTTAGAACCTATCCTACTGCCCTGTCTGCAAAACAAGTTTCCTTTAGCCTTGGTGATTCTGGTTGTGCAGACACAGGAAGAAAGAGTGTGAATGTATGTTAAAGAATTGCAAAAATATTTTAAAAGATAATATTTTTAAAAAGAAATTTTGAGGAACTTAAGAGCTCCTGCTTTTCACCTCAGAGCACATCAAACCAAGAAGTTTGTGCCATGCAGTCACTTTTTGAGTTAAATGAAAGACTTGAAAGACTTTCTGATATAAGATTTTAAATCTGTCTGTGGCACAAATCTGAATGGTTTCTATGTAGGCTTGGTCCAGTAAAATTGTGGTAAACTGCTTTTATTAAGGGCTGGTACTTAATGCTTGGATTTATCATGTTAGTCTATTTAGTGGAGTTGACGTAACGTTCACTGTAGAGAACAAGCTATGGAAGTAATGGTAAATATCATATGCAAAATAACTACCAACAGCAGCGTAAATAAGTCTACTTTTGTTCAGTGTTTCTGTCCAACCTCACAACTGTAGACATATGTACCACCAGTTGAATTATAGATTCCTTTGCACCTTTCTTATCAATGATGACCTTTTAAAATCAGATTTGCTTAAAAGGGGTTGTAGCATGAATACAATTAACAAGTGTTTCTGGCCACAACACCAATCAGAAGAGATACGCACTAAGAGCACAACATACTGCGTGGGCTGTCAAAACTGATATGTAACATAGCAGTGGGAAAGACCAGCACTGATCAAACCCATTTGTCCCTAAGGGTTCCTTCTCACGGTTCACACTGTGATGCAGAGTCATCCTGATCTCTCCTAGCAGGGAGTACAGCTGGTCCTACTGCTGCACAAAATGCATTTGCAGCATGGAAGAAAGGAAGGAGAAGATCCCTATAGGGTTAGCTCATCTTTAGTAATTCAAAGTAACGAAGTGATATCCTTATTCAACGCATTTGTTTATTTTCTTCTGAATGCTGCATTGGCTGAAACATAACTGGGAGGAATGGGAAGAGAAAATGTAGACTCATATGCAAACAGAAGCTTTGGGCAATACATTATACCATCTCGGGTACAATTTTTACCATTGGATGGTATTTCCTTGCTGTAGCGTTTCAATGCCAGGCAGTATTCTTTTTAATAATTTCTGTCCTTCACTTCTTTGTTGAGCAGGACACTCTCTAAAGCTGTGGTTTTCACAGTGCTAGTGATATGGCGAGTGGTCCTTGGCTGGCATGCAGATAACAGTGTCCTATATGCCATCTGATAGCAATCTCTTTTTCCTCCCATTTTGAATAAATTTGACACTTTCCCCAGTATATAAGCAGGCCATATAAGTGGTATGGTTCTGTGAGAAATATCAAAGGTTGACAATTACTGACTGGTCCAAAATTTGGAGAACATTGATCTAGGACACCTGTGCTGGCACAGATAGGGAAACATACAAGTAATTCTTAAATGCAAAATTACCAACTAGACAACCTTAACAGTGGGTCACCAAAAGCCTTTTTTCCAAAGAAATATAGTGTTTACCTTCAGTCCTGTCCGGTAGTTTCCCACTCTTACTTGTTGTTCCAGTGTTGACTGTTTCAGATGAGGTGCTCAATTTGGTGTTGGGGTCTCGCTTCGGTTTTGGAGGCGGCTGCTTACGAGAGCTGCTACTTTCATCATCGGTTCCTCCAACAGAATGAAGAGACTGGGATCTCACGGTAAAGCCACTGGAGCAAGGATGTGGCAGTCTGTCCTGAGGAGCAGGCATTGTCATAAATCCCATGCGGAAATGTTTCCCCACGTAGCTTCCTTCATTTCCTCTCACTACTTCTCCACCTATGCTGTAAGAGAAAATACACATATAAGTAAACAATCCACCTTTGCCTGAACTGTACCTGGAAGCAGGGTCTCAGTTCTGCCTGTGTTGAGCAGATTGTACTTTTAGCTTTGTAAACAAGCAATCCTCTTTTCTTAAAACAAGACAGTTACTAGAACAGAAGTGAACGTAAGTTTCCATCGACTGCGATGTAGATATACCACTATGCACTCACTCAAAATTTTACAAGAAGAAATCGAGAAGCTTTGTTCAGGTTTCACAGCATTGTGGCTAGAAATTGTCTATAGAACAAATTTCAAACATTGGAAGTCAGAACTGAGTTTTCAGGAAGACAAAAGACTGCCAGTAGGGCAAAGAATACTGCTTTAGAAATGCAACATCGTGTATTGATCTGCACTCGCCTGCACTCATCTTTGACTACAGATCCTCATGTACCTTGGGAAACAAGGCTCCAATCAATCATTTCCCTTCAGACTAAAGAATGGTAAGAGAAAGCAATGTTCTAAAAAATTACTTGGATATAGGAAACTGAACATTAACATCTCATTAAATCCACATGAAGCTGCAACACAAGCAGCATCAGACTAGTAAGGTACAAGTGCAGGAGATGAACAGGCAGTGGACTATGGGACACCAAGAAGAAAATAACCTCCAACCACTCAGAAACACAGGTATAGAAGAAGGAAAGCACAGCTGAAACAAGTGCTGTCATATCAAGTACTACATTGTAGTGCAGATGGCAGGACTGAGAAGCTGGTATTATTTCTGCTATACTCATCCATGCTTAGCAGCTCTGAAAAGCAGCTCTTACCGATGCTTATACTGTAAAACCTACAGCACATTTCAATTAAGGCAATTCAGTGACTATGCAGAGAAACTCAGCAACACACGCAGGTCAACATGGGCCTGTTTGCAACGAGGTTTGAAATGGTACCACTGTGGGCATGTAGAAATGTCAGTATGAGAACAGTGAAGTTCTGGAAAGCCCTAATTGCCTCCTGTTTCCCCTTCACACAGACTGAAGCTCTAAGCAGGGTCAGTCTGCTCTTCTGCAAGTTTCCTATTCGATGTTGCCTTGGGCTGGTGCGACTTATTTGGTGCTGAACACATTTTCCTCTTTAAAAGCCAAGAACATTTCTCAAAGGTTCATATGAAGAATGAGTGAGGTCACTTCATTCTCCGATACTGTCCCCATCTTCACTGTAGGTAATACACAAGCTGTATCTAATTGTCCTAAAAGCATCTGATTGGCATGGTGCAACACACAACTTTGTGCATGATAAAGCAGAACCTTCGTTCACTTATGTCGTGGTTTAGCCTCAGATGGCAACAAAAAACCACGTGCCGCTCGCACGTGCCTTCCTAATAGAGGAAGGATCGTAAGAAAAGGCAAGACTCTTGGTTTGGGACAAAGGCAGTTTAACAGAACAGCAGAGGGAACAGGCAAACAACAACAACAACACGGGTAGGGGAACATACAAACGCGATTACGGAACCGCCGCTCCCCGCCGCTCCCGACCGGCCGGCCCCGGGACGCCCCAGCCCGCTTTTAAGCAGCAACTTCCTGTCCCCTCCCCCGGCAGCTCAGGGTGGGCGTGGCTCACATGGCATGGAATGCCAGGGAAAATTAACCCTATCCCCACCGGAACCAGGACATTATCCACCCCTTATTCCATACCATCTATGCCACGCCCAGCAGGTTCCAATGAATTGCCACCACTTTCCCCTGTTATATATATATATATATATATATACACACATATAATGCCCTTAGTTTATGGGTCATCCCTCCAAAGTGTCCGTTGAGTTCTTTTAATCCACGGCTTTGGGCTCCATCTGTTAGAACAGTCTCTCAGGGCAGGTGAGATGCTGGGTGGTGCTGGTCTGTTGCATGCTGTATTTTTCGGAGCTTGTGACTGATGCACCTGGTGTGGCTCATGCACGCGGTCCGTGGGCTGAAGATGTAGATCTTGAGGAAACTGCTGGGCGCCAGCTGTTGAGATCAGTTCTTATCCCATCATCCCTGTGCCTTACTTGTAGTACAACTGATAGTAATTATAGCAATGAGGACATACAATGACAGTGTTACTTAGCAATTAACAGCACACAATCTGATTCATTGGCTATTCTCGCCCAAAATCAGATCCCCATAAGGTACACATCGGACTTCCCCATCCTGCCGCATCACCCACCAAGTGCACCCAGGTCCTTGGGCAAAAGCAATCCCACGGATGGGTTTGCCTTTGCCTGAGGCAGGAGTAACCCAGACTGTCTTCCCTAGCATATTCTTCATGTGCACTACGGGGACTTTATCCCCTTCTACAGTACGTGGAAGTTTTGATTGGGCAGGGCCAGCCCGATTGTTAGATCCCCTGGTGTTAACTAGCCAGGTAGCTTTTGCTAAATGTGTATCCCAGTGTTTGAAAGTCCCACCACCCATTGCTCTCAGTGTAGTTTTTAACAGTCCATTGTATCGTTCTATCTTCCCAGAGGCTGGTGCGTGATAGGGGATGTGATACACCCACTCGATACCATGCTCTTTGGCCCAGGTGTCTATGAGGCTGTTTCGGAAATGAGTCCCGTTGTCCGACTCAATTCTCTCTGGGGTACCATGTCGCCACAGGACTTGCTTTTCAAGGCCCAGGATAGTGTTCCGGGCAGTGGCATGGGGCACAGGGTATGTTTCCAGCCATCCAGTGGTTGCTTCCACCATTGTGAGCACGTAGCGCTTGCCTTGACGGGTTTGTGGCAGTGTGATATAATCAATCTGCCAGGCCTCCCCATATTTGTATTTCAGCCATCGCCCTCCATACCAAAGAGGCTTCAAACGCTTGGCTTGTTTGATCGCAGCGCATGTCTCACATTCATGGATGACTTGTGCAATAGCGTCCATGGTCAAGTCCACCCCTCGGTCACGAGCCCATCTATATGTTGCATCTCTCCCTTGATGGCCTGAGGAGTCATGGGCCCACCGAGCTATGAATAGTTCACCCTTACGTTGCCAGTCCAGATCCACCTGAGCCACTTCAATCCTGGCGGCCCGATCCACCTGTTGGTTGTTCTGATGTTCCTCCGTGGCCCGATTCTTCGGTACGTGGGCGTCTACATGGCGTACTTTCACAACCAGATTCTCTATCCGGGCAGCAATATCTTGCCATAGGTCAGCAGCCCAGATGGGTTTGCCTCTGCGCTGCCAATTGCCCTGCTTCCACTGCTGTAACCACCCCCACAGAGCATTTGCCACCATCCATGAGTCAGTGTAGAGATAAAGTACTGGCCATTTTTCTCGCTCAGCAATGTCCAAAGCCAGCTGAATAGCCTTCACCTCTGCAAACTGGCTCGATTCACCCTGTCCCTCACTGGCTTCTGCAACCCGTCGTGTAGGACTCCACACAGCAGCCTTCCACTTTCGATGCTTTCCCACAATACGGCAGGACCCATCAGTGAACAGGGCATATTTCTTCTCATTTTCTGGCAGTTTATTATATGGTGGGGCCTCTTCTGCACGCGTCACCTCCTCCTCTGGTGACATTCCGAAATCCTTGCCTTCTGGCCAGTCCATGATCACTTCCAGAATTCCTGGGCGACTGGGGTTTCCCATTCGAGTTCGCTGCGTGATCAGTGCAATCCACTTACTCCATGTAGCATCGGTTGCATGATGTGTGGTGGGGACCCTTTCTTTGAACATCCAACCCAGCACCGGCAGTCGAGGTGCTAAGAGGAGCTGTGCTTCTGTACCAACTACTTCCGAAGCAGCTCGAACCCCTTCATATGCTGCCAATATCTCTTTTTCTGTTGGAGTGTAGCGGGCTTCGGATCCTCTATATCCACGACTCCAAAACCCTAGGGGTCGACCTCGAGTCTCCCCTGGTGCTTTCTGCCAGAGGCTCCAGGTAGGGCCGTTCTCCCCGGCTGCGGTATAGAGCACATTTTTAACATCTTGTCCTGCCCGGACTGGCCCCAGGGCCACTGCATGGACTATTTCCTGTTTGATTTGTTCAAAAGCTTGTCGTTGCTCAGGACCCCATTTAAAATCATTCTTCTTCCGGGTTACTTGATACAGAGGGCTTACAATTTGACTGTAATCTGGGATATGCATTCTCCAAAAACCCACAATACCTAAGAAAGCCTGTGTTTCCTTTTTACTAGTTGGTGGAGACATAGCTGCTATTTTGTTGATCACATCCATTGGAATCTGACGGCGTCCATCTTGCCATTTTATTCCTAAAAACTGGATCTCCTGCGCAGGTCCCTTGACCTTACTTCGCTTTATAGCAAAACCAGCGTTCAGAAGGATTTGGACTATTTTACTCCCTTTCTCAAAAACTTCTTCTGCTGTGTTTCCCCATACAATGATGTCATCAATGTACTGCAGATGTTCTGGAGCTTCACCCTGTTCCAGTGCAGTCTGGATCAGTCCATGGCAAATGGTGGGACTGTGTTTCCACCCCTGGGGCAGTCGATTCCAGGTGTATTGGACGCCCCTCCAAGTGAAAGCAAACTGTGGCCTGCACTCTGCTGCCAAAGGGATTGAGAAGAATGCATTCGCTATATCAATCGTGGCATACCATTTGGCTGCCTTGGACTCCAGTTCATACTGCAGTTCTAGCATGTCCGGCACGGCAGCACTCAGCGGTGGCGTGACTTCATTCAGACCACGATAGTCTACAGTTAGCCTCCACTCTCCATTAGATTTTCGCACCGGCCATATGGGACTGTTAAAGGGTGAGCGAGTCTTGCTGATCACTCCTTGAACCTCTAGTTGACGAATCAGCTCATGGATGGGAATCAGAGAGTCTCGGTTAGTGCGATACTGTCGCCGATGCACCGTTGTGGTAGCAATCGGCACCTGTTGTTCTTTGACCCTCAATAACCCCACAACAGAAGAATCCTCCGAGAGACCAGGCAAGGCAGACAACTGTTTAACTTCCTCTGTCTCCAAAGCAGCTATGCCAAAGGCCCAGCGGTACCCTTTTGGGTCCTTAAAATACCCTCTCCTGAGGTAATCTATACCAAGGATGCATGGAGCCTCTGGGCCAGTCACAATGGGATGCTTTTGCCACTCATTCCCAGTTAGGCTCACTTCTGCCTCCAGTACAGTCAACTCTTGGGATCCCCCTGTCACCCCAGAAATACAAATGGGTTCTGCCCCTCTATAGCTTGATGGTATTAAAGTACACTGCGCACCCGTGTCCACTAGAGCCTTATACTCCTGTGGGTCTGATGTGCCAGGCCATCGAATCCACACCGTCCAATAAACCCGGTTGTCCCTTTCCTCCACCTGGCCGGAGGCAGGGCCCCCCTAATACTCGTCATAGTATCCATTACTCACTTCTTGCAGAAATGACTTGGAAGTTCCTTCAAGAGGATCAGAAGCAAGATCAGGCCTTCTGCTTTGTCTGGGGAACGGCCCACTGGAAACTGGGGCGGCACTTTTCCTGGAGGGATCCCCTTTTGTGGTTGTCCTTCCTTGCAACTCCTGTACCCGTGTCCGCAGGATCGAAGTAGGTCGTCCATCCCACTTCCTCATGTCCTCTCCGTGGTCCTGCAGGTAGAACCACAGGGTGCCTCGTGGTGTGTACCCTCTGTACTCTCTCTCTTGAGTGGGGAAATGCCTGCTTCTAATAGCTGAGATGCTGGCCCGTGCAGGTGGGGAATAGAACATATTCTCTTCAAGTTGCTGGACCTTCCGCGACAATTTCTCCACAGCTGAGACAAGGGGGGAAGAGAGACTTTCTTCATATCGCCGGAGCCGGCCAGCTACCTCATCCACTGTTGGTCCCTCTTCACCTTTCCATTCCATTACTGCCAGGGAGTTGGCATATGACGATGGTGCGCTCCGTACAAACTTCCGCCACATGGGCCTTGTGCATCGCACCTCATCAGGGTCTGTGGGTAAGTCGGCATTGTCCAAGTCATAATAAATCATCTCCCGCACGGCTAATTCTCTCAGGTACTGGATACCTCTTTCCATGGTAGTCCACTTGCTTGGCTGACATACAACATCCTCACTGAAGGGGTACCTCTCCCTCACGCCTGACAGGAGTCGTTTCCAGAGGCTGAGGGCTTGGGTCTTTTTCCCAATCGCCTTGTCAATGCCGCCTTCCCTAGACAGGGATCCCAGCTGCCTGGCCTCCCTACCCTCTAATTCCAGGCTACTGGCCCCATTATCCCAGCACCGGAGCAGCCAGGTGACAATGTGCTCGCCTGAAAGTCGGCTGAAATCTTTTCGCATATCCCGCAGCTCACTCAAGGATAGGGATCGAGTAATTATCTCTGGTTCTGCCTCTTCCTCCTGCTCTCGTGATGGCCCTGGTTCATCATCATCTCTTACTAAGCGAACTGATTTCTTTGTGTACTTCTTCTTCTGTATGGGGGCAACTGATACCGGCACGGGTTGGTTTCCTGGTTCAGTGGCAGTGGCTACCACGGGGGTTGCAGTAGCCGCATTGTCTGCCGCAGGGGTTGCAGTAGCCGCAGTGTCTGCCGCAGGGGTTGCAGTAGCCGCAGGGGCCGCCGCAGGGGTTGCAGTAGCCGCAGGGGCCGCCGCAGGGGTTGCAGTAGCCGCAGGGGCCGCCGCAGGGGTTGCAGTAGCCGCAGGGGCCGCCGCAGGGGTTGCAGTAGCCGCAGGGGCCGCCGCAGGGGCTGCAGTAGCCGCAGGGGCCGCCGCAGGGGCTGCAGTAGCCGCAGGGGCCGCCGCAGGGGCTGCAGTAGCCGCAGGGGCCGCCGCAGGGGCTGCAGTAGCCGCAGGGGCCGCCGCAGGGGCTGCAGTAGCCGCAGGGGCCGCCGCAGGGGCTGCAGTAGCCGCAGGGGCCGCCGCAGGGGCCGCCAGTCTGGTTTCCATCTCTTCCCCTTGAGGGTGCTGCATAATTCTGAGCAGTGCCTGGTAGATACTGGCCAGGGCCCAGCACAGCGCAGTGAGTTGTGCCTCTCTAGAATAGCCACAGCATTTTCCCTTCAAATATTCTACCACTTTATCAGGGTCCTGTAATTGTTCAGGGGTGAAGTCCCAGACCATTGGAGGTGAGTAGTTCTCTAGGTACCTGCCCATGCTCTCCCACATGCCATGCCACCCCTGACTATCCAGCCTCGGAGCAGATCTCCGGGTGGTAGTCTTAAATAGTTGCTTAACCCTAAACAAGACCTGGAACGTATTCAGGAGACATAACACTAGGAACACGCTGGTTTGAGTATCCCAAGGATATTCAAGATTCTCAAAAGCTGTCATACCTGACCCGAAGGAGAAAAGGGAGGCAAAAGGGCTGGGGAAACTATTAACAAATTCTGAGAGACAGTGTCCAATGTACGGACAGGACAACAAAACCACATAAACACCCCAAAACAGCCGTCTGAACAGTGATGTTATCATATCATAAACAGATATCGCACAGGACAGCAGAATGATAATCCTCATCCCTCTTCCAGACATGGTAAACAGCATCGCAGGGAGTACATAAGCCATATAGGAATTTATGTAACACAGCCATGAGAACAAACCAAGCAACATGATGACCAGTGACTATTTACCTAATAAAATAAATGCATACAAGAAGAAAAAAAAAACCAAAACCGTTTTTTCCACGTTCTAGTTGGATTCTGTCGTTATCTCAACCCTTTGTGCCCCACGTTGGGCGCCAAAAAGGACTGTCGTGGTTTAGCCTCAGATGGCAACAAAAAACCACGTGCCGCTCGCACGTGCCTTCCTAATAGAGGAAGGATCGTAAGAAAAGGCAAGACTCTTGGTTTGGGACAAAGGCAGTTTAACAGAACAGCAGAGGGAACAGGCAAACAACAACAACAACACGGGTAGGGGAACATACAAACGCGATTACGGAACCGCCGCTCCCCGCCGCTCCCGACCGGCCGGCCCCGGGACGCCCCAGCCCGCTTTTAAGCAGCAACTTCCTGTCCCCTCCCCCGGCAGCTCAGGGTGGGCGTGGCTCACATGGCATGGAATGCCAGGGAAAATTAACCCTATCCCCACCGGAACCAGGACAACTTACTACTGTCCTTGCATTTTCATTTAATTTCCTCTAGTGGAGAGGTCCACTTTCCAAATTGATAACAACTGAACAGGTCTAAGTGAACATGTGCCACTCGCCAGGGGCACTGCCATCTACCCGCACACGTACACACACACGTGGACACATGCATGCCACACACACTGGTCCATGTTCATAACCAAGATATTACAGAATCCTAATTGGCATCAATCCGAGAGGGATTTGCAGCCAGAAAGATCAAAAGGTAGAACTCATTAATTTGAAGATTAATAAAAAACCTGTGGCTAATTTAAATGATTAACTATGCCCCTACTAATCTTTCATAAATTGTTCTAAAAATCATATAATCCTCTGACGCTGGACTACAAAAAGGGCCTGTCACATTATTTAAAGAAGATTACTAGCCAAACATGCTGAAGAACGCAGGTGGGGAGTCTGCTTCCTTCCTTAAGTCCATTGGATAAATCATGTTTAGCAAACAAAATTTCAGTTTGCCATGTCTCTAACATTAAAATTCTTATCATGTTACATTATTTAATTAGTGCTTTTACTTTACTGCTGCGTGGAGGTGTTTAAAGCACACACTATACGGCAGATTCTGCTGTGGATGGACTTGCACAAATTCCACTGAGCTTATAGGTTTCACCCTTTTCCTAAGAATACACAGAACTGCGTTTATACGAAGCATGGTATATTTTTACGATGACACTGCTGCATCTTGTATTCCAGAAATAAAAACTTTCAAAATATAAGTCCAATGTCTAAATGCACTGTTTCATTAAAAAATTAAATCATGTCCTTTCTTTTTCCTTCTCTTCCCATAGCTTTTTCATTCTTCACTGAATTCCTTCCAACATTGTGTATGAAAACCCGTCTCACTTCCTACGCTTACTCCAGAATAAACAGCCTGCAGCCAGGTCAGAGAGAGGCGGCAGGTACAGATGGGAACAGACCTTGCTGTTCTGCTTCAAGGCTGAAGTAGATCTGGTCTTGCTTTTCTACATCCTCTGCTCAGCTACTAGACAAAACAGCAGGACATCATTTCCCTCTTTTCAGACACATTTAAAAGAGAGTGCATTTCTCTTTGAGCATCGGAGCCAATCTTCAGCTGATGGTTAGGCACTGTAAACCCCAAGCTGAAGATGACTAGCCTCTAATTCTTGGTCCAGGACCCTGGTCATCAGCCAGGACTACAAAAGGCTTAGGTTTGTTACTTATGCTGGTAGCGATCCCCGAGTGCTGGGCAGCAGGTATTTCCTAGCATAGCTTGACTACTAAGCGCAAGTGTAACATCGGGTGGAGTACCAAGTACATCTCAGTAATACAGACTGAAATCCATTATGGGGCAAAGAGAAAGGAGTCACTCCAGACTCATACCCAGAGCACAAATACAAAAGCAGGACAACAGATTTCAAGTGTGGCATCCCCTACCCTCAGGCAGCAGTATGGACTTGTGCAACGCAGCTTTGCAATGCACAGTGCTGATGTTACATCATGAAACCTGACAGAATTGAAGGATTTATTTATATACTCCTCCTGATTGCAACCACAGGAGTTGGCTGAGGCTGCTGTATGTCCCACTACAGCACAACAGGCCAAGAAAGATTTATACGCACCTTGCTGCATAAATGACTACAGAGACAGCGAGGGAAAATAACTGTGTAGATGATCTCACTCCATTATTTCTGACAGGAAAGAGCCTATGCTCCTCATTGTACTGATAATGAGTTCTATCTCATTTCAAAACTGTATTATGTGAGTTGCTGCAAGTATTACACAGTTTATTAATATATATGGAAATACAGATTTGGATTATTCCTCTGGGAAGTTCAATTTGAACTTGGCCAGGTTCAACTGCTTCTCTGACAAAGAATTATGTACAGTGTTCAAATAACCGTTAAAAATGCAACACAGTTGTCTACAAAGAGAGACATGAGTTATATAATAACAAAATTAATCATACAATCACTCACATTACACACTTACAGTAAAGCTGACTTGGTGCTGAAAATGCACTTCAGCATTTGCCTATGTCTAGCGACCCACCCATTGGCTGCAGTGGGTGGAAAAACGGGCAGTGCAGCGAGATTGGCTCCAAACACCCGTAAGAAGAGTGTTGTGAAGCAGCTCTGCTTTCAAAAACATGTTACAGGCCTTCTCCAAAGCTACCGAACAAGTCCGATGTGGACCACTGAGTGCCGCCAGATTACACACTCCCTCCTTGGGTGCACTGGAAGGTAAGTGGATCTACCCATCCCTCTCCCACACAGTACTGGAATCAAATTATTACAACAAATACCAAAATGGCTGGGTCTGCCTTAAATCAGTAATAGTGGATTTCAGCTTTCATTTCAAAAATATGAACAAGAGCTCCAGCTGATGGATTTGATGAGCCTCGTTATACCTCCAATACAGGTTTTATCTGTCAGCTGAGATTTCTGAGGTCAGAACTGGGCTAGCATAAAAATCACACTGACCTTGCGATTCCCACCGGCGGTATCAGCCTGCCTGCACATAAGCTGTAATCACGGCAGTCCTGGACACGTTACAGCTCAGCTTATTGTGCTCTGCCTGCTCTATTCTATCAAGTAGAGACTGAAGCATTGACCAAACTACAGCACAGAATAACCAAAATGTTCACATGTCTGAAGAACCACAGAGGGGAAAGTCTTTTATATTATTCATTTTACTACACATCACAAGAGGGCAAGTTATAGAGGAAGGCTAAACATTAAAAATGATGACAGAAAATACTCTAAATGGACAGAGAGCACAGGCAAGGTCATTTCCACCTTGCTTTGCCATGAGTCATAATGTTCCTATTGACTAGGAATATATTTTCAAGTTAAGTTAGAAAAGTAAAACAAAAAGAACTTGTCCTCACATTGCTGAAAAATACACAATGAAGAAAAAGTATCCAGAGACCGCCTCAATCAGTGTGGTCTTTTTAATTTGCATTGTTCCTACTTAGCATTGCAAATAACAGTTTTACTTTGTTTTGTGAAGTTTCATTACTTGATCCAGGCAGAAACTGAATTAATTCCTGAAAAACAAATTAATATTTGTGTGAAAACTTTTGTTTTACTTGGTGTTACTGCTTTAACTGTAAACAATGTGGAATATTAAATCCCCCAGTGCACTTGTAAGGAGTAGGAGAATTCTTGGGAATATCTAAGTCCCATAAAGTCAGAATACCCTAGAGCGACATTTTCTTCCCAGCCACGTATCTACCCTTGTTCTTGCTATTCTTCCAGAAATTCTCTTATCAGTTCAGACTTACAATGGATTAGTTTCGTGCCTCAGGCACGAAGAACCACTTGGTAGTTTTCCTCATCATTCTGAGGTTTCTGTTTTTCTTCCTGTGCTCCTTTACATGAGACTTTCTGCCTTTTTATCCACAAGTTCAGAAGGGGAACTACACCTGATTATGAGACTTGACCTTCTAAGCAGGAGGAAGGGGAGATGTACTCTGCTGGTGACGTGGCATCTGTGACAGTATTTTGCCATTTCTTTGCTGGGATGCACCCCAGTCTGGGACCACAGCAGGTCACCCTTCTTAGAGTGTTGAAATTCCAGACAACCAAGAGAAGCCATTTCAATAGCAGCTGCTCACTTCTCTTGTGCTTCAGGAGGAAGGCTCGATCACACATATTGGTTTGTTAGCTGGCAGATACTGGGCTGGGAGTCTTCTGCAGGCTCCTCTGCAGAAGCGGGGAGAACTATGAATTACAAGGCAAATAATGCACATGGATGGCCAGGTCTCTTCCCTCGGGGGATCTGCAAGCCCACGCAGTGCTGCCCCCCCCGACATACACCTAATCCACTAGGGAAGCCATCTGAGTCAGACTGAAGAAAAGAGAAGTCACAAAAAATTAACTGTGATGATGTAAGAAGATTTTTATAAGTCCATCATAAAAATGACTAATGATCATCGAAATTACAAAATGAATAAAAATACCTAACTCAGGGATTGTATATGAGCTGGCTTGATGCTCAAACAGCAGTTCATTCCTTCGTGCATCTACTGTTTTTTTGGGTTAAGAGAATAGCTACTGTTATTGTAGGCTTTTTTAACCACTTCCCTACTCTTACAGCAATGAACACCCAGCTCCTCTGCTCATATCAAATGTTCTGAGTATAAAGGGCTGAAATGGCTTTGAAATGTCTATTCCCCGTCAGAATAAATTATACACACATATACTAAGGATGACACATTTTACTTTGTATCTGAGAAGCACTTTCAAGATTAGCATAAATTATATTTGTAAATTAGAGGTTGGATGCCAAAAAACAGAAGATGTACTATTTTTATCCTCCTAAACATGATTTCAGCAGACCATGAAGTGTGATACGGAAGAAAGAAGGGCCGAATCGCAATCATGGATTCAGGAAACTGCACTGCAAGTATGGGTTTACACAAAGCTTCACTATTTTTATTATAGAAATTAAACATACAAATTAGACACATTTCTTTTCTTTTTTTTATAAAAATTACTCTTCAGAGGTCTCCCTCCTTACTCCCAAGTAATATACATATATGATTTTTTTCTGCATTATTTGCTGAAAGACTCCAAATGATTCATGATGATCTTACATCAAGATCCAGAGGATAATACTACCATCCTTTTAGATTCAGGCTAAAGTGTAAATGAATCATGACAAAGGTCAAATTTAGAGTAATTTTGTGCACCTGGAGGACTATCTAAAGTGAGCAACTGACATGTCTATGCACATCAAACATCTTACCTCTGCCATACGCCTCTGCTTTTGAGGTACGAGATCAGGTGCTTGCTTAAGAAGTCAGGCCTCTCAGGACACAGAATACATTAGTGCTATAAAGTAAAACTTATTCTTTTATCACACCTGTCAAACCCACAGGCCCAGGGTTTGATCCTGCAAACATGCAATGAGCTGACACCCCCTTGCGTACCTGCATTATTGCACTGGAATAACTAGGAAGCCTTGCAGAAATTGCTTGTCGCTGGTGAATCGGTTCTAAGCAATACCACTTAGCGATGTGCCCACGCAGTCTGACACTGGGTTATTTCTAGGAAGTCATTTCTTCAAGCCAACCTATACCCCTAACAGCACTCTGTGCTGCTGTTGTGAGCCTGGCTCCTGCCATCCCTGGCAGGACTGAATCTTGCATGCAGAAATCTGTCCAGATGAAACTGAACCATCACATGTTTTGGCTGCACCACAAGAGTAACTAAGTCTCTGGTGAGCAACCAAAAGGTAGCTGTAATTCCTAGGCAGTGCGCAACAGATCATAAAAGCCAAACTAACCAAGGCTTTCCACAGCAGGTTTTCCACAAGATGCCAGATAACCTCATTTCAAATGGTGATCTGCTATGAGCCACATTCAACTATTTTTATAATGCAAAAGGTTGAAAATGCTAACATTAGTCGAGGTTTTGAAAAAAGAACAAAAAAATAATCAAAACAATCAAACCAAGCCCAAAACACTTTATAAGAAACACTGATCAATAAAACCTATGTATCCTATTTTTACAAGAAATTTAACATAAGCTAGACAGCTTGGAAAGGAGTATCTCAGGAGTAAGGACCTTTCTGATGCACAGAGAGCTTAACAAAACTATATTTCATGAGTTTTAACAAAAGTGCAGCTTATTTCCACTGGCATTCCTTCTGTCTTCAGTAGGCTGCCTCTTTAAAATGGGGTTTAACAACAAGTACGTTGGGCTGAACATCCACAAGGACCTGATGTTGATTTCCTCAGAGGATCGACACGTACTACTGTATCTGGGGCACAGTGTCTCCAGTGCTCCAGTCCCACATATGACCAGTGACGAGCAACTGATGCATATGGAAAGGTCTGCAAGTTGTGAATACAGAAGACATTTAACAAGCAGGAGTGAAAAGCGCTCTGCTTTTATATGACTACAGATATTTTTAATTTTGCATGGGAGATGCACAGCTAAAAGCCAGTAAATGAAAGCTCATATGTTCAGAGTCACCTAGAATTAGACATCAACCATATGCAATGTTTAAACTGAGTGCAAATGCATGTTCACGTTAATGGAGTGGGGTTTTGAATCCTGTCAAAAATGGGTGGAGCTAGAACAAGGCTGTGTTTTTGTCACATTCAGTGGAAAACCACATGGCGCAGACTCCACTCCGCCTGAGCAACTGTGGCTAAGTAAATATTTCAATGAGCTATGGGAATAAATTAACATATAAAACCATTTTTGTGGATTTTTGTAATAAACCGTTTCTTTGGTTTTGAGTTGAGGAGTTGTAATAGCAGGGAAATCTGTAAAATTAAAAAAGCCTTTTCGTGGATCAGATGCCGTGAAAAGTTTAAACCTGGACAAATGAATGAAATGTGCCGACTCTAACAACGGCGATTTGTAAACCAAGTACACTGTGCCCGCCAAGATATTACACTGTGTTTAACCTTTCCAGATTCAGGCTTATTTCAAACAGTGATTATACCGATGCTCTTCTGAGTCCCTCAAGCAAACATGACTCTACTTTCTTTCTAAAATCCAAGCTCAAATAGAAGGAAATTAAGGTTTTAAATAAATTCTTCCTATGGCCTCCAGCCTCAAAGAGAAAGGAGTTCAGTCCTGACCAGTGAACAGGAAAAACATCATTACATTTTGGAGGAAAACCCCTCACAAATTTCACTTCAGCGTGATGCACAGCAAAACATACAGGGGTTTTTTTGTTCAACTAGTGACATGAAACTCGAGTTATTCACATAATTCTGCTGATAATATTGTCATTCATAACTCCCAGTTCAAAATACATTCCCTGGGCTGGCTTTGTGCCTCTGTTTTCTAAATGTCATGTGAGTAGGTAAGACAGGGAGAGGCGCTGCCTGGCACACAGAGCCTGGGAGGTGGTCTCAGTAGCACAGTCACAGTAGGGTTGCGACAGGGACGCGGGATCCACTGAAGGGCCAGTTTTATGCAAATGCTTGACTTTTGGCAGCTCACCACTCCAGATCTGTTATATTCATATAGGGCAATTTTGCTTCCAGACATTGCAGCACATGGCAAAACTCAGAGATTTGCATGCTCTTGAACAGGCATATATCCAAATATTCCAGGTAACAATTTTAGGTACTGCTTTCATAGATATCCAGGGTCAGTTTGTTGTTACTAAAAAAGCATCTGCACATTAGCAATTTAAATGGGACTAAATCCATTTTAATCTACAAATTGTATTTTTAAATTTTTGTTGAAGGGAAATGCACAGTGCAAGTTCCTCCAAAACAGCACAAGGCTTACTTAGGTATTTTCCCTGCTTAACAATGTTTCTGTGTGCTGAACCGGTCTTTGCACAAGAAACAAAAAAAAAAAAATTAACTTACTGCAGCTTACCTCACCCTAACTACATAAATGCTCTGCTGAATACATCACCTTACTGTCACAGGTGCTGGAGTCCATAGGAATCTTCACCAGAAAACCATTTTTTTTGCACTGGAGGAGCCCTGCCAGAGTCCCCTCCTTGACTTTCCAGGTAGCATTACTACCCTTGCGCTAATCAGTATACATATAAACCATCTCTCTGTTCCTTCTGATTTCTGGAGGGAAGTTTTCAACTCATTTGTCAGTCACAGCTCTGTGATTTAACTGGACATCATGAATATCTGTCTGTGCCTTGCAAAATGAAACAAAGAGTCAAAAAACTAAGTTAAACATTTTTTACAGTGTGAGAAACCCAAAAAACAGGAAAGGGAATCACTCCACACAGATGCATACTCTGGTCTCTCTCTCTCCTCCTTCCCTGGACAGTCTCAATCTGCTAAGTGAAACTACATGAAATCCTGTACACCAGTATCGACAGCAAACCCTGGAGCGCCTTGTTCACCAAGATACAAAGTCACTTTGAAAATCTCTCTGCTTATGTCACTTTTTTATCCCATAACAAAGTGACCATTTTTGCCACAACAGAACAGTAATGTGCTTCACACCTAAATTTAGAAATAATAATATAAAGCAGCTCTTTCTCAGTCTTGATGGATACCAGTTTCTTAGCAAGGGTTGTCACAAGCTGGTTATTTGTTCAGAGAAAGAAATAAAAAAGGACATAATATTTTCAGAAACACAGTTGATTTAATATTGCATGTCAGAGCACGTGAAAAACAAGTATAACGGGCATATAGGTGGTTAAGACTTAGTGACGTCAGTCAGGACACTGAAAGATGTTAGCTAGCAAAAGTATAGCTTGCCCCATGCACATATGTATCCAGAGGCCCCTGAACCATTTCCACACTCAGTTTTCCAATAAGCTCATTGCATGACCATGCATTCCCCTTAGAAATCAAGGTGAATTGTCTAAATGCAAAGTATAGGAACACTTTTCTCCTTTGTATCCATGCAGAGCTAACCAGCCAGATCCAGTAACTCTAGCAGCCTACTAAAAAGTCTCTCTATATACAGGAATTTAACACCAGAGACAACTGGTTACAATAAAAGCTGTCAATAAGCTGCCAAAAATGAACATACGCTGATTTTCATCCCTCTCGGAATTACTTTTGCAGATGTGGATGTTCAGCTACTTATTATTTTAAAGTCACTGCTGTGCTGTGTTTGCTTTTTTTTTTTTTTTCTGAGGGGTAGCTTTTTACCAAATAGTTGAGCAAAAACTACATCCAACAAGCTCTGACACCAAGGGAAGGTAGTACCTAAATGCTCCTTTAGTGACACATATTTACATTGCCCAAAGGATCATCAGTACAGCCTATGAAGCTGCAGTGAAATAAATTTTGCTAATGCAAGAGTAAGTATGTTTTCCAAGCTGTGAAAAACTGTGTGTGGATTTTTTTAGGGAGGTAAAACATTAAAACAAAGAGCAAATACCCTTGTAACCTGCATTCAATGGTATAATGGTAAATTCCTCAGGTAACTCCTTGGAACTGTCCTTCATTGAGTGGCATGTTCGTAGTAACTGAGCTTGCAAGGAACAGTGCTTTCTGTGAGCTGAGGTGGTCAGCTGTGGCAACCAGGGTTACACAAAGTCTGGATCTCATTTTACAAAAAGATGACAAATCAAAAATAACGTGTTGCTGCTTTTCTTTGCACTATGAAAATCTGCAATGCTGCTGGTAGTAAGTTTTAGCATATGTACATTTCTAGGTCACTTAAGCCCCTTCAAAAAGTCTTTTATCTAGAAAACATAACCCAGGCATAATATCGACTGTGTTTTTCCATCTTCCAATGCTACATTGCAGGCAACTGCCTACTTCACAACAACTTAAGCCAGCAAGGGGCTCAGAGACACCTTCTATGTACACACCAAGCACTGCCGCTCAAATCAGCTAGTCTGCACACTAGGCAGCACAAAGGGATATCTCCGTGTCTCTAGTAAGAGCAATTCAACTTTGCTTTTTTGTTTGTTTGGTTGGTTGGTTTTTTTAAACAGGAAAATACTATTGTTCTCTGTTTCAGAATATGCAATGCCCCTTTCCCTGCCCTGCTGTCCAGTGCCCACAGAGGACACAGCAGCCTGCTGCTGTGTGCTTACTGCACCAGCTACCCCAGGATTTCAAGTTTGGCAATGCTGAGCCAAAAAAAAAATTCATTAAAGATGGTCTCATGATAAAAACCTTAAACCAGAGCAGCCTTGACTCAAGCGTTTTGGGCCGTTATGTATAGAACTGGATCAGGCAGGCTTTCAAGTCCTCCAAGGAGCTCATGGCAACATATCTTTTAATAGGCACTGTCACCCACTTACTAAATGCAGAAAAGGGCTACTGAGTTCTAGGAAGCACGAACCGCACTGGACTTCACACACACACTTATGTGAATTTGCCTGGGAAATGGCTTTCTAGGCTACCTAGAACGTTCATGTTCCTGGTCATGACCACATCATTATTCTGGTCTCTAGAATCTCTTTGTATTTTATTTTTTACTCTGTAAGAAGTGAAAGATAATTGTTAAATAAAGCCTATCAGCACCTAGCTATTTAGCCAGTGGATGCATTGCTTCACAACAAAGGCAGGTGATTAGAGGTAAGAAAAGACAGAAGAAGCACAATTACATTATTGCAGCTCTAAAGAGTGCCTTCTAGAATCCATGTGGAGGTAAAGGGTAAAACCAGCATATTTCGCATTGGGGGTTTTCAGTTATATGGTTACCTGTGGTCATGTTTTCAAGTTTTGCTTTATCTCCCCGAGTAACAACACACTCTTCAGAAAAGTGCCAAGGCTCTTTTGTAATCCTGTTGTTGAATTCTGGAAGGGAAAACTAAATACAATCTAAGGATTGTGAGACACTGGAGAAAAAACTTGGAAAATTGAAACTATGGAGTTCTGCAGATGTTTGTGAGTGATGCAAGCTGAAGTTTTTCATCCACCCTCAGTTATTCAAAGGGAGTTCATACTTCACAAGTGTATCCGGGAAAATCTTTAGGATAGCTTTGATTCAAGACCCAGATCAACTTCAAGAAGGCTCATGAAAGAATGGTGTCAAAGAAAGGAAATGTCTCCCAGGGAGAGATTCCCTACTGTGAAGGTGACAAAACTGGGTTGTCTAGTAGATGCTAGCATTTGTAATTCTTGAAATGCAGCTAAAAATAAATGCAAATTATAATCTTTCATAATACATATGAGTTATTTATGCATATGCTTATTAATCTATGTTTATTGCCCTTCAAGATGAATAGAGAAACAATTAGATCCCTTTTTAGCAGTAGTAGTATGGGGCATGCAGATATATAACTTTGATTTACAGAGTATGACAGGCAATCAATGTGCGTCAGAGAAAGCCCACATCAGCAGAGAGACGTGTTAAAGCCGCATTTGAATTTTCTTTTTTAGGAGTGAACAGATGAGTGTTTCCTTCGTGTTCTTAATACAATGGGACTGGGAAATAACATGAATTTCAGGCTGGGAGAAAATGGGTTGCTTCAAATTATAGGAAAATGAACAGCACTAATTTTATTCCTCACTTTCAGCAGAATCAAGCAGTGCATACCACAAAAAGGAAAGCTAGACATATCCCTAAGTCTGTTATTAGACATTTCCATTTGCACGCACCACAAGTAGTATAGGAATGATGGCTAAAAATCAACTATTTTCCTATATTTTTCACACTCATGACAAACATTAAATTTGGCTGATGAACTGAAAAGAAAAAAGACAGTCTATGGATTATTTTTTTTCAAATGATTAAACAAAACAGGAATAAAGCCAGGAAATGAAAGATTGAATTCCTATATTAATACTGACGTACGAGAGCAGTTAAAGATCACGTTTAAAAGATATCAATATTACTTCCACAAAAAGTTTACATCAGTTGTCAGAATATGAACTGACTACCTAGTTCATCTGGGAAGTGTCTGATTGCAAAGTCATGAAGCTATCCAAGAGGCAGGCTTGTAGGAAGCAAGCATGTAAGCTGAACAAATCAGTAGCATCTTGCTTTTGAGACAAGAGGGTCAAATTCAACAGAACGTCTCAAGTTTGAAAAAAACACTACCAAACAGAGAAACCCTAGCAGGACTACATTCCCGAGTCCCCTCTGTCCCATTATCAGAGACAGTCACATCACATCCTTTGTCAAAGGCAGGCTTGGACTCCTTCCCACTAATACTTCATATGCGTTGTCAGGACTACAGGGTTAGATCTGGGTATGAAAAAACAGTTCTGTTTTCTATGGAAATAAACAAATGTCAGCATTTTCTTACAAGTCAAGTCACTCAGTGGGACTATAGTACATATGAATGGCTGGACAGGTGACTAAGGCTGCCCCTGGAAAGGAACACTCTGTGCCCTGCTGCACCTTGTGGCTCAGCAAGGAGCAGTGCGAGTCAGATGGGTCTCCCAAGTCACTTGGTCACCTCAGGGCTGTTGCTCTGTCCTGCCTTTTAACTGCAAAGTGCAAGGTAACTGAGAGATGAAATAGGAACTAAATCACCCACAAAACAAAGTTCTTGAAATTCAAGCTCCCCAAAATTTCCTTTAGAGACAGTTATACACACACGTATACCTCCCACATATACCATTTACACAGCTTATGCAGAAAGCTTCAGTGCCGTTTTCTGATGACAATGAGCCAATACATAACTTAATAATTTCATTGGTATTCTTTGGGAATAATGACCATTGTTGATCCTTCTTGTTTTGCTGTGTGTTCTATTATTTTTGCTAGCTCCCATTCCTAATGTGTTTTTATTATTATTCTGGTCCTTGCCAAGTCTGTCTGTTGCCTGCTCATTAGCACTATGGCAGAAAACGTCCCTGCAAGAAACGGTATTCTAGTACCTTTCAATTTATTTTCAGGCTGAGCGAGTCTATAAACTCAGATTATTATTAAGGTGAGCTCCCAGTGATGTGTTCAATAGACTCTGAATCTTGTATTAAGGCAAAGGGAAATCCATTTATATAGTTTTAACTTTATACTTGGAAGGCTGAACAGAAAAAAGTAAGTAATTCTAGACCCTCAAAGCAGCTTGCCTCCACTGGGGTTTAAAGTGACTAGCAGGTCAATGGACAAAGCAACCTACGGCGTTTCTTTGTTAGACATACGAGAGGCAACTAGCACTACAAGCTTGTTCTGATGACTGTTTCACAATGGAAACCCACTTTGGAATTCTCCAAATCAACTTTAAAATTTCAAATAGCAGGCGTACACGTGCTCTTCATTAATATTGCTGATAAAACCACGGACTAGCTCAGTGAGTTGAACCTACAGGAAGCTCCAGCAACACAGTTTTTACATGCAATTTGAGGGCTTAGTTCCCTACAGAATGATTGTAGAGTTCTTATTCTACTGCAGTTAAGACTATAAAGTATTAGCAATGTTAACTAAATTACTAGAGAATGCATGAGAAAGGCCTTCCATCAGTAAACAGCTGGGCCTCCAAGTTATCCAAACCAGGCTTTATTACAAAGGCTCCACTTTAAAAAAAAAAAAAAAAAAGTTATTTACTAACATTTAAAATAAAAAAAAAGAAAAAAGAAAAAACCTCAGAGTTTAAATAACCATAGCTAAAAGGTTTACAGCATGCACATTTTCCCCAATTTATTATTAAAAACAGCAGCAAAAATTGACTGTGATTTTGCAAGCGCAGGAGAAAATTAAGCAATGTCTCATCTACAACTTCCAACTAAATTTTGAGCACTCTGGGGCTTTTAATATAAATGGCAATTTTATTGCTTGCCTTAGAGATGTAATCATCCTGATCTCCAAAAATGCGTACCGCTTTCTGTGCAGTTCTGTGAGATATGTGTACATTATTAACCACAGGACAGGTGATCTCAGACACAGAGCAATTACACGACTATTGTAGAACTGTGTGCTCTCTTTGGGTACCAAACTTTAAAGCCACAGGTCAACAGAGGCTCAGGATTGAGAGAAGCAGACTAAGCCACTGGCCAGTTACCCCTATGGGAAACAAGGTGGCCTCAACAACCCCTTTTCCCTTCCCCTGCATTTATTTTATCTGCACCGTCTCCTGAGGCAGGAGCAGTGGGTGTGTGTCCAGCAGGCAGTACCATCACAGCCAGCCTTGGCCCCCGGAGGCTCTTGTCTCCCCAAGAGCCATGATAGCTCAGAATCACCTCGCCAGACCAGCCAGCCTGTGCAGAGGGAGCCTGGCTCTACCCCAGCCATGCCTTAATGAGAAGAACATCTGCCTTGTTACAAAAGACACCAAATAAAACTGGGTATTTAGGACTTATACTGTCATGAGGGGGAAAACTGCTACTAAGAATTAGCTTATCACTAGGTATCCAACCAATTTCACAGAAGACTAGCAGCATCTCGTTAGGTTTAGTAATATAAACTGTCTCTGTTCAGTCCATTTATAAAATGTGAGAAGGCAGCAGGAAACTTCAATATTCACAATGACTTCCTGGAGAGAAACATCCACTGCACTTTTTCTCATTTCTCTCAGGCTTTGATTTTAGTCTCATCTTTTCACAATCCTTTCTTCTCCATTCTGTATGCCCCCCATGCTGCAGGGCCACCAATCGCCCTGTGCACTCCATTTATACACTGAGGGAACTTCTGTGCAAATGTCCAGCACCACCACAGCTGTAGCCAGCTGTATGCCTGTTCTTCTGACGTTTTACAACAGTTGATCTTAATCTAGAGCCAAGGGGAAAGGAGAGCATGAGGAGCACTGGGGAAAGCAGGGACCACCCTTGAGTACCCACACAGATAGATGGAGTTTGTTTTGACAAAGAGAACCCAGGCCTATAGGTGGAGCTGCACGGCCAGAGGATGGCAAGGACTTCAGAAGACCCACTGAGAAAGTGGGGTCCAGTCTGTACAGCTGTCTTTTATAGCTATATAGTCTCATAGACTTACAGTACCTGAGCATCTCCTAATCATTTATTTACCTCTGCGGGATAACTGCTATTGCCCCATTTCAAAGGTTGGAAGACGATGCAGAACATACAGCTGAGCAAAAACCTGAATCCACATCCCGTAATTCCTAGGCTGCAATCTCAAACCCAGAACCACCCTTCCCCTGTCACGCGTCTGCTTTTCTCTACGTGGTTACAATTTCACCTCTGAAATACACAACAAATACTGGTCTGAATGCAGTGCAGCATGCCAGAACACAGCTCCAGAGCCTTCAGACAGGGGCGCATCACAAGCCATCACGGATCACTTTAATTCAGGAAGAAGCTTTTGACACTACGAAGACCCCCCCAACTCACTCTCTTTTGACACAATTGACAATGGCAGTCCTCAGGAGAAGGCCAAGCCTTTGGCCTGAGAGCACAGAAGCAGTTTGCAGTGAGGCCTCAGACCAGGAAAGCAAGGGCAGAATGTGCTTTTGGCTTATCTACAGCTGTCATTTCATTCTGTCCCGTGTCGCTTTCCAGAGTTCCCCAGCACGCTGGCAGGAGAAGCAAAAGTCTGATGATATGTAAAATACAAGATATATACCAAGATATATAAAATACCTCATGTTGTCGATATGATACAGCCCTCAGACAGTGACCCGTGAACGGATTTGACTATTTGGGCAATCTGCTCAGAACAAAAGACACGACAGACAGAAATTCAAGAGCATGTCTAGTAAACGTGGTACAGTGCCAAGGATGAAAGGACCAGTAACAACTGGAGACAGAGGCAAGTTATCGTGCCTTTCAGAAGGCAAATAAGCAGGAAGAGGAGAAAAATAAGAGAGAAAGGGGGAAGTCCTGCCCTGAGCATGCTAAGAGGCTACGGATGGATTTGCTGCACTGCAGATACACTTACACATAATAAACCTGAATTCATTAATACTAAATATTTACGCTGAGCTTGTAACTGGTCCAAAAAAGCAATTATGATACATCATGTTGACGGAGAGTATAAAGCCATTAAAACTTGGATCACTCACACAATATACTGTGTCAACGCACAGTTAACAATAACAGCCCTAGTACAGTACATTTAAATAGGGACAGTTCAATGCTTTCTAATAAAGCAATGCAAAATCTATGTTTTGCTATGGCACATACCCTGCAATGAGATCCCTTTAACTGAAAATATGCTACAGTGAAAGCCATGAATATGATTTCGGTTGCCAGTTAAATTTAGCATAGTTTATTGGGTAAACTCAGAGGGACCTCTTGGGACTGTACTTTGGTTGTAATATTTTCCCAGAAGTCTAACATATCATTCACGGAGGACTTAAAACATAGAGATGAGCTGGCAGCAACAGCACCTTTAGCCTTATGAAGGCAGGTGAAGAGAAGCCATACAAGGAGAGACGCTGTGGTGCCCATCCTCCTCCTGTTTTCAGTCCACTTGAATCTCTCTGAGAAAGGAATCAACAACAGTAATGCCTTTGTTGGAAATGAAGAGCAGAGCTGTCAAAAGTCAGACCTCAAGATGTGACAGTCAAATTCAGTTCTCTTCTCTCTTTCACAAGTAATATTAAGACATTGACTGTGTGGTCTTTTACGAAGCAACACGCTCCCTGTGGAAGACGTTGTCCGTAGAAGTGCTACTGGATATGGCTTCCAGCTCTTCAAACACACCAGCCTTGGAATCAAAGTCTGGTGAAGCAGAGATAGTAAAAGGTTTTGAAATTACCGATACCTACTTTAAAAATACATGGCCTAACACACAGTCCAAACACACTGCAGGGAAATTGAAATACAAGCTGATGACAGACAGAGGTTTTAGGGGAAGTAGCTGTCCAGTTTGGCACTGCAAATACATTACTACAACAATGTGACCTACACAAGTCACGGGCGTCCCCTCATCCCATTTACTCTTCTTGTTGGATAACCCTGAATATAAACACATGGTGCCCCTGGTGAAACATCAGATGCCAAGATAAATGATAAAAGACATAGTATTAAATTAGCCATTTGCAGGGCCCAGATCCAAAGACACTAAGCCTTTCATCACGATTCAAACTGGCAATATTCCATATAGGAGGACATTTGTTCTCTCTCTGGACTGCATATAAAACCCATCTGTTGAAGAGAGCAAACTCTTCTACTCTCAACTCCACTACTGAGTAAAGGCGTAAAACCATGTTTGCCTTCTGTGTGTCTCCAGAATCACCAAAGTGACCACGAGTACAATGACATTTCAATGACACTATTTTAGTAGATGTTATAATGATTAGATCCAACTCAGATATAAGACTTTGCACTGTATTTCATAAAGACTATTGATAGTGCAGGAACATTGCAACATGTCTGATCTACACCAGAATCAAATATACTTACCTACTGTGTGTTTTGATACAGGCACACCTTTGCACATGACTTGATGAGAGTCTTGAATTCACAAACAAATCCAAAGTTTGGATTTAGGTCTACTGACATGGTGCTCTCATTGCTGGCACAGCAATGCTATACTTGAAAATTTCCCTTTATTTGGAGTAGGGAACTAATGCCACTGTTTTAGATACCATATCATGTAGTTGCTGAGCTTTTTTGTGGTGACCTTCATTCCCTAACAAAACTCTCATCTACAGCAAGCAGCTTTCCAAAACAAAAATTGCCATTTTGATATAGAAAGACGATCTGATGATTTAAGTTGAGCAACATGTAAAACGAGTTGGAACTACCTCAGAAGAGTCAGTCTAAGATCATTTCCTTGAATTACAGTTTTGCCATTTTGTTTATTCTTGAGGCCGAGCCTGAGAACTTATATCCATGCTCAGACCAAATTGTATGTTGCTACTTTGGGCAACCACACACTGTAAATGTCATTGTATGTATAAATCAATAAAGATGTTTTATGTATTTCTCTGCTTGATTCCTATGCACCAGGATGTTTACAAGATGACCAAAGTCAAATAAATCATTACTTTATGTGGTAGGCATAAGAGTCTGATCATTAACTTGGATGTTCTATTTTACCCTAAAAACATGGGATAGGAGTGTGATACTACCACTGAGAATAACCAAGGAGTTGCTTCAAACTTCAATGATTCAATGATTCAAACAAAAATCCCAATTCCAGTTTACTTCAATATAGAAGGCCCAGGGAAGCATTAAATGACATGTTAAAATTAATGTGTACATCCTCTCTCAGGTAATTTATTTAATTACTATAAAGAAATCCCTCTAATTCTGTGTTTGCTATCTGATGCAATAAATTAAGAACCTCATCCTGGAGATTCCTATATATGCAGAGTATTTTCAAGGCCAAGTGTTTTCCGCTAGTGTATGTTTATGCATCTTACAATGCGTGAAATATGGCTCAGGCAATTCAGTCTGAAAATCAATTCATTTTTGCTATACATACTTGCCATGTCAAGATGGAAGGGTTTTTGATAACAACTATGTTTTAAACATAGTTTTCTATAGCTTAAAAATAAAACCAAGGATTGATAAGATCTGTCTTAGCAACTTCTAAGGAGAAAATTACTTTCTAGAAGCATGATATAAAATACTACTTAGCAGAAACTGTCAAGCAACTGTCTATTTTCCCAACACTTTATAAAGCACTTTTGTGCACAACACATAAAAAGAAATACTTAATATTAACATCATGCATTGTTAGAATTCATGGTCCTAGGATATGGTGTAAAAAAGCACCACAACTCTTGTAACTTTCTGTTCACCAGTTTCAGCTCAAAGAGTCATGGAAATATGTTAGAAGAATCTTCTTTACTCTTTTTTCCAAGTCAAGTAATCCCTGTCTTTTCAGTTTTTCCTTATGTTGCTATCTAGATGAAGTTACCTTGTCAACAAACTGTCATAATATTTCTTTGAAGTACTTAAAAATACTTTCTAAATGTGTTCTTGAAGGATAGATTAAAGCACAATAAGACATTCCAGTGCCTTGGAAAAAAATATAACTAGCTTAAACCTGCCTAAATATTGATTTAACTGCTAGAACAAAATAACTCTTTTGGGTAACCCTAATAAAGGATTTAAAATACTTACTACACATGTATGATCTACTGGGCAAACATGACTGTGAAGAATCCATTTCAGTCTCTCAAGCATCGCTTTGCATATTTTATAACTTTCCAGGGAAAACTTTCAAAAGTTCAGTAGTTTATTACATATTTATTATTGAACTCTACCTAAGGACCCAATTTAAATTTACATCGTGTGAGAAGGAATTAAGATTGTCTTCCTTTCTGAAGCCTGTACTGGCTTTGTTCTGGATCTGAGCACCATGAGTGTGAGCACCTTGCACCAATGACATATTCTACCTCCAAGTTCAATAGCACTAGGATTTTACTCTCTGAATTAAGTCTGAAGTTTGGCTTTCACTGTGGGCTTCCCTTGCTGCTCTTGCCTAGGACAGAGAGTTACCAATGAAATATTTCCTCATCAGTGGAAAGAAATGGGTAGCATTGGCTAAACAAATATAGGTAGGATGTGCCTTCAGATCAGCCCTGCCTGCAAGTGGAAGCTACCAATAAGCTGTAAGCCAGATCCAGGCCACTGGGTTTTGAAGACTTCCTAGTGCTACTGCACATAGAGCACTTCAACTATCTCTGTTTCAAGGTCAACCAGAAGAGCTGTCGGCCCAGGGATGGGCAGAAGCTGGGTGATCCTGGCTTGAAGCATCCATATTACTCCTGGCCTGAGCTAGTCAGGAAGAAGTCTACATTAGTAGAGTGTGATCCAAGTACAAGACTATTTATTCTGCTTCTATACTACATTGCTGAGCAGGCTTCACAGCACTAATTTAAAAACAGCTCAGTGAGAGAAACAAACCCTCTTTAATAACTATTAAAGATCTCACAATTCTCACGATGGGCATTCACCATCATGAAGCCTTCCCATTGAAGGACTAGTGCCAAATCAGTGCAAGACTGGGCTCTTACCACTCTCCATCTAGCAGGAACTCTGTTCCTCATGCCATTCCCTCAAGGCAAGTGGGATGAAAACTAAATTCAGCTGGCATTATGAAGTGACCATCCTCCTCATGTCTGATCCTAGACAGATCAAGTAGTAGCCTACCTGTCTTGTAAAGCCCAGCATATCAATATGAGGTCTGATTGCATACTGCAGTGATAAGGGAGAGGATACATCTCATTTAGCCAACTCCAACAGGTAATAAGGACAGCTGGGAGCAATAACTCAGTCAAGCCTGCAAACACAAGCCACAACTCTCATCTTGCTTTTGGACAAACAAGACTCTTCCTTCCAGTCTGCACAATACAAGTCCCCAGAGAACTAGCCAGTGAGAAATGTCAATAAGACAAGCCAAACAGACAGAATGGGTCTCCAAGGAAGGACAGAAGCACTTGCTCCATATAAGCAACTATGTTTTGCAAATTAAAATGCTCTGAAGGAGTGGGGAGCTGGTCAGGGAGTAGAGTTCAGTGCAGCCAGGGAAAGGCAGGGAAAGTGATGAAGCAAAAGGCGCTGCAGAAGTGCATGAGACTGTCTCTGGGAGGGGAAGGGCTGATAACATCCTTATACTTTTTACGCACTAGACTAGAAAGGGAATTTTGCTTTATAACTAGAGGAAATACCTTTGGATCTATGAACAGCCACCAACTTCCTTGGATGCTGCAATACATGCTTTGGGCTTTGTCTTCTGCCCAGTCTGAAGTCCTCAACTTTGTGGGAAAGTCCCAGGGGTGGCTCATCTCATAAATCAGGGGTTGCCTGTTAGGACATCAGGACTTTCTCCTCAAACTGATCTCCAGGGGAACGATGTGCCCAATTACTGACTTTTCAAACACTAGAACAATTCCCCTGACCTTCATAAAGTATCTCTTACTGACCGGCGTGTGACCTCAGGTAATTAGGTAGATTCCTAGTTGGCAAATACCCAAGATTAGTCTTTAATCTCTAGGGAAAGAATAGTGACAGAGCTTTTAAAATATTTTCAGGTAATTCATAGAGACATTACATCCCTCATTACAGTCATCTTAAATGCAGCAGAATTGACTGAGTTGGAGTTTCTGGAATGAAATGAGATACAACCTAAAGCACGCTGAACAGTCCTTCCCTGGGCATCTCCCCTGTTTCCTACTCAACCTCTTCAGACAGGTGATAAATGCAATCTCTCCATTTATTGGATCATATTTCATCAAACACGAATGTATGTGTCACTATACATCTGCGCACTGCCTAGATGGACTCTCCAGATTGTGCTAATGGGGCTGCAGCAGGACAGAACCAGGCTCACAAAACCAGGCTCACTTTCCCCACAAAGCAGAACTCAGGACAGCAAGGAAGGCTGGCAGAGGGAAAGAGTTTCATCTGGGTATTCATTCAGGATCTACATAGAAAATAAACGATCCATTTCTTCAGAAGACCTCTCTAATTCTCAGCTAAACAGCAAAGCAGTTTCTATTCTTTCTTACCTAAGAGGTCCCACGGTGAGCAAAGCCCCATGTAAATGTCTGATGTAATAGGGTACGTTCACCCTGATCCAAGATTGGCTCAGACCTGGCTCAGTTTACGGCTAAACATTAAAGAATATTCTCAAACAGCAAGATTCAAAGTGGGATGGTCATACCAGAAACCCAATATGCTGCGCGGCTAAATCAGCCCAGTTAAAGTCACTATTATTTCTTTTCTACTGCAGTTGCCCTTAAAGGTTCCACACAGGGACCCAACACTCATCCTACAGACCATGAAAAAGCAAGAACCAAGAGCTAGGCACGAAGCCAGGAAACCAGCAACTAATAACCCCTGAATTCTGAATTAAAAATCCTAAAAATAAATTGTTCATAAACTATTTAACAGCTCAAGAATTAGCTACAGAATTATTCAAACAGTTATAACAAATTTATAAATATATGAATAAAATCATAAGCTCCCTTAAGCAATTGATAAAGGAGAAAAATAACTTGTCAATTATTTGATGTAAAAAAAGGTCTTATATTTTAGCTTCTACTTATGTAGCTGCAAAATAAACAGTTTGCAATCATTTTGTTTTGGCATAACTGCATTTGAGCTTAACTCCTAACAAAAAGCAGCTATGATTTTTGAAGTTCACTTTCATTTCAGAAAAGCAAAGAACATATACTTTTTTTTTGTCTTTATGCTTATAAAGTACAGGGCATGGACCTTAGAGAGAATAGCCTACAGCACAGGAAGTCTGGACTGGAGGAATTGCAGAAGCGCCGCTGGAGGTCCTGGGCAGATCAGCAGGAGTCAGTGAGAGACAACTCAGGATGCAAAAATTCCTGCTTATCAAGGATGAGGTCCTGCAAGTTCATTAAGTGTGACTGATTTCAAAGTTCAGTGAGGTTCAGATACAAATCTAAACTTTGTCTCGATTGTGAGGACATGGAGTAAAAGACTAAATCCAAACCCATTTCACATCAGGTTAAACCTAGTTTTTGGGCCCAGCCCTCAAAAGGTATGCTAGAAAACTCTTGGGACAGAAGTACAAAGCTGAAGCAGTATTATAGGATTGAGTGTTTTGATGAACATGGAGATTGGGAAAACAGCTGAGGAATTACATTGAGAAAGTAGCTGAGCTTCACTTAAGAAAAAGACAGACAGATAACTGATTTCAAAGGGAAAGAGACAGAATGGTCAAGTGAACTATGTGGGGAATAACCTGAATAACTTAAACATGTATGACTCAGTATTGCTCATCATGCAGATCAACTCTAACACTTTACCAATACACACTGAACAATTCCTGCTAATATAAAAAGGAGTCTGTTAATTATCTATTCATACCCAAAATAGATAAAAGTATGTAGTTATTTTTCAGAGTATGGTCAGACCCATACTTCTTGAATTGCATAGCTGCTAAAATTTCTCTGCTTTAGATATGCAGCAGAAAACGTGGACTGATTTTACTTAATCGAACAACTTAAAATTTGAACTGCTTTCTTATTTAGCTAACAGGATATAATAACCATAAGAACAAGCCATAAAGTTATCATCTTATTTGCATGAATATCATGCTAGAGTCAATGAAAGTATTCCAGATTTACACAGTCATTGGAAGGAAGATCAAGTCCACAGTGTATAAACATTAAAAAGACTCTAATTAGGATCAAGTATTTTTGACAATTTTATTTCCAGCTAATTAGCACTGATGTTTTAGTACTAGAGCCTGACTGCACTGTATTCCGCAATAAAGAATGATTCACGTCTACATTCAAATAAATAATTCAGCAAAGAAAGATGCATAGAAGTGCTTTTGTTTATACTGCTGTCAAAATGAAATACTTGGGAAAAAAAGTGTTAATCGTCATATACTTTTAACAGGTTGAGACTAGACTAAGTGCTATTTACAGGGTATCTGTGAGCCACCCTGCAGACTCAGGATAATTAGTCACCAGAGCAGGTTTCTTGCAATCCGACATGTAAGGGCCAGTTTCTGGTGCGTGTACACACTCCCACGTCTGTAACAGAAGCAATGGTTCTCCATGTACAACTGGGAGACTGTGGCTACAACAGTATCATTAAGTGACATCTTGGGTGTTGTCTTTTCTCAAGACCTTAAAGGGTCTATGGAAGCTGGGGGGCTGCTGGCAGTAAGGGGGAGAGCCTTTCCTTGCATCCTGCAGAGGAACATGGATATGTGCTTGCTCAACCCAGCACCTGCAACCAGAGCCAAGTTCCAGGTCTGTACTCCACCCTGGGGCTTCTCCCACACTCCTGTGCAGGGCAAATTACTGCCAGGATGTCACATACCTGCTGTATGAATGCAAAGGTACAAACCTGAATCTGCAGGTACAAACCCAAGAAAATGGGATCACTGCACTTGGAAGTGTGTATTGCCATGTATAAAACCTTCTGTACACATGCAAAACCGTAAAGGTTGCACGTACAAGCCTCAATATTTAATGCAGAATCTGTAGATGAAGCGACCTGGAAATACGCTAACCACCGAGAGAGAGGCTTCACATCCAAAAACCAGAAATATATTGACAGTAGTAAGCAGAGAAACCTGAAGTGCTCTTGTGACTCTTGTGCACAAAACAATTACGTTATCCAAGATGCTTTTAAGAAAGAAATGATCTCTAGGCAAGGCTACTACCAGAAATGGCTTAGGGAGTAAGAACAAAACATCAGAACAGCTTCTCTAAGATTGCTGCGAAGGAGAGGACATTCCTAAAGTCACAGGCCATTCAGAATTTGGAAAACCTCCATTCATCTCTCTGCTTCACCACACACTGTCCGAGCAGCCCAGCTCAATCATCCGTATCACCGTTCATAAAAGTATTCACCCTTTGGAGGCTCCTGTCTTTCCACAGCAGGTGCCCTGGCAGTTCAAACATACATACAGTTCTGGTGATTCAAGCCATGGGACTAAAATGGAATGGATCTAGGTTTTTGCCCCAATTTACAACCGCGCTGTGGAGATCAGGACACTGTGGACCAGTAGGTGCAGAGGTGCTACAACAACAACAGGCATAGGTACTTAAGTACATAGGTACTTAAGACATGTTGAGAAGTGGCACATTGCACCTATCATTTGTTTAGTATGTTAATAAAATCAGTTTAATGTGTAACGAGCAGCAACTGCAAAACAGAACTGTACTTTTTACTCCAAATTTCTATCACTGTGTATAAAACATCTCAATGAGTATAAATAATTTTAATGCCCTATTTTGCTCCTCTGTAATTGGCAAGGCATTGACTTCAGCGAGAGTAACAATCCTATACACTAATATCTTGTAGGTGATCTTTCCCTTTCCTTTATCTCAGACCCTGCCTTGAGCCAGATTCTCAGCTGGTGTAGGCTAGCAAAACTTTACAGGGCTAAAGGAATGACGCTTATTTATGGCAACTAATGATCTCTGCTTTGTTAAGTAGAAGAAGGGAGAAGGGGGATTTATTAATGTAGTTACTTTAAAAGGCCAATTACAATTTTATTAGAGGAAAAGCTTCAGCAGTTTCAGTTATTTACAATTTAACAGCCATGCTATGAATTAAATTTATACAGTTTTTTTTTTTTTCAAAAAATAATTAACACTATAAACAATAAAAATGAATTGAATGTTGATCAAGACAGTTTGGAGTAGACTAGTGGTATTTTCCATTTGGTGAAGCCTTTATTATTACCACTTTAATGACCTGAGCTTAGACATTCTACTTCCTTTTACCATATGTCACTTTTATTCCACCCTTCTGGATACATGTGTGGGAAGGAGGAGGACTGATGAATATTGGAAAAGTAACTCAGTCAATTAAATCCCTTATTTTTACAAAGCTAACATTCATGAAGTGGGAAATAAGAAATTAATTCTAAACCAATAATAAAGAATCAACAGCATTAATTGGACCTTTAATAATGAGTGACAGTAATAACCCCAGAGAATAAACTCCATTTTAACTCTGGTAAATAAAAGCTGATGCAATAGACGTGGTTTTGGTTCACTAGCAGCGATCCATGTACCTCACCTGAGGACAGTGAAGTCCTTGCTGAAGTCCCAGACAAGGTACTGGATTTGCATGCAGTGACTGTTTCTGTTGGATGGAAGCATTCAGCTCCTTCCTTATTCCCAGGGAGCTGACATGAGTAGCTAGACTCTGATTTCACACCAGTTTAACACATCAGTAACATTTCAGTAGTATAATTCAATCTCTGAAACTATGTCTTGAGTCACACTGATAGCCAGGCAAGGTGAAAAATCAGGCCAAAAGAACAATTCCAGCAGCAAGGTAGCTATTGCCTGGAGACAGAAATACGCGTACCTCCCACATACCCATTCTCCGCAGAGAGAATAATTTCAGTCCATTCATCCAGAACAAGCAAACCCACAAATAGAAGTAATGAAGCATTCTTCTTTGTGCTTGGATCCACAGCATAATGAGCTAAGATCCATCCTCTCTGCCACGGGCATATTAGCAAGCAGCTCCTACTGCCTCAAGGGAAGAATAAAAGGGGGGATAAGACAACTCCATCACGCCCACACCTACCTGCTGCACCAGCAGGATAGGGGCACAGTGGGACCGGAGCCAAGAAATGAACCCAACTCTCGTCTACCCAACCAGCTATGACTACTTCTCCTCCCTCCCTTCCTTATTTCTGTAGCTGTTATCCTAGCTGCCAGCCTAGCCTTGTGCTTTTGATAACTACATCATGGACGGGGAGGGAAGCGAAGGCACCTCTGTCCTGTGGCTGCAGTTCCTCCTCCACGCACATCCCTTCCCCAGGCTTCTCCTGGCCTCTGGCCTCCAGCAGCCGTTTCCCCTGGCAGCACTGCCACAAAGCAGTCTAATCCCTCAAGGGAAGAAGAAGAGTTTGCAATCCCCAGTTCTGAAGATGCGGCATATTTATTTGAAGCAGGATCCAAACGCAGTGGAGCTGCATCCTTTTGCACAAGAACCAGTCAGTCAGTCATTAAAACTGACTGGGCCTGACCGCCAGATTCTGCTCACTTGCATTTCACAAAGCAGCCGTGGCAGCTCCTCATTTGCTCCTCTGTGCAAGCGTTAGCAATTACAGCTCTCACAGACATGAAATGTGGGTACGTGGGCCTAATTAGAGTTGAAAAGATTTAAAGAAAAATATTTTCCTTGGAGAAAACTCATCTGAAATCATACTTCAGACACTCGCTTGGACAGGTTCTTTGTGCTAAAAAGAGTTATCCACATTGCACTGTGCTGGAAATCTTTAAGGAGAGCAAAGGAATCAAGAGCTCAGAGGAAGCTTTAATTCCAAATGCACCACTGATGTCTATATTCTTGTGATCCCTTGACACATTTTTTAACCAGCCAGCTGGGATTGCAGCCAGGCCAGTAACATTTAGTTCCAGACTACAGGAAAAGCTATTTGCACATTCAGCCCTCTACCGTAGATCAGCAACATTAATAGTTATCATTATATTATATATAACAATGAATTAGAGCTCAAACATAAACTAGCTTTTAGAATGTGCTTTCATTAAAGCATACTGCAGTGAGCCTGAAACCAAGTAAAATGCTGTCACCTGTCTCATTTCAGTTGAGTTTTACTGTTCTGTACAGTCAGTCTGCTGTCATTTACAGTAATAGGAGAGATATTTTTAAACACCTTTGATCAGGCTTTTTTTTGTGGAACCAGCTGAAAATAAGGAGTGTCTGGTGCCGTGTCATCCTGTCCCCTCTCCTACTACTCACACTGACTGATTTCAGAGAGGCAAATTCCTTGGCTGATGGCAGAAATCCTGTGGTTTCATCAAAATCGGTGGCACGGCGCGAGTTTGCATGCCTGAAAATTTGGCTCCATAAGGATTTATCTTACCATTCCAAAATGTGGTCCTGGATAGCAATTTGCTTCCTCCAGCTAAATTAAAAATCCAAAGTTAAATTTGTTTAAAACACTAAAACAAAATCTATTTTCTTCTTGAACAGACCCCATGTGGAAACTTTAGAAGTCTGAATCTTCATAAGCAGATTAACTTTGGCATCTCCCACCATGAAGCAGGAATATTTAAATCTAAAAATAGCATGCTAAAGCTGTTTTAACTTGGATAAATTCAGCCGGAGGTGGCTCTCATTTCATCTAGCTCTACCTAATTTGCTACAGCTAAAACTTATTTGAGACATGCTGAGCAAAAGGGACAAGCGAAGTGTCCCCTTGTCCGTAGCTTAAAGCTCCACATTAAATCTTGCGAGTCACTGCACGCATCCTGTCCTATATTTAAAAGGTCACATTTGACTAAGCTATCATTAATCACACATCCACACAATTTAATCAATTGGTAGAGAGATTATATTAGTAGTTTCCTATAGCAGCATGCAAATCTTTTTCCCCTAGTTCAGCCTCTTTCCAACAAAGCCAAGCCAGTTTACAGCAGAAAGGTGAAAAGATAACGCTTATCTGTTAGAAGAGACAAACATAGGAGTTGCCTCTTCTTTTTGTTTTCGTACTTAAAGATCAAGGGGAACGTACATTGGTATGGGGAGGTTGTTGTTTAATTATACAATAGCTATGGAGAGATAACAATCTCTTTGAAGTTCTTTAACTTCTGTGCCACTTTCTCAAGTGAAAAACGAAGAAAGATACTCATCACTTTGAATGCTGCCAGCTTAGATCTGGGGGAGGAGATGGGGGCGGGAGGGGGGGGAAGAATGTCACGTTGAGGAAGATACGTATTCAAATTGATTAATAAATGTAAACACATCATTATATTAAATAGCAGGTTAGTTTCCTGACAGCTAGGTTGTCAGGAGTAGAGAAAAGAAAGAAAGATCACAAAATCCCAAACAAACAGCAGCTAAAATGCTAGAGTTATTTGGAGCTCGATGCTGCAGGAGCTAGCCCTGGGTTGTTTTCTGCAATTCTTTGCGTCGGTGTCAATTAACCAATTCCTGCTTTATTCAGCTTATACATAGTTAGAATCCAATTTTTAGCTATATAGGGATTCCTTCTTCCTTCTCCAGGATTAGGACCTTAGTTCTTTAACGAGGGAATTCTTGTTTTAAGGAGGATATTCTGGCCTGGGGTAGGTATAAACTCCTGCTAGCTACAAAAAGATTATCTTTTTCAGCCATAGAAATATTCAGGAGTAGTCAGGGAGGAGGAAAATTCCGCAAGTGTCTTGAACTGATCAAATCTGGCAAAACAAAAAGGATACATTTTAGATGGATAACTTCTTGAACAGTGAAGGCAGCGAACACCGATGACGTTTTTGCCTTCCACTGAAATGCTTTAGAAATGTGTATTCTCAATAGGCAAATTATAAACTTTAAAACAAACCTTTAGAAAAAAAGGAAAATCTAGAGCAAGAACATGAAGAAAAAATGAAATTAATTCCACTGTCTCTGTTATTTACTGAGTAATCAAAAATCTCCAGCTGTGAATTTCTCTGTTCAAAAGCTCATGTATTTCTTAGACGTAAGGCTGGCTGAATTTATTAAAAAAAAAAAAAAAATGGACTGATAACCTAAGCAATGAAAGTGTTGCCAATTCAATTACACAGCTGATTAGTACCCAGTAAAGCAGAGGGAGAAGGGAAAGATCATTTAAGCACAATCTGTGAGAGGACATAAAAAGTGATACTTTTTCTTGAGGTCTCCAGATCTGATCAAGTAATCTTCAGCTACTGCTTACAGAATTTTGGCGCTTTCCATGACATGTATATCTATTTAATCTTGTATACAAGATAAATGCCTATATATGTTTTTAAATGAAATGTTGCTTAATGAAATAAAGCTTTTTTATTTAATAGTATATCATTTCTATGTGCCGTATGACACACATGGTTTGATTATCATAGCAATAACTTACATTTATCTCTGTGTACTTGCAAATACTCTCTAGAGACCAATGAAAGGGCATATGGCATAATGGTGTCTCTTCAACTCTAAGCATTATTAGTGGTACATATTAATGTATTGAAGGTGAACTGAGGGCTTGTAAAAGATGAGCCCTTTAATATAGATGCTTGCTTTTTTGTTTCAAACAAAAGATGGTACATTATTCATCATTTTACAGTGAGGGTGTAGCTTTAGGAAGCACAAGTTTTGGCAGCAAAACTGGCTTACGAAGTTCTACCTGCCCTGTTCTTTTTTCACACAACCCTTTTATTTGGAGGCACAACAGAAATTTCTTCTTAGTAAACTTACTGCCCCAAGTGTGCTCTGTTCCTACATTGGAAGGCTTACTTACAGACATGAGGAAAAATTTCTCATAAGTATCCAATCCCACTCCAGCAGAATAACTGGTTGTATCTTATTTGGAAAACACAGCTTGTTTTCTGTGGCTCAGACTGGCAGGGCTTATGAGAGTATCTAATAGGCAGTGAAATTTGAATCCAGAATTAGATTCTTCAGTTAAATTTTCCCAAATTTGTGAGAGCTGTCTGGATTCAGGGAATTACAACTGAAGGCCAAACACCAAGGTTCAGTGCCTAAACTCACATATGGACTATGTTTTTAATTCAGAAACTGGGCTAACGTCCAATGATGGCAATGGGGATGCTCATTTCTACTCTCCTCAGTGAAGAACCAGTGTGTGTAAATAAGGGAACCATTTCTCAACAGACCTGCAAAAGTTGCTGTCTGATGCAATGATGATAAAAGGTCACCGTGTTATGTCTGACACCAAGTAGGTATTGTCAGCACAAAATTACATCTTCTACTTGGCAGCTGAAAGTCTCTGACTTTCATCCTAGCAGGTCCGAGACACCCAGAGCTCCTGAACAAGTTATCCAAACTCTCCTCTCAACATTACAAATACTACATAGAAACAGAAACACTGGCTGAGGGATGCTGTTTGTCTAGCGGCCAGCCCAGACCAAACCACAACAATCTTGAGCAATGTCACACATGTCACAGGAATTCTGGGCTGTATCCTTTCTCTCTGATTTAATTCTAGCATCCAGATACAATCTCAAATAGTCAATGCCTCAGATTTTTTCATGAGCTCTACTCAACACCCAGTCCTTTAGAAATGCCGTTCCGGCATCAAGTGTGAGGCTGTTTTTAATCTTCCTTAGAGCTTCTGGATGGTGCAGTTGTACAAACATCAGACAACCTTAATATTTATAGCGTTCCAAACAGGAACAATTAGGATGTGTATGACTCTCTTTCTCATCAAAGAGATGCATATTAGTAACTCCAGGACTCTACCATGTGTACCTACGTGTCTATACACAAAAGGTGGGGTTTGCTTATCACTCCAGATGTCTGGTGCACAAGACATCTGATGCCCACAATAACAAAAAAACTGGGACATTAAACATACAGATGTAACTAGCAGTTTTATACCATATTCTACTTCCCCTCACAATAAAACAGCTCAGTATCACTTTGAAACAGACTAGAGTTAACTTTGTTAACTGCTGACAAAAAGGACTATTGCCTCAAAATTTACATCTCAAGAGCTGCTTAAGGAATACCTCATCAACTCCTTTTCATAACTCATCTACTCTCTCTAACGAAGAGAAAACTGAAAACTTGTTTCCAGTTGTTTTCTTACAGGCTAATGGAATTAAATGGCTTCTGTACTGAATGGCTGTCTGTCTCTGAATCCTCACTTAAGGAATTGTACCTCCATTTTACTTAGAGGTTTTCCATTATGAAGAACAAGCATGGCAAGACATAAAGGATGCAAATCAGTTTGAGACTCCTAAAATGGCCTCTGAGCCACCAGCTTCCAGCTTAAGATGACGAAGAAAAAAAAAAAATAATCAAAGGAGCATTACTCAGGAGTTACACAGGATATACCACACCGCTGCTACACAGGCTGAGTGAAAGGACCGATAGGCAGGGCATTGCAAAGCTGTTGTCTCCAGCATCCCTCACATGCCACCGTGGCCCCATCATATGTACAGCACAACCACAATCAGACACAGTCCCTTCTGTAAGTATTTCATAGTCTGAATAGAGGAAGGAGACAAAGAGGGGAGAAGTAAAGGAAAGCAGGTTTAATGACTTCCCTTAAGGTCATATTTCACAGAATGGTTCAGGTTGGAAGGAAGCTTAAAGATCATGTAGTTCCAACACCCCTGCCCTGCGGGGTTTCATAACAGTGTCAGGAAACAGCAGAAAATCCCTCTCTCCAAAGCCCTACTTTGGTAACTTTTTGCCCACGGTAGTGCTACTTATGGCAGGGGAGATCAAACAAGAGTCTCTCCAACCTTCTTCCTCTGGCCAACAGGATACTCCCCACACTTTAAGCTCTTGTCTGTCTTAAAAAGAGCTGAGGATTTCCTCACATAAGCTCAAGCCATCTTACTATAGACTTTTGAAACATATATATAGTTTCCAGGAGATATTTTTTATTATTATTTATCTCCCTGTTACCAACTCCCTTCCTCAATACCCTACTCCCCCGGAAACCAGGGGAATCTCAGTCTTCATGAAAAAGAAAGCATCAAAGAAGCACATGCAAAAATTCTGTTCAAGAAAAAAAAAAAAAAGAAAGAAAGGGAAGAAAAGAGGGACTGTTAGGCATAAAAACATCTCCTGAGGAAAATCTGTGCAGAACTGGACAACACTAGGAGTTTGGGTTTACAATTCTCAAGCAGAATAGACCCAACTGAACCACGCTTTGGTAGGCTTCTGATTGAAGATGTAAGCAGCTACAGACACACCAATGCTTTTGTGTTAAAAGCAGCAGTGGCAAAGCATGACATAAATATTCTTTGTCTCATACAGGAAAGGTATTCCATTTGCTTTGGGAACTATTCAATGTTATGTACTACCCTCTGACTTAAAAGTTGCATACCATAAGAAAATAAAACCAAACACTATGATCACATACGAACAATAACAAACACAAAAACAACTCATGGGTACTCTATAGGCTGAAATTTGTTTGCACAAATTATTCAGTGAGCACTTATGAATAATGAATGCATTGTGGAAATCACGATCAGCTTATGAATGATTTATGAACTGAAATATGGGATGAATTTGTCAGATAACCTTATTTTCCACAAATCACTCAACCATCTCTTATATTAAATGGTACCAACTAGTTTGCAAATAGCCCTACCTGCAAAATATAATCTCTGCTTTACATGGCATGAGAAGAGCTTTTTAAACAAAATTTCTGAAGACCTTGCATAATATCTGTCAAAGCTTTGTTCAAAAAACAAGTAATTAGCCAAAACCAATACTAATGCCATCCTATATTTTAATTACCAAAGGCTATAATGTGACAGTTTGGCACCTATCCTATCAATACCAAGTCTGCAAAGAGAATATGGGTGGAGATCACCTATCACAAAATACTTTACGGACTAGGAATAGTAATGCCAATCACAGTGCCTTTAAAATGAGTCATTATTTCTGAGTGAGTGTCTGGGAAAGAAAGAATAACTAAAACAACACAGTGGTGGTGAATGAACATGACCAGAAATTTAAAATAGTGAATTCTGAAGTATTTTAAAATGCATAGGAAATTAACTCAAACTTGACAGTTTATAACATAGCCTCATTGCTTGAAGATTTTGCTCTATAGCCAGTTTAACCAAGGAATCTGAAAGTAATTTATCGGTATATACAAAAGACTTACACAGAGTAGGTATCACTGGTACACAGAAACTGTCCTACTGGATCAGACCCAAAGACTAGCTAGCCTGTTCTCTTTGATGGCACCCAAGGTTTACAGAAAGCTGTGAAAAAAACAGCAGTAAGAAGCAAGATCTCCGTCATGCTCATAAACATCAGAAGGGCAAGCTGCTCCTCTTGGCCCAAGTCCTCCTTGGTGCCGGAGGTACAAGGAAGGTGCTATCACTGCATCCCTCCAGATCTCAGGCACTGCTTATCTCTGGCCCTTTCACAGCAGTCACGAGGCAAAATGAGACTCCTCTTGGTGCGCTCTTTTCCCAAGCTTCCCCACAGAGCTAGGAAAAAACTCGGCTAAGGGTGAATCAGGGAACATCCTTTCAAAAAGCATTGTGATTTTATGAGTAATCCCTCTAATGTACAGACAGCAGCGGGTTTAGCACACCATTACTGTCAAATGGCATGCAGGGCCTACTGCCTTAATTTAATGCTCTTGATTTGCTGAGTGAACACCAGGATGCAGAGAGCCTGCTAGCCATCGCACGCGATGTCAGCAGCCACTTTGGTTGCTCCTTCACAGCCTGTCACACCTTCAAAGAAAGGAGACGTGAAACAGCTGGCGTATGCATCAGTGTAAGGAGGAACAACTTCTCAGGTGGGATTTCATCTCCCTTGGGGTGGAACAACTCCACATGGTGGAAAGCCACTAATGATCACGCAGTGCTGAGATGAGAAAGGCAACTTGATTGTACTGTATTTGTTGCTTGCTTATGCAATTGTAAGGAAGGATTGCTGCAGTATTGCTAAAAGACCTGGTGTGCTTGTGACCTTTTGTTTTGCTTACTGCAATCTCTGACAGTTTCAGCAGCACAATGGTTCATAGCAAGCACCAAGTACTGAACTATTTATTTGGAGTACAAATGAATAATGAATAGGAGCTGAATCAGGACCCCTACATCAGCATTCCTACTCTAATAGCAGCAAAATGCAACAGGCTACTCACAAATAAACCATACAGAGATGAAAAAATAGCATTTCCCCAATGATTTATTGTAAATAAAGTTCAGGGATAAGTTCATCCCAAATGTTACTCCAGTAAATAAAGGAATATCTCTGATGTTAGCCCTCACTGCTTCAGGACAAATTGCGGGTTTGGGAGAAGTGGGAAAAGGTACTAATTAAAGATTTTTGGAAACAGTTAGAATCAATTTCTGGCTTCTCATCTGGACAAATACAATGAAATCAAAGCAGAAGCAAATTCAACATATTCCATAATGCTGCTTTGTTCTCTTTTTGTTTACAATTACCATCCCAAATCAACAGGTATTCTAACATGTTTGAGACATGGTTTTGTAATAGGATATATTATTAGCATGGTTAGGAAATGGTTCACTTGAGGCAGTTAGGAGAACAGACATACAAGCCTTTATTATAATTACAAAATTGTGAGGGTTTTTGACCATCAAGGTATTTTTCCAGTGTGGGTATAGTATGATCTGACCCCACACCCATCACACATTCACGTTAAAAAGCAACAAGAAGCATCAGCCCTCAAGGAAGAGGATAAAGACTAAACTGTCTTAACCGTTTCCTTCACGAGTAGGCATACAGGGCCTAAATGAATAGCAATAGAGCTGTTACAAGAAGTGGAAACTCCATCTTATGAAAAATGGTCCTATATCATGCCTTGTTGAGAAGACCTGTCTCCTTCTGTTGATTTGAGGTACTTCATAAATACAAAAAAAAAAAAAAAAAAAAAGAGGGAAATGCCAGAGACTGAGAACTCTACTCCAGAAACCTACTTACTTTAGGGTGAAAACTAAATTCTTAATAATCTATGCAAGGAGGTTCTAAAACTCCAGCAGAAGAAAACTGACTACTTTTAAGAATAAGCTCAATTTGCTCCTGAAAGCTTCATCAGCTTGTAAGAGACATTTGTTCAAAAGAATGCACAACTGGATCTCATGTTGCCCTTCCATGTCCAAATGAGTGGGCTCAGAGCAGGGTCTGAGCGCGTGCTGTAAAAGCCTTAGCCACCACAGGCTCAAGAATGCTCAGATTAGGATATGTTTCACCATTGCCCATGCACACACGCACAGAGAAATATGAAAAGGACTAAGAAAAGTGCATCACTTCAGCAGAAAGTATTGCAGAGAGACAAATGTGACCTAGCAGTGAAAGCAAAGCAACTATAAAGCTTTAGGTGAGGCAATTGGAGAGTATGAATCATCTAAGGAACTTTGCCACTGCTTGTCAAACAAATTATTCATCAAATTACTTCTGCTGGTATTTGACTGGTTCTAATAAATATCCCAAGCTTTAAAAAAACACAGTGGTAAAACAGAAAGATTAGATATGTTCATATCCTGTGGTCTCATAACCACAATGAAGAAACTGAGAACGCTTGGAAATTGAAGACACCACTGCGGAGGCAAAGAACCAATTTTGATCTAACCACCCGAAATTTGTTTTAGTTCAAACAAACAAAGAAAAAAAAGATTAATGTTTTGACTTCATGGAGAAGGAGAAAAAAATAGCAGGCAGTATATTTCTTTCTCAACCTGTCATGTCATGCTCACCCTTCTGAACAAGTTCCACTCACCTTAGCTATCCTAAGGCTACTGCAGCCTTTTAAACCAAAAGCTCTGGCAAGCGTGGACCATACAGAGACTTGCATTCCCTTGCAAATTCTAACACTAAGCTACTTACAGCCATACAGCAAACATTCGGGCAATCCTCCTCATCCAGGCACCTTCTGTTACAACTTTAGCACCCGGGTCATAAGGGTGGAGGCTTATATCCCACACATTGGGATATAGTGCAAAATTATACCTGAAAACTGCTGAATCTGAGCACCATCTGCTCATGAATGCAGCTGTGGTTTGCAGAGACAAGAGATACCCGATTTCACAAACCAAAACGTGACTATTGTATACTATAAAACCTTGCACTCACCAGAACTGCAACTCTCAACACACACATGAAACTTGTCAACACAACAATCAGTTCACAGGAACACTAAACAGGGAATATTTGCCATGTTTTGATTTTTACAGGTGGAGCTGATAGAAGGTTTCCATATACTACAGAGGACATGGGAGAGAGGACTTCCAGTTCCCAACCAAGAAATGGGAAGAGTGGGTTGTGGGACAGCAAATCGCCAACAGCACATATTATCTGATCACTCTGTTCCTTTTGTTTTGGCAGAAAAGAGCTGACAATTTCAGTTCCTCTATTCACTCTCTTTGTTCTCCCACTTCTGCTTCATTGACTTTAGTGGTGGAGTTTCTTCCACAAGGCTGACAGCAAGTACTATGAAACAAGTGGCACCTTGAATGGTTCATAAAGCACATTGAAATAAACATGGATCAACCGCTGTTGGCCTTCACGCAATCTTAGTCTATTAGGTGTACATTAATTCAGGCCCCCTTTTACTGTCTCTGGACTTTTGTATTGGATTAATCTAAGAAATACTGCTCAATTGCCCCTTATGCACTTCACTGAATGCCTACATGGTCACATTTTCTGCTCTCACCAGTGTAGGAACCACAGCAAACCCACCGGACAGAACAAGCAGCAAAGGGATCTGGCAGCCGTGGCACCTTGAAGGGAGAACACATACAGGTGATCATTTTAATCAAGCAGAATTAATGTTTTCAGGGTTTTTTTGGTTGGTTTGTTTCGTGTTTTTGTTGTTGTTTGGTTGTTTTTTTTGTTTTGTTTTTTGCATCGCTTAAGTATCACATTTATACCAGAGCTTATCTGGAATCTTCTGACAGGATACTTTATGTGAGGAAATTATGAAGGGTTTTGCTGCAAGCAAGACTTTCTGCAGCCTATGCCAGTTTTGATAGTGTTTTATGTTGAAAAACAACAACTTAAAAGTGAGCATATCCACTGAATCAGTATTCAGTGGTGACATTTGAAGTGTTTAACTTGTAGATGTTTCAACATGAAGTGACCTTTAATTTCAGTATTTTAAAATTACATATAGAAAAAGAAAAATGTGGACCTTGCCTTTTAAATTCATTTCACAGGGAAAAAAAACAAAACCAAACAACCCTGGTTTTGTTTTAGTTGGAAATTAAAAATTGGAAGATGTAGAATTTCCTACAGAGCAGAATTTTGAAAGTCTACATAACTCTTTTTCAGTTGATCACAATTCTTTTGTAGGAGGAAAACATGACTGTGGAGTTGAGAAAAAAAAATCTCATTGCAGACTTAATCATGAAGTAGTGATCTGTAGAGTGAGAAAGCGCAGAAAGACAATAGACACTGCATTATTATTTGCTACATTTGGTGATATTAGCCCAGGAGAATTCTAAACACTTGAAATATTTTTATTCTTATGCGATTTATCCTACGTGTTTCTTTGCCTTGCTTTGATCTCATCTTCTTCAAACCACCTTTTTCTCACCATTCTTGAGCTCTGTTCAGTAAGAAGAGAAAGTTGTAGGGATCTCTGCCTGCAGGTTTCAAGGCGCACAACTCCTATCAGCATCCTCTCGCTGGGCTGTTCAGATTAGAAATGGAAAAAGCAACATGATGGAATATTTCTGCCATAGTTGACAAGAATATGCGTGGGCCTGATCCGTTTTTCAGGCCTGATAAACAAGCAGCAGATAGGCTGACAGAAGCTTCTAGTGGAGATAATTTTTCAGACAAACAAGAAACTAAAAGACGAAGAGAAAAATTAGCCCAGCCTTCACAGCCTTATGCCTGCACTGCAACACACAGGCATACATCACTTACCCCTAACCCGATCTTCCCTCGTCTATCAAGAGGAAGAACACAAATGGCCTCCAGATCCTAACTTGGACAGAGGGCTGGTCTAGGCATCTGTAATGATGCAGCCATGCTCCTGGTGAGTTTGGGCAAGCTTTAAGGCCTGTGAGTGAAGCAGGGTGGGTACGTTAATAGGAATGCTTCCTGTCCTTGCCTTTAGAAGGGGCCATGATAAACAAGCAGAGCTCAATCTGAGAATCTGCTGCTTTGTTCAGCACATATTTTCTTGAGTTGTTGGCTTCAAAATGGAATTACCTTCACCTGCAACTTCCTGCTGCAGTATTTGGCTCTGCTTATGACTTGTAATGTCACTGGACTAATTCAGACACCATAGTAAGTGTTTCAAGCAGTATTTGTTTTGAAGAATTAAAATACCATGTCCTTGTTGTATCACAATACTGGAAAACACAATTATCTTCCCTAAGATCTCTGATCACATTTTGGAAATACTATTGTTACTGTAAAAATCAAGGTGATTAATCCATTACTTTTAAATCTACACCAGCCAGAAAGACCAAATGGGTCTGAAATAGAAAGAAAGTGGCACTTGCATTTTTGCTTATCACTTACTACTCCACTAGGTGAGCACAAGAGGTATTCACCTGCCCTCAGTTAGATTCCCTAATGTTCTCATCTTCAGCTTTCCATCAGGCATCAAAGCATAAAAGAGCAGAATCTGAACATGCCGTAACCTTCTGTGAATACTGGTCCTTTATACAACAAGCAGATCTGAGTTTCTTTTCCTTTTACATGGTAGCTGAATTCTCCAACGTATTCAAAAGCTAATACGCTGAGAGCCATCATGTTAAACAAAATAAAGATGACTGTGCACAACCTGTGTACAAACATTAAGTAGTCAGAGTTGCGTTCCAAGCACAACAAAACCCCCAACTCGTGCAGCAGGTATTTTTACTTAGTTAAGTAAAGTAGAACCTAGTAGCCTCCAACAGATGCCTGGACTTACTTGCAACTCCTGTTCTAAACACAGTTAATAAGAATCCAAAGAAAGCTCCTGAAGTTATGTTCTTAATTGTACAAATCCCCTTCCTTGGGGGCTGCAGGCCTATGCCAGGTGACAGCAGCTCCCTTCTGGAGCTACACGCAGTCGCACGCAGATGTAAAACGTTGGCTATAGTACTGAGAAGAACAACTCCATCTTGTGCCCTGGGTTCATACTCAGATGGGACTTGCAGCTGCCACAGAGGAGCTGAGCTGTAGAACTTGCCAACCAAGTCACCTCCTCGTAGCACTGTCTCCCAGGCTCCTGTAGTCCCCTGGCCTCCCTCCTTTCTGGCTCAGGGAGCAGGAGCCACTGCAACACTATTTATATACAAATCGGCTACTGCATGAGCAGTAAATCCAAGTACTGAGCAGCTGGTGGTTGCTCTGCCCAGTAAAACTTAACGTACTCAGAATAGGGACTGTCAGGTACAGTGAGCATGAAGGCTTGAGCTCAGGAAAGCACCTCTGCAGATCACACGGAATTTGACCACAAGCCATAGAAATGCTCAACACAAGTTAGTGCAACTTTGTGAAGCCAAACAGATACAATTAAGTACCAAAAAAATACAACAAATACATCCAGCATATTAAAGGCTATCAGGTACACTGACAGCTTTTTCCACCAAAAGCAAGAAAAAAATATCATGGTATAAATGAACATATGAAAGGATAAAAGATTTTTTTTTTTTTTTACATCATGCAAAAAAGTAATGGCAAAATATTGTTTATTTTAACTAACACAGAAGACGTACTATATACCATTTAAACATGAAACTGACCTTGCAGTGGAGGGTTTATCATGACTGTGTACAGCACTAGGGGACATGCTAGAAGAAAATGCTACTTAAATTATGCGTTATCTCATGAACTAGACTACTGCAGTTAATGTGTATATCCATAAACTGTTAATATGCATGGAAAAATTATTTACATTTCTTTAGTTAAATAAAAATATAAACAGCCATACATTCCACAAAAAAATTTAAGGTTTCTTGGAAATAAGTATCAACTGAAACGGCTGGTCCTCACAATAAAATTATGAAAGGCAGGATTATCACCAGTATCTCAAAACAGAAAACAGGCAAGGGAAAGACCCTCGCACATTAGTCATTCCAAGAATTTCAGTATCAAAGACATTTAGTTCCTTTTTCAGTTTTTACTTACACTACATCTCTATATTGAAACATGAGGGTGGAGAGTTGCTGATTACAGACAGCAAATTGTGTAGGAAAGCCGCGTGCCAAAGAACCAGCAAGGTACACATAGCATCACCTTATTCAGAGTGTCAACAACATCACCAGGGTGTTTATACCAGGCTTTTACAAAGCACTTTATAATATGAGGTCTACAATAAATATGCAGTTGTGATGACCTTGCCATTAAAGACTGAAAAAAGCCTTTTCCTCCCTCTTAGTTGCATGAAAGGGGCAAAAAAGGTGGAAAACAACCAACCTCCCTTTCTGCTTTTTGTCACTGCATTTCATTTGCTCTCAAAGAACACCCCAAAGTGACTCTGAAAAATGAAAAAGAGAAAAAAAGTTTAGGAGATTCAGACTGCTGTTCAAAGAGGGGTAAAAATTTCAGAATCAATTCTTTTTCATCCTCACAATTGTGTGTCTAGAAATTGAAATGTGTAAAGGAATATTATTTAAATGACACTTATTTTTTCCTCTTTACATGTTTAGTGTGGAGTAGAAAAAAATTCATCACACAACCAAAAAAAAAAGAAAAGGAAAAGAAACTAAAGTTGCAGCAAACCCTTTACGGAATGGCATCCTTACTCTTAGGGCTTTCTGCATCCAGACACAGCACATGGATGGTGGCGTTGCAGTCAAAACAGATCACCCAGCAACAAAGCTTTGCCGTCCTAGATTTCACTTGTGGAGACTCAGCTCCTTTTCTTAAGGCAGCATGCCATTTTGTCTATATTACACATGGGAGCCAACAGCGGATCTCTGGTACCCCAAAGAGAAAAGAAGCAACCACGAGAGAGCCCTTGCTGAGCTCCTGTGGCCTAGGAGACAGCTTTCCAGAACAGTCAGCAGGTGTCAGCAGGACAACTGGGACTTAATCCTTTGGCTACCCAATGCCAGCTTCCACTGTTGGATTGCTACCAGTGGAAGTTAGAAGAATGATCATTGTGAAGCAGGCCAATGTGCCTGCAGCTCTGTTGTTTCTGAGGCAGTCTTCAAAAGATGCGTTTCATCAGCCCTTAGCCAACACTCCTTTTGCAGCCACACGGATCAGAGAATGAGCAAGAGTAACATTAAGGGGCTGATACCATCTCCCTAAAACTCTGGTGTGCTTCCCTGAAAAGGTGGCTAGGAGGTCACAGGTCACCTGCATCTACAAAAAAAGGGCTTGGCAGGTAAATTTGTTCCGGGACGATTTTTCTGGCGAAGCGACCTGCAGTTTGGCTCTGCTGAAGCTTGGTGAAAACATCTACTTTTGTCTGTCCTGATGAAATTCAACAAACAGAAGGTTTCACAGCCCTCGCTGAAACAAAGTGCAGAGGCCAAAGACCACAATCCAGGACAACCTTCTGCCCAACCTTCCTGGAGCAACGTCCCACAAAACAGTAACGCACCTGCGTGAACATACTTTAGCACTACATTGCCAGAGCTACTGACTGAATACCAATTCAGATTTGAGCTTACTATTAGGCTGGTCATAAGTGCTTAGTCCTTCAGTATTGTGGCGAGTTCTTCAATTTTACAGCTAGTGTTTCACATTAGCTAAAAATAAGTCTTTATTTCCATTAAAGAGAAAGCAATGGAAGATGTTACCATTCCAAAAACAGAGGAAGAAACATCTGCTTCTCTCTTTTTACTGCCTGTGCTTAATTTACCAGATGCATACCCTTAAAACCAAGAAATGAATAGCTTAGGATGGCATAAATCTTATACTGTCTACATAATAGCCACAGTGACACAGAGAAATGTAAACTTCATTGTGGCACAAACCTAGTTAGCACCCAAAATAAATCGCAGCACTTACCTCAAAGTGCAAGCACAACACAAAACATTTTAGGAAAAGAAATATAAAATGAGTCAATGACTCATGCTGGCCAACCTTAACATCAGCATACATCAATAATGGAATCATAATACAGAAACACTGAACACTACTACTATTAACGTAAGAACATATAATTTTCAAGAAAGTGTAGCTGAAAGTCTTTTACTAGAAAAATACTATGTTTCTATATATTTCATTTTTTCACATTTTCTATATTATCAGTTAAAATACATGCAATGTATGGAGACTTTGGGAGTGAGAGGGAAATGAAAATAACTGATATTAAACATTTAGAAAAAAACCCACAGGTCAAACTCAGAGCTCTTGTGTCATTTTCAAATGCCCTTCTTAAAGCTGCATTTGACAACAAATTGTATTCGGCTTATTTTGTGCCTAGCTCAGAATTCAAGGCAGCCCACAGCTCTCGCCCTTCTAAGTGTTTGGGAATGGTAAACAAATTGGCAGATAATTACATGCTGTCTCTTAGCAACCTTAACTGTTTAGCAATGAAGTTATTGGGCTTTTTTTTTTCTGATGTATTCTGATAATGGCATTATTTCTACAAATTTTAGACCTAGTCTGGCAAACGCCTTTTGTACAGAACCTCCTGGATCAGCCCATCATTAAATGGCAGCAAAGATCAGCTAGTGAAAGCTACCATCTTGTTTATAACCTCTTGGGAAAACAATTTACCATAAACATATACTGAGGACAAATAAATGAGTAAGTAGGAAGAGGCTAGTCAAAATATTTTGTCATGAGCCTAAACAGCCTTTTCCACTGCTGTTAACTGTAAACAAATACAATATAGAAACCTGTGGTTTAAATACAAACCTTTAGATAGCAAAACTCCCAATTATTTAACTGAAGAAAGGAAAATTGAAATTCTGGGATAGAAGAGAGGTTTGGGTCAGTTTGTCAGAAAAGATTTGATTTCGGTAATCTTTTTTGAAAATGCAATCCTGCTCATAGGCATGGAGGAATTCTGAAAAGGCAGTTCTTTTCGCTGCACATGAAAGGGGAGATATTGCTGCCACCGCTCCGCTTCTGCAGACCTGGGATTACGCAGCAGTAGCAGACTGCTAGGAGCGGTTGTAAAAATCTTCACTACATTTCAGTGGTGTGCACAGGGCCTTTGTTCAGTGTCTTCCTAGGAAAGGAATGATCTCTAAGTTCTCGTTCCCTCTTAGTAATATCAGAGCAGGTATTAATAACAAAGCAGTTAAAGATGCTGAAAAATCAGTACTGTCATAAAATACAGTTAAAACAGTAACCTAAAATACCTTATCCTGCTGAAAGATTTTTTATTACACACCATCTTAAAATGTCTCCTCATACAAATGCTGATTTTGCATTAGAATCCTTGTACAATTGCTGGCAGAGATGCACGAATACACACTTCAGAAAAGAGTAACTTTCTTATCTATGTCCCTAATAACGAACATAATACTGCTGCTCTATTTAATGGCCAATTTATGTACAAGTACCTCTTTCAATTAATTCCCAAAGCAGGTTATTGCTCCCTTATCATGGATCATCTCCAAAATGGTAACCAAACAATAAACTCATTTGAAACAGAACACAAGGAACCAGCAGTCTCACTAAAGAGCATTAATTATAAGTCTTTGCACCTTGACTGATTACTTGGGAAATGAAGGTGAAAATCTGACAGACTGCAACTGGACATTGAAAATATATTTTCCTTAAGTTCAAAAGCAACACCATAAATCACAGAAATTATTAATTTCAGCACATGGACTTGAGAGTTGGTCTCTCTGTAATTCTTGGTAAATTGCACCTGCATAGCAGACATCGGAGACTAAATAACAGGGGTTTGGGGGGGGGAAATTACTAATTAAGACTAATACAGTCTTTTCAGAATGTTTTGTTGCTGTGCAGAGTGTTATTCTCCATTTTAGTGGAGAATATATATACACCTGGCGATGTATCTGGGCTCAAATGAAGTGCTTGCCACAAAACTAGGTTCCAACTAGATGAGAAAGAAAAACCATGCCACTTCAGCCAGGCATCCGACAGAGGAAAGGTAAAGAGAATGGGAAAGGGATTCCTTTCCACTGTGTGCTGTTTTGGTAGAGAATCAGTTTTCCGGCAGCTCCTCTCTGAGTACGCAGGCATGCTCCTTCTGAAGAACAGTGCCAGCGGGCAGCAGAGATGACACCAGCAGCAGCATACACCATGCCCGCCCTTTAGCAATGGAATTGGGACAGGACTGCATTTCTGCTCTTCTTTCTCCTTTGCACTGGGAACATTAAGGTGCAGACAAAAATACTCGCTCAATACCAGCCCCACCTCTTAACTTCTCTTTGCTCACCGCCACTCATTCCCTTCAGATTGCAGCCCCTCAAATTTGCTAATCAAGCACCACACATAACTTATCTTAAACAAGCAAAGTTCGGAAAACCTTGTATCAGGCTACATTTTGCTGGGTGAGGAGCTAGAGATCATTGTTGTCATCATCATCAGGTGTAAGAGGAAGTATGTTAAAGCAGCAAGGAGGCAAAGGTGTTTTCAGGCAAATGTTTTGGGAATGCTTTGTCGATACTGGAACGGAACAAGGTTTTTTTTGCTCTGTCATTTACTCTCCTGAAATATAGTAAAAGCTCACAGGAGGTGACAGCAGAAAACATGACCAAAAAAAGGCAGTATATTGTTCACTCAACTTCACCAAAGAGCTTCTTAATTTCTAATTTAAAAAAGTTAAAAACACACCACTATTTTATCTTCGCACATAGATTTTTTTTTTCCAAATGAAAGACAAACAGAGTCTTGTCAACCTTCACCCATTTTTTAAAAACTCAACACAGAACTGAAGAGGAGAGGAAGGAACTCAGGCAAGATGATGCTGATGAAAACACTACGATGCTCAAATACAGTTCCCCTTTAAAAAGCTGCCAGGGCTAGAGCAGTCACATGGCAAAACGGTGCGTGTCTGGGTCTGTGCGTGCCTGTTTAATAAGCCATGAAGCTCTTTGGCCGAACTAGCGCGTGTGTCATGTGATACAGGGGTTGCCATGGCAAGTACATATGCAGTTCTTGATCTGCTTCATCACAGACGTAGCAGAATTCAGATTAACAATGCAGGGATACGATTTCCTAGGGAAAAAAGCTGCGCTTTGCTCAGCGTAACAGTTTGTATGTACAGCTGAAACAATTTAAATTATCTGTGAAATGGTATTTGCGATATGCTGATTAAGAACTTTTAATCTCAAAACAATAAGCCATGTAACGCAAACACTATCAGTTCAGTCTTTGAATGCAGCAATATATTTAGCATATGTTGCAGTACATGAATTTCAGTATACTTTTCCATTTAAATACACAGAAAATTCTATTTCTGCTTCAGCCCTCAAAACACAGATATAACTGGTAGAGAGAGGAACAGGGAAAATTTTTCCAGCAAAATAATAAAAAAAAATGTCACACCAGCTCTAAAATTCAGTCATTGCTTTTTTTATGTGGTAATCCACAGGCTGACAACACAAGAGATTCCTGTGAAAGATGTTCTTGACACTGAGGTAGAAAACATATCATCAGAGTTTTAACATCTGGTACCAAAATTAAGCAGCTTGCTAATGCAACATGCTGATGAAGACCTGCATCATGTGGGCTGCTGTTCCTAGCTCGGTGACAGGATGGCGTGGTTTGGGCCGGGTTGGCCAATGACAAGATGACAGATGCTCTCCCCAACCTCTTGCTCCAAGGAGAGAAAGAAGAGAGATAAAGAGATTTTAGGGTTCAGAAAAACCTAAACTAATGTAATGAAATAATAATAAAATAAAAAAGGAAATAATGAAATAGATACAATATATACAAAGATATACAAAACCGTACCAAGCTCCCAGGCAGATGTCACCAGCAGGCACTGGGGAAGTTCCAGACTGGACTCAGTGACAAATGGGAACTGGAACACACTAACCAGGATCAAAGGCAGATAAGCAGACAGGGTCCTCCTTGGGCATCAGTCATCAAAGAAAGAGAGTCATTGAAGAAGAGTCCATTGGAGACTACTTCAATCCCTCAGTTTGCATACTGAGCACAGCAGATGGGATGGATGTGACCGATTGGTCAGTTTGGGTCACTTGTCCTATCCCCTCCTCCCCACAGGTGCTACCCCTCCATGGGGTAAACACCCAACTCAGCTGACCCTGGCTGACACAGCAATGAGTGTGAGCAAGAGCCTCCCACTGAACAGAAAGTTGGCTCTGCTCCACCCCAAACCAGGACACAGGATATGGCTGGAGCTACTTGCAAACACAAAGCCAGGTTAATAGAGATGATTCTGTTCCTGTAGGGGCAGCCATAGGACTGTTTGACCTGACTGAGGTCGGTTGCAACAAGGCACGCTGTTCCCGCACTTTTAGGAACCTCACTATGGTGCCAGGATCTACCATGAAATGCCCAAGGGCCTTCAGCATATCTTGACCTTCAGCATTTAATACAAGTTCAGGTGATTTTCATATGTACTACTGCTCCAAAAGAAAAGGTATCCAAGTGCTGAAATAATTTCTGATACTACAGAATCAACAACCTTCAAGCAAAAAATTACAAGGAGCCTAACTACAAAGAGTGAGCGCCCAAGCCTCTGAGCAATTATGTAAAAGCAGGCAGACCTCAATGCAATTAGAATTTTTAATAAAAGTTAGCCCTTTGTCTCTGTGCTGAAGTACTCGAAAACAGATAACCGTATTGAAAAGACAATTGATTCTCTCTGTGTTTCCTTCCAGCAAGAAAACAAAATAAAAATTAAGTTTGAGTTAAAGCCAAATGGATTCCCTGCTGCCCCTACACTGGCTTCCAAACTTTTCCATCACTTACCTGGGGCTGGTCTCAAAACCTATGGCACCATTCATGCCTGTAATGATTACCAACTCAGGGCACGTGGAAGTGTAGAGCTCTCCCAACAAGACATTGCTTTGTTCTTTCCCTTTACTAGAATATAACGTGTTGGGGCTTCATGGGTTAATTTCAGATCCTTCTCTTTTTTAACCTTATGCATCTTACTCCACTTAGATTCTCCAGGTCCCCATACACATCTTTCTTCCACTGTGTATCATAGGTTTTCCTCCAATAGCAATAAAAGGGAAAATCTCCATTGCAGATCACTTGCTGATTTAAAGGAATCAGAATACTAAAACACAAAACATTGCTCCAGGATTTCCTCTCCATTAGAGTGGGCTGCATTTAGTGTTGATTGTTATTATTTTTAATCAGATGTTCATAAAATTGAAGACCTGCATCACTACTGATCCAATCAAAATGTTTCTCCCATAACAAAATTGCAGAACAGATTATAGGGATTTTTACTGAAACTACCTTGAGTCTCTCTGCTTATTGAAGGTAAATACAAAAACCTAACCACTAAAATATTGGATGCAGTTTCAAGATACAAATAACTGATTTTGTTGTGCTACTTGGGTTTGTTTACTACGAAATTGCTGACATCTCTCTCAAGTTCATCTCATTACCAAAAATCAGAAAAATGAGATCACTAGTCAGAGCTCCTACTAATGTGATTTTGGTGTTAGAAAACTATTTTTTTAATTAGCCTCTCTTTGTTTACTTGTTGCACATTGTGTCGGGCTGCAGGATTGTCTCATGTCAGAGTTACAAAGCTGAGCGTAACATAAATAACTTCTCACATCCCCCAGTACCTCTACTTCAGCCTGAGATCTCTGCAGACAGCAGGAATTTGCTTCTCCATAGCTGCACGCAGAGAAGCAAAACAAACTTTACGTTTAATTATAGGAAATTATTCTCTAGATGGGCTACATTTTTAAACAATCGCTTTTGCAATACTAAAGGACTCGGCAGTTTCCTTTTGTCTTTAAAGATTCAATTAAAAGTATGTTTCAGAAATTAAATTACAGCATGAAATTAGCTAAGGGTATGAAATACTGCATTTGCCCTAGCATTCAGGGAAAGGCTCTACAAAGCAATTCACTTAATGGCTCCTAACATGTGATCTCAACTTAATAACTAAAGTGCCCTCAGCTAGCAGAGGATCTACTGGTGAGATACGCCCTATATAATCCACCCAAAGGAGAAATGGATTAAACTCAGGTAAACCTCATTAATTTATGGTAAACCCTATAGTTACTCTCAGTTTTGATCTTTTAAAATGTTACAGTTTTGTCCAGTAACACTCCTGTTGACAGGAATATTTCTGTGGATTTTAGCTGGCTGTGGCCCTCTCAATCTTGACACATTCCAGAAACATCTGCCAGAGTCTGTTGGACGCATTTGTTTCTCTCTAGCTTTCAGAGAGTACTGTGGGATGTAATTCATCACAACCACTGGGGATACACTTCAGTTTATTCTTTGCTGTACTAATATAGGGAAGGAAATGAGCAGTCCCCTAACTCTTCAGCTGTCCCTTTAGTCACCTGTTGGGTACAATTTCAGCTCATGCTGTGAGCCGCTTTGTGCTGCATGTGCGCACCGGGTTAGTGTTTCAGAGGAATCTATTTTCCATTTGGGGTCCTCGGGTTCTGTGCAATAAAAAAATAAAATAAAAAGCAGTTCCACTTATGATTGCCTTCTGCGGGACTAAAGCAGCTCACTTTCGCAGGCTGCCGGCAGCTGGCACGGGGAGCTGCAGTGTCCTACACCAGCAGCACCCAGCACAGGCAGCCCCCAGCCGAGCGGGGCTGTCGCCAGCGCTGAGTGGTGCCCACTCCCTGCCAGCCCCCCCGCTGCCCCTCGGCACAGGGGATGCCTGCTGGCTCTGCGTTCTTGAAGGAAGGCCCTGTGCTAAGGACACACTTGAAATGGTGGTTTGGTTTTTTTCTTTCAGTTGGTTGGTTTTGTGGTAGTGTTTTGTTTTTCTGGGGTTTTTAAAAATATTTTGAAGCAGATTTAGGATTACAAGTCAAACTAGAGTGGAAAGCCAGAAGGAAAAATAGAGAGTCTCAAATTAATCATAAAACCTACAGCTAGTAATGTCTCTGCAATCCATTTCTTCTCCAATTTCTCCTTACTCCCATTTTAATCCAATCACATGAAAACCTCATCAGGGCGTGTGCACATTCCTGTTTCCGTACAAGTGTTAGCCACTGATCTAGCATAACTCGGCAACAAGATGCCCATCACCAGACGTTTCTGTTGCAGAGGTGGCCTGTGCTGACATTCTCTGCTTTCAGGGGTATACCCAAGAGCAGACTTCTCTTCTTCAGGCTGAGAAGTAAACATCCCAATTAAATTTCTAAGCACCATACTATGTTTGTGCTTTGCTGTGGAGCGAAATAAATAAATAAAAAAAGCACGTGTAACCTGTCAGAAGGGTGCTGAGAAGAAGAATATGCAAAGGGAACAAACGCCTGCCAGCTGGGTGGGGCATGAAGTAATCTTTATTATTATTAACAACAGCAAAATCCAGCTGTGATTTATGGCCCTGGAAAGAGCAATGCACCGAGCTGTTCCACTCAAAGAACATGTTTGTTTTCCTTTGACTGTATGAACAGGTATTGTTAAACAATGGATATTCCTGAAGGCACAGAGTCACTCATACTATTCTAATGCTAGCAGAGACCTTCAGTTCCGCGGGGTTCTCAGACCAGTGCTGCATGTTCCCAGTGCGTATTACAGACAGTTTTGGCAGAATTTGCAAAGTGCATGTGGCTGAACCTGCATGAACATGTAGGAGTGTGGCTTGCTGCAATTTTGCTACTTATGGGTCATGAGATTACTTTCTCCACGTCTTCTGTACTAGCGTTTGTCCTTCAGGTTGTAACATGAGTTCTCAATTCATGTCACAGGCAATTACAACATTTGTCAGGTGTCAGTGAACTTCAGCATGGAGTACTTTTTGGTTACTGGAAGCCTTGAACCAGAACAGATCTATGCTTCAATTTTGCCAGTAGTCCTAGGCTAGATTTTATTAATGTTACAGGGCATACTAATTGTGCTGTTTTACTCAATGTATTTTTCCATTAATGAAGTCCATCCTAGATTATTGATAAAGACTCCATCTGGGCATGCTTCAAAACATTCTTATTTTTTTTAATCCAGTCTTCACAATAACAGTTTTGATTTATTTCTGCTTTACTCTATCAATTTCATAATATACTTGAAGACATTTTCCAAACAAACGGAAATCTTTGACGAGAAAGAGCAGCACCACCAGATCCCTAGTGTGTTGTGCAAAATATCCACTTCCCCACAGCTCTACATGCATCTCTGTCTTGCTAATGCAGGCTTTTTGGTTAGAGACAGTATTGGATAATATTAACTATCAGGTTAAAATTGCAATCCCACATCCTATAGTTAAAGAGTAATAAAGAGATAGTGAGGAAAAAACCCATGGAAATAAAAATGGAACGGGAATGAATAATTAAAAACTGGACATTCAGATCCATATGCCCCCCAGCATCTTTCAGCAATGGTATGTCAAGGACTGTCTCACAGTGGCACAACAGACCTCCTCCAGAATGACTCAGTCTGCCGAGGAGGCCCAGCCCGTAGGTTGTATGTACACGTGCCCAAATGGAAATGGAACAAGGCCAGTTCACTCATTTACACAGGTGGTGAGACAGCCTCCTGTCTCCAATAACCAATAACATGGATCCACTTAGACTGGATTTTAACAAGAAAAGGGATCTGTAACCCATTAAGATGTTCTCTGCGCTGTCTATGACCCCACACTTCTAATTACGCTTTTAAATATAGCAAATGTATCCTGAGCAAAAATGCATCCACTTCCATAGTGGCCAATATATGTCTGAGCAATTTGCGGAATGAGGAAGGGGAAGAGATCATGTAACTTCCCCAAAGAAGAGTAAAAGTTGTAGGCAGGAGCCCTAAAATCATGGAAGATTTATTGAAAATAACATCAAGATTTAAATACCAAACTGAAAATGATTTGTGATTTAATTTCCTTGGTACTTGGAATTCCCAAGCAGGCTATCAGTCTCTACAATAAATTTTAAATGACATTTGTGGCATGACTGTCCTAAAATAAAACTTCTCAGAATAACAGCAACAGTATTATAATATAGTTTGCATTGTGTCTGTTGTTTATTTTGTGTGGCAATAATACAGGCGGCCATATGGATATGAGCATTTGGAAGGGAGGATTTGTTGGCTAGAGCATCACATCTGTTTACTTATAAATGCAACAAAAATACATTTGGAGGTCACTGACTGCACAACCATTTTACTTACTCTTGAGGAAAACAAAAAAACCCAACTATCAATGCTACTCTTTCTACATCAATCCAACTTCAAAAGAGATCTTATGATAGTTTCATGAGAAAAAGGTTTTGAAATCATACTAAAATTAGTCTCTATCACACCTCATCAGCCACTTCCACCATAAAGGTTATTTATCACAGCAATAATTTAATCTAGGATGAAATGGGTATGCAACATGTCTGGGAGGAAGATGATAAAAACAACCACTGCCACAGTTAAGCTTCCTTATAACACATACCCTTTGATTAAAGGGGCATATATGACTGACCTCATATCCAAAAAAATCACATTCACTGAGAGAACTCAGATTTGAATTAAAAAAAAAACAAAAACAAAAAAAACAACAAACCACAAAAAACAGCACAACACAAAACCACAAAAAAACCCAGCACTGAAACACCAAACCAGTAACAACAGGTTCACAAATTTGTAATTTATAACATTTCAATAATGTGCTTGCAGGTATTTCAAGTGAGCGCCTCACCATGATCTGAAACATTTATTGCACTTCCTTCACATTTTTCATGAGTTCTGGCTGTAAGCATATTGTAATCTAGTAGGCATAAGTATTCCTGCAAATAATGAAATGTGTAGTTCACTATGGAAAATTTCAACTACAGAGAAATGTTCAGAAAAAGAAGAAACAGTACTTCAAGCATTTTTTTTTACCTAAAGTATTTTTCTGATTTCAAGACATTGTTATAATGAAATAATATTCATAACGTTTATAATGTTATAATGTTTATAATGTTAATAATGTTCATAATGAAATTATTTTATTTAGGTTATTTTTTAGTTTGGTAGAAATCTTTTGGTAGAAACACCTCAGCATGTCCATACACTCTAAGATTACACGTTTTCTCAGCTGAACGGAGCTTTTGGCATAATCCCATGTATAGAAATATTTTTATATTTGCTTGCTGTTGCCCACGCTTGATAACACTTAACTTTTAGCTGAAGGACACATAACTCATGTCCTGTTTACAAAGGAACCTAAGGACAGAAACTACAGAAAACTACAGACACATAATACCCAAATTCAATTCCTTCCACAACCTTAAAAATAAAAATAGAGCAAGAGAAAAATATGATCTTACTTTTGCCGATGGGTTAGTCTTCAATATTTCATTTGCCAAAGGAAGGAGAGGTTAGGATGACAGCTGGTCATTACAATTCCTTCTTTATTACAAGAGCTTAACTCTGCCACTGGCTGGCTGGCCCATTTCTGCTAGCTTTAGCAGAGAACAGTGCTCCTAAAAGCTCCTCCTCTTGACAGCATCTGTCTGGATACTTCCCTCAACAAGCAGAAACAAGGCTTTCCACAGAGCCATTTAGGTGCTGGGAACGAGCTACGTGTAAGGGAAACCACTAGAAGTAGAAATTAATATTTTGATGGCTAAGTCCAGGATTTGGCAGGTAGAAATTCATGCCCACTAACACCCTCAGCTTTACACCAGAGCGGTGTAACAAATCCAAATGACAACTTCCCCAGCAGAAACAGTAGTTTGAATGACACCGAAAACCAAGCAGCCAGGACTTTGAAAGCATACATCTCCTATGAAAGTGTACAACCCCAGCCACTCCCTATGATTAATGCAACATGCCTTGGCCTTCAGAGGAGGGGGAGGGTTCTTTTTTTTTTTTTTTCTTACCAAGATTTAACATTTATACAATTAAAAAAAGCGCTGCTGAAGTATCCACGCAGGACTACGTATAATAGATATAAAGTATCTAAATATATGTATTTCAATTATGGATGAGTCAGAAAGCAACTGCTCATTCTAACAGATGCCCTACGTAGACTCAAAATACTCACCTTTTCCCTGGCACCCATAACAGCTGAGGCAAACCTACCTTCTGTTCCCAGAAATGCTGCCTACGGCAGATATTGTATCACGGCAAACGTACATCTCACAGTACTGCAACTTTATTGCCAGTGAAAATGATACTGCTTCATAACTTTATTTGCAATTTATAAGCTCTGTGGGCAATGTGCCAGCATGTTCTCTTGGTCTGGACACAGCCGCCTGAACAGACGATGATCAAGTAGTGAGACCAGACAAATAAAAGATGGAAGAAAAAAGGTCTAAAAATTAGGCCCAAAATATATATACTAACGTATTTATTGTGGCTTACTCTCAGCTACTAATCAGCACATTAACCTTATTTTCTCTGCATGATCGCTAAATACCATACTAAAATTAGGTCAGAAATTCAGATCAGATCAGCTGACTCAGCCCGCAAGATCAGACAAAGACTAGTTGCTGTTTTTTCCCCAATCCAACACGATGTGTTTTATCCCCTGCAATGTGTGATAGATCCATACATTTTTCCCCACAATTAACCTATCAGAATGACACACGATGAGATAGCAATCGCACTGAATGTACAGCAGTGCTACTGAAGAAACACAACATTATGCATCCTTAGGAAGGCAAAACATACAATCAAATGCCTTTTTTTTTTTTAAGGTCATTTTTCAGATCTTGTTTCCAAACTGCTCAGACTAATGAATTTCAATAAACTTTTAAGTCATTCAGCATGGTTATGAGATGATTTAGGTAAATAACAGCTGCTTCCAAGTAGTGTTGTGTGTGAATACCACCACTTTATTAGAGAATAAATTACTCATTATTATGTTGTTAATATACACGATCAGCCTTCTTCTAAAAGAGACCATCTGAACACTAAAATCGAATAGCTTCTCCAAAAATTCAATAATTGGACTATTAGGTAATTTTCAGTAGGTGCCAAAGACTTTTAGCTGCTTTACTTTGATTCCTACAAGCAAAAGAAAAGTGTTTGCTGGAACCCCCTCTCCTACTCAAAATCTACCTGCGATTAATCACAGGGGATGACTCCCTTGTTGCTAAGGAGATTGTTTTCAGCTCTTGGGAGTCTCCAGACTGGTAGCACTGTTATCAGTGCACATGCGCACCACTTGCTATCTAGGCCACGCTATCAGGAATTACAGATAGTATAAATACCTGCCAAGATAAAGTAAAGATATAAGGAAAATAGTACAGAACAAAGAAGAAATCAATAACCCTGTCCGCTGTGTTGCAATAGACAACAATGGTCTTGGATGAATCTCTGGAGGTTACTACAGGGAGCAGACTCAATTGCAATCAGCCTAAGTGACTTCAGACATCATGGTTCCTTTAGTCAAATCAGATGTTCTCCCTTAGTCTGCTATTGCTTTTAGTTTTCCTAATTGAGGGCTGATCATAAATATCTCATTTTACCTCTCCAAGTTTACACAAGAAAAAAAGACACGAATACAGCGTTTTCCAAGATTTCGTAAGGTGTTTTTCCTACTTTCTTTTTTCAGATGTATATTGTTTACCCCCTCAATATTACTGAGACAACCCAAGTGGGGAGGGGGTAGAAGGGACCACCTTTAGCACCTTTTAGAAGGGACCACCATCACGCATGGCCTGCCACAGAAGAACGCTATATCCAGAAATCTTGATGCCTCCGATTCGTGTACATATACATGCTATTCCTCTGATAAACCCATTATATTGCTGGTAATCTTCCTTATGTCTTCTGACTCTGTATCTGGGGAGCACAGCACTGTTCTCAGTGATTTCAGCTTAGCATGAACAAGAATTTCGTGGTTTGGCTAAGCCCTAAATCATCTGCACTATCCAGAGCTCTTCATCAAATCACTGTGCCAAGATCAATAAATAAAACCACACAAACCAACCACAAGGTAGGAAATACTGTTACCGCCATTCAGATTCAGTAGAGAAACTTGGCTAGACGACTATAAAGAACCAGGTAGGTCCACAACTTACTCTCTCATGCCCCAAGAAACTTATTCATAACAAAACCTGTTCTGGCACTTAGTGACCTTTACGGTCACACATACTAAAGTGCATGTAAACAGGTTAGCCAAAGCACAGCCTAATTAGCTGTCAGCTCTGAAGACTATATTCTGAATACATCTGTATACGTTGACAGTTTAACATAGCTTATCACCAAATGAAGAAGTTGCAACAAGGACTGGGGAATTTATTTTTCCAGCTAATCCTAAATTAATCAAATAGTGAAGTTTCAATAAATTCAAAATATTTACAAATTTGGTGTTTTGTTTTGTTTTTTTAATTATTTTCCTTACTGGGGAAGAGCCAGCCATGTAAGATGACAAAGTACTCTTCATCTCACTACTTTAAAACAGCAGTTTATTGACTAGCACTTTTATATGTGCTTACTTAGCAGATGAGACAGATTCAAATTCTTCCTCTGCTTCATGTAAGAGAACTTAACTTCCCTCTCCATCATATTAAGAAACATTTTGAGGTGGGTCTCACTACTGTTTCCTCTTGGATGGTTTGCAGTTTATGTAGCTGTTCAGTAATCTAAAGAGAGAGATGAACACTAAACAAAGATGGCAAGAATGAAACAAAAGGCATATCCAGCATAAATCAAAACAAACAAAAAAAAAACCCCTCCTACATTAATCTGCTGCAAGGAAAAACATTTTCTCTCATGAAATTGTGTGTAGTATAGCTCCTGCTACAAGCAGCCTATGCCTTTGACTCCTCAATAGTTTGAATCCCCCTAAACATCACCCAAAAGCTGAGCTGACAAGATAATAGTCCAGAAGGTTCCAAAACACACATTGCTTGGAAGCCATCAGATGGCTGTCATTATTCACCTTAGTTTCACATTAGTCTTATCCTCCCAACAAAATTAGTGACAATCCAAAAAATTTTACTTCCTGGAACGTAAAAGCAGCCATAATTTTGCTTTACATTGCTGCGTCTTCCTCCTCTGTCAAACCGTATGTGCTGCTCTTTTGCTTTAAACGTTCCATCAAAATTACCAGACTACCGAGGCGTTGCTGGAACATTCCCAGCACAGCATGTCTGTTATACCTGGATGTACAGTACCCAAGACGTAGCATAAAATTTAATCACTTAAACTGAAATACAGGATATTCACGCCAGGGGAAAAAATTCAAAGGACCTCCTAACAGTTTGTGCTCAAGCTATCCATTTGCATATGAAAGTTTAGCATTTGGATGATTTATCTGTATTACACAATTTGTCCCTCTTCTCAAGAAAATGCAATTTTTTTTAATGTGCAAATGCGTATATAATAAATATTTATATCTATGCCATTCAACCTTCTTTTCCTCTCTATGAGGCTGCAGAGATTTCATTGCTATCCATTGGCACAAGAGGCCAGGTCATCCAAGTGCTCCTCTCATTAACTGTCAATTAAAATTGTTGGAATTGTTCAAGAAGAGCCATTACAGGGTTCTACCCATCAGGGGCTTGATCCATTTTCCTTTAAATGATTGCAATATTTTTACTGACTTCAGAGCGTGAGAATGGTGAGGAAATGACAAATAACAGACATGATTTTTGTAAAACCTCTGAAGCAATTAAAGATCTTTGAAAATTTACCAGATTTAAAACATCAACTCGAGGACAGTCTATTTTGATCTGTGAGGCTGTCCCTGTCTTGCAAGAGCTCAGACCAATGCATCTTTGCACAAAGGACACACTGCATCTAAAAGCACTGAGTGGGTAAGGACCATTAGAGCTACATCTCCTGTTCCTAACACCTAAACTTTTTGTTGCGACTCAGACATGCTGAAGATGCCACACGTGCTCAAACTGAATACGTTTGGGTGGGAATACTCTCTTCCACTGAGGGAGGTAGAACCATTCAGCATCATGCCTACACAATGTAAAACACATGCAGTTAGGAGCCTGACATAGGCCGATGGTTTGTATTGCTTTTACCAGCAAACTACTTAGAAATCAATCAGTCTACACATATTTACCATATCTGAGAACAAGCCCCTCACTGTTCATTCATTCTGCCAGACCACTCATCTTTTTATCAAAATATTTACCGTTTTATTGCTTCTTCTTGTTTTCGGCGTTTTTCACTCTTTTCTTTCAAGTAAGCCAGGTTTGTTTCATTCCTCATGCGATCATTCTCTCGAGCAATGTCTGATGCATTCTGTATAACCAAGCCATCATAGGCCTTCATCCCCATATCTTCAATATACTGGAGAAAAGCGCCCAAAGTGACCTCCTCCTGATTAGAACTCATCATCTTGCAGGAGATAATGAACAAAGGAAAGCAACGTTTCCTGCAGGTTGAAAAACACATAATACCTTAATCAGTAGGAAAATAGCTTATGGTTTACGACAGCAAGATTGTGTCAATTGTAATTAACATCTCTGTAAGAGACAATTTTTTAGACTTTCTCCTGTCTAAAGGATAATAAACAAAGCAATTGAGAACACAGAACAGCATTACTTGAGACAAGAGGAGATAAAAACCAGGTGTCTCCTCTTCCAAGTGATGCAGATCCGTCCAGTTATACATTGTTCAAATCCCAAAAACATTTTCTCCCACCCCTTCCCTTCTCCTAATGCCCTTCAGTTGCAGCAACACTGACCTCCCTGAACAGCAGTTTGAATTGGACTGAAAAGGCTTCCATCCCAGGACAACAGGTTCTTTTTGCAATTTAGATAAAGCTGCACCAGAGCACATCATTAGATAAAACTCCTATTCTGCAGGATATTCCAAAGTTCAGGTGAAAAATACTGTTCTATTTTCTTGAACAAAAACGTTAAAAATTTTCTTTAGTTTCAAAGTCTGGAAAGAAACATTGTGAAATAGTTTCCTATACTTCTTAGTAACATAGATTTGAGCCCATAAGGTCATCTGTTGCCCAACAGCTTGTTAGCTTGAAGCTGGGACCTTCAGAACTCTAAAGTCCTTGAATTCTCCAAGCTTCTGTATTTCTTCCACAGGTATGGCAGACACTTGGATTTACCTCCAGCTAAGCAGCATGGAGCACAGACACACTTAAATCCCTAGGTCACTCCTGGCTCCATGGTAGACACCCCAGAAGCTCTCAGAAAGGCCCTAAATGTTTTCCACTCAGCAGCAGACACCCTGAGAGTCACGAGAACTCTAGTGTATAGACACATCAGTAAATACTACAGGTGACTAAAGGCAAGGTATAATTTCAAGAAACACACTGGCTAAATTCTATACAACCAAATTAACTACTGGTTTAATAAGTAAAATAGAACTTCAATAAGACAGAATAATGCCATCCTCTTATTTTAAATACTGATTACTGTAAGGTCCTGAGAATTATGATCTTGAGTGGCATTATCCTCACACAGCCCTGTGAGGGGGGTCCTCATCTTACAGACGAGGCAGAGGGTGACTGACGCACTGGCAAACGAACTCAGCTCTCTAAGGCACATTTGCTTCTTCACTACTAGAGCATTCCTCCCTTCCCCGAAGAAGGGTGGTGTGACTTCTCGGAATCAGCCTGAGAACGGATGCCAGCCCTGCAACTAGAAGTGATCTTATTGAATAGGCAACGAGTATCCTGTCTGCACACAGATTTTAGGGGTAGAGTCCTGTGAAACCAGGAACAAAAGTGTTTCCTCCATTTCCTAATATACTGCCATATTTCTAATCTTTATTACACTGTTGGACAAGCAAAATTCTGATCAGGGTAGACACTGGCTCTAAAAAAAAAAAAAATAACAACAATTAAAAGCTCTTATTGAATCTATCAATCCACCCTGGGCCTTCAGGCACAGCCCTAAACATGAGAACAGAATGCTTTTACATCCACGGAGTAAGCAATCTGCAAGACATGAAAAGAAAAGAGAAATATTTTTTCCCTTCTTTAAATTTTTTCCCTGTTTTTCATCACTTGAAGTGGCAATGGCAAGATGCAGCTGGTTTCAGGCAGTTAATATTTTAAAAGGACACCAGGTTTTTTTTTTCCCCTTTGTTCTGTGTCTCTGTATCAAAATTATTTCTGTACAATTGTAACCTGACTGTTAAAGTCATGAAGATTCAAAAGATGCAAAGGGTCTGCTCCTATCACCTCTTCAGCCTCCCAAGACAACTTTTTCTATCAACTAAGACTGAACATAAGCACAAGGCTGATGCTCAGGGTCACTAAATTATCTTAAAGGATTTTCAGGCATGGGTTTAGGTATCTCCTACCAATCCCTGCAGGGTAAAACCAGTGAGGGAGGTCTTAGTGTAGCCCAACATGCAAGTTCACACAGCTTTCATGCTGGAAGTGGTTAGAAGTCCACTGGGTTGCCATATACATTGAGCTATCCTATATAGTCATCACAAGCATCACAGTATCTGCAAAGGAGTGAATTGGGAAGCTGGCAAAGAGCTAAACAGATTCTGTCAATGCTACTGATGCTCCAGTAGACGTAATTTTAGACCAATTCCTAACCTTTCTGATTAAGAAAAGTAAATCTAGATACCATAGCCCCTTCCTGGGGGTCTCTGTATACAGCATGAAGACTACCTGATTAAAACCAATGCTAACAAACAGCATAGTTGGCTCTAACTCCACTGTCTCTAAATTTCTCAAATGGTATCCGCTTTTTGATGCTTCAAATCTGGGCCATTTCCCCAGTAGATTTTTATTTCACTCTTTGGGGTTTTTTTTGGTCGCCCCCCCGCCCCCCCCCAAGTTGGGACTTCTAGTAAAGCCTAGTTTCTGCATATATTGAATTAAATTCAGATAAACCTGTACAACAGAGAAACCCCACCCTAGCGACCTTAATGGCAGTTTTGCCATTGATTTCTCCAGGGATCAGATTTTACTCCTGAAGTATAAAATGGAATTTTATACTGAAGATAACTTCAGCAGGCTTTCAATAAATGGGGTTCTGATCCATTTTTCACAGAGACATAAAGAACTTGATCTGCTTAACACCCTTTTTTATGATAACAATACTGCATTTGTTTCCTCATTGTTTCCCTTTCCTTTTTGAGGTCAAAAATGAGCTGATACTTAAGGATATGCTGAGTCTCCTTTTATTATGAAATTTATTTTTCATACGAGAGGATAAAGTCATTCCAATTGGACAAAGACTGAAATAAAAAAGCCTTTATTCTGCTGCACGCACTGACCAGATACTTTATACACTGATTTATCACTGATGTTGTCTATTATTGAATTCATGTAGAATGACAAAGATTTACACACTATTTAATAAACTGATGAAGACATATTCTTTGTCCTAACAGGAGTCCAATCCTGCAACAGTACAGAACAACTGTAGCTACTGACCTCCTCCTGTGACTGTTGATGCTTGCATGCTTGCGACACCAAATTCAGTTTGGGATACTCCTGGACGTAGAGCTGGAAGACTCCCAGATATTTCAAAATTTTGAATCAGCTCTTATGGCATTAACTCTGAAAAGCATCTATACCAGTAGCAAGCATTTTCTGGATCAAAACCTGCGTATCTCCTGCATGCATGGTATTTTACAGACTCGTTGCATTTACTAATATTGGACAGTTGTACGGGCCACACTTAAGCAGGGAAGAAAAATGCAAACAGCTAGGGCAAAAAGCTTAACTAATCACTATAAACATTTTTACAGTATTAGTATTCCTCGTACGGCACACTAGGACCGATTTTATTTACAGGTATTAATGCCACTTCGGAGATACCATGTTACCTTAATAAGTATGCTTTGTAATTGCCCATCAAGTCCCATGCACTGCCTGCTTGTCAACTTCCTTGGAAAATGTGTGGACAGCATTAATCAACTTTTGATCAAAGGTTCTGCTGACTGGTAAACTCAGGTAGTGAGCAATTCCTAGCCATCTGCCAGAGCAGATACAAGTACAAGCAAGTGTTCTGTTTGAGTACATTTATAATTGATTAAAAATATGCAAATGCAAGTTGTTAAATAAGTGATATAAGCTGTAGGTGAGGCACCACCATTTTGGTACACTTAACATGCACACTGTGGTCAGGGATTTTGTTATCTGGTAACAAGGACCATACAGGGTCACCTGTATATTTGCAGTCAAATTGTTTTCAAAGCATTTGTTTTCTGAAACCAAGCAGCCCTAGAAAATTGTAACAGGAAGTTGCTCCATTTGTGAAATTCTTTTGACACTCCTTTCTCTTCCCCTCCTCATTGTGAAGGAACAGAAAGACCCCTGGATTTTAGCTATTGAAGTCAACGTACTGAGAAGTCAACAGAAACTGATTGGAGGAACTTTGTTGTAGTGTTCACTGAATATGAGCAGTTTTGGAAATTCACCTGTGTGCAAGGACACAAAGAAGGAGTTCTCCAACATGTTCACTTTGCCTCTTAAAGGTCAAACTAACACAGTGTGAAACCTTACTGAGAAAAAAAATGAACGCGCAATCATGCTTGCTGGCACCTGTCTCTTCAGGTATCCCCACATCAGAGGGACATTGGCAAAGAAGCAGAGAGCAGCTCGCAGGATTGGGTTTTTTTCATTTTTTTTCCCCTTCCCTGCCAGTGCATCTGGTTTACTGGCAAGGGCAAGCAGTCCCCTTACTAGTTTGCCTAGAAATATTTACGTAACTAAATTCAAGATCTTTGTATTGATTCAGACACAATTTCTATGTGAGAATAATGCATTGTGCTTCAGAAGACTGTTGCATACCTTACTTCTAATTTAACTGTTTGCTCTGCTGCCAGTGTACAGCATTCTTGCTCAAACCCACCTCCTTTTCATATGATCAGTGTGCAAAAATATTGAATTCAGAATATGAGGAGTAATCAACTCAATATCACAGTATCAAAGCAGCCCTATATGTTAGTATTCAGACATGCAGTTCTCCCTGTTATTCATGAGGATCCCCAAAATACCAGTTGCTTTTCAGCATGCTTGACAGCCATAAGCTGCAGCTGTGCTGCATTGAAAATTGGCAGTCCTGACATTAAACTGAAGGAGCTTTTTGAAGTAATGACAAAGGCACTGATTGCCTTCTTGCAAACCAGAGGGATTTTTTTTTTTTTTAATTTTAACATAAGAAAACAGAGCTTGTAAATACGAGAGTGGGGTTACCCAAAGTCCTGAGTCCAACCCCTAATTTATAAAGGTCTACACACCTCTCCCATCCTGCCTGTCTCCCTTCCAAATACTACCTCCTCTCTTTGATAACACATCTGCTTTCACATTACTTGTCAATTCCCTCCACTGAATTTGGTATAACAGAAAGATTCTGCACAAATCAAGGATGCTAACCAGCCATTCAACCCTCGAGTTTGAGCTGTTGCATTCTAGTTTCTTGCGAGGCAGTAAGAGCAAAGTAGACAGACCAGCCATATCCGATTTTCACAAACTGCTGACCACAGCAGCACTAATAAGGACCTAATGGTATTGGGTGTACAAAGAATACTTTCACTGCAACCAAGAAAAATTCAGTCACGGAAAAATATACTAGAGACTACTTTGCAGAACTCAGTCTCTTATCATAACTGAGCCTTATACCAAGCGAGCTTCGAAATACCCAAACAGTCGAATGTGATGAGACAAATTACTAAGAAATTCTTAGAGTTGCATTCCCTGCTCATTCTTAACAATGAGCTGGCATTGCTGTTTTCACACAGTGATGTATTAAATTCTAATGTCAAAGAGGAAAGACCTTCTGAAACAGGTTGCAAGTTTCCTACTATATAACATTTGACAACGCTTTATGCAGATATTTAAAGAAGAACCACTGCACTCATTCGGAAGTACAAAACAATACTTTGTATTTTGACTGGGGTTACAGATTATATACCTTGTCCTCATTATACAGCACAGCATGAGCTCTAGCACCTAGGTGAAATCACTGAAGCTAAGTAGTACTAAGCCCTTCACTTAAAGAGGTTAAAAGTGGCTCCTTCAGTAGAATAAGAATGCTACTGCATGGGTTTAAAGAAATAGTCCATTTCTATAGAAGTCCCACCCTTCATAGGTGAAAGTTATGCTCCCTGTAATTTTAAGAACTGAAAAAAAATACCCTAAGCCTTGAATTTTGGCTCCCTTGCTAGTGCCTTCTGAAAAGGAAAAAGATTTTTGCTAACAATGACTCCTCTATGACTCCAGAACGTAAAGAACTGTTGTTTACTTTGCAATACAGCAACACTTTTATCACTTTTATCCCCTGAGGGGATCACTTTTATCCCCTGCTTCCTTCTAACCACACCGATGTCAGACAATTACAAATCTAGATTCAGAATGGCAAGCAGTTAAATGCAATTATGATATTTTATCATCCCAATATTATGTGGAAGACTTATGAATAACAAGAAATAAAACCACACAATGCACATAGGCATATACACACACATTCTGTATGCAAACAAGAGTGTATTTGAACTCAGAAGAAAGAATCAGCGTCTCACTGATGGATGTAATTTTTTTTCCTCCTCAAGAAAATGAAATGGAGATTTCACTACCACCAGCATCATGTGCATCATGTTAAGATGCTGTAAAATATTAATGGTGCAGTGGGTCTGATAATTTCAAACATCTATATTAGTTACTTATTTCAATTAATTCATCAGAAAATAGCAAAGAATGTTTTTAATTATTTAACAGTGCTTTTTATGAACAAAAAAATCCAGCTACAAAATGTCTCTATTACAAGCACAATCAACATGTGAAGTACAAAAAAATAACCAAATAGACTTCAGCTTTTAGTTTAGCAATGGCTTGATTAATACCTCCTAAAAATACATGCAACTTCACCATTACGCATTCTGACTACTCATTATTTCATTTGATAATACTATTTTTTCATTCTAATTAGCACCATATTTTGTTAGCATGCTCATATAATGTATTAAAATATGTACGTACCAAAATTTAAGTCCACGGGGACTGCTAAGTGCAATAATCAAAGGTGACTTTTGCCTGTAAAAGCCCTTTCCTGTGGTTATCTCAGTGCAGTCGGAAGGGATATTTCAGCACCATAAGAAACAGATTTGCAGTTAGGCTCAGTTTTTTCTTCAGTTAAAGTGCATTAAATCTTGTTGGCAAAATTGCCCAGATTGTAGAATTCGACATCACTATAAGTCAGTGTGTTACGTTACAGATCTTCTTAACATACGATTAAAATGGCATGGAAAGTTTGGCTTTTAAAAAATGCAGTGGCAAGAGAAGACAGGTGCTTGCTTCTTTAAATCCACATTCAGAGAAGAGAGGGTACAGATAATGGGAGGGTATAAACAACACCCTGCTTTGAGGTCCAGCAGAGAAGAAACTGGATGATTTTTACCCACTTTACAACATAGAAGATTACAGCACCATCATATGCACTAACACAGAGATTTCTAAGGTGCCTCATTTGAATATGTTCCGTGGAGACAAAAAGAACAGAATATAAGGAATAGAAAACATCCTATCCAAATGGCTTCTTGCAGCAGGAAAGATGCTCGCTCTCTCATTGCCACTTAGAGAAGGTCTGAGGCAGTCTAGCTTGTGGCATCGTCTGTCTCTCTCTCCCCCGTGACTACAGGCAGGCTTGCTCTTCCCAGCTGCCTTAGTCTGTTGATGCTGCTGTTGATTAATCAGGGATTCTCAAACAAAGAGCAAGCCTACCTTCGGGTGCCAGCAGGACTGTGGGGCTCCTCTCCTGCTGCAATCCGGCTGCCCTGACCCCCCGCGCAGCCAGCATCCTAGCACCTCGGACAGCTCCCCCGCGCTAGGCCCATTGGCGGGGGCGGGCGGCGGGAGCGGGGACGCGCCGGGAGCGGGAGCGCGGCGGCTGCTTCTGTCCTCGGCTCCGGCGGCTGGGGCGCTCGGCAGAGCCTCTTAGCTAGGCAACTGGCTCTCTCTTATCTCCACTGCACTCAGGTCTGATTAGCAAGTCATCCAGTGAAAAAAAAAATCTGCATGAACAGCACTGTACATCACATTTAGTCTATAGGTAGGAAAGAATATGAAACAACGCCCTTCCCCCCTCCTTCTCCCTTCCCCAAAAAAAAGAAATTGTTCTTCCACGGAGAATGTGTAAGTTAACCTTTAGCCCATGTTATGGCTCAAGGAAATGAGCAGCCACTTAAAAGGAACATCTAAGCCTCAGTTTGATACCTCATATTGATGTATCTTTTGCACTCACCCTCACTGAAAGCAGTGCAAGGCACACAATTACTGCTGACGCAGATTAGACTGCTGCTTGGGGAGGGAGGGGAGGAGCTTCTTAACCTCATCAAAACAACCTCCCACCACCTGCTCCCATTGCACGAGAACAAAACTATGCTACTCGGACAGAATGCATGTGACATTTGCGCTGTTTTACTTGTATTGATACGAGATGCACACTCTGGAAAGAAGCATTCTGTTTGAGAAGCATTCAGAGTGAAACCACACAGTTTTATGCTCATCCAGAATTCGTGAGTGTAATGGCTTGGAAGAAATCACTTCCTTTTTCCTGAACTGGATCTGTCTGTGTTATAGCTCCTCCTTGCAGAATATGTGCAGTTTTGCTTTCTCTCCCCCAAACCTGCAGCCTGGACACAAAGCAAAAGCATTCACTCCCTGCGTAAAAGCCTGTTAAAAGGGAGATGTCTGAATGCGCACAGAATGTGTTACCCCATTGTTAAATGCCATTTCATTCTTCCTCTTTTCTTAAGTTACAGGCACATTTTTCTCTTACATAAATCTTGATTCTGATGTTACAATAACAGTTGAATTTATTTCTGAAACTAATAACAGAAGTTATAGCCATGGAATAAAGTCCTTTCAAAGAAACGTATGTTCACATGAAAAGCAGTGCTAGTACATAAATTAGATCTCACCCACAGAGCACAGGAGAACTTCCTGCATATTTATTACTCACAATATCAAGTTTACCCAACATTCAAGACCACTCAAGATAGCTACCTAGACACACTGCAAAACATAGTGATGCCCTGTGGAACCGTAGCCTGAAAAAAGCCTGCTCCTAAAGCTCCCTCTCATATTCATTAGTCACTCACTCACTGCTCACTGTAACAGTGTGTGCCCAGCACACCCCTTGCAACCTGCGAAACAGGGCAGTGAAGCTTACACATAACATCTCCAAGAGACCATGTCAAAAGGATGGTTTGACAAGGGTTACAAAGACAGAAGAATGGGGTCTGAAGATATGGAGGGTTTTTCTTTTTGTCAGGGAAAGAGATCTGGAAAGGAAGTAACTATGGTGTAGAAGAACTGGAGGCAGTCCTGGAAGGAGAGTTCTTTCCCTAGCCCAGAGGCTTGCCCACAGCTCTGCTTCTGATTTTTTCTTCCTTGAAGTATATCTTAAGAAGAGGTGTGGCTGTGCAGTAATTGGGGAATTATTTTATTTTAATCAAATGGAGATTTCTGTCACATAATAGCCCCTTTATTTCCAATACTCCCAGAATTTCAGACCTTCCCTGTTTCTGTCTGCCCCAAGTCACGCACCAAAACAGAGAATTTGTCCAGTCATACTTCCATCCATGTTACTTTAACAAAGATATCACTGTAAAGTCATTACAGGTTCATAAGCAATTTGAAGAACTACAAATTTTAATCCACAAGTGTGAAACACTTGGCTGTCTTCACCACATGGTTCATGCCAGTAACTGAACTCACTCAAATACAATTATCTTCCGGACTACATTTGTTATTGCACCTTTTGGCAGTTTCCACATCTTATCATTCTTGAACCAAGGCTCCTGGGGACCATATCTCCATCGGCTCTGGAAGGAAATGTCCTTTTTTTCCTTCCAGTAGCACTGTGGAAAGGGCACTGGGGGAATATCATGAGCTCTGCAAGGCTGGCAGTTCCACTCCTGGTTAAAGCACAGAAAAGTCTCTCATCTGCCTCCACAGCCAGATAGCATCAACCGACGAAAAAACACCTACAGGATCAGTCATTGCACTTTCTGTGTGGATGGCAAAAGAGCTGGATCAAAACCCAGGTAACATGTTTTGCGGTTTTTCCCTCCCCAAGTTTTTTACAGAACAGTCCTATAATCATCTTCAAACATGTTTAATGACAACCTTAATGAAGGTGGGACTGGCTTTCACTCCTTCATTATAAAAGAGGCCTAATCAGTACAAATATATGCACCTCCACAAATTACTACCGGTGTTCTCATGCAGAGGTCTACACCAGGCTTCCTGGTCTCCAGACAGCTAGCAGTGGAGAACTATTCATTCCTCTTAGTAGCCGCCAATCCCCTCTCCCCATCTTTCTTGGAGGTTACAACCACACAGAATTCTAACAGATGTAGATTATTTGCATTTGCTTTGAATTTCTTAAAAACTTGTGCAAGGCTTCATTACATAGCATGTAGATAAACCCATTTTATTTGTTTATTTATGTGTATGTACATGCTCACACACATATGTAATATATAAATATACATGAACATGAGGAGAGATGTCACTTGACCTGTGGTTGGCATTTGCAGTGGGAAAAGAGAAGATGAACAATCTGCTGTGAAAATGCACACTGGCAACTACTTAGTCTTACAATAGTTGCGGGCTACCACAACCTCTGCCCGACCATGCTGAAAGGCTGGAAGCACACACTATATAAATAGGGAGAAGGCAGACCTCTGCAGGAGGCTCCTTTGCAAGGAGATGACAAGCCCTTTCAGGCTCAGAGACAAGTGGATTTGCAAGCCTGAAGACTGCAGGCACCAGAGAGACAAAGGGCTTTCAAGAAGAAGAGAATATTCATTTAAGATGCTAACTGGCTACTTAGTGGCTGAGAAAGACCGTCTGCCTGTCTCTGAAGTAAGGGAAGCTTGAGGACAAATGTATTAGAGTTCAGTGCTATTGACTCAGTCTTTGCTTGGTTGGTGAACAGAGGAGGAATACTCCTCAAGAAAAGGAAACCCCATTGTTTCCAGGTCTAAACCTGATAACACATGACTTGATGCAGGGACGGTTATGTAATTATTTACATTTACGAGAGTCAAAAAGGACAGGTTTCTTCACTTTGAATGCACCACAACCCCAGATCATTTGAAGCTTCTCCTCAGAAGGCAGTCCCACGACAGATTTTTATGTCTGAACTCCAGGCCACAAATTAAGAGTTCCATGAATGGAGTCTCCATAAGAACTAAAAAAAAAAAAAAAAAAACACCAAACAAAACCCAAACAAAAACAATTAAAACCAGAAATTGAAGATTTAAACATGGAGATTCCTGACACCTAACCAAGGGGAGTGTGGTATGAACCTACACTCCCATATCCAAACTCTGCATCCCAGTGAATGAGAAGAGAGAGGCTACTGAACAAAACCTGTCCATGCAGCAACCAAATAAGACAAGGTTCCTATCAGGCAGATTTTGCAAAGACCAAAGGCTTGGCAGACTCATCACAGAGGAAGCTAATGGTTGGCTGTTTACCCACACTTAAAAATATGAGACCACTAAGACACTGACGTGTGGTGATTACCATGTCCCTTGGCTAAGCTAAGCTCAACTTGGTTTTCTTATTTCTTCTTTACCCCAGCTCCTTAGCTTCAATACTTTTTCCTCTTGTGTGCTTAGTCCTGATTCTTAGTTTCTATTGCTGCCAGTCTGCAATTGCTCTAGCTACTTCATGCCCCTTGCAGTATTGATTCCTTGCCTGATCCCTGGCCATATCTCTTATGATAGGTCTTGCTACTATCCCTGACCTTTCCAGCAGTTCTATTTGGCTTTTCTTGACTCCAGCACCTGGTATCTAATTCTAATAAGTTGTAACTGTTAGGACCAAGCTAAGTATCTTAATTTCATGATAAAATCTTCTCACGAGTGAGGCAAGTGAAATTTTCAGTGACAACCTTACCTATGCTGCATCCTAAGTCTTGTTTTAGCAATCACTGTCATACGCCCTTAGCACTGAATTGTGTGTGTGTGAAAAAAGATGCCTAGATTTTTATTCTGATTTCAACCTGTTAATAAAAACTTTTAAATGGCAGTGGGTTAATTCAAGGAAAATGAATAGAAAAACAAACTATATCCAAACCCAAGCACAGTGCTCACCATAACCTTGATCTTAAGCAACTTTCTCAGATTTGGTTTGTTCATGCTCTTAGTATCCACTTGTGATCATGCTAAGCAACATGAAAACCCCAGGATCTATTTGCAATTAATTTTCAACATGATATGCTGAAATACTAAATTGAGCCTTTAAGGCCACTTTTCCCAAGTTGTTTCATTCTATGCCCCAGATAAGCTTTAACGTTCATGTCTTTGCCCCTCAAGCATTCTTAAAACCCTGGAAGTTCTTCTCCCAGTTGCTCCCTCTCCCAGCCACATGTGGCTCCTTTTGCCCCTCTCTCCCTCCTCACACATAACAGTGCTGTCACAACAAGTAAAACTACTCACACAGTAAGAGTAAAGGAAGCTCTTACTGTTCTATCTCCACCTTGGCATTTATTTCAGATATTTCACATCCCTCTGTAGCACCCTTTCACTTCCCTAGAGCACACTGGCTCTATCCCTCCCAGCAAATGACTATCCACAACTGTCACACAAATTTCTTTTCAGAGTACTAAGGAGGTTTCTTCTAAAGGTACAACAGTAGAGGGGTCCCCACTCATGTAAAAAGCCAATTAAAGTTAAATGCTTAACTGCCATCTGTGCCTTTAAGAAAAATCTCTTAATTTTCCCCAGTGATCAATTTTTTTCACGTGGGACCAATTTTGCTGTTATTGCTTAGGCAAAATTCCCATTGAAGTCCACGGGGAACTTTGCCTGAATACAAAATGTGGAGCAAAACCCTGCTCTTATTTGCATGAACCACAAATCACAAAGATCATGTCCTGATGCAAGTGATTTATCCTACATGACAGCTGGTGCAACTGGGCTATTTTTAAGTATGATTTGTTGTAAAATATTTCATTATATTTACCATTCAAAAAAAAGAGTCAATTGGTTCTTTTTTCCTAAACTGGATTAGATTGAAAGATTCTGGCTGCTTTCCAAACCCATTAATTACTAAATGGTACATTTTCAACAGAAATGTTAAGCTATAAGTAGTTCTTCTGGAGCCAGTTAGCTCCTAGCTAAAACCAATTAAAGCTGGTAAAGATACGTTTCTATGGTCAGGTCCCAAATACAGACATCTGTATTTATACCACAGTGGATGCTGGCAAAATCCTCCAACATAGATGCAGTTGTACCAGCAAAACTGTGCTTTTAGTGTTTAGCTCATACTGGGGTAGTAGGTGGGTTTATTATTCCAGGATAAACCCCGGTATGTCAGTATGGTTGCACTCACACTATGCTCTATTTCTCCTATAATGGCCTCGATTTTCTAGCCCTAAAGAAGCAATCTTTATCCTATGAAGTATAAAGGCAAGGCAGTTTAAGCTTGCTTGTCACCCCCCACACTGCTGCTCGTTCCCATTACGTGATGTGTGGCCTTGCAGGGAACTGGGTCATGGAAATGATCCAGAACAGAAATAATTTTGGGTGGGAATGAGGGAGAATCCAAAAAGAAAAACAAAGAGGAGGGTGTTCTTTTCAACCAAATCACTTCCTTGCAATACACAATGCAGAGGGCACTTCACAGCGTGAGAATGGTATCCCTGCCAAAGTGGCCGGTGACTTTTAAAGTGAAAAGTCCTTATGCTACAGACACTACTAGTGTGCTTAGCTTCTATCTGAAAATGACGCCAGCGCCCAAGCAGCACACATGCCAAAGCTGTTGCACTGAGACCTGGCCTGCTGAAGCCTACAGAAGCAAAGAAAATCCTGCAGGCGGTCAGGGAGCTGACAGGCAGTCCTTCCTGCCCTAGAAACTCCACAACAACAAATGACAAGCACATGCAACCACTCGACTACTTTAAGGCAGGCAGAGAAGGGTATGTACACAGTATACAAATGTGACCATGCATGTAAGTTGCAAAAGTGCTTTAGGAGAGCACTTGACAATCTCCAGGCATTTCAAATTTGCGTAAGCCAGGACTGCAGCTAAAAAAAACAGAATCAAGAATGCGGCTCTGCTTTCCTCCCACCCCCAGCTATTCCTCTGGCCTTCTGCTGGCACAAATGCCGCTTGGCCGTGTGGCGAAGCAGATTGGGAAACTGATCAAGCTGAGAACTAGCCTGGGATTTTGGCACCACATGGATGTTATTACTTGTGAGAGGACCACCCTGCCTATGCAATCAGCGGGCAGCAGAGCGCCAGCGCGGCCCAGCAGATGGAAGGCAGGCCAGTTGGGTCTCATTCAGGAGCAGCCAGCTTCTTGCTTTCATCTGAGCTCCTCAGACCTGAGACTCAGCTGTGAACAAGGAGCTCCAGTGAGCCCCACATCATTTCCAAACTCCGGAAAGAAAAAAAGTGCCTGGAAGCCCACAGACCACAAGATCTGTAAAAGCAACCCGCGATGAAGTCTAGAGCAAGAGGTCTGGGAATAGGAGTTGAGAAACTTTCCAGAAACTTGAAGTCTCCTATCTGCACTCATTAATATAATCTGCAATTTTTTTTCCAGCACTACAGGTAAGTCAGTCCCCTCTGGTTAGGAAATGGGCAAAGACAGGGCAAAGTCAAAGTTGCTCACTTTCACCAAAAAAGCATCTAGGCCACTAAATAAAGGTATGGTAAATACTGACAGACTGGAAAGACTCAGAGAAGTACAGTTTGTAATTTAGGACTAACAAATTGATAAATTCCTCTATTAAATAATGTAGTTGTGTTATGTACATTAAGATAGTATTTAAGAGTAAATTGTTGCTGTTGGCTAAATTCTAAGGCATTAACTCTATATAGAAACAAAAAGATGCTATTTATTCAGTAAAATATACTTAAGCTTTATGAATACCACCACTGTATAATGTATTTTTCAAATGTGTTGTTTTCAGTACTTAATAAAAATCCACATGAAATGTTTGTTGCTACACACTTCAGGATGGGCCAGGAAGGAAAGTGAAATTTGGACAAAAAAGCTGTTAGATTCCTAGAGAGAGCACACACAGCTCAGTGAATGCTAGGGGGAAAAGTGGAGGAGCAACAGGGAAGAAAAAAAAAGAGGAATGAAATACAAGAATGTGGGGAAAGCGACTTCAAGCCAAAGAAGAGATGTCCACAGCAGAGAATAATCATAGAATGTGTTGGGTTGGAAGGGACCTTTAAAGACCATCTAGTCTAACCACCCTGCAGTCAGCAGGGACATCTTTAACTAGATCAGGTTGCTCAGAGCCTGGTCAAGCCTGGCCTTCAGCGTCTCCAGGGATGAAAGAAAAAACTGAGGGCATGGATGAGTGTTTGTTTCTTTGCTTTTCTTGATGACACAAAGATTGTCTCATTAACTCTAGAGTTGAAGGAACAGTGGGCTTCGGTAGAAGAGGAAGGCTTTGTACAGGGGATTTTCAGTGAGAGGGAAGCTAGCTACCTCATGCTGTTCACATCATCCAAATCAGCAAGTCACACTCAGAGATGCAGTAGCTATGTAAGATTCTGGGTAGGATCTAAGCTTCCTTACAGTCCAGTCTGTAGGAAGCCAGCATTAGGAGATCATCAGCCCCTGGAGCTCAATCCAAGCATGGAGAACTGCAGGCAGATGATGGAGACTGGCCATCACTCAGCCAGAAGTCACTGCCAGCAGCCTGCCCTGGCAGTATGCGGCCAAGCTCCCCCAGCCCTCATTAGCTGCTCTTGACTTAAATCCTGCACAGTGATCCAAGGTTAAAAAGCACGAGGGGAAGACCTCATTCACAGAACAGGCCAGTGACAAGGTGAGAGTTGACCTCATAGCTAACCTCGGTTGGCATCAAATGACCAGTTCCTCTGGTCATGGACCAACTAAACTCCTTTAAGGGCAACAGGGAGCAGAAGTCCGTTTTGTTCTTATCAATTTAGGGAGATAAGCCTCATTTTATGTGTTTGGGTGTCTATATACAGGCTGTGTAAGCACTTCCCTTACCACTCAGATTGAGTAAAAAGAAAGAGCAGTAGCTTCTCTCTTACAGTCAGAAAATTCTCATCTCCGAGAGAAAAGGGTTGAAGTTTGCAACGACATATAAGTTATGGTAAACACTTTGACCAATGTAAATTATTTTTCCCATGCTTGGATATAAAGCAATTAAAAATATATCAAATTCTTCTAATTACTATGGAAACAATAACTTCCTGCAGGCACTCCCAAAATAAACTCTAAGAAAAAAAAAAATCAGTTTTCTCCACAGCTACAGCTGGCTAATCATCATACATCAGTTAACGTATTTGTGGTTTTCCCCTCCTGCTTATTTTCTTGGAGAAAATATTGTGATCCTTTATATTCTCTCAGTATAATAGCTATTCCTATCAATGGATGAGCTCAAATTGCCACCACTCAGGAAGAAAGGAATGCAAATGAGGAATACCAATTAACCCCTTTACAATTAAAAATATCTCTATCTATTATAGCACCCATTAGTGATACTCTAGTTAATGGTCTGTCAACATTTCCATTAGACCTTTCCCCCCCCAGCTCCCACACAGAACTAAATCCTAGCTAATCACCTTGAATATACCTCTACGGATTTATACAATACGTGTACACAGCTCAAATGAGGCAAAATACAGATTTCTCTGTTATCTTGAGCCATTACATTCTCCTAAGTACCTGTTTTCTAATGTATCATTTTAAATACTCTGTACTCCAAATACACTGAATAATTTGGCAGGATGATTTTTTTTCAGTATTACAAATACTTCATGTACAAAAACCACCAAGTAATTGCAAAAAACCTGTCCTAAATATACACTGTGAAAATTGTAGCGTGAAGCTTAGTTCACAGCAGATTCCTTTTGCCCAATATACTTCACATTATACCTTTTTTTTTTTTTTAAACACTAGATGTGAGACAGTGGGTTACATTTGGTGCCATTTACTGTAATACCTAGAAATAACAGGGTGAATTAAGGACAAAGCTTCAGCCTTAATAACTTAAGATCCCCTAGCATCCTTATGGTCAAACCACATTCTCCACACTACTGTGATGTATTTTTTGTGTGTCCGTGTGTCAAATTCATTACAAATGTATCACATTCATATATATTGCATTTGTTAGTCCTTTCAACTCTCAAAATACACTTAAGCATTTTATAGTACGCTCATCATCAACCACCCTCAGTTATAAATGCTAGCATAATAGGGAGAATAAGAACTCCGTAACTGATACCTAGATGGAAAGGGAGAGATATACAGCATGAAGCCTAAGCTATAGTTTAACCCTTACTTTCACCACAAGATTTCTCAGTAAATTTATGATGGTATTGTTTGGTATCTGTATGCACCTTGGCACCATTTTGAGCACTGAGCTTGCACACTGCAGCTCAGCTATGCCAGATTTTCCTGGCATGTTTATAATCCTCAGATAGAGGATCCATAGCACTGATAAAAACTAATTAAAAACATCTTGTACACAGACTGCCCTTCAGAAACAAAAACTGCACTCTGCTCACTAGAATTGTTTAATACAGTGTGACTGGTTTTTGTTTGGAATTACTGTTTGCAAACAGATCAACTGAAAATTATATATATGACAGTTGATAAAATTACGGTTGGAAAAACTCAGTCTATGGGCGTACAAACCAATGCTACCACATACATAAGTGCTAGAAATACTGCTTTCTGGCAGCCCTGCAAAGATGTCCTTAGTTTAGAGACTGGTTGATTTTACAGTTCCTTCAATTCGTGATGCTACTCTAGTTCATGAAGTCAGAAACAGACAGAACTGCTTGTAAGATCAGGCCTTTTGTACGTTTGTGATACCAAATTTGCTCAACCTATATTTAAGAATTCCATTATTTGTGAAGTATTTTCAACATTAAAGTGTTTTTCTTTATCATCTAATCTACACCAAGTACTTGCTAAACTAATCCCATCCAGAAAATAATAAGCAACAGTGCAATGGAAGGTACCAGTTCACATCTTCCAATGTTAAACACCTGTAAAACTGAACGTCCTCAATTTCCTGGAAAAGGACCTGGCACCACTAAAGGCCAGAGAATTACATCTTTCTGTAGAACAATCACCTGTCTGTAGAACAGCCCTGCAACACCAACTAGTTTTTTGCCCAGCCATACCAATAGGAAAAATAATTTATTTTTTTTCATAAATACTCAGATTACACATAGTATCGATAGTGGTGTATCTAGCATTGTTTCAGGGTAAATGTGAGAAATAAATGGGAACAACCTTGTATACCTTGAGTTTATACATTAAAGGCCAGTTACTCTCATTTTCTGGAAATGTTTCGAAGCAAAAACCCACCAAACAACTAAGACAGGCTAGGGAAGGAGGAGGGGGTGAAGGGGAGGGGGGGGGGGGGGAAGGTGTTTATATTGTATCCATGATGCATAGATCCAACATTGAACTCTGAATGAGATTCAGACTTCCCGCCTGACCAAACTATCAGTGGCATTTTAATTTGTTGTGAGGGATGAATAAACCACATGTGGCATAAAGAATAAAAATTTGATGCAACTGCTGTTACCTACCCAGGTATGAAGAAACTGCAACATGACCATATTTTCAAGAACAGGTCAAAGGACAAATGAACCTTAAGGGGGCACCAAACAGAATCAAATCAATGAGAGATTCCATATAAGAAAGTTGTTAAGTGGGAAATAGCCCTGCCTCACTCTTTCTTTTTTAGCTAAAAAAAAAAAAAAAGTAAAAGGAAAAAGGTGTAGGAGAGGGGACACCAACATTTTCAGGAGGAGTGTGCTAACAGGCAAGAGGTGAAATGCAGAGTTTATATTATTGCACGCGTGACTCAGTTTTCCCACCTTTCTTGATATGCAACTTGCTAAAGGGAAGAAGAGATGAAGCATCTGCCCTGGAAGGGGAGGGGAGAGGGCTGGGAAAGCACAATTTGGAGTTTTTGTTGACTTGAGACAGAACACATGACCCCATAGCAAAACAGATCCTGACACCTAAAGACAGCAACAAGACATTTCAAAGACTAAATGTTAACCTTAAATAATTAATCCTTTCTATAACCCTTGGGAAAGAGGACCAAAAGGAAGCATGTGAAGTAGACTTGGCGTTTGCCTGAACTTATTTCTGGTTTCCAAGATCCAAAATAGAATCTTTTTTGGAAGCCAGACAGTCACCCTGATGAAAGAAATTAAAAATCAGCACATTTCCCCAAAATGTTTTGACTTCTGTGAATCAACATTTTCTAACTGAAGCAGCATTTAATTAAAAATGCAATCAGATCCAGCTTAAGTGAGGCACAGGAAGCCAGGAAAATCTCTTGAGCAGGATGAAACCACATCTGAGGGACATCTTTCACTTAAAATAAAGATGGTGACCATGGAGCAGTGGGCAGAAATTACAGACATTTCTGAGCTTTTTATTCTCACAGGTGCCATTAACCATTTTGGACCACTAAGAGATCAAACCCAATGATAGTTAAGCAGCACAGCCCCAAAATTAGACAGTGATATTTATCCCTTTTATCATCTAAATTAAACATTCAAAATCCTTTCAAAGCAGATGGCATTGCATGCTTCTACCTACAGATCTACATAGATCAATTCTGATTCAACACTCTGAGTATGCTTTTCTTAACAGAAATTTCATCCTAACTTACATATTTTGCAGGAATGTAACAGCAATGCTATTTCCTCCATTATCAGAAGAATCTCATATTAGTACTCTTTCAAGGCTTTCTAGTGACCAAAAAATTCCATTGCATACGTCTCCTATATTCCAGTTACTCAAACTATGACACACAGTCAAAATAAAAAAGCCTTCCTGGGCACAGAAAATTCAAAAGTCATTGCCCTTCTGTAAGCTATGCAAACAAGGTGACAAGGGCACTGAATTTGTTATTTTCCTTTGGCTTTATAAAGGTGAAAAATCTTTACATCACAATTCCTCTCTTTCACAAACTCTTTGAACAATGTCATTCCTCCCTACCCTCTACCTCTCAGATTATTCACCATTTGTCTCTGCCTTTAGGGGAAACGATCTCCTTTAGAGTTATTAGAAAAATGAGTGACTTGGACAAATAGAACTTGGTCCAGGGTTTATTGAATTCAAGGTACTGTCACTGAGACAGCTTTGCTGAGAACTGTATTAGACAGTTTTACCTAGGTATGTGAGAGGAGCAGAATTCCAAGCGCTTTTCCTTTACGTCTTCACAGGATAGTACTGCAAGCAGTTACAATCGTAGGTCAGTGCAAAGTGATCTATGGCAACTAACACCACTACCTACGTTGTGGATCTCTGCAGGAAATCAATACTGCATGCTCGTCTAGGATGATGAAGTTGCTGCTACAAACCCATTTCCTGAGGAATTAAGGCTATTTCCATAGGGTCTATTGCAGTCCCTCTAGAGTGGGCTTCTAGATGTATCAAGTTTTTTTCTACTTCAGTAGAATAATTACATTGTAGGTCTCCAACATACCACAGATGGAGCCTGCTTTTCCTGATGCAGTGTAGAGAACAAAGGGGAAGAGCTGTTATTGTTTAAAGGCTCCATAGCATACAAGTTGATTATACACAGAAGAAATAAATACTTGATGAAAAACAACTGCAGATTCATTTAATTATCTATGTGTCTTTTCAGCTTTGAAAACCTTAGTTAACTCTCACTGCAAGCCCTTTGACATGTTGCTGTTATGAATATTGCTGAGGAGTTGCTCAGAGATGTTCTGACAAAGCGTTCTTAAAAATCAGAAAATGCCAGCCTGTTAAGCTGAAGAGCTTTTGACGCAATATGAAACTGAGTAGAAACCTGACAGGTTAGTGGCAAGCAACAGGGGAACTCAGATTCTTGAAACACCAGCTTTAGGGTCCATGACAAATTATCAGGCATGCCACCACACAATCTAAGGTAATTTTTTAGTGCTGTAATCTCTTCTCTCACAAAGATCACCAGAAAACTTCTGGGCTGCTATATAGCCATACACAGTAAACACGTCACTTGGATCAAACTAAGTCCTGATTATCTCCTCAATCCCACAGCATGCTGCAAAGAATAAAGACACAAAGCTAATCCCATGCAATGTTTAATTGGTAGCAAGAGGATGACCTTGAGTTTCAGCACTCTGCACGACTGATCAGTGTTTTGCTACATCCTTTGAACACCTTGAGGAACTTTTCAAGTGATTACATTCTTCTCCGCATAAGACTACACTGTCTTTTGGTCCTTTGCATTGTAACTTTAGATTGTTTGCCCTCCAGAAAGTTTTGCTGAATATCTCTGTGTTACCCCAATTGTCCATAGTGTTGAGAAGTCAGATCTAATGTCTCCACATTTCTCTCTCGCTGCTTCCCTGTCTGCACTGACTTATGCAGGCTTGCCACTTCAGCACCCCACGCAGAAATATTTAATAGGATTTTTATTCCTGCTTTCCAGATTGTTAAAAACAAGGATAAGTAAATAGCACAAAATGAATAACACCACATGTTCATGTATAGGAGCACCCCCAAAATAGTGGCTAGGATCTTTGTCATCCAGACAAAACAGAGAGAATTTTGCGAGCCTTTATAAGTTGCCAAACACCACAGGACTCAAATTTCTCACAGTCATGAGAACGAAAAGCAAATTTCACTGAAAGTAAAAGGAGAGACATCCTTATAAAACTCACGTAAACAAGAAGAGAAATAGGTCCACTAAGTTTTATCACTCCAACGCATTTTTCTCACATAGAGAAATAATACAAGGGCAAAGGCGGCTGGATGGGAAGTCTCCAGACTCCTGTGATCTTGTGCTCATTGCTCACTGAGCTTTGCTTTTATATTTATGACAAATGTACATTATCCATGAACACAGAATTGTCCCAGGCCAGTATCTCGAAAGAAATGAAAAAGGAAGCAGCTTATGATGTTGTGTCAGCTATACTCACACACTGCTCAAAATGGGCACATTCAAGAAAAACACATGAGAGTCTCCTCCTCTCCTTTCTTTATCCCCACACTTTTCTAACTTAAAGTGCACTGGCAATCTCAAATAGATACTTCTTAATCTTTAGCAAGCGAGGCCTTGAAGTTTCTCATTTCCATAATTTAAACAAATCTCAGGACTGTTCTTTGGTGGGATTTTTTTTTTTCTTAATCATTCCTGTGACTCATAAATAGGATATGAAGCAGTAAAAGGTGATGTGAACTCCCTGCCAGAATAGGCACTCCAGAATGAAAGTGGCATTACTGCTTATCTTCTGCTTCTCATTATTCATCTGTTTCATGCCTCTTCATTGCCAAGATAGTTTAACATTTCTGATGCTTCATATTTTACTGAGGTTTAATTGCAAATAGCTTCAAGGGAGGAGAAAAAAAAAGGCAATAAAGACAGACATGGGCAAAGGGATTTTTCTTCAAACAGTGAATGTTGTTGCTGTATAATTCAAAACAGATTAACTGTGAGAGTGACACAAAGGATTCAAAACAGACTTGACTGTTTCCTGATCTCTAGCTGATGAAGGTCAGCGCGACAAAGGTTAACATAACCACTGCAGATTACGTGTCCAGTGCCCAATTTTTATGGTTACAAAGATGTAATTCCAAATAAGGGGCACGTGCTTTGAAATAGACTGACTTTCACATTAAATAAGAAACTCACTGAATACATTTCCATCTGCTCAAGTGGAAGGGTTTTACAAATATAAATGAGGATATAAGAGGATTCCCCAAAAATGGTCTCAACAAATGGAGGAATGCAGCAAAAATCTCTGCATCTACATTAAACCTGAGCAGTGGGAATTAACTGAGAGTTACATGATGGATTCATGCAGAAATACTAAGAGCCAACTCAAGAAAGCCCCTTTTACTCAACTGCTGGTCAGTATGATGTACTCAAGTACTACTACGAGTCACTTAAAAAGCAATACATGGGATGATATACAGAAACTTGTGTTTGATGGGGAGTTACTACCATACTCTGCCCCATAAGCACAGTAAGCAGTCTAACGTGACTGGCCCAAATCAACTTGTATGGATTGTGATTGTGTTGATTCACCTGAAGAGCACAGAAATCCTTTCCCTGCTATGGATTTCCCACTAAGCTTGCTTCCCTCTGAACAATAATGCATGATTTGAATATCCATTATAACATCTTAACTGCATATGCCTGTAGGCCTACAAGGGGGTTTATCTCACAAGCATCCTAACAGGGATGTGACACATGTCCCTCTGCTCTGCAGGAAGCAAAGCGTTTTCTATCATGTGCAAAATCCTGGGAGCCCCATCTTAAGAGTTTTGTTTTGAGTCCAACCACCTTGCCCAGCCCTCAAGGAGACCCACTCATTGCCTTAAACACATGTTCCACCAGGAGTAGAAGTACATAGAACCTAGAGGTTCTCATTCACCTGTACAACACACAAAACCTTAAGGAACAGTGAGATACTCCTAACAACCACCAGTTCCCTAGAGATTTCTCACTCATGTGGAACAAGTCACAGATACTTGGAAGAAAGAAAGGCTACCACTAGGAAAGTGAGGGGGTTTCTCTGTTGAACCCAGGTTTTGGTCGGGTTTTTTTGTGATAGACTAGGTAGGAAGAACTCCTCTTCCAGCAGGTCGCTCAGGGAAATTCTTAAATCAAAAGAGAGAGAGTAAATGATGAGGCTGCCAGCACAGACACTGTGCTATACCTCATGCAGAGTAAAAGCACTCATGATGAAGGGTAGTATGATCACTGCTAACATTAGGACTATAATGATTCCTACAGAAATTAATCTACTCTGAGCTCATCTCAGATCAGACAGTTGCTTTTAACTGGGTTCAAGAAAGGCCCTTCAGAACTGTAACTTGCCACCCCAGAAACAAGGTCTTATCTGTGGGACAAAATTATGCCAAATCACTGCTTTCACCCAAGGGGCTTCAGACCCCTTGGACAAACAGGAGTTGGTTATTATTTGGTGTAGTGTTGCTCAGAGGGCATCTAATTAATTACCTATGGAACTTCAAGTATGTGTAGTACAGTTACCCTAACCTGTGGTAACACCTCTAAGAGCAGCTTTTAAGTTATGTTCTGTTGTCCCAGCAGCAGACTCCAGTCTTTTCCATTTTATTTTTATATATTTCAGGGATTGTACATGGCTTCTGCAGCTGGAGGTTTCGAGTAACCAGAATAGATCAAAATGTGTAGTGGCTGAATTAAGTCACAGTTATTAGACACTACCAATATTTGAACACTCTTAAAATATTTTTGAGTCTATTAATCTATAATTCCACTACTTATTAATATTTCTAACTTGGCTTAGGTTTTCTGTAGGTCAGACATCTAACCTTGTGCTAGTTGTTTCTGTTGGTCAGGTGTCAGATACAAACTTAGACTCTGAACTTCCCATTTATTTTCTGGACAAGTGGCATTCATGTCTACAAAGCACTTCTGGAAATGTCTGCTGGCTACTGCTGCTGGGTGAGACAACTGACAGCACGTTAAGAGCTAAGAGCTAGAGAAAACTCTGTACTGATTTAAATGTAGTTTCAAAATTGAACAATTTTAATAATCCTTATCTATTTGAAGCATAAATCTAAAGCTGCTAGACGGGCCTCCTCCTTTCCTAATATTTTCTCAGAATTACAAATCATCCCTGTACTGAAGAACAAGAATTAGATCTTGCATGTCTTCACACAGATTTAGCAATTTTACAATAAACCTTAATCCAGTTTTCACTCTCCTGATCTTCCTTCGGACCCAAAGCGGCATCTAGCATTGCTGTAATATATAACTGCTCTAAAAATATATTGCTGTAGGCTGAAACTCTGACAGTGAAGACCTGATGGAAAGCCACCAGTCCAGCCCCCGCCACATCTCATTTCTAATCATGCTTTCCCTCCTCTCCACATCAACAGGAGCAAGGTATACTGAGCTGCACCCACTCACACAGCCTTCCTTAGATACACAGTGACTTGCCAAAATGGTGCTTACATTGTCTCACATGCCACAGAAGTTCGTAACACCTTGAGCAGATGGGCTAAAAGATGAGGGTGGTAAAAAACCCTGAAAGAGACCGTGCAGAGGGACATGCAACAGTAATCCACACCAGTTTTAATTTTCACCATATAATTTTCTTTCCACATTGTGAATCTGAAGTGTCAACAGTTTGGTACTTAAAACTTATTTACTAGTCTCAAGACAGGAAGGAGTGATGAGTTTCTGACAGTAGCAAAGTAACTCTGCAAGCAAGTCCAGGCTAGGACTACACAAAAGCAGAGCTCACAACCTCATCTCCAAACTGACATAGAGATAGGAAGAAATAAACAGGTCTGGCTGGAACAAACTGTAATCTCTTCAGCTTTCTCACTCAATTCAGAGAAACATACACCATGCGCAATTCTATCAAGGGCCTTTTGAACCAAGACAGTACAAAGGAAATGGCAGGATCTGTTTAGGCACTGTTCACAACACTGAATATCTGATGGACTCACTTTCTAAAACTGCATTTTTAGTGGCAGTAATTGATGCTACCCTAGTCTTCAGTCACTGCCTTCAAATGTGCTTTCTGACTATTAAAACAAGAAAGTACAGGGAAACGTTAAAAGGAAGTTTTTCCACCAATGCAGGAGATTGGCAATACAGTAACAATACAACAGTTATCCTTTTATGTATCAGATGAAAAGTGCTGGATACCTGTAGGGAATTTTGTACATTGCTCCAGGAGTTGGCTGGGCTTCTATAGAACAAGTGAATTTTCATGTCTCCACTATGCTTTTCAGTTGTTGGTGGTGTCTGCTTATCTACACACATGCTTTCCTGAACTGTTGCTCATTTTGCACAACATTGTTCCAGGCAACAAGGACACCGTCGCTACAGATGGAGTTGAAAGATTTTTAGTATTAGCAAAACTACATACAGCAGCAGTGTTATCAGGAAACGCCGTGACATGTTAAAGAAGTTTCTAACAATATCCCTGTCCACCGAGCTTTAAAAACAAACCCGCCAGACTGATGTACCAATACAGAAACAAACTCTTTTCTTCTCATGTCCAAAATAACCTACCTATTTCAGGGTATTATATCTGGCCAAATCCTGACCTTGTATCTTTGATCTAGAACCAATAAGTACAAAAATTTCCTTAACCAGGTTTTTGCTCAAGTTTGATCTACTAAAACATAAGTAAAACAAGTTCAAAGTTACCAAGGAAAAAGCAATAGAGAAGAGAGTCTGGCTCATAAACAAAGGACTGCAGCTAAGTGTATTTAAGGCACATATGTATGGCTGAATATTTTATTTTGATTTCAGATGCCAATATTCAGCCATCTGGCTTTCCTTGAGGCATTTCTTTTGTGGCTTTTTATTTTTTAATAGACTGTCTTCAATAGCAAGGCATTAAAAATATAAAAGAAAAGAAAACCAAGCTCTTTAGTGTGAACTACCGCAGGCTACCAACTACCACTCCATTGTTAAACCTACATGAAACATAACATCAAGAAAGTTTCTATTTTCTAAAACAGTTCTTTATTACCTAAAATATTCATTCCCTCTTTATCCTACTAAATGTGAGTCTTAATGGCCATATGGCTGGACATTTATAATTAACAGCTTTTATCTAAATAAATACAGTGCTTTGAATTTTTAATAGGTTTGTCCATTAAGAACCCCCCCAAAAAAGCTCTTTTAAAATACGAACAGAGGGATATGAACTTCACAAGGTGCCTGCAGGCAGGAATCAGAAGGTTGTATGTGATATTGACCATTCACACCAAACAAGCACTGCATACCTGCACGGAAACTTCAGCGTAGAGCAGATAAAATGCCGGATGAATGAAAAGGAGTTCCAGGCGATGAACAAATCACAGACCTACTGCTTGTACGGTGCAGGGGACCTGCTAGTTTGAATTAGCCTTCAAGACATCTGCACCCAAACATCAGTCTACAGCACAGCACCAAGAGAACTGAGTTTTTATGTGACTACAATCTAACCATGCTGATTAAATGTGCTTTCTACTTTTGATATAGTAAGTGTGAAAGGCAGAGAACTGTAGTCATTCCTCCAGCCTTCTCACACTGGCACAGCATTGTGACCATTTCCAGTGGGGCACTGCACCTTAGCACTGCCTCATCACAGCAAGGGCTCTCAGTTTTCACTATCTGTACTGCCACAATGTTTTGTGCTGTACTAACAACCAAATTCTTGTTAGATTTCCACATCCACTCATTATTTCCTTTCCTTGTTTATATAAATTACCATGGCTTGTTATTTGTCAGGATTCATATCTGTGAATTTAATGGAACTGCACTTCTCAAATTCACCAATACTGTCAACAGCTCTAATTTGTTTATGTCAAATCAGTCTTTTTTTTCCCCATTTACCCTTCTGTTTCATACCATTTATATTAGCTTGTCAGCTGGGATTTTATTTATTTGCTTTGGAAGGTTTGCTTCTGTGAAACCCTGATGGCAGAAGAACTGCACAACTCAAGGGATATGTAATAAGATATAAATGCTTTCAACACCAAGCTGTTACTTCCAATTTAGTCATGGTCACGAGCAACAGAAGTTCTGGCCAGTTTTTGTATTTACTAGAAAAACAGATATGAGGTGGGTTTGTTGTTTGGTTGTGGGTTAGCATTTTTTTGTTTTGTTTTGTTTTTTTTAAACTCTGCAGATTGTTCTTTCTTACTGTTTTACTAGCCACCACCCTAGAAATTGCTTAAGAAGCACTAACCTTGTAAGTGGAAACTTAGGCACCTAGAGATTTTGTGAACTCTTCCAAACACCAACACTAGAAGGCTTGCTAGGCACCTGATGTCCCATAGCAATCTAAGCACTAGAACTCCACCTCTTCTCTCAACAAGTCATCAGGTAAGAGGACAAAGAAAATAGAAATTGTCTTTCAGTATGTATTTCCATATAGAACTTTGCAAAGAGGTTACTACTAAGATATCAAAGCATGTATGAAATGTAACGTGTACTGAGAAGTAGTGAAAATCATTGTTCACACACATGCAGAGTATTCGCTTTCCAGTGTCATCCCAGGTGTAATATTGTATACAGTGTCGGCACTCTGCTTGGCACTGCAGAAACCCAAAGCAAAGAGACAGTCACAGCTTACACTGATCATTTAGAAAGGACTGAAATAGGCTGCAGCATAGCGAAGCAAAATTCACTCCATGAAAAAAACCCTAGATGAATACTTAAAAGGATGTACTTTTGTCCAGATTCAACATGAGTTTCAGCAAACATTTAAGGCTCTAATGATTTAGAAGGGATTGGGAGGCAAGGAAAAAACGTCAGTATTTTGCTCAACTGGATTCCTGATCCTTAAAGAATGAATTATTGACCCAGAAGGTGGTTCTGGTGGTTGTGCCAGTGCTCAGTATTTCCAAAGAAAAAAAGACATCCAACTCAAGCCATGCTTTTGAAGGGGCTTGGTCCATAACATCTCCTCCTCCTCCATGGAGCATCAGAGGCTGCATCACTCCCCTCAGGCACTTCCCATTCTTTCACCATGACCTTCTCCAGTTCTGTCACCACCCCATACAAAAGCATGCTAACAGCCCTATGCAACAAAAGAGGTGAGCATTTGGGCTCTGCAAGCAGACACAAAAAACAGCTTTTCTGTTCTCCACCCGTTTTTGTGCTGTACCAATTTAATCAAGCAGCAAGCTACTTTTGTCAGTGCTCTTTGGCAGCAGCCTGGCACACCAGTTCATTTGCTGGCCAACCTGCTTTTTAGACCTTTGACAATAGCTCAGCATTTTGAATGCTTAACGTACCATATATTGCTATTGCCATCCTTCTGATTTCCATTTCATTTTGGGTACTGATTTTTTCCAGTTATGGCAAGATTTACATGCTGGCAAACCCTTAACAAAATGATTAATAGGAAGTATTTCTGGATATTATAGCAGAGTTCTGTTTAGAAAGAGAACAAAAGTCCTATATTGCAGTTATCATGCTGAAATTGACAAACTCTTATTTCTGTTAAAATACTTATTAGAATTTTTGTATTTTTGCTTTCTGTAACTTTTCTCCTAAGAAAATCTTAGGCTTCACAGCAACAATATTAGTGCAATTACTGTGTCATCAGTACTAAAAGAATTTGCTATTTCAGGAGTTCATAGATCTTCCCAGCTTTAAAAAAATAAAAATGCCTTGGGCTAAAATTATCTCTCAAGATTTTAGCATTTATACGGGGGAGGAAAGGACTTTGAAATCCTGATGCATCTAAAGTCAGTGTGCGTACTTTTCAGATTTAAACAGGACAGGATTTATTCCATTCATATTTGCTGAGTTGAAGAAAAAAGCCCCATAATATCAACAAATATGTAGCATCAAATCTTCTTGCTCATTCAAACAACATGCCTTCAGCTGTACATAAGCATAACATGCACTAATTTTACAAACAATTTGAAACTAATTTAAGCCCTGAATGAGAAATATTTGGAGTACCTCAACAGTGAGTTGCAATCATCATTATTCTCCTTGCAGCATACTGAGATGGAACTGATCCCATCTGCTCAGGCAATGAAGCCAGAAATCAAAAGTTGAGATAATGCAAAATCTGGACTGCTTTTTTCTGTTTGTGTCAAAGAGATCTAATCTTTGGGACAAAACCCAGGGTGGTTCTTCATCTTGAAGTCTACTTTAATAAAATTATAGCTAAGATTTGAAAACGAGCACAAACAATTCAGCTAGACATTGAGATCATCACTTTAAAAGATTCCATGTGCTATATGATTCACAGAAAATAAGCCTAGAAAAGCCAAGTCATCCATTGCCCTGCTCGAAGTCAAGAGAGGGATACATAATCCAACCCACACAGGTGTTTTAACCTGTCATTAAAGGCTTCCCATGATGGAGAACAGACCATCTCCTTGTGAAACCTGCTCCAGCCTGAAAATTCCGCTGACAACTCCTTACTCTGCTGCCAGTGGGAGACAGAGAATAACAGGTCATCTTTCTGTTTACAACAAACTTTCACATACTGTAAATTAATCACCTCAACTTCTCCTCACAGCTTGCATTATCTAAAAGAGAACAATGATAAAACAGAAAGCTAGAGTTTATGTCTACATCTTTCTCAAAACACAGTTCCCAAAAGAGGACTCCTGGGACTGTAAATGTCTTGCATATGACAATCCTATTCATTCACCCAAGAGCAATTTGTTTGCCTTTTTCAAGCAGCAGCATGGTACTGAAGCTTTATGTTCAGTTTGTGGTCTGCTAACGAGTATTTTCAGCAGTACTGCTGCCTACCCGATTTTTTCTCATTCTATATTTGATCATTAATCTGCCTACTTTTTCTTTTATGCAGCATCACCTGGGTGAGCTTGGATGAGTGTGGCAGATGTGTCATCATTGCTCACTGGTTCCCTTTTTAATGTTGTGTGGGAAATTACCATTCTTGTAAATAGGTCTTTTATACAAATAGCCCACTTTATATCAGAAGCCAATGGTCCAGACAACCAAGTAAACAGCAATAATAGCTGTTGCCACAATAGCTTTACTACTAATTCACATCAGCCTTAGTAATGACTTTTCCTTCATTATTACTGTTCGATTGATATTAAGCACCAATTAGCCTCAGTTCTTCACTAACAGAATCCTGAGCAGACAGTGATGACACATGAAGTGGTAAGGCCAGGGCTAGCAGTTCCAAGAATTATAAACCATATTCTGGGATAATCACAAAAAGAAATACTATATTTATCTATCATTTTGATTCTTCAGAGGAGAGTAACTCTGGGTATACACTGCTTGAATTGAGACAGGAGTCCATTAGTTGTATTTGTGTATATAACCAGACTAGTTAAGTCAAACTGGCATACACAAAAAGCCTCAAACATAAGATAAGAACAGCTTTGATTTTTTCACTGGGCAAGAACCAGAAGCATTATACAAGCTTTACAAGAGGACAAACTCGGCTCGTTCACACTGCCTAATCACTTGACACTGCTGTTGTGGAAGCTTGAAGACCATGAACTGCAAGGGGGTGAAAGTATCATAGCAGGGAGATGCAAGCTCAAACCTTGCACCGAAAGTCTTCCCCGTTCAACCCAGTTATGAGATGTCTTTCAAGATAGAAAATCAAAAGTGACTGGAAATTATGTTAACTACAGCACTTCTGTGGCTTCTGCAAATTACAGACCTAACCAAGAAAAGGCGCAGGACCCCCCTCTCTCTAGGGCACAACATAGGCCTCTTGACCAAAGCCGTAAAGCAGTGCAATTTCCTCTTCCTCCCTCTCACCCCTAATACAGAAAAATAAATCACTGTTCTGGAGCTGCATTTAGACTGGAAGTAAATCGACACTGACTGACAACACAGATGTTGAAATTTTGAAGCTTCATGGATCCCTTTAAAAAAAAGACACTGGGAGGGATCTCAAGCATATTCACATCAGGGAGTGTGATTTAGACCTATATGAACAGAATAGGAAAGGATGAATTTTACAGTTCACTGTAGCTACTGAGTTATACATCCCTGCAGCATCATTACAGGTTTTGAGAAGACCCAGTCTGTTAGATTTCCAATGATGTTGTTAGCATACATGGAGTCAAATAGGACCATAAAACAGGATGATCTGGCTCCTCATTGCAGAGATGACACAGCAGAAGTCCAAATATTTGCTTTGCTGCCTGTAATAATGCACTTCAATGAACAATTGAAAGTATGTGGCACAGCTGGCAGTGAACATTTGTGTCCGATAACCCATGCTTGTTACATATCCCTGCATCTGTAGTAAAGGCTGTTTCTGAACTTTGGGAGGGGAGGGGGAGGAGAATTGGTTTTCTGCAAGAACACATTCAGCCACAGCACCTCTGTTTATATTCTCACAAACGCCACAAGAATAGCAGCTTGGTTATCTGATCATCTTGCTGCTCTGTGAACTTTTGTATCTAGATCTACACTCATACTTTAGATGCAAACATCCTCCACAATTATGTCAGGACCTTTCCCAGTTTCTGGGGGTAGGAGAATTGAGAAGGAGGGCATTTCAGATAGTCTAGCAACCAAAAAAATCAGGGCAGAACAGTACTCTTGTGTATTTATCTTTTAACGTAAAAAAAGTTGTAAACAGTAGCTAGTTGTGTACTTTGTGGTATTATTTCTTAGTGGCTTCATTTAACAGACAAGCACTCACCTGAAACATCTAAGACTTACATCCTGGTCCCAGTTGACGTCGTTGCTTTCACTTACTAAATGTATGAGATGTATTCCATTAGGCAATTGCTTGCCCATCAGTGTACGATCTGAGCTAATACACAGCCCCTTGAAAACATTGTATTTGATAACAATCATAAGGATTGATTAAATAGCCTCAGATAAGAGTATTTGCTTCCATCAGGTTAGCTAGTTATGCTAACACCATGTGGCAGCAGTCACAAAGCAGACGAATTTGTGAAAATTACTACAGAAATTTTGAGGATATTATGGCAATCTCATTTGAACTCTTGAGATTAACACAGTTCCCCTCCCAACTGCTGAAAAGCATAGATTTATAAATGCATTAAAGCCAAAAATTTCTAGCTTCCCTTTTTATTTAAAACTTGCTTAATTAAGGCATTTATATTTCTGCAAATTACTGCAAAGTGATTGACCTAGAGGTTCCTCTGAACCTTACAGATGAAAGAATTTACATGAACAACTTCTCAGCTGCTTTTTTCCAAGTTCATTTGGTTTAAGAATCTTTTCAAAATGCTTCTTTTGATCATTATCACTAAATGAAATTTCTTTAGTTGGCCAGAATAGGAAAATATTTGACTATCTCACCATTAATCTGTTCCTTAAAGCTGATTAACTCCTATTTCATAACAGCTCTAAGCATTCCATTATCAGCAGCAACTCCCAAATAATCACACTGGACACTTAAAATGAAGCAAAATTTACTTTAAAGCAAACAATTGCAAATGCAGCATGCTTCAGATTTCATAATGTCATTTTAAGTATTATTGCCTATTAGGAACAACAGCAGCACAGCTGAAGCAGTTAATAGAAATGAACACAAGTCAGAGTTTTAATTGCAGCCTTAGAGCCATATTCATTAGAGATGAACATATCCCCTTCACATTGCAAGTAGGATGTCTGCATATGTTATTTCAGAAGTGATACGCATCTGCACAGAATATGACTCCTGTCTTCCCATACCTATCCAATGTTTCTGACGAGGACAAGAATGCTTCTCCTTACCAGCTGTGTAATGTAAAATAGTGCACATCTAATAAAAAAATGAAAGTTACACTTTGATATTTCTTTAAACAAGGCTTTAAAAAAAAAAAGTGTAATTTAAAGTAACATACACAGATACATGGAAATGTACTGACTTGCTATATTTGTCATGCTGGAAGAAATGGTCTATTTCCAGTTCCAGACTTAAGAAAACTATACCTTCCAAGCAAAAACCTCCTCAAATTCTCAATCCTGTCCCTTGGAAACACAAAAAGACGTTACATGATGTTATTTCCCGTGCTGGTAGAGATCAGCTATTGCACAGGGGTCATTTACATCTCTAGAGGAAAAACAGTGCTTGTAGAGCTCATAACACCACCCTGTTTATGTCAGTTCATGCCGCCTTCAAGGATACGACATCTTGTATGTTTCCTCAGAAGTCCCAAAGCAGAGTTCTGTAACTACAGCTGGTAACAGAGAGGCTAACTGGGCAGCAAAAATCCACGGAAGACTGTATAAACTTGAAAAGGATCCAATAAAGGATCAGAGTGAATGAAGTGGGAAACTAGTACTTGGCTGTTCTCAAACTAAATATGTCAGTTCATGACATCTGTCTAAAAAGGAAAAAGTTCAAAACGCAGATCTGGAATGTAGCACTTCTTACTGTGAGCTGCTAGGTGCCTGTAAGCAATTTCCAACCTTCCAGTCACTGGGCTTTAGGGAGAGTAACTCACAGTGGATTCAGGAACAATAGCACAGACTGGCAAGCTTTTCAAATGGGAAGAGATGAAACTCTAAGGATGCCAACTCACAATCGAAGTGAAATATTGAAAGTAGCACAGGACAGAGATTGACCCCACCCCTCCAGGCTTTAAAACACCAGGAGGAAGCTCCAGCGACCAAGGGATTCCTGAGTTTCACTTCACTATTTATCTGACAGTTGGCGAAGCATAAGCTTATTACTCTACAAAGGTCAAGTATTTCACATACTCAGAGAGCTGCAATAGTCCAACAGAAAACATTGCACATTGCATGTGTTAGTAATGTTATGTTCCTGAAGCTTGTTTAAGACGAAGCACTATATAAACAAAGTAAAAGCAATTAATCAATGCAAGGCTTTTTTACAAATACATATATATCTCTCTACAGTATATTCAGCACTTGAACTCTGAAAAAGGGTTCCTCTTGCACGATTTATTTTTCATTTTCAACTGATAGGCATGGCTAGATAGCTTGTAAGGGTCAGTGTAGTCTGAGGAATCCATATATTACCAATTACAGTACACTGCGTTAGCATGTCATCCACGGGAAGTATACTTTAAGGTTAATACGGTATGGTTAGTCAGTTATTAATTAGAAGATGTTGAATAATTTTATTCCTTCAGAATGAACACTAGTTTTCTCATTTGAGACTCAGTACAGACACGAAAGGAAAATAGAAACTGCAGAAGAAATATGCAATGTGTGCCAAAAATAAGTTTGGCTGCACTACCAAAACATTTCAATGACTTGCAATTTACTGGAGAGAGCAACTGCCAATTCCACCCAGTGAAATTGATTCTCTTACTGTTACAAATGCACTTGACAGCTGTATTGGCTTCACAGGTCCTGCCTACGTCCTGCCTTTGGCTCTAGTCTCATCAACCTTTAAAGTGTGGTCTCTACGGAAGCAAAGGTCTTTTCAATTCTTAACTCCAGCTCTTCATTTTTATTTCTCCGTAATGCATCCCAACTTGAGCTACTGAACAAAACTACACCAACAGTAATGGCACCACACAGAAAATGGCAGACTGCAGCCCAACAACCAAAGCTTCGCTCCTACGCCTTTTGCCTTTCTATCATTGTGTTGCAGCTCCTCAAAAAAAAAAAAGACCAAACAAAAAAAAGGTTGAACTCTTTGGCTACCAAGCCTCTCCTTGAAACTCTGACTTGAATTTTAGGCTCTCTTCATAGCCCCTTCATATTCACCATCCTCATCTTTAAATCCCTATTTTCTGTGCACACATTTCTTCTGTTTATGATTTGTATAGCCAGTTCACACTTTGTATTTGAGACTTCATACACCTGACCCTTTCCTTCCCTGTTTCTTGTCCCCATTCCTCAAGAGCCAGAGGAAAAACTCAGTAATTCAAAAAACCCACCTTAAACTACTCTGCAGAAGTTTCCTCCAGTGGTATGGACTGTACCCTGAGAACTCGAATCCATAGATCCTCTTTAAGGAAATTTAACATTCAGGAAAGCCATGGAACAATACTGCCAACCAGTTTCTTTTTCTCCTGATATTTTTTCAATAATGAAAAGTGTTCAGCTCACCTTTTTTTTTTTTTTTTTTTGAGGCACAATTGTGATTCAACAAGAATTGAGAAAGTTCCTGGTGCTCAGCTCCAGAACACACATCACAGACATCAAGTTTATACAGCAAAAGTTTGGAAACAGCATCCTCTGGGAACTTGGAGTTCCTCTTTTTCACTGCAAAATTTCAGTCTCACTTCCTCCCACATCAAACCTGCTTACCTCCTGCTACAGATTTAAAGAAACAGTATGGGTGTGTTTATAAATACAAAGGCAACACAGCTGAACCACAGAAAGCATCTCTGATGTTCTCACCCTCCCCAGGCTTTCGCCTTCTTTTCACACCTGTTTCTGATGGTAGCTTCCCAAGACTGAGAACTTGGCCTTGACATGACACTAAGTCTATGACACAGCATGAAAAGCAGTAACAGGAATTTCCAAATAGTGAAGTCAGAGAAAAGGCAGGAAAAAGGAATTCACACAGTTAGGATCTGCTCTGCAAGATGGTTCCTCATCAGCTTCCAGAGGGAGCTCTGCATCTGGAGAGGTGGGAGGACTGGACCCCCTGCTGCTCCCCAAATAGTGCATTTTGGCATTTCCCTCCTGCTCCCATTTAAATGTAATGCACAAATGTATGCTCACCAGCATGTCACCCTCCAGATGGTACACTTCTGCCCTATCTTTTTGTATTGGAGGGACAATTTCCTCATTAAACCTGTGTGACCTACAGCAAACTGATTTGGTGTCTTACTCTCGTTTGGATTTCTGGTCCCCTTTCATTAAGGTTTACCTGGTATTTCAGACAGCAACCACTACTGCTGTCTTTTATAAAATGCAGTAACACGCAGCAGCACAGTCGTTGAGAAATACTGGAGAGAAGAAGAGTAGGGCACCAAAGGGAGAAAAAAATGGACAGAAAAATGGTGTTTACAATGAGTAATTCACAGACCTGAGGCAAGAGACAGCATGGTGTTCAGAACTAATGAAAAAGAAGCACAGTGTAGAAAACTGGCAATGTTTTCACTAAGAATCTCCATGAAAGCCTCAGGTCAGTATGATAAATACAGGATCAGAAACAGTTTGTTTAAGCATTTAGCTGAATTAAGAGCATAGGAATAGCTATCTTGGATCCTTCCAGGCAAGTCACTGTAAGGGATGTGGATGCAGTGCAAAAGTTTGGACTCCCAAGAGGCTTGCGAGACATGTTCTCTTACAGAGACCTTTACATAAGGAAATTTCTTCCAACCCAGGAAATTTAGGTGCTGTGGTCTTCCTTTATGTTTTCTCAAAGAAGGTCAAGTCCTTAATTCTAGTCCAATTTGAAGCTTGATTATCCAACTTCATCCCACAGGATGAAGCAAATTCCCTTTCCAGTCAATAGAAAGCCATTTCCCTGCCCATCAGAGTCAGACAGAAGGAAGAAAAAAACCTGGACATAACCCACTCCTCCATACAAGATTTTTTTTTGGGGTGTAATTTTTTTAAAAAACTTACTAGGGACCATATCCTTCCTAGCAAAACCAGAGATGTGTGTATCAAGGACACGTGAAGAACAAGTTGTGAGGACAACAGTATCACAGACTTCCCACTGCTTCTTGAGACACTGGCGGGAGAGCAATAAGCAGTGAGGTTATCCAGGCCCTGCAGGTACTCTCTAATCTTACAAGGAAAACTAACAAGCTGCAAAAACCACAGTTAAAGCCATTGGAGACACTCTTTCGCAAAAGCTGCTAACACCCTATTCCAGGGTGCCCTGCTGTAAGACATTGCCAGCCAAGGAGAAGAGGCCGCTCCTCGGAGCAGAGATCCAGCTCTCAGCCTTCCCCCTCTGCTCCAGGTCTGCTCAGGGGAGATGCTGAAAGGCAGAGGGAATAACAATGTGCGGCAGGGAAAAAAGCAAAAGGCAGAGCAACACACACACAAAAAAGCTGATAATGTTGACAGTATAAAGACAGCACATTCATCCCTGAATGCTCGTCAAGCACAAAATGATTTCTTGTGAAACAGAGTGGAGTCTCTTCCAACAAAAATAAATTGCTAATGTCTAAACTGAGACTTTTGATCCTAAAAGCTACCAAAACCCACAGTCCAGAAAACTGGTTAGCATTTGGATGAGCTAAAGTGTTTCCTGTAAGGCAGCAACTATTTGCGCTTCCACACACGAAGGTATCCCTGCACCAGTGCTGTTCTGCTGTGGGTACAGGGATTTTTATGTGCTCCTAAACATACTACTTTTCTAAACATAAGGCATATCAAATACGACAGAGTAAACTGGGAGGCACATATCAATGCCACCACACAGCTCCAGCGATCACCAGCTGAGGACACCAAGCACCCGGCTGCGTCCCCTCAGAGGGGCACACACTGCAGCACCTGGGCATTTCCCTCCATAGCCTCAGCAGCCCCACTTCGTGCCCCACAGCCTACCCCTCTCTCACCCTACTTCCACAGGCCTCAAGCCAGACCAGCCTTTCCAGCTACCCCCAGGCCCTGCTGACCCCCCAGCCCAGCAGCCCAACCTACCTCGATGCCACAGGCGGCCCTCCAGCCACCATCTTGTCAGTCATCAGGCCTTAACGTGCCGGGGCAGCTGTGCTAACAGCAGGAGGTGGCCCTGGCCTTGGGCGAGGTGATAAGTGCCACTCTGCCAGCGACGGATGGGCACATGGTGGTGAGGAGCGCGGCCCAGGCTGCCACCGTCACCTCGTCGGGCCGTGGCAGCTGTTTGCTGCACGCCTCTGCTTCAGGGTGGCAGCCATGGCCCTTACCCGGCAGAGGTGCTGCCGCCGCCTCCCCCAGAGCACCCTCCTCAGCTGGTGCTGCCTGAGGAAAAGCCAGGTGAGGAGCCGCTGCCTTCTGCGGGGACCCTGGTTACACATGTGCCGAGCCCTGCCTCAGCCTGGGCGAACTCGTTCCTGCCTAGAGCCCTTGGCTGGGGAGAGGTTGGAGCTGGGTGTAGCTGGCAGGGCCTGGCTCACGGGGAAGGCGACTGCCCTGTGTGGCCCTGTCAGTGTCGCTCTGTGTGTTCACAGGCGGCTCCACATCCAGCAGGAGCTATCACTGGGAAGCAGGAAGCGTGTGTGGGAATCAGAGAGACAAGGTTTGCAGAGCGGTTGTGTCTCGTATTAAATCAAGCGGCCTGAATGAAATGGAGACGCTGTTCGGTACGTACACTGTTCCTCCCAATGGGGTGTGCCGGCTGCTGTGTCGTGTGTGAGGAACAGGGTGGAAAGAGGAG